>NC_138875.1:29819281-31083624 GCF_965194805.1 Balaenoptera borealis
GGAGAGATTTCCCTTTCTCTTCTTTGTTCGCATGTTGGTCGCCTGAGGGCGTCTGTTATTTGCTCAGACAGGACGGGGTGAAAAGAACAGCTGATTCGGAGTCTCTGGCTCTCTCACGCTGGGGGGAGGTAGGGGTACGGGTGTGGGGTGACCCTGCAGTGTCAGAAGCTGGCGTGATATTGTACCAGCCTGAGGTGCACCGTGCATTCTCCTGGGGAAGTTGTCCCTGGATGATCACAGGACCCTGGCTGTGGCGTGTTGCACAGGCTTCCAGGAGGAGAGGTGTGGATAGTGACCTGTGCTTCCACACAGGCTTCTTGTTGTCTGCAGCAGCAGTCTTAGCATCTCATGCCCCTCTCTGGTGTCTGCACTGATAGCTGCAGCTCGCTCCCGTCTCTGGAGCTCTTTAAGTGGCACTCTTAATACCTTCTCCTCACGCACCAGGAAGCAAAGAGGCACGAAAAAGAGTCTTGCCTCTTTGGCATCTCCAGACTTTTTCGCAGACTCCCTCCCTGCTAGCTGTGGCACACTAGTCCCCTTCAAGCTGTGTTCACGCAGCCAACACCAGTCCTCTCCCTGGGATCCGACCGAAGCCCAAGCCTCAGCTCCCAGCCCCCACCCATCCCGGTGGGTGAGCAGACAAGCCTCTCAGGCTGGTGAGTGTAGGTCAGCATCGACCCTCTGTGCGGGAATCTCTCAGCTTTGCCCTCTGCACCCCTGTTGCTGCGCTCTCCTCCATGGCTCTGAAGATTCCCCCCTCAGCCACCTGCAGTCTCCGCCCACAAAGGGACTTCCTAGCGTGTGGAAACCTTTCCTCTTTCACAGCTCCCTCCCACGGATGCAGGTCCCATCCCTATTCTTTTGTCTGTTGTCTTCTTCTTTCTTTTGCCCTACTCATGTATGTGGGGAGTTTCTTTCCTTTTGGGATGTCTGAGGTCTTCTGCCAGCATTCAGTAGGTGTTCTGTAGGAGTTGTTCCACATGTAGATGTATTTCTGATGTATTTGTGGGGAGGAAGTTGATCTCCAAGCCTTACTCTTCCACCATCTTGAAGCTCTCTCTCCCCATGGTTGTTTTTTTTTTTTTTCTGATGTTGAGTTGCATGAGCTGTTTGTGTATTTTGGAGATTAATCCTTTGTCAGTTGTTTCATTTGCAATATTTTCTCCCATTCTGAGGGTTGCCTTTTCATCTTATTTATGGTTTCCTTTGCTGTGCAAAAGCTTTTAAGTTTAATTAGATCCCATTTGTTTATTTTTGTTTTTATTTTTCTTACTCCAGGAGGTGGGTCAAAAAAAGTTCTTGCTGTGATTTATGTCAAAGAGTGTTCTGCCCATGTTTTCCTCTAAGAGTTTTATAGTGTCCGGTCTTACATTTAGGTCTCGAATCCATTTTGAGTTTATTTTTGTGTGTGGTGCTAGGGAGCGTTCTAATTTCATTCTTTTACATGTAGCTGTCCAGTTTTCCCAGCACCACTTATTGAAGGGGCTGCCTTTTCTCCATTATATATTCTTACCTCCTTTGCCATAGATTAATTGACCATAGATGCTACCATGTGACCCAGCAATCCCACTACTGGACATTTACACAGAGAAAACCATAATTCAAAAAGACACATGTACCCCAGTGTTCATTGCAGCACTACTTACAATAGCCAGGACATGGAAGAAACATAAATGTCCATCAACAGAGGAATAGATAAAGAAGATGTGATACATATAAAGAATGGGGTATTACCCAGCCATAAAAAGGAATAAAACTGGGTCATTTGTAGAGAAGTGGATGGACTGAGAGACTGTCATACAGAGTGAAGTAAGTCAGAAAGAGAAAAACAAATATCATATATTAACGCATATATGTGGAATCTAGAAAAATGATATAGATAATCTTATTTGCATAGCAGAAATAGAGACAAAAACTTAGAGAACAAATGTATAGATACCAAGTGGGGCAGGTGTGGGTGGGATGAATTGGGAGATTGGGATTGACATATATACACTACTGATACTATGTATAAAGTAGATAACTAATAAGAACCTACTATATAGCACAGGGAAATTTACTCAATGTTCTGTGGTGACCTAAATGGGAAGGAAATCCAAAAAAGAGGGGATATATGTATACATATAGGTAATTCACTTTGCTATACAGTAGAAACTAACACAACATTTTAAAGCAACTATACTCCACTAATTTTTTTTTAAAATTAAGCTAATTCTGAATATTAGTCTAATGACTTGGCTAATTGTCCTTGCTCATTTAAGCTAAAGTCTACTTTTTTACAGAATGGACACCTGATTTCACTTTTGGTTATTTGAGCAATTACATGGTTGACATCAGAAAGGAAGGGTAGTTTATGTGATATAAGTGGTTATAGGTATGACAGTGAATTTTCTTTGAGTTTATGCATTTCATTAAGGCAATTTTTAAGTAATGACAATGACTCTAACGTATGTAGATATACCACAGGGCTAGACATTGCATAGAATATGGCAAGTCACAAGCTCTTATGAATAAAATGTATTTAATTTCAACTGATACTAAGAACAATATATATGGATATAGATATAACTTTAAACAGCTTTATTGAGGTATAATAAGCATACAGTAAACTTTATACATTTAAAGTGTACAATTCAGTTTTGACATATGCATACATCTGTGAAACCATCACCATAATCAAGATAATGAATCCACATTTCTTCTCAATTTTCCTTATGCTCCTTTGCAATTGTTCCCACTTGCCCATCCCAATCCTCCTGTCCAAAAAAAAAAACTCTGACTTGTTGTTTGTCACTATAGGTTATTATGCATTTTCTAAACTCATATAAATTAAATGTTATGGTATATGCCTTTTTTTTTTTTTTTGGTTTGACTTTTTTCACTCAACATATTTATTTTGAGATTCACCCATGTTGTGAATTTTAATAGTTCCTTCCTATTCATTGTTGAGTAACTTTCCATTATATGAATACTTTGCAAATTGTTTCTCATTCCTCTGTTTATAAGTATTTGGGTTGTTTCCAGTTTTTGGTTATTGCAAATGAGCTCATATTTGTGTATAAGAGTTGAACAGAGTAAACAACAATAAGTGTTATCAGTTAGTTATTAGTACTAGTAGTTTTTTGGTGGAGGAAATTCCAATCAATTTTCTATATAGACGTTTACATCATCTTAGAATAAAGACAATCTTAATTCTTCCTTTAAAAGTTGGAAGAATTCTACTTCTTTTCATTGCCTGATTGCACTGACTAGAGCCTCCAATATAATGTTGAACAGAACTGTGAGAGCAGACATTCCTGTCTTGTTTCTGATCATGGGGTAAAGCAATCAGAATTTTACCATTATGATGCTAGCTGTAGGTCTTCACAGATATCTTTTATCAGGTTGAAGGAGTTCCCTTGTATTAATAATTTGCTGAGAATTTTTATAAGAAATGGATACTGAACTTTTTCAAATGATTTATCTGCATAAATTGAGATGATTGTGACCTTCTTTTTTTTTAGATTGCTAGTGTTGTGAACTACCTTGCTGATTTTCAAACATAAACCAACTCTACATTTCTGGAATAAACTCCACTTGGTCACTTATATATTATCTTTTTAATATTTTGTTGTTTTGATTTTGCAAAATACATTTATTTCATACAACTATTGAATAACTATATGGTTTCGATATAATGATGAGAATTTATTAAACACATAAACTCTTTAACCAAATTACCTTGGTTAAAATCCAAGTCTTGGGGATGGGGTCAAGATGGTGCAGTAGGAGGATGTGGAGTTTGCATCTTCTCACAATTAGGGCACTTATCAGGCACCAGTGGGGAACCTTCGACACCTAAGGGGATGGGAGGAATCCCTGCATGACCAGATAGGATATCGGGGGGGGTGAGGAAGGGGCAGAAAAAGTTGAGGTGGGATGGGACCAGTGTCCCTGAGGGGCAACTGGGGAAGAGGTGGGGTTCACACTTACAGAGGGCCCCACTCATGGTGAGGGGATCAGCAGGAAAGGGTAGAGGCTTTTGGGGGTTCAGGGATTGGAGGGGAATGTGGCCAGCATCTCCCCTGCCTGCCTGAGTCCCAGTGAACCTGCTGGGGTTCTGGGCCTGAAACTCTGCCCTCCAGTGCTTGCTCCAGCCATGCAGATCCTGAGCCTAAGCTCCACAACCACAACCCAACCCCACCACCAGGGCCTTTTCCAGCTCCTTCTTTTTTCTTTTTTTTCTATTGTGGTTCTGTTTTGCTTTGTTGTTGTTTCATTTTTATTTTTTCTAATATATATTTTATTTTTTATTCTTTGTTATTGTTCTGCTCCTTTTTGTTTGTTGCCTTTTTATTTTGTTTATTTTTTTTTACCATGCCACTTGACTTGTGGCGTCTTGGCTCCCAGGGCAGGGGTCAGGCATGAGCTCCAATGGTGTGAGCATTGAGTCCAAACCACTGGACTAGCAGAAAACCTCAGACCCCGGAGAATATTAATCAGTGTGAACTCTCCCAGAGGTCCTCATCTTGGCACTAAGACCCAGCTCCATCCAAATAAATGAAGAGGAAATAGGCAACCTACTTGAAAAATAATTTAGACTAATGTTAATAAAGATGATCCAAAATCTCAGAAATAGAATGGAAAAGATCAAGAAAATACAAGAAATGCATAACAAAGACCTAGAAGAACTAAAGAATAAACAGAGATGAACAACACAATAACTGAAATGAAAAATACACTAGAAGAAATCAATAGAAGAATAACTGAAATGGAGGAATGAATAAGTGAGCTGGAAGATAGAATGGTGGAAATAACAGCCAAGGAGCAGAACAAAGAAAAAAGAATGAAAAAAAAAATGAAGACAGTCTCAGAGACTTCTGGGGTAACATTGAAAGCACCAACATTTGAATTCTAGGGGTCTTAGAAAAAGAAGAGAAAGAGAAATGGTCTGAGAAAATATTTGAAGATATTAGAGTTGGAACCTCTCTAACATGAGAAAGGAAATATCTACCCAAGTCCAGGAAGTGCAGAGAGTCCCATTCAGGATAAACACAAGGAGAAAAACACTGAGACACATATTAATCAAACTATCAAAAAGTAAATTTAAAGAGAAAATATTAAAAGCAGCAAGGGAAAAGTAACAAATAGTCTACAAGGGAATCCCAATAAGGTTATCAGTTGATTTTTCAACAGAAACCCTGCAGGCTAGAAGGGATTGGCAGGATATATTTAAAGTGATGAATGGGAAAAATCTACAGGAAAAATTATTCTACCCAGCAAGGATCCCATTCAGATTCAACTGAGAAATCAAAAGCTTTACAGGCAAGCAAAATCTAAGAGAATACACCACCATGAATCCAGTTTTAAAACAAATGCTAAAGGAACTTCTTTAGGTGAGAAACATAAGAGAAGAAAAAGACCCACAAAATCAAACCGAAAAAATTAAGAAAATGGTAGTGGGAATATACATATTGATAATTACCTTGAATGTAAATGGATTAAATGCTCTAAGCAAAAGACACACTCTGGCTGAATGGATACAAAAACAAGACCTGTGTATATGCTGTCTACAAAAGACCCACTTCAGATTTAGGGACACATACAGACTGAAAGTGATGGGATGGAAAAGATATTCCATGCAATTGGAAATCAAATGAAAGCTGGAGTAGCAAGACTCATATCAGATAAAATAGACTTTAAAATAAAGACTGTTACAAGAGACAAGGAAGGATACTATATCATGATTAAGGGATCAATCCAAGAAGAAGATATAAAAATTATAAATATTTCTCCACCCAACATAGGAGCAACTCAATACATAAGGAAAATTCGAACAGCCAAAAAAGGAGAAATTGACAGTAACAGGATAATTGTGGGGGATTTAACACCCCACTTACACCAATGGACATATCATCCAGACAGAAAATAAATAAGGATATGAAAGTTTAAATGACACAGTAGACCAGATAGACTTAGTTGATATTTATAGGACATCCCACCCAAAAGCGGCAGAATACACTTTCTTCTCAAGTGCACATGAAACATTCTCCAGGATAGATCACATCTTGCATCACAAATCAAGCCTCGGTAAATTTAAGAAACATGAAAGAGTATCAAGCATCTTTTCTGACCACAACGTTATAAGTTTAGTAATCAGTTACAAGAAAAAAAACTATAAAAAATACAAACACATAGAGGATAAACAATTTGACACTAAATAACAAAGAGATCACGGAAGAAATCAAAGATGAGATAAAAAAATACATCGAAAAAAATGACAATGAAAGCAGGACAACTCAAAACCTATGAGACACAGCAAAAGTAGTTCTAAGAGGTAAGTTTATAGCAATTCAATCTCACCTCAAGAAAAGCCTCAAGTAAACAACTTAAACTTACACCTAAAGCAACTAGAGAAAGAAGAAGAAACAAAACACAAAGTTAGTAGAAGAAAGAAATCATAAAGATCAGAGCAGAAATAAATGAAATAAAAATGAAGAAAACAATAGCAAAGATCAATAAAACTAAATTTTGGGCTATTGAGAAGATAAACAAAGTTGATAAAGCTTTAGCAAGACTCATTAAGATAAAAAGAGAGAAGACTCAAATCACCAGAAGTAGAAACAAAAAAGGAGAAGTAACAACTGACACAACAGAAATACAAAGGATCATGAGAGACTACTACAAGAAACTGTATGCCAGTAAAGTGGACAACCTGGAAGAAATGGACAAATTCTTAGAAAGGTAAAACCTTCCAAGACTGAACCAGGAAGAAATAGAAAATATGAATAAAATAATCACAAGTACTGAAATTGAAACTGTGTTTTAAAAGCTTCCAACAAATAAAAGTCCAGGACCAGATTGCTTCACAGGCGAATTCTATCAAACATTTAGAGAAGAGCTAACACCTATCCTTCTCAAACTCTTCCAAAAAAATTAAAGAGGGAGGAGCACTACCAAACTCATTCTATGAGACAACCAGCACCCTGATACCAAAACCAGAAAAAGATATTTAAAAAAAGAAAATTACAGACCAATATCACTGATGAATATAGATGCAAAAATCCTCAACAAAATACTAGCAAACAGAATCCAGCAATACATTAAAAGGATCATACACCATGATCAAGTGAGATTTATCCCAGGGAGGCAAGGATTTTTCAATATATGCAAATCAATCAATGTGATACACCATATTAACAAATTAAAGAATAAAATCCATATGATCATCTCAATAGATGCAGAAAAAGCTTTTAACAAAATTCAACACACATTTATGATAAAAACTCTCCAGAAAGTGGACATAGAGGGAACCTACCTCAACATAATAAAGGCTGCATATGACAAACCCACAGCCAACATTGTCCTCAATGGTGAAAAACTTTAAGCATTTCCTCTAAGATCAGAAACAAAACAAGTATGTCCACTCTCACCAATATTATTCAACATAGTTTGAATAGGAAGTCCTAGCCATGGCAATCAGAGAAGGAAAAGAAATAAAAGGAATCCAAATTAGAAAAGAAGTAAAACTATCACTGTTTGCAGATGACATGATACTATACATAGAAAATCCTAACGATGCTACCAGAAAACTCCTAGAGCTAATTAATGAATTTATTAAAGTTGTAGGATACAAAATTAATGCACAGAAATCTCTTGCATTCCTATACACTAACAAAAAAAAAGTCAGAAAGAGAAATTAAGAAAACAATCCCATTTACCACTGCAACAAAAAGAATAAAATATCTAGGAATAAACCTACCTAAGCAGGCAAAAGACCTGTATGCAGAAAATCATAAAACACTGATAAAAGAAATCAAAGAGGACACAAACAGATGGAGAGATGTACTGTGTTCTTGGGTTGGAAAAAACAATATTGTGAAAATGACTATACTATCCAAAGCAATCTACAGATTCAATGCAATCCCTATCAAATTACCAATGGCATTTTTCACAGGTTAGAACAAAAAAATTTACAATTTGTATGGAAACAAAAAAGACCCCAAATAGCCAAAGCAATTCTGAGAAAGAAAAACGGAGCTGGAGGAATCAGGTTCCTTGACTTCAGATTATACTACGAAGCTACAGTAATCAATGCAGTGTGGTACTGGCACAAAAACAGAAATATATATCAATGGTACAGGATAGAAAGCCCAGAGGTAAACACACGCACCTATGGTCACGTAATCTATGACAAGGGAGGCAAGAATATACAATGGAGAAAAGACTGTCTCTTCAATAAGTGCAGGTGTGAAAACTGGACAAGTACATGTAATAAAATGAAATTAGAACACTACCTAACACCATACACAAAAATATTCTCAAAATGAATTGAAACCTAAATGTAAGGCCAGACCCTGTAAAACTCTTAGAGGAAAACAGGAAAAACACTCTTTGACATAAATCACAGCAAGATTTTTTTTGACTCACCTCTTGGAGTAAGGAAAATAAAAGCAAAAATAAACAAATGGGACCCAATTAAATGTAAAAGCTTTTGCACAGCAAAAGAAGCTGCAAACAAGACAAAAAGACAATCCTCAGAATGGGAGAAAATATTTACCAGTGAAGTAACTGACAAAGATTAATCTCTAAAATATACAAACAGCTCATGCAGCTCAATATCAAAAAAACAAACAACCCAATCGTAAAATGGGCAAAAGACCTAAATAGACATTTCTCCAAAGAAGACATGCAGAGGGCCAACAAACACATGAAAAGATGCTCAACATCACTAATTATTATAGAAATGCAAATCAAAACTACAATGAGGTATCACCTCACACAGGTCAGAATGGCCATCATCAAAAATTCTACAAACAATAAATGGTGGAGAGGGTGTAGAGAAAAGGGAACCCTCCTGTAGTGTTGGTGGGAATGTAAATTGATACAGCCACTATGGAGAACAGTATGGAGGTTCCTTAAAAAACTGAAAATAAAACTACCACATGACCCAGCAATCCCACTTCTGGGCATATGCCCTGAGAAAACCATAATTCAAAAAGACATATGTACCCCAATATTCATTGAAACACTATTTACTATAGCCAGGACATGGAAACTACCTAAATGTCCATTGAGAGATGAACGGATAAAGAAGATGTGGTACATATATATGATGGAATATTACTTAGCCATACAAAGGAACGAAATTGGATCATTTGTAGAGATGTGGATGGAGGTATAGTCTGTCATACAGAGTGACATAAGTCAGAAAGAGAAAAAGCAGTATCGTATATTAATGCATATATGTGGAATCTAGAAAAATGCTACAGGTAAAATTTTTGCAGAGCAGGAATAGAGACACAGATAAAAGAATGGATGGGTGGACACAGAGGGGAAAGGGGAAGGTGGGATGAATAGGGAGATTAGGATTGAAATATATACATTAATACATACATACATACATATATATATATGTGTAAAATATATAGCTAGTGGGAACTTGCTTTATAGCCCAGGGAGCTCAGCTCAGTGCTCTGTGATGACCTAGATGGGTGGGGGTGAGAGGGAGGTCCAAAATGGAGGGGATATATGTATATGTATTGAATTCGTTGTACAGAGGAAACTAACACAACATTGTAAAAAAATATACACCAATAAAAAAATAAAAAATCCCAGTCTTGGTTCAGCTACTTAAGATTTTGTGACTCAGTTTACTTACTGTAAAATATCAATAAGAGTAACAACCTAGCTATCTCACAGGCTGTTGATAGGACAAAATAAGGTAATGCAATTGGGAGTGTAATGCAATACCTGGTGTATAACACCTGCCAGACATGGTCAGATAGTATTAATGTATTTTGAGTGACTGTGGTTAAGTCCAGACCAGTAATGTGTGGCAGGTTGTCAGTGGTGGGAGAAGATGAAGGAAAATGATTTTGGAATAATTATGACAGGGAGTTATTGAGCCAGCTGGGGACATTGCTAAGAGCTAGTGAGAGAAGGTAAGAGCCACCTCTTGGGGAGGTGGCATGCTGGTTTAGAGACTGCAAAAGGGAAATGTTCTAAACTAATTCTGGAGGTGTGGAGCTGAGTATCCTTAGAGTATATTTATTTATCTAGGAACATATAAAGGGACTTTTATGCAGGAGATATCTAAGGGTCACCTGACAATAAGAGGCAGTTAGTTAATACCAAGGTCAAAATCCAATTCCAACCTTCCATCTAGTCTCTTAGGACCCGATCCTTAATGATGTTCAAATAGTTTTGTTCCATGGATTCCTTTGTCAGTGTGGTAAAGCTATAGAGCCCTTCTCAGAGTAATATTTTTAAAAGCATGAATAAAATACACAGGATTAAAAATAAAACCATAGTTTTGTGAAATACTCTTCTACACACAGGCTTCTCTGTGGGGTGAGGTGTTGTGTCTGTATCCCAGGTGAAGAACCTGTGGGAATAATGAATGAGACGGAGACTGAGATAGAAAGATTAAAGAAATATTTTATTTCTTTTTTTTTAAAGGATATTTATTTTACTTTTTTTTTAAAAGGAATTCCTTTATTTTTATTTTTAATTAATTTATTTATTTATTTTTGGCTGTGTTGGGTCTTCGTTTCTTTCTTTCTTTTTTTTTTTTAAACATCTTTATTGAAGTATAATTGCCTTACAATGGTGTGTTAGCTTCTGCTTTATAACAAAGTGAATCAGTTATACATATACAATATGTTCCCATTTCTCTTCCCTCTTGCATCTCCCTCCCTCCCACCCTCCCCATCCCACCCCTCTAGGTGGTCACAAAGCACCGAGCTGATCTCCCTGTGCTATGCGGCTGCTTCCCACTAGCTATCTATTTTACATTTGTTAGTGTATATATGTGCATGACACTCTCTTACCCTGTCACATCTCACCCCACCCCCTCCCCGTATCCTCAAGTCCATTCTCTAGTAGGTCTGTGTCTTTATTCCCGTCTTGCCACTAGGTTCTTCATGGCCTTTTTTTTTTTTTTTCCCTTAGATTCCGTATATATGTGTTAGCATACTGTATTTGTTTTTCTCTTTCTGACTTACTTCACTCTGTATGACAGACTCTAACTCCATCCACCTCATTACAAATACCTCCATTTCATTTCTTTTTATGGCTGAGTAATATTCCATTGTATATATGTGCCACATCTTCTTTATCCATTCATCTGTCGATGGACATTTAGGTTGCTTCCATGTCCTGGCGATTGTAAATAGAGCTGCAATGAACATTTTGGTACATGACTATTTTTGACCTATGGTTTTCTCAGGGTATATGCCCAGTAGTGGGATTGCTGGGTCGTATGGTAGTTCTATTTGTAGTTTTTTAAGGAACCTCCATACTGTTCTCCATAGTGGCTGTATCAATTTACATTCCCACCAACAGTGCAAGAGTGTTCTCTTTCCTCCACACCCTCTCCAGCATTGATCGTTTCTAGATTTTTTGATGATGGCCATTCTGACCGGTGTGAGATGATATCTCATTGTAGTTTTGATTTGCATTTCTCTAATGATTAATGATGTTGAGCATTCTTTCATGTGTGTGTAGGCCATCTGTATATCTTCTTTGGAGAAATGTCTATTTAGGTCTTCTGCCCATTTTTGGATTGGGTTGTTCATTTTTATGTTATTGAGCTGCATGAGCTGCTTGTAAATCTTGGAGATTAATCCTTTGTCAGTTGCTTCATTTGCAAATATTTTCTCCCATTCTGATGGTTGTCTTTTGGTCTTGTTTATGGTTTCCTTTGCTGTGCAAAAGCTTTTAAGTTTCATTAGGTCCCATTTGTTTATTTGTGTTCTTATTTCCATTTCTCTGGGAGCTGGGTCAAAAAGAATCTTGCTGTGATGTATGTCATAGAGTGTTCTGCCTATGTTTTCCACTAAGAGTTTGATAGTGTCTGCCCTTACACTTAGGTCTTTAATCCATTTTGAGTTTATTTTTGTGCATGGTGTCAGGGAGTGTTCTAATTTCATACTTTTACATGTACTTGTCCAATTTTCCCAGCACCACTTATTGAAGAGGCTGTCTTTTCTCCACTGTATATGCTTGCCTCCTTTATCAAAGATAAGGTGACCATATGTGTGTGGGTTTATCTCTGGGCTTTCTAACCTGTTCCATTGATCTATATTTCTGTTTTTGTGCCAGTACCAAACTGTCTTGATTACTGTAGCTTTGTAATATAGTCTGAAGTCAGGGAGCCTGATTCCCCCAGCTCCATTTTTGTTCTCAAGATTGCGTTGGCTATTCGGGGTCTTTTGTGTTTCCATACAAATTGTGAAATTTTTTGTTCTAGTTCTGTGAAAAATGCCAGTGGTAGTTTGATAGGGATTGCATTGAATCTGTAGATTGCTTTGGGTAGTAGAGTCATTTTCACAATGTCGATTCTTCCAATCCAGGACCATGGTATATCTCTCCATCTATTTGTATCACCTTTAATTTCTTTCATCAGTGTCTTATAATTTTCTGCATACAGGTCTTTTGTCTCCTTAGGTAGGTTTATTCCTAGATATTTTATTCTTTTTGTTGCAATGGTAAACGGGAGTGTTTTCTTAATTTCACTTTCAGATTTTTCGTCATTAGTGTATAGAAATGCAAGAGATTTCTGTGCATTAATTTTGTATCCTGCTACTTTACCAAATTCATTGATTAGCTCTAGGAGTTTTCTGGTAGCATCTTTAGGAATCTCTAGGTATAGTATCATGTCATCTGCAAATAGTGACAGCTTTACTTCTTCTTTTCCGATTTGGATTCCTTTTATTTCTTTGTCTTCTCTGATTGCTGTGGCTAACACTTCCAAAACTATGTTGAATAATAGTGGTGAGAGTGGGCAACCTTGTCTTGTTCCTGATCTTAGTGGAAATGGTTTCAGTTTTTCACCATTGAGGACGATGTTGGCTGTGGGTTTGTCATATATGGCCTTTATTATGTTGAGGAAAGTTCCCTCTATGCCGACTTTCTGCAGGGCTTTTATCATAAATGGGTGTTGAATTTTGTCGAAAGCTTTCTCTGCATCTATTGAGATGATCATATGGTTTTTCTCCTTCAATTTGTTAATATGGTGTATCACATTGATTGATTTGCGTATGTTGAAGAATCCTTGCATTCCTGGGATAAACCCCACTTGATCATGGTGTATGATCCTTTTAATGTGCTGTTGGATTCTGTTTGCTAGTATTTTGTTGAGGATTTTTGCATCTATGTTCATCAGTGATATTGGCCTGTAGTTTTCTTTCTTTGTGACATCTTTGTCTGGTTTTGGTATCAGGGTGATGGTGGCCTCGTAGAATGAGTTTGGGAGTGTTCCTCCCTCTGCAATATTTTGGAAGAGTTTGAGAAGGATAGGTGTTAGCTCTTCTCTAAATGTTTGATAGAATTCACCTGTGAAGCCATCTGGTCCTGGGCTTTTGTTTGTTGGAAGGTTTTTAATCACAGTTTCAATTTCAGTGCTTGTGATTGGTCTGTTCATATTTTCTATTTCTTCCTGGTTCAATCTCGGCAGTTTGTGCATTTCTAAGAATCTGTCCATTTCTTCCAGTTTGTCCATTTTATTGGCATAGAGTTGCTTGTCGTAATCTCTCAGGACCTTTTGTTTTTCTGCAGTGTCAGTGGTTACTTCTCCTTTTTCATTTCTAATTCTATTGATTTGAGTCTGCTCCCTTTTTCTCTTGATGAGTCTGGCTAATGGTTTATCAATTTTGTTTATCTTCTCAAAGAACCAGCTTTTAGTTTCATTGATTTTTGCTATTGTTTCCTTCATTTCTTTTTCATTTATTTCTGACGTGATCTTTATAATTTCTTTCCTTCTGCTGGCTTTGGGTTTTTTTTGTTCTTCTTTCTCTAATTGCTTTAGGTGCAAGGTTAGGTTGTTTATTCGAGATGTTTCCTGTTTCTTGAGGTAGGCTTGTATTGCTATAAACTTCCCTCTTAGCACTGCTTTTGCTGTGTCCCATAGGTTTTGGGTCATCGTACCTCCATTGTCATTTGTTTCTAGGTATTTTTTGATTTCCCCTTTGATTTCTTCAGTGATCACTTCGTTATTATGTAGTGTATTGTGTAGCCTCCATGTGTTTGTATTTTTTACACATCTTTTCCTGTAATTGATATCTAGTCTCATAGCGTTGTGGTCGATAAAGATACTTGATACGATTTCAATTTTCTTAAATTAACCAAGGCTTGATTTGTGACCCAAGATATGATCTATCCTGGAGAATGTTCCATGAGCACTTGAGAAAAATGTGTATTCTGTTGTTTTTGGGTGGAATGTCCTATAAATATCAATTAAGTCCATCTTGTTTAATGTATCATTTAAAGCTTTTCTTTCCTTATTTATTTTCATTTTGGATGATCTGTCCATTGGTGAAAGTGGGGTGTTAAAGTCCCCTACTATGATTGTGTTGCTGTCAATTTCCCCTTTTATGGCTGTTAGTATTTGCCTTATGTATTGAGGTGCTCCTATGTTGGGTGCATAAATATTTACAATTGTTATACCTTCCTCTTGGATCGATCCCTTGATCATTATATAGTGTCCTTCTTTGTCTCTTGTAATAGTCTTTATTTTAAGTCTATTTTGTCTGATATGAGAATTGCTACTCCAGCTTTCTTTTGATTTCCATTTGCATGGAATATCTTTTTCCATCCCCTCACTTTCAGTCTGTATGTGTCTCTAGGTCTGAAGTGGGTCTCTTGTAGACAGCATATATATGGGTCTTGTTTTTGTATCCATTCAGCCAGCCTGTGTCTTTTGGTGGGAGCATTTAATCCATTTACATTCAAGGTAATTATCGATATGTATGTTCCTATTCCCATTTTCTTAAATGTTTTGGGTTTGTTATTGCAGGTGTTTTCCTTCTCTTGTGTTTCTTGCCTAGAGAAGTTCCTTTAGCATTTGTTGTAAAGCTGGTTTGGTGGTGCTGAACTCTCTCAGCTTTTGCTTGTCTGTAAAGGTTTTAATTTCTCCATCGAATCTGAATGAGATCCTTGATGGGTAGAGTAATCTTGGTTGTAGATTTTTCTCCTTCATCACTTTAAGTATATCCTGCCACTCCCTTCTGGCTTGCAGAGTTTCTGCTGAAAGATCAGATGTTAACCTTCTGGGGATTCCCTTGTGTGTTATTTGTTGTTTTTCCCTTGCTGCTTTTAATATGTTTTCCTTATATTTAATTTTTGACAGTTTGATTAATATGTGTCTTGGCGTGTTTCTCCTTGGGTTTATCCTGTATGGGACTCTCTGTGCTTCCAGGACTTGATTAACTATTTCCTTTCCCATATTAGGGAAGTTTTCAACTATAATCTCTTCAAATACTTTCTCAGTCCCTTTCTTTTCCTCTTCTTCTTCTGGAACCCCTATAATTCGAATGTTGGTGTGTTTAATGTTGTCCCAGGGGTCTCTGAGACTGTCCTCAGTTCTTTTCATTCTTTTTTCTTTATCCTGCTCTGCAGTAGTTATTTCCACCATTTTATCTTTCAGGTCACTTATCCTTTCTTCTGCCTCAGTTATTCTGCTATTGATCCCATCTAGAGTATTTTTAATTTCATTTATTGTGTTTTTCATCGTTGCTTGGTTCCTCTTTAGTTCTTCTACATCCTTGTTAAATGTTTCTTGCATTTTGTCTATTCTATTTCCAAGATTTTGGATCATCCTTACTATCATTATTTTGAATTCTTCTTCAGGTAGACTACCTGTTTCCTCTTCATTTGTTAAGTCTGGTGTGTTTTGACCCTGCTCCTTCATCTGCTGTGTGTTTTTCTGTCTTCTCATTTTGCTTATCTTACTGTGTTTGGGGTCTCCTTTTCACAGGCTGCAGGTTCGTAGTTCCCGTTGTTTTTGGTATCTGTCCCCAGTGGCTAAGGTTGGTTCAGTGGGTTGTGTAGGCTTCCTGGTGGAGGGAACTAGTGCCTGAGTTCTGGTGGATGAGGCTGGATCTTGTCTTTCTGGTGGGCATGTCCACGTCTGGTGGTGTATTTTGGGGTGTCTGTGGCCTTATTATGATTTTAGGCAGCCTCTCTGCTAATGGATGGGGCTGTGTTCCTGTCTTGCTAGTTGTTTGGCATAGGGTGTCCAGCACTGTTGCTTGCTGGTCATTGAGTGATGCTTGGTCTTGATGTTGAGATGGAGATCTCTGAGAGATTTTTGCTGTTTGGTATTACGTGGAGCTGGGAGGTCTCTTGTGGACCAGTGTCCTGAAGTTGGCTCTCCCACCTCAGAGGTACAGCCCTGATGCCTGGCTGGAGCACCAAGAGCCTTTCGTCCACATGGCTCAGAGTTAAAGGGAGAAAAAATAGAAAGAAAGAAAGAAAGAGGCTATAATATAGTGAAGTAAAATAAAGCTATTATAAAGCAAAGCTATAGAGACAAAATCTCACCCAGAAGCATATACATATACACTCACAAAAAAAAAGGAAGAGGGGGAAAAATTAATATATCCTGCTCCCAAAGTCCACCTCCTGAATTTGGGATGATTCGTTGTCTATTCAGGTATTCAACAGATGCATCACATCAAGTTGTTTGTGGAGTTTTAATCCTCTTCTTCTGAGGCTGCTGGGAGAGATTTCCCCTTCTCTTCTCTGTTCGCACAGCTCCTGGAGATCAGCCTTGGATTTGGACCCGCTTCTGCGTGTCGGTCGACTGAGGGCGTCTGTTCCCCGTCCAGACAGGACGGGGTTAAAGGAGCAGCTGCTTCGGGGGCTCTGGCTCATTCAGGCCAGGCCGGGGGGAGGGAGTGGTATGGAGGAGGCGGGGCGAGCCTGTGGCGGCAGAGGCCTGCGTGACGTTGCAGCAGCCTGAGGTGCGCCGTGTGTTCTCCCGGGGAAGTTGTCCCTGGATCACCGGACTCTGGCAGTGGCGGGCTGCACCGGCTCCCAGGAGGGGCGGTGTGGAGAGTGACCTGTGCTCGCACACAGGATTTTTGGAGGCGGCAGCAGCAGCTCCAGCGTCTCACGCCCGTCTCTGGGGTCCGCGCTGATAGCCGCGGCTCACGCCCGTCTCTGGAGTTGGTTTAGGTGGCGCTCTGAATCCCCTCTCCTTGTGCGCCACGAAACAAAGAGGCAAGAAAAAGTCTCTTGCCTCTTCGGCAGCTGCAGACTTTTTCCCAGTCTCCCTCCCAGCCAGCTGTGGTGCACTAACCCCTTCAGGCTGTGTTCACGCCGCCAACCCCAGTCCTCTTCCTGCGATCCTACCGAAGCTGAGCCTCAGCTCCCAGCCCCGCCCGCCCCGGCGGGTGAGCAGACAAGCCTCTCGGGCTGGTGAGCGCTGCTCGGCGCCGAGCCTCTGTGCGGGAATCTCTCTGCTTTTTCCTCTGCGCCCCTGTTGCTGTGGGGTCCGCGCTGATAGCCGCGGCTCGCGCCCCTCTCTGAAGTTCATTTAGGCGGCGCTCTGAATCCCCTCCCCTCACGCACCAGGAAACAAAGAGGGAAGAAAAAGTCTCTTGCCTCTTCGGCAGCTCCAGACCTTTACCTGGACTCCCTCCCGGCTAGCTGTGGTGCACTAACCCCTTTAGGCTGTGTTCACACCACCAACCCCAGTCCTCTCCCTGCGATCCAACCAAAGCCCGAGCCTCAGCTCCCAGCCCCGCCCGCCCCGGCAGCTGAGCAGACAAGCCTCTCGGGCTGGTGAGTGCTGCTTGGCGCCGAGCCTCCGTGCGGGAATCTCTCCGCTTTGCCCTCCGCACCCCTGTGGCTGCACTCTCCTCCGTGGTTCCGAAGCTTCCCTCCTCTGCCACCCGCAGTCTCCGCCCGCAAAGGGGCTTCCTAGTGCGTGGAAATCTTTCCTCCTTCATAGCTCCCTCCCACTGGTGCAGGTGACATCCCTATTCTTTTGTCTCCGTTATTTCTTTTTTCTTTTACCCTACCCAAGTACGGGGGGAATTTCTTGCCTTTTGGGAGGTCTGACGTTTTCTGCCAGCATTCAGTGGGTGTTCTGTAGGAGCAGTTCCACGTGTAGATGTATTTCTACTGTATCTGTGGGAAGGAAGGTGATCTCCGCATCTTACTCTTCCACCATCTTCTCTCCTCCCCGGGTCTTCATTTCTGTGCGAGGGCTTTCTCTAGTTGCGGCAAGCGGGGGTCACTCTTCATCGTGGTGTGCCGGCCTCTCATTATCTCGGCCTCTCTTGTTGTGGAGCACAAGCTCCAGACACACAGGCTCAGTAGTTGTGGCTCACGGGCCTAGTTGCTCTGCGGCATGTGGGATCTTCCCAGACCAGGGCTCGAACCCGTGTCCCCTGCATTGGCAGGCAGATTCTCAACCACTGCGCCACCAGGGAAGCCCAATATTTTATTTCTTAAGTCTCTTATTGTTGAGTGAAATTTATATCTCTTCCTTTGATTCTTTATTCATATGTCACCTTTCTGTGGGTCCTTATCTGAGCCACTCTTTCTAAAAATGCATTCTGAGTTTATACTGCCAACACTCACTAATCCACTTCTCTGATTTTGTTTTCTCTTTAGCACTCACCATTATCTAAACCCATGTTCAACAATCATGCCCATAGGTCAAATTCTGACCACCCTCTGTTTTTGTACGATCCATGAGCTGAGAAGTGTTTTTACATATTAAATGCTTTTTTAAGTCAAAAGAAGAATATTTTATAATATGAGAAATTTTTATTAAATTCAAATTTTACCATCCATAAGTCAAATTTTGTTGGAACACACTCATTTTCATTTATATATTGTCTTAGCTGTTTTGTAATACAAGGGCAAAATTGAATAGTTGTACTCTCTGGCCCTTTACAGTTTGCTGACCTCTTAGTTAAAATATTATATTTTAGTTTTTTTCAGATATACTATTTTATCTACTATATTTTTATTGTTCATTTCTTTCCACTAAGCTAATAAATCCTTGGCTGGTAGGAATTTTTGTCTGTTTTGTTCCCTAGTTTATTCCTGAAACCTAGAAACAGTGTGTGGCACATAGTTAGTACTTACTAAACATTTGCTGATTGAATGAATATCAGGCACATTAATAATATGATATAGAGCAGTTCAGATAAAACAAGTGCTATCAGGAAGGGATGAATCAACATGTGAGATTTTTAAAACTGCCTTAGTGAAGTATCTTGATGGATGAGTATGCCTCTGATAGGTAGAGAGAACTGGGCATAACCAAAAGTGCCCGGAAATGAGAAGGAGCTCATTTTGCGAACGTGGTCATTAGCATGGCTCATTCAGGGAATAATGAGAAATAATCCTAGAGAAAATAGTTAAAGGTTTACAATGGGAAAGTAAGAGGAATACTGCTGAAAAATGTAAAAGTGAGGCCAGATTATGTAGAGCCTCCAGGATGAGAAGTTTGGTTTGAGACAAATATGTGAATGTCCTGACTCTGAGGTGTTTACAAACCTTGGAAAGAAATGGAGGAGGGAAAGGTTACAACGCAACCAAGAAAATGTCAATTTGCCCTGTAGTTAACTTGTGATTTGGAGCAATTCCAAACAAAAGCAGCAAGTCAAAAGATCGCATCCCTTTTATTTTCTTCTCTTCACTTTAAGAATACCAATTACAAGTGATTGAAAGAAAACATTTTCATGGTATTTCCACAGACCTGATTATGCTACAAGTTTGGAGACAATATCTCCAGGGCTCCAGCTGGGACACATTTATAGGATATTGAGTTTGGATTTTATGTCTTGTTTTGCCACTATGTGGAGGTTACTTTGATGTTTATTATACTGCTGGATTGATACAAATCACAGTAAGATAAACACAATCAACATCTTTTACTAGTTGTTCAAATTGTGACTTGCACTCAGTAGGAGACAGTGGTAATTTCTGGTATATTAGAAACTTGATGCAACCCTCAGCTTGACTACCAAAATATTAAAGAGAATTTTTTATACTTTTAACCTACTTGAACTTTCAGTATTTAATTTAATATGCACTTGCTGATACCCACTATTACCAGGTAGAAGAAATTTAATAAATGACATGAAGTGTATGAATTAATGGACTCAACCAAATTCACAAAAGGTATTTAAAAACATGAAACATTTTTAATTGGTTATAGAATAGAATTATGTGATTATGAAATGGAGCTTGATAATACAACTTAATGTTAATTTCCAACATATATTTCTATAGTTCTAAAGCATGCATTTTCAACAGTGATGTATCACCTTCCAAGGGGTTGAAATATATTCTTGGGGAGTGAAAAAAATCTTAGTTATTACAATGGCTTGTGGCCCTCCAAATTGCCCAGAGTATAACAACATATATGCTGCATATCTCTGGTATTAAAATTTCATGATGGAGGAACTATTAAGAAAAAATTATAGAAAGATTCTTTAGGAGAGGGGAAATTATCAAAAAAGAAACAAACCAAAACACGTTGAGAAACACTGTGTTAAAGTGCTTGCCTTCCTTTTGCCAGTGATCTTGATATCCTGACAACTCAATTCATGAACTGTGTTATGTGTATCTGTGGTGTGTGTGTGTGTGTGCATGTGTGCACAGTCCTGTTCTAACCAACTAAGGTATACACTTCCCAAGGGTAGAGGCTGAGCCTCCTATGTTTTATGACTTTGTGAAAAGTTATAATTTGTAAGTCTTAGATATCTAGATATTTTGACTGATTTATGATAAACCATAGGTTTGTTTTTATTGATCACCCATTCTTCTTTTTACCTTTTTATCAACTTCTTTGTAGATTTTCTAATAACCTGTAAGCCAAAAGAATTTTTAATTAAAAATCACCTCATCACCTAGGGGCAAGACGGGAATGAAGACACAGGCCTACTAGAGAATGGACTTGAGGATATGGGGAGGGGGAAGGGTAAGTTGTGACAAAGTGAGAGAGTGGCATGGACATATATACACTACCAAACTTAAAATAGATAGCTAGTGGGAAGCAGCCGCATAGCATAGGGAGATCAGCTTGGTGCTTTGTGACCACCTAGAGGGGTGGGATAGGGAGGGTGGGAGGGAGGGAGACGCAAGAGGGAAGATATATGGGAACATATGTATATGTATTACTGATTCACTTTACTATAAAGCAGAAACTAACACACCATTGTAAAGCAATTATACTCCAATAAAGACGTTAAAAAAAAAAAATCACCTCATCACAAACCCTAATTTCAGGTAAGGAATTCCTTTGTAACATGAATAAATGCACACTAATTTATTTATGTATTTATTTAGTTATTTGCTTATAAACAACAGAAATTTATTTCTCACACTTCTGGAGCCTTGAAATACAAGGTCACACTGCTAGCACGGTTGGGTTCTGGTGAAAACCCTCTTCTTTGTTGCAGACAGCTCACTTCTCTCTGTATCCTCATGAGGCAGAGAGCATAGAGAGCCACATTATTTTATTTTATTTTATTTGTATGTTTATATCTTCACTAGTTGAGTTTTCTTAGATATGCTTCAATAAATGTGTCATCTAATTGCCTGAACTAGCTTTTGATTTTAACACAATTGACACAAGTGTTAAGAAAATATTACCTCTGTGAAGAAATGACTTAATAAATATCAACAGCATTTATCACTATATTTTCCTTATTAATGACAGTGATAACTTCAGTTGAACCCTTTGAATTTTGGACTGCATTGTAAGGTGGTATGATGTAGCCAGACTTAGGTTTGAAATTATGGTCTAGACATGACTATATTTCTAACCTGTGGCAAGCTATTTAAACATTCTAAGCATCCTTTTTTGTCTGTAAAATAGATATTATAATATTGTCTACCTTACAAAGTTGTTGTGAGAATTAAATGAGAACAATTACAAAACTGTTAATGTAGAGGCTAACACATAATAAAAGAATAGTAAATAGTAATGATAATAACATATAAGTAGTAGTATAATAGTGATAATCATAGTAATGGTAGTTTGTTAGATTTGTGATCATGTTATCTACATGTTCAAGTTCCCTTGTAAAATTATTATTTCAGAAACCCAACACAGTGACAGTAAAAATGATAAAATTCTAGGGCATTTTCAGCCTGAGATTTGATCAGTGTCTTTTAGAAAATTGGTATTTATGGGGAGCAAATGCAATCAGAATGAGGCAACTCAACTAACAAAAATAGGGAGAAATTTAGCAGAAAGAGGTCATGATAGGAATAAATTACAGGCTACATGAGACAAAAAAGAGAAGAGGTGAAAATAGAGAAAATTGTCATTTTAAGGGAATATTCCTAATTTAAAATTCAAAAGTGGAAATGTTTCCATTTGAGATAGGATCAAATTATGGCTGTGCTCATGGATTAGAGTTGAAGCTCTAACCTGAGGGTGCTGAGAAACAGTTATATCAGTTTATTAAATGGATCATCAACATGTCTGTTGATATGAAGGAGAAACATGGCAGTGGATGGGGTAAGAAAGAAAACAATTGGGCTAGTTCTTGAAATCCTCAAGGAAAACAAGAGCGTGTCATGAGGACCAAGTGACAAGGGATTTGAGAGTATGTAATAAGCAAATTTTACTAAGTTAAGTTAATGTTTGTAAAGAATTTACAGTAGTGCATGACATCTATTGAACACTAAATAAGAGTGTATTAAATGTAATTAAAGATAGTTACATAAATATAATGGTGCAGCTACATAATACACATTCATTGAAAGGATGATCATGATGGTTATGGTGGAAATAAAACACTGATGACTGTCCATTACATGTCCATGGCAGGGTTAAAGTGGGGGCTACTTCCCTGAAACTGACCAGCCAACCTAAAAGAAGTTGACAACTCAAATCTCTTCCACTCAATTGGACTGGGCAGTTAGTTAATCTGTCGTGTAACCTCTGGCTTAACAGTTAATGCTTATAGTAAAAAATTATAGTCAGACTCTTACATGTGTTCAGAAAATAGGAAATTAATTATAAACACACCACTGAATGAAGGGAGGGTTGAATGGCCACAGTTTCTGTTAAGGCATCATTGAAGTAATCTCCCTACCATTAATTGAACATTTCTGTAGAACTCATCTAAAATTGCTCAGTGAATCCACAGAGAGTTTCTGCTTCATTAACTATTTACATGGTGACCTCAATAGAAAGGTTTTAGTCTGATGAGAGGTTTCTCTCACAAGTCTTAGGCACCAATTGTAGTAGAGTCATCTGACTTTTCATGATACATTGAGAAATGAGAAATATTACATTAGCATTCTTAACCTTACCACATTAAGCACTGAAATGCCCCTTGTTGTGTTAACCTCTAAATAGCCTGCATAATGCCACATTATAAGCTCCATCTCCAAAGTCCTCAGTTTCTATTCATTTGGAGTGAAAGATACATATGCAGCTGTGTCTCCTGCTCATATTTTAAGGCTCTAAAATCCTAGATTTGAAAGAGGGCACTCTACCTGTTCCATTCATTTTTTAATGACATTAATATTTGCATCATATATTATAATGTCAAGGAAACCCATGTATTCAAATTTCAACAGGCATATTTTGAGAAAAAAATAACTTTTCTATAAGCAAAATGTTAAGGAAATAATTGTTTACTACACAATATTTGCAACAGAATCTCTATTATAATAACAATTGGATAGGTGGATTCATTCAGTGGGCAGATCAGAGAAAGGCATAATAATGCTACTTGACTTTTGCATAATATAATAACTAAATTCTAAATATACATTTTGTATATTTAGAATTTTGTATATTTAAAATTTTGTAATAAACCACTGATGCATACAGATCAACATGGATTTTAAAAGGAAGATTAAGCAGGAGAGTTGCTGTAACTGTGTCTTGGTCCCAAAATGATTGGAAACTCTGTTACATTGTATAAATAACTCTACAGTTGGAACCTCAGTTTCTACATTTCTAAAATGAGGGAAATGGGTGATGTACTCTTCAAGAACTCACCTCTACATTCTGTTATACTATGTGATATTGGTTACTATTTCTATCTATAAAATGATGGAACTGAATATCATGAGTTCTAAAGTCTTACTAGAAATTTATATGTCAGTGATTTTCCATATTTATTTATTAACTCACTCTCATTCTTTGTCAACAGAGATTTAACTTGTTTGTTTCAATTATTCTTGAGAATTATCCTCTGATGTTGCTTTTGATATTCTTTCTTTCCCAGATATATTTTACTCAATAATTGGATTCACATTTCTAAAATATTATTAACCAGATTAATTTAAAATTCATCATATTTACACAATAAAATAATCTCTATATAAACATGTTATATTCCTTGTTGTATTTTATCATATATCTTTGTTATATCCTTTGTTGGCTCTTTGAACCTATATCAATTTCTCTCTTATCCACAGTCCTGCAAATCATTATGGCTTAAATATGGTTTTCAGTTGTTACTCATAAAAAAACCCATTGAAGGCAGGCTTATATTCCCTTTTATTACGTCCAGTGCTTAGCACAGTGATGAGCACATAGCTGGTATGCAGTAGTTTTGTCATGCTTAAACATTCTTCCTCACAGCACTAGGATCTGGGTTTTGAGACTTCCAGGGATGAATGGATTTTGCTGATTCTAATATGTATCCTCTTCTCTGAGCCTCTTTGAACCAAAGGCAGTGGATTTTCAAGATGGATTCAATATTTTTCAATTTAGAAATAACTTCAGCTGAAAATTGTATTGAGTTTTTCTGTGATGTAATGTAAAGGACACAGAGTCAGAATATTTGACTTTGTGAGGCTCAGTCTCCTCACCAGGTTAAAGGGAATAAAAATGTCTTCTCAGTTGATGTTACTGGCTTTCCAAGGGAATCAGGTGAGGAGGGAGCTAGATAAGAAAGCATTCAAATATTTCAGTGTTGTGAGATAAAAGGGACTAAATTTATTAGCAGGGATATAAGTAGTAGTAACAGTAACAGTAGTAGTAGTAATTATATTATCATTAATTAAGAATCTGGTCCACATTGTGGTGGAGGATATTCTCAGGACTACCTCACATAGCCAAAAATTTCACAATTAAGTAAATTTATATTTGTGTGTGTCCATATATATTTGTGTGTGTGTGTTTGCATATACATATATGTATTTTATATTAAGGGTGTATTTCTATCCTTCAGCCATTGCTCCCGTTCTTCATGACTCAAGGTTTTACCTTTTTTTTTCATTACATATAAGTTGAGTAGTCAAGGCTGGACAGAAGCATGGTGTCTTGATGTTTTCAATTGTAAGGAACTAAACACATTCAAAAAGACTCAAGTGGAAAGTTGCTTATTTAAAGACTTCAGCAGATATCCTGTGGATAATCAAGTGTCAAAAAGTATTTGGAAACAGTAAGTAGGAACAAAAGTCATTACTTCAGTCTCTCATTGAAGTACATTTACATTTCTGCTCATTTTCTCATTTCCTTTCTCACAGTCTCTCTGTTTTCTGGGAGTTGCTCATGGACTTAGTTTTCCCTGATGCCTAGTCACACATCAACTTAATATGACTTTTCAGTTAAGAAGCCCAACATTATCTGATGGATTGATTCTTATGGTTTTTGTACTCCATTTCTTTGGAAAGGAAACATAATAGATACTTTGCAGGTTAAGATCCACCTATGGTTTCATCAGCTATGACCCATAGGTGGTACTCAGTTGGAAGAGTGGGGCAGAATTATGTTGCATGAAAGCTATCCCTTTAAGGAGATGTAGATTCTTGCAAGGGAGACTTGGTAATGACTCAAGTGTTTGAATATCTTCACCATAATAAAAATCAATTGTTTTTGATATCATTCAAATGAAACGACAATTCTGTATCTTAGTTAAAAGTAACTTCATGTTCACTTATGTATTAAATGTAAAGTAAAAGAAAAGTATTTGAAATCAATTTATAAAAATTCTATCCATCTTTTGAGATATCAGAAAATGCATCCCTTACTGATTATGGATGTCCAGATACTTTCTTATTTGCTCCTTGTAGTGATCAAGCGAGTCCTTGGCTCTGATCTCTAGGTTACTGTTTAATCACATAAGTCTTGCCATTTCTTGAATTAACTTACATAATTACAGACCTTATGCTTGTGTTCTTTAGGTCATAGAACAAATCCTTTCTTTATATGAACCAAGACTGAACATGATGAGATAAGAGAAACTGTAAAATG
This sequence comes from Balaenoptera borealis, assembly GCF_965194805.1. Classification (NCBI taxonomy): domain Eukaryota; kingdom Metazoa; phylum Chordata; class Mammalia; order Artiodactyla; family Balaenopteridae; genus Balaenoptera; species Balaenoptera borealis. Next base: position 29,845,239 of record NC_138875.1, read on the forward strand.
TTGCGGGCAATAATTTGTATTAAAGTGTTGTATTGTGAGTAATAATTTTCTTGCCTTTTGTTATATTGAATCTATATTTTTAAAGGGAAATACATTCATCTTACTCACAATTAGATTTGCTTTATTTTTCTCTGTAAAGGAGAGTACTTAAACTTTTTTGTCATGTTGGATTTTTTGAGATTAAACTTATGAACCCTCTTCCTAGAGAAATTCTTTAAACAATTCTATACCATTTCAGGTGCTTCACTGCATCTCTAAAGCCTATCCATGGATTCCCAAAGGGTTCAGAGTTCATTCTCAAAATGTACTATCATAATGGGAATGATTACAAAAATATTTCCCAACCATGGTTTAGGAAACATATTTAGATAGGACATGACAATTATTGATAGGTCCTTCTCCTGAGTTTTCCAAGTTCATGAATATAAGAGTTTGAAAAGCTCCAAAGACATTTATGCATCATTGTTTCTGATTTTACAAGTAGGCCAACCAATATGTTCAGCAATATAAGTCTAACAGGGGTCAGGGAAGCTCAGTGGTATTAAATCTTTTTTTTTTTTTTTAGTATAAAGACATGTTAATGTAAACATAATCCTACAAAGGAACCTAATATGAAAACCAACAGAAGTTAAACTGACTAGCTGAAGTGTGATTTGATAGGGTCATATGTAAGTCCTACCCATATGTCTTTATTCCCACCTGTTCATCTCAGCCTCTAATAGAGTTCTTTAGAACCCAAGGGTCTGAAACACATTAATGAGCCAATGGATAAAATGAGGGAAGGGAAAGGGTATTTTAAGTACAAGCAATAGTAGTCACAAATGTAGCAAAGAAAGAGAAGTTGAATATTGCTGTAAATAATTGTATTGGGGGCAGGTAGAGAACACATGATGGATTTTTTAAAATAGCAAACACTTCCATTAAGGCTTTGTATTTCACATGAAATAATTTGAATATTATTCTGCAAGTATGAGGACTTGTGAATTTCAAATAGGGGAATACTTTAGTAAGATTTACGTTTCGGAAAGATCACTCTGAAAACTACGCAAAAGATAAATTAGAGGAAGAGATTAACTGGAAACAAAAAGATAGGAGATAATTTAAGTAATCCAGGAGAGAATACATTAGAACCAGAATTAAGAAAAGAGCACTAGGAGTGGAGGAAAGGTGATAGGTTCCAAAGATATTATGTAGATAGAAAAATTGACAGGACTTGGACCATTTGTAAATGGGTAGTAAGTGAAAGTAGGTAGTCACTATTTCCATCATACTGTTCTTGTATGGTACAGGAAATAAAGAAAGTTGCAGGATGGAAGGGATAGATAATTTCAAACTTATCTTGTCCTGTCCTCTAGTTCTTTCATGTGCATAAAATATTATTTTCCACCTGGATGATGATTTCCCCAATTATGGTATGTGCTTTACGAAGAATTTTCTAAAGTCGGGGTGGAAAAGGGTTTATTCAATGTAGTTAAATCCATAGGAGTATCTAGGTTAAGAAGAATGGTTACACCATTCTGCTGCAAGGAGTTTACTATGAGTGTTTGGCAATATCTGCCATATCTATGAAAGAAAGAAATACCCTGTGTATTGGCTAAATAGTTCATATATATGTATATGTGTGTGTGTATATATATATATATATATATGGCCTGCATGAAAGATTTGTTACAGTGCTTATTTATCAATAGCAAGGCCAGGATTTACAAGTTTGGTTTATTAAAATAAGCTAGTGTGTTCTTTCATGAATTTATTTATTTTATTTATTGAGTGATAATATATATGTATTTCTCTCATCATGAAGGTAGAGAGACAGAAAAAATAGACACAGTCCTTGTCCTTAAGAAGCTTATGGCTGAGATGTTGAAATTAATGTGCAGGAAATAATCAGAGCCTATTATGTGGGTGTAAACACTTGTAGTACCAAAGAATGTTAAAGACAATCAGTACTGTTGGAATAGATACAGGGTTAATACACTGGAAGTCCCTGAATATTGTTTAGGTCAGACTTTAGAAAATGGTAAGATTTGGTTGAATGAAGATAGGCATCAGATTATGGCAGGCAGTGGCTATATTATTCATCTTTGTCTCTCTAATTCCCCTGAACCAATATCTCCCTTTCTCTGCCAATATGGTCCTCTCTGTCAACAGAACCAGGGTTCACGTGCTGCTTCTGATGATGTAAAGTACCTCCTCCCTGCTATGAGTAGTTCTGTCAGCTCTAGGTCTTGTCCTTGGTCCTTATCACCAAGTACCTCTTACTGACAGGGGCACATCTGAGTTCCTGCAGTATTTAATGAAGAAATTATCCTTCTCCATGAAGAGGGACAACTTGCAATCATCAATAGGAAAATTAAGTTGTACCAGTGAAAATGAAAGACATCCTGCTCCACCAGAAGTCCCAGCCAGTTTTGGAGAGGACTATTTGGAAAGCCTTGGGGGAAGACAGAAATAAAAAATAGTTTGGTGTGAATCTCAAAACTCTACTGGAATAAATCTAAGTTCTAGTTTAAAATGCCTAGAAGAAAGTGTAATGCTTTTCATAAAACATATAGGCTGCAACAGAGCACTGCAAAACCATAACTCTGAGAAAGATCTCTAGGCACAAGCTCTCTTAAAGTCTGTGAACCATACCACATAGACCATGACCCAAGTCCACACGTACATGAAAATGAATTACCTTTAGGTGACAATGGGGGATTTACCCAGTAGCTTATGTGAACTCAATATCTTTTGAGAGTAGACTGACAAAAATCTAGAATTTATTTTGAGGCTGATCACCTTTGGATTTGCCTGGCTTGCTCTTTGGATATCTGTACTCTAGAAAACAATTTGGCCAAGACTGAGCTAGAATTGAAGCAAAAAATAAACAAGAATAACACAACTTAATTCTATTTCTCCATTGGCTGATTGAATAGGCACACAATGAATATTTTTTGAGCCGAGTAATAGATAAATATATAGGAAATTTAATCTATAAGGGTTTAAGTTTTGTTAATATTGTTGCTGGGCTTTTTTTAAATTGACAGGTTACTTTCATGTTCTCTGTTTCTGTTTCTCCATTTATCACATACTGCCCCAAGTGGATATATGGCCTTCCACAAAAGATATGTGCCTGCTGCTTTTCCTCTAGTGCAATATCGAATGTATTTATTTTAGAATCTTCTGTCGTTTTACCCACTGCTTCATAGGAAGTAGTAGATACATCATTGTTGGCATCATCATCATCATCACCATCAGGAAATACAACATACACTTTGAACCAGTATTAGTTTTCATGTCACTAGCTGCCAACATTCTGTTAGTATCTTAATTGGAATCACTTAATTGGGAATCAATGACAATTTCTTTTCTTAAGCTGCAGAGCACATTCACAGCCATAGAAATTTTTCCTGCTTCAAATTAAATTACTTCACTTTTAATCATTCATTAACTCCAATCTTAATACTCCTTTTCTAAACTGGCCTGAAGTATACATGGGATTAATACACACACACACACACACACACACACACACACACCGAAAGAGCTGCTTGGGAAAGGGCTCCTCCCCTCTGACTTTCAATGTACTGCTAGAGAGTTGAGCAAGCTCAGTAATAAATCATGCAGTGTTTTGGTTTATTCTGTAATGCAATATTCCCAAAACATTTTTGACAACCATTTAATTTGCAGTAAGATATTTGTGTACTAAACGACACTTCAAGCAATTTATTCTTGAAAGTGAAGTAGGAACAATAGACACAATAGTATGATTTCAGTAAATAACAATATATTACAACAATCGTTGCCATGTTAGGATATAGCTTTACTGTCTTCAGAAATAGATAGGATTTTAAGGGGAAAAATACCTTTCAAAATGACAAGCAAGATATAAAATTGAGATAAACAGCTCAGGAGAGTACTCAGTTATACATAGCCTTATTGATGAGCTTGCTACATTTGCTTTTCCAAAGGGTTACTTACCTTCCTGACTCTGAACCAGAGTATCCTTTTAAATGCTGATAATAAGCAATAAAGTAGATTCTGCCCAATTGCCTGGCTCTTTTTATTCATGAAACATTGGAATTAGATTTAGTATAGCTGTATCAATTGGGAAAGAATAAAATTTGGCCTTGTGACTTAATGGTAAAACTTACTTCATATCCTATGATACTGTGAGACCATACCTACTTACTTATCCTTTAGAAAGACTCTAAAGGGATTGAGCACAAATTGGATAATTATTTTTCAGAGGCAGTTTGGTTGGCAGAGGCTGTAACTTCTGATTATTCCAGTCTGACTTTCCACTAATTCAGCTAACCTATTATACTTAAATGATCTTTTAAACCAAAGACAATGCATTGCTACAACCGCCATGAGAATAAATCTGTCAATAGATATATCCTGAACATGTACCATATGCAAGAGAGTATGTTAGGCATGAAGGGGGTTTCAAACAAGTGTAAAGCATCTATTTCAATAGACTCACAACTAAGACAAAGGATAAATAATAGTAATTTAAAATATGAACAAAATGTTATATTCCAGAACAAGACAGTGATGCAAGATTATCAAATGAGTGGTTTAGCTATTAAGTGGTCCAGAGATGAAGAAAAGGGAAAGAGTAATTCAAGCTGGATTACAGGAATTGTTCCTAGAAGAGAAGGAACTTGTGCTGGACTTACAAAGAGGTAGGCTTTGGAATAGAGAAGAGGAGAAAGAGTAGACTTTCAAAAGTGGAAAATATAGTATGAATGTAAAAAATGTAAAAATCCTTCTAGAAGCCACTGAATAGAGCATTTCGTAGGAGAGAAATATTTGTGCTTATACAGATGGAAATTAAATTGTGTAAGTATAAAATTCCAGGCTGAAGGAATTTAACGTCAGAGAGTTTTTAAATTCCTATATAGTTTGAAAGTTATTTTGTATTGCCCTTCTTGCAGGGAAGTCATACAATTTTAAATTTATTTTAAAGGGACCAGAATTTATTCACATATTGATTTGTTTTTGTATATATATTTTTTATTCTCTAATTAAATTTAGGTAATGTTCTGCTCATTGTGGATCTGACAGTAAACAAAACAGAAAAAAAAGTCTATTCTCATGAAATTTATATTCTGGTAGGTGGAAGCAAACAATAAATAAAGGAAATAAATGAAATATATCACATGTTAGAAATGATTAAGTATGAAGAAAAAAACACAAGGCAGGGAGACGAAATATGAAGTGCTGGATGCATTGAAATATTTGTTCCAGAGCCCAGGCCTCATTGAGAAGGTGACTTCTGAGTAAAAACCTACAGGAAGTGAGGGAGTCATCCACGTGGATAGCTGGGACAGGAAAAGAATGACAAGCAGGGGAAGAGCAAGTGCAAGGCCCCAAAGCAGAGTGATCAAAGTGGTCAGAGTAATTGGAACAGCCCAAACAAGAGGGGAGTGGTAAAAGCAAGATGAGAGAAAGAATATGAGTCAGCTCATGGAGAAGATTCTAGTCCTCCTGAGGACATTGGTTTCTACCTAGAGTAAGCTGAAAAACCACTGAAAAGCCTTGAACAGAAGCTTGGTGTGTCCTGACTCATGATGGGTTATGCAGTGGGTATTAATATGGCCATCTTATACATTTACAGACAAAGGAAATTTTAAAATTAAAACTAATGACCTAGAAAGACGCGAGTCCAAAAAAATTATTCAAGTATGTGTGTACTCTTGAGACTAACAGTAGATGCATATTAATGTCTCTTTTAAATTTAGTTGATGCTAATAATTTTTGAAATTCTTATGTAATAACCATTTTTTAATCTGGCTAATTTGTTGAGAGAGTGCTGGATCATCAGATCTGTGTGGATCATATTAATAAATGAACATATTTTAGGAAAGTATTTTCTGATCATATGTAATAATCTGGGTCAGCATTTCTCATGTGCTCTAATGGAAAAGTTTAGGACTGTGAGTGAGGAGATATGGATTTGAAACCAGATGAGCAACTAACAAGCTCTATGGCCTTAGGTAAATCAATGAATATATACAGACCTCAGCTGGCAATCCCTACACTGCCCATCTCATGTTACTCCTACCTTGGCCCCTTTAAAATGCAAACAGGGAAATCCTCAAATGAAGTTCTCTGGTAATGAGCCAGATCACATCTTACTCCTGTCTCTATCTTCTGTTTTTCACTGTACTGTGATTCTCCAACTGCTTTTGTTCCTTACTCATGGCCATATTCATACCTTAGATAAATTGCTGTACACTGTATTACTTTAGCTGTCTGCTCCTACCCCCTACTTTTCTCCTTGGACACTATACAATATTATTCCCCCCATGATTTAGGAACTCTTCCTTGGCATATTCCCCACTCAGCCTGTATGTCGGGAAAGGGGTAGACCCACATAATTCTGTATATTGCTAACATTCTATATCACAAATCCATACCTATAGTGAGTTTTCCAAATACTCTGTACTATTTTTTGCTTGCTTGGGTTCTCTATTGGTAATGCTGGCCTTGGCTAACATGATGTCTTCATAGTTGTTGACTTTACATGGTTATTGGAAATCTACCTGAGTTCCTTGCCACAGGACACTTAATATGCACAGGACACTTAATATGACTTATTCTGCTATTCTGGGTAATTTATCATTGCCTTAGACATCTGTCTTCCGAGGAATGAAATCATAATCCTCACTTTTGTCATGATCACTGTCATCACCATCATTATTATAGTTTATGTATTTTGAGTGCTTGCTGTGTACCAAGGAGGGAAACAAGAATAGTATATGGGTCATCTCATTTACTCTTCACAACTATCCTTAGAAGAAATATCATGAGCCCCATTTTTCAAAGTGAGGTAGAGAAAGCCTAAATTACTTGCACAAAGTCAAGATAAGTGATAAAGCTGAAATCTAAATCCATAATATCTGACTTTAAAGATCTTCTTTAAGACTTTCTCTAGCTATTGATCTTGGCCATTACAGTGAAATTGGGGTGAAGGCTTTTCTACAGTGACAAAATATAAATATTTTCCTTAACTAGTGCAATAAAAATGGATGAGATTTCTAGTATTTCTGAAATGTTTATCAATGACCATAAAAATATGAAAAGAGGGAATGACAACATGTATGTATATAAATACACAATATACATATACCAAATTATGACTGTAACAAAGCAAATTTGTTCAACACAATTTAATATCTTTCAAACCTTGTTTTAAAAATGGTAAGCTGTGTTACTGATTTGTGTCCTTGTAGATTTTAAAACAAACCATGGTGTATAACACAGACCACATAGTATTTACAGATGAGCAAAGGCACTGACCAAATGTCCAAATACGCAGAGAACAGAGGAAATGATGTGAGTTTGTTTGGAGATATCTAACATCAAGCTCACATTTCAGACCATCATAAAGCTGTGGAATGCATCACAAACAGACTCGTTATAATTTAACTGTGTTTTTTAATCCTAGAGCAAGAGAACATAAATGTGAGCAATAACATTTTAGGATATGTAGTAGTTCATTATGCGCTTTCTTTGGCATTTTGATGAATAAAAGAAAAGAGAAGAACAAAATTTTTCATCCATGCAAATGGATCTGGACTATTAGAATATAAAAGTTAATCATACAACCCGGTTAAACACATTAAAGGCAGCATATAATAGCAGGAATATTAACACTAGGAAAAATTCTTCATAGGGTACTGGAAAGAGGACAGAACTGCAATTAGGAAGCTCAATGATTCTTTCACTGATGGACTATAATTTACATATTTTCCCTGGATTTCTGTTTCTTCATCTGTAAAATGAGTAATTTAGGCTGAAATAATGTCTGGGATCTTTTCTAGTCCTAGCATTCTGCTATTTGGATTTGGATTAGAAGAAAAAATTCCTTTAGGACCAATTATGAAAAAAGCTTTCAGTAATATCTAACATACTGCTTAATATGAACTGTAAGACTATTTCATTTTAAAAATAATTTGTTGTAGTATAGTGAATGGAACATTGGCTCTGGAGTCAGAGACTCAGATTTTTATCCCAACACTTCCACATACAAGCTATGAATATGCTACTTAAATCTGTTACCTATGAGGCTCAATGTATAATTAAATGTTTGAAATAATGACCTATTTTACAGAGGTGAGATAATCATTAAATGGAGTGTTTTGAAAGCAGTTTATAACTTATGAATTGATGAAACTACAAAAGGGACTCACAGGCCTTTACAGGATCTGAGACTTTTAACGCAAAAAATCTATAAGGGTAGGTACAGTGTCAATCTCAGTTTGCGCTGTAATGATAGGTGGTTTAGACAACAGAAATTTATTTCTCATAGTTCTGGAGGCTGGAAAGTACAAGATCAGAGTGCTGGCACATTTGGTTTCTAGTGAGAGCACCCTTCCTGCTTTGCAGACAGCCATCTTCTCCTTGTATCCTCACATGGTGGAGAGAGAAAGAGCCCAGTCTTGTCATCAATAAGTGCATTAACCCCATCATGAGGACTCCACCCACATGACCTAATCTAATACTAATTACCTCCCAAAGGCCACACCTACAGATACCATCAGATTGAGGATCAGAGATTCAACCAATGAATTTAGGAAGGGACACAAACATTCAGTCCATACAAATGTCAAGTTCAAAATTGAATTCTGAGCATATAGCTCAGAGTTAGAGCTCAATAAATATTTTCATTGTTGAATAAACAAATGAAAACTTGTCTTATTTTGTAACACACGGCATTCCTATAATGCATCAAATTGTTATTAGCAGGTTGTATGTCAATGCACATTTAGTGCTAAACTTGGTCATGTATTATAAATGTTTCCTAATCTTTGAGATCTTGGAAAATAAAAAGTTTGTGTTATTTTCCCATAGCAGATATAACTCAAGGTTAGTATAAAAAATGTTAACAGCTATAGTATAGAAAATGTGGGCGTTTTACCTCATGGAGCTTAATTCTTAGAGCTTAACCTGTCTTGAAGCCTTAAATAGAGAAATAAATTGCCTTGCAAGATTATTCAGTGAGTTAAGTTAGATTGTGCTTTTGAATTAATTAATACATTGTCTGGCCCATAATAGGCATTCAGTAAAGATTTATTCCTTTTTCCTTCATGCTACAATTTCCCATCATTAATAAGGAGGGAACTAGGGTAAATAAGCAGAAAAATAAAAAGTGTCATTTCCACACCTAAAGATAATGATGAGGTCATCACTGTTTATGACTAATTTCTCAAGAGAGAGATAGAGAAAAAATGAGAAAGAAAGGAAAGATCCCTAATCTATTGTTAGAGTTACGAGAATTGGCAAATGCCATCTCAAATATTATAAAAATGTGTTTTATGGAGTGGCAGAAAAGTAACATACACATAACATCTAGAATATGCCCCAAGGGGTTGCATCAATTTAATTGTGAGATGCAGTAGTAGAAAAGGTAGTATTTTCCTGGCTTTATTGGCTTTTGGATTGACTTCATATTAGAATAAGAATGATTAGTTTTTGACATGCAAGGAACAAGGAATCCAAAACCAAAACATCTGGTTCATGCTGTGCATAAACTTGCCCAGGGGACAGCAAACTTTTCTGTAAGGTGCCTGGTGGTAAATATTTAGGCTTTGTGGACCATTCTATCTCTGTCTGAAGTATTCAACACTGCTATTGTAGTAGGAAGGCAGCCATAAATAAAATGTGAACTAATAGGCATGACTGAGTTCCCATAATGTTTTATAATAATCAGGTAGTGGGCCAGATTTGGCCTAGCAGGCTTAGTTTGACACCCATTAATTAGTCTATTGGATATATAGCTTTCTAATAATTAATTATGGAAGTCTTATTATGTGCCTAGCTCTATACTGCACACTTGTTTGACTGAACTGAATAGATATACATCTATATGACATATCAACCATATAGTTCCATCAATATAAATTATGAGCAGACTCCTTGAGATTCCCAGTCCATTGCTAATTACTAGAAATGTAATCCCATTCCCTTTTTCTATGTACCCTCTTTCAGCTAGTTATGTCACCAGGCTCTCTTCCATTTTCTAGCAATTAATTTAGTTAAATATTTAGTGTTTTTTCTAGACTCCTTATTTGAAATAAGCAGCAAAAACTTCCAGACTCCCATTTTAAGAAAAATAAAATTTTAAGTAAAGGAATTAATTCACATAGTAGAAAAAAACAGGTACTGAAATGCTGAAATAGACTTTTCTCATAGAAGAAAATTTTCCCTAAATCATTTTGCACAGATTCAGTGACAGACGACTACATGAACTGTGGGTGAGTACCAGACTTGAGATTTAATTTTTTAGTGTACCTGAAATTCAACAACATAAATTTTATTGTTTTTTCTTATGGAATTATGACAGCAAGAGTCCTTGGTGTGTGTATGTTAATTATTTGAAAGCTAATGTTTTCGGTTGTTTTCAACTATTCATATTCCAGTATGAATTAATTTTTCTCCTGCTTTCTCAAGTGGCAGTGACCTGGAATGCAGAATTCTGATACAGAACAGTGATTCTCAAATGTTGATCACTGGACTAGCACCATCAGATATCACCTAGGATTTTGTTAGACTTATTGAATGACAAATTCTGGAATGGGTGTTCAGATTTCTGAGTTTTATAGTCATGCAGGTGACTGGAATGTTAGAGCTTGAGAACCAATGACCAAGTGACTAAACAAGCAAGCTCTCCTGCTGCAGCCTGCTGTCTTTTCAACTTATGCTTTTTAGTAAGCCAATTCCCACAGTTCTTTGATCAGGCAATATCTTCTATCTATTGATCCTTTTAATAAGTGAAAGTTAATATACATGAAACACATTAGAAGAATGTCTGTACTATATGTGTTTGTTACTGTATTATAATTTTTATTATATCTTACTTTTCTCCTGTCTTTACCTTCTTATGTGGTTTACACTCCATAGTCAGTCCTTACAAATCTTTTACTACTCTCCCAAGTCATTTGCCACTTTTTAAAATTTTATTGTACCACCTTGACAACACTATAACCCTATTTAAACTCAATTCTCCAAACATTCTGAAGGTGTACCTCCACAGCTAAATGTGGATGGAGAAAGATGGACAACAACGTAACTGTTCTCAACATTCATGATCACTAAACTCAAGTAGAACATTTATGGTGTCCACTAATGAGACTATAATTTCCTAGTCCTTTTTTTTCCTCCCACTCTCCTGGCCAGATACTTTATACTAGCTCTTCTCTCAAACCTTTCTGCTATTGCCAATAAAAACTAATGACTCTACTTCACTGAGAAAATTCAAGCAATCAAATAAATTTCCAGGAAATCTTACCTTATCTACCTACCCTATATACTGCAGTACTCAGTATGCTCTAATGGCATTATAGATGAAATATCCATGGTCCTAGCTAAGGCCTACTCTCTCTATTTACGCATTAGTTCCCATTGTTTCTGATCTATTCAAGTACATTGATTCAATAATTCTCCCCTCCATGATTTCAAGCAGTAGCATTTTTTCTCTCTCTAATGAATTATTACCATAATGAAACAAACACGGTGTTACTTCTTTCATCTTATAAAATAAAACATTTTCTCTCTCTTACTACTCCCCTTTGGTTCTCTTCTTTACATAAAAACCTCTTGAAAGAGTTCTGAGTACTAGTTCTCTCTCATTTGTCTCTTGGGTTAACTCCAACCAAGCTTCCTCCCCTCCCTTCTTTACAGAAACTGCCCTTATCAACATCACCAATTACCTACATGTTATTAAGTCCAATAGTAACTTTTTGGTTTACACTCTAGTTGGAATATCTGGAGCATTTGATACTGTTCTTCTCCTTAATATATTTCCTTGACTTGGCTCAACAGACTTTTCATATGCCTAGTTTTCCTGTTACTTTATGGCTCCTTCTTCTCTTTCTCTTAAGCCTCTTTTCACTACCCCAAGTAACATAATTTCATCCCAGAACAAAGGTCATGAATGTATATATGAACACAAAAACATTCAGAGCCCAACAGGGTAAAATCAGGATGCCTGGCATCTTGTCAGAAATCACCAAATATACAAAGACACAGGAAGATATAACACATAAAGAGCTGGAAGTCAATCAATAGAAATAAATCCAGAAAGAACAAAAATAGTAGAATTAGTAGACAAGGGTATTAAACAGTTATATCTATATTGTCCATATTAAGAAAGAAAAGATTGACCATGTTAAATAGAATTAGGGAAGAGAAGAAAATCCAAATTGACTTCTAGAGAGGAAAACTACATGCATAAGTTTATAAAAATACACTGAATTTCATTAACAAAATACTAGAATTTGCAGGAAAAAATATTGAACTTGAAGGTGTAATAGCAGAAAATAAACAAAAAAAACCCCAAAAAAACCACCAACAATAACAACAAACCCCCAAAGTATCAGATGGTAGTAGGACAGCATCAGGTGGCCTATATATGTGTATGTGGTGTTTCCAAAGGAGATTGGGGAAAGAATAGAAAAAATATTTTAAGGAAGAGAGGTTATAAAATTTCCAAAACTACACCAAGACACATCACAATCAGATTGCTCAAAACAAGTGATAAAGAAAAAAAAAAACAAAACTTTAAAACAACCAGAGAGAAAAATACACACTATGAAGAGAGAAACAAAGGTAAGAATTATAGATTTACCCTTGGAATAATACATATGAAGACAGGAGAGTAGTATCAATAAAGCACTAGGGGAAAAGATTCTCTAATTTTCAGTGAATGCCAAGGTTCCTTATAAAGTCTTCTTTAATCAATTCTCTTCCCCACACTTGATATTTGAGACTTGATATTTACTCTCCACCGAGTTTGCACACACATGTCCCATTGTAGCATATACATTCAAACAATTTTTCTTCAATAGATACGTCCCAAGTGTCTGTATACTCCTTGAAGATGGAATCGAAATTATCAATCATCTTAAACAGTACTTGGCATAATGGAATACTTACTAAATTAAAGGGAAGAGCCGAAGATAAGGTACTTTCAAGTTGTATTTATAAATATGTCTGGGGTCCCCAGATCATGATGGCAAAGTAGAAATATGTGGAGCTCACCTCCCCCCACAAACACATCAAAAATACATCTACTTGTGGAATAATTCTCACAGAAAACCAACTAAAAACTGGCAAAATATCTCTTATACAGCCAAAGCTGCAGGAAAGAACCTCATGTAACCTTGTAGGGAAAGAAAGAAGAAAGAAAGAAAAAGAAAGAAAGAAAAGAAAGAAAGAAAGAAAGAAAGAAAGAAAGAAAGAAAGAAAGAAAGAAAGGAAGCATCCGGATGGGATCTGCAACCCTGGGTGGGAGTTGTGAAAGAGGAAAGTTACCCTCTCTCTGAGAGCCCCCTTTGCCAGCTGGGAGATCCACTGGGACAGATAGGGAGTCAAAGGAACCTGGACTCTGCACATGAGGAGTGTGTTTGTGCTGACTTGTTAACAATCAGAACAGAGAGAGACCAGTTCTGATGGCTGCCATGTCAGCACACTTTCTAGCCTAAAAGGAGTGCTAGTATGGGCTGCTAGTAGTCACAGCAACTGGGCTCTGAAACTGGGGTTTCAGTCAATGGACTCTGTATGGAGACAGCCCAAAGGGCCTGAAGTGTGATCCAGGCTGCCACTGTTGACACACACAGGGCAGGGTGAAGTTCCACCATAGGAACCCCATTATCAGTGTGCACTGGGTGGAGCACAGGTCTGCCATAAAAGCCCCATTGTCAGCATGCTCACAGTGGGCCATGGCTAGAGTGGCAATGGGGTTTGTGAACCCACACATGGCTGAGGCGGGGCTGACATCAGAGCTGATTATCAGCACTTCCACAGTGGATGCAGATCCTGGGGTGAATTCGTCAGCAGCAGACATTGTTGGCACACACACTAGGTGGGAGGCAGCATTACAGAATTGCATGTCTCTGACAGACAGCCCCTGGGGAGGAGTATGCAGCAGTTCTTATCTCAGCAGGAGTGCTCCACCTCCTTCACACCCTGGCTTAGAGACAGATCTGGGGGTTTCTAGTCTAACAACTGGGAATCAGTCTCCCCCACCCCTGACAGGACTGTGACAACCACAGAGCAAAGAGGAGATCCCTCCCAACATTGACTGCAGGCTCTGGTCACCAAAACACCAATCACACCCACTACCAAGGGGATAATGACCATCACATTCTGAGGAAATATGTGGCAGGCATCCATATCACAAACAGCACTCACAACAAAAAATATTGGACTCACACAATCTACACAAGGATTCTCTCACATAAAAAGAGCTCTTTAAGACAATATTATATAACTGTTTCTCCCAAAATCATAGGGACAGAGAAATTTTAAGTAAAATGTAAAAGCAGAGGAACTACTCCCAATTAAAAGAACAAGATAAAGCCCCTGAAATAATAAACAATGAAATGGACCTCTCCAGTCTATTAGACCCTGAGTTCAAAAAGGGAGTAATAAAAATGCTAAAGGAATTAAGAAAGATTATCAATAGAAATGCAGATCACTGTAACAAGGAACTAGGAGATATAAAGAAGTACCAATCAAAATTAGACAACACAAATGCTGAAATAAAAGCCAAACTAAAAGCAACGAATAGCAGACTAAATAATGCAGAATAAAGTGATCTGGAAGTTAGAATAATGGAGATCACCCAAATGGGACAACAGACAGAAAGACAAATGAAAAAAAAAAAAAAAAAAAAACTGAAAGCAACATACAAGATTGATGGGATAATAAAAAGCATGCAAAGTTACCCAAAATAGGAGTTTCATAAGAAGAAAAAAGAGATAAAGGGATCAAAAATGTATTTGAATAAATTATGGCTGAAACTTTAGAAATTTAAAGGACAAAGATATCCAGGCACAGGAAGCACAGAGGGTCCCAAACAAGATGAACCCAAACAGACTCACATAAAGACGTATCCTAGTGAACATGGCAGAAGTCAAAGATAAAGAGAAGATTCTAAAGGTAGCAAGAAAAAACAAAATGTCAGTTACAAGGGAACCACCATAAGGCTATCATCTGATTTTTTCTGCAGAAACATTGCAGTCCAGAAGGGAATGGCATGATACCTTTAAAGAGCTGAAAGGGAAAAAATTACAACCTAAGATACTCTACCCAGCAAGATGATCATTCAGAATTGAAGCAGAAAATAAGAACTTTTCATACAAACAAAATCTAAAAGAACACAGCAATACTAAATCTAACCTAAAAGAAATATTGAAAGGTATTTTCTAAATAAAAAAGAAGCAAGAATCTCTAGGAAAGGGAAAAGCAATAGGAAAGGCAAATATATAAAAAAGGATTGAACATAGTTTAAATAAACAAGTACAAAGATTAAAAAACAAAGAAAAAATTTGTTAAAGTGATTATAACTCCAATTAACAGCAAAGTTATAAACATGAAGATGCCAAAATGCATATCAAAATCACAAAATGTGGGGGAAGGGAGTAAAAAATATAGATCCTTTAGAATGTGTTTGAACTTATAAGACTATCATTCTAAAGCAAGTAGACAGAGTTATGGGTTAACATACTTGAAAGCCAGGGGAATCACAAATCAAAAACATACAATAGATTCACAAAAACTAAAAAGAAAAGTACTTAAGCATATTACAAAAGAAAACCATCAAACCACAAAAGGAAAAACAAAAGAAAGAACCAAAGAAGAACTACAAAATCAACTGTAAAACAAGGTTTGAAATTACAATTAATACATTCTTATCAGTAATTACTTCAAATGACAATGGAATAAATACTCTGATCAAAAGACACAGAGTGGCAGATGGGATAAGACAAACAAGGACCTACAATGTGCCACCTACAAGAGATACACTTTAGGTCAAAACACACATAGATTGAAAGTGAGGGGTGGAAAAAGATATTTCATGCAAATGGAAATGACAAGAAAACAGAGGTAGCAATAGTCATATAAGACAAAATAGATATTAAAACAAAGGCTATAAAGAAAGGCAAAGAAGGATACTATGTAATGATAAAGGGGTAAATAAAAGAAAATGATATTACATTCATTAACATATATGCACCCAGTATAGGAGCACCTAAATGCATAACGCAAATTCCAATAGACATAAAGGTAGAAATTGACAGGAATACAATAATAATAGGAGACTTTAACATGCCACTGACACCAATGGACAGATCTTCCACACAGAAAATCAATAAGGCAAGAGAGACCTTAAATGACACAATAGAACAGTTGAACTTAATTGATATCTATAGGACACTACATCCAAACTACAGAATATACATTCTTTTCAGTGCACATGGAACATTCTGTAAGATAGGCCACATACTAGGACACAAAACAAGCCTCAACAAATTTAAGAGGATAGAAATTATTTAAAGCATCTTTTCTGACCTCAATGGCATGAAAGTAGAAGGCAACCACAGAAAAATAAATAAGGAAATAAAAAAAAAAGACTGCATGGAGAGTAAAAAACATGCTACTAAAATATTAATAGGTCAACAATGAAATCAAAGAGTAAATTTTAAAATACCTCAAGACAAATGACAATGAAAACACAAACATGAAAAATCTATGGTATGTAGCAAAAGCAATTCTAAGAGTATTTGTACTGATACAAGCCTTCCTCATAAAATAAGAAAAATCTCAAATAAACAAATTAACCTACAACTTAAAAGAATTAGAAAAAGAAGAACAAACAAAGCCCAGATTCAGCATAAGGTAGAAAATTATAAAGATCACAGAGGAAATAAATAATATAGAGATTTTAAAAATAGAAAAAATCAATAAAAACAAAGTGTTGCTTTTTTGCAATTATGAACAAAATTGACAAAGCTTTAGCCAGGCTTATGAAGAAGAAACAATAGAGGACCTAAATAAGCAAAATAAGAAATGAAACATGAGAAATAACAATCAATACCACAGAAATAAAAAGAACCGTAAGAAAATAATATGAACACTTAGGTGCTAACAAATTGGACAACCTAGAAGAAATGGACAAGTTTCTGGAAACACACAGCCTGCCAATATTGAGTCCAGCAGAAACAAATAGTATGAATAGATCAATCACTGGAAGTGAAATATAATCTCAAAAAAAAAAAAAAAACCCAAAAAACAAAACTCCCTACAAAAAAAAGTCCAGGACCAGATGGCTTCCCTGGGGAATTCTACCAAACATACAAAGAGGTTCTAATGACAATCCTTCTCAAACTATTCCAAAATATTTAAGAGAAAGAACATTTCCAAATTCATTCTATGAAACCACCATCACCCTGATGTCAAAACCAGGCAAAGACACTACAGAAAAGGAAAATTACAGGTCAATATTTTTGATGAATATAGAAGCAAAAATCCTCAACAAATATTAGCAAACTGAATCCAACAACACAAAAAAAGGATCATAAACCATAATCAAGGTGGATTTATTCCAGCCTCACTAGGATGGTTCAACATACTCAAATCAATCAATGTGATATAACACATCAACAAAAGAAAAGACAATAACCACATGATCATCTCAATAGATCCAGAAAAACCATTTGAACTTCAGTCCATTCATGATAAAAAGTTCTCACCCAAGTGGGTATAGAGGGTACATATCTCAATATAATAAAAGCCATTTATGACAAACCCACAGCCAATATAATACCCAACAGTGAAAAGCTGAAAGTCTTCCTGCCAAACTCTGGAACAAGACAAATATGCCCACTCTCACCACTTCTATTCAACATAGTATTGGAAGTCTTAGCCACAGCAATCAGACAAGACAAAGAAATGAAAATGTATCCATTTTGGAAGACAATAGATAAAATTGTCACTATTTGCAGATGACATGATACTCTATAAAGAGTATCCTAAAGACTCCACACCAAAAAAATTATTAGAACTAATAAAGGAATTCAGCAAGGTAACAGGATACAAGATTAATATACAGAAATATTTGCATTTCTTT
Source organism: Balaenoptera borealis (assembly GCF_965194805.1). Taxonomy (NCBI): domain Eukaryota; kingdom Metazoa; phylum Chordata; class Mammalia; order Artiodactyla; family Balaenopteridae; genus Balaenoptera; species Balaenoptera borealis. The sequence goes on from NC_138875.1 coordinate 29,863,144, forward strand.
ACACTAAAAATGAAATATTAGAAAGAGAATTTTTTTTAAAAAATCCACTTAAAAATTGCATCAAAATTTAAAATACCTAGGAATAAACCTAACCCAGGAGGTAAAAGACCTAAATGCTGAGAACTATAAAACACTGATAAAGAAAATTGAAGATGATTCAAAGAAATGGAAAGATATCCCATGCTCTTGGATTGGAAGGATTAATATTGTTAAAATGGACATACTACCCAAAGCAATATACAGATTGAAAGCAATCCCTATGACATTTTTCACAGAACTACAACAAATAATCCTAAATTTTATATGGAGCCACAAAAGACCCAAAATTGCCAAGGCAATTCTGAGGAAAAAAACAAAGCTGGAGGCATAACCCTCTCAGACTTCAGACAAAACTACAAAGCTACAGTAACCAAAACAGCATGGTATTGGCACAAGAACAGACATATATGTTAATGGGATAGACTAGAGTGCCTAGAAATAAACCCATACACCTAAGGTCAATTAATCTTTAATAAAGAAGGCAAGAATATACAATGGAGAAAAGACAGTCTCTTCAGCAAGTGGTGTTGGGAAATCTGAACAGCTACATGTAAATCAATGAAATTAGAACACTCCCTAACACCGTATACCATAATAAACTCAAAATAGTTTAAAGACTTAAATATAAGACATGATATCATATAACTCTTAGAAGGGAACATAGGCAAAACATTCTCTGAAATAAATCATAGCAATATTTTCTTGCATCAATCTCCCAAGGCAAGAGAAATAAAAGCAAAATTAAACAAATAGCACCCAATCAAATTTAAAAGCTTTTGCACAGCAAAGCAAACCGTAAACAAAATGAAAAGACAACCTCTGGAATGGGAGAAAATATTGCAAATAATGCTACCAACAAGGGCTTAATTTCCAAAATATAAAAACAGCTCATACAACTCAATATCAAAAAACCAACAACCCGATAAAAAAACGGGCAGAAGACCTAAATAGACGTTTCTTCAAAGAAGATATACAGATGGCCAACAGGCACATGAAAAGATGCTCAACATCACAAATTTTTAGAGCAATGTAAATCAAAACATCAATTAGGTATCACTTCACAACTGTCAGAATGGCTATCATCAAAATATTACAAATAATACATGCAGTAGAGGATATAGAGAAAAGAGAATCCTCTTACACTGTTGGTGGGAATGTAAATTAGTGCAGCCAATATGGAAAATAGTATAGCGGTTCCTTAAATAACTAAAAGTAAAGCCACCATATGATCCAGCATTCTCACTCCTGGGCATATATCCAGAAAAGACAAAAACTGTAATTTGGAAAGATACATGAACACCAATGTTCATAGCATCACTATATACAATAGTCAAGACATGAAATCAGTCTAAGTGTTCAACAATAGTTGAATGGATAAAGAAGAAGTGGTATATCTACCTACATATATATATATCTTATATATATGTATACACAATGGAATATTACTCAGCCATAACATAGAATGAAATATTGTCATTTGCTGCAATATGGATGGTCTTAGAGAATATCATACAAAGTGAAATAAGTCAGACAAAGACAAATATTATATCACTTATACATACAATCTAAAAAATAAGGCAAATTAATTTATTTACAAAACAGAAACAGCCTAACAGACACATAAAACTCACTTATGGTTACCAAAGGGGAAAGGAAGGGGGAGGGATAAATTTGGAGTATGAAATTAACAGATACACACTACTATATAAAATACATAAGTAACAAGGATTTACTCTATAGCACAGGGAACTATATCCAATATCTTGTAGTAAGCTATAATGGAAAATGAATCAAAAAAGTGTGTATGTATATACTATTTTTATATACATATACTATTTATATATATATACACTATATATATATGCATTATATATATGTTAATAACTGAATCACTCTGTTGTACATCTGAAAATAATACAATGTTGTAATCAACTATACTTCAATAAAAAAATAACAAATTAAAAAATGTGTCTGATGATGGAGCCTCAGTTCTGACTTTGAGTTATAAGACCTGAGTTCAAGGTTATTGTCTGCCCCTTAGTATCACATACAGCTCTGTGACTTTTAGCAAGTTATGAATATTTCTCAACTTCTCTTGAAAACAAGGAATAATAATAATATATACAAAATTTCTCCTAATGATTAAATAAGATTATGCATTTTAAAGTGTGTGGTACATGGTAAATAATCAGCAAACATCCATCATTTCTTTAATAATAGCTACAGAAAACACTATTATGAGACGGCCTTCAGCAGACAGCCTAAGGAAGGGGCCCTGTAAGTACAAGAGATATGTGCAGAGCAGTTTGGTAACAAAAGTAATCTTCCCAGTCCTGACAGCTCCTGAACTCACCTATTCTATCTTTAATATTAGTCACATTTTCTTTTGATGACCTTCTGTTCTTTGGAATATGGAGAAATAAATTCCCGTTCTTAACATGTACCTGCCTTACAGAGAAAAATGTAAAAGAAAACAGTACCCATTAGTCTGCTATAATGAGAGACTCATGAGCCATAGGAAGTCCATTGGGTATGGCTAGTAGAGACATAACATGAGTCAAGGGTATTATTATTATTATTATTATTAACACTGGAATCTCAAGAACAGGAGAGTGTACCTGTTGGGGATGGATGAAGGGATGTTCTGAGTAGAGGAGGATTCAGCTGAGTCTTAAACACTTTTATGGTCCATCATTTGTTTGGGAATCAGTGTTTCTTTCTGCTGACCATTTTGGTATATATTCTTGCGCTAAACTTAAATAGAAGTATTTGCTCAGAGGAAACTCACCTCAAACACAACCTTGTGGTATAGAAACTTTTGAATGAAGATTGAACAAAATCCAATTAGGAGTTTTTTTCACCTATGCATATTACACCTCAATTAGTTGTACTTGTGGCGTGAATTTCTTTGGATTATTAGACTCATGGACTTTTGTCAGGAAGCATATACCTTCTTTCCCAGCACTTTCTAACAACAGCTAAAATACTAGACAAACATTTACAACAAATTATATCAAGGAGTTTAATTAGTAGGAAATAAAATATTACATTGGTATTAAGCATTAACTGGTTAGAATGCACTGACAACTTGGTGTATGTAACTCTGTCTAACCAGGAATTTTGGCCCCTTCAATGCATTTCTAGTTTTTCAAAAGAATCTTTATTGACTAACTTTTCTTCTGTGTTCAGTCTCTCTAAGTTTCTAGGGATTCCTGTGTATTTGTTGGCTCCTGTTTTATAATAGTCACATGTGTCTTGATATTCATTGACATGCAAAGTTGATTTCTTCCTGAATGTTATCATTAGCATATGCTATGTATCAGTACTTTGCAGCTACTCAGAAATCTCTTTGGATCAGTTCCAGCTAGGCACTATATTTCCTCTTTGTCATAAGTGGCTCAGACCTTGATTCCTTTAGTCTACAGACCATGCAACCCCTCTTCGTCTCTCAACTACACTTCAACTGAAGTAAACAATGCTGAAATACTTTCTAATATATCCTATTGAAGGAGGAGGGTTTCTTTCGCAGGTCAATACAATCAAATTTCTCTCTGCCTAGTCCCAGGCCTCTCGTAGTCTTGTTTCATTTTACAGCACAAATTTATATTCTTCCAGCTTCTCATCAAGTTTTTTTTTTTTTCTTGGACACACCCACAATTCCTTACTCAGAAGAATTTAGATTTTTCATGTATATTGTAGACTTTCAGGGTAACCATTCAATAAATCAATGATTGGTATGACTGTTAATATTTTCAGATATTTATGTAATACAAATATCTTAGAGCTTTGAATTCTATTTTTTATGTGATATGTGCTATCCTCTACTCAACCAAATCTGAAAAAAATCTACAAGTTTGCTATTATGTTGGCAAAACATGTTTTGCTGGCTCAAATTTTAGTGTATATATATATATATATATATATATATATATATATATATATATATATATATATATATACTTTTGTGTCACTGACAAACAAATTTATTCCTTCAGATAATAATTTTTATTGGTAAAGAGTAAGTTTAATGTTAATTTTCTCATCAAATTACAAGCAATCCACTCTAGTTTAAATTAAGTTCTTACTTTTGTATCATAACTAAGCAGATTTACCAATACATATCTCTTTTTATCGATAAGAGTTATTGTTAAGTTAGAGTAGAATGAGACATGATTTTCACCATTAAGACTGATTTTTTAAAATTTATGTATATATTTATATATATATGATACAATGTTAAAATACATTCATAACAATTAAGAAATCAAGAAGCTAATGAAATATTGAGCGTTTAGTCAATTATATTGGAAAATAGAGAGTTTAGTTGACTATGTAAAGGTAGCATTTTGAAAATAAGTCTATGAAACAGAATAACAGAAAGGGACAGGAGAGGGAGAGGGTCAAGAAATACTGGTTTTTACCTTCTCTCTGCATGCACCAAAATTTTGATTTTGGCTAGTTTCTTCACTTTTCTCAGTCTGTTCCCAACTATCCATTTAGAAAGATAATTTTGGAAATGTCTGTGTGTGTTTTGACTGCTCTAATGAAGTAAATTCAAGAGTTTGTTAAATGTATGTGGAAAATTCGTGAACAACAAAGGATTGACCCACACAAAATGCTAATGAGTAAACTGGGCTAATAATATCTAAGATTTTATATCCAACTTAATATACTGAAGCTATTGCTACTAAATTAAATTGAGTCCTAATATAGTTCAAGTACTGAACTTAGTGCTATGGGTAGTAGGGTTAAAAATGGAATACAACAAAATAATTACAAGATTATATTCTCAGTGAAAAGATTGTAGAGAAATTAGAGAAAAAAATCAGTCCCTCCAAAAAAAAAAAAAAAAAAAGAGAAAATGGAGGGTAATATGGTTAGCGAAATAAGTCAGACAGAGAAAGAAATACTTTGTGTTATCACTTATACGTGGAATCTCAAAAACAAAATAAATGAATAAATATAGTGAAACAGAAACAGACTCACGTATATAGAGAACAAACTAGTGGTTACCAGCTGTGAGAGAGATGGAGTGAGGGGCAAGATAAAGGCAGGGGAATAAGAGATACAAACTACTATGTATAAAATAAGATACAAAGATATATTGTATAGCACAGGGAATATAGCCAATATTTTATAATCATTTTAAATGGAGTGTAATCTATAAAAACATTGAGTACTATGTTGTATACCTGAAACTAATATATTATAAATCAATTATACTTTAATAAAACAAAGGAGAGAAAGCATATTAAGACAACATTTTCAGTATAATATAAAAGAAGTTGGAATTCTAAAGTGATCAGTATTTTAAGTAATAAGAAGTCCTTATATTTTGAGACAATCTTAAGTATACAGCTGTAGGATGCTGAAATATATTGATATGGGCCACCTATACCCAAAACACCTCTCCTCCTGGGACCTCAGATGAAAGACAACCTAAAGTAACCTAAGTTGAATAATAGGAGCATAGCAAGAAGCCTCTAGGACCTGAAAAAGGCAAGAAAACAGATTTTCCCCACAGCCTCCGGAAAGAAACACAGCCTTGCTAACACCTTGATTTTACTCAGTGAGACCTGTGTCATATTTCTAACAACCAGAATTATAAGGTAATAAATTTGTGTTGTTTAAACTACTGAGTTTTTGATAATTTATCGTGGAAGCAATAGAAAACAAATACAGATGAGTACAAAATAATATTTAGTATTATTTCCATATTAGAGAAAGTAATCATCTTTTAAAAATAATTGTCTATACTTTTCCATATATAAATTTCATTTTACTCAACTTATTTTGAATTCTCTATATATTCTAAATATTGATGCATTTAATGTATACTTTGCAATTTTTTTTCTTGCAGAATGCTTATTTTTTCCAACTTAGTTCATCACACAGAATTTTTTAATAATTAAATATACTGACCTTTAGCTTTATGGATTCTGGATTTCATGTCTTGTTTAGGAAAGCTTTCTAATCACACAAATTTACTGAAACATTCCTCTATATTTTCTTCTAATGTGTTTATTACTGTTAGCTATGTAGTCTACCTATAATTTATTAATCTGTGTAAAATATTAGAAAGGAGTGTGAATGCTTATCTTCACAAATAAAGATCTAATACATCATGAAATTTTTGTCAAAACTATATCAAATGTAATTATGTTTCTAAGTTTTCCATTGTTTTATCAACCTATTTGTTTATTCCTATACCATCATATATTGTTCCCCAGGATTTAATTAATTGAGTTTTATTTGTATGATTTGATTAGCTGTTATAGCATGTCATTTATTATTTTCCTCTGTCTCAATTTTCTTGGCTATTCTTTCATATTTTTCCATGGGTCATGCCTTTCTCTTATCAGATTTATCCTTGAGTATTTAATGACTTGCTTTGCTGAAACATTACAATTGCATTTTCTACTTGGTTATTTCTAGTGCATTGAAAAACTCAGCATGGTGGTTAAATATATAGACTCTGAACTAGACTGCCTAAATTCAAATTCTTTCTTGACTACTCATAAATTGTGTTATACAGTTTGCACCCAAATTTCCTCATCTGTAAAATGGGATAACAATAGAAACAACCTCATACATTTGTTATAAAGAGTATTTGTTTTAATGTCTTTAGACAGCACATTAATTACTGTAAAAAATTCTCCTAGTATTGTTATTTTTTTACTCTGTTGATCATTTAACCTAAAATATTTTATTGATATACAATTTATAGTTCATAAATTTGGTTAATTTTGTTCATTTCTGATTGGTATACTGCTTATTTCTTCTACTTGTCTATCTTGACAATAGCTTCCACTTTAAGAAGGAATCCTAGGTGACAGCAACATTTTTACTTTCCTGATTTTAATGCTTGAGTTTTTCCCAATAATAATAATATTTTTGAGGGCATCTAGTAGTATCTAGACATTTGGGGAATTTCTTTCTAATTTTATTTTTCTGATAGCTTTTATCATGAATGGGGATCAAGTTTCATCAAATGATTTTGTGCTCCCCTATTGAAATAATCACTCTAATTTTGCAGTAAGATTTGCAATATAATTTATGTATGTATATATTCCTTTAAATATGTGATAAATGTCAACATGTAATTTTGATAAGTACATGGATAAGGATAGAAAAATTACTCTAAATCTGAAAAGAGCTATTCTTTTCCTATTCTATCTTACTATGATTAAATAATATAATTTGTATGACCTCTACTCGTCAGAATTTACTGACTTTTATTTGGATATAATACATCAATAAAATTGTTATTGATCCACATGATTTTGAAGATTATATGCATAAGGATGGGTAAATTTTAGCCTAACAGGATTGACTACATGTTTCTCTCAGGGATGTCTGAAGCCTGGCAATGACCCTTGGCCAAAGCTACAGAATGTACTAACTAGAGATCAATAATGTTTGGCAACCATGCATTTGTAAGTTTTTTGGAAGTAACATTGTTGACGAAATTAAGATGTGCGAGGTTTCAGGAGAGCCTGCGGTTATACATAACTAACATATATAACCTGGTACTCAAGAAAAAGAGGTTATGTATTGTGATAACTACTTTTTAATTACTTTAAGTATTCAATTGCTAAAAGGACTCACAGATTACAAATAGTTGATACTCTTGAAACAGCTTCAACATAGGCAAAAGCAAGACATGAATATGTGTTGAAGTGGTCTGGAAATGTCAGTAGCAGGCTACTTTATTCCTCCATCACTGGGTTATCCAGGATGTGCTTTGTCTTCAGGTCTTGAATCAACACCAGTGATTATGTGATGCCATTTTTTCATTATGCCTCAAAATTACTGCTAAATATAAATTTTACAGGTTGATTTGTCCAACCATATTTTTCTTCAATATTCCTTATTATTCCTCAGATTCCATTTTTTTCATCTTACTATACTTCATACTGAAGTAAATTTTTCAGAGATGTATTTATTTTTTGCTAGCATTAGGTATAATCCCTCTTATTTCCACAGGATGCCTTTCTTATCTTTTACTTGTTGCCACTCTATTCATGATACTTCCTCCCCACTAGATTTCTAGTGAAGAAATCACTAGATTGGTGAAGTGATATTCTCTAGTCTTATTTCTCTGTAGAACTAATGCATGTTACTGTCTGATTTTTTAGGAATTCCCCCAAATATGTCTCCTTCTGGTAGTACTCTCTTCCCTCCATTACTATTTATTTAAAATATGTTTGTTCAGACATTTGACGGAGTTTTGGATTGGAGATGAAGTATGAACATCAGCTTAACTGACTTCCTTGATCCAATTACTCTCACTTAATTTTTATAACAGATCTGTGATAAGGGTTTGAGAATTTCCATTGCACAGATAAGAAAACTGAGACAGATAATTTAATTAATTTGTGCAAAAGTCACATCTAGTCAATGTGGAACATGGTTATGAAATCAGATGTGTAGGCCAACACACACTTCCTTCACTCTAATATCATGTTTCACTAGACTGATATAGGATCTATTGTTCTGAGGTGCTTATACTTGGTGACAGAAATGAGACTTTTTGAAGATCTTTTCTCTAGGTTATTCTAATTTTTTTTTTAAATGAATGAAAGTGAGATTTGTCAGAAGGTCTGCACAAGAAATCATGAGTTAGTGGAAAGAACATGCATTTTGGAGCATAGCAGATTTGTTTATAAATCATGGTTTTCAGTTCCAATTACTAACTTGTGACCTTGGGCATGCAATAATTATTTTACAACTTTCTTATGTTTTTCTATATTTATATATAAAATGCATATAGTAGCAAATATTTCAAAAGGATTCATGCAAAGATTGATTGAGATGTGTATTTAAGAGCATATGATAGTCACTGACCAAAGGTTAGTTTCTTTCTCATCCTACCTATCATATTTCATTCTAAGAACACCCCAAGAGTTAGATATAATCATCTTATTATTAGTGAGGACACTCATGCTCAGAGGGATGAAACATAACTTGCACTGTCAGGTAGCTAATAAATGGTGCAGCCAAATTTAGCGTGGAAGTTTGTAGGACATTATACTTACTGTTTTCTCCTGGGATTTTTCTAATTCACATTCTGAACTTGGTACCACATGAGTATTACCTTTGATCTAAACAGTCTCTTCTTGTTGGAATCCCCTGAGTTTACTTCCCTTTGGTGTTTCAGGCCACCGGGTTTAATTAAAGAGAACTGAATTCCTCTTTGTCAGAAAACCTTCAAGAAAGGGACCTATTCATAATGATTTAGAAAATGGAGAATTAAACAAATCTGAGCCTGCAGCTGAAATCATTAGCAAAGAGTTTTGGTGGTAGTTAGGACTATGGATAGAGAGAAATAAATATTCCATGGTAGAGCAAAAGCATTGCAGAGGAAAAGACCTCTTCCTCCATTTATGTAAATAAAAAGGGCTGGGTTTAATAAAAAGTTGCCAAGATGGCTATATTTATCTTAACAATGTAGAAGGCAGCCTGGATTTTGTTCCATAATTAACAAATGTTCAAATGGTTTTGGTTTATAGGATTTTGTGTGTTTGTGTGAGTGTGTGTGTGTGTAACAATTAGTCATTGCTGTTGGAGCCAAATATATACCAATAGATCTCTTTGTCATTTTGTAGTTGTTGTAGTAATACATGGGACCCTTGTTTGTATTCAGTTTTTATATACTGATACTGTTGTTTAGTGCTCACCAAAAGCTTTTAGGTAAGTGTGTCAGGTGTCACATGCCCAATTAATGGACAAGATTAACAAGGCATAGAAACATTGGGTACCTTACCAATGCTTAATTACTACTTAGTATCAGAGTTTTTATTATGACACAAATGTTCAGATTTCTAGTCTAATCTTCATTTGAGTATATGTGAATTGATGCAGCAAAGATATTTTTCTTCACTGTGTCATCCTATTAAAAATGATGAATCCCGATACTAAAAAGAACCTCCTCAGAAGGTGATGCATCCTATCTCCCTGAGTTTGTATGATAATCACCCAAGTACCTTCCATAAAAATAGTATATGCCTTTTTATACCTTTTAATTTTCAAAATCTGACCAAAAAATAAAACCTCATTAAGCTTCCATGAATAAATAAATATTTAGTTAAATTTGAATAGTATGTCATGGGTCAGTTTGTGGTCAAAACTTTTCTCTTGAAAATTTAGGACTTTAAATTTCTTCAAGATTGATGAAATAGAAATAACTTTGCAAGTGCTCAGTTGATGTTAAGACCAGCCAGTAAGTGAATTTGAGCACATCCTGTTCATGGAGCCTACGGGAATCACAGGTGCAACATTAACTATATGTGTAAGGGGACATATTCAACTGCAGATGACACAGGACTCTGGCATATGTCTGTTTCACATGAACTAACTCACTTTGACAGAAGATCCCAGGAAGTGCAATTTTACCAAACACATAGTTAGAACCTACATCATAAAGTTATAGATCAGAAGAGAAACCTAGAAATGATCTCCTGAAAACAATTCATTTTACAGAGGTGGAAGCTGAGGCACAGAGAGCAGAAGTAACTTACTCCAAGTCACCTATTTGGTGACAGATAGATTGGAATTCAAGCTCAAGTTTCCTGATGCCAGCAACCTTGGCAGACTTAAGAACATTTTAAATTATTATTTGGTATATGGAAATAGATATGCATAAGATTTAAACAATCTCAGATTTAACAGTTAATTTACAGATGCTTTCTTCCATGTATCTATTAACATCACAAAGACTTTGTATTTCTTCCATATATCTATTAGCATCACTGGTCAAAAGAACAAATAAATGAAAACATATGTACAAAGTAGCTTAGACTGTCTTCATGACTTTGCCCAGACGAATGTTGAAAATTTTATGCCTCATTTTCAACTGTGAAATAATGGAGTTGAGTCACTTTTTTTAAGATCTATGACCTTAAATACCAGATGTAGCTTTATAATGAATTGAAGACACTTCAGAGTGAAACAATGCCCCTCTGAAAACTAAAGGCAGGAAATATTTCATTTTGGTCTCTCGTGCCTAGAGGAAACAATTTTTCTCTCCCCTATGTTAACTGTAGTTGATTTTCCTTCATAGATTTGAAGCACATTTGCTGTCCATCATCATGTCAAATATTGGTCTTTTTATTAATATAATTATGTATGGTATCAATACTCCAAATCTTCTTTGTATTCCAGCTTGTGAGGTTTCTGATTTGAACCAAACAAGATAAAGAAGACATATATATCAAAGAGTCTGAGCTTCACATTCATACTTTCTGGCTGAGTCATGTATCTCATACACACACACACACACACACACACACACCACTCACATGTGGAACTATCACAAAGGAAGCACCAACTTTAACAACATTATCCTCCATCTAATTAGAACACAATTCTCCACTAAAACAAAGTCACAAAGGATTAGCCAACAGCCATACAAAGCAAAACTATTTAAATCCCCATCTATGTTGTGCTGTGATTTAACCAATTAACATGGTTAAACAATAATCATCAGAACAGATAAGAAATTAAAACTCGAATAAAAAGAAAAAAACCTAAGCAATGATTTGGTACCAAATAATTTTGTACAAATCTTTGTTTATAATAAATTAACCAAAGGCCTCTTTTAGAAATGTTGTTTCTGAGAGATTTTATATATTTTTTAAATGTATTAAGCTTATTTCTGGAGACTCTGTTTAACAATACTAGGGCAGAATTTAAAGCTAACAGCCTGGGCTATAGAACATTAGTCACTCAACAAAACTGTAATATAATTTCTTTCTGAAGTGAAGCACTTCTTAATTTACTTTTGAAATAAACAATACATTCAGAAGATTACTAAATCTTTTGTTGACTTCACCCCAGTGTTCTTACATGTTCACACTGAAAAGTTCCATGAAGTTTATTTCAAGCAATGGGGGGCTGAGAAAGCTGATTTCACTTACTCTGAGGTTTCTTTTCCCCTCTTTAAATCTTTACACTGCCAATAAACAAACACAGATGTTGAAAAAGAAAAAAAAAAGCTAAAAGCTTTGTCTTGTGGAAACAAGCATATGGTAAGTGTTCTCAGTATGGTTTGATTTGGAATATACTAGAAGTTTTTTTAATATTTTACTTTTATTGTAGTATAGTTGATTTACAAGGTTGTGTTAGTTTCACGTGTACAGCAAAGTGATTCATTTATACATATACATATATTCATTCTTAGATTCTTTTCTCATGTACATTATCACAGAATATTGGATACAGTTCCCTGTGCTATACAGTAGGTCCTTGTTTGTTATCTATATTATATATAATAGTGTGCATAAGTCCAACAAAGTTGGACAAATGGGACTTCCAAACACTCTATCGGAATGGAACTCATTCATATGTAGGGGACTTACTGCATATAGTAGTGTGTATATGTCAACCCCAATCTCCAAATTTATCCCTCCCCCTTCTGCCTTGGCATCCATAAGTTTGTTTTCTACATCTGTGTCATACATCTGTAATACTGATATGACAATCTCTATGTCCATCCATGTTGCTGCAAATAGCATTATTTTGTTCTTTTTTATGGCTGAGTAATAGTCTATTGTGTATATGTACCATGTGTTCTTTATCCATTCCTCTGTCAATGGACATTTAAGTTGCTTCCATGTCCTGGCTATTGTAAATAGTGCTGCAATGAAAATTGGGGTGCATGTATATTTTTGAATTTTGGTTTTCTTTGGGTATATACCTAGGAGTGGGATTGCTGGGTCATATGGTAGTTCTATTTTTAGTTGTTTAGGGAACCTCCATACTGTTCTCCATAGTGGCTGTATCAATTCACATTCCCACCAACAGTGCAAGAGGGTTCCCTTTCCTCCACACCCTCTCCAGCATTTATTGTTTGTAGATTTTTTGATGATGGCCATTCTGGTGTGAGGTGATACCTCATTGTGGTTTTGATTTGCATTTCTCTGATAATTAGTGATGTTGAGCATCTTTTCATGTGTTTGTTGGCCATCTGTATGCCTTCTTCAGAGAAATGTCTATTTATGTCTTCCACCCATTTTTTGATTGGGTTTTTTTTTTTTTTTTTGATATTGAGCTGCATGAGATGCTTGTATATTCTGGAGATTAATTCTTTCTCCATTGCTTCATTTGCAAATATTTTCTTGCATTCTGAAGGCTGTCTTTTCATGTTGCTTCTGGTTTCCTTTGCTGTGCAAAAGCTTTTAAGTTTAATTAGGTCCCGTTTGTTTATTTTTGTTTTTATTTTTATTACTCTAGGAGGTGAATCCAGAAAGATCTTGCTGCAATTTATGTCAAAGAGTGTTCTGCCTATGTTTTCTCCTCACAGTTTTAGTGTCTGGCCTTGCATTTAGGTCTTTGATCCATTTTTATTTTATTTTTGTGTATGGTGTTAGCAAATGTTCTAATTTCACTCATTTACATGTAGCTTTCGAGTTTTCCTAGCACCACTTATTGAAGAGACTGTCTTTTCTCCATTGTATATTCTTGCCTCCCTTGTCATAGATTAATTGACCATAGGTGCATGAGTTTATTTCTGGGTTTTCTATTGTATTACATTTATCTATATTTCTGTTTTTGTGCCAGTACCATACTGTTTTGATTACAGTAACTTTGTAGTATAGTCTGAAGTCAGGGAGTCTGATTCCTCCAGCTCCACTTTTCTTTCTCAAGATGGCTTTGGCTATTTGGGGTCTTTTGTGTTTCCATGTAAATTTAAAATTGTTTTTGCCCTAATTCTGTGGAAAATGCGGTTGGTAGTTTGATAAGGATTGCATTGAATCTGCAGATTGCCTTGGGTAGTATAGTCATTTTCACAATACTGATTCTTCCAATACAAGAGCATGGTATATCTCTCCAACTGTTTGTGTCATCTTTGATTTCTTTCATCAACATCTTATTGTTTTCAGAGTAGTGATCTTTTGTCTCCTTAAGTAGGCTTATTCTTAGGTATTTTATTCTTTTTGATGGGATTGTTGCCTGAATTTCTTTGTCTGATCTTTCATTGTTAATGTATGGGAATGCAAGAGATTTCTGTGTATTAATTTTGTATTCTGCAACTTTACTGAATTCATTGATGAGCTCTAATAGTTTTCTGGTAGCATCTTTAGGATTTTTCTACGTATAGTATCATGTCATCTGCAAACAGTGACAGTTTTACTTCTTCTTGTCCAATTAGTATTCCTTTTGTTTCTTTTTCTTCTCTGATTGCTGTGGCTAGGAGTTCCAAAACTATGTTGAATAAAAGTGGTCACAATGGGCATCTCACCTTGTTTGTAATCTTAGAGGGAATGCTTTCAGGTTTTCACTGTTGAGAATGATAATAGCTGCGGGTTTGTCATATATGGCCTTTATTATGTTGAGGTAAGTTCACTTTTCCCACTTTCTGGAGAGCTTTTATCATAAATGGGTGTTGAGCTTTTTGTCAAAAGCTTTTTCTGCATCTATTGAGATGATCATATGGTTTTTATTCTTCAGTTTGTTAACGTGGTGTATCACAGTGATTGATTTGTGGATATTGAAGAATCCTTGCATCACAGGGACAAATCCCTCTTGGTCATGGCGTATAATCCTTTTAATGTATTGTTGGATTTGGTTTGCTAGTATTTTGTTGAAGATTTTGTGTCTATGTTCATCAGTGATATCGGCCTGTAATTTTCTTTTTTTGTGGTATCTTTGTTTGGTTTTGGTATCAGGGTGATGGTGGCCCCATAGAATGAGCTTGGGAGTGTTCCTTCCTCTGTAATTTTTTGGAAGAGTTTCAGAAGGAGAGGTTTAACTCTTCTATAAATTTTTGATAGAATTTCCCTGTGAAACCATCTGGGCCTGGACTTGGAATATACTAGAATTGATGCAATTATTTAATTGCTTTGCATAACAAATGCAAACATTCTTTGGCTTATATAAACAAAGTTTTTACAAGTCCTCTGACCTATGTTAGAAATAGATAAGTGATTACATGTAGATAGATGTGGCAAAGCTGTCTAAAAGGCTGAAAATATCTGACGTTATCAAATAGCCAAGTACAATGCAACAATCGATTACATGCAACTGGATAAAAATTATAGATTATCTGCCAAATCATCAATTAATATATCTGCAAGGAAGAACAATTATGAAAGTCATCAGTTACATTTTAATTACATTTTATTATTGAAACCTAACTGTTTCTGTAATCAATAAAGAACACTTTAGCACTGGAGTTGAAGCATGAACAAAAATTAAACAGGAGAGTCTGTGTGTTATTTTTTTCTCTTATAGATATTAGTTTGGATTTGGTATTGACTGATATTGGGAATATTGTGACATAAATAAAGTTGCTCTTTTTTTTATAAGCTAAATTTCCCTAGCAATAAATTATAATACAATATACATTCCATTTAGTACATGTTGCACAAAATGGAGAATATGTCTTAATATCACTCTGTGGGGCATTCTTTTGCTGTGATTGATGCAAAGGTGTATAAGGAGCATGCTCCTCTCTAACTTTGAAAGAATCTTCACTCTTAATGCTTCACAGGGACCCAAGTAATGGTGGAGATGGAAACAAATTTCTCTATCTTTCAAAATAAACTTAGGTGTGCTTTTGTTTTTCTTTTATGACCTGTTGAAAAGCCGATGGCTTGAGAGAAAATAAAAAACAATGGCTGAAGTCAGAGAGAAAAAGAAAACAGGGATATACAAGCTGATGAAATCAGAGCAGATTAAAATGTCGTATTAAAATACATGGTTGTGAAATTTGAGGACATCATGATATATGATGGGAAATGCCTACAAAAATGAATGCAAATGTTTTGAATTTCATTCTGGTATTTACAAGAAAGATATTTCCAACAACCTGATTTATTTTCATGCCAAAAATAGTAAAATAGAAGAGAAGATCATTTTTAATGAGTGAATTCGACCAAAAACTTTAATTGCACATGGGTTATATAGATATGAATAGTACATATTTAAATCATTCATTAATTCACTCAGTCAAAACATATGGTTATGAATTCTATGCCAGGTGTTCTTTAGGTGGAAATAAAATAGATACAAAAATAAATGAAGATTGGTGGAAGAAGATGGCGGAAGAGTAAGACGCGGAGATCACCTTCCTCCCCACAGATACATCAGAAATACATCTACACGTGAAACTGCTCCTATACAACACCCACTGAATTCTGGCAGAAGACCTCAGACCTCCCAAAAGGCAAGAAACTCCCCATGTACCTGGGTAGGGCAAAAGAAAAAAGAAAAAACAGAGATAAAAGAATAGGGATGGGACCTGCACCAGTGGGAGGGAGCTGTGAAGGAGGAAAGGTTTCCACCCACTAGGAAGCCCCTTCACGGGTGGAGACTGCGGGTGGTGGAGGGGGGAACTTCAGAGCCACGGAGGAGAGCACAGCAACAGGGGTGCGGAAGGCAAAGCAGAGAGATTCCCACACAGAGGATCGGTGCCGACCAGCATTCACCAGCCCGAGAGGCTTGTCTGCTCACCAGCTGGGATGGGCTGGGGCACTGGGAGTTGAGACTCGGGCTTCAGTCGGATCGCAGGGAGAGGACTGGGGTTGGCAGCGTGAACACAGCCTGAAGGGGTTAGTGCAACACAGCTAGCCAGGAGGGAGTCCAGGAAAAAGTCTGGACCTGCCTAGAGGCAAGAGACTTTTTCTTCCCTCTTTGTTTCCTGGTGCGCAAGGAGAAGGGATTAAGAGCGCTGCTTAAAGGAGCTCCAGAGACTGGCACGAGACTCGGCTATCAGCGCTGACCCCAGGGACGGGCATGAGACGCCAAGGCTGCTGCTGCAGCCACTGAAAACCTGTGTGCGAGCACAGGTCACTATCCACACCGACCCTCCCGGGAGCCTGTGCAGCCCGCCACTGCCAGGGTCCCGTGATCCAGGAGCAACTTCCCAGGGAGAACGCACGGCACGCATCAGGCTGGTGCAACTTCACGCCGGAGTCTGCTGCCCCATGCTCGCCCCGCACTCCGTACCCCTCCCGTTCCCCAGGCTGAGTGAGCCAGAGCCGCCGAAGCAGCTGTTCCTTTAACCCCGTCCTGTCTGAACGAAGAACAGATGCCCTCAGGTGACCTACACGCAGAGGCAGGTCCAAACCCAAAAGCCAGGAGCTGTGCAAACAAAGAAGAGAAAGGGAAATTTCTCCCAGCAGCCTCAGAAGCAGTGGATTAAAGCTCCACAATCAACTTGATGTACACTGCATCTGTGGAATACCTGAATAGAAAACGAATCATCCCAAATTGAGGAGGTGGACTCTGGGAGCAAGATATATTATTTTTTTCCCCTTTTTCTCTTTTTGTGAGTGTGTATGTCTATGCCTCTGTGTGAGATTTTGTCTGTATAGCTTTGCTTTCACCATTTGTCCAAGGGTTCTGTCTGTCCTTTTTCTTTTTTTTACTTTAAAACACTTTATTCTTTTTTTTTTTTTTTTGAATTTATTTATTTATTTATTTTTGGCTGTGTTGGGTCTTCATTTCTGTGCGAGGGCTTTCTCTAGTTGCGGAAAGTGGGGGCCACTCTTCATCGCAGTGCGCGGGCCTCTCATTATCGCGGCCTCTCTTGTTGCCGAGCACAGGCTCCAGACGCGCAGGCTCAGTAATTGTGGCTCACGGGCCTAGTTGCTCCGCGGCACGTGGGATCCTCCCAGACGAGGGCTCGAACCCGTGTCCCCCGCACTGGCAGGCGGACTCCCAACCACTGCGCCACCAGGGAAGCCCAAACACTTTATTCTTAATAATTATTTTTTTATTTTTTTAATGACTTTATGTTATTTTATCTTACTTTACTTTATTTTATTTTATTTTATCTTCTTTCCTTCTTTCTTTCTATTTTTTCTCCCTTTTTTTCTGAGCCATTTGGATAAAAGACTCTTGGTGCTCCAGCCAGGCATCAGGGCTGTGCCTCTGAGGTGGGAGAGCCAACTTCAGGACACTGGTCCACAAGAGACCTCCCAGCTCCAAGTAATACCAAATGGCAAAAATCTCCCAGAGACCCAGCTTCAATCAACGACCAGCAAGCTACAGTGCTGGACACCCCATGCCAAACTAGCAAGACAGGAACACAACACCATCCATTAGCAGATAGGCTGCTTAAAATCATAATAAGGCCACAGACACCCCAAAACACACCACCAGATGTGGACCTGCTGAACAGAAAGACAAGATCCAGCCTCATCCACCAGAACACAAGCACTAGTCCCCTCCACCAGGAAGCCTACACAACCCACTGAACCAACCTTAGCCACTGGGGACAGACACCAAAAACAACGGGAACTACGAACCTGCAGTCTGGGAAAAGGAGAGCCCAAACACAGTAAGATAAGCAAAATGAGAAGACAGAAAAACACACAGCAGATGAAGGAGCAAGGTAAAAACACACCAGACCTAACAAATGAAGAGGAAATAGGCAGTCTACCTGAAAAAGAATTCAGAATAATGATAGTAAAGATGATCCAAAATCTTGGAAATAGAAGAGAGAAAATGCAAGAAACATTTAACAAGGACCTAGAAGAACTAAAGAGGAAACAAGCAATGATGACCAACACAATAAATGAAATTAAAAATACTCTAGAAAAGATCAATAGCAGAATAACTGAGGCAGAAGAACGGATAAGTGACCTGGAAGATAAAATAATGGAAATAACTACTGCAGAGCAGAATAAAGAAAAAAGAATGACAAGAACTGAGGACAGTCTCAGAGACCTCTGGGACAAAACTAAATGCACCAACATTCGAATTATAAGGGTCCCAGAAGAAGAAGAGAAAAAGAAAGGGACTGAGAAAATATTTGAAGAGATTATAGTTCAAAACTTCCCTAATATGGGAAAGGAAATAGTTAATCAAGTCCTGGAAGCACAGAGAGTCCCATACAGGATAAACCCAAGGAGAAACACGCCAAGACACATATTAATCAAACTATTAAAAATTAAATACAAAGAAAACATATTAAAAGCAGCAAGGGAAAAACAACAAATAACACACAAGGGAATCCCCATAAGGTTAACAGCTGATCTTTCAGCAGAAACTCTGCAAGCCAGAAGGGAGGGGCAGGATATACATAAAGTGATGAAGGAGAAAAACTTACAACCAAGATTATTCTACCCAGCAAGGATCTCACTCAGATTTGATGGAAAAATTAAAACATCTACAGACAAGAGAAAGCTGAGAGAGTTCAGCACCACCAAACCAGCTTTACAACAAATGCTAAAGGAACTTCTCTAGGCAAGAAACACAAGAGAAGGAAAACACCTACAATAACAAACCCAAAACATTTAAGAAAATGGGAATAGGAACATACGTATTGATAATTACCTTAAAAGTAAATGGATTAAATGCTCCCACCAAAAGACACAGACTGGCTGAATGGATACAAAAACAAGACTCCTATATATGCTGTCTACAGGAGACCCACTTCAGACCTAGGGACACATACAGACTGAAATTGAGGGAATGGAAAAAGATATTCCATGCAAATGGAAATCAAAAGATAGCTGGAGTAGCAATTCTCATATAAGACAAAATAGACTTTAAAGTAAAGACTATTACAAGAGACAAGGAAGGACACTACATAATGATCAAGGGATTGATCTAAGAAGAATATAAAACAATTGTAAATATTTATGCACCCAACATAGGAGCACCTCAATACATAAGGCAAATACTAAGAACCATAAAAAGGGAAATTGACAATAACACAATCATAGTAGGGGACTTTAACACCCCACTTTCACCAATGGACAGATCACCCAAAATGAAAATAAATAAGGAAACACAAGCTTTAAATGTTACATTAAATAAGATGGACTTAATTGATATTTATAGGACATTCCACCCAAAAACAACAGAATACACATTTTTCTCAAGTGCTCATGGAACATTCCCCAGGATAGATCATATCTTGGGTCACAAATCAAGCCTTGGTAAATTTAAGAAAATTGAAATCGTATCAAGTATCTTTTCCAACCACAACGCTATGAGACTAGATATCAATTACAGGAAAAGATCTGTAAAAAATACAAACACATGGAGGCTACACAATATACTACTTAATAACGAAGTGATCACTGAAGAAATCAAAGGGGAAATCAAAAAATACCTAGAAACAAATGACAATGGAGACACGACGACCCAAAACCTATGGGACGCAGCAAAAGCAGTGCTAAGAGGGAAGTGTATAGCAATAGAAGCCTACATCAAGAAACAGGAAACATCTCGAATAAACAACCTAACCTTGCACCTAAAGCAATTAGAGAAAGAAGAACAATAAACCCCCAAAGCTAGCAGAAGGAAAGAAATCATAAAGATCAGATCAGAAATAAATGAAAAAGAAATGAAGGAAACAATAGCAAAGATCAATAAAACTAAAAACTGGTTCTTTGAGAAGATAAACAAAATTGATAAACTATTAGCCAGACTCACCCAGAGAAAAAGGGAGAACACTCAAATCAACAGAATTTGAAATGAAAAAGGAGAAGTAACAACTGACACTGCAGAAATACAAAGGATCATGAGAGATTACTACAAACAACTCTATGCCAATAAAATGGACAACCTGGAAGAAATGGACAGATTCTTAGAAATGCACAACCTGACGAGACTGAACCAGGAAGAAATAGAAAATATGAACAGACCAATCACAAGCACTGAAATTGAAACTGTGATTAAAAACCTTCCAACAAACAAAAGCCCAGGACCAGATGGCTTCAAAGGAGAATTCTATCAAACATTTAGAGAAGAGATAACATCTCTCCTTCTCAAAACCTTCCAAAATATTGCAGAGGGAGGAACACGCCCCAACTCATTCTACAAGGCCACCATCACCCTGATACCAAAACCAGACAAAGATGTCACAAAGAAAGAAAACTACAGACCAATATCACTGATGAACATAGATGCAAAAATCCTCAACAAAATACTAGCAAACAGAATCCAACAGCACATTAAAAGGATCATACACCATGATCAAGTGGGATTTATTCCAGGAACGCAAGGATTCTTTAATATACACAAATCAATCAATGTGATACATCATATTAACAAATTGAAAGAGAAAAACCATATGATCATCTCAATATATGCAGAGAAAGCTTTCAACACCCATTTATGATAAAAGCCCTGCAGAAAGTAGGCACAGAGGGAACTTTCTTCAACATAATAAAGACCATATATGAGAAACCCACAGCTAACATCGTCCTCAATGGTGAAAAACTGAAACCATTTCCACTAAGATCAGGAACAAGACAAGGTTGCCCATTTTCACCACTAGTATTCAACATAGTTTTGGAAGTGTTAGCCACAGCAATCAGAGAAGCAAAAGAAATAAAAGGAATCTAAATTGGAAAAGAAGAAGTAAAGCTGTCACTGTTTGCAGATGACATGATACTATACATAGAGAATCCTAAAGATGCTACCAGAAAACTACTAGAGCTAATCAATGAATTTGGTAAAGTAGCAGAATACAAAATTAATGCACAGAAATCTCTTGCATTCCTATACACTAATGATGAAAAATCTGAAAGTGAAATTAAGAAAACACTCCCATTTTCCATTGCAACAAAAATAATAAAATATCTAGGAATAAACCTACCTAAGGAGACAAAAGACCTGTATGCAGAAAACTATAAGACAATGATGAAAGAAATTAAAGATGATACAAATAGATAGAGAGATATACCATGTTCTTTGATTGGAGGAATGAACATTGTGAAATTGACTCTACTACCCAAAGCAATCTACAGATTCAATGCAATCCCTATGAAACTACCACTGGCATTATTAACAGAACTAGAAGAAAAAAAGTCACAATTTGTATGGAAACACAATAGACCCCGAATAGCCAAAGCAATCTTGAGAACGAAAAATGGAGCTGGAGAAATCAGGCTCCCTGACTTCAGACTATACCACAAAGCTACAGTAATTAAGACAGTATGGTACTGGCACAAAAACAGAAATATAGATCAATGGAACAGGATACAATGCCCAGAGATAAACCCACACACATATGGTCACCTTATCTTTGATAAAGGAGGTAAGCCTATACAGTGGAGAAAAGCCAGCCTCTTCAATAAGTGGTGCTGGGAAAACTGGACAGCTACATGTAAAAGTATGAAATTAGAACACTCTCTAACACCATACACAAAAATAAACTCAAAATGGATTAAAGACCTAAATGTAAAGTCAGACACTATCAAACTCTTAGAGGAAAACAAAGGCAGAACACTCTATGACATAAATCACAGCAAGGTCCTTTTTGACCCAAGTCCTAGAGAAATGGAAATAAAAACAAAAATAAACAAATGGGACCTAATGAAACTTAAAAGCTTTTGCACAGCAAAAGAAACCATAAACAAGACCAAAAGACAACCCTCAGAATGGGAGAAAATATTTTCAAATGAAGCACCTGACAAAGGATTAATGTGCAAAATTTACAAGCAGCTCATGCAGCTCAATAACAAAAAAAATAAAAAACCCAATCCAAAAATAGGCAGAAGACCTAAATAGTCATTTTTCCAAAGAAGATATACAGATTGGCAACAAACACATGAAAGAATGCTCAACATCATTAATCATTAGAGAAATGCAAATTAAAACTACAATGGGATATCATCTCACACCGGTCGGAATGGCCATAATCAAGAAATCTAGAAAGAATAAATGCTGGAGAGGGTGTGGAGAAAAGGGAACCCTCTTGCACTGTTGGTGGGAACGTAAATTGATACAGCCACTTTGGAGAACAGTATGGAGGTTCCTTAAAAAACTAAAAATAGAACTACCATATGACCCATCAATCCCACTACTGGGCATATACCCTGAAAAAAGCATAATTCAAAAAGAGTCATGTACCAAAATGTTCATTGCAGCTCTATTTACAATAGCCAGGACATGGAAGCAACCTAAGTGTCCATCATCGGATGAATGGATAAAGAAGATGTGGCACATATATACAATGGATTATTACTCAGCCATGAAAAGAAACGAAATTGAGTTATTTGTAGTGAGGTGGATGGAGTTAGAGTCTGTCATACAGAGTGAAGTAAGTCAGAAAGAGAAAAATAAATACAGTATGCTAACACATATATATTGAATCTAAGTAAAAAATAAAAAAGGTCATGACGCACGTAGTGGTAAGACAGGAATAAAGACACAGACCTACTAGAGAATGGACTTGAGGATATGGGGAGTGGGAAGGGTAAGCTGTGACAAAGTGAGAGAGTGGCATGGACATATATACTCTACCAAACATAAAATAGAGAGCTAGTGGGAAGCAGCCTCATAGCACAGAGAGATCAGCTCGGTGCTTTGTGACCACCTAGAGGGGTGGGATAGGGAGGGTGGGAGGGAAGGAGTTGCAAGAGGGAAGAGATATGGAAACATATGTATATGTATAACTGATTCACTTTGTTATAAAGCAGAAACTAACACACCATTGTAAAGCAATTATACTCCAATAAAGATGTTAAAAAATATATATATATATATTAAAAATAAATAGATAAATAAATGAAGCATACCAACTAGGGTGGCTAAATAAAAAGATGGATAGGGCTTCCCTGGTGGCGCAGTGGTTGAGAATCTGCCTGCCAGTGCAGGGGACACGGGTTCGAGCCCTGGTCTGGGAAGATCCCACATGCCACGGAGCAACTGGGCCCGTGAGCCACAATTACTGAGCCTGCGCGTCTGGAGCCTGTGCTCCGCAACAAGAGAGGCCGCGATGGTGAGAGGCCCGCGCACCGCGATGAAGAGTGGTCCCCACTTGCCGCAACTAGAGAAAGCCCTCACACAGAAACGAAGATTCAACACAGTCATAAATAAATAAATAAAAAAGAACGTGAATTTCTTTAAAAAAAAAAAAAAGATGGATAATTATAAGTGTTGCCAAATATGTAGAATGTGAAATTATGCAGGCATTTTGGAAAACGTTTTTTTCAGTTTCTCAACGTTAAACATAGAGTTACCACTTCCACTTCTAGGTATATGCACAGGAGGATTGAAAACATGGGTCTAACAAAAATGTGTACATAAATGTTCATAGAAGCATTATTCGTAATATTCAAAAAGTGGAAACAACCCAAATGTTCATTACCTGATGAATAGATGGTCAAAGTGTTGTATTGATACAATGGAATATTATTCAGCCACCTAAATAAATAAAGTACTGATTTATGGTACAACTTGATGAACCTTGAAAACATTAAAATAAGAGAAAGAGCCAGACACAAAAGCCCACCAATTATGTGATTCTATGTATATGAAATGTCCAGATAGGGAAATCCATAGGGACAGAAAGTAGATTAGTGGTTGCCAGGAGCTAGAGGGTGGGAGAAGGAGTGAGAGTGACTGTTCCATGCATTATTTCCAGGTTTTATAGTTGTATGCAGTGGAGTAAACAGAGAGACTATAATTATTCCATCTTAAACAAAACTGTAACCACACATTCTCTTTTAAATTTGATAAACTTTTTGCTTCTCACACTCTACAGATGCTAAATCCAGTGTTTAATCACTGTCTTCATCTTTGTTGATATTTAAGGCTTTGATTAACCTCACCTTCTCAGTGAGATCAATTCTATTTAAGGCTACAAACGTCCCCCACAGACCCCAACTTTTTTTTTTTTTTTGCTCTGCTGTACATTGTTTTCATAACAGTATACCTTCTCAAATTTTAGAAAATTTTGTAAGTTATTGTATTCATTTTTCTTTACTGTACTAGAATATACACAAAGCCAGTGATCTATGTCTGTTTTATTTCCTTTTATTTCCCAAAGTCCTAAAATAGTGTTGAGCTTAGAATACCCCAACCAATTTGCTGAATAAGTTAATGAACTCTGGGAAATTTTTTTCAACTTTCTTTTTAAAAATGTATTCTCTCATTTTTATATATGTATATTCCTTAGAAAAGAGTTAACATAACAGACTGCTATCTAAAAAAAAAATTCTTTTTGCAAGATTAGCCCTTGGTTGGCATCTGGGAACTTGGATTTTGGAGGACTCACACTGTTCCCAAAAATGATGAGTGGCATTTCCCATGTGCTGTTCCAACTCATTGGTAGGGGAATTAAGTACATCCCTGATGATTCCACTGAGAGAAGACTCTTTAAACCTTGCACTTAACTCCCTCTGGTCTTTGCTCCATGTGATTTTTCCCTTTGCTAATTTTGTTTTTTATCCTTTAGCAGTAATAAATCATAACCATGAGTACAACTATATTCTGAGTTCTGTGAGTTACCATAGTGAATTATTGAAACTGGGAATGGTCTTCAGGAACTCCAAGAAACACACACATACACATACATGTACACACATATATATTAGATTTGGATATATGCAGCATAAATTTGGTATGACTGATCATAGCCTCACATTATCTCCATATTTTCTGTTTGTTTACTGCACCCTCTATTATTCACACTAGAAAATGTCCTCAAGTGGTCAGATAGTTGATTGCCAATTGATATTTAAAGGTGATGCATATAAAGTAGATTGGCAATTCTATATGTATTGATAGGGAAGAGTGATCAGTATAAGCTGACAATTATATTGGAGATAACTGAATGTCAAAATTCAGATAACTTTTTAAATTTTTCTGAAAGTGTTCTATTTCCCCTGAGAAAAATCCTCAGGTTTCTTTCCCAGACTGGCAAAATTTTCATGCTGTTGTTCTCTATGTTCATGGTGGTGATAGTAGGATGGAGTGTTTTATATACATAATCCCCCATCCCCATTTTTACCTCTATGTCTCACCTCAGACATCTACTTTGGTGTTAATATCTTAGCTTCTACTCTTTTTCATGGCATATTGGCTGCCTTACCATCTATATCCTGCTCTGTCTGCATACAAGGCCTAAGGGTCCCTCGGCCTTGTTCCATCAGTTATCACCTTCTATCTGCTTTCAGTTTTCCAAGATGCTATTGAAACTTCTTGTCAGCTTGGCCCGTCTTCTGTTTTCTTTATTTTTGTGGATTTATAACACTCTTATGCTTTACTACCATTTTAATTGGATCTTGGGATTAATGAACATGGAAACCAGTGTTAAGCCCAATCACAAACATTTTATTAACCATGTTATAAAATGGTATGTAGAAATAATCCCTAAACATAGTGTTAGGCTGCCCACATGGTGTGATCTGAGCAGTCAAGACAACATCCCCTTTACCCCCAATGTTCTGTTTACCTGTTTCCTCACATGAAATCCTTGTTCCATTAAACAAATACTTTAATTCCACAGAGACAAATTTGAACAAACAAATGTCTGTGAAATTTTGGCATAATTCAAACTCATATGTGAAATATAGGCTTTAGATCTTACTGATAGTAAATTTTGCATAGGAAAAGGTAAGACATAGTGTCAGGACTGTAGGCCTAAAAGGCAAGAATTTGGGCACCAAAATAGACATAAAAGTATACAATATGGGATACCAAGGTAATAAAACCAATTTACTTCTGATAAGATTATATAGAATATAATGTGAGCTAGACTGGGAAACAGGCTTAAAAGTATAACCTCAGCATTGACACACAGGCTTCAGTGGTTTTTTCTATGCTTAAGGGGATTACACTGATATTTAATTCCTCACAAGCTCTGAAATTTTATTCTACTTTAAAAATGTTTGAACTACAACAACAAATATGCTTCCTGGCCTAAACTTTGTATTATTATTTATGTTTAAATATTAGTATTTTCAATGTATATGAACATAGATCATTCTTTCAAATTTTTCTTTAGTTGTCCCACAGTTAATGTTATTTGAGTCTAAGGGATTAATATAAGAGAACATTTCTGTCTCTCCAAGGATTCTTTGAGATCTTTGCTCTAATCAAAACTATTCCTTCTTATTACTATTCTTTCTTGCTTTTAATTGAAGTTGTGTTGACATACTCTTCCAGGTACCATAAGTGGAATAGACATTCTTTGCACAAACAAGACTGCTTTCACTGTGATCATGGGTTCTTATCCCTCCTTTCCATTGGTGGCAATGTGTAGAGAGCAGGAATGTTCACATGAATGTTCATAGCAGCAATAATCAGAATAGCCAAAATTTGGAAGCAGCCTCCCAAAATGGAATATATCCATACAGTGGAATATTATTCAGCTATAGACATGAATGAAGTAGTGACACATGCTATAATGTGGATGAACCTCAAAAATATTATGCTAAGTGAAAAATCCAGATTCAAAAGACCACATATTGTATAATTTCATTTAAATGAAATATCAAGAAAAGCTACATTTTTAGAGACAGAAAGTATAGGAATGGTAGTCAGGGGTTGGGGAGGGAGGAATAGGGATTGACTATTTAATGGGTATAGGATTTCCTTTGAGGGTAAAAGGAGGGTAAAAATGTTTGGAACTATATACAGATGATTGTTGCACAACATTATGAATGTACTACATGCCACTGAATTGTACATTTTAAAATGGTTAATTTTATGTTATGTGCATTTCAACTCAATTTTTTTTAATGAGGATGAAATTAATAATTACTCTGGAACAACAGGTATAAACCAGGACTATTCCTGGCAACAAAGGACGAATTGTCACCCTATTCAGAAGGTAGTCATCCCAAACTCCAAAATTTGGTTCTGTGTGTATGAAATTTCTTGGTAATTTTATTTAAAAAATTTTAAATTTTGTTCATTGCTCTTCCTGTCTGTATGGAACAATTTATGGTCAGTCAGTATTAATGCTTTCTATATCTATCTCCAAGTTGGGAAGTTATATATAGTATGTTTAATAATGACTAAAATACTACATTGAATTGCCTTTTATTTTATTGCTTTAAAGTATATTTATTTTCACTTTATCCCCCAATTTTCAAGTACTATAATGAGAAAGAAGTCAAGAATATATCTCATCATGACTTCTCTTTACATAAGCTTCACTCTTGTCTTGTGATTGTGTGTAAGAAGGAAAAGTTCTCCGTGATTTAAAAAGGAATGACACTTTGAGGTTCTGCAAATAGTGGAAAATGTATCACTTTGATATGGCAGAACTCAGAGGGGAATGGCAACACGGAGCATTATGGAAGAAGTCTTGATGCTAGCACTCCATACAGATATTCCTAGACCCAAGTGCAGGATGGATGAACATGACATGAAAGAAGTAGCGTGCCCATGCCCTAGGCTGATTATGAGTACTGGTCAGTATAACTTGAAAATAAAGATGAGCTGGCCTTCCTTAAATTTAAACTATTCTTTTGCTCTTTAAATAACCAGGGCCTTTCCCCTCCATTAACCAATCATTGTATGTGAGCTTCCCACATGATCTGGGATAAAGGCAATCTCCTCAACTGAGGGCAGTTATGAAGAGAGACCAAGCTGAGAATGACCAGCTCTCATTGTCCTTAGCATCTAGAGCATAGCAGTATGGAAGGTTGGGATCTGGGCTGTGTATATGTACCTACAGTATCTTTACCCTTCAAAATGAAAACTCCACGAGGCCAGACACAAATGATATATCTCACATGCCTAAAATAGCTTAGCTAGAGGAGTCACTCAATTAATATTGGTCTTTTGAATAAATGTGGGAACAGGAATTTGAATGAAGCAGATTTGAACTTCTTGTGGGAAGAACATGTGTGAAACCTCATTAGGGATGGGCTGGTAGAGAGGGGACACAGCTAACTATAGGAAAACGAAGATTTGGGGAAATAGTTGGTGATAAAACAGGAGAGTTGGTGCCACATTGTGTTTGCCTTTGAGAGCCAAAGAAAAAATAATGTCATAAGTGTTAGAAAAAGTGTCTTATCTCTCAAGTGAAAGTATGGAGGAAGGGCATTTGAGGATATTTATTTATAAAAAGGAATATATGTGGAAAGATTGTGGCCTGAAGGGCCAGTTAACAAGACTTCTAGAAGTAATCTCAACGTAAGTCGAATAGGTGCTAGTCATGAAAATGGCAAGGCGATACAGAGAAATTGGCAGGTTTGAGTCATGTGCTGACCAGTAAATATCAGCAATGAAGAGAAATGCAGGTCCAAGAGCACCTAGCCTTCACAGCTTGAAGTCTGGAGAATGGCATAGTTGATGGAAACTAGACATAAGATAATTTGGGTTTGGGAAAGATAAGTTCTATTTTATATATACTAAGATTAAAGTAACACAGAATCCTCTTATTAGAACCTTAGATATTTCACCACTAAGTGAAGAGCCTCAAGGAGTTCTCACACTGGGACCTGCCACTTGCACTGTAAACCTAAGGGCCAAATGGCTCCTTTTTGTTTCCTACCCATCATCTGTACCTGCAACAAATGCCAACTATAATGTCCTCAACAAGATTTCAGTTCCATCTTTTTACTGAGTCAGACTACATATCTGGCAGATGAAGCTACAGTCCTCACAGACGAGATAACTGCACTTTACTGAAGGACAAACTGATTAATGGATAGTCTTTTTTTTAAAATTTTATTTATTTATTTATTTATTTATTTATTTATTTATTTATTTATAGCTGTGTTGTCTTCGTTTCTGTGCGAGAGCTTTCTCTAGTTGCGGCAAGTGGGGGCCACTCTTCATTGAGGTGTGCGGGCCTCTCACTATCGCGGCCTCTCTTGTTGCAGAGCACAGGCTTCAGACGCTCAGGCTCAGTAATTGTGACTCACAGACCTAGTTGCTCCACGGCATGTGGGATCTTCCCAGACCGGGGCTTGAACCCGTGTCCCCTGCATTAGCAGGCAGATTCTCAACCACTGCGCCACCAGGGAAGCCCAATGGATAGTCTTTAATTTGCCAACCATTGGGGTATCAGACAAGAGTAAAAACCGTTTATGTATTAAATAAATGATACAGTTATTATTTTGCCAGACATTAGATTCCTAAATAGAAATGCATTAAGCTTGACCATGACATCCAAACAATTCTCTCCAGTGTTGGGGATATTCTGGGAAATAGTTATCAGGATTCAGATATGCGTGGAAATAAACATTTTAGGGACACATCCACTGAATGGACAAAATTTCTGTTATTGGTCAGCCTGAGTTCTTAGCACACAATCTTAATGAAGTCAAGATCAGAGGTTGGGTCTCTCTTTGGGTCAGTTAATTCTGCTTCTTCTCTGACAATGGAATCATAAACCAACTGTCCCACAAACAGGGAAATCTTACAGTGAGGGAGTGTATGGATGCTTCAGCAAAGTATATTTTTGCCAATGAGAAAGCAAGAAAAATGACACTTCTTTTTAATGGTGGTCAGAAGTACTACCATTATGTACAAATGTATATGGTGTATAAAATATGTGGTTTCTCAGAGATTATATTAATATTTCTATTTTGCTTTCCCCATCTAACAATCACTAAGCATCATTTGTGTGTCTAAAATACACAAGGTTTATAACATCCACACTCTTTCTTAATCAAGTGACCATCTATCCCTGTTACCAGGAATAAATCTTAGTACACACTCAAGTGATATGAATGGAATATATAAATGAATACACTGAGGTAGTTATCAGTATCTATGTTGTAGATGAGTGACTGACACATGAGTTAAAAGACACAGAAAGGAGGAGAGTTTTGCCCAAAGTCACACAAAGTGTGGAATGTCCCAGAACCAAGATTCAGCCCATATTTTCTGAATCCAAAGCCAGTACACCACATTGCATTATGGTCTAGTGAAAGCACAAAGTAATAATAATAAAAAGAATTGAATATGTGTTCAAATTTACTCTAAGAAGATTTTCTATTTGAAGAAAAAAGATCCCAAGAAGTTTTATGTGAACAAAGACTCAGCAATGGGAATGAGTATGAGAAAGAGGAGATTCAGCTGAATGCATGAAAGAGAACAATAAAAGTTTAGAGTTAATTGGAATGAGTCAAAAAGAAAATGTCATTGAAGGACTAAAATATAGAATTTTGCTGGTAATAAAGGCATGCCAATTACGGTAACAATGAGCTTGCTTGCTTATTGTATTCAACCAATATTCATAACAGCCTACTGTGTGCCAACTATAGAAAACATATATATGTATATATATATATATATATATATATATATATATATATATATATAATAAGAAAGTATATATTCTCAAGTTTGATAGGAGCATGGTGCAATGATCATCTTAATATTCTATTACTAGGAGTATAAAATGTTAAACACTTCAAAGGAATCAAGTTGGCGATGTATTTCAATAGCCATTTAAATTGTTCATACTCTTTCATAGAGGCATCCTCCTTATCCCATTTATAGAACTCTACCCTTAATAAAAGACTCAACTGAGCCAATATTTATACACAATGGTGTTTATAGAAACATTATTCTGGCAAAACATAACATAACCTAGGGGTATAAAGCAGTCAATTAATAAATCAAAATAGGTGAAGGATCAAGATTTCAGAGTATGAGGACGTGGAGCTCACCTTCCCCAAAAAGCACATCAAAAATACATCAACAGGTGGAACAAATATCACAGAAAACCAGCTGGAAAATGGCAGAAGATCTCTTATACAACCA
Organism: Balaenoptera borealis; assembly: GCF_965194805.1. Taxonomy (NCBI): domain Eukaryota; kingdom Metazoa; phylum Chordata; class Mammalia; order Artiodactyla; family Balaenopteridae; genus Balaenoptera; species Balaenoptera borealis. Next base: position 29,894,602 of record NC_138875.1, read on the forward strand.
AAGCTGCAAAAAGATCATGTAACTGTGTAAGTTGTGGAGGTAAAAAAGACATCAGGATGGGACTGACGCCCTAGGAGGAATCTGTGAAGGGGAGAAAGTCCACTTGGGCAGACCCTTACCCTGGAGAGCCCCCTTGCCTGCTGGGAGGTCCACTGGAGCAGATAAAGGAGCTGGAGAGGCCTGGACTCTGCTTACAAGGAGTGTTCATGTGCTGGCTTGCTAGCAATCATGGTGGAGAGAGACCAGCACTTACTCCTGCCACCTCACCACAATTTCCAGTCCAAAATGATTTCAGGGGAAGGCGGATGCTAACAGGTGCAGTAGTTAGGTGCTGAATTTCAAGTGGACAGACCCTGGGAGAGGACTCAGTCTAGCCATGTGAAGACAGCCAGGAGGGCCTGGGGTGTGGTCCAGGTCAAAACTTGGAGCCCACTGCCACTACACACACAGCAGGTGCAGATCCAGCAGTGGCGGATTTTGTGGGCACCTGCTCAGCACAAACAGAACTGGCCTCTGACCCCATTGTTAAAATGTGCACAGTGGGTGTGGGTGGCGGACTTTGTCAGTGTGCACACTAGGTGGTGCCACAGAAACACATATCTCAGGAAGACAGCCCCTGGGAAGAAGTACACAGTGGTTTGTTTCCCTACAGGAGTGCTCCAGGACTGCCTATCTTACATCAAATCTTGGAGCCAGATCTGTGGTGGGCAGGTCCTGGGAGAGGCCTGCCACAGAGGCAACCCAGGTTCCAAGTGGCAACAAAACTACCTTGATTCCTGCAGCCACAGCACCCCAGCCCCCAGCACTAGCCCAGTTCACACTACAGCCTAGCACTTGGTATGGAACAAACACAACAGAGAAAGGGATGCAACATTGGGCTGCTTCTGGACAGAACTGTGGATGCCTGCATGGGCAATGCATAGTTCGCTGTGAACAAAAGGTCCTCACTTGTTTCAGTTCTCACCTCCTTTGTGACAGAGCACTCACTCAGTGGCAATGGAGCCTTATTGAGCCCAAGCCTCAGATCTTCTACTCCAACAACTGGGGAGGACACTTCACCCCAGACAGAACTGTGACAGGCAAGGGACAAAGGGGAGGCCCTGCTCAATATCCAGTGCAGACTTTGGTCACCACAACACCAATCACACCCCCTATCAAGAGCATAACAGCCAGCACAATCTGAGGAAAGACATGGCAGGCATCCATAACAAAATCAGCCCTCACAACAAAAATAATGGACTCACACAGTCTACAAAGGGATGCTCCCAAATAAAAACACTCCTTAAAGACCACAGTAGATAACTGTTTATCCTAAATCCATAGACAGAGAAAGTCAAGTACAATGTAAAAGCAGAGGAAATATATCCTGTTATAAAAAAAAAAAAGAGAAATTCCCTAAAAAAAAAAAAAGGAAACAGACCTCACCAGTCTACTAAACCTCAGGTTCAAAAAGGAGGTAATAATAATGCTAAAGGAATTAAAAAAGATTATCAATAGAAATGTATAGCACTGAAAATTAGGAAATAGAAACTCTAAAGAGGAACCAATGAAAATTAAGCAACTCAAATGCCGAGATAAAAGCAACAAATAGCAGATTAAATAACACAAAAGAGCAAATAAGTGATCTGGAAGACAGAATAATGGAAATCACCCAATCAGAACAGCAGACAAAAAGACAAATGAAAAGAAAAAAAAAAAGAAAGCAACATACAAGATCTATAGGATAATATAAAGCATGCCCACCTAGCTTAATAGGAGTACCAGCAGGAGAACAGAGAGAGAAGGGGATCAAAAATGTACTTGAAGACATTATGCCTGAAAACATCCCAAACTTAAAGAAGGAAATAGATATGCAGGTACAAAAACACAGAGGGTCCCAAAAAAGATGAACACAAACAGACTCACACCAAATAGAACCCCCATATACTGATTTTTCTGCAGGAATTTTGCAGGCTAGAAGAGAATGGTGAGATATATTCAAAGTTCTGAAAGGGAAAAACCTGCAACCTAGGGAACAGTAGCCATCAACATTATTATTTAGAATAGAATGAGAGATAATTTCTCAGAGAAGCAAAAACAATAAGAAGACAGCAATACTAAACCAACTTATAAAAATATATATTGAAAGATCTTCTCTAAATAGAAAAGAAACAATAATCTGTAGGAAAGAGAAAATTACAAGAGGAAAGGTAAATATATAAACAGATTGAAGACCACTTAAATACACTAGCACATAAATTAAAAAAACATTCAAAACATTTTGTAAAAGTGATTATAAAAGTAAAACTAACAGCAAAAGTATAAACATGAAGATGTAAAATAGGACATCAAAATCACAAAATGTGGGGGTAGGGAGAAAGAAATGTAGGTCTTTTAGAATGTGTTTGAACTTGTATGACTATCAGTCTAAAGTGAATAAAGAGTCAACACATTCAAAAACCAGGGGAACCACAAATCAAAAACATACAATAGATTAACAAAAACCAAAACGGAAGAAACTCAAGCACAATACAAAAGGAAACCATCAAACCACGGAAGGAAAAACAAAAAGAAGAAAAAGGAACAAAGAACAATAAAATCTGCTGGAAAACAAGGTTTAAAAAGTTAATAAGTCCATACCTATCAATTATTACTTTAAATGTCAATGGAAAAAAAGGCTCCAATTGAAAGACATAGAGTGGCTGATTGGATAAAAAACAAGAACATACAATATGCTACCTACAAGAGACTCCTTTCCAGGTGAAAGATACACACAGATTGAAGGTGAGGGGGAGCAATAAGGTATTTCATGCAAAGGAAACAACAGGAAAGCTGGGGTAGCAATACACAGAGCAGACAAAGTAGACTTTAAAGCAAAGGCTACAACTAAAGAGAAAGAAGGGGATTATATAATGATAAAGGGATCAATAGGAGAAGAGGATATTAGACTCATTAACACATACACAACAAATATAGGAGGACTTAAATATATAAAACAAATACTAATAGACATAAAGGGAGAAATTGACAGGAAAACAATAATAGTAGGAGACTTTAATACCCCACTGACATGAATGGACAAATCTTCCAGACAGAAAATCATTAAGGCAACAGAGACCCTAAATGACATAACAGACCAGTTGAACTTAATTCATATCTACGGGATATTACATTAAATAAATAAATAAAAAATAAATAAATAAATAAATTTAAAAAACAGAATACACATTCTTTTCAGGCATACATGGAACATTTTCTAAGATAGACCACATACTAGGTCACAAAACAAGCCTCAACAAATTTAAGAGGATAGAAATTATCTCAAGCATCTTTTCTGACTACAACAATATTAACCTAGAAATTAACCACAGAAAGAAAAATGGGAACAAAATGAACACATGGAGACCACAAAACATGTTACTAAAAAATCAATGGGTCAGCAATGAAATCTAAGAGAAAATTAGAAAATACCTTGAGAAAAATGTCAATGAAAACACAACCTTACAAAAATCTGTGGAATGCAGAAAAAGCAATTCTAAGAGTGAAGTTCATAGCAATGCAGGCCTTCCCCAACAGACAAGAAATATCTCAAATAGACAACCTAACCTACCACCTAAAAAATTAGAAGAAGAACAAACAAACCTGAAGTCAGCAGAAGGCAGGGAATAATAAAGGTCGGAGAGGAAATAAATAAAATAGAGGTCAAAAACACAATAGAAAAAGAATCAATAACACCAAGAGATGTTTTTCTGAAAAGAAAAAACAAAATTGACACACCTCTAGCCAGACTCATTAAAAAGAAATGAGAGAGGACACAAATAAACAAAGTAAGAAATTAAAGAAGAGAGATAACACTCAGTACCACAGATATAAAAAGAACCAAAAGAAACTGCTATGAACAGTTATGTGTCAACAAATTGGACAACCTTGAAGAAATGGACAAATACTAGAAACATACAGCCTGCCAAAACTGAATCGAGAAGAATCAGATAATCTGAACAGACTGATCACTGGAAATGAAATAGAATCTGTAATAAAAACCAACTCCTTATGGCTTCCCTGGTGATGCAGTGGTTAAGAATCCGTGTGCCAATGCAGGGGACACAGGTTTGAGCCCTGGCCTGGGAAGATCCCACATACCGTGGAGCAACCAAGCCCATGTGCCACAACTACTGTGACTTCACTCTAGAGCCCACATGCCACAACTACTGAAACTGTGTGCCACAACTACTGAAGCCTGCATGCCTAGACCCCGTGCTCCACAACGAAAAGACACTGCAATGAGAAGCCCACACACCACAACCAAGAGTAGCCCCCACTCGCTGCAACTAGAGAAAGCCCACACACAGCAATGAAGACCCAATGCAACCAAAAATAAAAATAAATAATAAAAAAATTTATATATATATATAAAAAAAACTCCCTGCAAAGAAAAGTCCAGTACTGAATGGCTTCACTGGAGAATTCTATGAAACATACAAAGAAGAACTTATACCTATCCTTCTCAAAACTATTCCAAAAGATTGAAGAGGAGGGAACACTCCCAAAATCATTCCATGAAGCCACCATCACCCTGATACCAAAACCAGACAAAGACACTACAAAAAAAAAAAAGAAAGAAAGAAAGAAAGAAAATTACAGGTCAGTATCTTTGATGAATATAAATGCAGAAATTCTCAACAAAATATTAGTAAACCTAATCCAACAATATATAAAAGTGATCACAAACCATAATCAGGGTGGATTCATTCCAGGGTTGCTAGGATGGTTCAGCATACTCAAATCAATCAATGTGATACACCACAGTAACAAAAGAAAAGACAACACATGATCTTCTCAGTAGACACAGAAATAGCATTTGATAAAATTCAACATCCATTCATGATAAAAACTCTCACCAAAGTTGGTACAGAGGAAACATATCTCAACATAATAAAGGCAGTTTATGACAAGCCCACAGCTAACATCATACTCAGTAGTGACACAGCCAACTAATGCTCAATGGGGAAAAGCTGAAACCTTCCCATTAAATTCTGGACAAAGATAAGGATACCCACTCTCACCACTTCTATTCAACATGGTATTGAAAGTCTTAGCCACAGCAATTCGGGAAGAAAAATAAATAAAATGCATCCAAATTGGAAGAGAAGAGGTAAAACTGTCACTATTTGCAGCTGACATGATACTTCATATAGAGAACCCTAAAGACTACACACAAAAACTTTTAAAACTAATAAATGAATTCAACAGGGTAGCAGAGTAAAAGATTAATATACAAAAATCTGTTGCATATTTTTACACTAACAATGAAATATCAGAAAGAGAAAGTAAAAGAAAAAGTTTCATTTATAACCACATGAAAAAATAAAATAAAATACTTTGGATTAAACCTGACTAAGGAGTAAAAGACATATGTTGAAAACTATAAAACATTGATAAAGAAAATTAAAAATGATTCAAAGAAATGGAAAGGTGTCCCATGCTCTTGTATTGGAAGATTTAATGTTGTTAAAATGGCCATATTATCCAAAACAATCTACATATTAATGAGATCCCTATCAAAATACCTATGACATTTTTCACAGAAATAGAACAGATAATCCTAAAATTTATATGGAACAGAAAATATTCAGAATTTTCAAGGCAATCCTGAGGGAAAAAAACAAAGCTTGAGGCATAAGCCTTCCAGACTTCAGACAATACTAAAAAGCCAAAGTAATCAAAACAGTGTGTTATTGGCACAAAAGCAGATATATAGATTAATGAAACAGAATAGAGAACATAGAAATAAACCCACACACCTAAGATCAATTAATCTATGACAATGGAGGTAAGAATATACAAGAGAAGACAGTCTCTTCAGCAAGTTGTGTTGGAAAAGCTAGACAGACTTATGTAAATCAAGGAGACTAGAATACTCCTTACACAACATACGAAAATAAATTCAAAATGGTTCAAAGGCCTTAATGTAAGACATATCACCATAGAAATCCTAGTAGACAACATTGGCCAAATAATCTCAGACATAAATGATAGTACTATCTTCTTAGATCATTCTCCCAAGGCAAAATACATAAAAGTAAAAAAAATATGAACGGGACCTATTCAAACATAAAACGTTTGCATATTAAAGGAAACCACCAACAAAACGAAAAGACAGCCTATGGAATGGGAGAAAACATTTGCAAATGATGCCACCGACAAGAGTTTAATATCCAATAATATAAACTCAATATCAAAAGTACAAACAACACAATGAAAAATGTCCAGAAGGCCTAAATAGACATTTTCATTTCTACAAAGAAGACATATAAATGGCCAAGAAGCATACGAAAAAATGTTCAACATTACAAATTATCAGAGAAATGCAAATCAAAACCATAATGAGGTATCAACTCACAGGGATCAGAATGGCTATCATCAAAAAGTCTACAAATAATAAATGCTGGAGAGAGTGTGGGGAAAAGGGAACCCTCCTAAAGTGTTGGTAGGAATGTAAATTGGTGCAGCCACTATGGAAAACAATATGGAGTCTCCTTAAAAATCTAAAAATAGAGCTACCATACAATCCAACAATTCCACTCCTGGGCATATATCCAGAAAAGATCAAAACTCTAATTTGAAAAGATACATGCACCCCAATGTTCATAGTAGCACTATTTACAATAGTCAAGGCATGGAATCAGTCTAAGATTCCATTAACAGATGAATGGATAAATAAGTGGTATATTTTATGTATATAAAATAGATAAGCAACAAGAATTTACTCTATAGCACAGGGAAATATATTCAATAACTTGTAATAACGTATATTGAAAAATAATCTGAAAAAAAGTATATACATAGAACTGAATCATTTTGCTGTACTCCTGAAATGGACACAATATTGTAAATCAACTATATTTCAATTGAATAATAAAATCATTAAAATAGAGTTCTATGATTGTATATTGCAGTATTTTAAAATGCTATTTTGATATTACAAGATAGGAAATGGTCATGATATATCAATAAGTGAAAAATTAATGTATAACACTGAATAAACAAAAGGTCTTCACTTTTCAAAATTACATATATATGTATATTTCATAGGCATATAGCAGAGTTAATTTATGAACACTACAATTTAGGGGTTTTTTTAAACTTTTTTTTAAAATTAATTAATTAATTTATTTATTTATGGCTGTGTTGGGCCTTCGTTTCTGTGTGAGGGCTTTCTCTAGTTGCAGCAAGCTGGGGCCACTCCTCATCATGGTACGCAGGCTTCTCATTATCGCTGCCTCTCTTGTTGCAGAGCACAGGCTCCAGATGAGCAGACTCAGTAGTTGTGTCTCACGGGTCTAGTTGCTCCATGGCATGTGGGATCTTCCCAGACCAGGGCTCGGACCCGTGTCCCCTGCATTAGCAGGCAGATTCTCAACCACTGTGCCACCAGGGAAGCCCTGTTTTTTAACTTTTTATTGGAGGATAGTTGCTTTAAAATGTCGTGTTAGTTTCTGCTGTGCAGAAAAGTGAGTCAATATACATATACATATATCCACTCTTTTTTAGATTTCCTCCCTATTTAGGGCACCACAGATCTTTGAGTAGAGTTCACTGTGCTATACAGTAGGTTCTCATTAACTATTTGCTTTACACACAGTAGTGTATCTATGTCAATCCCATTCTCCCAATTCATCCCACTCCCCCTTCCCACCTTCATAACCATGTTTCTTTTCTACATCTGTGACTCTGTTTCTGCTTTGCAAATAAGTTCATCTGTACCATTTTTCTAGATTCCACATATAAGTGATATTATACCATATTTGTTTTTCTCTTTCTGACTTACTTCATTCTGTATGACAACCTCTAGGTCCATCCATGTCTCTGCAAATGGCGCTATTCATTCACTTTTATGGCTCAGTAACATTCCATTGTATATATATATATACAACATCTTCTTTATCCATTTCTCTGTTGATGGACATTTAGGTTGCTTCCATGTCCTGGCTATTGAATATAGTGCTGCAGTGAACATCGGGGTGCATGCATCCTTTCAAATTATGGTTTTCTCTGGATATATGCCCAGGAATGGGATTCACAAAGTGAATCAGTTATACATATACATATGTTCCTGTATCTCTTCCCTCTTGCATCTCCCTCCCTCCCCTCCCACCCTCCCTATCCCACCTCTCTAGGTGGTCACAAAACACAGAGCTGATCTCCCTGTGCTATGTGGTTGCTTCCCACTAGCTATCTATTTTACGTTTGGTAGTGTATATATGTCCATGCCACTCTCTCACTTTGTCACATCTTACCCTTCCTGCTCCCCATATCCTCAAGTCCATTCTCTAGTAGGTCTGTGTCTTTATTCCCGTCTTGCCACTAGGTTCTTCATGACCTTTTTTTTTTCTTTTATTTCCTTAGATTCCATATATATGTGTTAGCATACGGTATTTGTTTTTCTCTTTCTGACTTACTTCACTCTGTATGACAGACTCTAACTCCATCCACCTCACTACAAATAACTCCATTTCGTTTCTTTTTATGGCTGAGTAATATTCCATTGTATATATGTGCCACATCTTCTTTATCCATTCATCTGATGATGGACACTTAGGTTGCTTCCATGTCCTGACTATTGTAAATAGAGCTGCAATGAACATTTTGGTACGTGACTCTTTTTGAATTATGGTTTTCTCAGGGTATATGCCCAGTAGTGGGATTGCTGGGTCGTATGGTAGTTTTATTTTTAGTTTTTTAAGGAACCTCCATACTGTTCTCCATAGTGGCTGTATCAATATACATTCCACTATGGAAAACAGTATAGAGGATTATTTCCTTAATCTCTCTTTCTGATCTTTCATTATTAGTGTATAGGAATGCAGGGGATTTCTGTGTATTAATTTTTTATCTTGCAACTTTACAGATTCATTGATGAGCTCTAGTAGTATTCTGGTAACGTCTTTAGGATTTTCATGTCACATGCAAACAGTGACAGTTTTACTTCTTTTCCAGTCAAGATCCTTTTTTTTCTCTGATTGCCATGGGTAGGACTTCCACAATTATGTTGAATAAAATTGGAGAGAGTGGACATCTTTGTCTTGTTCCTGATCTTAAGGAAATGGCTTCAGCTTTTCATCATTATGTGATGTTACCTGTAGGTTTGTTGTATATGGTCTTTATTATGTAGAGGTAGGTTCACTCCAAGACCACTTTCTGTAGAGTTTTTAATCATAAATCAGTGTTGAACATTGTCAAAAGCTTTTGTTGCATCTATTGAGATAATCATATGGTTTTTATTCTTCAATTTGTTAATGTGGTGTATCACATTGGTTCATTTGTATATACTGAAGAATTCTTTCATCTCTGGGATAAATCCCACTTGATCAGGATGTATGACCTTTAATGTGTTATTGGATTCTCTTTGGTAGTATTTTGTTGAGGATTTTTATACCTATGTTCATTAGTGATATTGGTCTGTAATTTTGTTTTTTTGTGATATCTTTGTCTGGTTTTGGTATCAGGGTGATGATGGCCTCATGGAATGAGCTTGGGGGTGTTTCTTCCTCTTCAATGTTTTGGATAAGTTTAGAAGGGGTAGGTGTTAACTCTTCTCTAAATGTTTGATAGAATTCATCTGCCCTGGACTTCTGTTTGTTGGAAGATTTTTAATCACAGTTTCAAATGTCAGTACTTGTGATTAGTCTGTTCATATTTTCTATTTCTTCCTTGTTCAGTCTTGGGAGACTGTACATTTCTATGAATTTGTCCATTTCTTCCAGGTTATCCATTTTATTGACATACAGTTGCTTGTAGTAGTCTTCTATGATCCTTTGTATTTCTGAGGTGTCCATTGTAACTTCTCCTTTTTCATTTCTAATTTTGTTGATTTGAGTACTCTCTCTTTTTTTCTTGATGAGTCTGGCTAAAGGTTTATCAATTTTGTTTATCTTCTCAAAGAACCAGCTTCTAGTTTCATTGATTTTTTTACTATTGTTTTCTTTATCTCTATTTGACTTACTTCTGCTCTGATCTTTGTGATTTCTTTCCTTTTACTAACTTTGGGTTTTGTTAATTCTTCTTTCTCTAGTGGCTTTATGTGGAAGATATGTTGTTTATTTGAGATTTTTCTTGTTTCTTGACATAGGATTGTATTATTATATACTTTCCTCTTCAAGGGAATGCTTTTGCTGCATCCCACAGGTTTTGGATTGTCGTGTTTTGATTGTCTTTTGTCCTTACGTTTTTTTTTAATCTCCTCTTGATTTCATCAGAGATCCATTGATTATTTAGTATCATATCATTTAGCCTCCATGTGTTTGTGTTTTCTACAGTTTTTTTTTCTGTAATTGATTTCTAATCTTATAGTGTTGTGGTCAGAAAACATGCTTGATATGGTTTCAATTTTCTTAAATTTACCAAGACTCGATTTGTGTCCCAAGATATGATCTATCCTGGAGAATGTTTCGTTTGCCCTTGAGAAATGTATTGTGTTGCTTTTGAATGGGATGTCCTGTAAATATCAATTAAGTCTATCTGGCATACTGTGTCATTTAAGACTTGTATTTTCTCATTAATATTCTGTCTGGATGATCTATCCATTGGTGTAAGTAGGGTGTTAAACTTCCCCACAATTATTGTGCTACTGTCATTTCCCTATTTATGGCTGTTAGCATTTGCCTATGCATTGGGGTGAACCTATGTTGGGTGCATATGTATTTACAATGGTTATGTCTTCTTCTTGGATTGATCCCTTGATTATTATGTAGTTTCCTTCCCTGTCTCTTCTAACAGTTTTTATTTTAAAGTTTATTTTGCCTGATATAAGTATTGCTACTCCAGTTTTCTTTTGATTTTCATTTACATGGAATATCTTATTCCATACCCTCACTTCCAGTCTGTATGTGTCCCTAGATCTGATGTGTGTCTCTTGTAGACAGCATATATATGGGTCTTGTTTTTGTATCCATTCAGCCAGTCTGTGTCTTTTGCTTGGAGCATTTAATGCACTTAACGTTTTAGGTAATTATTGATATGTATGATCCTATTGCCATATTCTTAATTGTTTTGGGTTTGTTTTTTGTATTCTTTTCCTTCTCTTGTGTTTCCCGCTTAGAGAAGTTCCTTTAGCCTTTGTTGTAGAGCTGGTTTGGTTGTGTTGAATTCTCATAGTTTTGTTGGTCTTTAAAGCTTTTGATTTCTCTGTCTACTCTGAATGGGATCCTTGCTGGGTAGAGTAATCTTGATTGTAGGTTTTGCCCTTCATCACTTTAAATATATCCTGTGACTTCCTTCTGGTCTGCAGAGTATCTGTTGAAAAAATCAGCTGATAACCTTAACAGGGACTTGTGTATTATTTGTTGATTTTCCCTTGCTGCTTTTAATATTTTTTCTTTGTATTTAATTTTTGTTAGTTTGATTAATATGTGTCTCAGCATATTTCTCCTTGGGTTTATCCTGTATGGGGCTCTCTGTGCTTCCTGGATTTGGGTGACCATTTCCTTTCCATGTTAGGGAAGTTTTCAACTATAATCTCTTCAAATATTTTCTCAGACCCTTTCTTTTTCTCTTCTTCTTCTGGGACCCCTATATTTCGAATGTTGGTGCAGTTAATGTTGTCCCAGATGTCTCTGAGACTGTCCTCAATTCTTTCATTCTTTTTTCTATATTCTGTTCTGTGGCAGTTATTTCCACCATTCTATCTTCCAGATCACTTATCTGTTCTTCTGCCTCACTTATTCTGCTACTGATTCCTTCTGGTGTATTTTTCATTTCAGTTATTGTATTCTTCACCACTGTTCGTTTGTTCTTTAATTCTTTTAGGTCTTTGTTAAACATATCTTGCATTTTCTTGATGCATGCCTCCGTTCTATTTCTGAGATCTTGGATCATCTTTACTATCATTACTCTGAATTCATTTTCAGGTAGATTCACTCTTTCTTCTTCATTTATTTGGTCTTTTACGTTTTTTCTTGCTCCTTCATCTGCAATATTTCTCTGTCATCTCATTTTGTCTAACTTACTGATTTGTGGCCTCCTTTCCACAGGCTACATGGTCATAGTTCCTCTTGCTTCTGGTGTCAGTCCACTGGTGAGTGAGGTTGGTCCAGGATTTTCTGTAGACTTCCTGGTGTAAGGGACTGTTGCCTGCACTCTGGTGTGTGGAGCTGGGTCTTGTGCTTCTGGTTGTTATGGCCTCGTCAAGACGTGTGTTTTGGAGTGTCCATGAGCTTAGTACGACTTTAGGCAGCCTGTCTGCTGATGGGTGGGGTTGTGTTCCTGTCTTGCTGGTTGTTTGTCCTGAGGTGTGCAGCACTGGAGCTTGCAGGCTTTTACATGGAGCTGGGTCTTGGTGCTGAGATGGGGAACTCCAGGAGAGCTCACATCAATTTACATTCCCTGAGGCAAAGAATTCTCTGGTATTCCAGCAGCCTGGACTCAACGCTCCCAAAATGGTGGCTCAGGCTTGAACCCTGGCCAGGGAACCAAGACCCTGCAAACCAAGCAGTGCAGCAGGAAAAAAATAAAGAAAAAGAAAATAAACAGACAAAACTGAAGCCAAATAGTAAATACAAAACCAAAATAAATAAATAAATAAATAAGAAAAATCAATCAAACAAACCAAAGACAAATAATAAAAACAAAACCAAATAATAAGAACAAACAAAAAAGTGAAAAACCAGCAAAAGAAAGCAAGAAAACAACCACACACAAAAAAATCCCACAACAAAAATAAACCATTAAATCAAACTGGCAAAAAAACACACACACACACACAAAAGCAAACTAAAACAAATTTTTAAAAATCAAAGTAAACATTAAAAAAAACACAAAACGGTAAAAAAGATAAAAACAAAATGAAATAAAAACCAAAAAATTAAACAAAACAATCAAAACCAAACAAAAAGCAAAGAAAAAAATAAAATAAAAATAGAAAAATAAAAAATATATTTAAACTTCTTTAAAATAAAAAAGAAAAGGAAAAAAGAAAACAAGAACAAAACAAAACCAAAAAATAAAAATAAAAAAGAGATAAGAAAAAAAATTCCCTGGGTCCTCTGTTACCAGTGTCCTTGCCCCAACAGTGAGCCACAGCCAACCCCCATCTCCCCAGGAGACCCTCCAAGACCTCTAGTTAAGTCTTTGGACCAACCCTGGGCACTTTGGGGGCAGCTCAACCTCTGACCTTGTCCAACTCCTACATGTACTTGCCCCCAAAGTCCATAGCTGGTAAATCTAGACCAGTCTCGATTGTGGGAGCACTCGTCCCTTCATATATTCTGCAGAAGATGAGTTTACCATGCTGATCACGTGGGTTTAATCTGTGGCTTGCACAGATGCACAGAGAAATTTCAGTTCCTCTTCCTTAGTTGCACAGGCCCTGGGGCTCAGCTTTGGGTTTGGTTCCACCTCTGCTTGTGGGCCACCCTCAGGTGTTTGTTCCATGCTCAGGAGAGAGGCAGCAAAGGCATTGGCTGAATGGGGCATACTTGCTTGCTTAGGTGGGAGGGGCAAGAGGCCTCTACAGATTGGGTCACGAGCACTTGCTCAGTTGGGATAGGAATAAGGCGACCACAACTGGAAAGTATGCGCTTGCTCTGCTCAGAAACCCCTCTAGTGCCCATGAAGCAGGGAACGTCAGGAGGCTGTGACAGATTGGGATGAGCTCTCTCTGGTGGGAGACCATCCCAGGGCCCATAAAGGCAGGGGCTGGCATCTGGGGAGAGAGTCCACGATGTCAGCCCCACCCCTTGTGCTCCACTCAACAATGGCTCCTCATGTCCAAGGCAGATCGAGCTTCTTCTAGGAGCGTTCCCAACTCTGGAGTTCCTCACTCCCATCCTCTCAGGCTGTCTCTGCACAGCTGAATTCCACACTCCTATCCCTTCAGGCTGTATCCTCATGGCCAGCAGCAGTCCTCTCTCCATGTCTCAAAGCTTCAGCAGGCAGCTCCCACAAGCACTGGTGGACACGTATCTCGGTCTGGGTTGTCAGGGTTGTGACACAGACTGTTCATGCAAGTTTCAATCTATCCTGCTGGCCTCTGTACTTTCTTCCGCTAGATCCCAAAGCTCCCCCCTCTTTTTTAGCATATCTTACCACCAGTGAGAGGGCCTCTCTTGGTGTGGTAACCTCTCTTCTCCTTCAGCTCCCCCCCCAGGGATTTGGGTCCCATCCCATTTCCTCCTTTCTTTTTATTCCCTTTCTCTCCTTCAATCTACCCTGTTACACTAAGATATTTCTTGTCCTTTTAAGTGCCTGAGGTCCTCTGTTAGTGTTCATCAAGTGTGCTGAACAAATTGTTCCACTTATAGGTCTATTCCTTTTTTTTAACATTTTTATTGGAGTATAATTACTTTACAATGTTGTGTTAGTTTCTGCTGTATAACAATGTGAATCAACTATATGTGTACATATATCCCCATATCCCCTCCCTCTTGTGTCTCCCTCCCACCCTCCCTATCCCACCCCTCTGGTGGTCACAAAGCACCAAGCTGATCTCCCTGTGCTATGCAGCTGCTTCCCACTAGCTATCTATTTTACATTTGGTAGTGTATATATGTCAATGCCACTCTCTCACTTCATCCAAGCTTACCCCTCCCCCTCCCTGTATCCTCAAGTCCATTCTCTACATCTGTGTCTTTCTTTCTTTCCTGCCCCTTTGTTCTTCAGAACCTTTTTTTTGTTTTAGATTCCATATATATGTGTTAGCATACAGTATTTGTTTTTCTCTTTCTGACTTACTTCACTCTGTATGACAGACTCTAGGTCCATCCACCTGACTACAAAAATAACTCAATTTTGTTTCTTTTAATGGCTGAGTAATATTCCAGTGGATATATGTGCCACATGTTCTTTATCCATTCATCTCTCAGTGGACACTTAGTTTGCTTCCATGTCCTGGCTATTGTAAATAGAGCTGCAATGAACATTGTGGTACATGACTCTTTTTGAATTATGGTTTTCTCAGGGTATATACCAAGTAGTGGGATTTCTGGGTCTTATGGTAGTTCTATTTTTAGATTTTAAGGAACCTCCATACTGTTCTCCATAGTGGCTGTATCAATTTACATTCCAACCAACAGTGCAAGAGTGTTCCTTTTCTCCACACTTTCTCCAACATTTGTTTTTTGTACATTTTCTGATGATGCCCATTCTGAGTGGTGTGAAGTGATACCTCATTGTAGATTTGATTTGAAGTTCTCTGATGATTAGTGATGTTGAGCATCCTTTCATGTGTTTGTAGGCAATCTGTATATCTTCTTTGGAGAAATGCCTATTTAGGTTTTCTACCCATTTTTGGATTGGGTTGTTTGTTTTTTGATATTGAGCTCCATGAGCTGCTTGTATATTTTGGAGATTAATCCTTTGTCAGTTGCTTCATTGGCAAATATTTTCTCCCATTCTGAGGGTTGTCTTTTCGTCTTCTCTATGTTTTCTTTGCTGTGCAAAAGCTTTTAAGTTTCATTAGGACCCATTTGTTTACTTTTGTTTTTATTTCCATTTCTCTAGGAGGTGGGTCAGAAAAGGATCTTGCTATGATTTATGTCATAGAGTGTTCTGCCTATGTTTTCCTCTAAGAGTTTTAGAGTGTCTGGCCTTACATTTAGGTTTAAAGACCAAAGACCATTTATAGATTAAATTTGTACACAGTGTTAGGGAGTTTTCTCATTTTATTCTTTTACATGTAGCTGTCCAGTTTTCCCAGCACCACTTATTGAAGAGGCTGTCTTTTATCCATTGTATATTCTTGCATCCTTTATCAAAGAAAAGTTGACCATATGTGTGTGGGTTTATCTCTATGCTTTCTATCCTGTTCCATTGATCTATATTTCTGTTTTTGTGCCAGTACCACCCTGTCTTAATTATTGTAGCTTTGTAGTATAGTCTGAAGTCCGGGAGCCTGATTCCTCCAGCTGCGTTTTTCTTTGTCAAGATTGCTTTGGCTATTCGGGGTCTTTTGTGTTTCCATACAAATTGTGAATTTTTTTGTTCTAGTTCTGTGAAAAATGCCATTGGTAGTTTGATAGGGATTGCATTGAATCTGTAGATTGCTTTGTGTAGTATAGACATTTTCAAAATGTTGATTCTTCCAATCCAAGAACACGGTATATCTCTCCATCTGTTGTAGCATCTTTAATTTCTTTCATCAGTGTCTTATAATTTTCTTCATACAGGTGTTTTGCCTCCTTATGTAGGTTTATTCCTAGGTATTTTTTTTTTTTTTTGTTGCAATGGTAAATGAGAGTGTTTCCTTAATTTCTCTTTCAGATTTTTCATCATTAGTGTATAGGAATGCATGAGATTTTTGTGCATTAATTTTGTATCCTGCTACTTTACCAAATTCATTGATTACATCTAGTAGTTTTCTGGTAGCATCCTTAGGATTCTCTATGTATAGTATCATGTCATCTGCAAACAGTGAGAGCTTTACTTTTTCTGTTCAGATTTGGATTCCTTTTATATCTTTTTCTTCTCTGATTGCTGTGGCTAAAACTACCAAAACTATGTTAAATAATGGTGGAGAGATCGGACAACCTTGTCTTGTTCATGATCTTAGAGGAAATGGTTTCAGTTTCTCACCATTGAGAATGATGATGGCTGTGGGTTTGTCATATATGACCTTTATTAAGTTGAGGTAAGTTCTCTCTATACCTACTTTCTAGGGAGTTTTTATCATAGATAGGTGTTGAATTTTGTCAAAAGCCTTTCTGGATCTATTGAGATGATCATATGGTTTTCTCCTTCAATTTGTTAATATGGTTTATCACATTAGATTGGCTTGCATATATTGAATAATCCTTGCATTCCTGGGATAAATCCCACTTGATCACCATGTATGATCCTTTTAATGTATGTGCTGTTGGATTCTGTTTGCTAGTATTTTGTTGAGAATTTTTGCATCTACGTTCATCAGTGATATTGGCCTGTAGTTTTCTTTCTTTGTGATATCTTTGTCTGGTTTTGCTATCAGGTATCAGGGTGATGGTGGCCTCGTTGAATGTGTTTGGGAGTGTTCCTCCCTCTGCTATATTTTGGAAGAGTTTGAGAAGGATAAGTGTTAGCTCTTCTCTAAATGTTTGATATAACTTGCCTGTGAAGTGATCTGGTCCTGGGCCTTTGTTTCTTGGAGGATTTTTAATAACAGTCTCCATTTCAGTGCTTGTGATTGGTCTGTTTATATTTTCTATTTCTTTCTGGTTCACACTCAGAAGGTTTTGCTTTTCTAAGAATTTGTCTCTTTCTTCCAGGTTGTCTCTTTTATTGGCATATAGTTGCTTGTAGTAATCTCTCATGATCCTTTGTATTTCTGTAGGGTCAGTTGTTACTTCTCCTTTTCTGTTTCTAATTCTATTGATTTGAGTATTCTCCCTTTTTTTCTTGATGAGTCTGGCTAATGGTTTATCAATTTTGTTTATCTTCTCAAGGAACGAGCTTTTAGTTTTATTGATCTTTGCTATTGTTTCTTCCATTCCTTTTTCATTTATTTGTGATCTGATCTTTATGATTTATTTCCTTCTGCTAACTTTGGTGATTTTTGTTCTTCTTTCTCTAATTGCTTTAGGTGTAAGGTTAGGTTGTTTATATGAGATGTTTCTTGTTTCCTG
Source organism: Balaenoptera borealis (assembly GCF_965194805.1). Lineage (NCBI taxonomy): Eukaryota > Metazoa > Chordata > Mammalia > Artiodactyla > Balaenopteridae > Balaenoptera > Balaenoptera borealis. Next base: position 29,912,172 of record NC_138875.1, read on the forward strand.
AGGTAGGGTTGTATTGCTATAAACTTCCCTCTTAGAACTGCTTTTGCTGCATCCCATAGGTTTTGGGTCATTGTGTTTTCACTGTCATTTGTTTCTAGGTATTTTTTGATTTCCCCTTTGATTCCTTCAGTGATCTCTTGGTTATTTAGTAGTGTATTGTTTACCTCCATGTGTTTGTATTTTTACAGATTTTTTTCCTATAACTGATATCTAGTCTCATAGTGTTGTGGTTAGAAAAGATACTTGTTAAGATTTCAATTTTCTTAAATTTACCAAGGCTTGATTTGTGACCCAAGACATGATCTATCCTGGAGAATGTTCCATGAGCACTTGAGAAGAAAGTGTATTCTGTTGTTTTTGGGTGGAATGTCCCATAAATATCAATTAAGTTCATCTTGTTTATTTTATCATTTAAAGCTTGTTTTTCCTTATTTATTTTCATTTTGGGCAATCTTTCCATCGGTGAAACTGGGGTGTTAAAGTCCCCTGCTATGATTGTGTTACTGTCAATTTCTCCTTTTATTGCTGTTAACATTTGCCTTATGTATTTATGTGCTCCTATGTTGGGTGCATAAATATTTACAATTGTTATACCTTCTTCTTGGATTGATCCCTTGATCATTATGTAGTGTCCTTCTTTGTCCATTGTAATAGTCTTTATTTTAAAGTCTATTTCATCTGATATGATAATTGCTACTCCAGCTTTCTTTTGATTTCCATTTGCATGGAATATCGCTTTCCATCTCCTCACTTTCAGTCTGTATGTGTCCCTAGGTCTGAAGTGGGTCTTTTGTAGACAGCAGATGTCTGGGTCTTTTTTTTTTTTTTTTTTTTCTGTCCTTTCAACCAGCCTATATCTTTTGGTTGGAGCATTTAATCCATTTACATTTAAGGTAGTTATCGATATGTATTCTCCTATTACCATATTCTTAATTGTTTTGGGTTTGTTTTTGTAGGTCTTTTCCTTTTCTAGTGTTTCTTGCCTTGAGAAGTTCCATTAGCGTTTCTTGTAAAGCTGCTTTGGTGGTGCTGAATTCTCTTAGCTTTTGCTTGTCTGTAAAAGTTTTAATTTCTCCATCAAATCTGAAAGCGATCCTTGCTGTGTAGAGTAATCTTGGTTGTAGGTTTTTCCCTTTCATCACTTTAAATATCTCCTGCCACTCCCTTCTGGCTTGCAGAGTTTCTGCTGAATGAACAGCTGTTAACCTTATGTGGATTGCCTTGTATGTTATTTGTTGTTTTACCTTTTCTGCTTTTAATATATATTTTTTTTACTTAATTTTTGATGGTTTGATTTAATATGTGTCTTAGTGTGCTTCTCCTTGGATTTATCCTGTATGGGACTCTCTGTTCTTCCTGGACTTGATCGACTATTTCCTTTCCCAGGTTGGGGAAGTTTTCGATGATAATCTCTTCTAATATTTTCTCAGTCCCTTTCTTTTTCTCTTCTTCTTCTGGGACCCCTATATTTCTAATGTTGTTGCATTTAATGTTGTCCCAGAGGTCTCTGAGAGTGTCTTCAATTCTTTTCATTCTTTTTTCTTTTTCTCCTCTGTGGTATTTATTTCCAGTATTTTATCTTCCAGGTCACTTTCCCTTCTTCTGCCTGAGTTATTCTGCCTTTGATTTCTTCTATAGAATTTTTAATTTCATTTATTGTGTTTATCTCTATTTGCTCTTTAGTTCTTCTAGGTCCTTGTTTAACGTTTCTTGTATTTTCTCCATTCTATCCAAGATTTTGGATCATCTTTACTACCATTACTCTGAATTCTCTTTCAGGTAAACTGCCTATTTCCTCTTAATTTGTTTGGTCTGGTGGGTTTTTACCTTGCTCCTTCATCTGCTGTGTGTTTCTCTGTCTTCTCATTTTGCTTAACTTACTGTGTTTGGGGCCTCCTCTTTGCAGGCTGCAGGTTTGTAGTTCCCATTGTTTTTGGTATCTGCCCTCAGTGGCTACAGTTGGTTCAGTGGGTTTTGTAGGCTTTCTGGTGGAGGGGACTTGTGCCTGTTTTTTGGTGGATGAGGTTGGATCTTGTCTTTCTGGTGGCCGGACCACATCTGTTGGTGTGTTTTGGGGGTGTCTGTGACCCTATTATGAATTTAGGTAGCCTCTTTGCTAATGGGTGGGGTTGTGTTCCTTTCTTGCTAGTTGTTTGGCATAAGGTGTCCAGCAGTGTAGCTTGCTGATCATTGAGTGGAGCTGGGTCTTAGCGTTGAGATGGAGATCTCTGGGAGATCTTTTGTCATTTCATATTACATGGATCTGGGAGGTCTCTGGTGGACTAATGTCCTGAACTCAGCTCTCCCACCTTAGAGGTACAGGCCTGACTCCCAGGCAGAGCACCAAACTCTGTCAACCCCTCAGCTGCTATTTTTGAGGGTCTCCTGCAGAGGTCATATGTCTGTGGCTTACCATGGGGACAAGGACATGGCAGCAGAAGTTCTGGGGAGCACTCCTAGGTATGAGCCCTCCTGGAGTTCCTGTAGATGTATTCTTGTTGTACTTGTGGGGAGAGGTGAACCATAGGGCCTCTTATTCTGCCATCTTGATCTAGACTCCACTACAATTTGTAAACAGAAAACAGTTTCTTTATTTACTATAAATGATATACTTCACAAGTCCCACCACACTGCAAAGAAAAGAATTTCCTTTAATCTTTACAGATACTGGTGGGGGGGAGAGGGATCAAAATGGTGGAGGAGTAAGACGTGGAGCTCACCTTCTCCCCACAGAAACAACAAAAATACATCTACATGTGGAACGACTCTCACAGAGCATCTACTGAATGCTGGCAGAAGACCTCAGATTTCCAAAAGGGCAGGAACATCTTCACATAACTAGGTAGTGTGAAAGAAAAAGACGGAAAGGAATCGGGATGTGACCTGTGCCTCTGGGAGGGAACTGTGAAGGAGGAAAGGTTTCCTCACACTGGGAATTCCCCTCACTGGTGGGGACAGGAGGGTGTGTGAACTTTGGAGCCTTGGAGGAAAGCACAGTGGCAACTGTGTGGAGAGCAAAGCAGAGAGAGACTTGCACAGAGACTCAGTGCCAACCGGCACTCCCCAGCCTGAGATACTTCTCCACTCCCCCAGTTGGTCAGGTGGGGCCTGGGTGCTGAGGCTTGGGTTTTGGAGGTCAGACCCCAGGGAGAGGACTGGGGTTGGCTGAGCAAAGACAGCCTGAGGGGGCTAGGGTGTAGTGTGCCACAGCTGAGGGAGTCTACGAAGAAGCCTGGGTCTGCCAGTGAGGCAGGGGACCATTGTTGGGGAGTGTGAGAGGAAGGGGCAGGGTCACCATAGGAGCTTCTTTCTCCATGCACTCCCAGGTGGCAGGCACTGCCTACCCTATATGAGCTCCAGGGACAGGTGCAAGCCATGGCTGCTGTCTCAAAACCTAGAGGCAAGTGTGGACTGCTACTGCTGCCACCACTGCCAACAAGGGTCTTGTGAGCAAGCTCTGGTTACTGCCCACACCTTCCTGAGAACCTGTACATCCCGCCACTGCCAAGGGTCTTGTGATCTGGGGCTAACTTCCCCAGGAGAGCCCACAGCACACCCCAGTCTGTTGCAACTTTCTGCCAGTCTCTGCCACCACAGGCACTTCACACACATCCCACTTGTGGCTGCTTTAACCCGCCCTGGCCTGAGTGAGTAAGTGTGCCCCAATCAGCCACTGCTTTCACCCCCTGACCCCTGGGCAGGGAACAGATGCCTGAAGATAGCCCATATGCAGAGATGGGGACAAAGCCAAAGCTGAGCCCCAGGGGTTGTGCGACTAAGGAAGAGGAACAGAAATCTCTCCATGCAGCTGCACAAGCACAGATTAAATCCCCACAGTCAGCTTGATAAACACTGTCTGTGGAATATCTGAATGGACAAGTGTTTCTACAACTGAGACTGGTCTAGCTTTAGCAGCTATGGACTTCGGGGGCAAGTATATGTAGGAGTTGGGCGAGGTCAGAGTCTGAGCTACCCCTACAGTGCCCACAGTGGGTCCACAGACCTACCTAGATGTACTGGAGGACCTCCTGGGGAGGCAGAGGTTGGCTGTGGCTCACTGTGGGGACAAGGACACTGACAGTTGAGGCCTCAGGAAAATATTATTAGTAGAATTACTTCAATAAGTGGTGCTGGGAAAACTGGACAGCTATATGTAAAGGAATGAAATTAGAACACTCCCTAAAACCATACACAAAACTAAACTCAAAATGGATTAAGACCTAAAGGTAAGGCTGGATACTATAAAAATCTTAGAGGAAAGCATAGGAAAAACTCTTTGACATGAATCACAGAAATATTTTTCGACCCACCTCCTAGAGTAACAAAAATAAAAATAAACAAATAGGACCTAATTAAACTTAAAAGCTTTTGCACAGCAAAGAAACTATAAGTGAGACAAAAAGACAAGCCTTAGAATGGGAGAAAATATTTGCAAATAAAGCAACTAACAAGGAATTTATCTTCAAAATATACAAACAGCTCATGCAGCTCAATATCAAAAAAAAACAAACAACCCAATCAAAAAATGCACAGAAGACCTAAATATACATTTCTCCAGAGAAGACATACAGATGGCCAAGAGGCACAGGAGAAGATGCTCAACATCACAATTTATTAGAGATATGCAAATCAAAACTACAGTGGGGTATTACCTCACACCAGTCAGAATGGCCATCATCAAAAAAAAAATCTACAAACAATAAATGCTGGGAAAGGTGTGGAGAACAGGGAACCCTCCTAAACTGTTGGTGGGTTGAAAATTGGTAGAGCCACTGTAGAGAGCAGTATGGAAGTTACTTTAAAAAGTAAAAATAGAACTACAATATGACCCAGCAATCCCACTATTGGGCATATACCCTGAGAAAACAATAATTCAAAAATATACATGTACCCCAATGTTCATTGCAGCACTATTTACAATAGCCAGGACATGGAAGCAACATAAATGTCCAGCAACATAAGAACAGATAAAGAAGATGTGGTAGATATATACAATTGAATGTTAACCATAAAAAGGAATGTAATGGGGTCATTTGCAGAGACATGGATGGACCTAGAGACTGTCATACAGAGTGAAGTATGTCAGAAAGCGAAAAACAAATATCATATATTAACGCATATATGTGGAATCTAGAAAATTGGTATAGATGAATTATTTGCAAAGCAGAAATAGAGACACAGACATAGAGAACAAACATATGGATACCAAGGGGGGAAGGAGGAGTGGGATTGTTTGGGAGATTGGGATTGACATATGTACTCTACTGTGTATAAAACAGATAACTAATTAGAACCTACTGTATAGCACAGGGAACTCTACTCAATGTTCTGTGGTGACCTAAATGGGGAAGAAATCCAAAAAAGAGGGGAATATATGTATACGTATAGCTGATTCACTTTGCTGTACAGCAGAAACTAACAGAACACTGTAAATAAACTATACTCTAAAAAAAAAAAAAAAAAAAAAAGCAGGACAGGCTACTGGCCAAATCAGCAGTGTCAGAAAAGATGACCATCTCAGCAGAAATGACTACTTTGTCTGCAAAATAAACTGTGTGGTAAGTTGGTATGAACAATCTGCTTCCAGAGTAACTCTTGATAATATTTAGGCTGTTTCAGGAGATGAAATTGTCACCCAAGTTAAGTCATACACTAAATCTGTTGTGAAATATGATTAACACTGAAGTTTATCCAACTTTGTCTGAGTTCAATATGATTATTACATGTATGTTTTGTCTGCAATATATGAATATCCAGTAAATAAATATGAGCAAATGTAGGAAGGAAAAAAAATTACAGATACTAGTATCTCATTGGTCTGTTGGGCATGAATGCTCTGTGTTCCATTCTCACACATATTCTCGTCCAAGATGGTACAGTGTGTATAAAGAGAAATAAGAGGATAAGGGGTTTCATATCCTTGTAGAATATTCTGGCCTTCTCTGGTTCATTGTCTGTAATAATTGGTCTCCTAGGAGGGCTCCCCATGTGGCGTAGTCTGCTCTTTATTTTTCTATTTGGGGAAAATTGCTGGTCATATCACTGATGTCTGTGGAACCATCCATTGTTTCAGTTATAAATACATGAGCCATGGCAACCTCTTTAATTCTTGCTCAGATGGATAAGAAAGTTCCTGTATCACTTCCTCTTTTTTCTTCTCTATATATCCTGAAAGAGATTGGTAACATTTCTTGATCCCTTAACAGGCAAAGACAAAATGATGAGAACTGCTGCAGCCTCCTTACCTAAATGCCTCCTTCCACCACTTCATACTCTATGCTACGTTAGATGTAACTACAAGTGAAAATTCCAGGTCTTCCTTAGCTTTTCCATATAATCCCTAGTAAGTGTACTACTTACATCAATATTCTTGGTTTCTCATACCTCTTTAGATATTTTTAAAATCCTCAACCCCTTGAGGTTGATCCTAAGTTGGGGCTATAAAATGACTAGAATACTCATTTTTAACCTGTTAGTTCTATCTCCTTCTCCCTTGTTTACACAGCAAGTGGATCCAGAAAAGGTAAAATGTCCATGACTCTAATTCTTATCTTGAGTTCTTATGGGACATTAGAACTCTTTGATATAGCCCACAAGACCTAGGCTGTGATAAGTTAATTAGTAGTTACAGAAGTTTTGGAAATCTGTTCATTTCTTTATGGACTGCTACTTTATAGAGTCCATGGAAAGTCAAAACCAAAAGCCAGGTTTCTATGATGATTTTTTAAATGGACTCCAGAAATCTAGATTAGAAATATATACATGGGTTTTTCTTTTCCATAGCAGAATCCAATCTCTCTTTACATAGGACAGTAAGACTACGACTCAGTTTTTGAGGTGGAAGGTTACTGGAAAATATAATTTCCTTAACTTTAACTTAAAAAGCCCATGATTCTAATACCTTAAAAAACTATTTGATTAGAAATATAAGCACACAAACTGAGTTTGATTATTAAGATTGGTAGAAAATTTTATTTTTACCTTTATAGCTTTGCAGTTTTCAAATAATCTGAAAACAAACATGTGTAATTTTTATAATAAAAATACAGTTACCCTTTGATATCCATGGGGTATTCATTCCAGGAACACTTGTGTTCACCCAAATCCACAAATGCTCAATTTCCTTATATAAAATCACATACTACAGTCAACCCTCTGTATCCATGATGAGAATCCTGTTAATATGGAGGGCTGCTCTATATTTGTTGAAAAAATCCACATTTAAATGGATCCACAGAGTTCAAACCTGTATTGTTCAAGGGTCAACTGCAATGCTAAAATAATCATTATTACTTTATAACCCCTCTTTAAAATTTCTCTCTCTCACGGAAAAAAAATTTTACAATGTTTCGGCTGAAATAGTCTAAACTTTTCAAGCCATTGGGGAAGAAAATTCACTGCTTTCATGAAATTCAGAGTCTTTAAGATATTTTTTTCCATTTGATCTTTCAATATAAAAAATTCTCAAGGAGACAAGTTTGTCTCAAAGTAGAGTTCTTTATCACTTTATGTTGGGATTTGCATTTACATCATCTAGTTTATACCTTATTTCATCCTAGACATTTTGTTCCTATTAATTATCATACATGGCTGGTCTTTGTGTTATTTTTATGTCTCACATGAGTCAGGCAGTGAAGTTTTGTGGGGTGGGGTATGGGGACTTAAGACAGAGATATCCCAATGGAAAGGCATGTGAGCAGCCAAGAAAATACTACATCACTACAAGCAGAGTTGGGGATAAAACAAAAGTTATCAAACCATTGTCTATGATCCACAATATGTGGTCTGTGGATATTTTCTTGATGGGGACTCTAACAAGTGGAAGTTGAACTTCTGCACTTCAAAAAATGACTCAATCATTAACTCATTCAATAGTTGCATTAGAATTTATGAAATATGTACAAGCCAGTATGCCAAGTGTAATGGAAAATGCAATGACAAAACAAAAACAGGTGACAAAACAAATGATCTCTGCCCCTGAGGGTTTCATAATGCACTGAGGAAATGTGTGAATTGCTAACTGTATTAGACAGAGAAGAAATTTAAAAAACATGAGCTTAATATTTTGTTTAGTTAAATTATTAACTCTGTTGAGGAATTTGAAAGCCTGTTCAAAGGTGTAGAATTAGAGCTGGTTCTTAAAAATGAACAAGATTTCTACAGGTTAAGAAGTGCAGACTAAAGAAACAGATGATACAAGGTTATCACTAACTCATGCTTTACTCACCAGGAACTTCCAACATCACTTCTCAAGTTTCTTAATTACACCTGTTCTCCTCTATTCTTATTTCTATTGCCATCATTATCTGAGGTAAGGGTTAGTTTACCATGACCTCAGGCCAAATCCAGCTGCTGCTGCTGCCTATTTTTGTTGGTAAACTTTGTTGTAAAACATTTATACCCATATGTTGACATTCTGTCTATGGGTGCTTTTGAGTTACAATGGCAGAATCAGTGCAGAGTTAAGTAGTTGCACAGAGATCATTTGGCCTGCAATGCCTAAAATATTTGCTATCTAGACTTTGACAGAAAAAGTTTGCACCCCCTTGAAGCCTCCTGGTATTCTGAAGTTTAAGAATTTTCTAGTATATCTTCTTGCTATCGCAAACAATTTATTCACTTTTTAAATGTTGGTTAATTATTTATTAGGTGCCAGGTATTATTCTAGCTGCTGAGGCAAAATCAGTGAACAAAACAGATAAGCTCCTGCTTTGTAGAGCTTATATCTTAGAATGTAGAGGAAAGGAGAGAAGAGACAATAAACATTATAAGCAAATGTATAAATGTATGATATTATTAAATTATTATTAATTATTATTAAATGTCATAAAGCCAGTATGATCAGGTGATGGTTTGGAGTGAGGCTGGTGTGTGTGAGTAATACTTTGGGTTATCATGAATGGCCTTACTGAGGAGTTATTTCATGAAATAGGACTTAAGATACATGAAGAATTAGCAGAGTATATATTAAAGTGTTCCACATAGAACAGAATGTGCAAAGCCTCAGGGTAGCAATGATCTTGGAATGCTCAAGGAATTGAAAGAAAGCTAGTGAAACTTATAAGGCAAGCTATAAGGAAATAACATGAGCCTGAAACAGACATGCAAGCTGAGTCAACATATATAGGACAGGGTGTCCTTGAAAGTTACATGGACCTGCATCAAACTTTGTGTTAAAGGAGAGGAAAACCTATTCTTTTTCTAATTCATGGTAAAATACCAGATATTAAGGTTGCCTGTTGTTGCAGCATATCTTAGCCTCCCCTGACTATTATGCATACCTATTATACTTGGATTTCACTACTTGAATTTCAATACCCAACTCAAATATCATTTGCTATTGAAAATCTTCAATAAGCATTTATTATCTGACATTTACCAACAACTATGACAGCTCTGATATGGCTACATGGATAAATAGTTCATTTTTTCTGCCTCTCATAAGACTAAAGAAATAGCATGTATTTATTATTCATAATGCAATGTGCTAGGTATTAATATTAAGCATATGGTCAGTGTGTCATGGACCATCAAAAAATAATCCAAAAAGAGGTGAGTAGAGTTGTGGCCAATATGGTGAAGAAGGAAAACACTGAGCTCACCTCATTCCACGGCCACATCAAAATTTAACTATATTACAGAGCAACTACCAATGAGAATAACCTGAAGAATAACAGAAAAGATTTTCCACTACTAAATAAACAAGGAACCATAATGGGTCAGGTAGGAAGGACAGAGACATGGTACAGTCAAGACCCATACTCCCAGATAGGCAACACACAAATAAGAGGATAATCAGTGATGGTTCAAGTCCCACACTGGATTCCCCAGCCTGGAGGTCCTGCACCAGGAAGAGAAGTTCCAAGAACATCTGGCTTTACAGGCCAGCAGGACTTAAATACAATAGATCTGGAGAGCTATAGTATACAGAGACTTTGCTTTTAAAGGGTGCATGCAAAATCTCTCACAATCTAAGTCCTAGTGCAGAGGTAGTAATTGGAATGGAGTGGTGGGTCATACCCATTTGCTGAACTGGAGAGCCTCCCAGAGAGGCAGGAAGCAATTGGGACATATCACTTGGGACATAGACACTGGAGCCAGCTAACTTGGGGACCTTTTTCTACCAGAGGACATTGGTACTGACAAATAATATTTTGGAGTTCTCCCTCTAGCCTATTAGTGCTAAGGGCTTAGCCACCCCTCAGCAAGATGATACTAGCTCCCTCACCCCAGATCTGACAGCTAGCTGCCCCAGGACCCTGCCCAGCACAGCAGCAGGAAAGCAACCACCACATAAGGCAACATCTGGCAGTCAACCAGATCAAAGCCCAGAACCACCTACCAATGTACCAATAAGAGTTGGCCCTGCCACAACAGAAGGGACCATGAAGCCTACACAGGGCACACCCCTAGAGCATATAGTTCTGATGACCAGAAAGGAGTGTGCCATTGGGCCCCACAGGATGTCTCCTATGTAAGGCTAGTTCTCCCAGATTGAGAAATATAACCAAATTACCTAACACATAAATATAGACATAGAGAATTAGGCAAAATGAGACAGGAGAATATATTTGAAACAAATGAACATGACAAAATATTAGTAAAAGAAATAAATGAAGTAGAGGTAAGCAATCTGCATGATAAAGAGTCCAAGGTATTAATCATAAAAATGCTCAAAGAACTCAGGAGAAGAATAGATGAATGTGGTGAGAAGTTCAAAAAAGCCTTATATAATATAAAAAGTGACCCCCTCAAAAGCAGAAGAATACAATAATGGAAACACTAGAAGGAATCAACAGTAGATTAGATGATACAGAGGAACAGAACTGTGAACTGGAAGACAAAGTAGTGGAAATCACCCAAACTGAATAGAAGAAAAGAAAAAAAATTAAAATAGAGAATACTTTAATAGACCTTTGGAACAATATCAAGTATACTAACATTCATATTATAGAGGTCCCAGAAGGAGAAGAAGGAGGAAAGAGGGCAGAGAACTTATTTGAAGACATAATAGATGAAAACTTCCTGAACCTGGGAATGGAAAGAGATATCCAGATCCAGGAATTATAGAGAGTTCCAAATAAGATAAACACAAAGAGGTCTACACTAATACACAGTTAAAAGGGAAAATTAAATAAAGATAAAGATAAACTCTTAAACACCAAGATAAAAGCAAATAGTTACATATAAGGAAAATTCCATGACTATCACCTGACTTTTCAGTAGAAACTTTGCAAGCCAGGAGTGGCACAATATAATCAAAGTGATGAGAGGAAAAATCCTACAATCAAGAAGACTCTACCTGGCAGGGCTATCATTAAGATTTGAAGAGATTAAGAGTTTTACAGATAAACGAAAACTAAGAGTTTAGCACCACTAAACTGGATTTATATTTTAAAGGCATTTATCTAATTGGAAAAGACCCCAACTAGAAACATAAAAATTATTAAAGAAAAAAAAACATCATTGGTAAAGACAAATATACATTAAAGCTAATAGGAAGGTTAAAAGAGAAAAATAGTAAAAACATCTATACTCACAATAATTATTGAAAAATAAGTAAAATACAATGTGAAAATCATTAAATGGGAAGGGTTGAGGGGGGCAAAAATGCAAGGTGGTTAAAATGTGTTTGAAATTAAGAGATCATCAAGTTAAATTAATCACATAGAGATATAAGTTGTTATATATTAACCTCAGTATAATCACAAACCAAAAACCTGTAATAGAAACACAAACACACACACACAAACACACACAGAGAGAGAGAGAGAGAGAGAGAAAGGAATCCAAACATAATGATGAAGATATTCATCAATAAAAAAGAATTACAAAAATAAGTAGAAAATATTTAACAAAAAGGTAATACGTACATACCTATAAATAATTACTTTAAATGTAAATGGACCAAATGCTACAAGTAAAAGACACAGACTGGCTGAATAGATAAAAACACAAGATCCATATAACACTGCCTACAAGAGACTCACTTCAAATCTAAAGACACACACAGACTGAAAGTGAGGAGATGGAAAAAGGTATACCATGTAAATGGAAAAGAAAAAGAAAGCTGGGGGTAGCAATACTCAGGAAAAAAAGAGACGTTCAAGACCATAAGAAGACAAAAAGGACATTATAAATGATAAAGTGATTAATCAAAGAAGATATAAAAACTTCAAATGTATATGCACCCAACATAGGAGCACCAAAGTACATAGCAAATATTAACAAACATAAAGAGAGAAATTTAAAGAAACAAAATAATAGTAGGGGACTTTAACACCTCATTTACATCAATGAACTGAACATACAGACAGAAAATCAATAAGGAAACACTGTCCTTAAATGACACATTACACCAGGTGAACTTTAGAGATATATGTAGAACATTCCATCCAAAACAGCAGAATACACATTCTCTTCAAGTGCACATGGAACTTTCTCAAGAATACATTATGAGACAGGGAGAGGAGGGCTCATGAAGGCCCAGTGGGATATTTACTGAGTAGGGGGAGCACACACTGGTCACCAGAGGCAAGAATAGAGAAAGAAGGTGATTTTCCACTTTAGAGTGTGGGGGAAACTAGAAGGAGGAGGACCTTCAGGATGGCAGAGGAGTAAGACGTGAAGATCACCTTCCTCCCCACAAATACAAAAATGCATCTACATGTGGAACGAGTCCTACAGAACACCTACTGAATGGTGGCAGAGACCTCAGACTTTCCAAAAGCTGTGTGGCTGAAAAGGTCTTGGTGCTTCAGCCAGGTGTCAGGCCTGAGCCTCCAGGTAGGAGAGCCAAGACAGGACATTGGACGACCAAAGACTTCTTGACCCCACATAATATCAATTGGCTAGAGATCTACCAGAGATCTTTGTTCCAATGCTAAGACCCAGCCCCACTCAACGACCAGCAAGCTTCAGTGCTGGACACACCATTCCAAACAACTATAAGACAGGAACACAACCCCACCCATTAGCACAGAAGCTGCCTAAAATCATAATAAGTTCACAGACACCCCAAAACACACCACCAGGTGTGGTCTTGCCCACCAGAAAGACAAGATCCATCCTCATCCAGCAGAACACAGGTACCAGTCCCCTCCATCAGGAACCCAACACAAACCACAGAACCAACATTACCCACTGGGGGCAGACACCAAAAACAACAAGAACTACAAACTTGCAGCTAACCAAAAGGAGACCCCAAACACAGTATGTTAAACAAAATGAGAAGACAGAGAAATATGCAGCAGATGAAGGAGAAATGTAAAAACCCAACAGAACAAACAAATGAAGAGGAAATAGGCAGTCTACATGAAAAAGAATTCAGAGTAATGATAGTAAAGATGATCCAAAATCTTCGAAAAAGAATTGAGAACATACAAGAAACGTTTAACAAGGACCTAGAAGAACTAAAGAGCAAACAGACAATGATGAACAACAAAATAAATGAAATTAAAAATTTTCTAGAAGGAATCAATAGCAGAATAACTGAGGCAGAAGAATGGAAAAGTAACCTGGAAGATAAAATACTGGAAATAACTACTGCAGAGCAAAATAAAGAAAAAAGAATGACAAGAATTGAGGACAGTCTCAGAAACCTCTGGGACAACATTAAATGAACCAACATTCGAAATATAGAGGTCCCAGAAGAAGAAGAGAAAAAGAAAGGGACTGACAAAATGTTTGAAGAGATTATAGTTGAAAACTTCCCTAACATGGGAAAGGAAATAGTTAATCAAATCCTGGAAGCACAGAGAGTCCCATACAGGATAAATCCAAGGAGAAACAGGTCAAGACACATAATAATCAAACTATCAAAAATGAAATACAAAGAAAAAAAATATTAAAAGCAGCAAGGGGAAAGCAACAAACAGCATGCAAGGAAATCCCATAAGGTTAACAGCTGATCTTCAGCAGAAACTCTGCAAGCCAGAAGGGAGTGGCAGGACATATTTAAAGTGATGAAGGAGAAAAACGTACAACCAAGATTATTCTACACAGCAAGGATCTCACTCATTTCGACGGAGAAATTAAAACGTTTACAAGCAAGCAAAAGGTAAGAGAATGCAGCACCACCAAACCAGCTTTACAACAAATGCTAAAGGAACTTCTCTAGGGAGGAAACACAAGAAAAGGAAAAGATATACAATAACAAACCCAAAACAATTAATTGTAATAAGAACATACATATCAATAACTACCTTTAATGTAAATGGAGTAAATGCTCCAACCAAAAGATATAGACTGACTAAATGGATAGAAAAACAAGACCCGTGTATATGCTGTCTACAAAAGACCCACTTCAGACCTAGGGACACATACAGACTGAAAGTGAGGGGATGGAAAAAAGATATTCCATGCAAATAGAAATCAAAAGAAAGCAGGAGTTGCAATTCTTATATCAGACAAAATAGACTTAAAAATAAAGACTATTAAAAGAGACTAAGAAGAACACTACATAATGATCAAGGGGTCAATCCAAGGAGAAGATATAACAATTGTAAATATTCATGCACCTGACATAGGAGCACGTCATTACATAAGAAAACTGCTAATAGCCATAAAATGGGAAACTGAAAGTAACACAAAAATAGTAGGGGACATTAACGCCCCACTTTCACCAAAGGACAGATCATCCAAAATGAAAATAAATAAGGAAACACAAGCTTTAAATAATATATTAGACCAGATGGACTTAACTGATATTTATATGACATTCCATCCAAAAACAATAGAATACACTTTCTTTTCAAGTGCTCATGGAACATTCTCCAGGATAGATCATGTCTTGGGTCACAAATCAAGCCTTGGGAAATTTAAGAAAATTGAAATCATATCAAGTGTCTTTTCTGACCACAATGCTATGAGGTTAGATATCAATTACAGGGAAAAAAATCTGTAAAAAATACAAACACATGAATGTTAAACAATACACTACTAAACATCCAAGAGATCACTGAAGAAATCAAAGATGAAATCAAAAAATACCTAAAACAAATGACAATGAAAACACAATGACACAAAAACTATGGGATGCAGCAAAAGGACTTCTAAGAGGGAAGTGTATAACAATACAATCAGTCAGATTCATCAAGAAAGAAAGGGAGAAAACTCAAATCAATAGAATTAGAAATTAAGAAGGAGAAGTAACAACAGACGCTGCAGAAATACAAAGGAACATGAGAGATTACTACAAGCAACTATATACAAATAAAATGGACAACCTGTGAGAAATGGACAAATTCTTAGAAATGCACAACCTTCTGAGACTGAACCAGGAAGAAAGAGAAATTATGAACAGACCAATCACAAGCACTGAAATTGAAACTGTGATTGAAATATTCCAACAAACCAAAGTCCAGGACCAGATGGCTTCAGAGGCAAATTCTATCAAACATTTAGGGAAGAGCTAACACCTATCCTTCTCAAATTCTTCCAAAATAGAGCAGAGGGAGGAACACTCCACAACTCAGTCTACAAGATCACCATCACCCTGATACCAAAACCAGACAAAGATGTCACAAAGAAAACTACAGGCCAAAATCATTGATGAACATATATGCGAAAATTGTCAACAAAACACTACCAAACAGAATCCAGCAGCACATTAAACGGATCATACACCATGATCAAGTGGGGTTTATCCCAGGAATGCAAGGATTCTTCAATATACACAAATCAATCAATGTGATTAACCATATAAACACATTGAAAGAGAAAAACCATATGATCATCTCAATAGATTCAGAGAAAGCTTTCAACAAAATTCAACACCCATTTATGATAAAAAACCCTCCAGAAGTAGGCATAGTGGGAACTTTCCTCAACATAAAGGCCATATATGACAAATCCACAGCCAAAATTGTCCTCAATTGTGAAAAACCAAAACCATTTCCACTAAGATCAGGAACAAGACAAGGTTGCCCACTCTCACCACTATTATTCAACATAGTTTTGGAAGTTTAAGCCACAAAAATCAGAGAAGAAAAAGAAATAAAAGGAATCCATATCCGAAAAGAAAACGTAAAGCTGTCACTTTGCAGATGACATGATAGTATACATACAGAATCCTAAGTATGCTACCAGAAAACTACTAGTCTAATCAATGAATTTGATAAAGTAGCAGGATACAAAATGAATGCACAGAAATATCATGCATTCCTATACTGTAATGATGAAAAATCTGAAAGAGAAATTAAGGAAACACTCCCATTTACCATTGCAACACAAAAAACCTAAAATACCTAGGAATAAACCTGCCTAAGGAGACAAAACACCTGTATGAAGAAAACTATAAGACACTGATGAAAGAAATTAAAGATGATACAACAGATGGAGAGATATACCATTTTCTTGGATTGGAAGAATCAACATTGTGAAAATGTCTATACTACACAAAGCAATCTACAGATTCAATGCAATCCCTATCAAACTACCAATTGAATTTTTCCAGAACTAGAACAAAAAATTTCACAATTTGTATGGAAAAACAAAAGACCCTGAATAGCCAAAGCAATCTTGAGAAAGAAAAACAGAGCTGGAAGAATCAGGCTCCCTGACTTCAGACTATACTACAAAGCTACAGTAATCAAGACAGTATGGTACTGGCATAAAAACAGAATTATCAATCAGTGGAACAGGATAGAAAGCGCAAAGTTAAACCCATGCACATATGGTCACCTTATTTTTGAAAAAGGAGGCAAGAATATACAGTGAAGAAAAGACAGCCTCTTCAGTAAGTGGTGCTGGGAAAATTGGACAGCTACATGAAAAAGAATGAAATTAGAACACTCCCTAACACCATAAACAAAAATCTCAACATGGATTAAAGACGTAAATGTAAGACCAGACACTATCAGACTCTTAGAGGAAAACATAGGCAGAGCACTCTATGACATAAATCACAGGAAGATACTTTTTGACCCACCTCCTAGAGAAATGGAAATAGAAACAAAAATAAACAAATGGGACCTAATGAAACTTAAAAGCTTTTGCACAGCAGAGGAAACCATAAACAAGACGAAAAGACAACCCTCAGAATGGGAGAAAATATTTGCAAATGAAGCAACTGACAAAGGATTAATCTCCAAAATTTACAGGCAGCCCATGCAGCTCAATATTCAAAAAACAAAAAACCCAATCCAAAAACAGGCAGAAGACTTAAATAGACATTTCTCCAAAGAAGATATACAGAGTGCCAACAAACACATGAATGAATGCTCAATATCATTAATCATTAGAGAAATGTAAATCAAAACTACAATGTGATATCATCTCACACGGGCCAGAATAGCCATCATCAAAAAAATCTACAAACAATAAATTCTGGAGAGGGTGTGGAGAAAAGGGAACCCTCTTGCACTGTTGTTGGAATGTAAATTGATACAGCCACTATGGAGAACAGAATGGAGGTTCCTTAAAAAACTAAAAATAGAACTACCATACGACCCAGCAATCCCACTACTGGGCATATACCCTGAGAAAACCATAATTCAAATAGAGTCATGTGCCACAATATTTATTGCAGCACTATTTACCATAGCCAGAACATGGAAACAACCTAAGTGTCCATCTACAGATGAATGGATAAAGAAGATGTGGCACATATATACAATGGAATATTACTCGCCATAAAAAGAAACGAAATGGAGTTATTTGTAGTGAGATGGATGGAGTTAGAGTCTGTCATACAGAGTGAAGTAAGTCAGAAGGAGAAAAACAAATACCATATGCTAACACATATATATGTAATCTAAAAAAAAAAAGAAAAAAAAAAGTTCTGAAGAACCAAGTGACAGGAAAGGAATAAAGACACAGATGTAGAGAATGGACTTGAGGACATGGGGAGTGGGAAGGGTAAGCTGGGATGAAGTGCGAGAGTGGTGTGGACATACACATGCTACCAAATGTAAAATAGATAGCTAGTAGGAAGCAGCCACATAGCACAGGTAGATCAGCTCTGTGCTTTGTGACCACCTAGAGGGGTGAGATAGGGAGGTTAGGAGAGAGATGCAAGAGAGATAGGGTATGGGAATATATGTATATGTATAACTGATTCACTTTTCATACAGCAGAAACTAACACAACATTGTAAAGCAATTATACTCCAATAAAGATGTTAAAAAAAATAAAAGAATACATCACAACCTAGGCCACAGAGCAATTCTCAATAAATTTAAGAGGATTGAAGTCATATCAAGCATTTTTTCTGACCACAATGGTATGAGACTAAGAATGAACCAGAAGGTAAAAATAGCAAAACACACAAAGATATAGGGGTTAAACAATATGCTACTAAACAACCAATGGGCCACTGTAGAAATAAAAGAGGAAGTTAAAAATACTTGGAGATAAATAAAAATGGAAACCAATGATCCAAAATCTATGGGACACATCAAAAGCAATTCTAAGAGGGAAGTTTAAAGTGATGTATGCCTACCTCAGGAAATAAGAAATATCTCAAATAAACAATCTAACCTTACTCCTAAAGGAACTAGAAAAGAACAAACAAAACCCAAATTTATTAGTAGATGAAAAGACAATAAAGATCAAACCTGAAATGAGTGAAAATAATATATATATGTGAAACAAAGAGCTGGTTCTCTAAAAAAATAAAAGTGAACAAAGTTGATAAACCTTTAGCCAGCCTCATCAAGAAAAAGAGAGGACCTAAATACGTAACATCAGAAATGAAAAAGTAGAACTTAAAACTGACATCACAGAAATACAAAAGATCATAGGAGACTACTGTAAACAATCATAGGCCAATAAAATGGAAAACCAAGAAGAAATGGATAAATTCCTAGAAACACACAGTCTTCCAAGACTGAATCAGAAAGAAATAGAAAATAAGAACAGATGATTAAGAATAATGACATTGATACGATTTCAATTTTCTTAAATTTACCAAGGCTTGATTTGTGACCCAAGATATGATCTATCCTGGAGAATGTTCCATGAGCACTTGAGAAAAATGTGTATTCTGTTGTTTTTGGGTGGAATGTAATTACAAATAAACTTCCAACAAAGTCCAACACCAGATGGCTTCACAAGTGATTTCTATGAAACAGTTAAATAAGAGTTAACACCTATCATTCCCAAACTCCAAAAATGTGTGGCAGAAATAATACTTCCAATCATACTCTACAAGGCCATCATTGCCCTGATACCAAAACCAGACAAAGATACTACAAAAAAGAATATTATAAGTCTGTATCACTAATGAACATAGATGCAAAAACCTGAACAAAATATTAGCAGACCAAATTCAACAATACATTAAAAGGATAATACATTAAAAGGATTTATCCATCAGATGCAAGGATAGTTCAATATCCACAAAGCAATCAGTGTGATACACCACATTTAAAAAAAAATGAAAGTATAAAAAATCATATCATCACAATATATAGGGGAAAAGATTTTGACAAAAATTCAAAATCCATTTATGATAAAAACTCTCCACAAAATGGATATAAAGGAGACATACCTCAACATATTAAAGATCATATATGATAAACCTACAGCCAACATCATACTCACCAGTGAAAAGCTGAAAGCATTTCCTTTAAGATCAGGAACAAGACAAAGTTGCCCATTCTTGCCAGTTTTATTCAACAAAGTACTGGAAGTCCTAGTCACAGTGATCAGACAAGAAAAAGAAATTGAAGGAATCCAAATTGGAAAGGAAGAAGTAAAACTGACATTGTTTCTATGTATTATACCATACATAGATAATCCTAAAGACCCCACAAAAAACTATTAGAACTAATAAATTAATTCAGTAAAGTTGCAGGATAGAAAATTAATATACCATAATTGGTTGTGTATTTACACACTAATAATTAACTATCAGAAGAGAAATGAAGAAAACAATGCTCTTACAATCACATCAAAAATAATACAATTCCTAGGAATAAAATCTAACTGAAGAGGTAAAAGACATGTATTCAGAGAAATATAAGACATTGATAAAAGAAATTTAAGACAACACAAATGAATGGAAATATATTCCATGCTCATGGATTGCAGGAATTAATATTGTTTAAATGGCAATCTGCAGATTCAACCCAAACTCTATCAAAATATCAGTGGCCTTTTTTTTTTTTTTTTTTTTTTTTTTTACGGAACTAGAACAAATTAAAGCTACAGCAATCAAAAACTATTATACTGGCACAAAAACAGGCACCTAGATCATTGGAGCAGTATAAGGACAGGAACCCACACCCATATGGTCAATTAAGCTATAACAAAGGAGGAAAGGATATACAATGGTGAAAAGACAGCCTCTTCAATAAGTGGTGTTGGTAAAACGGGAAAGCTATATGCAAAAGAATCAAACTGGACTACTTTTTCACAATATATAAAATAATAAACTCAAAGTGGATTAAAAACTAAATCCTGAAACCATAAACTCCTAGAACAGAAAATACGTCATATACTCTTTGACATTGGTATTGGCAATATTTTATGGATATGCCTCATCAGGCAAAGAAAACAAGAGCAAAAATAAACAAATGAGACTTCATCAAACTAGAAAGTGTTTGCACGGTGAAGGAAACTATCAACAAAACAAAAATCTGCCTGCTGGATAGTAGATGTTTGCAAGTAATATATCTGATAGGGGCTTAATATCTAAAATACACAACAAACTCCTACAACTCGGCATCAAAGGAAAGAAACAACCCAGTTAAAAAATGGGTAGATGACCTGAATAGACATTTTCCCAAAGAAGACATACACATGACCGACAGACACATGAAAAATACTCAGCATCACTGATCATCAAGGAAATGCAAATCAAAACTATAATGAAATACCACCTTATACCTGCCGGCATGGCTATTGTAAAATCCACAAATAACATGTGTTGGTGAGGATGTGGAGAAAGGGAACCCTCATGCAGTGTCGGTGGCATTGTAAATTGATGCAACCACTGTGGAAAACAGTATGGCATTTCCTCAAAAATTTAAAATAGAACTATCACACATTTCAGCATTCCCACTCTTGGATATTTATCCAAAGAAAACAAAAGCAATAATCCAAAAAATGTATGTACTCTCTCTTCATTGCAGCATTGTTAACAATATAACAATAGCCAAGATATGGAAGCAACCTAAGTGTCCATCAATAGACAATGGATAAAATAAGATGTGGTATATATATTGTAAAATAGCGTATTACTCAGTCATAAAAAAATGAAGTGACAACATGGATGGATGTAGAGGGCATTATTCTAAGTGAGTTAAATCAGAGAGAGACAAATACCACATGGTCTCATTTATATGTGGAATCTGAAAACCAAAACCAACAAATAAAATAAAAGGAAAACAGACTCATAGATACATAAATGGGTGGTTTACAACCATAAATGGGTGGTTTCCAGAAGGGAGGGGGTAAGGGGCAGTTGAATAAGGTGAAGGGGACTAAGAGGTACAAACCTCTTGTTATATAATAAATAAGTCATGGGGATATAATATATAGCACAAGAAATATGCTGTATACCAATATTCTAATATTATGCTATCAATAATATTCTAATAATTTTGTATGGGAAAATGATGGTTACTAGACTTATCATGGTGAGGTGATCACTTCATAATGTATGTAAATGTTAAATCATTATGTAATATACCTGAAACTAACAATATTGTACATCAATTATGTTCCAATTAAAAACAAAGAAATACTAAAAAAAAGAGACAGAGTGGACCTCCCTATCCATTGTAGCTCATTTTGCATTGGGTCTCATTTCACTTTCCCAACAGTCCTGTGATGAAAGTAATGAAGGTGTCATTACCTTCATTTTATATGGAAACAATGAAGCTTGGAGATTATTAAGAGCTTACTGGTGATTACCTAGCAGTAGTTACTGGAGTAGAGAATTGAGCCCTGACTTGTGTTTGAAATCAAAATCCAGTCTGTACTTTGCCTGACGCAACAACAACAGATAAAGTGACCCTAATACCCCTCAATGAAAGATAAAAACTGAGAAGCACAACTCAGCTTTACACAAAGTTTTCCACTTAATAACCTCATTGATTCAGATTGAACCGTTTCAAAATCTCTGACATTTTAATCAATAGCTTATGTTTGTTAAAACTGTTTTATTACACATTACACATTACATTTACATTAAATTTATTTATTACATTTATTTATTTACATTTATTTATTACATTTATTACACATTACACATTAATTGGGAATAGAAGCTCACAGGGGGCATGTTTAAAATAACTATGACAACAGTCTGTTTTCAAATACTATCTAACCTTCAGGTTTCCAGCCCACAGGTAAGGAGCTTAGAAGTTGCCACTGTCTCCTAACAACTAGTTAAAAGGTTAGCATACTAAAAAATCAAGAACTCTTCTTGGATTCATAAGATAGATGAAGACACAAGGCTAACTTCAGACACCAGGATTGGAGAGACAGACAGGGAACAGAGGGAGTCACGGCTTCCCAGACCAGAGACTCAAGAGCGGAAACCATTGCAGGAATCAGAACCTGGTAGGAAAACCCAAAGTGCAATTGATGAATTTATGAGGTTCAGTGTAGACAATTCTGAGTTAAAAACTCCAGGGGATCCAGTCATAAGGGGGTCCCCACAGTATTATGAGATTTACCTCCAGGGTCTCAACCACAGTAAATATTAGAGAAAAGTCCCTTCATGCTTCCAGGCAAGGGTAGGGGAGAGGAGCCATTTGAAATATGCCAAAGCACTCTTTTCTTAATAAGGTCTGCTTTGAGGAGAAACTAGTTAACCACAGACTAACTGACCAGAGTGAAGGGAAATACCCAACTTCAGCTCACTCTAACCATCTTATACCTTGTAAGAAGGGCAGCCGGGGGCATGAGGAATACAACTGAGAAACACTTTTTGAAGTTCATAATCAGGAGGCACAGGCTCACTAAAAGACTGAGACCTAATCATAGGCCTAGAGAATGCTTTCCTTCCCTACACATCTTATTACTACATCACTAAAGACCTATTTACAGCAGTTCCTTTTACCCAGTACATCATGTCTGGCTATAAAGAAAAAAATTATAAATACTACCCAATCCTGTAAAAGGACCTATTGACATACAAATAATCATCATGACCATAGTACGTTAGAGAAGAATATGATCCTTATGTATTATTTAGCTAAATTTCCTTGCCTCAAAACAGAGGCAATTAATAGGTTAAAAAAGAAACTATATTGGAAAATTCATTGTAAGCCTAGATATAGTTTCTGCTGGAACTTGAAAGCACAAAATTAGTATCTTTGCAACTCACTCAGTCAGTTCAAGTGTTTATGTGGCTTCACAGAGGGGTAAGTTAGACTGAAGATGACCTAGATACCAGATAGAACCTTAGGGCTGGGCAAGATATAGCCCTAGGACATAGATGACTCCAGCTAGCTGGATAGTCATCCCTAAGTGAATCTAAAATTTAAAAAATTGGTGGCTTCTGAAAATAAAGACTTAGATGACAATCTTGAATATATCATAAGGAGGCAGTAGGTCAAAATTCAGATGAGCAGGTAGCAAAGACAGAAATAACAAGATTCCCATTTCTGCTGGTGGTGAGAGTGAAGCAACTTACAAAGCCTGGCTCTTGCTTATATCCATATGACCTATTTACATAAACTAATAAAACTTTCCATTCCTGAGACTTTATATTATATACCTCTCATTAGACATTTAGCACATATTTTAAAATTATTTTTAAATGTTTTATGCATACATGAATTCTTTACCTCAAATTAATTGCAATAACTTAGAGAAAACGTTCTCATATTTAGCCCACCAAGCTGTTTGAGTAGTTTGTAGTCATTACAACTTGTTTAACTGATTAATTTGTATTCAGCTCCTTTAGTGCTCCTTACTCATTCTTGTGGAGAGCTCAGGATAGTTAAGGCAACCTCTAGGCTGAAGACATTCTATCACAAGTGATCCTGGATTATAGCTCCTGTATTTGGAGACAACAGGTGGGTAAACAGGGATATTCTCCAGTCCAAGGTTGCCTTCTTGGAAGGGCAGCTGTATGTCCCTTCCCCCATATAAGATGTACTCATATGTCACTTTTGACATCTGGAGGAAAAGACAAAATATTTTCTTGGAATAAATTCAGATTTCATCAGATTCTTTTTTTGTCCCTGAATCAGCAGTTTCTCTTTAATTAAGAAGAAAATAGAGACACTGCACTAATGAGTTAAGCCTGAGATGACATATCTTGATATTATATTAAGAAACATTAATGGAACCTTGCTCCAAAATGAAAAAACTGCTCTCAGGATGTGAGATGAAACAAGCTGACTAATTCTTCATTTAGATATATGAATTATTAGTTGGTAATGCATTAAGAGCAAACTTAATCCAGTTAAATCTCATTATTCCAAGACTTTAAAATAGTAGTTGACATCAGAAAGTCCTCTTCATGTGTCCTCTACTTGTTTTACTATGCATCCTTACAATTACACTTTTCATACTTTTTCATGAACACATGGACATCTGAGAAAACTTATATCTGGAGTCATTCTACTTGATGTATGACTTCCAATGTGTCACTCAACTTCTCTAAGCCTCAAAACTTTACTCTAAGGAAAGAGGTATTGGACTAGATGAGCCCTAAAACTCCTCAAGCTCTGTTATCCTATGTTATAGATATCAGAGTAGTATCTTAAAATAGAAATTTCCTCCTCATTCCTCTCTGAAATATATGATTCTCCAGAACAAGTATTCTGTTCTGATCCTATTCCTTCACCTTCCTACCACCCAAGCTCAACCTCTTTCTGAAAAAATTACTGGATTGATAAATAGAAAATAAGTAAGCAAAGCCATTTTTCTTGAAAATATTGGGCTGGTTTGAAATTTTATCTACAGTACATACTAATTAAATAGAGAAACATTTGAGATAAAAATACTTAATTTACTAATTAAATGACAAGTATTGATACTCTTCTAAAATTGTCCCTTTGGCTTACTGTTCATTTCAGGAATTTAACATTTTCAAATCAGGCTACAGTTGTGAAATTCCAATATAGATATGATTTGAAAATGTAGCTTCTGTTTTCTATCATGACTTCACAGGTTGTTGTTGTTATTTTTAAATGGGAGCTGCACCCTTCATTAGGTGCAAAATTAAAATGTTCACATGTGTAAAATTAAAATGAGTTTGTGGAGTCTTGCAAGCTCTGCACACAACTCCATGGCACAATTAATGCCTAGTCCCTGACAGAGGCCTATGTCTTGATTAGCTTTCTTTAATTGTTTACTAGAAATGAGAAAAAGAAATTCAGTTTGGGTTTTGATGGTGTCCATATGTTGAACACTTTTGAACTGGTTGATAATAATGCCTCTTGGGTGTGGAAACAGCTCATTTGGTAGACTGAATTCAAAGCTGGTTAATGCTCTGAAGTAATTAGGAGAGGAAAAACAGAAATGTGCCTTCTCTTTTTTCTGCCTTGAAATTTAAGGGGGTCAAAAGAACAGTCTTTAAAAACACTGTGAATTTTGCTACATTTATATTTGGTAATTTGCTTTTTCTTTATTCTTTCTTCATCTGTCATGCATTCGCCCCACCACCCATCCTATCTTGAAAGCCCCACCCAGTGAACTGCACATGCTGTAGCTCTGTCCTGAGTAGGGATTGGAGGAGAGTAAAGTGCTACCAGATGGGCACTGCAGAGGACAACAGGGAGGTGACAGAAGTTAGCAGTGAGGACAGCAAGAGTTGATGGCAAGGTCTTCCCATTGGGTATGTTCTCATTCAACAGCAGAGTTAAGCATTAAAGAGTGAAGCCCTGAGAGGGCACCTGGCAACTGTTCTGAGCTCTCTCCTTCCCTTATCAAAATTTGCTTTGAGAAGTGTTTTAAAATTAGCCATTTACTCCTATAATTCCATAATTATAAATTCTTTGTGAGTTATTTTTGCACATATTTCTACTTCTAACTGGATATTTGACATACAACGATTCCTTTTGGAAAAGTATCTCAGACATCAGCTCAGTTGGCAAAAATTAACCCTTTGGAGAAGTAGTAGAAAACATTCCCCCTGGAATCCCATCAGTTTTTTTGCATGAGGCTATTGGATAAAGTTGGACACTATTGTAATACAGTCCTTTCCAAATACAGTTACTCTTGAAAAACATAGGTTTGAACTGTGCAGGTCCACATATACACACATTTTTTAAATAGTAAATACTACAGTTCTACACAATCCATGGTTGGTTGAATCCCCAGTTGTGGAACTGTGGATACAGAGGAACCACAGATACAGAGGTCCAAATATAATTTACATGCGGATTATCAATTCAGTGGAGGGTCACACCTCTAAACCCCTTGTTACTCAAAGATCTACTGTATGTGCTTTTTATTTCATACTGAAAACCAGCCTCCAACCATCCCGTGATATACTTGATCCCTTCTGAACATCAACCGTCTTGTCCTCACGATGGCTGTAGATATCATTCTTTGACATTAACACCTTTGTTTTCTGGTCTTTGCAGAAAGTAGATAGTAAACGTAAGTGTCTTTCAAAAAAGTGATGATGAGTAAATTTCCATAACTTTGTCAACAGACACATTCTAAACTGTGAGATCCAATGAATTTTTAAATAAATCATATTCTCTCACTTTCATTTTACCCTAGTAATATAATGCCTTGTTTATCTTATTCTCTTTTTTCTTTAACATCTTTATTGGAGTATAATTGCTTTACAATGGTGTGTTAGTTTCTGCTTTATAACAAAGTGAATCAGTTATACATATACATATATCCCCATATCTCTTCCCTCTTGTGTCTTCCTCCCTCCCACCCTCCCTATCCCACCCCGCTAGGTGGTCACAAAGTACGAGCTGATCTCCCTGTGCTATGCGGTTGCTTCCCACTAGCTATCTATTTTACATTTGGTAGTGTATATATGTCCATGTCACTCTCTCACTTTGTCCCAGCTTACCCTTCCCCCTCCCCATATCCTCAAGTCCATTCTCTAGTAGGTTTGCATTTTTATTCTCGTCTTGCCCCTAGGTTCTTCATGACCTTTTTTTTTTTTTTTTTTAGATTCCATATATATGTGTTAGCATATGGTATTTGTTTCTCTCTTTCTGACTTACTCTCTTTTGATGATTTTTCTGAACAATATCATTTTATCTTGACATTTGGGAAAAAAACCCTATGAGAAAGGCATGGCATGTATTTTACTATTTGTCCCCCATTATTACTTCTGCCTCAGATCCTATTATGTCCTCTTTTGCATTTGTTTATTCATTTATTTATCCATCTATTCAAAAACATCATAATAGTGATAATAAAAATTATAACAGCTACAATTTCTGAATACTTCAATTGTACTGCTGTGTTTGAAATTAGAGACACAAAAATTAATGATGTACAGTTTCAGTCCTTAAAAAATGTGAAGAGTAATAAAGGAGACACCTACGTAAACAGTAGTACTAAAATGTATTTAATGAAAGAGAGGTATCTAGGAAATTTAGGAACACACAAGTATTTAGTCCAGCATCAGGATGCAGCAAGTTTTTCTTGCTAGATCCCTCAGGATCCAGTATTAACTGTTTCTAGCTTTTGTAAATTTGATGCTTTAATATCTGCCCTGCATGCCTATACTGGACACACTTTGTTCTGTACAACCTGATAATATGCTTGAGTTACCTTTCTTTGGCCTCCTGCCTTCCTCATTGTCATCACTTCTCAGGAGGAGACCTTCTCTTGGGTGTGCACTTGTAAATACAAACAATACAAATCCAGAGCCTGCACCCTCAACCACCCCTCTTACAGGGTTCTCACACTCTGAAGCACTATATACACATCCTAATCACCCCAAGTCAATGTACCAGACAACTAGGGACTGTCACCATGACCCAGAGCCTGTTAACTTATTCAAACTGGCCAATTCTAAATCCTCATACTCTATTTAGCTCATTCCTTCCCATGGAAAACACAATAAAGAAGATTGCACACTGCTCGTCTCTCTCCCTCTGCCTCATGACTGATCCCCAATGATTTCCCATGTCTGTGGCTCCCCTGTGGTATGACATATACTACCTTTCTTGGGAACTGTGAATATAATAAAATATCTTTTCAACAGCAGTTGTATCCTGATCTATTGGCCTTACCATACTTAAATAATAATAAAACCAATTAAAACATACTCTCTTAATCAAACTGTTCAATATGCTCAAGACTTAGTTTCTCAAAGTGCTTTTACATATGGAATCTCCCTTGATCACTTCTCTAATCCTCTGAGTGAAGAAGTTTAGCGGTGACTCCTAATTTTTCAGAGGAATAAAGGCACAAAACCATCAATTTGTCTGGAGTCATGTGGTAATGAGGTGACAGAGCCAGAACTGGAAACCAGATCCCCTGATCTCATTCAGTGCTTTGGGAATTGTGCCAGGACTGACTGTCTCCTGAGAAGAAGAACAAACAGGAATTATTGAACTATCAACACTTGAAACGGGAGCAAATTGGAGCATGGTGTCATCTAAAATCGTGGTATATCTAATTAATCAAAATATGGTCTATATGTAATAAATAAAATTAATTAGATAACAAATATTCTAAGTAAATGTTTTTTTAAAGACTCAGTATTCATGTGGAATGGTTTATGTATAATTAATGTCATCTAGGCATATAAACTCATGATAAAAATCCTTTAAAATGCTTGTTCTCTGAAATAGGTAAGTTCTTCCAGTGTAATCTTATTAATTTTATTCATTTCATGGGTAAAACCTTTATTGTTACATAATATTAAGGTGTAAAAATTATAGCAATGAGTTTGTCATTCATTCTAAAGGAAAAACTGGACAGGAAATTAGATCCAAATCACATTTCTTCTCAGTTTTACATAAAAATGAAGGCCCAACCTTACTGAAATCTTATTGTCTGTCCAGTTGGTGATAGATTTAAAACAAGATATGGTTGTTTGAATCTTTTTTCATAAGTTTTCATGTTCCCCCCTTTGTTAGAATTATACTTCTATGTTCTCTGCCATGAGATTTCATGATTCCATACCATTCATTGGAGTGAGCAAAATGTATTTCCCTGCTCTGTTCATGCTAACTTTGACCATGTCAAGCTGAAGTGTCAGTCTGACAATTCTGGACCAAAATGTCAATATGTATCACAAGTTTCTGCTCACCCTCTTGCACTCCTGTCATTTGCCAAGAGTACACACCAGGCGTAGGCAATGGCCCAAGAAAAATAATGAGATCCGTGAACCAAGCCAAACAGTGTTCCAGGCAACCTGCAAACTTGAGAAAGAAAATACTTGCTGCAGTAAGTCACTAAATTTTGGGTTGCTTTCTTCCAAGGCATTATTGTAACGTTAGCTGACTTACACACTAGGCTATCACTTTTTTGCCTTTCAATACAAGGTTGTTTTGATTGCACATATGTTTATTTTTATGAATTTGGCTTAACTGTATATAATGTTTTCTAAAGATGTATCGAGTCCCTCAGAAAAATGTGATATTGTTTACTTTATTTTAGGGTTCTTGATATATTATCCAAGTGAACAAAACTTTCCAAGTACAAGGTACACTGGTACAAAATAATCCAGTATCCTATGTTGAATGAAAAAATGAATTTTTAAAAATCTATTTAGTCAAGAGCAGCTTGTCAATAGGTTGAGCAGATTACTATCTGATTCCAGTTACTTGAGATCCAAGTAAGGTACCAAACTTCCCTCAAATTGTTCTTCAAATACCTTGAATGGGTTTTTCCCTATTTGGGTAACTTAATAATAATCCCCCACCTTTAGGATATTTGAAGAGTCAGTTCCCTTAGATCTAAATAGTGCTCATTAAAACATCCCTGATAAATGTATAAAGCATTCTAATGTGCACATATGGACAGATTTGTAAAGCACCTTCTGTGCCTCATTATTAAATAGAGTTGTACCATTTACAAAGTGACTCCACATCTATTATTTTAGTTGAATTCATCAAGACAGAGAATGTGGTACCATTCTGGGGACAGAAAACTGAGACTTGGAGAAATTTCCTCAGGTCATACAGCTAAGAAATTGCCTGCTTCAAATCTCATGTACTTTCCCAAATATCTCATCAAGTTGAGATATTAAATAAGAAAGCCATGTGAGATAAAGAATATGGGATGGAACAAGAAGTGACAAATCTTGGTGTTGTTAGGGAGCATTATGATTAATTAAAGAAGGCAGTTTTTAAGTAAAGAAGGCATTATGATTAAGTAAAAAAGGCATTATGATTAAATAAAGAAGGAATTCAATTCTGAATTCCTCCAGTGTGATCTGACTCCTTTGCACTCCTTCCACTTGGCCTTTTTTTCTTTGTGCTACTCAGGATCAAGTAAGGAAGACAGAATCTATCCCAGGTAGTTAGATAGAGGGAAAAAATATGCAAAATTAGCTATAAGGACATTTTAATAGCTGAAAGGGCAGATAGGGGATGATAAGGTGACCCACAGGTTAGCAAGAGGTCTGATGGGACAATGGAAGGAGGAAGATTACCAGTTTCTAGAAGCTGGAACCATCTGCAAGAGGCAGAATGTAGAAAGGAGGTGTTGTGCTAAGAGAGCTGGGGTCACGAAGGCGACACAACAACTCTCTGAGAGGCCACCAGCAGTCAAAAGGAGGGAACAAGCACCTTTTTTTCCCTCCTCTTTCTGTTCTACGTTCTCCCACCAGGGCCAAATCTAACCTGAGGCAAGTTGGCAAGAGTGTCTAAGAAACAGAATTTGCTAGAGTCTGTGCTCTGCTGTGCAGAACAGAGCAGGGTAAAATTATGAATCCAAGATCTGAGAGCATGTAGGCAAACAACAGGTAAAGACCCCTTCTAGACTGCAAATGCCTCAGAGAAGCAAGTTTTAAAGATATTTATTAGGTGAGAAATGTCTCGTTTTATTGGGACTCAGATTAGGTAGCCTGACAAAGTGAGAGGAGTGACTGTTGGAGGTGTGGGTTGGAGTGAGGAAGAGTTACTAAAACAGGATGTATTGCCTTTCCCAAGACAAACTTTGAGTGGATAAGCATTTACTGTTGCTTTTATTGAGCAAACCCTCTACTCATGTCCTGTAATTGATTTAATTGTATTTATTTCTTGAATATCTTAATAACCTCTCTCCTTACACCAGTACCCCGTTACAAAAAGCAACTAAATGAAGTGTGTGTGTGTGTGTGTGTGTGTGTGTGTGTGTATACACACTCACTAGAATCAGTGGCACATACATTCATGGCAGGGGGCTTGGCCTAAGTATTTCCCTGGCTGTATCTGATCAGTGAAGGAGACACAAGGCCCATACACTCACCCTGCATGTTTGGCAGCATCTCTGAAACTGGAATCCAGTGTACAAAGAACGTGCTAGCCAGGGGCACAGAGATGAAATGGAAAAGCACTTCTGAAAATGTATCTAATTTTTTTCAGATGTCTCTCATCAGCTTGCTTTCCTGTTTTCCATTTAGCACCTTTTATAGTTACATCTTCAAATATGAAATGAGTGAAAATAAAGTTTTAAAAATGAATGTCACCCATCCATATTCATACATATGTATATAGAAAACAAAACTTAAAAACACACTTATAAAATGCAATCATATATAAAATATATACACATATATGCTTTAAAAAACTGGATTGCTTTTACTTAATTAACTTTGATTTTTCTGTCTCATCTTTTGGTGTCTACAGAAGAAAACAATAACAAATCATTTAATAATGCCCCAGCCCTTTCTACTGGGAAATACAACCAGACAGACTTTCTCATAAATTGTTTAGAATAATGTGAATCTCCAGTGATTTTTTTTCTCTGAATAGTGTGTTTAAAAGAAGAAAATAACAAACAATGAGCTTTGAAAGATGATTTTATTGAGTGGTGAGTGGGAATTGCCAAGAGGAGAAAGGGCATACATTTGGAAAATCTATATATTTTAATAAATAATGATGTAAGTTACTTCCTCATATTCTTGCTAAAGAAAAAGACGCTGTTACTTGAAAAACAAAAACTGGATCAGAGCCTAGAGCCCACAGACAAAAATACTGATGGCTGTATGTAAGTAAGAAAGAAAGTAAATAGATATTCCCTCTTTCTGGGCCTTCCATTAGCTTTTCTCTTGTGGGGGACTTACGTCTTGTAAATGCTGGATCTCCAAGCCAAACTCTTTGGAACACTCCTTGCTCATCAACTGAAAAAGAAAGCACTTTCCAGTCCTGGCCTAGTGAAGTGCTTCCTCATGGGAAAGATTTACCCAGAACTCATTATTTAAACATGAATCTTTTTTTCCTTCTAACTAAATCAACTGTTCAAATTAAAAATTCAAGAAGAAATGCTTAACTTACCTAAGAAAAACTGTCCAAAAGGATATAAAACATGATTTAAAAAAAAAAAATAACAGATGACTTGCCAGTTCAGCACCATTAATTTCAATTCAGGGCCTCAGAGTCTCTTTTGTACCTTACTTTTATCATCACACCAGGCAATTTACAGATATCAATTCGTTAAAGTTTTTCCTTATGCATTTCTATTGGACAATGAAGTTTCACCCATTATATGGTATCATCTGCATTTTTAAAAAAAACATGAAAGACGTTACATATCATTAAATATTCTTGTACAAATTCATATTGAAAGCTGAATATTCTGTTGCAATAATATATTTTATTTAACCAATAACTTAAGGTTGAACATTTTAAATCATTTTTATTTTTTCTTCATTAAAACAATGCTGTGATAACATAAACATCCTAAAAAGAAAATCTCAAAATATTATCATAATTAGTCCCTTCAGAAATGTTCCTACAAGTACAATCACTGGGTCAAAGAATATTCAGAAAACTTTTTCAATACCCATTTATAGCAAACATCTAAAAAAGTTGCACCAATTTTTATTCCCATTAATGGTAGGAAAGTGCTTACTTATTTATTGTATCTTTTCCAACTGTGAGCATTGTTACTTATTATTTATTTTAATTTAATTTTTATTTTATATTGGACTATAGTTGATTTACAATATTGTGTTATTTTCAGGTGTACAGCAAACTGATTCAGTTATACATATACATATATCCATTCTTTTTTAGATTCTTTTCTCATATGGGTTATTACAGAATACTGAGTAGAGTTCCCTGTGCTATGCAGTAGACCCTTGTTGATTATTTATTTTATATATAGTGGTGTGTATATGTTAATCCCAAAATCCTGTTTTATCCCTCCCCCAACCTTTCCCCTTTGCTAACTACTTGTTATATTATTTTTAATGTGCATTTTGATTTCTACTGAAATATAATATTTCCATTTATTTAATTATCATCTTCATGTACTAATTGGTGAATTCTTATTCATATTCTTCAACAGTAACACCAACATGTATTAATTTATATATGCATCCAATCCAGTGCTAAGGATTTGGTATATACAGGTGAACATGATAAGCAAAGACCATGCCTACAAGAAGCTTACAGTTTAGTGGGGAAAGACATGCAATCACAAGGGTGTTGGAGGATTTGAAAGGCTAGAATGCTACAAGGAATTTATCTAGAGAGTTAGGGAAGGGCTCACTCATGAAGAGTGGCCAGTTTATTTATTTTTTGTTTCATTGTTACTTTTGATTTGTAAGTACCATTCATCTATTAAGAATATTATTAATTCCTTCGGGATATACATAGAAAACACTGCTAATTTGCTATTATTTGTCTTTTAATTTTGTTTTTAATTTTTCTTTTGCCAAATTTAGCAATTAATTCCCCTAAATTTTGTTACTGACCTTCTCTACAACAAGATAGTATCAATAGAAATACTTACCAACATTTTCTCCAAACACATTTATGTTTTTTTTTATATTTAAGTCTTTATATGGAATATATTTTAAAATATATTTTGAGATAATATTAAAATTCTTTGGGTTTTTTGTTTGTTTGTTTGTTTGTTTTAAAGGTTCTTTTTTAACCCTAAATGCTGGCAATTGACCAAATATTTAATTTTTAATTATCAATTTTTTTCTCAATGAGTAAGGGAAATGTATGCTATACTAAATTATTACTGTGCTTTCTGCCCTTTAAAAACTTAACTTTGTTTTACATGTGTCCATGACAATCAGTTTTAATTATCATAGTTTTATATTTCATAAGACAAGATCCTCCAACACACATTTATGTTTCAAAAACTGCCTTTTTATTCTGGTATTTTGATTTCAACTGCCTTAATATTCTATATCAACTGGGGAAGAACTGATATATTCCAAATATGTGCCACCACAGATTATATTCATTCTGAAGTATAACTCTTTAGTCAGCTCAGGATTAATTGCTCTACTCCTAACTCTTTTCCTTCCTATCATACCACTTCCAGTTCTTGTTCATGTTATCTAGAGCTTCAGAGCTAAGATAAAAACATTAAATTATTATATAGAAGATATTTGATTTCTATAATTAGTTTTGGCATATTCACTTAAAGGATACTATAGATATTTATCATCAACTCTGCATTTGATATATAATGATTCTCTTCGTAAGTTCTTTATTTTTCTTCATTTCACAAAGTGCTAAAGTATATCTTCCCATAATACTTTCCAGTAGGGAACATGCATATCGTCTTTTGTAATCTAGAATGTTTTAAAACATCTTGTTTTTCTCAGACATGAGCAACACCACTGACTATGGAAGGTTTTGGTCACAATCACCTCCCTTCAAAACTTGTGACTATACATTGCTTACCTTTTGGTATTTAGTGGTACAAGAAAATACCTAAATCTACCCTTTATTAATAGATATTATTATTATTATTATTTGCTTTAAGTATTTCACTTTTGACTTTATATGATTTTCTTTTTATTTGGAAATTCACAAAAAGTAAAGCTTGCTTTCTAATATCTTTCTCTTCTTTAATATTTCTTGGTGCATGGTGATTTGCAGATTCTGACACAAGCATTTCCTCTGCCTAAAAAGTCTTATCTGTACAATTCTTTAACCATTGTTTCAACTCGGTTTAGGTGTGCCTTTCTGAGATTATTGTAAATTACAAGAGATCCTGCCTCATCCCTTCATGTATCTCACCTCTCCTCTAATCATATGGTTATCATTTGACAGAACTGTAAGTTGTTTTACATTATCTAGTTGCTCTTCACTTCTTAATTTGGCAAATAAGATTTTCTTCTTATGCAATCTTTCAAGATCTCAGATTATTCCTCCTTTATGATTGCTTACTCTTCTCAGTTAATCTACCCTCTTGAATATTTTTCTAAGCATATAAAATATTCTAAAATTTTGTTCTGCTTTCTATAGGAAATACTTGTCAGAATGACTATTTTCCAAATCTTTATAGGAGTTTTCCCTTAGATTGCATCTTTTTATAGGCATCTTTATTTTTCTCTATTTTTCTGAAAGGAGTGATTGTCTGTTTCAGCAAAGTCACACCACTATGCCAACTAACTGTTTGCTGCACCCATATGGTCCAAGGGCCCATTATATAGCACTCACTCTATGCTTACTGTGACCGCAGGATCCAAACAAAAGTTGTCTGCTCAATGGAGCAGATTCCTGAGAAATATGCATTCCAATCCGAGTTTCTTAGCCAATGTAGACATTAGCTCATGACAGAAGAGGCCTTGCCCTGCTGATTTAGTTTTCTTTCTGTCATCCCTTGGATGATTATTACCTCTGGAAAGAAGCTCTTCTACAACGACATAACTGTCTGTTCACTGCAAGCACCATTTGAAAGGAAGTATAGTTTCCTAGCTAGTTTTCTACTAGTTGATTGGGATAACCCTATTTTCTTCTTTCTCCTTTCCAAGTTAGGGCTGTCAATGAGGTTTTGATATAACTTCCTCTTCTTAAAAAGAAAACCACAAGCCCCAAGTTTAGTCACTTATGTTATGCCATGCCACCAAAAAGGGACTTATTTCCTAACCTAGCCAAACCTTCAAATTCCCCCAGAAATGTAGTCTTAACGGGTCAATCAGGAATTTTCTGGTGAACACCAATGAGGTAATCTGTCACACAGGCCCTTTCCGTTCCCCAAAGGAAGATGAGGTAATCCACCTAATAAGATCCATTATTTTTCCCCAAAAAGGAGAAGGTACAGAGGTTTTCCATATACAATCTGCCCCCTCAAATGCAGTGTCCTCCACTATCCATATCTCCCATGAGTGGCATATTTATTATAAATGATGAGCCTACACTGACACATCATAACCATCCAAAGTCCATATTTTACATTGGGATTCACTTTTGGTGTTGTGTATCCTATGGGTTTGGACAAATAAATAAATGACAAATCCTCTGTGCTCCACTTATTCATTCTCCCTGCCCCAACCCCGGGGAGCAATTAATCTTTTTACTCTCTCCATAGTTTTGCCTTTTCGAGAATGTATGACTTCTTGTTCTGCCTTTAGAAACTTTTCTGTTTGTGTAGCCCTTTGGAGCTACTCTTTACTTGCTAAATGGGATGTTGCCTGATCTATGAATCATTCAGTAAAGCCAATTAGAACTTTAAAATTTGCTCAGTTGAATTTTGTTTCTTTAATAACCTAATTACATCCTAAGTATACTACTCTTTAATAGTAGTGAAATAATTGGGAAAAGTGGAATTTTAACTGCACTTTGAAGGATTAGTAAGATATATATATATATATAGGTTAGAATAGAATAAAAATACCACTTGATGAGAAGTGTAATTATAATAATGATTAATATAACAACAACTACTACAACTTTCTGTTTCTCAAGCACTTTACTAGCATTATTTCATTTAATCTTCTCAAACGTCCTTTGAGCTAACAGTAGCCCCAAATCACAGTGAAGAAACTGAGGCTTAGTCTGGGTTTGAGCACAGACTGGCTAGTTTCTAATAAATAAGTTATTTAACGGCTAAGCCTTACTCCACAGGACAAAAGAGTTAATAGTGACTATAGTGTGTGTGTGTGTGGGAGGGGGATTCAGTGTAAAGATGAAAATCGTTAAGTATCCATGGGAGGATCTTTCAGAGCATTATTTATTTATTTATTTATTTATTTATTTATTTATTTATTTATTTATTTATTTATTTTTGGCTGTGTTGAGTCTTCGTTGCTGCGTGCGGGCTTTCTCTAGTTGCAGCAAGCAGAGGCTACTATTCCTTGCAGTGTGCTGGCTCTTCATTACAGTGGCTTCTCTTGTTGCAGAGCACAGGCTCTAGGCATGTGGGCTTCAGTAGTTGTGGCACACAGGCTCAGTAGTTGCGGCTCGCGGGCTCTAGAGCACAGGCTCTGTAGTTGTGGTGCATGGGCTTAATTGCTCCATGGCATGTGGGATCTTCCCGGACCAGGGATCGAACCCATGTGCCCTGCATTAGCAGGCAGATTCTTAACTACTGTGTCACAAAGGAAGTCCCTCAGGACATTATTACATCAACAGCATTTGGACTTAAGAAGACCTGAGTGTTATTCATATCCATAGGAGGCAGTCTGAGTAGGCAGTTTTTTAAAAAAATTATTAATAGACCATTTTTCTTTATATCTCACCTCTCAAAAGATTTTCTTTGCCTTTCTTGTATAGGGCAAGCCTAGCAGAAACCTGAAAAACATAAAGAAGTTGACTTCAATGTTGTTTCCTCTGTAGAGACACTATGATTAAAAGGTATTCCGAATGACCCTCACAGACTAAACAGCCTGGATTTGTGGAGGTGGAGAGAATGTGATGTGATTCAGAAAACCCTCCCCACGTTTGAGCTGAGCTTTCTTGGCATTTGCAGGAGACCAAAGAGAATTGGGAAGGATTTATTTCTATGGCTCTTTCACTCCTAATGGTTTAGAATTAGTTAACATTTTATAATTGAGTTCTTGAATGCTACATGGAGGGTCTGAACTATCCTTCTCTTCTCATCGAATTCCACTAATTCTACCTAGGTGGATTGGTGTTTCATGTTTCATCTCTGATTCCCTTAATAAATGGCACAAGAAGTCAATAGTTTTTCTAACTGGGTCTGAAAACTTGTATGATCTTTCTTCACTTTCTCTCTCCCACTCCTAGCTTTAATCTGATTGGTTTAGTTTCTCCCTAATTTATGCCACAGCTTCTCAACAACAGAAACCTCAGTGTGTCCACTTGTGTGCTTATCTTGAAGAAGGATACATCCCCATGATTTTAAACAAAGATTTTGTTTTGTTTTTGTGAGAGATTTTCCTGAAAACATTTCTCATACATAAAGATAAAATACCTGTTGGAAGTTGCTACAGATACTAAATAATTAATATTTACTGAAATAATAGTAGTGCTAAGTCTTTTTTTCTCTAGTCTCTTTCTATGTTCCCTTTTTAGATATTCCTATACAAGTTTCTCAAGTTTAGTATATATTCAACTTATCTATATAGCATACTAGGTTATGGTACTCAGATTGTAACCCCAGATAGCTTTTACTTGACATCAACCTTAAGACTGATAGGATTCTAATTTCCTTACAGAGTGTCTTTATGACTATTTCTGGTTTTGACATCTCAGGTCAATTCTTCTATCCCTGGATTGTTTGTTACTTCTTTTCTATGATCACCCTAAAATATGTCAGTCTTACTTTGATCACGTAATTCATGAAAAAAAAGGCACATTTCTTCTTCCCCTTGGTTTCTTACTATGCTGCACTGACCTCCGGTTTC
Organism: Balaenoptera borealis; assembly: GCF_965194805.1. Lineage (NCBI taxonomy): Eukaryota > Metazoa > Chordata > Mammalia > Artiodactyla > Balaenopteridae > Balaenoptera > Balaenoptera borealis. The sequence continues at coordinate 29,950,774 of NC_138875.1, forward strand.
TTCCCATGCTAGATGACACTGTGTCCATGACTCCTGAAAATTGTCTTCTTTGACTTACGTATTTCTTTCCATTTGATTTGGCTTTTACCTGCAATGCATGTCCCATTATGAAGGCTTACTGGTGAAAAGTTAGCTTCAAAAATCTCAGTTTTGCCGAAGGCCATGTGGCTTTGTGAGAAGGTGATATTTTCCTGGCATCTTGCCCATATCTTATTAGTCTTCTCTGGTGCTCAAGAGTAGACCATCTTCTCTTTCTATTCCAAATCTCTTATCATATTGAATTACTAACATTCAAATGCTTGTTTCCAGTCTCAAGTTTCATCCTGGCTTTCAGCTGTCATTACAACAGAGGTGTCCACCCTGCTCTAGCCCTATGATTGATCATACTCTGGAAGATTCATCATGCTGCCTAATATTCGGGTTCTCTCTAGGGACCTATTTGGGTTCCTGACTTTATGGAAACCTATTTTCCCAAATCCTAACAGTACAGGTCAAGAATAGAAAAACAGTATAAATTTAAAACAACAAGAAACACTTTGAGTTAAGAGCAAGAGAATGACTGTTCTCTTTAAACCTTCATTAATGTTCCTTCCATTAAACTTCTCTAATTAACCCAGTTTAGTTATTTTCTTTTTTCCATGCCCTTGTAACACTTGTTTTATCACTCAGTAGTACTTGTTATACGTTTTTATATTGCCTTTACTTATGCCTCAATCTTTTCTTCTAGAGTAAAACCTTCTTGAGGGCATGGGCTGTATCTTCTACTTTTTCATTCTCTCAAGCTATTGGTGCCTCCTTTCCCCAGGCTGAAACCCAAACACTTTGAAAAAACTCAAGGGGGTTTTGAGTTCTCTCCCACCTGGGTCTAGTTAATTACTTTTCTCTCTTCATATGGGTGGAACTCTAGCACTTCCAGAGAAAACCATGTAACCATTCTGATGGACTTGCTTTTTTAATTAATATGTTCCAATATCATGTGGTCCTCAAAAATGTTATGCAAAATGTTGACTTATCCCTACCTCACAACCTTGCCTTTCTAAGTAGTTCCAAGCCTTTCTCTTCCAGATTCCTCTGTCAATAAGCTTCTCACTTTCAGTCACTTGGACTTCAACTTCCTAGGAAATAGATGTAAGGTCTTTACATCTCCTTCACTATGTATTGCCAATCTATATTTTATCCATTTTTCCTGTCTGAATCAAGGAGGCTTCCTTACTATTTTTTTCCACAGAGAATCTCTCTACATGTGCCTTTGATCTTATTTTTTAAATCTTCTTTGTGACATTTTCTATTAAATACTTCATCTTTCTCTAATTTTCCCTCTTCCATGGATGTTATTCCTTTTGCTTGACCCACATTCTAACAAAACCATCTCCTCCATCCCATACTCCACTTAACCTATAGTTTGCTTACCTTCAATATCAAACAAACTGAATATTGTCATTTCACTTCATCCTCTTGCTTACTTCCAAGCCTGTACATCAAACTTCTACTCTGACAGTCCAGCTGGAATTGTTCCAAACAAAGGTCACCCAAAATCTGCTACCTTTCAAATCTCATGGCTTTCTTTTCAGCACTCTTCTTTCTGTACCTGTGGGAAAATTGATTGGGAATGTGATCCTCTTGTCCTTCTACATTTTGAACCTCTTCTTTCCATGAGGCTTTATGAAATCGTTCAACCCACTGGCTCTTGCTATCTTTTTGACTTTCTCTCTCTTAACAATTATTGCATTAATGTTAATGTTTTCTAGGGTTTCATCTTAGCCTTCTTCAATAATAACACTAATTGAGATTTTTGAGTTCTACTTTATGCTAGTACCATTTGTATGGCTTAAAGTTTATCTAAAAAGGTAGCCAGCACAGTAAACTAAAGAAGTGGTTAATTCTCTCATGGTTATTTGTTAAAGTGAATCCTGAAATTTAGATAGATAACTTGCCCACAGATCTAATAAATGGCAGAGGTAGTATAGTGTCTAAGCATGCTGATTCTCCAGCCTGTTCAAAAGATTTTCACAGATAATGTTTTTCCATATCAATGATGCTAAGTATTGTATTTATATTCCCCATTCTAAGATCCATATCTCTAGCCCTAACCTTGTCTGTAATTTATGTTTGACTTTTTACATAGGATAGAAATCAATATGTCTTGCACATAGTATGGCCTCAGTAATAATTTCTTGAATAAATGTGTAACTTCTTCAAAGTTACATTTTAAAAATAACAATTTTAGAATTGGCATGTGATCCTTATTTATTTCTAGCTGGTGTCTATAGCTAATCAAGGCCTCTAGGACATATCACTATGATCTCTGAACTCTTCCCCACACAATTTCTGCCATGTCAGAAGTCATTTGATGGAGATAAGCACTGATTTAGATGTTATTATGTAAATATCAAGGTAGACACCAAATAAGTGCATGACATGAATACATGATTAAATTAATAAATATTTTTCTGTCTTCTATGTCTGCTTATCTAATTCCTACCTAGCTTTTAAAAATCCAGTCAAAGATTATTCCTTCCACGACTCTTTCCAAGAATGTGCAATTGCAAAATATCTTTTTAAAATTTTTTCTCTGAATTATTTTAGGTCTGTGTCTATATCTCTTCCATGATGCAGCTCTTTATATCTTACATCTGATTATTTCTACTTGTCTATATGATGATTCAGAATAAGGCTCCCTTTCTTTCTTTTCTTTGGTATCCCTTGTTCCTGACCCCGTTTTTCTTATAGTAGGCACACAGTAAGGCTAATGATTCACATGTGGCTAGTCAAAAATTCCCCTTTAAATAATTAATTTAAAAAAAAACCATGAATGGCTTAAGGTTATTAATTCAAGTCAATATGCATCAATTAACTGTTAACACTATCCTCAGCCACATGAATAGTCTCTATGAATTTTATAGAAGAAAAACACATCACTGCTCCCCTTATAGCTTTAAAAAAGTAGTTGGAGAGACAGATTTTTACAAATGAAACTGGAGAACTCTGTGTAATCAGATGAGTGATTTTTTCCAATTACATAATCACCATTTATATGATGGAAGAAGATTCTTTCTCTACCTCTTAACTGTGTCCAGTGATTCTGAACTTTAACAGCTGGAAGTGAGCAGTTTGAATGACAATAGTCAGTGAATACTCAAGCTTGGGAATGAGTACAAAGCATTGTGATTACCAAGAGTGGGCTTGTCAAAATCAAGTATAGTCCATAGGGAATAACCTTTCATCATAAAGACTATCTAGACAAGGGATGGAGGTGAATTACTGCAATTTGAGATTCAAGCTGTGAAACTGGAAGCTATTTGGATGAGGTTTGGTGCTGAGGTCATTATTGAATTTAATGGCTTTGTATTACTAACACTAACAACCAGACAAGAGTTAGGAACAATTTGTTCCACTCTAGTAAAAGTGCCAATCTAAGGTACATATGTGTCCAGAATCTATCCTCTCCCTCCTCCCTGCCTTTAATACCATTTAGCTCTTGACCCTGGCAGTTTTCTTAAGTGAGCTTTGTTTGAACCAAAAATCTAGAAAGCACTTGTTGACCTTTGAAATGTTGGTCAGAAAATTTAATTATTTTAAAAATAAAATGTTATGAGTATGCAACTGTTTCTTTAAAATGACATCTGGCCACTGATGCAGCCCCCAGTAGTTTATTTAAAATATCTATGAATATACAAAAAGGTTAAAAATACAAAAATGAGTAAAAATGCTCTCTAAACCCTGAAAAATTATTTCCAGAATCTGGGAAATACTAACTTTTATTATAAGCCTGATAGATACAGATTATTAGAAACAATTAATGCTTCTCTTTATGAAAATAATTGCCATCAAATTCAGGAGGAAGAAGTTTACATTCTGGTTTATCCCTGGCTCTCAGACTATCTTCTGGCTTAGGGACACAATCTGTGCAGACTGGAAAACTGAAGGAGTGTTATTTCCTGCCTCTATATAGCTGCTGCTTTTTAACATTACCTAAAACCTCACTTATGCCAAATAAAATATATTCAATGTTTAGTTATCTTAGCACTTCAAGAGCCCAGCTGATTAGGAAAACATATATGTGTTATAGATACATTTGTTCACATTAGAAAAAGTGTCCTCCATTTAAAACACTGTGCTTCCATGTTTTGAAAAGCTATAGTAATAAATTAATTTTATTAGGGCAGGATATTTTACTGTCATTTACCAGAAAGTTTTCTTAATAATAAACAATACTTTACCAGAATGACCGCTAGATGTTTGCAAACCATGGTCTGCATAACTATTCTTGGCAGAAATGCTCAACATTTTGCAACTCAATCCTCTTTAGTTTTAATTCATTAAAACATAAAAATAACCAAGGATCTTAATTTGTGAGTTGTTTGTGAGATTATTATGACAGAACTGAAGTTATCTATGAGTGTCTTCCCCACTCCTTATTTCTCTGGTTTGGATTGCTATGACATTATTAGTGAAATCCTAGTTCATCATATTTTTAATGTGATGTAGCAAATGATTTTCCTATGAAAGTGACATTTGTATAGATCAAAAACTGTTGAATATCATCAATTGCACATGCTTCAATCTAATACAATGGTCACATATTTTTTTAAATGGTCATTTAAAATATTTTTAGAGTAATTTTGTTTTCCTTAAATGCATTCAGATAATTGAATGAATGGTACATTTAAGATTGTACATGTGGGTGAACAAAGCTTTCAGGGAAGATAGGGTGGATGTATTTTTTCATATTTCTGCCACTAAGTACAAATAAAAACCTTGGACATTATATAGAAAACAAACATAAGATGACTTTGAAAGGTGGAAAGAAGAAGGAAGAACAGAGAGTGACCCTAGGACACACAAGGATCAACATGGTGGCGAATTACCTGGGTTTACTTCTTTCTTTCTTTCTTTCTTTTTTTTTTTTGCAGTAACATTCCTTTTTTAATAAAATAAAGTGCCAAATTATTACAAGTCTTTCCATGTAGTTTTTAGTGTAGCAACTAAACTCACTTAAAAATACTAATCTTTAATCTGGAAATTATAATGATAATCTGCAAAAATCATATAACTATATTCTGCTTAGATGAATATTTAATATTCTAAAAATGTCATGAAAAAACAATGAATAATTAGCAATATACTATAATTTTATTAAGCATATTTAAATCTTTGACCTGTAAATAAATCAGTATATAATTTAATCAAATGAAAACAAAAAATAAGGGATAAAAGGACATATGGTTAAAATAAGCATTTAGACAATAAAGTTGAATAAATGGGTTATCACACTAAAATATGCAGGCTATGTAACAGCGGTTATTGTAAAAACAATAAAAAAATATAAAATTTTAAAAAAGGGTTTTCTTCTGGAGGCTGTTAATGTATTAGAACCACATTAGTCTCAGGACTTCTTTGTTGAGTTAATTTAACAAAAAAGAAGGGAAGGAAAAGAGACAGGACTTTTTGGAAGCAGAATTGAGGTGACTTGGAAAGCACCAAAGGGGGAGACCTTCAAGACGGGGGAGGAGTAAGACGTGGAGATCACCTTCCTCCTCACAAATACATTAAAAATACATCTACAGGTGAAAAAACTCCTACAGAACACCTGCTGAACGCTGGCAGAAGACCTCAGACTTCCCAAAAGGCAAGAAAATCCCCACATACCTGAGAAAGGCAAAAGAAAAAAGGAAAAAATAGAGACAAAATAATAGGGATGAGACCTGCACCTCTGGGAAGGAGCTGTGAAGGAGGAAAAGTTACCACACACTAGGAAGTCCCTTCACTGGTGGAGATAAGAGGGGCATGAGGAGGAAGCTTCAGAGCCATGGAGGAGAGCACAGCAACAGGGGTGCAGATGGTAAAGCAGAGATTGCCATACAGGGGATTGGTGCCAACCAGCACTCACCAGCCTGAGACACTTGTCTGCTCACCCACCAGAGCAGGTGGGGACAGGGAACTGAGGCTTGGGCTTTGGAGTTCAGACCCCAGGGAGAGGACTGGGATTGGCTGCTTGAAGACAGTCTGAAGGGGGCTAGTGTGCCACAGCTAGCTGGGAGTCAGGGGGAAAGTCTGGACCTGCTGAAGAGGAAAGAGACCATTTTTTCAGGGTGCGCAAGGATACGGGATTCCTTCTCCGTGTGCCCACAGAAAGCAGAGTACCACCAAAGTGAGCTCCAGGGTGGGCATGAGTCACAGCTATCAGCTCAGACCCCAGAGACAGGCAAGAAACATTAAGGCCACTGCCGCTGCTGCCAACAATCCTGTGTGCAAGCACAGGTCACTACCCACACTCTCCCTGGGAGCCTGTGCAGCCCACCATTGCCAGGGTCCCTAGATCCAGGGACAACTTCCCCAGGAGAACACATGTTACTCCTCAGGCTGTTGCAAATTCACGCCAGCCTCTGCCACCACAGGCTCATCCCACATTCCAATTTTGACAAACATACCCCTCCCTCTACCCAAACTGAGAGAGCAAGAGAGCCATAATCAGCTGCTGCTTTAACCCCCTCCTGTCTGGGTGGGGAACAGAGGCCTGAGGGTGACCTATATGCAGAGGCAGGGTCAAATCCAAAGCTGAACCCCAGGAGCTGTGCAAACAAAGAAGAGAAAAGGAAATTTCTCCATGCAGCCTCAGGAGCAGTGGATTAAATCCCCACAATCAACTTGATGAACACTGCATCTGTGGATTACCTGAATAGACAACAGATATCCCCAAAATTGAGGCAGTGGACATTGGGAGCAATTGTAGACTTGGGGTTTGCTGTCTGCAACTGATATTTTTCTGATTTTTATGTTTATCTTAGTTTACTTTATAGTGCTTGTTATCACTGGTAGATTTGTTTATTGGTTTGGTTGCTCTCTTCTTTTTCTATTATTTATTTTAATATATTTTTTATTTTATTATTATTTTTTTATTATTTTACTATACTTATTTATTTTTTCTTACTTTTTTTTTCTTACTTTTATACTGAGTGGTGTGGCTGAGAGGGTTTTTGTGATCCAGCCAGGTGTCAGGCCTGAACCTCCGAGGTGGGAGAGCCAAGTGCAGGACATTGGACAACCAAAGACCTCCCAGCAGCATGTAATATCAACCAGCAAAAGCTCTCCCAGAGACCTCTGTTAACACTAAGACTGAGCTCCACCCAACAGCCAGCAAGCTCCAGTGCTGGACGTCACATGCCAAACAACTAGAAAGACAGGATCACAAACCCACACATTAGCAGAGAAGCTACCTAAAAATATAATAAGTTCACAGACACCCCAAAACACACCACCGGATGCGACCCTGACCACCAGAGAGACAAGATCCAGTTCCACACACCAGAACACAGGCACAAGTCTCGTCCACCAGGAAGCCTACACAAGCCGCTGAACTAACCTCATCCACTGGGAGCAGACACCAAATACAATGCGAACTATGAACCTGCAGCCTGTGAAAAGGAGACCCCAAACACAGTAAGTCAAACAAAATGAGAAGGCAGAGAAATATACAGCAAATGAAGGAGCAAGGTAAAAACACACCAGACCTAACAAATGAAGAGGAAATAGGCAGTCTACCTGAAAAAGAATTCAGAATAATGATAGTAAAGATGACCCCAAATCTTGCAAATAGAATGGAGAAAATACAAGAAATGTTTAACAAGGACATAGAAGAACTAAAGATCAAACAAACAATGATGAGCAACACAATAAATAAAATTTAAAATTCTATAGAAGAAATGGATAGCAGAATAACTGAGGCAGAAGAATGGATAAGTGACCTGGAAGATAAAGTAGTGGAAATAAATACAACAGATCAGAATAAAGAATAAATAATGAAAAGAAATGAGGACAGTCTCAGAGACCTCTGGGACAACATTAAATACACCAACTTTTGAATTATAGTGGTCCCAGAGAAGAAGAGAAAGAGAAAGGGTTTGAGGAAGTATTTGAAGTGATTATAGTTGAAAACTTAACTAATATGGGAAAGGAAATAGTCAATCAGTCAAGTCCAGGAAGTGCAGAGAATCCCACACAGGATAAATCCAAAGAGAAGGACGCCAAGACACATATTAAAAAAACTTTCAAAAATTAAATACAAAGAAAAAATATTAAGAGCAGCAAGGGAAAATCAACAAACAATATACAAGGGAATCCCCATAAGGTTAACAGCTGATCTTTCAGCAGAAACTGTGTAAACCAGAATGGAGAGGCAGAACATATTTAAAGTGATGGAAGGGAAAAACCTACAGCCAAGATTACTCTACCCAGCAAGGATCTCATTCAGATTTGATGGAGAAATTAAAACATTCACCAACAAGCAAAAGGTAAGAGAATTCAGCACCACAAAACCAGCTTTACAACAAACGCTAAAGGAACTTCTCTAGGCAGAAAACACAAGAGGTGGAAAAGACTTACAAAAACAAAACCAAAAAAAATAATAAAATGGTAATAGGAACATACATATGATAATTATCTTAAATGTAAATGGATTAAATGCTCCAACCAAAAGACATAGACTGGTTGAATGGATACAAAAACAAGACCTATATATATGCTCTCTACAAGAGACCCACTTCAGACCTAGGAACACATACAGACTGAGAGTCAGGTGATGGAAAATGATAGTCCATGGAAATGGAAATCAAAGGAAAGCTGGAGTAGAAATAGTTATATCAGACAAAATGGACTTTAAAATAAAGACTATTACAAGAGACAAAGAAGGACACTACATAATGATCAAGGGATCAATTCAAGAAGAAAATGTAACAGTTGTAAATATATATGCACCCTACATATGAGCACCTGAATACATAAGGCAAATGCTAACAGTCATAAAAGGGGAAATCAACAGTAACACAATAATAGTAGGGGACTAGAACACCCCACTTTCACCAGTGGACAGATCATCCAAAATAAAATAAATAAGGAAACACAAGCTTTAAATGACACATTGGACCACTTGGACTTAACTGATCTTTATAGGACCTTCCATCCCAAAACAACAGAATACACTTTCTTCTCAAGTGCTCATGGAACATTCCCCAGGATAGATCATATCTTGGGTCACAAAATAAGCCTTGGTTAATTTAAGAAAAATGAAATCATATCAAGTATCTTTTCTGACCACAATGGTATGACACTAGATATAAACTACAGGAAAATAATACAAACACATGGAGGCTAAACAATACACTACTAAATAACCAAGAGATCACTGAAGAAAACAAAGAGGAAATCAAAAAATGCCTAGAAACAAATGACAATGAAAACATGACAACCAAAAACCAATGCGATGCAGCAAAAACAATTCTAAGAGGTAAGTTTATAGCAATACAATTCTACCTCAAGAAACAAGAACCATCTCAAATAAACAACCTAACCTTAGACCTAAAACAATTAGAGAAAGAAGAAGAAAAAACAACCCCAAATGAGCAGCAGGAAAGAAATCATAAAGATCAGGTCAGAAATAAATGAAAAAGAAATGAATGAAATAATAGCAAAGATCAATAAAAACTCTCTCTTTGAGAAGATAAACAAAATTGATAAACCATTAGCCAGATTCATCAAGAAAAAAAGGGAGACGGGTCAATTCAACAGAATTAGAAATGAAAAAGGAGAAGTAATAACTGACACTATAGAAATACAAAGGATCATGAGATTACTACAAGCAACTATATGCCAATAAAATGGACAACCTAGAAGAAAAGGACTAATTCTTAGAAAAGTACAACCTACCAAGACTGAACTAGGCTGAAATAGAAAATATGAACAGACCAGTCACAAGCCCTGATATTGAACCTGTGATTAAAAATCTTCCAACAAACAAAAGCCCAGGACCAGATGGCTTGACAGGTGAATTCTATCAAACATTTCAAAAAGAGTTAACACCTATCCTTCTCAAATTTTTCCAAAAGATAGCAAAGGGAGGAAGACTCCCAAACTCATTCTATGAGGCCATAATCACCCTGATACCAAAACCAGACATAGACGTCAAAAAAAAAAGAAAATTGCAGGCCAATATCACTCATGAAACTAGATGCAAAAATCCTCAACTAGCAAAGAGAATCCAAGAGCACATTAAAAGGATCATACAACATGATCAAGTGGGGTTTATCCCAGGAATGCAAGGATTCCTCAATATACACAAATCAATCAACGTGATACAGCATATTAACATATTGAGGATAAAAACAATATGACCAACTCAATAGATGCAGAAAAAGCTTTTGACAAAATTCAACACCAATTTATGATAAAAGCTCTCCAGAAAGTGGGCCTAGAGTGAACCTACCTCAACATAATAAAGGCCATATATAACAAACCCACAGCCAACATCATTCTCAAAGGTGAAAAAGTGAAACCATTTCCTCTAAGATCAGTCACAAGACAAGGTTGCCCACTCTCAACACAATTATTCAACATAGTTTTGGAAGGTTTAACCATGGCAATCAGAGAAGAAAAAGTAATAAAAGGAATCCAAATTTGAAAAGAAATAAAACTGTCACTGTTTTCAGATGACATGATAGTATACATAGAGAATCCTAAAGATGCTGCCTGAAAACTACTGGAGCTAATCAGTCAATTTGGTAAAGTAGCAGTATACAAAATTTATGCACAGAAATCTCTTGCATTCCTATACTCCTACAATGAAATATCTGAAAGCAAAATTAAGGAAACACTCCCATTTACCATTGCAAAAAAAGAATAAAATACCTAGGAATAAATCTAAGGAGGCAAAAGACCTGTATGCAGAAAACTATATGACATGGATGAAAGAAATCAAAAAGAGGATACAAACAGATGGAGGGATATACTATGTTCTTGGATTAGAGGAATCAACATTTTGAAAATGTCTATAATACCTAAAGCAGTCTACATATTCAATGCAATCCCTATCAAATTACCAATGGCATTTTTCACAGAACTAGAACAAAAAATTTTACAATTTGTATAGAAACACAAAAGATTGTGAATAGCCTAAGCAATCTTGAGAAGAAAAATGGAGCTGGAGGAATCAGGCTCCCTGACTTCAGACTATGCTACAAAGCTACAGTAATCAAGACAATATAGTTCTGGCACAAAAACAGAAATATAGATCAATGGAACAAGATAGAAAGCCCAGAGATAAACCCACTCACATATGGTCACCTTATTTTTTGATAAAGGAAGAAAGAATATAGAATGGAGAAAAGACAATCTCCTATTAAGTGGTGCTGGGAAAACTGGACAGCTACGTGTAAAAGAATGAAATTAGAACCCTTCCTAACACCATACACAAAAATAAACTCAAAATGGAATAAAGACCTACATATAAGGCCAGACACTATCAAACTCTTAGAGGAAAACATAGGCAGAACACTCTACAATATAAATCACAGCAAGATCCTTTTTGACCCACCCCCTAGCAAAATGGAAATAAAAACAAAAATAAACAAATGGGATCTAATGAAACTTAAAAGCTTTTGCACAGCAAAGGAAACCATAAACAAGACAAAAAGACAACTCTCAGATTGGGAGAAAATATTTTCCAATGAAGCAACTGACAAAGGATTAATCTCCAAAATATACAATTAGCTCTTGCAGTTCAATATCAAAAAAACAAACAACCCAACCCAAAAATGACCTAAATAGACATTTCTGCAAAGAAGATATACAGATTGCCAACAAACACATGAAAGGATCCTCAACATCACTAATCATTAGAGAAATGCAAACCAAAACTAAATGAGGTATCACATCACACTGGTCAGAATGGCCACCATCAAAAAATCTACAAACAATAAATGCTGCAGAGGGTGTGAGGAAAAGGGAACCTTCTTGCACTGTTGGTGGGAATGTAAATTGATACAGCCACTATGGAGAACAGTATGACGATTCCTTAAAAAACTAAAAATAGAACTACCATATGATGCAGCAATCCCACTACTGGGCATGTTCCCTGAGAAAACCATAATTTAAAAAGGGACATGTACCACAATGTTCATTGCAGCACTATTTACAATAGCCAGGACATGTAAGCAATCTAAGTGTCCATTGACAGATGAATGGATAAAGAAGATGTGGCACATATATACAGTGGCATATTACTCAGCCATATAAAAAACAAAATTGAGTTATTTGTAGTTAGTTGGATGGACTTAGAGTCTGTCATACAGAGTGAAATAAATCAGAAAGAGAAAAACAAATACCCTATGCTAACACATATACATGGACTCTAAAAAAATTGGTTCTGATGAACCTAGGGGCAGGACAGGAATAAAGACACAGACATAGAGAATGGACTTGAGGACACGAGGTGGGGAACGGTAAGTCTGGGACGAAGTGAGAAAGTAGCATTGACATATATACGTTGCCAAATGTAAAATAACTAGCTAGTGGGAAGCAGCTGCATAGCACAGGGAGATCAGCTCAGTGCTTTGTGACGACCCAGAGGGGTGTTATAGGGAGGGTGGGAGGGAGGTGATATGGGGATATATGTATACATATAGCTGATTCACTTTGTTATACAGCAGAAACTAACACAACATTGTAAAGCAATTATACTCCAACAAAGATGTTAAAAATAATAATAATAAATAAAAATAAATTAAAAAGAAGAGTTTATGGAAAAAATCATAAATATAGGCACATATGTATATGTGTGTTTACACACATAGATAAAAATCTGAATTCAGTAGAACTTATTCATGTAATTATAATAAATTTTAAATTACAAAATAAATGGAAACATTGTATCAGAATTTATTTAAAATGAAGTAATATTCAATTCTAAATTTTTAAAACATAATTTCTAGCTATTTTTGTTCAATCTCCGAAAAACATTAACCAAAAAATAGGAAAACACTGGCAAAGAACACATCAAATTAAAATTAAACTCTTAATTATATACACAAACTTTCTGGATATGTATGGTGTTTTCAAAATACAGTACTTCCACAGAAAAATAGATCTTTATGTACTGGGGTATATATGACTCTGTTTTCAATTTCTTGTTATAATCCATGGGAAAACTACCATGTATTCTCCTACCAGCAGTGTAGGAGAGTTCCAGTTGATTCATATCCTCACCAATGAGGAGATATATATAGTATTAGCTCATCATTATTTTTATTTGCATTTCCTTAATGACTACCATAACAAATTTTAATGTCCTTACTGGCCATTTATATGTATTTATTCCTTTAGAAATTGTTCATTTTTGTTGTTGTTGGCCTACATTTTAGGGGTCATGTTGTCTTTTTTTTTTTCCTTCCAGTTGTATTGACATATAATTGACATACAGCACTGTGTAAGTTCAAGTTGTGCAGCACAATGATTTGTCTCACATGCATCATGAAATGATTGCTACAATAACTTTAGTGAACTTTCATAATCTCACATAGATACAAAATAAAAGAAAAAGAAAAAAATGTTTTCCTTGTGTTGAGAAGTCCAAGGATCCACGCTTAACAACTTTCACATATAACAATCAGCAGAGTTAATTATATTTATTATGTTGTACATTACTTCCCTAGAATCTATTTATTTTATCACTGGAACTTTTTACCTTTAGACTAACTTCATCCAATTCCCCCTTCCCCCAACCCCTGCTCTGGTAACCACAAATCTGATCTCTTTTTCTATTAGTCAGTTAGTTAGTTAGTTAGTTAGTTAGTTAGTTAGTTAGTTAGTTAGTTAGTTAGTTTTAAAGTATAATTGGTCTAAAACTCTATGTTAGTTTCTGGTGCACAACATATTGATTCAATATTTCATATATTCCAAAATGATCACCATGATAAGTCTAGTTACCATCTGTTACCATGTAAAGATATTACATAATTGTTAACAATATTTTCCACACTGTACATTTCATACCTATGACTCATTTATTTTGGAACTGTAAGTTTTTACCTCTTACTTGCCCTCACTTATCTCTCTCATTTTCCCACCCTCATCCCTTCTGGTGACCATCTGCTTCTTCTCTATGTCTATGATTCTGTTTCTGTATTGTTATGCTTGTTTACTTGTTTGTTTTTTAAGATTCCATATGTAAGTGAAATTATAAGTTATTGGTCTTTCTCTGATTTATTTCACTTAGCATAATACCTTCTAAGTTCATCCATGTTGTCACAAAAGGCAGGATTTTATTTTTTGAATGGCTGAGTAATATTCCATTATATATATGGAATAATATACACACACACACACACACACACACACACACACACACACACTACATCTTCACTTCATTATCCATTCATCAACTGATGGGCACAACTTAGGTTGCTTCCATATCTTGGCTATTGTAAATAATGCAGCAGCGAACACAGGGGTGCTTGTATCTTTTACAATTAGTTTTGTCATCTTCTTCAGAAAAATATCTAAAAGTAGAATTACTGGATCATATGCTAGTTCTATTTTTAATTATTTGAGAAAACTCCATCTTGTTTTTCATAATGGCAGCAACAATTTACATGTCCACCAACAAGTGCACAATGGTTCTCTTTTCTCCACATCCTTGCAAACTTTTGTTATTTGTCACCTTTTTGACAAGAGCCATTTGGACAGGTGTGAGGTAATATCTCATTGTGGTTTTAATTTACATTTCTCTGATGACTAGTGATGTTGAGCATCTTTTCATGTGCCTGTTGGCCATCTATATATCTTCTTTGAAAAAATGTTTATTAAAGTCTTCTACTCATTTTTAATTGGGTTGTAGGATATTTTTATGTTGAGTTGTATGAGTTCTTTGTGTATTTTGCATATAAAACTTTAGTTGATATATCATTTGTAAATATCTTTCTCATTCAGTAGGCAGCCTTTTCCTTTTGTTGATAGTTTCCTTTGCTGTGCAAAAGCTTTTTGGTTTGATTTGGTCCCATTTGCTTATTTTTGCTTTTGTTTCCCTTGCCCATGGAGACGTTAAAAAATATTGCTAGGACTGACATCAAAAAGTGTAATGCCTATGTTTTCTTTTAGGACTCCTACTGGACTCTCTCTTCTGTTATATTGGTCTATGTGCCTGCATTTGTGCCAGTGCATACTGTTTTGATTACTGCAGTTTTGTAGTACAGTTTGAAATCAGGGAGCATGACACCTCCAACTTTGTTCTTCTTTCTCAAGATTGTTTGGTCTATTTGAGGTCTTTAGTGTTTCCATAAGAATTTTAGAATTATTTGTTCTAGTTCTGTGAAAAAATGCCATTGGTAATTGGATAGGGATTACACTGAATCTGTAGATGTCCTTGGGTAGTACAGTCATTTTAACAATATTTATTCTTTCAATCCATGAGCACAGTATACTTTTCCATTTGTTTGTGTTGTCTTCAATTTCTTTCATCAGTGTCTTAGAGTTTTCCAAGTACAGGTCTTTAACTTCCTTAGGTAGGTTCATTCCTAGTTATTTTATTTTTGATGCAATTGTAAATGAGATTGCTTTCTTAATTTCTCTTTCTGATAGTTCATTGTTAGCATATAGAAACACAGCAGATTTCTGTATATTAATTTTACCTGCAACTCTACTAAATTCATTGGTGAGCTCTGGTAGTTTTTCACGTCATAGAAGATTTTCATGTATATAAAGGATTTTCTATATATTTTATCATGTCATCTGTAAATAGCGACAGTTTTGTTTCTTCTTTTTTAATTTAGATTCCTTTTATTTCTTTTCCTTTTCTGATTACTGTGGCTCAGACTTCCAATTCGATGCTGAATAAAATTGGTGAGAATGGGCATCCTTGTATTGTTTCTGATCTTAGAGGAAATGCTTTCAGCTTTTCAGTGTTGAACATAATATTGGCTGTAGGTTTGTCATATCTGGCCTTTTATTTGTTGTTGGGATATACCCATTTTTTGAGAGTTTTAATTATAAATGGATGTAGAAGTTTATCAAAAGCTTTTGTTGTATATATTAAGATGATATAATCCTTTTAATGTATGGTAGAATTTGATCTGCTAAAACTTGGTTGAAGAGTTTTGAACCTCTGTTTATCAGTGATACTAGCCTGTGATTTGTGTGTGTGTGTGTGTGTGTGTGTGTGTGTGTGTGTGTGTGTGTGTAGTGTCTTTGTCTGGTTTTGATATCAGGGTGATGCTGGCCTTGTAGAATGAGTTTGAAAGTGTTCCTTACCCTTCAGTATTTGGAATAGTTTGAGAAGGATAAGTGTTAACTCTTTAAATATTTGGTAAAATTCACTTTGGCAGCCATCTGGTACTGGACTTTTGTTTGTTGGGAGTTTTTTTTTTTTTTTTTTTTTTTTTTACTGATTCAATTTCTTTACTTGTAATTGGTCTGTTCATATTTTCTATTTCTTCCTGATTCAGTCTTGAGAGATTGTACATTCCTAGAAATTTGTCCATCTTCTAGGTTGTCCATTTTCTTGTATTAAAATTATTCATAATAATTTCTTATGATCCTTTGTATTTCTGTGGTGTTCATTGTAACAACTTATTTTTAATTTCTGATTTTATCTGCACCCTCTTTTTTCTTGATGAGTCTGGCTAAAGATTTATCAATTTTGTTTATCTTTCAAAGAACCAGTGCTTAGTTTTATTGATTGTTTATATTTTTTAGCCTCTATTTCATCTATGTCTGCACTGATATTTATTATTTCTCTCTTTCTACTAATTTTGGGTTCAGATTTTTTTTCTTTTTCTAGTTCCTTTACACCTAAGGTTAGATTGTTTATTTGAGATTTTTCTTGTTTCCTGAGGTAAGCATGTATTACTATAAACTTCCCTCTTAGAACTGCTTTTGGGGTGTCCCACAGATTTTGGATCATTTTGTTTCCATTTTCATTTGTATTCAGGTATTTTTTAATTTTCTTTTTGATTTCTTCAGTGACACATTGGTTGTTAAGTTGCATATTGTTTAGACTCCCATATTTGTGTATTTTACAATTTTTTTTCCTTTTACTTGATTTCTAGTCTCAGTGTTGTGTTTGGAAAAGATGCTTAATTTCAAATATATTGAAATTTGTCTTTTGGCCTAGCATATGATCAAAGTTGAAGAATATTTCATGTGTACTTGAAAAGTATGTGTATTCTATTGCTTTGGGATGGAATATTCTGTACATATCTGTTAAGTCCAACTATTAAAATATGTTGTTTAAAGGCTGTGTTTCTTTATTGATTTTCCCTTTTGTTTTAAATATTCCAGAGTTGAAACTGAATAAGGCAGCAACTTGGAAACACCAAAGTATACAGATTTAAACAAATTAAAACTCCAACAAACGGCTTCTCACTATAGGCTAAGAGCCAGGAAAGAGGCAACAATTTAGACAACAATTATTCTATTCCAGTCAAACACCACAGAAAAAACTGTGACCCTTACCCCACCCACTCTGGAAAAAGCCAAGTGGGGGGACATTCACAAGGCTGTAAGGAGGTACCCTAATCCATGTCTTACTGGATTGTGGCAGAGCAGGTCAATGGCTGGATAGGAAAGCCAGGACTTTCTTACCCATTTAGAGGTGATGAGCCCCCGTCCTTCCCCTGTGGTGCCAGTGAAGACCAGGGAGAGAGAAGTAACAGGCAGTACTCTCCTCCATTCCAGGGAAGAATCAGTGGAGGCTTACTGTTACACCTGTCCTGCTGTAATTAAGAGGCCCTCCCTGCTTACACTAATCTGGTAGTAGTGAAGCAACACTTCTCTATGTCTTCCCACTTTTGCAGTTTCAGAACTAGCTGGCTAAAACAGAACTTTAAATAAGATTCAGAATCTCATAATATAATACTCACATAGACAGGTTTCAATTAAAAATTGCTCTTTATACTGAAAATCAGGAAAATCTCAACATGATTTTTTTTTAAAAATATTAAACACTTAGATGACACTAATATTAGAATTACCTGACAAAGACTTTAGAAAACCCACACACTTGTAACAAATTTAAAAAATTGTCTCATCAAACAAATAGAAGATATAAAGAAGAACCCAATGGAAATTTTAGAACATGAAAGTACAATAATGGAAATATAGAAAACTCACTATATAGACTCAGTAGCAGAGTGGATGTGATAGAGGAAAGAGTCAATGTACTTGAAGACAGAACAACAGAAATCACCCAATCTGAACAACAAAGAGAAAAATTTACTAATGGAAATAAAATGAATAGAGACTTGTAAGACCATAGCAGAATTCTACCATTCATGTGCTCAGAGTCTCAGAAGGGGAGGGAAAGGGAGCAGGGCTTAAAAATTACATGAAGGAATAACAATAGAAAACTTCCTAAATTTAGCAAAAGATGTATACCCATAAATTAAATTTCCTGAGTGATCTCCAACAAGATAAGCTCAAAGAAACTCATGCCAAGACACAACATAGACAAGCTTCTGAAAGACTGAAGCTTTGACTAAAGACAAATAAAAATCTAGAAAGCAAAGAGAAATGATGCCTTACTTACAAGGGAAAAAACAATTTGAATGATAATGGATTTCTCCTCAGAAATGGTGGAGGACAGAAAAAAGTGGCACAACCATTTTCAATGTTAAAACAGACCCCAAACCTGCCAAACCCGAACTCCAAATCCAGTGAATACCACTTGGAAACAAAGCAGAAATAAAGACATTCTCCGAAAAGGAAAAGAGAATTTGTCATTAGCAGACCTATCATAAATAAATGACTAAAGGTAATTCTCTAATTAGAAAAGTAGGGGAAAAAAGTATCAGAAGAAATCTTGAAACATTACGTAGAAAAAAGTAAAACAGAAAGAATAAAAATATAGGTAAATAAAATATATTATCCTTTTCATCTTTGCTGCTATCATTACTACAGGCAAATGGGACTATTTAGCAGTGTCCTGTTTGAGGACCAGTGGCTTGGAAAGCCTGGAGCTTTGCTGTTGTTGCTGCCACTGCCACTGATGCCAGATCAGACTGCTCACTAGGCCAGGTGTGGAGCAAGGACTGATATGATGTTGCCAGTGGTTAAAATGCCTGCTGGGGCTTCAGTTGTAGAACAAGAACTGAGACTCTACTCTAGGTCTCCATTGAACTTCCCCTTTTCCAGTTCTTTGGCTAGAGAGAGCAGGCCTTCCTTGGACTTTTTGTTTTGTTTAAACCTGTTGTCAGTCCTGGGTTGCAAGCCTCCTCAGTACCTAGTCAGGGAGTAGATAGGAAATAAAAGAAAATTCAGGGTATTTATCACGTTGTTTTTTCTCAAGTCATCAGGTCTTTGGCCAGTCTTCCCTCTTCTTACTAGCTTTCAGTCGTTTTATCACTGTCTATTGATACTCTCTAGGGTATTTAGTTATATTTAAAGTGGAAAAGCATAGCTTTACTTTCAAGAGTATCCTCTGTCATCATCTAGAAATCAATGGTTTTGAACTATACTCCAAGTATCTCACTATCAAGTATTCCACTGGCTATAATCATCTGATTTAACTGTTGGCTGTTTAATCGGCCCATGCTTGGTCTCAAGTGTGAGCAACATTACTTAATTCAGTTATTCAGATAAGGCCTTATGGAAGAAGTTGTGTCTTTGCATAAATACAATTGCTTTAATGTGACCTGATATAGAGTGGATATTCCAGTCTAAAGGAATGAACCTAAAATATGGAACTATTTCACTGGGAAGCATTGAGTTAGTTTAACCAAAGGAAAAACTGAAAAGTTGGTAGTACAGAAAAAAAAAAAAAAATTAAAGAAGTGGATTTGAATCTTGATCTTGTTCCTAAATTCTCATTTTGGAGACTTCCTAGATTCCAGAATTTGTCTTCTCCTTCCCTCTTGCCTCTTCTTCTCCCTCCTTCCCCCTCCCCCAAGGCAGTTGTACCCTGTGGTCTGCTGCTCTTTCCAATTAATTAACTCGTGAATTAAAGAATCCCCATAAGTTTTCTGTATGTCATTCTGTTTAATAATAATAAATTACTAATCAATATTGTCTACAATATTAATAGCTATGATAATCATAATTTATTTTATACTTCAAATGAATATGATAACATCTCATTATAACAGATCACTGTCATTTCTGCAACAATATTATTTCACCATGGACTTCATTATTGATGATAATAGTGAAGATTCTCTGTCAAAAGTCATAACTATTAGTTATATTACATGTAGAATAAAGCATAAAGATTATTTTATCCTTTGTCAAAAAAGGAAAACTGAGCCATATAGAAACAACTTTTATAAGATGTATAATTTTATACATCAGATGATTTGTATAAAATTCATTTGTTCATGAATGACTATAAGATAAATTTTACCCACATCCCCTGCCCAGTGTCATTTTACTGTATATTAAGTCATGGTATTTTATTAATCACTAACTATAGCTTCATGAAGTAGGGAGAGTAAAGCTCCATGACTTCACAGTAAGGAAAACTGAATAATAGGGCAAATGACAACTCCTATTTTATTAAGTAGATTAAATTTTCTTTTAGAGGAGAGACCTTTTTCCTAAGTTCACGAGAACACAAAAAGCATGACATAAAGATTTCAAATAATAGAATATTTCTTTTTACTTCATTCTTTTAAATTACTTATGGTCACTTATGACCCCAACATGCAGTGAAAACCACTATTTAAATTTTCACACATAGCCTTCAA
Organism: Balaenoptera borealis; assembly: GCF_965194805.1. Classification (NCBI taxonomy): domain Eukaryota; kingdom Metazoa; phylum Chordata; class Mammalia; order Artiodactyla; family Balaenopteridae; genus Balaenoptera; species Balaenoptera borealis. The sequence goes on from NC_138875.1 coordinate 29,971,275, forward strand.
ATAGTTATTCCTCATTTATAGCAGACCAGATAAATAGATGCCAATTTAGGGTATTAAAATTAGGATAAATTGGACTTCCCTGGTGGTCCAGTGGTAAAGGATCCACCTTCCAATGCAGGGGGACACGTGTTCAATCCCTGGTTGGGGAACTAAGATCTCACATGACGTGGGGCAAATAAGCCTGCGTGTCACAACTATTGAGCTTGTGCACCTCAATGAGAGAGCCTGTGCACCACAACTACAGAGCCCACATGCCCTGGAGCCCATGTGCCACAACTAGAGAGAGAAAACCTGCACGCCACCACTAGAGAGAAACCCGCACACCTCAATTAGAGAGAAACACAAGCAGACCATGCACTGTAATAAAAAGATCCCACATGCCTAAACAAAGATCCCATGGGCCGCAACTAGGACCCGATGCAACCAAAAAAAAATAAGGAAAATAAATAAAATAAATAAATGTCAAAAATTAAATAAAATAATAAAAAATAGGACAAACGATCATTACTATTAGATTGCCTTTTTCTTTGGCTATATATTCTAAACATTAATTATACCTATTAAGTGATGCAGGCATGAAACAAGATCTTAGACATTAAGAACCTTATAATCAACTTTGAAGAATAAGACCAACACAGATGCAAGAATATAATATTCATGATAGCAAGGACTCATTCACTACTACAGCCCTGCACTGCACATTGCGAGTGACTCAGAGTAGGAACTCAAGAGATGCAATGAATAGATGAATGAATAAAAGAGTAACTTAAATGTAGCAAAACACAAACAACTGAAGAGGATGAAGTGGCTTGGATTTGTTTTCAATAATCAGAGAAGCCTCACCGAGGTGGTGACTTATTTGGGGAATTTAAAGGCAGATGGATTTAGATAGAAGAAAGGAAAGGCATAGTTCTTCAGAAAGGCAACAAGAGGAAAGGCATAAAAAATGGACAGCATGAGGTCTTTCTGCAATATCCTTTTAGACGTTTGACTTGGAACATAATTTGCATATCTTATGAGGCAACTATTGGTTTAGACTAGACTGCAGGTTCTGTAATAGCTTGACTAAGGAGAGTTTTATCTTTCAGAGATTTAATAGTCATTTTGTAGATGCTATCATCTTGCTGCCCACAAGAATTATATATGAATAAAATGTCCCTAGTTTGCAGAATAATTGTGAGGAAGGAAAAGCTGAAAACAGGAAGAATTGATAATGGAAATAATCTAGGTGTAAAATAACATTGTCTAAAGCAGAGGGGTGGCTGTAAGAAAGAGATGAATGTAAGTAAATGCAACTACACAATAATGGGCACTGCACAAAGAATGAGAGAAGGGTTGTATACTCTTGACCCTAAAAAAGCAGGGAATGAATGGAGAGAGTTAAACTAACGTGTTTCGCGTCAAGCACTAGGAGAAGCAGCTAGAACGTGGTAGGGTAAGAACAAAATCATGATAGATCTGGCTTTATTCTTTACTAACTGTGTAGTGTTGAGGAGTTGGTTTAACCTTTTTGATCATCAATGTCCTAAAATCTATAACTAGAACACTAAAACTACCCCATAAATTTATACAAAGATAAAATCAACTCAGGCTTATAAAGGATTATTACATAGTAATCACTTCATAAATCTGGCAACTTTGATCAACACTTTACATATGGTAACTTGATGAAATGTTTTAGTTCCTTCAAATATTTTATTATGTAATATTTGATCAATGACAGATTATATGTGCTCTGTATATTTTACGAAGCATGATAATAAACCAAGCACTTGTGAACTGACTATTCATCTTCAGAACTAAAGCAGAACCAATGTCACTGAAGATTCCTGTGCTCCTACACCATCATAGAGGTAACCATTAGATTGATTTTTTCAGTAAACTTTTAAGTCATAATTTACATACAATAAAATACAGCCATCTTAAGTGTGTAGGTCTATGAATTTTGACATATATATATATATATATATATATATATATATATATATATTTACCACCTCAATACCAAATGTAACAAATATGTAACCATCACCCTAACAAAGAAATAATTCCATCACCCAAAGTAGTTCCCTTTTATCCCTTTACAGTCAATCCCAACCACTCCAATTTGTCCCAAGCAACCATTGATTTTACTTATTTCCATACAATAATTTTGCCTGCTTGAGAACTCATATAAATGGAATCACTTGTTGTACCTGGCTTCTTCACTAACCCAACATTTAGATTCATCCATATTATGTGTATCGACAGTTTGTTCATTTTTTTGCTGAGAAGACTGTGCCATGTAGACTATGCCACAAATGATGACACTTGGATTGCTTCTAGTTTTGGCTATTATGAATAAAGCTGTTATGAACCTTCAGGTACAAGATTTTTTGTAGGTATATTTTTACTTCAGTTAAATACCTATGGGTGAAATTTTCAGGTATAAAGTAGATAAATGTTTAACTTTGTAAGAAACTGTCAAGGAATTTTCCAAAGTTTTTGTTTTATTCTGTTTTTTAACATTTCACTCCCACCAGAAATGTATCCTTGTCAACAAAAGGTATTGTAAAACTTCAGTTGTAGACATTTTAATTGGTATAAAATAGGTATCTCATTGTGGGTTTAATTTTTATTTGCCTATGACTCTCATGTTAACCATCTTTTCATTTACTTATTGGCCAGAAGTACATTTCTTTTCTAAAGCGTCTATTAAAGTCCTTTGTCCACTTATTTTTAGCAGGCTCTTTCTTTTCTTATAATTGAATTATAAGAATTATTTATAAATTCTGAATGTAAGTCCTTTGTCAGATATATACATTGTGAATATTTTCTCCTGAACTGTGAATATCCTTATTTTTGTAAAAGTGTCTTTGAAAGAGTAGAGATTTTTAATTTTGAAGACATTCACTTTATTGTTTTACTTTATGGTTTTTGCTTTTTGTTACATAAGAAATCTTTGCTTACCTCAAAATTGTAAAGATTTTCCCTTGTGTTTTCTCTCAGAAGTGCAATAGTTTAATCAATCACCTAGTGAGGTAGATTTTTGTTAACACGACTTCCAAATTATGGAAAAAGACATTGAAGCAAATGTGGTAAAGACACACATACATTAATGCCAGGTCTGACTTCCTAATGAATTACAGTTAGGGGAAAATAGGTCTTAAAATTGAAAACAAGATAGGACTTAAAATTGAAATTCCTGAAATCTAAACCCAAATCCTCTACTTCTGGGCTGGGTGACCTTGTTTAAGTAACTTCACTGACTCAAGGCTCATATTCTTCATTTTTTAAATGAGTGGTTAGCGTGAAAATCCTCCATGTTCACTGCAGCTCTAGTTTCATAAGCAAAGACCAGTTTCCTTTATTGAGCACTCTTGAGGGCAAACCACTGCTGCTTCTGGAAGATTCCCATGTATATTGTAAATGATGTGTAAACTCTTTCATCCTGGCAAACAGAGGAATTCAGGCACTGCTGTGCCATTTCACCCCATGTGCTGGCCAAATTCCAATCCATGTAATTGCATTTCACAGCTCTCTCCTCCTCTGCTGTTTCCCTCACCCCAGTCCACCCTGCCTTCCACAGCAGTGGGGATATATTGCTCTGTGTCATGAAACAGCCATCAGGCCAGCCCCTGAAGTGGCTTCTGTGTGCATTCCAGCAAGGGAATTCCTGGAGGATGCATTAATGCCAGTGGCCTTTAGATCAAAATCTTCCTATCAGTGGAAATGTCTCTGGTTACTTCCTCCAAGCACCTAGAAGAAACCCAGAGTCTAGGCAACAAGAGAAACAATGCTGTAGGCAATGACGCAATTTGGAAGGAAGATTACATTTTTAAAATTTTAAAGGAAATGAAAAAATATGATTCTAGGCACAAAATAAATGCAAGCTTGTGATTATTTCCATGGGACTGCTGCTCCAGAGGTAACCTTGCTAATTAGATTTTTTGTATGATTTTTTATTAGATCTTTGTTAATGAGCTTGCACCATCTCATCTCGTCTGCATTTTCCTCAGGCTGCTCTGGAAGTATGCACAGGAGAAAAGAGAGAGGTGTCTGCACACATGTTTATTATGTGTGCAACAATACCTGCTTTGTATTGGACATTTCAAACACTCTGAAAGCCCAATAAGGCAGATAGGCTGTACATCTCTGTCTTTTAGTAGAAATTGATGAACTAAGTAGTTAAATGGCAACCTGGCTGAAGAGGGGAGTGGTTAGATAACAAATAGACAGTTACTTGTGACCTAATCTTGCCTGCGGTTACTGTTATTCCAATAGTGATTCACTGATTTCTTTTTTGTAATCTTTCCCCATCCCAGTCTTAAAAAAATTTTTTTTCCAATGTCTCTATGCCTTCTGAATAACCTTGTTCAATCAACATCCAGAAAACCATGAAGAAATTCAATTCTGTAGCATGTGCCTTCACTGTCCTGCCTTCTTCTTACATGCAGTAGGGTTGGACTCCTCTGAGATTTCCTCCAACTGCATCAGTCTACAGTTTATGATCATAACATCTCTGTGTGTATTGCACATTTGTGCATGCATGTGAATATGGTTGACTTTTGTCCACTGGAGTGGTAAGGATTGACTTGAGAAAGAAGTTGCAAATTTTACAAATTACTTCACTGACAAAAAATAGAACAATAGTTCTCTTATTCAAGAAGTATATTTGGCCATGAAGAGTAGCAGAATATGCCACCCTAAAATATGTCTTTTTGATATACGATTATTTTGAGCTGGTTATTCTGAGAAACGGCAGACATAGGAGAAGCTCTGAAAACAGAGTCAAAGTTACCCTTCTGTAAGATAAATTTATGTTTATAAAGGAAATCTCCATTTGTAAGGGTGTCTTCCTTGAAGTACCAGGCTAAAAATAATGACAGTAAATCACAGGAGAATCTTATCAATGGAGAAGGCACAGACTTAAATCTGCAAAATAATCCTTACCTTTTTTTACCTTGTTTTTTCTAGTAACCTCCCATAACTGCCCCCACATCCCCAAATATTTCTTTTGTCTCAGCTGAAAATGGTATATAAGGTGGTGGCTTGGGCCATCTCAGGGAGTTTACTCATGTTTTCTGGGTATCTCTCATGTATGTATGAGGTATACATGTAAATAAACTTCTGTTTGTTTCTCTCTTGTTAATCTGACTTTTATTACCGAGGGGACTCAGCAAGAGCTCAGAAGGGTAAAGGGAAAACTATTTTTCCTCCCCTACACCCTTCATATCATTACTAAATTTGGGAAAAGTTTCTAATTAAGAATTGCTCTTAAATTAAGAGAAGAATCACAGTTTATTGTCTCCCAGAAACATCCCCTCTTTCATTTGTCATAATGTTGTTTTTATTTATTTTGTCATCTGTTAAATCTGCTTACCTTTGCCTTTACCTTTAACTGTAGTTTTTTAATTGCCCTGATGCCAGGACGCAGAAGCTGCCATGAAAATATTATGACAATAGCTTTAATGCTCATAGAGTCATTACCTCTTTCTTTGCAGTGTTATCCATCTTGCCTTCCTATGACCCACAGATGAGTGGCCTGTAGGGAAAGAAAGGATCAAATAAATTGATGGTGTTATTCTAACTATCATATGAATTAATTTACCTGGACTACTCAATGTAATTTTTCTGTCTTAGTTTCTAAAATATGAATATCTGTCTCACCAAAGTCACAAGGATATAGAGAAAAATAAATGTATTCATTCAAAAGTATTTGCTGAATTCTTGCTACAAGAAACAAAAACAAAAAAAAAATAAGTGAAACCACTAATATTGGAAATTTGATGAGTAAGATGCATTTCCTGCTCTCAAATTTATGTTCTAGAGGAGAAGATATATAGACTAAATTAATGGAATAAAATGTATGTAAAGATATGATGTGATTTTCATGGAAGACTTCATGGGGAAAGTATCTTGAGCTGGGCCTAGAAGCACAATGTGGTGGATTGTATCACACCCGGGAGTGACTGTAACAAAACAGTGTTTCAGAAGCACTGCCCTGGAAATAATGGTCTGAAGGAATATAGAAAGAAACAGATGGGATCAAATGCAAAATTTTGGAAAGTGCTTTGTATAAATAAATGTTAATGTAAATGAGCATCATTATCAAAAACCAAGTGAAGTCTGTTTTGAGGACACTTTTTGTCTCAATATTAGAAATCCCTAAAGGCAAATACAAATGCTACTGAGTGCTATTTTTTCCCAAGCATTGTGAAGCTGGTGGCAAAAGGAAGCTGAGGGCAGAGAGCCCTAGCAAGACATGTAATATTCCTCTCTAGCTTTAGCTGCACTCAGAGGCCTTTCCTCACCATCCTTCATGGATTATGGCTCAAAATAATAAACACATGCACTTAGAAACCACTTGATTTTCCTTGGTAAAAGGAAAATTGTATTAGTTTCCTAGGGCTGCAGTAACAAATTATGATAAACTTGGTGGCTTAAAACAACAGAAACCTTTATTCTCTCACAATTCTGGAGACCAAAGTTCAAAATGAAGAACTGCACTACCTCTGAAGACTCTAGGAGAACATCCTTCCTTGCTTCTTTCAGCATTTGTTGACTCCAGATGTTTCTTGGCATCACTATACTGTTAATTTCCTAAGGCTGCCATAACAAAGTATCATAGACAGTGTGGCTTAAACAAAGGTTTATTTTCTCACAGTCTGGAGACTAGAAACCTAAAATAAAGGTGTCAGTAGGATACCTCTCTCCTTGTCTTGTAGATGACTATCTTCTCTCTCTGCCTTCATATGCTCTTTCGTCTGTGTGTGTACCTGTGTCCTAATCTCTTCTGCTTATAAGTATGCCAATTATGTTGGATTAGGGCCCACCTTAATAACCTCATTTAACCTTAATTATCCATTTAAAAGTCTTAACTCCAAATGCAGTCATAATCTGAAGTACTAGTGTTAGTACTTCAATTTCAGGTGTCAAATTCAGCCCATAACAACTATAATCTCTGCCTTCATCTCCAAATATCTCCTCTTTTGGCTTCTTCTCCTCTTCTATGTTAAATTTTCCTCTGCTTTTCTTTTACAAGGACAATTGTCATTGGATTTAGGGCTCACCCGATAATCCAGGATTATCTCCTCATCTCAAGCTCTGTGGTTTAATTGTGTCTGTAAGAGCCAATTTTCCATATTAGGTTACATTCACAGGTTCTGGGGAATAGGGCATGGACACATCTTTTGGAGATCTATCATCCAATGAAACATAGTTGTGTTCCACTAAGATACTGGTTACCCCAAATCTTTCATTCTATTTTCTTTCTTTTGAGTAATAGAAACTATTATACAACTTAAACAGAGAAAGCATCTCCTAGGGGAGGTGGGATACCACTATAGAGAGATAGTTACTACTTACAACATAATCAAAAGTATTTTGTCTTATCTGGCACTTTTTTTGTTATCTTTTAATATCAAAGATTCAGATAGCATGAAGATTTCTGGTTCTTGGCTAAGCTTTAATTTCTATATCTGTATTTAGAGAAGAGCTAACAAGGGAAAGTGGAAATAATATTTCTAAATAGTAAGATTTATAGCTATAAATACCATTACTTTGGTTCTAATTCATGATTTAAAAATCATTTGTAAATGTTTAATATAGATGCAGGTCATCTATAAATTCACTTATAATTTTTGATTAAACTACTTATGCATTGGCAAAAAAAAAAACATCATGACTCTAATAATCTAAGACATTATTATTTATTGAGTAAGCAACTATTATTTGGTAAGCTATTAAAAAATATTGACTACCCATTCTATGGATTTTCATTGTACTTAAAGGCAGTATCACATTGTTTTGCACTTATTCATACAAGCATGGTTTTATTCCTATAGGACATAAAATAACAAATAGGTTTTCCAGGCTACAAATAGTGATATTTAGGAAGTAGCAAAAATATTAGAGAACAGTTCAGAGTGACCTGAGAGAAGGATTTTGGGAAGACTATGACATCAAATAAGAAAAGAAAGCTAGGGCTACTTTAGAGTGGTCTTGGTACACCATGCTTAGGAATTTACATTTTTTCTTCTAGGCAGAAGGACATCATTGAAAATGTTATTAAAATAGGGAGCATAGTATAATTCAACTCTAGAAAGGGAAATATAAATCTGGCACAAATTTGCAAAGCAAGAAATAAAATTAATACTAATACCTCGTTATCTCATAACACATGAAAAGAGACCTAAGTATATGAAAGATATACTCTGTGAACATGCCAGTTCTTCCCTTATATTGGGTTGGCCAAAAAGTTCATTCAGGTTTTTTTTTGTAACATCTTATGGTAAAATCCAAACAAATGTTTTGGCCAACCAAATAATTTGATAAATTCAATGTAATCTTAATTGATATAATTTCTGTTTATTTGCTCTTTAACTATAGAAGCTACTTCTATATTTCAAGTGGAAAAACAAACAATAAAAACAGCCAGCAGGTAAAAAAAAATAGTAATAAAGGGGAGAAACATACAAAAATATTAAAATATATCATAAAGCTGCTGTAATTAAAACAGTTTGGCCCAGCATAAGAAGACTAACAGATCAATGGAACAGAACAGCAGGAGGGGACTCTATAAAAGTTATGCATATATGTAAGATTTTAATATGTGAAGTCACTATTAAAAGATTTACCATTAATTTCTTTCACAAAAACTATTGATAAATCAAAAACTTGAAAAAGTATGTGAAAAAATACTCCATAATACTAACAAAAATTTTAATGTTTCAGGAGAAAAGGTTTTTGATACAGGATTAAAAATATAAAATAAAAATTTTAAAAGATATATTAATTTCTGAACAAATTTATCATTAACAAGTAAAAAAAAATCAACTTAGAAAATATCTTTGTGATTTTTTATAAATGACTAACATATTAAATATCACTTAAGATCAATTATTTATAATGATTTATAATTACATAAGATACTTATTTACATGTGTCTTAAATTTCTTACAAATAAAAACCTAAAATAACGAATAAAATTAGTCAATAGATACTTAAAAAGGAAATATGAATGACTTATAACATATAAAAGTATTGGTAGGAGAGTAATACAAATACAAATTTATGCAATATCTTGTATGATAACTTGGAATGTCTATCAAAATGTGAAATGTGTCCTTTGGGTAAGCAATTCTACTTCTAGGAATTTAACTCATAAATACACTGAAATAAATTCAAAATAATTTATGTACAAGGATATTTATTACAGAAGTCTTTGTAATAACTAAATTTTGGTAACATCCTGGATGCTCATAGAGAACATTTTTACTAGTCTACCCTTTTGTTGAACTATTTATTTAGCAGTCTCTTTAAATAAAATAGTCAGAAGCTCTTATAACATAAGATATTCACAAAATGGAATATTACAAAGCAATCAAAAATAACTTAGATAATAATATAGCTAATTCCCAAGACTTGGTTAATTCAAATAAATGAAACTAAAAGGACCAGCAATGTGTACAATATGGTTCCATTTGTGCAGAAACGTTGGAAACACATATAAAGTATTTGTGTTTATGCAATTTTGTATATGAGAAAATATCTGAATAAACATCTATGAACTTTTGACACTTGATATCACTGATGAGGGTGTCTATTGACCTGGAATGTGAAGCTTTATTCTTAGTCTATGTTTTTCTTAATACTTTCAATATTTTAGAATATTTTAATGCCTATACACACATACACATGCAAAAAAAAACCAAAAAAAAAAAACAAACAGATTTAACAAGATGGATAAATTGCAAGGGAAGAGAAACAAATGATTCAGGAGTTTAGTTAAATAATCCAGTCAAAAGATTAGCCAAAGTCTACATTAAGGCACAGGAAGGGGGATAGGGGAAAGTAGACAGCTTTAAAGACATTTAAGGGCCAAATTTTAGGATTTGATAACTCAATGTATGTGGGGAATGGAGGAAATGGTAAGGGAGGTGTCAAGAATGAGCATGGAGTTGGACAACCGATGTGGTAATCAATAGATTTTTTTAAGCATAGAAACAGCCTTGGTGAATAGATATTGAGACAATTGTGGATATCTACTATTTGAGATCCCTATAGTATGTAGAGATGGACATTTCTAAACAATAGATGGAAAGGATAATAGAAAATTGAAGACTACTGCTCATTGACATTAAATTTAGTGTCTCTCAGACATCATTACCTATAGAAATGAGATAAAATAGTACTCTGTCAAAGGTACATCTTCCCCAGCCTTCTAACTTTTGACAATAATTGTGAATTCATTTTACTCGCTGCCACTTTCCTTTTTCTTCTATTTTACTATCAGGATACAACATAGAGAATTTTACTAGTTGAATAGTCCAAAGTATTTAGAATTGGGAAACACTAATCTAGTCTTACCTTCTCGTTCGTAGTTATAAGGGAAACAGAGCAGAGTTTTAAATAACTTGCCTTTTACGCATCTATCTAGAGACAGTATCTGGAAAAGCCTAAACTGACTTCTAAGGTAACAGTGGTTCTACAATCAGTACTTGGTGAGGCAAGTTTTACTTTGATTTCAGGTGGGTGAGGCTAAAATTTTAAAATGTGCTTGTCAACAACAAACTGGCACATGCCATTGGCACTTGACATTGGCACTTGCCAACTACCTCTACAAGGATTAAATCATGTGCTGCTGCAGCTGCTGATTTTCAACACCCCCATGAAAGGAGTTCAGGGTGGAGAGCTGAAATGAGGTACTCTGGGAGAAACTGGCAGAACAAGTCTTCAGATAGTTAGATATTTTCAGAAGCCGATTTTATGAGCCTAATTCTTGTATCTCCTCATATCTAGAAAAGCAGTAAAATCCTTCATGGTGACTCTGCTCCTCGTGACTAACAGTAACCTTCACTAGATTAAGAGAAACATTCTGCAAAAAAATATGTGCTCAATTGCATGTAATCCCCCTTCATCAAAACCACGTATATACTGACCTTCCCCCCTTTCATTTTTGGAGCAGTTTCTCAAAGCTATCTGAAATGCTGTCTCCCAGGTTATTGTCCTCATTTTGCCCCAAATAATACTTAACTTACAACTCTCATGTTGTGCTTTTTTTTTTAAAGTCAACATGCTTAATGAAGAGAAAGAGTCAAATCCATAATAGAAACTTTGCATTATCTGATGAAAAATAAATAAATTCCTTAAGACAGATCAACAATAAGAGTGTAATAGCTGATGCATATTTCCTGAATTTTTCAGATGCTAAAACCACCAACAAATGGAAGAAATTAACTATTTGATGATCATGATATTGATCATCTGATCACTATCAACCAGAGAATTGTGCACAAACTGGTCACATACTCTGGGATGTCCCTCCCTCACTTTGCCTTTAAAAATATATACACTACCAAATATAAAATAAATAGCTAGTGGGAAGCAGCCACATAGCACAGGGAGATCAGCTCGGTGCTTTGTGACCACCTAGAGGGGTGGGATAGGGAGGGTGGGAGGGAGGGAGACACAAGAGGGAAGAGATATGAGGATATATGTATATGTATAACTGATTCACTTTGTTATAAAGCAGAAACTAACACACCATTGTAAGGCAATTATACTCCAATAAAGATGTTAAAATTAAAAATCCTTTGCTGAAACTCTTGGGGAGTCTGTGTTCTTTTGAGCAGGAACCACCTGTTCTCCTTGCTTGACCCTGCAATAAAACTTCCTCTGCTCCACAATCTGATGTTTCAGTTTGTTTGGCCTCACTGTGCAGGCACACACACTTGCATTCAGTAAAAAAAGGATGGTTCATTGATATTCACAATTCCCAAACCCTGGTGAGTTTACAATTCCCAAAACTTGTTGAGCACTGGTAGATTCTGAGAGGATGGTGTTTATAGGTTGCTCTCAAGTTATGAGCCTGATTTGGGTTGTTTTGATTATGGATGAGTAACCTCAGGCATGTATGAGGTTCAGAATGAATGGCTTTAAGCACCTTTTTCTTTTTTTATTTTTTACAAAATTTCAATTTGGCAAAACTCAAAACATTCTTTTTTTGTCAAGCATTTTCTCTTAATTATTAAACCCATGTGAATGCTAATGGAAGCTTAATCCATATGTTTCTCATTCACTTGCATTCAATTCATCAGGTGCTGTTTTGTAACAGCCTTTGACATGAAAGCAGCATTCTTAGAAACAGGAAGTGCCATTCTGCCAAAAGGTAAATGAATTCTAACTCTCAAAGATTTAAATTCCTTTTGAAATGCTGAGGCTAAAAAAGAAACACAGGATTTAACTTGGCAACAAATGTTCTCTAACCATTCATTTCTTCAATTTTAGTTGTGGAAAATTACGTGAAAATTAGGGTGGGTTTGTTTCCTCTTTGCTGATACCACACAGCTCATTGTCAAGTCAAATGGAGGGAGAATATTTGTTCTGAGTATGGCTGATGTTCCTGTGCCCAAAAATATTTGATATGTTGTTGGTGAAATTTTCTTCACCTTCAGGAAGAGGCTGTAAACAGGGAAAGGAGAAACCCTGCATTCTGATCAAACCCTACTCTATTTCAACCATCAGATAATTATTTCTCTCTTTTCTGGATTGGATAATCAGCTAAAGGTGTAAGGCTAATATGAATTATATTAGCATAAGTTGCTTTTATTCTCTGGGGTTCTCTAGAAAAAAAAAGGTTCTCTAGGCATCTTTTTCTAATTTTTATTTCTTTATTCCCCAGAATGATTACAATGCGCAGTCAAGTTTAAGAATGGGTCTCCAGTTCCCATGGCACTCAATATAAAATCTTCACTCCTCCCCTCGAAAACCTACTGAATCAGAATCCTCTGCTTAAAGATACCTTCAGATGATTCATGTGAGCATTAACATTTGAGAAGCAAGCTTTGAAAATGTCAATGCCTAAATCCACCATCAGAGATTTTGATTTAACTTAGCCTGGGCATTGGGATTTTTTTCAAACTACCCAGGGATTTCTCATGTGGCAGAAAAATTTGAGAAAGAGTACTCTAAGATACTTTGTGGAATCTCAGGTTCAATGAGTTTAAGAAAATCACTGTCAGAATTTGATGATAACATATTTATGACCTAGCAGGGTAGAAAAAGATGGCTAATGATCTCATCTTGTGACATCACTGTCTATTTCTAGGTTGAGTGTATCATCATCCAGGTTAAATGGCTGCCCTAAAAAGAATTCCCTAATTATCACCTTTAAGAAATACCACATCACTGGAAAAGCCGTCATTAATGTTTTATTTTTTTTCTTCCTCAAATTTCTCTTCCAAAATACAAATCTTCCCATGAAGGTCAATATTCTTATCACTGCAATATAAATAAGCATGTTCAATCACCTTTCTCTGATTCACTGAATTATCAATAATAACTCTGAAACTGAACGTCATGTTGTTGAATAAAACTGTGTTAATCCCCAGGTTAGAGAAGAGGAAGAAATGGCAGCCACTCACAGCCAATGAAAGAGAGCTGCAGTGTCTGAACGGTGGTGTGGGGGTGTACTTTGAAAGCCATCTTTTGAGAGATTATCTGGGTAGGACTACAAGGCCTTGGGAATAATTACAGTTGATTTGTAAGTGATGCCTGTAGTGGCAGTAAGGAGTAAAGGGCTGGCATGAGGAAATCTGAATTTTAGGATTAAAATAGTAATAATCAATGAGAAACCTGGCAGGCCTTTAGAATGGAGTCTAGAGTGCAGGATTGGTTTTATTAAATGAATAAATGAAATGGGTCATAATGTTACAAACCAAGACTCGGAAGAAACAGAAAAGTGAATGGTGAAAAACAAATAGCAAAACAATCAAACTGAGAAGCATGAGTAGAGGACCAAAAGAAAAAAAAAAGAAAGTAAAATCAAAGTTGGTTCACAAATCATAAGTGTGTTTATAAAAAGGTATTTAAGGAAAAATAATTGGAGTGTTTTTTTTCCCTCTATATTACCCTCTACATCTATTCAATCATTATGTTCCATTGAATTTATTCCCTATATGCTTTCAAATTCTCTCATTGGAATATTCCATCAGCACTAAGTTTTCCCTTTCAGGTTGGTCTTACCATCCCATTCCCCACATAGCATACAGAGTGGCATACAACTCCAAAATACACAGTTATCAAACATACATGAAAACATTTATAAAAATTTAACCTTATATTGTGCCATAAATGAGTCTCAACAAATATCAAAGCATTGAAATCATACAGAGTATATACTCTGACCACAGTGCAGTTAAGCTAGAAATCAATAATAAAAAGTTAACTGAAAAAATACTGTTCAGAAATTAATAAATAATCTTATAAAATAAACCATGTGTCAAGAATAGATTGGGGAAAAGTAAAAGATTGAATAGAATAATATCACAATATGGTTATGCAGCTAAATCCATAATTAGAGGGAAATGTGTAAAATTAAGCAATATATTTTTTAAAAAGAATAACTGATAATTAATGAAGAAGTTAGAAATAGAACAATAAAATGAATCACAATAAAGTGTGAGGAAAGAAATGACAAAGATGAATGCAGAGTTAAAATAAAATTCATGCATGCAAGATAGATAATCTTCAAAGCTTAAAATGAAACAGCATTTTAAATTCATAATCTCAGACAGGATTAATCATCAATGCCAGGAATAAAAAGTAGCCAGCAGTACCAATTATACTATTAATAGACAATAAGGGATACTAAGAAAATATTTAAGAAATATTATAACTAAGAAAATAACTAAGAAAATTATTATGGAAAATAATTTGAAATGTTTGGTAATCAACGTTGAAATGATGAAATTTACAGAAAAATATAATTTTCCAAACTGACCCATAGAAGAAATGGAAAGTCAGAAATTCACCAACACTGAATTTTACCAAGCATTTAGGAAAGATATAATGGTTATTACCCAATGCCCAAATTCTTCAAAATGTAAGAAAAAAAAAAAAGGAAACAATTACAAACTCATTTTATGAAGCATCTTTTATATGTAAATCTGATAAGCATATTAACACAGAGGAAATTGCAGCCAATCTAAGTGTTAATAAATTATATCTGTATATGTGTGTGTATGTATGTATACATATAGATATGTATAATAATGTCATGAATAATTTGAAGTTATTCTGTACATTTGACTGATTTAAAATATCAATATAATTTATTACATTAATATAAAATTGACAGAAATAATAGAATCTCATGATTGAAAAAAAATTTTTTATAATTTCAACTCATATTAGTGATAAAAAGTATAATATCCAAGTTTAGAAGAAAACTGTATTAATCTGATGAAACATCACTGAAAAAAACCCTGCAATAACCATTACACGTTAATGGTTAACCATTACATGCCAACATAATAAATGTGGAGTGACAATAATCCCCACTACTATGCCTCATACTCAGTATTGTCCTGGGAACTCTATCTAGTGCAAAAATGAAGACAACAAATAAGTTTGTAAGCATGAAAAAACTGAAAAATGTCATTATTGTAGATGATATAATCACAAATAAGGAAATCCACCAGAATGTAGAGGTATGTTATTAGAAATGACATATGAGGTTGTTGAGTTGACAACAGCAAGGTTGTTAGCTACAGGTCAATACAAAAAAAATCAGTTTTATTTTTATATTCAAGCAACAAATAGAAAGTGTAACTTTTAAAAATATTATTTATAATTGGAAGAAAATCAAATGGCTTAGAAAAATATTTAATAAAAGATATGCATATATCTAAATAGAAAACTATAAAATATTGATAAAAATAAAGACCTTAATAAATGGGGGGAAAACCATTTTCATGGAATGGAAGGTGCCAATTGTCACTAAACTAGTCTCTAAATGCAGTTCAGTCCTAGTCAAAATCCTAGCACGTTTCTTTTTTTCTCTTGGTGTGTGTGTGTATGTTTGTGTGTGTGTGTGTAACTTCAACTAATTTTAAAATGTGTGTGACAATGCAAAGAGCCAAGTATAATTGAAAAATCTTGAGGGAAGAGAAATTGAGTGAGTATATGTTGTATCAGATACCAATACTTTTTATAAAGCTACAATAATTAGATCAAGGTGTAATCAGGTTGAGAATAGGCCTAAGACCAAGGCTTAAGAGCAAATGAAAGAGAATCTAGAAGCAGACCAATGCCTAATTGGACATATGATGACATTCATTTCTAGGGGACTGTTCCTCTAGACAGAATATACCAGGACCCAACTCTTCTGGAGTCAGAAATGAATAGGGAGTCTGAATGCCATATAATTTATGTCATCAATCATCAGAATCAGAAAATACACTTGACTTAGACATTCTTTTTGCTTATTTCTTTATTTTCCCATAACATCCTATTGTCAACTGAAAAAAAAATGCACCACCTAAAAGTTGAGAGCTAAGTTTTATTTGGTGGACAAAACTGAGGACTTAAGCTTGGGACACAGATAATTTTAAGAGACTGCTCTGAAGGGGGTGTGACGAAGCCAGGATATATAGCAGTTGTTCAACAAAACCAAATAGTCAAAACATCAAAAAATTATTGTTAATAAAAGAAAACCAGATATCTCAAGTTAAGGAATTCAGCACTCTTTTATATATTGGAAGATGCAAGAGTCTGGGCTCACTGAAATCATTCCTTTGTATGCACCTCAGCCATCTGGGGCCAGTATCCTCTTTTCTCAACTTGAGTTCCATCAGGATGCAGCATCAGAAGTGACTGCAGCAGCTGACTGCTAGATGGGCTTGGCAGTGGGCAGCCCAATTGTCTCCATCCTGAGTTCCCTCAGGGCTCACTGTCTAGTCAGCTGTAATGTGATGGTTTGAGGGCTGCAACATCCTTTGTTTACTGATATGGCAGGTAATATTTTAGTTTACACTAGCAAAGTTTTGTTTTCAATGCTTCTGTTAAAAAAAGAGAGAAAAAGAGAGAAATAATTTTCTCAGATTTGCTAATGGTTGATATGGAAAATTGTGGGATAAGACAAAAGAAAAAAAAATCTGACTGTGCTTTATCAGAAGAGCTGGGGTAAGCACAGCACCTTGGAGACATGTTGAGATCATGCCAACTGGAGGGTCAGGGTAAAGTGGGAGAGGATAAGTTCTCCATACCAAGGGTACTGCTGGGAATAACTGAGATGGCTGTTTTTGTCTCTTAATTATTAAAAAAAAAAAAAAATATATATATATATATATATATATATATATATATATATATATATATATATATATATATATAATTGCAATTCAGAATGTTAAAAACTGCCCAGATGCCCCTTAATTCATTATCTGAATTATTTTCAGTCTCTGAGCATCTTCCATTATTGTCATCTTTGCTTGGCCTTGTGGTGTGAATTCTATACTTCTCCCCAAGAAGTGCCACGGAAGTTGTGAAGCACAGCTATTGCATATCTAAAAGTTATATTCAAGATTTAATTAATGGTAAAGGAGAGTGTCCATATAAGCCTAAAGCAAGGAAGAGGAACCACTGGAAGAAAACAAGGGGAAGAACCCCTCAAGGCAACTCTAAAACCCACCTTTTTAGGCCCCTGGCCTGGTATATCTTTATTCTGCAGAATAGAAGCAGCAGGGTGGGGAATAAAGTTTTCTCAGACATTTGAGTATAGATGAGTGCATAGTAGCTTACAGGGGGTCTCTGAGAATGCCCTCTTCTCTAGACATTCTGGGGCATAGATAATTACCTTATTAGCCTCAATGGACTATGTTAAGCTGAAAGAATGATTTGACTGCAAAATGAAACCATTTTAACTTTTAGCTTTGGCTGAATAAGTATATTGTCAAATCTCCCCAGAAATCAACTATGAAGCTGGGTAAAGTTGACAAAACAACTATTTTGGTGCTCTGGAAATTGATCAAATATAGATAATAATCTGAGAAGTATTTATTCTTGAAAAACTGCTGAATTTAAATTATATGTGAACTGTGGAATCTGTGGCACTCTGGCCTGGGCAACTGCCATCTCTGCAGCTTTGTTAACATAGGGCAGGGCAGGGCATGAGGAATGGCATCTGCCACTATTAAAAGTATCTAATTTCACAGGTTATATGCTTGTATTTCCCCTTCCATAAATGCCAGAGAAAATTATCCTTATCAGAAAGAACCATATATAGAGAAGTGTTAGTACTTTTGGTACCCAGCAACCCTAATGAACTCTTGAGCTACAAGTTCTCATGAATAATAATTTCGCTGATTAGATACTCCAACAAAGGGAGGCAGTCTTTATCCAGAGGCACCCCTTGGGATTTTGGCCTTGTCACCTCCCTCATGAATTCCAGGTGCAATCTTTTTGAAAAGTGACTACTACCTTGCTCTTAGCTCTTGTGAAAACTAAACGCCTGACCCATAGGAGCCTTGTGACTGTCTTGCCAGATTAGTTCACTTAGGGGAGAATCAATTCAAGTGCAACGACTAATAAGATGAAAAGGACCCAATAACCCTAGCTTGTCAAATGGAAATGCAAGAAAGCCGCTGTCCTGATTCTACTGACATTTCAGCTTTATATGAAAAAGTGACATTTCAGCCTTACATACAAAAATGGAAGCTATTTCCTTGGAGAAAACTTCAATCCCCCATTCCGCTGTATCAAGCAAAATTACTGGCTCAAGGGGGCCCTCCATTCACTTAGACCTCCCTAAATGCCTGGGCTTCCTTCACTGATGATTCTTCTTATTGAAGTCCAATGGTGTCTGCTGGGCTGCTATGGCTAGAGTCCAGCTCCAGTTAAACAGGAACAAAAGCAGGCATTGTCTCCCAACTCAGTGGGCAGAACTTAAGACATGTCTCATGACTCTGGACAAGACTCCCCTTGATGAACATTGGCATAGTTTTACTCGTTCTTAGGCTATTGCCAGTAACCTAGCTATTTGGTCTTCCACTTAAATAATTAGAGACTGGCAAATTAAAGGCATCCCTCTCTGGGGCCACAAAATATGAAAACAAATAGTGGCTGCCAATTGAACTCTTTGGGTCACACAAGTAGATACCTATGGTAAGGGCCTGTTTTCTGATGAGACTAGCAAGAATTAAGTTGATTCTAGAGGCTGACTGAGCCTCTCTACCACTTAGATTGGCATAATTGCTGCCTGAGTTCATCATGGTACCAGACATGGCAACACATCCACTGTTATAAACTGGATACAAAGTAAAACTCTCTGTGTTTCTGTTAGCCCAGAAGAGACTTCCACTACCTGCCAAACTTGTGACTCTTGCAAGCATTTGAACCAGTTGTCTCGTGGTGGAGAAAGACTTCCCCATCTATCCCTGGCAACTTAACTGTATCAGAATTTTGACTTCCCTCTTGAGGTTTTCAGTGGTACCTCATCTCTGATGACATTTATTTAGGTTAGCATTTTGCTGTTCCAGCTTTATCAGATGGAACATTCAACGCCATTGAGATTTTTGAAACTAATATTTTAAGCTTTCCAAACCATTGTTAGTCTGATAATGGGCTGACAATCATGGTATTTGATGGAACTTCTTTCTGTCACCCAGAGGCATTTGGTATTATTGAACATTGGAACAGGCTGACACAAAAATATTCCTGATTCTACCTCCCTTAGCTTCTCCTGATCCACACACCTTAACAGGATATTTTAAGTCATTGAATGTGGCTGTCCCTAGAAAGGGATTGTCTCTTTTCATCTCAAAATAAAAGACCTATTTTGAAAGTTTAATATGCCATCTTGAATACTGATGCTTTTCTTTCCCGTAGAAGCAACCCTAGGCTGAATTTTTGGTTAACCCTCTGGTTGGCAACTTGGCCAAATGTGGGCCTAGGATATAAAAACTTAATTTTGGTTCAATCGCTTGGATTGTCTTATTGGATTGGCATGGTTATAGTTCATAAGAATAATGACCACTAGGTTGAGTACAGAGGTAATCATAAAAAAATACCCTTTTCCCACTTGCACCTGGCCCTTCTGTATGAAAAGTCTAGGTATAAGAAGGGGATGATGGGAGAGGGGTGTGAAATTATGGCCAGTGGAATAGGATATAACAATTTTGTGGCATTCGAGAGAGAGCAGCAACATAGGCACCTCAGGAGAAAACACACTTAGATCTTGGGAGGAATGGAGAAGGGAGGACAATTAACAATCATTTGTATTTCGATGTTGGCCTTATAGAATTTCTCACAAGGGAAAACACCCTAGTGTCATTCTCCTAAACTGTTGCAAGTAACTGATAGTTGAGTCTGCCATTCACCATGTGTTCAGTAGAGCTCTGAACACAATTTGATCATTATTCTCGTTAACCTTAGTAAGAAGTCTGTCAAAAATAACTGAGGATGGCCCTAGCTCATAAACTTCCTACACAGATTACCTGTCAACACTTCTGGATGTCTTCCCCATTCCCATTCTCAGTCATTCTATGAGAGCGGACAAATGTCACCCAGTAGGGAAGAATGAACTTGACCCTCCTTTGACAGCCTTCCAAAAACGAAAATTAGACTCAATTATTACAAGTGAACTGGGAAAAATTATGCCTAAAAACTGTCTGAAAAGCCACTTTAAAGATGTTGTCAATCTGCCCAACCTTTCTCCCCTCAGCAAATACAGTTCCCATTTGGTGTCTCCAACAATTGTTAATAATACTTTCTTTGCAGAAACACCAGGTATATTCTGGGATGGTATTTCTTGTGTGGGATTGAGGTATTAAATGGCCTCACTTCCAAAAATATTGTGACTTTCTTCTTAAGTTTGGCCGTAAAGTGACTACAAGTATGTTAACTTCATGTTCCTGGAGAGCATTCAGTTTAGTCTTAACTCACTGAGAAAAGCTGTTATAGATAGAATTCCCCTATGTTTCCTTACAGCTGTTTTATTTTTTATACATCTTAACTGGAGTATATTTTCTTTACAATATTGTGTTAGTCTCTGCTGTACAACAAAGTGAGTCAGCTATATGTATACATATATCCCCATATCCCTTCCCTCTGAAGCCCCCCTCCCACTCTCCCTATAGCACCCCTCTACATCATCACAAAGCACCGAGCTGATGTCCCTGTGCGATGCAACAGCTTCCCACTAACATTCTATTTTTCATTTGGTAGTGTATATATGTCAGTGCTACTCTCTCACTACGTCCCAGCCCCCTTTCCCGCCCTGTGTCCTCAAGTCCATTCTCAACGTCTGCATCTTTATTCCTGCCCTACCACTAGGTTCATCAGTACCATCTTTCTAGATTCCATATATATGCATTAGCATAGGGTATTTGTTTTTGTCTCTTTGACTTACTTCACTCTGTATGAGAGACAGGTGAAGGTCCATCCACCTCACTACAAATAACTCAATTTCATTCCTTTTTATGGCTGAGTAATATTCCATTGTATATATGTGCCACATCTTCTTGATCCATTCGTCTGTCAATGGACATTTTGGTTGTGTCTATGTCCTGGCTATTGTAAATAGTCCTGCAATGAACATTGTGATATATGTATCTTTTTTAATCATGGTTTTCTCAGGGTAAAAGACCAGTACTGGGATTGCAGGGTCATGTGGTAGTTCTATTTATGTTCTTTAAGCAATCTCCATAGAGTTCTCCATAGTGGCTGTGACAATTTACATTCCCACCAACAGAGCAGGAGGGTTCCTTTTTCTCCACACCCTCTCCAGCGTTTATTGTTTCTAGATTTTTTTGATGATGGCCATTCTGACGGGTGTGAGGTGATGCCTCATTGTGGGTTTTTTGTTTTTAATTTTTTTAAATTTATTTATTTATTTTTGACTGCATTGGGTATTTGTTGCTATGCACAGGCTTTCTCTAGTTGCGGCGAGTGGGAGCTGCTCTTCATTGTGGTGTGCAGGCTTCTCATTGTGGTGTCTTCTCTTGTTGTGGGGCACAGGCTCTAAGCACACAGGCTTCAGTAGCTGTGGCACATGGGCTCAGTAGTTGTGGGTCTAGGGCTCTAGAGCACAGGCTCAGTAGTTGTGGTGCATGTGCTTAGCTGCTCTGCAGCATGTGGGATCTTCATGGACCAGGGCTCGAACCCGTGTCCCCTGCATTGGCAGGTGGATTCTTAACCACTGCGCCACAATAAAAGCCCCTCATTGTGGTTTTGATTTGCATTTATCTAATGATTAGTGATGTTGAGCATTTTTTCATGTGTTTGTTGGAAATCTGTATGTCTTCTTTAGAGAAATGTCTATTTAAGTCTTCTCCCCATTTTTAGATTGGGTTGTATGTTTTTTTGATATTGAACTGCAAGCTGCTTGTATATTTTGGAGATTAATCTTTTGTCAGTTTTTTCATTTGCAAATATTTTCTCCCATTTTGGGGGTTGTCTTTTCATCTTGTTCATGGTTTCCTTTGCTGTGCAAAAGCTTTTAAGTTTCATTAGGTCCCATTTGTTTAGTTTTGTTTTTACTTCCATTATGTTAAGGTGGATCAAAAAGGATCTCCCTGTGATTTATGTCATAGAGTTCTCTGCCTATGTTTTCCTCTAAGAGTTTTATAGTGTCTGGCCTTATATTTAGATCTTTAATTGATTTTGAGTTTATATTTGTGTATGGTATTAGGAAGTGTTCTAATTTCATTCTTTTACATGTAGCTGTCCAGTTTTTCCAGCACCACTTATTGAAGAGGCTGTCTTTTCTCCATTGTATATTCTTACCTCCTTTATCAAAAATAAGCTGACTATATATGTGTGGGTTTATTTCTGGGCTTTCCATCCTGTTCCATTGATCTATATTTCTGTTTTTGTGCCAGTACCATAATGTCTTGATTAGTGTAGCTTTGTAGTATAGTCTGAAGTCAGGGAGCCTGATTCCTCCAGCTCCATTTTTCTTTCTCAAGATTGCTTTGGCTATTCACGTTCTTCTGTGTTTCCATACAAATTGTGAAATTTTTGTTCTAGTTCTGTGAAAAATGTCATTGGTAATTTGATAAGGATTGCATTGAATCTGTAGATTGCTTTGGGGAGAATAGTCAATTTTACAATGTTGATTCTTCCAATCAAAGAACATGGTATATCTCTCCATCTGTTTTTACCATCTTTGATTTCTTCCATCGCTGTCTTATAGTTTTCTGCTTATGGGTCTTTTGCCTCCTTAGGTAAGTTTATTTCTAGGTATTTTATTCATTTGCAGCAATGTAAATGGGAATGTTTCCTTAATTTATCCTCCTGATCTTTTGTTGTTAGTGTATAGGAATGCAAGAAATTTCTGTGCATTAATTTTTACCCTGCTACCTTACCAAATTCATTGACTAGTTCTAGTAGTTTTCTGGTGGCATCTTTAAGACTTCTTATGTATACAATCATGTCATCTAAAAAGAGTGACAGTTTTACTTCTTCTTTTCCAATTTGTATTCATTTTATTTCTTTTTCTTGTCTGATTGCCATGGCTAAAACTTCCAAAACTATGCTAAATAATAGTGGCAAGAGTGTACATCCTTTTCTTGTTTCTGATCTTAGAGGAAATACTATCAGTTTTTCACCATTGAGAATGATGTTTGCTGTGGGTTTGCCATATATGGCCTTTATTATGTTGAAGTAGGTTCCCTCTATGCCCACTTTCTGGAGAGTTTTTATCATAAATGCGTGTTGAATTTCGTCAAAAAGCTTTTTCTGCATCTATCAAGATTCTCATATGGTTTTTATACTTCAATTTGTTAATATGGTGTATCACATTGATTGATTTGCATATGAAAATAAATGTAATGATCGATTGCATTGCAATGAAGAATCCTTGCATTCCTGGGATGAACCCCATTTGATCATGGTGTATGATCTTTTTAATGTGCTGTTGGATTCTGTTTGCTAGTATTTTGTCGAGGATTTTGGCATCGATGTTCATCAGTGATATTGGCCTGTAAGTTTCTTTTTTTGTGACATCTTTGTCTGGTTTTTGTATCAGGGTGATGACGGCCTCGTAGAATGAGCTTGGGAGTGTTCCTCCCTCTGATATATTTTGGAAGAGTTTGAGAAGGATAGGTGTTAGCTCTTCTGTAAATGTTTGATAAAATTCACCTGTGAAGCCATCTGGCCCAGGACTTTTATTTGTTGGAAGATTTTAAATCACAGTTTCAATTTCAGTGTTTGTGATTGGTTTGTTCATATTTTCTATTTCTGCCTGGTTCAGTCTTGGAAGGTTGTATTTTCTAAGAATTTGTCCATTTCTTCCAGGTTGTTCATTTTATTGGCCTATAGTTACTTGTAATAGTCTCTTATAACACTTTGTATTTCTGCAGTGTCAGTTGTTACTTCTCCTTTTTTGTTTCTATTTCTGTAAGTGTGAGTCTTCTCCCTTTTTTTCTTGATGAGTCTGGCTAATGGTTTATCAATTTTGCTTATCTTCTCAGAGAACCAGGTTGATCTTTGCTATTGTTTCCTTCATTTCTTTTTCATTTATTTCTAATCTGATCTTTATGATTTCTTTCTTTCTGCTAACTTTGGGTTTGTTTGTTTTTTCTTCCTCTTTCTCTAATTGCTTTAGGTGTAAGGTTAAGTTGTTTATTTGAAATTGTTCTTGTTTCTTGAGGTAGGATCGTATTGCTATAAACTTCCCTCTTAGAACTGCTTTTGCTATATCCCATAGGATTTGGGTTGTTGTGTTTTCATTGTCATTCGTATCTAGGTATTTTTTAAATTTCCTCTTTGATTTCTTCAGTGATATCTTGGTTATTTGCTAGCGTATTGTTTAGCTTCCATGTGTTTGTATTTTTTACAGTTTTTTTCCATTATTTATATCTAGTCTCATAGCATTGTGGTCGGGAAAGATGCTTAATATGATTTCAATTTTCTTAAATTTACTAGGGCTTAATTTGTGAGCCAAGATGTGATCTATCCTGGAGAATGTTCCGTGTGCACTTAAGAAACTGTATTCTGTCATTTTTGGCTGGAATGTCCTATAAATATCAGTTAAGTTCCTCTAGTGTATTGTGCCATTTAAAGCTTGTGTTTCCCTATTTATTTTCATTTTGGATGATATGTCCATTGATGAAAGTGGGGTGTTAAAGTCCCCTACTATTATTGTGTTACTGTTGATTTCCCCTTTTATGGTTGGTGTCATTTGCCTTATGTATTGTGGTACTCCTATGTTGGGTGCATAAATGTTTACAATTGTAATATCTTCTTCCTGAATTGATGCTTTGATCATTATGTAGTGTCCTTCTTTGTCTCATGTAATAGTCTTATTTTAAAGTATATTTTTTCTGATATGAGTATTGCAACTCCAGCTTTCTTTTGATTTCCATTTGCATGGAGCATCTTTTTCCATCCCCTCATTTTCAGTCTGTATGTGTCCCTAGGACTGAAGTGGGTCTCTTGTAGACAGCATATACACGTGGGCTGTTTTTGTATCCATTCAGCCAGTCTGTGTCTTTTGTTTGGAGCATTTAATCCATTCATATTTAAAGTAATTATTGATATGTTTTCCTGTTACCATTTTCTTAATTGATTTGGGTTTGTTTTTGTAAGTCATTTTCTTCTCTTGTGTTTCCCGCTTAGAGAAGTTCCTTTAGCATTTGTTGTAGAGCAGGTTTGGAGGTGCTGAATTCTCTTAGCTTTTGCTTATCTGTCAAGCTTTCAATTTCTCCATCAAATCTGAATGAGATCCTTGCTGGGTAGAGTAATATTTATTGTAGGTTTTTCCCTTTCATCATTTTATATATATCCTGCCACTCCCTTCTGGCTTGCAGAGTTTCTGCTGAAAAATGAGCTGATAACCTTATGGGGATTCCCTTTTATGTTATTTGTTGCTTTTCCCTTGCTGCTTTTAATATTTTTTCTTGGTATATAATTTTTATAGTTTGATTAATACGTGTCTCAGTGTGTTTCTCCTTGGGTTTATCCTGTATGGGACTCTCTGTGCTTCCTGGACTTGATTGACTATTTCCTTTCCCATGTTATGAAAGTTTTCAACTCTAATCCCTTCAAATATTTTCTCAGACCCTTTCTTTTTTTCTTCTTCTAGGACCCCTATAATTCGAATGTTGGTGCGTTTAATGTTGCCCAAGAAGTCTCTGAAACTGTCCTCCATTCTTTTCATTCTTTTTGCTTTTTTCTGCTCCATGGCAGTTATTTCCACCATTCTATCTTCCAGCTCACTTATCTGTTCTTCTGACTCAGTTATTCTGTTATTGATTCCTTCTAGAGTATTTTTAATTTCAGTTATTGTGTTGTTCATCACTATTTGTTTGTTCTTTAGTTCTTCTAGGTCCTTTTTAAATGTTTCTTGTATTTTCTCCATTCTATTTCTGAGATTTTGGATCATCTTTATTAACATTACTCTGAATTTTCTTTTCTGGTAGACTGCTTATCTTTTCCTCATTTGTTTGGTCTTGTGGGTTTTTACATTGCTCTTTTATCTGCTGCATATTTCCCTGTCTTCTCATTTTGTTTAACTTACTGTGTTTGAGGTTTCCTTTCTGCAGACTGTAGGGTCATAGTTCCTCTTACGTCTGTTGTCTGTACCCAGTGGGTGAGGTTGGTCCAGAGGCTTGTGTAGGTCTCCTGGTGGGTGGACTGGTGTCTTCATTCTGGTGGGTGGAGCTCGATCTTGTCCCTCTGATGGACAGGGCCATATCCTTTGGTGTGTTTTGTGGAGTCTGTGAGCTTAGAATGACTTTAGCCAGCCTGTCTGCTAACAGGTGGGATTGTGTTCCTCTCTTGCTAATTGTTTGGCATGAGGTATCCAGCACTGGAGCTTGCTGGCCATTGGGCATAGCCAGGTCTTAGTGTTGAGATGGAGACCTCAGGGAGAGCTCTCACCAATTAATATTACATGGGGTCAGGAGTTCTCTGGTGGTCCAAAGTCCTGGACTCAACTGTCCTACTTTGGAGGCTCAGGCCCAACCCCCGGCCAGAGCACTAAGAACCTTTTTGGAAGTCTGAGGTCCCCTCCCACGATTCAGTAGTTGTTCTGTGGGTGCTGTTCCACATGTAGATGTATTCTTGATGTATTTGTGGGGAGGAAGGTGATCTCCATGTCTTACTCCTCTGCCACCTTGCGGGTCTCTTTGTCTCATGGCTGTTTTAGGTTGAATTGTGTCTCCAAAATGATATGTTAAATCCTAATAAGCAGTACCTATGAATGTGACCTTGTTTGGAAACAGGGTCTTTGCATGTGTAATCAAATTAAGATGAAGTCATACTGGATAAGAGTGGGTTCTAAACCTAATGATTAGTGTCCTTATAAGGGGAGAGATACAGAGCCACAGAGAAAAGCATAGTGAAGAAGACTATATGATGATTGAAGTGGGGATTGGAGTGATGCATATAAAAACCAAAGAATGCCAAGAATTGCTGGCAATCATAAGAAGCTGGAAGAAAAAAGGGAAGATTCTTCCCCAGGACTTTCAGAGGAGCGTGTCTCCATGGACACCTTGCTTTTGGACTTCTAGCCCCTAGAACTCTGAGAGAATAAGTTTCTGTTGTTTTAAGCCACCCAGTTTGTAGTAATTTTTATAGCAGCCCTAGGAAAATAATACATGGACCAAGGTAGTGTCTGGACATTTGCTAATTCATCTTGCTGTACCTGGATAAATGCCTCAGTTCAAGTGAAAAGTTCAAGAAGTTAGCTATGATATTTATGGTGAGGGAAAAATGAAGTTTCAACTTACATTTATGAGTATATTTTTTTTCCATTTTATCTTTGAAATCACACTCTCTACCTGTAGATATTACTCTGATCTTTCAAGGCCAAGCTAAAAATAATTTACTTCAAGTAATGTCAAAATATCTTAGTAAAATTTAATATCCCCTTCTCTACATTCCTTCAATAACACTTTCAGAACTTTGTTTTATCCACATCATCTTGCACGAATTATTTGTTTTTGCATATACAGGTCGAATATTATCAAGGTCGAATGGGATCTCCATTTTATTCATTTTAGTGTCTGTTGGAATAAAGACAATGCCTGGTTTATTTTATGCATTCTAAATTGCCAATTAAAAATTAGTGAATGGATCAATGTTTTACACCTGTTTATTCTTCATTTTATCTCTCTTATATGGTTGTACTCAATTGCAATTAAAGTATGGAACTGACCAGTCGTAGTCCAGATAGCAGAGTAGGAGGATGCAGAGTTCACGTCTCCTCACAACTAGAGCACCTACCAGGCACTGGTGGGGGAACCCCTGAGCAACTGGGTAGGACATAGGAGGGAGGGAGGGGGAGGAGAAGTGGAGGCAGGATAGAACTGGCACCCCTCAGGGGCGGCTGGGGGAGGGAAGGGGTTCCTACATATGGAGTGGTCCACCTTCAGTGAGGGGAGCCATGGGAATGGGAAGAGACCCTTGAGAGATTGCAGGATCAGAAGGGAATGAGGCCAGCATTTACACTGCCCACTGGGTCCCCAGGAGGCTGCTGAGGTCCTGGGCCTGTTCCTCTACCCTCCGAGGTCTCATCTGGCCACATGAGTCCTGAGAACGTAGGAGGGAGAGATAGGGGGAGAAAAAGTAGATGTCAGATGGGACCAGCACTCCTGGAGGAAGGGAGGGGTTCCTATGCTTGGGAAGGGCACATCTGCAATGAAGGGATCAACAGGGATGGGAAGAGACCCTCAGGGGATTGGGGGATCATAAGAGAACTCGGCCAGCATTTCCCCTGCCCACTCGGCCCCCAAAAGCCTGCTGAGGTCCCGGGCCTGATCCTCCACACTCTCAGGTCCCCTCTGGCCATGATGAGGCTGCACTCCACCCCTGTACCTACTCCCAGGGCCTTACCTCCAAACTCGGCAATCTATCGCCCCCTGCGGCCATGCTGCCTATGCCGGCCACACTGCATTTTCCTGCCTCATGGGTCCTGAGCCTAAGCCCTGCCCCCCGCCTAAACCCCAGCTTGTCTAATTCCCACCCACACCTAAGCTCTGCCCCCCCACAGCCAAGGCATGTTCCTGCCTTTTTTTTGGGGTTGTGGCTCTGTCAACCTTGTTGTTATTTCATTTATATTTTTATTTTCTCTAATAAATATTTATTTTTCTAATTTTATTTTATCTTTTATTCTTTTTTTAAATTTATTTATTTATTTTTGGCTGCGTTGGGTCTTCGTTTCTGTGCAAGGGCTTTCTCTAGTTGCAGCGAGCGGGGACCACTCTTCATCGCGGTGTGCGGGCCTCTCACTGTCGCTGCCTCTCTTGTTGTGGAGCACAGGCTCCAGAAACGCAGGCTCAGTAATTGTGGTTCATGGGCCTAGTAGCTCTACGGCATGTGGGATCTTCCCAGAGCAGGGCTCGAACCCGTGTCCCCTGCATCAGCAGGCAGACTCTCAACCACTGCACCACCAGGGAAGCTCCTTATCTTTTATTCTTTGTTATTGTTCTCATTTTGTTTTGTACCCCACCCTTTTTTTGGCTTCTATTTTACCTTGTTGTTTCCTGTATATTTTTACTTTTTCTAATATATTTTTTATTTATCTAATTTTATTTTAATTTTTATTCTTTGTTACTGTACTGCTCTTTTTTTTTTTTTTTTTTTTTTTTTTTTTTTTTTTTTTTTGCCATACCACACGTCTTCTGGGATCTTGGTTCACAGACCAGGGGTGGGTCCTGAGCACCTGTGGTGGGAGCATTGAATACAAGCCGCTGGACTAACAGAGAACCTCAGACCCCAAGGAATATTAATCAGAGTGAGGTCTCCCAGAAGTCCTCATCTCAGCACCAAGACCCAGCTCTACCCAAATGCCTGCAAACTCCCATGCTGGACACTTCAGGCCAAGCAACCAGTAAGACAGGAACACAGTCCCACCCATCAAATAAATGAGACAACAAAAAATATGTCACAAGTGAAGGAGCAAGATAAAAACCTACATGGCCAAATAAAAGAAGAGGAAATAGGCAACCTACCTGAAAAGAATTCAGAGTAATGATAGTAACGATGATCCAAAATCTCAGAAATAGAAAGGAGGCATGGCTTGAGGATATACAAGAAATGTTTAACAAAATCCTAGAAGAACTGAAGAATGAACTGCGATGAACAACACAGTAACTGAAATGAAAAATACGCTAGAAGGAATCAATAGCAGAATAAATGAGGCAGAAGAACAAATAAGTGAGCTGGAAGGTAGGATGGTGGCAATAACTGCTGAAGAGCAGAATGAAGAAAACAGAATGAAAAGAATTCAGGACAGTCTCAGAGACTGCTGGGAAACATTAAACACATCCACATTCAAATTATAGGGGTCCCAGAAGAAGAAGAGAAAAAAAAAACGCATTGAGAAAATATTTGAAGAGCTTATAGATGAAAACTGCCCTAACATGGGAAAGGAAATAGCCACCCAAGTCCAGGAAGCACAGAGAGTCCCATACAGGATAAACCCAAGGAGAAACCACTGAGACACGTATTAATCAAACTAACAGAAATTAAATTCAAAGAAAAAATATTAAAAGCAGCAAGGGAAAAGCAACAAATAACATACAAGGGAATCCCCATAAGGTTATCAGCTCATGTTTCAGCAGAAACTCTGCAGGCCAGAAGGGAGTGGCATGATATATTTAAAGTGATGAAAGGAAAAAACTACAACAAATATTACTCTACCCAGCAAGGATCTCATTCAGATTCGACAGAGAACTCAAAGCTTTGCAGACAAACAAATCTAAGAGAATTCAGCACCACAAAACCAGCATTACAGCAAATGCTAAAGGAACTTTTCTAGGCAGGAAACACAAGACAAGAAAAGACACACAAAAACAAACCCAAAACAATTAAGAAAATGGTAACAGGAACATACATATTGATAATTACCTTGAATTTAAATGGATTAAATGTTCCAAACAAAAGACAAAGACAGGCTGAATGGATACAAAAACAACACCCACATATATGCTGTCTACAAGAGACCCATTTCTGTCCTAGGGACACATACACACTGAAAGTGAAAGGAAAATGACATTCCATGCAAATGGAAATCAAAAGAAAGCTGGAGTTGCAATACTCATATCAGATAAAATAGACTTAAAAATAAAGACTGTTACAAGAGATAAGGAAGGACACTACATAATGATGAAATGATAAAACCAAGAAGAAGATATAAAAAGTATAAATATTTATGCACCCAACATAGGAGAAATACAATACATAAGGCAAATGTTAACAGCCATTAAGGGGGAAATTGATAGTAATACAATAATACTGGGGGACTTTAGCACTCAACTTGCACCAATGGACACATCACCAACAGAAAATAAATAAGGAAACACAAGCTTTAAATGACACAATAGACCAGATAGACGTAATGGATATTTATAGGACATTCCACCTGAAAGCGACAGAATACACTTTCTTCTCAAGTGCACACAGAACATTCTCCAGGATAGGTCGCATCCTGTATCACAAACCAAGCCTTGGAAAATTTAAGAAAATTGAAATCATATCAAGCATCTTTTCTGAATGCAATGCTATGAGATGAAAAATCAATTAAAGGAAAAAAAACAGTAAAAAAACACAAACACATGGAGGATAAACATTGCACTGCTAAATAACCAAACGATCACTGAAAAAATCAAAGAGGAAATCAAAAAATACCTATAAACAAATGACAATGAAAACATGACAATGCAAAACCTGTGGGATGCAGCAAAAGCAGTTCAAAGAGGGAAATTTATAGCAATTCAATCTCACCTCAATAAACAAGAAAAATCTCAAATAAACGATCTAAACTTACACTTAAAGCTATGAGAGAAAGAAAAACAAAGAAAATCCAAAGGTAGTAGAAGGAAAGAAATCATAAATATCAAAGCAGGAATAAATGAAATAGAAATGAAGAAAACAATAGCAAAGATCAACAAAACTAAAACCTGGTTCTTTGAGAATATAAACAAAATTGATAAACCTTAATCAGACTCATGAAGAAAAAAGGGAGAGGACTCAAATCAATAAAATTAGAAATGAAAAAGGAGAAATTACAACTGACACAGCAGAGATACAAAGGATCATAAACGACTACTACAAGCAACTATATGCCAATAAAATGGGCAACCTGGAAGAAATGGACAAATTCTTGGAAAGGTACAACTTTCCACAAATGAACCAGGAAGAATTGAAAATATAAACAGACCAATCACAAGTACTGAAATTGAAACTGTAATAAAAATTTTTCCCACAATCAAAGGTCCAGGACCAGATGGCTTCAGAGGCAAATTCTGTCAAACATTTAGAGAAGAGCTAAAACCTAGTCTTCTCAAACTCTTCCAAAAAATTGCAGAGGTATTAATACTCCCAAACTCTTTCTATGAGGTCACCATCACCCAATACCAAAACCAGACAAAGATCCTAAAATAAAAGAAAATTACAGGCCAGTATCACACAAAAATCCTCAACAAAATACTAGCAAACAGAATCTAACAATACATTAAAAGGATCATACACCATGATCTAGTCGGATTTATCCCAGAGTTGCAAGGATTCTTCAATATATGAAAATCAATCAATGTGATTCACCATATTAACAAATTGAAGGATAAAAACAATATGATCATCTCAATAGATGCAGAAAAAGCTTTTGACAAAATTCAACACCCATTTATGATAAAAACTCTCCAGAAAGTGGGCATAGAGGGAACCTACCTCAACCTAATAAAAGCCATATACAACAAACATCATTCTCAATGGTGAAAGACTGAAAGCATTTCCTCCAAGAGCAGGACAAGTCAAGGATGTCCACTCTCACCACTCTTATTCAACATAGTTTTGGAAGTCCTAACCATGGGAATTACAGAAGAAAAAGAAAGAAAATGAATACAAATTGGAAAGGAAGAAGTAAAACTGTCACTGTTTGCAGATGACATGATACTATACATAGGGAATCCTAAAGATGCCACCAGAAAACTACTAGAGCTAATCAATGAATGTGGTAAAGTTTCAGGATACAAAATTAATGCATAGAAATCTCTTGAATTCCTATACAGTAACAATGAAAGATCAGAAAGAGAAATTAAGGAAACAATCCCATTTACCATCACAACAAAAATAATAAAGTACCTAGGAAGAAACCTAACTAAGGAGGCAAAAGACCTGTATGCAGAAAACTATAAGAGGCTGATGAACGAAATCAAAGATGATAGAAACAGATGGAGAGATATACCATGTTCTTGGATTGGAAAAATCAATATTGTGAAAATGACGATACTACCACAGATCCAATGTGCAACCACAGATCCAAAGTAATCCCTGTCAAATGTTCAATGACATTTTTCACAGAATTAAAACAAAATAATTTACACTTTGTATGGAAACACAAAAGACCCTGAATAGCCAAAGCAATCTTGAGAAAGAAAAAGTGGAGTATCAGGCTTCCTGACTTCAAGCTGTACTACAAAGCTACAGTAATCAAGACAGTATTGTACTGGCACAAAAACAGAAATATTGATCAATGGCACAGGATAGAAAGCCCAGAGATAAACCCACATGCCTATGGTCACCTAATCTATGACAAAGGAGGCAAGAATATAAAATGGAGAAAAGACAACTTCTTCAATAAGTTGTGGTGGGAAAACTGGACACTTACATGTATAAGAATGAACACAACCTAACACCATACACTAAAATAAACTCAAAATGGATTAAAGACCTAAATGTAATGCCAGATACTGTAAAACTCTTTGAGGAAAACATAGGAAAAACACTCTTTGATGTAAATCACAGCAAAATCTTTTTTGACCTATGTCCTAGAGTAATGAAAATAAAAACCAAAACAAGCAAATGGGACCTAATGAAACTTAAACGTCTTGCACAGCAAACAAACCATAAACAAGACGAAAAGTCAACCCTCAGAATGGGAGAAAATATTTGCAAATGAAACAACAAACAATGGATTAGTCTCCAAAATATACAAGCAGCACATGTAGCTCAATATCAAAACAACAAACAACCCAATCAAAAAAAGGGCAGAAGGGGCTTCCCTGGTGGTGCAGTGGTTGAGAATCTGCCTGCCAATGCAGGAGACACGGGTTCGAGCCCTGGTCTGGGAAGATCCCACATGCAGCAGAGCAACTGGGCCCATGAGCCACAACTACTGAGCCTGCATGTCTGGAGCCTGTGCTCCACAACAAGAGAGGCCGTGACAGTGAGAGGCCCGTGCACTGCGATGAAGAGTGGCCCCCACTCGCTGCAATTAGAGAAAGCCCTCGCACAGAAACGAAGACCCCACACAGCCAAAAATAAATAAATAAATAAATTAAAAAAAATGATCACAGTCCTTAAAATGATATATTTAAAAAAAAAAAAAAAAGGGCAGAAGACCTAAACAGAGATTTCTCCAAAAAAGACATGCTGATAGCCAAGAGGCACAGGAAAAGATGCTCAACATCACTAATTATTACAGAAATGCAAATCAAAACTACAATGAGGTATCACCTCACACTGGTCTACCAACAATAAAGGCTGGAGAGGGTGTGGAGAAAAGGAACCCTCTTGCACTGTTGGTGGGAATGTAAATTGATATAGCCACTATGGGGGAACAGTATGGAGGTTCTTTAAAAAACTAAAAATAGAACTACCATATGACCCAGCAATCCCACTACTGGGCACACACCCAGAGAAAACCATAACTCAAAAACTTACATGTACCCCAATGTTCATTGCAGCACTATTTACAATAGCCACACATGGAAACAACCTAAATGTCTATCAACAGATGAATGGATAAATAAGATGTGGTACATATATATAATGGAATATTACTCAGCCATAAAAAGAATGAAGTGGGGTCATTTGTAAAGATGTGGATGGACCTAGAATTTGTCATACAGAGTGAAGTAAGTCAGAAAGAGAAAAACAAATATTGTATGCTAACGCATATACATGGAATCTAGAAAAATGGTAGAGATGAACATATTTTCAGGGCAGGAATAGAGACAGAGACGTAGAGAATGGTTGTGTGGACACAGTGGGGATGTGGGATGAATTGGGAAATTAAGATTGACATATATACACTACCATGTGTAAAATAGACAGCTAGTGGGAACCTGCTGTATAGCACAGGGAGCTCAGCTTGGTGTTCTGTGATGACCTGGACAGGTTGGATGAGAGGTGAAGGAGTTCCAAGTAGGAGGGTATATAGGTATACATATAGCTGACTCATTTTATTTTACAGCAGAACCTAACACGAATTTGTAAAGAAATTATACTCAATAAAAATAATAATAATAAAATATAGAACTGTGAAATTGATAAGGCATGAGACCGTTGATTTATAGCATATAAGTTAAAAATCAGCTATGAGTTCAGTCAACCTAAACTTACTTGTGTCAATGAAAAGGTCAGGGAATTATGCATACTTATTCTCACTTTCCTAAGTCCACCCTTGTTCTCTGGGTCCTTGTTTCAATATTTTGTATTTAAAATGAGAAATCAGTTTTTCCACAGCCATTCCTGTTTTTTAATGTTACTCATTAATGAGGTAATTTTATGCTACTGAGACAAATAAATCTACTAATAGGGTTATGCATTGGAGCTGAGTTAAAATCTCTGGAGCATTTCCAACTGTTTTGTTTTGTTTTTTTTTTCCCATCTCTCAGTCAAATATAGGAATGGGCTTCCAATGACTATTAAGTTATAATTTCCATTTCTACATAGAAAATGGAACTACAGTTCAGAAAAAAAGACTCTGTGTTTTGAGCTGGCAACTGACTGCTATATAATTATCGTTGCTGTTCTTTATTAACTGCCCGCCTTTGCTTTATGTGGTGATATGTTGATAGAAATAACTTCAATCTTGTTCCTATGGTGACAGTAACAGTAGCTGAGAAGAGTTTGTTTGTGGTAAACAAATTCAGGCATATGCTTGAAGCCTGGTGGAACAGTTTCCCTGCTTCTCTTACACTGATTTCCTTGCATAAAATTAAAGAACCCCAACTAAAAAATCCACAGACTGGATTTGAAATGGAAAAATGAGAACCAGTCCTAAGGTTATAATTTCCTCTGTGTGTGAGAATATCCTGATGTGTATGTCAACGTTCATAAGACAAGGCCTCCTCTGCTGGAGGGGCTTCCCTGTGGGACAGTTTCAGAGAAATGGACCTGAGAGTGAGAGAATGCCTCACAGCTCAGGGGACTGTTGGCATCAATAGCAAAGCTGGGGCAACCTATTATCATAACGACAAAAATTGTTTCTCTCTTTTTCTTCCTAAATCCTCTCTGCTACAGCTGCCTGACTGTTTAAATGTTGGAGAGAGAATTCCTTCCAGAAAATACACTCATAAACATTTAAGTCAGACACACTTAACCCCACCTCTTAAATTTTTGGATTCTATGAAAGTGAACCACCATTTGAAGGATAATAGCTCTCATGTGAATTAGAATCTAAGGTCAGATTTATGTTTGTGGTTTGTCTGGTTTCAATGACCTAAGACACTCCCCATCTGTCAGTCCCTGTACCTTCAACCTACCTCCTCAAGCATTTGCTATCCAACCCAAAAACTGATGTCTACAGTTAAAACACCAAAACTTTTCTCCCCACTCTTCTCCTTTCAGGGAAGACTTTGATGGCTCAACTAATAATGGAAATTTGAAAAACTTTAAGATATTATCCATTATTTGTGTCCAGTAGTGTGCATGAATTAGAGATCTTTTCCAAATACAAAACAATAGAGGCAGAAAGTACATTACCCAATTGCATATGTAAATCTTTCAATAGAGAGCAGAAGGACCACTGGCCTGAAATACCAAGAACCACTTTTTTATACTTAGTAATAGTTTCTGAGGACTAGTAGAATCCTGATGTGCTTGCTTAGGTTTTTTTGCCGCTTTTTAATAAAAGAGCTTGCTGACGCCTAGCTTTCAGGTTCCATGGTCCTCCAGTACCTAGCTCTACTAAAAGGCTAGGTTTTAACATAGCAATATAAGGAGACGATTTTCAATCTCTCAACTACAATTAAAGTTCCTGCTAAATATTTTCATGTTTTAACCTTCTATTCATATGTTTGTTTCATAGACCCATACTGAGATTAGAGTGCCAAGGGGTTTGATGTAGCTCATTAATTCATGTCCTCCAATTAGGATTCTGGGGGTAGGAGTGGGGTGAGCAGTACAGACCAATGTTAAAGTGATTTCTCTCCTAAGAACATTAATCAACGTACTACTGGATGGTGTGGGATTATTTTTATAATTTACATATATAAGGTAGCAAAAACAAAAACCAAGTATTTCTTGATAAAGAACTCTGAAATTATTAAACAGTGATAACAATAATAAATAAAAGAGAATAGTTTTACAATTTAAAAGAGAATTTTCTGTTTCATACAATCAAAATGTGTTGAAGGCAGGAAGCTGAATAAGAAAGATGACTCAACTGGACTTGCTGATGCAGCTTCCCACTCTCAGACTTGGTGTATTTTTAGTGCTTTAGTGTCTTTTTTAAAAATTTTGATTGATTGATTTTTAATTTTAGGTGGCATCTTCTTAAAATTTATTTTATTGAAATATAGTTGATCCGCAATGTTGTGTTAATTTCTGCTGTACAGCAAAAAGATTTTGTTTATATACATATGTATATATATATATACATATGTATATATATATATTATTTTTCATATTCTTTTCCATTATGGTTTATTACAGGATATTGAATATAGTTCCCTGTGCTATACAGTAGGACCTTGTTGTTTATCTATTCTATATATAATGTTTGCATCTGCTAATCCCAAACTCCCAATTCATGCCTTCCCCACCCCCTCCCTCTCGGCAACCACAAATCTGTTCTCTATATCTATGAGTCTGTTTCCGTTTCATATATAAGTTCATTTGTGTCATATTTTAGCTTCCACACATAAGTGATATAATATGGTATATGTCTTACTCTCCTGACTTACTTCACTTGGTATGATAATCTAAGGTCTATCCATGTTGCTGCAAATGGAATTATTTTATTCTTTTTATGGATGAGTAGTATTCCATTGCATGTATATACCACATCTTCTTGGTCCATTCATCTCTTGGTGGACATTTAGGTAGTTTTCATGTCTTGGCTATTGTAAATAGTGCTGCTATGAAAATAGAAGTGCATGTATCTTTTCAAATTATACTCTTCTCCATATATATGCCCAGGAGTGGGATTGCTGGATAATATGGCAACTCTATTTTTAGTTTTTTGAGGAAACTCCAACAGTGAGGGAAGTTTCCCTTATCTCCACACTCTCTCCAGCATTTGTTATTTGTAGACTTTTTAATGATGGCCATTCAGATTGGTGTGAGGTGGTAACTCATTGTAGTTTTGATTTACATTTCTCTAATAATTAGTGATGATGAGCATTTTATCACATGCTTATTGGCCATCTGTATGTCTTCTTTGGAGAAATGTCTGTTTAGGTCTTCTTCCCATTTCTTGATTGGGTTTTTGGGGTTTTTTTTGTTGTTGTTGTTATTGAGTCATATGAGTTGTTTGTATATTTTGTAAATTGTAAGTCCTTGTCAGTCTTATCATTTGCAAATATTTTCTCCCAGTTCATAGGTTATATTTTTGTTTTGTTTATGGTTCCTTTGCTGTGCAAAGCTTGTAAGTTTGATTAGGTCCTATTTGTTTATTTTTGCTTTTATTTCTATTGCCTTGGGAGACTGACCTAAGAAAACATTTGTACAATTTATGTCAGAGAATGCTTTGCCTATGTTCTGTTCTAGGAGTTTTACAGTGTCATGTCTTATAATTAAGTTTTTAAGCCATTTTTAGTTTATTTTTCTGTATTGTGTGAAGGTGTGTTCTAACTTCACTGATTTACATTTGGCTGTCCACCTTTCCCAACACCACTTGCTGAAGAGACTGTCTTTTCTGCATTGTATATTCTTGTCTCCTTTAATGAAGATTAATTGACCATAGGTGTGTGGGTTAATTTCTGGGCTCTCTATTCTTTCCAGTTAATCCAGATGTCTATTTTTGTGTCAATGCCACACTGTTTTGATTACAGTAGCTTTGTATTATTGTCTGAAGTCTGGGAGGGTTATGCTTCTTGCTTTGTTCCTTTTCTTTGTTCACGATTGCTTTGGCAATTCTGGGTCTCTTATGGTTCACTATAAATTTTAGGATTATTTATTTTAGTTCTGTAAAAAATGTCAGGGCTAATTTGATAGGAATCATATTAAATCTGTAGATTGATTTGGGTAGTATGACCACTTTAACAATATTGATTCATCTTCAATTTTCTTTATTCATGTTTTATACTTCTTACCATATAAGTCTTTCACCTCCTTGGTCAGGTTTATTACTAAGTATTTTTAGTGCGATTTTAAAAGGGATTTATTTTTTGTATGCCATTTCTGATATTTCATTATTAGTGTAAAGAAATGCAACCAACTTCTGTATGTTAATACTGTCTCCTGCTACCTTACTGAATTCATTTATCAATTCTAGTAGTTTTTGTGTGGAGTTTTTAGGATTTTCTACAATACATAGAGTATTGCATCATCTGCATATAATGACAATTTTACCTCTTCCCTACTAATTTGAATACAATTTTATTTTGGTGTGATTGCTGTGGCTAGGACTTCCAATACTATGTTGAAGAGAAGTGGTGAGAGTGGGTATCCTTGACTTTTTCCACATTTTAGTGGGAAGTCTTTCAATTTTTCACCATTGAATATTATATTGGCTGTGGGTTTGTCATAAATAGCTTTTATTATGTTGAGATATGTTCCCTCTTTACCCACTTTGGTAAGAGTTTTTTATCATAAATCGTTGTTGAATTTTATTAAATGTTTTTTCTACATCTATTGAGATTATTATGTGGTTTTTGTCTTTCGTTGATGTGGTGTATCACACTGATTGATATGTGTATATTGAAACATCCTTGTGACCCTGGGATAAATCCAACTTGGTCATGGTGTATGATCTTTTTATGTGTTGTTGGATTCAGTTTGCTAATATTTTGTTGAGAATTTTTGCATCTATATTCAACAAAGACATAGGTCTGTATTTTTTTTTTTTTTTTGAGTGTCTGGTTTTGGTATCACGGTGATGGTGGATTCATAGAATGTCTTTGGGAGTGTTCCTGCCTCTTCAGTCCTTTCAAAGAGTTTGAGAAGGATCAGTATAGGGTTTTTGTTTTTGTTTTTGTATGTTTTGTAGAATCTACCTGTAAAGCCATCTGGTCCTGGACTTTTGTTTGTAGGGAGTTTTTTGTTTGTTTGTTTTGTTTTTTACAGATTCTATTTTACTTTTGGTGATTGGTCTGTTCAAATTATCTATATCTTCTTGATTCAGTTTTGGTGGGCTGTGCGTTTCTAGAAACTTGCACATTTCTTCTAGGTTTTCCAATTTGTTGGCATATGATTGTTCATAGTGTTCTCTTATGGTTTTTTGTTTTTCTGCAGTTTCCATTTTAATTTCTCCTCTTTCATTTCTTATTTTGTTTACTTGGGTCCTCTCTCTTTTCTTCTTGGTGAGCCTGGTCAGAGGTTTCTCAATTTTGTTTACGCTTTCAAAGAACCAGCTTTTGGTTTCATTGATTTTTTTCTATTATTTTTTAATCTCTATTTTATTATTTCTTCTCTGATCTTTATTATTTCCTTCCTTTTGCTGACTTTAGGTTTTGTTTGTTCTTCTTTTTATAATTTTTTTTTTAGGTAGTAATTTAGGTTGTTTATTTGAGATTTTTCTTGACTCTTGATGAAGACCTGTATCACTATGAACTTCCCTCTGAAACTACTTTTGCTGCATCCCATAGATTTTGCATGGTTGTGTTTTCATTGTCATTTGTCTCAAGGTATTTTTTTAATTTACTCTTTGATTTCATTTTTCACCCATTGGTTTTTTAGTAGCATGTTGCTTAGTCTCCATGTAACCATTTTTTCTCATTTCTTTGTCTGTTATTGATTTCTAGTTTCATGCTATTGTGGTGAGAAATGGTGCTTCAGATAATTTCTATACTCAAATTTGTGAAGTTGGTTTTGTGCCCTGGTATGCGGTCAGTCTTAGAGAATGTTCTATGTGCACTTGAAAAGAACATGTATTCTAGTATATTTTTGGATGTAATGTCCTGAAAATATCAATTAAGTCTAACTGTTCTATTGTATCATTTAGGATCTCTGTTGCCTTATTGATTTTCTGTGTGGAAGATCTTTCCACTGATGTGAGTGGGATGTTAATATATCCTGCTATTATTGATTCCCATCCCTTTATGTCTGTTAGTATTTGTTTTATGTATTTGGGTGCTCCTATATTGGGTGTATATGTGTTGATAAGTGTAATATTCTCTTCTTGTACTGATCCTTTTATTATCTTTTAACATCTTTATTAGAGTATAATTGCTTTACAGTGGTGTGTTCGTTTCTGCTGTATAACAAAGTGAATCAGCTATACATATACATATATTCCCAATCCTTTTATTATTATATAGTGTCCATCTTTATCTTCCTCTATACCCTTTGTTTTAAAGTATATTTGTCTGATATGAATACTGCTACACCTACTTTCTTGTCATTTCCATTTGTATGAAATATCTTTTTCCATCCCCTCACTTTCAATCTATGTGTGTCTTTTGCCCTAAAGTGTGTCTCTTGTAGGCAGCATATTGTAGGTTCTTGGTTTTTTTTATATACAATCTGCCACTCTATGTCTTTTGATTGGAGTATTTAGTCCTTTAACATTTAATTGTAATTATTGATAGATATATATTTATTGCCATTTTAAACTTTGTTTTCCCATCGATTTTGTATTTCTCTCTTTTGCTTTTTGTTTTTCCTTTTGTGGTTTGTGATTTTCTTTTGCATTATTCTTCTGTTCTCTTCTTTCTGGCTTTTGTGAATCTATTGTACATTTTTGATTTGTGGTTACCCTGTTTATCAAGTATGTTAAAGCCTTCC
This sequence comes from Balaenoptera borealis, assembly GCF_965194805.1. NCBI lineage: Eukaryota > Metazoa > Chordata > Mammalia > Artiodactyla > Balaenopteridae > Balaenoptera > Balaenoptera borealis. The sequence continues at coordinate 30,012,939 of NC_138875.1, forward strand.
TATATCTACTTGCTTTAGACTGATAGTCATACAGACTCAAACACATTCTGAAAAAAATCTACATTTTCTTACTTTCCTCCCCCACATTTTATGATTTTGATTTCCTCTTTTACGTCTTCATGTTCATCCTTTTGCTGTTCATTGTGATTATCATTACTTTCACAGAAACTTTTTTGATTTTTTAAAATCTGTGTACTGGCTGAAGTGATTTACTTTCCAATTATGCTTCTCTCTTTCCTACAGATTTGTATTTCTTTTCTATTCAGAGAAGACCTTTCAATATTACCTTTAATATAGGTTTAGTATTGCTGTATTCTTTTAGTTTTTGCTTGTCTGAGAAATTCTTTGTGTCTCCTTCTGTTCTAAATTATAATATTACTGGGTAGAATAGCCTAGGTTGCAGAATTTTCCCTTTCAGGACTTTGAATATATCTTGCCACTCCCTTCTGGCCTGCAACGTATCTGTAAAGAAATCAGCTGATAGCTTTATGGGGGTTCCCTTGTAATTAATCTTTGTTTTATTCTTGCTGCCTTTAGAATCTTCTCTTTATTTTTAACTTTTGCCATTATAATTATAATATGTCTGGTGTAGGTTTGTCTGGGTTCATCTTGTTTGGACCCTCTGTGCTTCCTGTATCTGGAAATCTGTTTCCTTCTTTAGGTTTGGGAATTTTTTCAGCCATAATTTCTTCAAATACAATTCCAGTCCCCTTTTCTCTTTCTTCTCCTTCTGGGATCCCTATTTTCTGTAGATTAGCATGCTTTATATTAACCCATAGGTCTCTTATTTTGCTTTCATTTTTTTCATTTGTCTTTCTGTTTGCTGTTCTGATTGGGTGGTTTTCATTATTCTAGCTTTCATATCATTATTTATCACTTATTCATTCTTCTGCATTACTCAATCTGATATTTATTGCTTTAAGCTCAGCTTTCATCTTGGCAAATGAGTTTTTAAATTTTTCTTGGTTCCTCTTTATATTTTCTAGTTCCTTTTTAAAAGAAATCTGCATTTCTTTTCTCAGCCCTTCTTAATTCCTTCAGTATTTTCATTATCTTCTTTGTGAACTCTTTGTGTTTTACACTGAAGAGATCTGTTTCATTGTTTGTTTATTCAGGGGTATTCTCTTGATCTTTTAATTGGGAGAGGTTCCTCTGCTTCTTCATTCTACTCGTATTTCTATCACTCTAAAAGTTAGGAAAAACAATTATCTACTGTGGTATTGGAGGGCTATTTTTATGTGGGAGCATCCCTGTGTAGGCTGTGTGGATTTAATATTTTTGGTATGAGCACCATTTTTTAGTATAATGACTGCCAAATCTTTCCTTGGTGTGTGCTGGCCATTATCCCCTAGATAGGGGGTGTGACTGGTGTTGTGGTGGCCATAGCCCACACTGTTGAATGGGGCCTCCTCTTTGCTCTATGGTTGACACAGCCCTGTTGGTGGCAGGGTCTGCTCCCTATTGTTGGAGTAGAAGCCCCCAGGTCCATTTCTAACCTGCAGTGTGAAGTAGGCAGGATTGGAGCACTCATTCTGGGAGAAGAGCCACTGAGTATTCCTCTGCTGGAGCTGTCCACTGGGAAGTGAGCTTTGTGTCACCCATCGTGCAGGCTTACAAAGCATACTGTTGTTCGCATTGCCTCAGCCCTGCCTCCACTCTGGGAATGAACGCAATAGGCCCTGGTGTCCCTCAGGCACTGTGTTCACAATCCACCAGTGCAGATCCATAGGCACCAATTCACTAAAGTTAGGTACAAGGACTGCAGTAGTGGTGCACCTGGACCTACTGTAGGGGCTATGGAAGCAGCCCAGACCCCAGCTCTGCCTCCGTGTGCATGCACCCAAAAAGTCCACAGCTGTTAAGGTCAGACCAATCACAACCAAGGGAGCACCCATTGTCCACTTGGATATCCTGCAGTCACTGAGTTTACCAAGCTGGTTGCAGGGGCATAAATCTATGGATTTCACAGCTGTGGGGAGAGGGCTCTGATTTCAGTCCCACCTCCATATGTGGACAACCCATAGATATTTGCATGCTTCCAGAGCTCATAGAGCTGTCGCCAAGAAAGAGGCTGCTATGGCAGGCCCCGACCTTCCCTTCACTTGCACAATTACAAAGGGGTTTCAATGGTGGTACCCACCATCAGTGAGCACGCCAAAAATCAGGCTGCTATGACAGCCCTCACCCCTCTCTTTGGGCACCCATTAACAACGGTGTTTTGCTTCTATGGTGGGCTGGGTTTCTTCCATGTACAGCCCTGGTTGTGGCCTGTAGCACACTCTAGCCCCTTCAGGCTGTCTCTGAACAGCTAAATCCAGTCCTCTCCCCACGTCTGTCCTCTAAAGGCTGACTTTTGCACCGAGCCACCAAAGGTGCACGCCTTGGTCTGGGGATTGCAACGACGTAGCACATATCCTCTGTGCTGGCCTTTCTGTTTTGCCTGTGGCAAACCGAGTGTTGTGCTCTCCTCCAAGCCTCTGAAACTCCCTTTCTCTCCCAGCTGATCTCCCCACCAATGAAGGGGCTTCCCATGGAACAGGAACATTTTCTCTTTCCAGCTCCCTCCCAGGGATGCAGGTTCTGTCCCATTTCCTTCGTTTTGTTTTTTTTTTTTCCTTTTGTCCTACTCGGTTATGTGGACATCTTTCTTAATCTTCTGGGTGTCTGAAGATTTCTGCCAGTGTTCGGTAGGGATTCTGTGAGAATTATTCCACATGTGTGTGTGTATGTATGTATATATACATACATACTGAATATATATATTCAGGAACACAGCAAAGAAACTCAGCAATACAGATACATTTATTAATTCTCCCCTAAACTCCCCTCCCATTCAGGCTGCCTCATAACATTGAGCAGAGTTCTCTGTGCTATACAGTAGGCACTTGTTGGTTATCCATCTTAAATATAGCAATGTGTACATGTTGATCCCAAACTCCCTAACTATCTCTTCCCCCCACATTTCCACCCTACCCTGGTAACCATAAGTTCAACCTCTAAGTCTGTGAGTCTGTTTCTGTTTTGTAAATGAGTTCATTTGTGCCATTTCTTTTTATATTCTACATATATGGGATATCATACAATATTTCTCTTTCTCTGTCTGACTTACTTCACTCAGTATGACAATCTCTATGTCCATCCATGTTGCTGCAAATGGCATTATTACATTCTTTTTAATGGCTGAGTAGTGTTCCACTGTGTATATGTACCCCATCTTCTTTATAAATTCCTCTGTCGATGGACATTTATGTTGCTTCCATGTCTTGGTTACTGTAAACAGTGTTGCAATAAACATTGGGGTGCATGTATCCTTTCAGACTATGTTTTTCTCTAGATTAAAGACCTAAATGTGAGACCGGCCACTATAAAACTCCAAGAGGAAAACAAAAGCAGAACACTCTCTGACATAAATTGCATCGATATCTTTGTTGATCTGTCTCCCAGAATAATGGAAATAAAAGCAAAAATAAGCAAATGGAAACTAATTAAACTCAAAAGCCTTTGCATATCAAAGAAAACCATAAACAAAGCAAAAAGACAACCCACAGATTGGGAGAGAATATTTGCAAATAATGTGACCGACAATGTCTCCAAAACTTACAAACAGCTCATGAGGCTTAATATCATCAAAACAAACAACCCAATCAAAAAATGGGCAGGAGACCTAAATAGAGATTTCTCTGAAGAAGATATACTGATGGCCATGAGGCAAATGAAAATATGTTCAACATCGCTAATTATTAGAGAAATCCAAATCAAAGCTACAATGAGATATCACCTCACGCCAGTCAAAATGGCTATCATCAAAAAATCTACAAAGAATAAATGCTGGAGAGGGTGTGGAGAGAAGGGAACCCTCATACACTTTTGGTGGGAATGTAAATTGGTACAGACACTAAGGGGAACCGTATGGAGGTTCCTTTAAAAACTAAAGATAGACCTACCATATGACTCTGCAATCCCACTCCTGGACATACATCCACATGTAGATATATTTTTGATGTATTTGTGGGATGAGTTGAGTTCCATATCCTTCTATTCCACCATCTTGATTGGAGCCTTAGTGTCTTAGTATATTAATAGCATATATGCTCATAGCATATAAGTTTGAATCCACTGATATTCTAGTTCACTTTCTGGGACCTTCACCCATATATTTACCCTCTTACCTGCCAGTTTTAGGGTCCTTCTATTCCTCTGTAATTGCTCAAATACCATTTACACACACATACACACTGCCCTACTCTTCACATGTGCCCTGTTTATTTATTTTTTGAGGCGTGTGTGTGTGTGTGTCTGTGTGTGTGTTTGCCATCATTTGTGTGTGTTTTTGGTATCATTTTATTTTTCTTCTTCCAATTTCATTGAGATATAATTGACACGCAGTACAGTGTAAGCTTAAGATGAACAGTATAAAGATTTGACTTACAGACATCATGAAATGATTACCAAAATAAGTTTAGTGAATATCCGTTATCTCATTTAGAAACAAAATAAAAGAAAAAGAAAAAAATATATTTTTCCTTCTGATGAGAACTCCCAGGATCCACTCTCTTAACAACTTTCATATATACAGAAGAGTAAATTGTATTTTTTATGTTGTATATTAAAGCCCTAGTATATGTTTATCTTATCACTGGAAGTCTATAACTATTGTTTTTTTTTTTTACAGTATCAGAGATAATATATTTGCATTTTCCAAGTTTTCTGTGATAATGAAAATTACTTGTCATCCATAAAAACATGCTTATTAAAAAAAACCAAATAACCTAGAAGTAAATGAAGTAAATTACGTAGAGCCCCTTTTCATTCCTCCTCTCCCAATCCTACTGCCTTAGGCAGAGGAAACCATCAACATCTTGATATACATTATTACAGACTTTTTTCTAGACACACACAGACACAAACATGTCATATATATGTAAACAGGTTCATAAATATAAATGTAAACAGGAGTGTGCGATTCAGTATTATTGTGCAACTTGTTTTTCATATCACTATGTCTTAGAAATATTTTCATGTCCACACTATAGAGCTCTTTTTATCTGCTGCAGAGTATTGCACGGTAGGAGCTGGTATGTATTATTTCAAAAATTTCTTCATTTATGTACAATCATGTTGTTTCAAATTTTTTATTATTTCGAAAAATGCTTTGATACACGTACTTATACCTGACTCCTAGCACTTGCGTGAAGATATATTCAGGTAGGATGCCTACACTCAGAGCTGTTAAATCAGAGGCTAGCCACCTTTTAAGTATTGATATACACTGCCAAACTGTCCACCTGAAAAGCTACATGGATTTATAATTTCTCCAACAATGACAGAGTGCTCATTATCTCCAACACTAGTTATTACCAATCCTTCCATATCTGCCTTTTCAAGGGATGGGAAAATGGTATTCATTTTAATTTTTGACTTCTTATGAAGTTGAAAATGTATACATGTTTGTTTATATTTCTTCTTTATAAAAATATTTTTTATATATTTTGTTTGGTTTCTAGGTGCTTTTTATATTAAGGATATTTAACTTTCTATTATATTTCACATAATCCCCCAAACTTTTGTCTCCTATTTATATTTGTGTACAAAAGTTTTTTTTTTTATTTTAAGGTAGTGAAATCTATCAGTTCTTTTTTCTTTTTTCTTTCATGGATATTGGGCTTTGTGTCTTTTTTTTTTTTGGTAACATTTTTATTGGAGTATAATTGTTTACAATGGTGTGTTAGTTTCTGCTTTATAAAAAAGTGAATCAGTTCTACATATACATATATCACCATATCTCTTCCTTCTTGCATCTCCCTCCCTCCCACCCTGCCTATCCCACCCTTCTAGCTGGTCACAAAGCACTGAGCTGATCTCCCTGTGCTATGCGCCTGCTTCCCACTAGCTATCTATTTTATATTTGATAGTGTATATGTGTCCATATTTACACTACCACTCTCTCACTTTGTTCCAGCTTCCCCTTCCCCTTCCCCGTGTCCTCAAGTCCATTCTCTAGTAGGTCTGTGTCTTTATTCCCGTTCTGCCCCTAGGTTCTTCATGACCATTTTGTTGTTGTTGTTGTTGTTTTTTATACTCCACATATATGTGTTAACATACGGTATTTGTTTTTCTCTTTCTGACTTACTTCACTCTGTATGACAGACTCTAGGTCTATCCACCTCACTATAAATAACTCAATTTCGTTTCTTTTTATGGCTGAGTAATATTCCATTGTATATATGTGCCACATCTTCTTAATCCATTCATCTCTTGATGGACACTTAGGTTGCTTCCATGTGCTGGCTATTGTAAATAGAGCTGCAATGAACATTATGGTACATGGCAATTTTTGAATTATGGTTTTCTCAGGGTATATGCCCAGTAGTGGGATTGCTGGGTCGTATGGTAGTTCTATTTTTAGTTTTTTTAAGGAACTTCCATACTGTTCTCCATAGTGGCTGTATCAATTTACATTCCCACCAACAGTGCAAGAGGGTTCCCTTTTCTCCACACCCTCTCCAGCATTTATTGTTTCTAGATTTTTTTTTTCTAGATTTTTTGATGATGGCCATTCTGACTGGTGTGAGATGATATCTCACTGTAGTTTTGATTTGCATTTCTCTAATGATTAATGATGTTGAGCATTCTTTCATGTGTTTGTTGGCAATCTGTATATTTTCTTTGGAGAAATATCTATTTAGGTCCTCTGCCCATTTTTGGATTGGGTTGTTTGTTTTTTTGATATTGAGTTGCATGAGCTGCTTGTAAATTTTGGAAATTAATCCTTTCTCAGTTGCTTCATTTGCAAATATTTTCTCCCATTCTGAGAGTTGTGTTTTCGTGTTGTTTATGGTTTCCTATGCTGTGCAAAAGCTTTTAAGTTTCATTAGGTCCCATTTGTTTATTGTTGTTTTTATTTCCAGTTCTCTAGGAGCTGGGTCAAAAAGGATCTTGCTGTGATGTATGTCATTGAGTGTTCTGCCTATGTTTTCCTCTAAGAGTTTCTTAGTGTCTGGCCTTACATTTAGGTCTTTAATCCATTTTGAGTTTATTTTTGTGTATGGTGTTAGGGAATGTTCTAATATCATTCTTTTACATGTAGCTGTTCAGTGTTACCAGCACCAGTTATTGAAGAGGCTGTCTTTTCTCCACTGTATATTCTTGCCTCTTTTATCAAAGATAAGGTGACCATGTGTTCGTGGGATTATCTCTGGGCTTTCTATCCTGTTCAATTGATCTATATTTCTGATTTTGTGCCAGTACCATACTGTCTTGATTATTGTAGCTTTGTAGTATAGTCTGAAGTCAGGAAGCCTGATTCCACCAGCTCCATGTTTCATTCTCAAGATTGCTTTGACTATTTGGGGTCTTTTGTGTTTCCATACAAATTGTGAAATTTTTTGTTCTAGTTCTGTGAAAAATGCCAGTGGTAGTTTCATAAGGATTGCATTGAATCTGTAGATTGCTTTGGGTAAGATATTCATTTTCACAATGTTGATTCTTCCAATCCAAGAACATGGTATATCTCTCCATCTACTTGTATCATCTTTAATTTCTCTCATCAGTGTCTTATAATTTTCTGCATACAGGTCTTTTGTCTCCTTAGGTAAGTTTATTCCTAGGTATTTTATTTTATTTCTTTGTTTCAATGGGAAATGGGAGTGTTTTCTTAATTTTACTTTCAGATATTTCATCATCAGTGTATACGAATGCAAGAGATTTCTGTGCATTAATTTTGTATCTGGCTATTTTTCCAAATTCTTTGATTAGCTCTAGTAGTTTTCTGGTAGCATTTTTAGGATTCTCTATGTATAGTATCATGTCATCTGCAAACAGTGACAGCTTTGCCTATTCTTTTCCGATTTGGATTTGTTTTATTTCTTTTCTTTCTCTGATTGTTGTGGCTAAAACTTCCAAAACTATGCTGAATAATAGTGGTGAGAGTGGGCAACCTTTTCTTGTTCCTGAGCTTAGTGGCAATGGTTTCAGTTTTTCACCATTGAGGACAATGTTGGCTGTGGGTTTCTCATACATGACCTTTATTATGTTGAGGTAAGTTCCCTCTATGCCTATTTTCTGGAGGGTTTTTATGACAAATGGGTGTTGAATTTTGTCAAAAGCTTTCTCTACATCTATCCAGATGATCATACGGTTTTTCTCCTTCAATTTGTTAATATGGTGTATCACATTGATTGATTTGCGTATATTGAAAACTCCTTGCATTCCTGGGATAAAACCCACTTGATCATGGTGTATGATCCTTTTCATGTGCTGTTATATTCTGTTTGCCAGTATTTTGTTGAGGATCTTTGCGTCTATGTTCATCAGTGATATTGGTCCGTAGTTTTCTTTTTTTGTGACATTTTTGTCTGGTTTGGGTATCAGGGTGATCAGGGTGATGGTGGCCTCAGAATGAGTTTGGGAGTATTCCTCCCTCTGCAATATTTTGGAAGAGTTTGAGAAGGATAGGTGTTAGCTCTTCTCTAAATGTTTGATAGAATTTGCCTGTGAAGCCATTTGGTCCTGGGCTTTTGTTTGTTGGATGATTTTTAATCACAGTCTCAATTTCAGTACTTGTGATTGGTCTGTTCATATTTTCTATTTCTTCCTGGTTCAGTCTCAGAAGGTTGTGCATTTCTAAGAATTTGTCCATTTCTTCCAGGTTGTCCATTTTATTGGCATATAGTTGCTTGTAGTAATCTCTCATTATCCTTTTTATTTCTGCAGTGTCAGTTGTTACTACTCCTTTTTCATTTCTAATTCTATTAAGTTGAGTCTTCTTCCTTTTTTTCTTGATGAGCCTGGCTAATGGTTTATGAATTTTGTTTATCTTCTCAAAGAACCAACTTTTAATTTTATTGATCTTTGCTATCATTTCCTTCATTTCTTTTTCATTTATTTCTGATCTGATCTTTATGATTTCTTTCCTTCTGCAAACTTTGGGTTTTTTTTCTTTCTTCTATCTCTAATTGCTTTAGGTGTAAGGTTAGGTTGTTTATTTGAGATGTTTCTTGTTTCTTAAGGCAGGATTTTATTGCTATAAACTTCCCTCTTAGAACTGCTTTTGCTTCATCCCATAGGTTCTGGGTCTTCGTGTTTTCATTGTCATTTGTTTCTAGGTATGTTTTTTTTTAATTTGTATTTATTTATTTATTTTATTTATTTATGGCTGTGTTGGGTCTTCATTTCTGTACGAGGGCTTTCTCCAGTTGCGGCAAGCGGGGGCCACTCTTCATCGCGGTGCATGGGCCTCTCACTATCGTGGCCTCTCTTGTTGTGGAGCACAGGCTCCAGACACGCAGGCTCAGCAATTGTGTCTCACGGGCCTAGTCGCTCCGCAGCATGTGGGATCTTCCCAGACCAGGGCTCAAACCCTTGTCCCCTTCATTGGCAGGCAGATTCTCAACCACTGCGCCACCAGGGAAGCCCCTCTATGTATGTTTTGATTTCCTCTTTGATTTCTTCAGGAATCTCTTGGTTATTAAGTATTGTATTGTTTAGCCTCCATGTGTTTGTGTTTTTTACAGATTTTTTCCTGTATTTGATGTCTAGTCTCATAACGTTGTGGTCAGAAAAGGTACCTGATATGATTTCAAGTTTCTTAAATTTACCAAGGCTTGATTTGTGACACAAGATGTGATCTATCCTGGTGAATGTTCCATGAGTACTTGAGAAGACAGTGTATTCTGTTGTTTTTGGATGGACTGTCCCATAAATATCAATTAAGTCCATCTTGTTTAATGTATCATTTAATGCTTGTGTTTCTTTATTTATTTTCATTTTGGATGATCTGTCCATTGGTGAAAGTGTGGTGTTATAGTCCCCTATTATGATTCTGTTACTGTCGATTTCCCCTTTTATGGTTATTAGTATTTGCCTTATGTATTGAGGTGCTCCTATGTTGGGTGCATAAATATTTACAATTTTTATACCATCTTCTTGAATTGATCCCTTGATCATTATGTAGTGTCTTTCTTTGTCTCTTGTAATAGTCTTTGTTTTAAAGTCTATTTTGTCTGATATGAGAATTGCTACTCCAGCTTTCGTTTGATTTCCATTTGCATGGAATATCTTTTTCCATCCCCTCACTTTCAGTCAGTGTGTATCCCTAGGTCTGAAGTGGGTCTTTTGTAGACAGCAGATGTATGGGTCTTTCTTTTTTTTTTTTTCCTGTCCTTACAGCCAGTCTATATCTTTTGGTTGGAGCATTTAATCCATTTACATTTAAGGTAGTTATTGATATGTATGTTCCTATTACCATTTACTTAATTGTTTTGGGTTTGTTATTGTAGGTCTTTTCCTTTTCTCGTGTTTCCTGCCTAGAGAAGTTCCTTTAGTATTTGTTGTAGAGCTGGTTTGGTGGTGATGAATTCTCTTAGTTTTTGCTTGTCTGTAAAGATTTAAATTTCTCTGTCAAATCTGAATGACATCCTTGCTGGGTAGAGTAATCTTGCTTGTAGGTTTTTCCCTTTCATCACTTTAAATATGTCCTGTCACTCCCTTCTGGCTTTCAGAGTTTCTGCTGAAAGATCAGCTGTTAACCTTATGGGGTTTCCCTTGTATGTTATTTGGTTTTTTTCCCTTGCTGCTTTTAATATTTTTTCTTTGTATTTAATTTTTGATAGTTTGATTAATATATGTCTTGGTATGTCTTTCTGTGTATTATCCTGTATGGGACTCTCTGTGCTTCCTGAACTTGATTCACTATTTCCTTTCCCATATTAGAGAAGTTTTCAACTGTAATCTCTTGAAATATTTTCTCAGTACCTTCTGTTTGTCTTCTTCTTCTGGAACCCTATATTTAGAATGTTGGTGCCTTTAATATTGTCCCAGAGGTCTCTGAGACTGTCCTCAAGTCTTTGCATTCTTTTTTCTTTATTCTGCTCTGCAGTAGTTATTTCCACTATTTTATCTTCCAGGTCACTTATCTGAATTTCTGCCTCAGTTATTCTGCTCTTTATCCCTTCTAGAGAATTTTTAATTTCATTTATTGTGTTGTTCATGATTGTTTGTTTACTCTTTAGTTCTTCTAGCTCCTTGTTAAACATTTCTTGCATTTCCTCCACTCTATTTTCAAGATTTTGGATAATGTTTTCTATCATTATTCTGAATACTTTTTCAGGTAGACTGCATATTTCCTCTTCATTTGTTTGGTCTGATGGGTTTTACCTTGCTCCTTCATCTGCTTTGTGTTTCTCTGTCTTCTCATTTTGCTTAACTTACTGTGTTTGGGATCTCCTTTTCATAGCCTGCAGGTTTGTAATTCCCATTGTTTTTGGTGTTTGCCCCCATTGGTTAAGGTTGGTTCAGTGTGTTGTGTAGGCTTCCTGTTGGAGGGGACTATTGCCTGTGTTCTGGTGTATGAGGCTGGATCTTGTCTTCCTGGTGGGCAGGTCCACATCTGGTGGTGTGTTTTTGTGTGTCTCTGACCTTATTATGATTTTAGGCAGTCTCTCTGCTAATGAGTGGAGTTGTGTTCCTGTGTTGCTAGTTGTTTGGCATAGGGTGTCCTGCACTGTAGCTTGCTGGTCGTTGAGTGGAGGTGGATCTTGGCATTGAGATGGAGATCTCTGGGAGATTTTCACTGTTTGATATTATGTGGAGCTAGGAGTTCTCTGGTGGACCAACGTCCTGAACTTGTCTCTCTACCTCAGAGGCAGAGCCCTGATGCCTGGCTGGAGCACCAACAGCCTGTCATCCACATGGCTCAGAATAATAGGGAGAAAGAAAAGAAAGAAAAAAGGAAAAGATCAAATAAATAAAATTAAATTAAATTAAAAAGTTATTAAAATAAAAAACAAAAAATGATTATTAAAAAAAATTTTAAGTAATATTAAAAAGAAAGAAAGAAAGAAGAGAAGAGAACAACCAAACCAAAAAACAAATCCACCAATGATAACAAGCACTGAAAAATATACAAAAAAAAAAAAAAAAACAACGGACAGACAGAACCCTAGGACAAATGATAAAAGCAAAGCTATGCAGACAAAATCACACACAGAAGCATACGCATACACACTTACAAAAGGAGAATAAGGGAAAAAAATATATATATATATATATACACACATATATATATCTCATTGCTCCCAAAGTCCATCTCCTCAATTTGGGATGATTTGTTGTCTATTCAGGTATTTCACAGATTCAGTGTACATCAAGTTGACTGTGGAGATTTAATCTGCTGCTCCTGAGGCTGCTGGGAGAGATTTCCCTTTGTCTTCTTTGTTTGCACGGTTCCTGGGGTTCAGCTTTGGATCTGGCCCTGCCTCTGCATGTAGGTTTCCTGAGGGCATCTTTTCTTCACTCAGACAGAATGGGGTTAAAGGAGCAGCTGATTAGGGGCCTCTGGCTCACTCAGGCCAGGGGGAGGGAGGGGTTCACAGTGCGGGGTGAGCCTGTGGTGGCAGAGGCTGGTGTGATGTTGTACCAGCCTGAGGTGCGCGCCGTGTGTTCTCCTGGGGAAGTTGTCCCTGGATCACGGGACCCTGGCAGTGGCGGGCTGCACAGGGTCCCGGGAGGGGTGGTGTGGATAGTGACCTGTGCTTGCACACAGGCTTCTTGGTGGTTGTAGCAGCAGCTTTAGTGTCTCATGCCCATCTCTGGGGTCTGCACTGATAGCCACGGCTCGTGCTTATCTCTGGAGCTCCTTTAAGCCGTGCTCTTAATCCCCTCTCCTCACGCACCAGGAAACAAAGAGGCAAGAAAATGTCTCTTGCCTCTTTGGAAGTCCCAGACCTTTCCCCGGACTCTCTCCCTGCCAGCCGTGGTGCACTAGCCCCCTTCAGGCTGTGTTCATGCAGCCTACCCCAGTCCTCTTCTGGGATCTGATGTCCGATATCCTAGCCTCAGCTCCCACCCGCCACACAAGCCTCTCGGACTGGTGATGGCTGGTGGGCACAAATCATCTGTGTGGGAATATCTCTGCTTTGCCCTCTGTACCCCTGTTGCTGCGCTCTCCTCCATGGCTCCGAAGCTTCCACCCTCTGCCACCCGCAGTCTCCGCCCACAAAGGGGCTTCCTAGTGTGTAGAAACATTTCCTCCTTCACAGCTTCCTCCCACTGGTGCAGGTCCCATCCCTATTCTTTTGTCTCTGTTTTTTCTTTTTCTCTTTTGCACTACCCAGGTATGTGGGGAGTTTCTTGCCTTTTGGGAAGTCTGAGGTCTTCTGCTAGCATTCAGTAGGTGTTCTGTAGGATTTTTTCCACATGTAGATGTATTTTTGACGTATTTGTGGGAAGGAAGGTGATCTCCACGTCTTACTCCTCTGCCATCTTGAAAATCCCCTCTACCTGTATATCTGATTAAACTTGCACCAAGCCCACAGCATCTTGATTACAATAGGGCAATAAATCTCTGATAGCACAAATCTTCCAGGTTTTTTTCTTCTTAAGATTTCTTAGATTTTTGAATTTCCATTTAAAAATTTCAACTCAGCTTGTCTATTTCCTTTAAAAGTTGGCTAGGATTTTGATTAAGAATGCAGTGGATATAAAGCTGACTCTGTGTGATAATATCTTTATATTTACATTGCATTTTTCAATTCCATAATGTTTCAATGTATAACTTTCGATTTATTTAGTTGTTCTTAATTTTTTCAATAATGATTTTTACTCTCCTTGGAGAAGTGTTGCATATTATTTTAGAGTTATTTGATATTCTTTGAAGCTTTTGAAGATGTAACGTGTAGATATCTTTTTTATTGTTATTTCTTTTTACTCAAGGTACATCTGAATTTGCCAGGAATTGTGACTTACTCATTTTTTAAAATTTCTGCTCCTTGTACAAGTCTTGAACATAATAGACACTAACTCAGTATTTGTTAAATGAATGAATAGAGGAATGAATACCTAACTTCCATGAATTCTTGAATTCTTATCCAATCCCATATCTGCCATCTTCCTGTAAACTCTACTTAATTCAATTTTTGCTATTATCACATGTGTACTACCTTTGGCATATCATCTATTTCCAAATATTATTTAGCAGTGCACCAAATCAAGTACAGTTTTCTTTGGTCTATTATCCATCATTAACTCATGATAAATAATTCCCTACTTAGAAAGATTCAACAAAATTTGTTAGTCTGAGAAGGTAAATGAGAAGCTGAAAATAAGAAATAGATTTGATGACCTGTGAAATTTAGACAATTATTTTTTGTGTGCCCTTCTATCCTCCTGTTCTTGCTATCTCTATTCTATAGCTCCAGTTTTCTCACTCTGCCTCCCAGATGAGCAATGCTCCTGTGAATCCCAGTCCCTCTCCTCACCTGTACTCTCCACAGGGCCCCACACACCAAATAGGTCCGGTTATCCTGTTTCCAACATTGCCTGCTTAGCAGCAGCAAGTTGTGAAGGAGAATCTGTTTTAATGTTGAGCAATCAACCTTTACTTCCTAGGCAAGTTACTGACAGTCTGGAGGCTCTGTTTCCCCATGTGGAAAATGTAAAGCACTTATAAAATATATACATATATTTTAGCAATTTCCTTTTACTCACCTATTTTCTCCTCAACCAACTCCAGAAAAGACTGTTCCTTTCATTACACTGGATGTCCTTTGCCAACTGACACAATGTCAAGCTTTGTCAGTAGAGGGTATGGGAGCGACAGTGCAAGAAGCAAAGTCTTCTTCCTTGGTTCCAGTGTGCTTTGTTCCTGTACAGCCTACTAAACTAAGATAGCTAAAGCAAACTTTAAGTTAATTTTTGTAAAAACTATATTTTCTGAAATAGCATAATTTATTTGAAAAAGAAAAAATAACAGAAACACACAGAATAAAAAAATGAAAACAAACTACCACAATACTACAATCAATGTCTTAGAATAACTTTAATTATTTGTCTACACATCCTAAGTATAAATAATATAAGATATTAAAATATATAAGATTCCTTTTTATAACATTTTATAATGGGATGGCTTTGTTAACTTAATATCTCACATAATAATCTCATTAATGAATATGACTATGAAATAGCATTGATAGTTATTGATATTACTAATGCTTATGCTCTCAATGCTTGAATTGTCATGACTAATGTTTTTTGGTCTTTGTAAAAATGTTTTTTTAATACTTTTTATGCAATTTTTAAAGGTTACTTTGCATTTAAATTTATTACAAATATTGACTATATTCTGCATGTTGTTACAATACATCCTTGAGCCTATCTTACACCCAAGAGTTTGTATCTCCCATTCCCTCACCCTTAATTGCCCTTCCCCCTTCTCCTTCCACACTGGTAACCACTAATTTGTTCTCTATACCTGAGACCTTCTTTCTTTTTCGTTGTATTCACTAGTTTATGATGTTTTTTAGATTCCATATAAGTGATATCATACAGTATTTGTCTTTCTCTGTCTGACTTATTTCACTTAGCATAATGTCCTCCAAGCTCACTCATGTTGCTGCAAATGGCAAAATTTCATTTTTTTTATATTACTAAGACATTACTAATTTTATATTACTAATATATTGTATATAACACAACTTCTTTATCCATTCATCTGTTGCTGGACACTTAAGTTGCTCCCATGCCTTGGCAACTCGAAATAGTGCTGCTATGAGCATGGGTATATGTGTCTTTCTGAATTAGTGGTTTTTGTTTCTTTGTTTGTTTTCTGATATATACCCAGGAATTGAATTGCTGGGCCATATGGTAGTTCTAGTGTTAGTGTTCTCAGATACCTCCATACTGATTTCCACAGTAGCTGTACCAATCTACATTCCTACCAACAATGTACAAGGGTTCCCTTTTTTCCACATCCTTGCCAACATTTGCTATTTGTGTTCTTTTTGATGATAGCCATTATAAGTGTGAGGTGATACTGTGTTTTTTTCTTGATTTTTTAAATTGAAATATAGCTAATTTACAATTTTGTGTTAGTCTCAAGTGTAAAGTGATTTTTATAGGTTCTTTTCCATTATAAGTTATTGCAAAATATTGAGTCTTGTAATACAAGGTATTGTATATTGTATTATTGGTTAATACAAGATGTTGAATACCCTGTGCTATACAGTAGGTCCTTGTTATTTAGACATTTTATATATAGTAGTGTGTATATATTAATCCCAAACTCCTAATTGATCGCCCCTCCATTATCCACTTTGGTAACCATAAGTTTGTTTTCTATGTCTGTGAGTCTATTTCTGCTTTGTCAATAAGTTTGTGTTATTTTTTTAGATTTCACATATAAATGATGTCATATGATATTTGTCTTTGTCTCACTTCACTTAATATTATAATTTCTAGGTCCATCAATGATGATGCAAATGGCATTATTTCATACATTTTTATGGCTAATAGACCACTGTGTGTTTGTATATATATATATATATATATATATATATATATATATACATTTACACACCATATTTTCTTCATTCATCTTTTGATGGACTTTTTGGTTGACTCCATGTCTTGGTTATTATAATTAATATTGCTATAAATATTGAGGTGCATGTATCTATTTGAAGTAGAATTTTCTCCAGATATATGCCCAGGAGTGGGATTCCTAGATCATATGGTAACTCTATTTTTAGGTTTTAAGGAACTTGCAAAGAGTTCTCCATAGTGGCTGCAACAATTTACATTCCCACCAACAATGAAGGAGGGTTCCTATTTATCCACACACTCTCCAGCATTTATTATTTGTAGTCACTGTGGTTTTGATATACATTTTCCTGATGATTAGTGATGTTGAGCAGCTTCTCATGTGCCTCTGTCCATCTGCATTTCTTCTTTGGATAAATGTCTATTTAGTTCTTTTGCCCATTTTTAATTGTATTGTTTGCTTGTTTGATGTTCTATGAGCTGTTCATATGTGTTGGATATTAATCTCTTATCAGTCATATCATTTGCAAGTAATTTCTCCCATAAGTAGGTTGTATTTTCATTTTGTCAATGGTATTCTTGTCATGCAAAGAATTAGGTCCCATTAATTAATTAGGTCCCATTTGTTGATTTTTTAGGTCCCATTTGTTATTAATTAGGTCCCATTTGTTTATTTGTTTATTTTTGCTTTTATTTCCTTTACTTTAGGAGACTGGATCCAAAAATATATTGCTGAATTTAGATCAAGATGGCGGAGCTGAAGGACGTATGCTCAGCTCTTCTTGCAAGAGCACTAAAATTACAACTAACTGCTGAACAACCATTGACAAGAAGACACTGGAACCCACTGAAAAAGATACCCTACATCCAAAGACAAAGGAGAAGCTGCAATGAGATTGTAGGAGGGGCGCAATCACAATAAAATCAAACCCCATAACTGCCAGATGGATGACCAACAAATTGGAGAACAATTATACCGCAGAAGTTCTCCCACTGGAGTGAAGGCTCTGAGCCCCACAGCAGGCTTCCCAGCCTGGAAGTCCAGCAATGGGAATAGGAATCTACAGAGTATCCAACTTTGAAGCCAAGTAGGATTTGATTGCAGGACTTCCACAAGACTGGGGGAAACAGAGACTCCACTCTTGGGGGGCACAAAAATGTCTTGTGCACACCAGGACCCAGGAGAAAGGAGCAGTGACCACTTAGGAGACAGAAACCAAACCTACCTGCTGGTATGGCAGGGTGTCCTGCAGAGGTGAGGGTGGCTGTGGCTCACTGTGGGGACAAGGGTACTGGCAGCATCAGTTCTGGAAGTACTCATAGGCACGAGCCCTCCTGGAGGCCACCATTTACCCCACCATACAGACTGTAGGCTTCAGTGCTGGGTTGCTTCAGGCCAAACAACAACCAGGGAGGGAACATAGCCCCACCCATCAGCAGACAAGCAGATTAAAGTTTTACCTGCCCACCAGAGCAAGACCCAGTTCTACTCACCACCAGTCCCTCACACAGATAGCCCCATCCACCAGAGGGCAGACAGCAGAAGCAAGAAGAACTACAATCCTGCAGCCTGCAGAACGAAAACCACAATCACAGAAAGTTAGACACAATGAAAAGGCAGAGGATTATGTCACAGATGAAGGAACAAGATAAATCTGCAGAAAAACAACTAAATGATGTGGAGGTAGGCAACCTTTCAGAAAAAGAATTCAGAATAATGATAGTGAAGATGATCCGGGTCCCAGAAAAATAATGGGAGCAAAGATTGAGAAAATGGAAGAAATGTTTTTAAAAGACCTAGAAGAACTAAAGAACAAACAGAGATGAACAATAAAAATAACTGAAGTGAAAAATACACTAGAAGGAGTCAATAGCAGAATAACCAGGGCAGAAGAATGAATAAGTGACCTGGAAGACAGAATGGTAGAAATCAGAGCCATGGAACAGAATAGAAAAAAAGAAAGAGGGGAGATTAGTTTAAGATGTCAGAGTAGAAGGGCGTGCTCTCACCTCTTCTTGTGAGAGCACCGGAATCACAACTAACTGCTGAACGATCACTGACAGGAAGACACTGGAACTCACCAAAAAAGACACCCCACATGAAAAAACAAAGGAAAAGTTCCAATGAGACAGTAGGAGGGGTGCAATCACAATAAAAATCAAATTCCATAACCACTAGGTGGGTGACTCACAAACTAGAGAACAATTATACCACAGAAGTCCATGCACTGGAGTGAAGGTTCTCAGACCCACGTCAGGCTTCCCAACCTGGGGGTCTGGAAATGGGAGGAGGAATTCCCAGAAAATCAGACTTTGAAGGCTAGTGGGATTTGATTGCAGGATTTCGACAGGACTGGGGGAAAAAAAGACTCCATTCCTGGAGGACACACAAAGTAATGTGTGCATCAGGACCCAGGGAGAAGGTGCAGTGACACCATAAGAGACTGAACCAGACATACCTGCTAGTGTTGGAGGGTCTCCTGCAGAAGCAGGGATGTGGCTGTGGCTCACCATGGGGACAAGGACACTGGAAGCAGAAATTCTGAGAAGTACTCCTTGGTATGAGTCCACACAGAGTCCACCATTAACCCCACTGAAGAGCCTGTAGGCTCCAGTGCTGGGATGCTTCAGGCCAAACAACCAACAGGGAGGGAACTCAGCCCCACCCATCATCAGACAAGCGAATTAAAGTTTTACTGAGCTCTGCCAACCAGAACAACACCCAGCTATACCTACCATCAGTCCCTCTCATCAGGAAACTTGCACAAGCCTGTTAGATAGCCTCATCCACCAGAGGACAGACAGCAGAATCAAGAAGAACTACAATCCTGCAGCCAGTGGAATAAAAACCACAATCACAGAAAGTTAGACAAAATGAAAAGACAGAGGACTATATACCAGATGAAGGAACAAGATAAAACCCCAGGAAAAAAAAAAAAAAAAAAAACACTAAATGAAGTGGAGATACACAACCTTCCAGAACAGAATTCAGAATAATGATAGTGAAGATGATCTAGGACCTCATAAAAACAATGGAGGCAAAGATCAAGAAGATGCAAGAAATATTTAACAACCTAGAAGAATCAAAGAACAAACAAACAGAGATGAACAATACAATAACTGAAATGAAGAATACACTAGAAGCAATCAATAGCAGAATAACTGAAGCAGAAGAACGGATAAGTGAGCTGGAAGACAGAATGATGGAATTCACTGCCATGGAACAGCATAAAGAAAAAAGAATGAAAAGAAATGAAGACAGCTTAAGAGACCTCTGGGACAACATTAAAAGAACCAACATTCACATTATAGGGGTCCGATAAAGAGAAGAGAGAGGGAAAGGACCCAAGAAAATATTTGAAGAGAATATAGTCAAAAACTTCCCTAACATGGGAAAGGAAAGAGTCACCCAAGTCCCAGAAGTGCATAGTCCCAGGCAGGATAAACCCAAGGAGAAACATGCCAAGACACATAGTAATCAAACTGACAAAAATTAAAGACAAAAAAAATATTAAAAGCAAGGGAAAAACGACAAATAACATACAAGGGAACTCCCATAAGGTTAATAGCTGATTTCTCAGCAGAAACTCTACAAGCCAGAAGGGAGTGGCATGACAAATTTAAAGTGATGAAAGGGAAGAAACTACAATCGGGATTACTCTACCTGGCAAGGATTTCATTCAGATTCGTTGGAGAAATCAAAAGCTTTACAGACAAGCAAAAGCTAAGAGAATTCAGCACCACAAAACAAGCTCACAACAAATACTAAAGGAACTTCTCTAAGTGCAAACACAAGAGAAGAAAAGGACCTACAAAAACAAACCCAAAACAATTAAGAAAATGGTAATAGGAACATACATATCAATAATTACCTTAAATGTGAATGGATTAAATACTCCAACCAAAAGACACAGGCTCGCTGAATGGATACAAAAACAAGACCCATATATATTTTGTCAACACGAGATCCACTTCAGACCTAGGTATTCATACAGACGGAAAGTGAGGGGATAGAAGAAGATATTTTATGCAGGGGGCACCTTCAAGATGGCAGAGGAGACGTAGAGATCACCTTCCTCCCCACAAATACATCAAAACTACATCTACATGTGGTACATCTCTTACAGAACACATACTGAACGCTGGCAGAAGACCTCAGACTTCCCAAAAGGGAAGAAACTTCCTACATACGTGGGTAGGGCAAAAGAAAAAGAGGAAAATCAGAGACAAAAGAATAGGGATGGGACCTGCACCTCAGGGAGGGAGCTGTGAAGGAGGAAAAGTTTCCACACATTAAGAAGCTCTTTTACTTGTGGAGATGGGAAGTGGGTGGGAGGGAATCTTCAGAGCCATGGAGAAGAGCTCAGCAACAGGGGTGCAGAGGGGAAAGCACAGAGACGTCCAGAGACGGACGTGAGCCACGGCTATCAACTCAGACTCCAGAGATGGGCATGAAATGCTAAGGCTGTTGCTGCAGCCAAGAAGCCTGTGTGCAAGCACAGGTCACTATCCACACCTCCCCTCCCAGGAGCCTGTGAAGATCACCACTGCCAGGGTCCCGTGATCCAGGGACAACTTCTCCAAGAGAGCACTCAGTGCACCTCAGGCTGTTGCTATGTCACGCCAGCCACTGCTGCCTGCAAGCTCACCCCGAATATCATACCCCTCCCTCCCCCAGCCTGAGTGAGCCAAAGCCCCCTAATCAATCACATCTTTAACCCCTTCCTGTCTGGGGGGGTAACAGTTGCCCTCAGGAGACCTACATGCAGAGGCAGGGCCAAATCTAAACCTGAACCCCAAGAGTTGTGTGAACAAAGAAGAGGAAGGAAAATTTCTCCCAGCAGCTTCAGGAGCAGCAGATTAAATCTCCACCAGCAACTAGATGTACCCTGCATCTCTGGAATACCTGAATAGATAAAAAGTCATCCCAAAATTGAGGTGGTGGACTTTGGGAGCACATGTAGACTTGGGTTTTTTTTATCTGCATCAAATTTGTGTCTGGTTTTATGTTGATCTTAGTTTAGTATTTAGAGCTTATTATCATCAGTAGATTTGCTTATTGATTTGTTTGCTCTCTTCCTTTTTTAATATTTTTATATGTATATATATATTTCTTTTTTTCCTTTTTCTATTTTGTGAGTGTGAATGTGTATGTTTCTTTGTGTGATTTTGTCTGTATAGCTTTGCTTTTTGCCATTTGTCTTAGGGTTCTGACTGTCCATTTTTTCTTTTCTTTTTTCTTTCTTTTTTTTCATTGTTTTTAGTGCTTGTTATCATTGTAGGATTTGATTTTTTGGTTTAGTTGCACTCTTCTTTCTTTCTCTCTTTCTTTCATTATTACTTTTTAATTTTTTTTATTTTTAATAATTTTTTCTATTTTAATAAATGTATATTTTTTCTTCCTTTCTTTCTTTCTCTCTTTCTTCCTTTCTATGTTTTTTTCTCACTTTTCTTCTGAGCCACGTGGCTGACAGTGTCTTGGTGTTCTGGCCGGGTGTCAGGACTGAGCTGCTGAGGTGGGAGAGACGAGTTCAGGACATTGGTCCACCAGAGACTTCCCATCTCCAAATAATATCAAATGGCAAAAGCTCCCCGAGAGAACACAATCTCAACGCTAAGACCCAGATCCATTCAACGACCAGCAAGATACAGTGCTGGACACCCTATGGCAAACAACTAGCAAGACAGGAACACAAAACCACCCATTAAGAGAGAGGCTACCTAAAATAATAATAAGTTCACAGACACCCCAAAACACACCACTGGACGTGGTCCTGCCCACCAGAAAGACAAGATCCAACCTCATCCACCAGAAGACAGGCACTAGTCCCCTCCACCAGGAAACCTACACCACACACTGAACAAAACTTAGCCAATGGGAGCAGACACCAAAAACAATGGGAACTATGAGCCTGCAGTCTGCAAAAGAGAGACCCCAAACACACTAAGTTAAGTAAAGTGAGAAGACAGAGAAACACACAGCAGATGAAAGAGCAAGGTAAAACCCACCAGACCAAATAAATGAAGAGGAAATAGGAAGTCTACCTGAAAAAGAATGGAGAGTAATGATAGTAAAGATGATCTAAATCTTGGAAATAGAATGAAGAAAATAAAAGAAACATTTAACAAGGACCTAGAATAACTAAAGACCAAACAAACAATGATGAGCAACACAATAAATGAAATTAAAAATTCTCTAGAAGGAGTCAATAGCAGAATAACTGAGACAGAAGAACGGATAAGTGACCTGGAAGATGAAATGGTCAAAATAACTACCACAGTGCAGAATAAAGAAAAATGAATGAAAAGAATTGAGGACAGTCTCACAGACCTCAGGGAAAGCATTAAACATACCAACATTTGAATTATAACAGTATCAGAAGAAGAAGAGAAAAAGAAAGGGACTGAGAAAATATTTGAAGTGATTATAGTTGAAAACTTCTCTAATATGGGAAAAGAAATAATCAAGTCCAGGAAGTGCAGAGTCCATTACAAGATATATCCAAAGAGAAACACACTAAGACAAACATTAATCAAACTATGAAAAATTAAATACAAAGAAAAAGTATTAAAAGCAGCAAAGAAAAAACTACACTTAACATAAAAGGGAATCCCCATAAAGTTAACAGCTGATCTTTAGCAGAAACTCTACAAGCCAGAAGTGAGTGACAGGATATATTGAAAGTGATGATGGACACTTAGGTTGCTTCCATGTCCTGGCTATTGTAAATAGAGCTGCAATGAACATTTTGGTACATGACCCTTTTTGAATTATGGTTTTCTCAGGGTATATGTCCAGTAGTAGGATTGCTGGGTCGTATGGTAGTTCTATTTTTAGTTTTTTAAGGAACCTCCATACTGTTCTCCATAGTGGCTGTATCAATTTATATTCCCACCAACAGTGCAAGAGTGTTTCCTTTTCTCCACACCCTCTCCAGAATTGATTGTTTCTAGATTTTTTGATGATGGCCATTCTGACCGGTGTGAGATGATATCTCATTGTAGTTTTGATTTGTATTTCTCTAATGATTAATGATGTTGAGTGGTTCTTTCATGTGTCTGTTGGCAATCTGTATATCTTCTTTGGAGAAATATCTATTTAGGTTTTCTGCCCATTTTTGGATTGGGTTGTTTGTTTTTTTTGTTATTGAGCTGCATGAGCTGCTTGTAAATCTTGGAGAATAATCCTTTGTCAGTTGCTTCATTTGCAAATATTTTCTCCCATTCTGAGTGTTGTCTTTTGGTCTTGTTTATGGTTTCCTTTGCTGTGCAAAAGCTTTTAAGTTTCATTAAGCCCCATTTGAAGATGTGGCACATATATACAATGGAATATTACTCAGCCATAAAAATAAATGAAATGGAGTTATTTGTAGTGAGGTGGATGGAGTTAGAGTCTGTCATACAGAGTGAAGTAAGTCAGAAAGAGAAAAACAAATACAGTATGCTAACACATATATACGGAATCTAAGGGAAAAAAAAAAAAAGGCCATGAAGAACCTAGTGGCAAGACTGGAATAAAGACACAGACCTACTAGAGAATGGACTTGAGAATATGGGGAGTGGGAAGGGTAAGCTGTGACAAAGTGAGAGAGTGGCACAGACATATATGCACTGCCAGACGTAGAATAGATAGCTAGTGGGAAGCAGCTGCATAGTACAGGGAGATCAGCTTGGTGCTATGTGACCACTTAGAGGGGTGGGATAGGGAGGGTGAGAGGGAGGGAGATGCAAGGGGGGAGAGATATGGGAACATATGTATATGTATAACTGATTCACTTTGTTATAAAGCAGAAACTAACACAGCATTGTAAAGCAATTATACTCCAATAAAGATGTTAAAAAAAAGTGATGAAAGGGAAAAACCTACAACCAAGATTACTCTACCCAGCAAGGATGTAATTTAGATTTGACAGAGAGATTAAAACATTTACAGATAAGCAAAAGCTAAGAAAATTCAGTACAAAAAACCCAGCTTTACAACAAACGCTAAAGGAACTTCACGAGGCAGGAAACACAAGAGAAGGAAAAGACTTACAATAACAAACCCAAAACAATTAAGAAAATGGTAATAGGAACATACATATCGATAACTACCTTAAATGTAAATTTATTAAATACTCCAATGAAAAGACATAGACTGGCTGAATAGATACAAAAAGAAGACCTATACATACGCTGTCTACAGGAGACCCACTTCAGACCTAGGGACACATACAGACTGAAAGTGGGGAGATGGAAAAAGATATTCCATACAAATGAAAATCAAAAGAAAGATAGAATAGCAATTCCCATATCAGACAAAATAGACTTTAAAATAAAGAACATCACAAGAGACAAAGAAGGACACTACTTAATGATCAAGGAATCAAACCAAGAAGAAGATATAACAATTGTAAAACTTTATGCACCCAACATAGGAGCACCTCAATAAATAAGGCAAATGTTAACAGTCATAAAAGAGGAAATTGACAGTAACACAATTATAGCAGAGGATTTAACACCCCACTTTCACCACTGGACAGATCAACCAAAATGAAAATAAATAAGGAAACACTAGGTTTAAATGACACATTTAACAACATGGACTTAATTGATATATATAGACATTCCATCCAAAAACAACAGAATACATTTTCATCTCAAGTGCTCATGGAACTTTCTCCAGGATAGATCATACCTTGGGTCAGAAATCAAACCTTCGTATATTTAAGAAAATTGATTTCATATCAAGTATCTTTTCTGACAACAATGCTATGAGACTAGATACCAATTACTGGAAAAAATCTATAAAAAATACAAACACATGGAGGCTAAACAATTCACTTCTTAACAACCAAGAGTTTACTGAAGACTCAAAGAGGAAATTTAAAAATTCCTAGAAACAAATGACAATAAAAACACAAAGACCCAAAACCTATTGGATGCAGCAAAAGCAGTTCTAAGAAGGAAGTTTATAGCAATACAATCCTACCTCAAGAAAGAAGAAACATCACAAATAAACAAACTAACCTTTCCCTTAAAGCAATTAGAGAAAGAAGAACAAAAAACCCCAAAGTTAGCAGAAGGAAAGAAATCATAAAGATCAGGTCAGAAATAAATGTAAAAGAAATGAAGGAAATGATAGCAAAGATCAATAAAACTAAAAACTGGTTCTTTGAGAAGATAAACAAAATTGATAAACCATTACCCAGACTTATCAAGAAAAAAAGGGAGAAGACTCAAATCAATAGAATTAGAAATGAAAAAGGAGAAGTAACAACTGACAATGCAGAAATACAAAGGATCATGAGAGATTACTACAAACAACTATATGCCAATAAAATGTACAACCTGGAAGAAATGAACAAATTCTTAGCAAAGCACAAACTTCTGAAACTGAACCAGGAAGAAATAAAAAATATTAACAGACCAATCACAAGCACTGAAATTAAGACTGTGATTAAAAGTCTTCAAACAAACAAAAGCCCAGGACAGGAAGTCTTCACAGGTGAATTCTATCAACTTTTAGAGAAGAGCTAACACCTATCCTTCTAAAACGCTTCTAAAATATAGCAGAGAGAGGAACACTCCCAAACTCATTCTATGAGACCACCATCCCCCTGATACCAAAACCAGACAAAGATGCCACACACACAAAAACAACAGGCCAATATCACTGATGAATATAGTACGGAAGTCCTCAACAATGTAGTAGCAAACAGAATCCAATATCACATTAAAAGGATCATACACCATGATCAAGTGGGGTTCATCACAGGAATGCAAGGATTCCTCAATTTATGAAAATCAATCAATGTGAATACCATATTACCAAATTGAAGTATAAAAACCATATGGTCATCTGAATAGATGCAGAAAAAGCTTTCAACAGAATTGAACACCAATTTATGATAAAAACCCTCCAGAAAGTAGGCATAGAGGGAATTTTCCTCAACTTAATAAAGACCACATATGACAAACCCACAGTCAATATCATTCTCAATGGTGAAAAACTGAAACTATTTCCACTAAGATCAGAAGCGGGACAATGTTGTCCAAACTCACCACTATTAGTCAACATAATTTTGGAAGTTTTAGCCACAGCAAGCAGAGAAGAAAAAGAAATAAAAGGAATCCAAATCGGAAAAGAAGTAATACTGTCACTGTTTGCAGAGGACATAATACAACATTTAGAGAATCCTAAAGATGCTACCAGAAAACTAATAGAACTAATCAATGAATTTGGTAAAGAGACAGGATACAAATTATTGCACAGAAATCTCTTACATTCCTATACACTAGTGATGAACAATCTGAAAGAGAAATTAAGGAAACATTCTCATTTACCATTGTAACAAAAAGAGTAAAATACCTAGGAATAAACGTACCTAAGGAGACAAAAGACCTGTTTGCAGAAAACTGTAAGACATTGATGAAAGTGTCTTTCCTCAGTGAAAGATGAAACAAACAGATGGAGAAATATACCATTTTCTTGGAGTGGAAGAATCAACATTGTGAAAATGACTGTACTACTCAGAGTAATCTACAGATTCAATACAATCCCTTTCAAACTACCAAGGGCATTTATCACAGAATTAGAAAAAAAATTTTCACAATTTCTATGGAAACACAAAAGACCCCGAATAGACAAAGCAATCTTGAGAAAGAAATATTGAGCTGGAGGAATTCGGCTCCCTGACTTCAGACTATACTACAAAGCTACAGTAATCAGGAGAGTATGGTACTGACAAAAAACAGAAATATAGATCAATGGAACAGGATAGAAAGCCCAAAGATAAACCCACGCACATAAGGTCACCTTATCTTTGTTAAAGGAGGCAAGAATATACAATGGAGAAAAGACATCCTCTTCAATAGGTGGTGCTGGGAAAACTGGACAGATACATGTAAAAGAATAAAATTAGAACACTCCCTAAGACCATACAAAAAATAAACTCAAATGTATTAAGGACTTAAATGTAGGGCCAGACACTATAGAACTCTTAGAGGAAAACATAAGCAGAATACTCAGTGACGTAAATCACAAAAGGTCCTTTTTGACAGACCTCCTACAGAAATGGAAATAAAAACAAAAATAAACAAATGGGACCTAATGAAACTTTAAAGCATTTGCACAGCAAAGGAAACCATAAACAAGAGGAAAAGACATCCCTCAGAATGGGAGAACTATTTGCAAACGAAGCAACTGACAAAGGATTAATCTCCAAGATTTACAAGCAGCTCATGCAGCTCAATAACAAAAAAACAAAAACCCAATCCAAAAATGGGCAGAAGACCTAAATAGACGTTTCTCCATAGAAGATATACAGATTGCCAACAAACACATGAAAGGGTGTTCAACATCACTAATCATTAGAGAAATGCAAATCAAAACTACAATGAGGTATCACCTCACACCGGTCAGAATGGCCATCATCAAGAAATCTACAAACAATAAATGCTGGAGGGGTGTTGAGAAAAAAGAACCCCCTTGAACTGTGGGTGGAAATGTTAATTGATACAGCCACTATGGAGAACAGTATGGAGGTTCCTCAAAAAGTAAAAATAGAATTACCATATGACCCAGCAATCCCACTACTGGGCATATACCCTGAGAAAACAATAATTCAAAAAGAGTCATGTACCACAATGTTCATTGCAGCTCTATTTACAATAGCCAGAACATTGAAACAAACTAAGTGTCCATCAACCAATGAATGGATTAAGAAGATGTGGCACATATATACAATGGAATATTACTCAGCCATAAAAAGAAACGAAAGTTAGTTATTTGTAGTGAGGTGGATAGACATAGAGACAGTCACAGGGAGTGAAGTAAGTCAGAAAGAGAAAAACAAATACCATAAGGTAACACATATATATGGAATCTAAAAAATGGTTCTGAAGAAACGAAGGGTAGGACAGGAATAGAGACTCAGACATAGAAAATGGACCTGAGGACGTGGGGAAGGGTAAAGGTAAGCTGGGACAAAGTGAGAGGATGGCATGTATATATATACACTACTAAATGTAAAATAGATAGCTACTGGGAAGCAGCTGCATAGCACAGGTAGATCAGCTGGGCTTTGTGTCCACCTAGAGGAGTGGGATAAGGAAGGTGGGAGGGAGATGCAAGAGGGAAGAGATATGGGGATGTATGTATATGTATAGCTTATTTACTTTGCTATACAGCAGAAACTAACACACCATTGTAAAACAATTATACTCCAATAAAGATGCTTAAAAAAAGATGTTCCATGCAACTGTAAATCAATAGAAAGCTAGAGTAGTTGTATTCATACCACATGAAATAACTTTAAGTAAAGAATATTACGAGACAAGGAATGACACTGCATAATGATCAAGGGATCAATCCAAGAAGAAGATATAATAATCATAATTATATATGCACCCCACATTGGAGCAGCTCAATAAATAAGGCAAATGTTCACAGATATAAAGGAGGAAATTGACAGTAACACAATAATAGTGGGGGACTTTAACACCTCACTTACACCAATGGACAGATCATCCAGACAGAAAATTAATAAGGAAAAACAAGCTTTAAAGGACACATTAGAACAGATAGATTTAATTGATATTTATAAGACATTGCATCTGAAAACAGATTACACTTTCTTCTCAAGTGCACACGGAACATTATCCAGGATAGATCACATTTTGGTTCACAAATCAAGCCTCAGTAAATTGAAAAGAATTGAAATCATATCAAGCTTTTTTTCTTACCACCATGCTATGAGATTAGAAATCAATTACGGGGAAAAAAACTTTAAAAACACAGACACATAGAGGCTAAACAATAGGTTACTAAATAACCGAGATCACTGAAGAAATCGAAGACAAATGAAAAAAATACCTAGAGACAAATCACAACAAAAACACGACGATCCAAAACCTATAGGATGCAGCAAAAGCAGTTCTAAGAGGGAAGATTATAGCAATACAATCCTACCTCAAGAAACAAGAAAAATCTGAAATAAACAATCTAACATTACACCTAAAGGAAATAGAGAAAGAAGAAAAAATAAACCCAAAGTTAGTAGAAAGAAAAAAATCATAAAGATCAGAGCAGAAATAAATGAAATAGAAACAAAGAAAACAATAGCAAAGATCAAAAAAACTAAAAGCTGGTTCTTTGAGACGATATAGAAAATTGATAAACCTTTAGCCAGACTCATCAAGAAGAAAAGGGAGAGGACTCAAATCAATAAAACTAGAAATGAAAAAGGAGAAGATACAATGGACACTGCAGAAATACAAAGAATCATAAGAGACTACTACAAGAACTCGATGCCAATAAAATGGACAACCTGAAAGAAATGGACAAATTCTTAGGTATAATCTTCCAAAACGGAACCAGGAAAAAATAGAAAATAGACCAATCACAAGTAATGAAATTGAAACTATGATTAAAAATCTTCCATCAAACAAAAGTCCAGGACCAGATGGCTTCACAGGTGAATTCTATCAAACATTTATAGAAGAGTTAACACCCAACCTTCTCAAACTCTTCCAAAAAATTACAGAGTAAGGAACACTCCCAAACTCATTCTTCAAGGGCACCATCACCTTGATACAAAAACCAGAAACAGATACTAAAAAAAAAAAAAAAAGAAAATTACAGACCAATGTCACTGATGAATACAGATGCAAAAATCATCAACAAAATACTAGCAAGCAGAATCCAACAACACATTAGGAGCATCTTACACCATGATCAAGTGGGATATATGCCAGGGATGCAAGGATTCTTCAATATACACAAATCAATCAATGTGATACACCATATTAACAAGTTGAAGAATAAAAACCATATGATCATCTCAATAGATGCAGAAAGAGCTTTTGACAAAATTCAACACCAATTTATGGTAAAAGCTCTCCAGAAAGTGGGCATAGATGGAACGTACCTCAACATAATAAAGGCCATATAAAAAAAAACCACAGCAAACATCATTCTCAATGGTGAAAAACTGAAAGCATTACGTCTAAGATCAGGAAAAAGACAAGGATGTCCACCATCGCCACTACTATTCAACATACTTTTGGAAGTCCTAGCTACAGCAATCAGATAAAGAAAAGAAATAAAAGGAAAACAAATTGGAAAAGAAGTAAAACTGTCACTGTTTGCAGATGACATGTTACTATACATAGATAATACTAAAGATGCCGCCAGAAAACTACTAGAGCTAATCAATGAATCGGGTAAAGTTGCAGGATACAAAATTAATGCACAGAAATTTCTTGCATTCCTACACACTAACAACCGAAAATCAGAAAGTAATTAAAGAAACAATCCCATTCACCATTGCAAAAAAATAACAATATAGGTATAAACCCACCTAAGGAGGTAAAAGACCTTTACTCTGAAACTATCAGACACTGAGGAAGAAATCAAAGATGACACAGATGGAAAGATATACCATGTTCTTGGATTGGAAGAATCAATATGGTGAAAATGACTATACTCTGCAAAGCAATCTACAGATTCAATGCAATCCCTAACAAATTACTAACGGCGTTTTTTACAGAACTAGACAAAGAATCTTAAAATTTGTAGGGAGACGCAAATGACCCAGTATAGCAAAGCAATCTTGAGGGGAAAAAACGGAGCTGGAGAAATCAGACTCCCTGACTTCAGACTATATTACAAAATTGCAGTAATCTATAAACTATGGTACTGGCACAAAAACAGAAATATAGATCAATGGAACAGGATAGAAAACCCAGATATAAACCCGTGCACCTATGGCCAACTAATCTATGACAAACGAGACAAAGATATACAATGGAGAAAATACAGTCCCTTCAATAGGTCGTGCTGGGAAAACTGGACAACTACATTTAAAAGAATGAAATTACAACACTCCCTAACACCATATACAAAAACAAACTCAGAATGGATTAAAGACCTAAATGTAAGGCCAGACACTATCAAACTCTTAGAGGAAAACATAGGTAGAACATTCTTTGAAATAAAACAGAACAAGGTCTTATTTGACCCACCTCATAAAGTAATGGAAATAAAGACAAAAATAAACAAATGGGACCTAATGAAACTTAAAAGCTTTTGCAAACGCAAAGAAAACTATAAAAAAGATAAAAAGACAATCCTCAGAATGGGAGAAAATATTTGCAAAGGAATCAACAGACAGAAGGATTAAGCTCTAAAATATATAAACAGCCTATGCAGCTCAACATTAAAAAAACAGACAACCCAATCCAAAAATGGGCAGAAGACCTAAATAGACATTTCTCCAAAGAAGACGTACAGATGGCCAAGAGGCACATGAAAAGCTACTCAACATCACTAATTATTAGAGAAATGCATATCAAAACTACAGTGAGGGGTTCCAGAGAAGATGGTGGAAGAGTAAGACGCGGAGATCACCTTCCTTCCCACAGATATAGTAGAAATACATCTACACGTGGAACTGCTCCTACAGAACACCCACTGAACGCTGGCAGAAAACGTCAGACCTCCAAAAAGGCAAGAAACTCCCCCTGTACTTGGGTAGGGCAAAAGAAAAAAGAAATAACAGAGACAAAAGAATAGGGACGGGACCTGCACCAGTGGGAGGGAGCCATGAAGGAGGAAAGGTTTCCACACACTAGGAAGCCCCTTCGCGGGCAGAGACTGCGGGTGGCAGAGGGGGGAAGCTTCGGAGCCACGGAGGAGAGCACAGCCACAGGAGTGCGGAGGGCAAAGCGGAGAGATTCCCGCAGATTGGATCCGTGCCGACCAGCACTCTCCTGGAGGAAAGGCTTGTCTGCTCCCCCGCCGGGGCAGGCGGGGCTGGGAGCTGAGGCTCGGGCTTCGGTCCGATCACAGGGAGAGGACTGGGGTTGGCGGCGTGAACACAGCCTGAAGGGGTTAGCGCACCACAGCTGGCTGGGAGGGAGACCGGGAAAAAGTCTGCAGCTGCTGAAGAGGCAAGAGACTTTTTCTTGCCTCTTTGTTTCGCGGCGCGCAAGGAGAGGGGATTCAGAGCGCCGCCTAAACGAACTCCAGAAACTGGCGCGAGCCGCGGCTACCAGCGCGGACCCCAGAGACGGGCGTGAGACGCTAAGGCTGCTGCTGCCGCCACCAGGAAGCCTGTGTGCGAGCACAGGTCACTCTCCACACCGCCCCTCCCGGGAGCCCGTGCAGCCCGCCACTGCCAGTGTCCCGTGATCCAGGGACAACATCCCCCGGGAGAACGCACTGCGCGCCTCAGGCTGGTGCAACGTCACGCCGGCCTCTGACGCCGCAGGCTCGCCCCGCCTCCTCTGTACCCCTCCCTCCCCGCGGCCTGGGTGAGCCAGAGCCCCCGAAGCAGCTGCTCCTTTAACCCCGTCCTGTCTGGGCATGGAATAGACGCCCTCAGGCAACCCACACGCAGAAGCGGGTCCAAATCCAAAGCTGAACCCCAGGAGCTGTGCGAACAGAGAAGAGAAGGGGAAATCTCTCCCAGCAGCCTCAGAAGCAGTGGATTAAAACTCCACAAGCAACTTGATGTGCCTGCATCTGTTGAATACCTGAATAGACAATGAATCATCCCAAATTCAGGAGGTGGACTTTGGGAGCAGGATATATTAATTTTTCCCCTTTTCCTTTTTTTTGTGAGTGTATATGTATATGCTTCTGGGGGAGATTTTGTCTGTATAGCTTTGCTTTATAATAGCTTTATTTTACTTCACTATATTATAGCCTCTTTCTTTCTTTCTTTCTATTTTTTCTCCCTTTTACTCTGAGCCGTGTGGACGAAAGGCTCTTGGTGCTCCAGCCAGGCATCAGGGCTGTGCCTCTGAGGTGGGAGAGACAACTTAAGGACCCTGGTCCACAAGAGATCTCCCAGCTCCACGTAATACCAAACGGCAAAAATCTCTCAGAGGTCTCCATCTCAACATCAAGACCCAGCTTCACTCAACGACCAGCAAGCTACAGTGCTGGACACCCTATGCCAAACAACTAGCAAGACAGGAACACAGCCCCATCCATTAGCAGAGAGGCTGCCAAAAATCATAAGGCCACAGACACCCCAAAATACACCACCACACGTGGACGTGCCCACCAGAAAGACAAGATCCAGCCTCATCCACCAGAACTCAGGCACTAGTTCCCTCCACCAGGAAGCCTACACAACCGACTGAGCCAACCTTAGCCACTGGGGACAGATACCAAAAACAACGGGAACTATGAACCTGCAGCCTGTGAAAAGGAGACCCCAAACACACTAAGATAAGCAAAATGAGATTACAGAAAAACACACAGCAGATGAAGGAGCAGGGTCAAAACACACCAGACTTAACAAATGAAGAGGAAATAGGTAGTCTACCTGAAAAAGAATTCAGAATAATGATAGTAAGGATGATCCAAAATCTTGGAAATAGAATAGACAAAATGCAAGAAACATTTAACAAGGACGTAGAAGAACTAAAGAGGAACCAAGCAACGATGAAAAACACAATAAATGAAATTAAAAATACTCTAGATGGGATCAATAGCAGAATAACTGAGGCAGAAGAAAGGATAAGTGACCTGGAAGATAAAATGGTGGAAATAACTACTGCAGAGCAGGATAAAGAAAAAAGAATGAAAAGAACTGAGGACAGTCTCAGAGACCTCTGGGACAACATTAAACGCACCAACATTCGAATTATAGGGGTCCCAGAAGAAGAAGAGAAAAAGAAAGGGACTGAGAAAATATTTGAAGAGATTATAGTTGAAAACTTCCCTAATATGGGAAAGGAAATAGTTAACCAAGTCCTGGAAGCACAGAGAGTCCCATACAGGATAAACCCAAGGAGAAACACGCCAAGACACATATTAAGCAAACTGTCAAAAATTAAATATAAGGAAAACATATAAAAGCAGCAAGGGAAAACCAACAAATAACACACAAGGGAATCCCCATAAGGTTAACATCTGATCTTTCAGCAGAAACTCTGCAAGCCAGAAGGGAGTGGCAGGATATACTTAAAGTGATGAAGGAGAAAAACCTACAACCAAGATTACTCTACCCAGCAAGGATCTCATTCAGATTTGATGGAGAAATTAAAACCTTTACAGACAAGCAAAAGCTGAGAGAGTTCAGCACCACCAAACCAGCTTTACAACAAATGCTAAAGGAACTTCTCTAGGCAAGAAACACAAGAGAAGGAAAACACCTACAATAACAAACCCAAAACATTTAAGAAAATGTGAATAGGAACATACATATCGATAATTACCTTAAATGTAAGTGGAATAAATGCTCCCAAAAAAAGACACAGACTGGCTGAATGGATACAAAAACAAGACCCATATATATGCTGTCTACAAGAGACCCACTTCAGACCTGGGGACACATACAGACTGAAAGTGAGGGGATGGAAAAAGATATTCCATGCAAATGGAAATCAAAAGAAAGCTGGAGTAGCAATTCTCATATCAGACAAAATAGACTTTAAAATAAAGACTATTAGAAGAGACAAAGAAGGACACTATATAATGATCAAGGGATTGATCCAAGAGGAAGGTATAACAATTGTAAATATTTATGCACCCAACATAGGAGCACCTCAATACATAAGGCAAATACTAACAGCCATAAAAGGGGAAATCGACAGCAACACAATCATAGTAGGGGACTTTAACACCCCACTTTCACCAATGGACAGATCATCCAAAATGAAAATAAATAAGGAAACAAAAGCTTTAAATGATACATTAAACAAGATGGACTTAATTGATATTTATAGGACATTCCACCCAAAAACAACAGAATACACATTTTTCTCAAGTGCTCATGGAACATTCTCCAGGATAGATCATATCTTGGGTCACAAATCAAGCCTTGGTAAATTTAAGAAAATTGAAATCGTATCAAGTATCTTTTCCAACCACAACGCTATGAGACTAGATATCAATTACAGGAAAAGATCTGTAAAAATACAAACACATGGAGACTACACAATACACTACATAATAACGAAGTGATCACTGAAGAAATCAAAGGGGAAATCAAAAAATACCTAGAAACAAATGACAATGGAGATACGAAGACCCAAAACCTGTGGGATGCAGCAAAAGCAGTTCTAAGAGGGAAGTTTATAGCAATACAAGCCTACCTCAAGAAACAGGAAACATCTCGAATAAAAAACCTAACCTGGCACCTAAAGCAATTAGAGAAAGAAGAAAAAAAAAAAAAAAACCCAAAGCCAGCAGAAGGAAAGAAATTATAAAGATCAGGTCAGAAATAAATGAAAAAGAAATGAAGGAAACAATAGCAAAAATCAATGAAATTAAAAGCTGGTTCTTTGAGAAGATAAACAAGATTGATAAACCATTAGCCAGACTCATCAAGAGAAAAAGGGAGAAGACTCAAATCAATAGAATTAGAAATGAAAAAGGAGAAGTAACCACTGACACTGCAGAAATACAAACGATCATGAGAGATTACTACAAGCAACTCTATGCCAATAAAATGGACAACCTGGAAGAAATGGACAGATTCTTAAAAATGCACAAACTGCCAAGACTGAACCAGGAAGAAATAGAAAATATGAACAGACCAATCACAAGCACTGAAATTGAAACTGTGATTAAAAACCTTCCAACAAACAAAAGCCCAGGACCAGATGGCTTCACAGGTGAATTCTATCAAACATTTAGAGAAGAGCTAACACCTATCCTTCTCAAACTCTTCCAAAATATTGCAGAGGGAGGAATACTACCAAACTCATTCTACGAGGCCACCATCACCCTGATGCCAAAACCAGACAAAGATGTCACAAAGAAAGAAAACTACAGGCCAATATCACTGATGAACATAGATGAAAAAATCCTCAACAAAATAGTAGCAAACAGAATCCAACAGCACATTAAAAGGATCATACACCATGATCAAGTGGGGTTTATCCCAGGAATGCAAGGATTCTTCAACATATGCAAATCAATCAATGTGATACACCATATTAACAAATTGAAGGAGAAAAACCATATGATCATCTCAATAGATGCAGAGAAAGCTTTTGACAAAATTCAACACCCATTTATGATAAAAGCCCTGCAGAAAGTAGGCATAGAGGGAACTTTCCTCAACATAATAAAGGCCATATATGACAAACCCACAGCCAACATTGTCCTCAATGGTGAAAAACTGAAACCATTTCCACTAAGATCAGGAAGAAGACAAGGTTGCCCACTCTCACCACTATTATTCAACATAGTTTTGGAAGTGTTAGCCACAGCAATCAGAGAAGACAAAGAAATAAAAGGCATCCAAATCGGAAAAGAAGAAGTAAAGCTGTCACTATTTGCAGATGACATGATACTATACATAGAGAATCCTAAAGATGCTACCAGAAAACTCCTAGAGCTAATCAAAGAATTTGGTAAAGCAGCAGGATACTAAATTAATGCACAGAAATCTCTTGCATTTCTATACACTAATGATGAAAAATCTGGAAATGAAATTAAGAAAACACTCCCGTTTACCATTGCAACAAAAAGAATAAAATATCTAGAAAGAAACCTACCTAAGGAGACAAAAGACCTGTATGCAGAAAATTATAAGACACTGATGAAAGAAATTAAAGATGATACAAATAGATGGAGAGATATACCATGTTCCTGGATTGGAAGAATCAACATTGTGAAAATGACTCTACTACCCAAAGTAATCTACAGATTCAATGCAATCCCTATCAAACTACCACTGGCATTTTTCACAGAACTAGAACAAAAAATTTCACAATTGATATGGAAACACAAAAGACCCCGAATAGCCAAAGCAATCTTGAGAACGAAAAATGGAGCTGGGGGAATCAGACTCCCTGACTTCAGACTATATTACAAAGCTACAGTAATCAAGACAGTTTGACACTGGCACAAAAACAGAAATATAGATCAATGGAACAGGATAGAAAGCCCAGAGATAAACCCACACACATATGGTCACCTTATTTTGATAAAGGAGGCAAGCATATACAGTGGAGAAAAGACAGCCTCTTCAATAAGTGGTGCTGGGAAAATTGGACAGATACATGTAAAAGTATGAAATTAGAACACTCCCTGACACCATGCACAAAAATAAACTCAAAATGGATTAAAGACCTAAATGTAAGGCCAGACACTATTAAACTCTTAGAGGAAAACATAGGCAGAACACTCTATGACATATATCACAGCAAGATTCTTTTTGACCCAGCTCCCAGAGAAATGGAAATAAGAACACAAATAAACAAATGGGACCTGATGAAACTTAAAAGCTTTTGCACAGCAAAGGAAACCATAAACAGGACCAAAAGACAACCCTCAGAATGAGAGAAAATATTTGTAAATGAAGCAACTGACAAAGGATTAATCTCCAAGATTTACAAGCAGCTCATGCAGCTCAATAACAAAAAAACGAACAACTCAATCCAAAAATGGGCAGAAGACCTAAATAGACATTTCTCCAAAGAAGATATACAGATTGCCAACAGACACATGAAAGAATGCTCAACATCATTAATTATTAGAGAAATGCAAATCAAAACTACAATGAGATATCATCTCACACCGATCAGAATGGCCATCATCAAAAAATCTAGAAACAATAAATGCTGGAGAGGGTGTGGAGGAAAGGGAACACTCTTGCACTGTTGGTGGGAATGTAAATTGATACAGCCACTATGGAGAACAGTATGGAGGTTCCTTAAAAAACTACAAATAGAACTACCGTACGACCCAGCAATCCCACTACTGGGCATATACCCTGAGAAAACCATAGGTCAAAAAGAGTCATGTACCAAAATGTTCATTGCAGCTCTATTTACAATAGCCAGGACATGGAAGCAACCTAAATGTCCATCGACAGATGAATGGATAAAGAAGATGTGGCACATATATACAATGGAATATTACTCAGCCATAAAAAGAAATGAAATGGAGGTATTTGTAATGAGGTGGATGGAGTTAGAGTCTGTCATACAGATTGAAGTAAGTCAGAAAGAGAAAAACAAATACAGTATGCTAACACATATATACGGAATCTAAGGGAAAAAAAAAAAAGGCCATGAAGAACCTAGTGGCAAGACTGGAATAAAGACACAGACCTACTAGAGAATGGACTTGAGGATATGGGGAGGGGTTGGGGTGAGATGTGACAGGGTAAGAGAGTGTCATGGACATATATACACTACCAAATGTCAAATAGATAGCTAGTGGGAAGCAGCCACATAGCACAGGGAGATCAGCTCGGTGCTTTGTGACCACCTAGAGGGGTGGGATGGGGAGGGTGGGAGGGAGGGAGATGCAAGAGGGAAGAGATATGGGAACATATTGTATGTGTATAACTGATTCACTTTGTTATAAAGCAGAAGCTAACACACCATTGTAAGGCAATTATACTTCAATAAAGATTTAAAAACAAAAAACAAAAAACAAAAAACTACAATGAGTTATCACCTCACACCAGTCAGAATAGCCATCATCAAAAAATCTACAAACAATAAATGCTGGCGAGGGTGTGGAGAAAAGGTAACACTCCTGCACTGTTGGTGGGAATGTAAATTGATACAGCCACTATGGAGAACATTATGGAGGTGCCTTAAAAAACTAAAAATATAATTACCATATGACCCAGCAATCCCACTACTAGGCAAATACCAAGAGAATACCATAATTAAAAAGACACATGCACCCCAGAGTTCATTGCAGCAGTATTTACAATAGCCAGGTCATAGAAGCAACCTAAATGCCCATCAACAGACGAATGGATAAAGAAGATGTGGTACACATATACAATGGATTATTACTCAGCCATAAAAAGGAACGAAAATGGGTCATTTGTAGAGACATGAATGGACATAGAGACTGTCATACCGAGTGAAGTAAGTCAAAAAGAGAAAAACAAATACCATATGCTAACACATATATATGGAATCTCATTGTAGTTTTGATTTGCATTTCTCTAATAATTAGTGATGTTGAGCATCCTTTTAGGTGTTTGTTGGAAATCTGTACATCTTCTTTGGAGAAATGTCTATTTAGGTCATCTGACCATTTTTGGACTGGGTTGTTTTTTGTTTCGATATTGAGCTACATGTCCTGGTTGTATATTTTAGAGATCAATCCTTTGCCAGTTGCTTCATTTGCAAATATTTGCTCCCATTCTGATGGTTATCTTTTCGTCTTGTTTCTGGTTTCCTTTGCCGTGCAAAAGCATTTAAGTTTCATTAGGTCCCATTTGTATTTTTTTTTTTAATTTCCATTTCTCTAAGAGGTGGTCAGTAAAGATCTTACTGTGATTTATGTCAAAGAGTGTTCTGCCTATGTTTTCCTCTAAGAGTTTGATAGTGTCTGGTCTTACATTTAGGTTTTTAATCCATTTTGAGTTTATTTTTGTGTATGGTGTTAAGAAGTGTTCTAATTTCATTCTTTTACATGTAGCTGTCCAGTTTTCCCAGCACCACTTATTGAAGAGGCTGTTTTTTCTCCATTGTATATTCTTGCCTCCTTTATCAAAGATAAGCTGACCATATGTGTGTGGGTTTATCTCTGGGCTTTCTATCCTGTTCCATTGATCTATATTTCTATTATTGTGGCTATACCATACTGTCTTGATTACTGTAGTTTTGTTGTATAATCTGAAGTCAGGGAACCTTGTACCTACAGCTCCATTTTTCTTTCTCAAGATTGCTTTTGCTATTCGGGGTCTTTTGTGTTTCCGTAGAAATTGTGAACTTGTTTGTTCTACTTCTGTGAAAAATGCCATTGGTAGTTTGAAAGGAATTGCATTGAATCTGTAGATTGCTTTGGGTAGTATAGTCATTTTTACAAGGTTGATACTTCCAATCTGAGAACATGGTATATCTCTCCATCTGTTTGTATCATTTTTAATTTCTTTCATCAGTCTCTTATAGTTTTTTGCATACAGGTCCTTTGTGTCCTTAGGTAGGCTTATTCCTAGGTATTTTATTCTTTTTGTTGCAATGGTTAATGAGAGTGTTTCCTTAATTTCTCTTTCAAATTGTTCATCATTAATGTAGAGGAGTGCAATTTTGTATCCTGCTACTTCACCAAATTCATTGATTAGCTCTAGTAGTTTTCTGGCAGCATCTTTAGGATTCTCTATGTATAGTATCATGTCATCTGCAAACAATGACAGTTTTACTTCTTCTTTTCTGATTTGTATTCCTTTTATTCTTTATCTTCTCTGATTGCCATGACTAAAACTTCCAAAATTATGTTGAATAATAATGGTGAGAGTGGGCAACCTTATTTTCTTCTTGATCTTAGAGGAAATGGTTTCAGTTTTACACCATTGAGAACGATGTTGGCTGTGGGTCTGTTATATATGGCCTTTATTATGTTGAGGTAAGTTCCCTCTATGCCTACTTTCTGGAGGGTTTTTATCATAAATTAGTGTTGAATTTTGGTGAAAGTTTTTTCTGCATCTATTGAGATGATCATATGGTTTTTCTCTTTCAATTTTTAAAATATGGTTTATCACATTAATTGATTTGCTTATATTGAAGAATCCTTGCATTCCTGGGATAAAACTCACTTGATCATGGTGTATGATCCTTTTAACATGCTGTTGGATTCTGTTTGCTACTATTTTGTTGAGGAAATTTGCATCTATATTCATCAGTGATATTGGCCTGTAGTTGTCTATTTTTGTGACATCTTTTTCTGGTTTTGGTGTCAGGGTGACTGTGGCCTCATAGAATGAGTTTGGGAGTGTTCCTCCCTCAGCTACATTTTGGAAGAGTTTGAGAAGGATAGGTGTTAGCTCTTCTCTTAATGTTTGATAGAATTCACCCGTGACGCCATCTAGTCTAGGCTTTTGTTTGTTGGAAGATTTTTAATCACAGTTTTAATATCAGTGCTTGTGATGGGTCTAATTATTTTTTTCTATTTCTTCCTGGTTCAGTCTCAGAAGGTTGTGTTTTTCTAAGAATTTGTACATTTCTTCCAAGTTGTCCATTTTATTGGCATATAGTTGCTTGTAGTAATCTCTCATGATCCTTTGTATTTCTGAGCTTTGTATTTCTGAAGGGTCAGTTGTTACTTCTTCTTTTTCATTTCTAATTCTGTTGATTTGAGTCTTCTCCCTTTTTTTCTTGATGAGTCTGGCTAATGGTTTATCAAGTTTGTTAGTCTTCTCAAAGAACCTGCTTTTAGTTTTCTTGATCTTTGCTATTGTTTCCTTCATTTCTTTTTCATTTATTTCTGACCTGATCTCTTGATTTCTTTCCTTCTGCTGCATTTGGGGTTTTTTGTTGTTCTTCTTCTTCTTTCTCTTATTGCTTTAGGTGTAAGTTTTGGTTGTTTATTTGAGATTTTCTTGTTTCTTGAAGTAGGATTGTATTGCTAAAAACTTTCGTCTTAGAACTGTTTTTTCTTCATCCCATACGTTTTGGGTCGTCATGTTTTCACTGTCATTTGTTTCTAAGTATTTTTTTTTTTTATTTTGCCTTTGATTTCTTCAGTGATCCCTGGTTATTTAGTAGTGTATTGTTTACCCTCCATGTGTTTGTGGTTTTTACAGATTTTTTCCTGTAATTAATATCTAGTCTCATAGCATTGTGGTTGGAAAAGATACTTAATATGGTTTCAATTTTCTTAAATTTACCAAAGCTTGATTTGTGACCCAAAATATGATTTAACCTGGAGAATGTTCCATGAGCACCTGAGATGAAAGTGCATTCTGTTGTTTTTGGATGGAATGTCCTATAAATATCAATTAAGTCCATATGTTTAATGTGTCCTTTAAATCTTGTGTTTCCTTATTTATTTTCATTTTGGATGATCTGTTCATTGGTGAAAGTCGGGTGTTATAGTCCCCTACTATTATTGTGTTACTGTCGATTTCCCCTTTTATGGCTGTTAAAATTTGCCTTATGAATTGAGGTGCTCCTATGTTGGGTGCATAAATATTTACAATTGTTGTATCTTCTTCTTGGATTGATCCCTTGATCATCATGTAGTGTCCTTCCTTGTCTCTTGTGATGTTCTTTATTTTAAAGTCTGTTTTGTCTGATATGAGAATTGCTACTCCAGCTTTCTTTTGATTTCCATTTGTATGGAATAAATATCTTTTTCCATCCCCTCACTGTCAGTCTCTATGTGTCCCTAGGTCTGAAGTGGGTCTCTTGTAGACAGCATATATATGGGTCTTGTTTTTGTATCCATTCAACCAGTCTGTGTCTTTTGGTTGGAGCAATTAATCCATTTACATTTAAGGTAATTATCGGTATGTATGTTCCTAATACCATTTTCTTAATTTTTTATTATTGTAGGTGTTTTCCTTCTCTTGTGTTTCTTGCCTATAGAAGTTCCTTTAGCATTTCTTGTAAAGCTGGTTTGATGGTGCTGAATTCTCTTAACTTTTGCTTGTCTATAAAGGTTTTAATTTCTTCATAGACTCTGAATGAGGTCCTTGCTCTCTAGAGTCATCTTGGTTGTATGTTTTTCCCTTTCATCACTTTAAATATGCCCTGCCTCTCCCTTCTGGCTTGCAGAATTTCTGTTGAAAGATCAGCTGTTAACCTTATGGGCATTCCTTTGCATGTTATTTGTTGCATTTCCCTTGCTGCTTTTAATATTTGTTGTTTGTATTTAATTTTTGATACCTTGATTAATATGTGTCCTGGCATGTTTCTCCTTGGATTTATCCTGTATGGGACTCTCTGCACTTCCTGGACTTGATTGACTATTTCCTTTCCCACGTTAAGGTAGTTTTCACTTATAATCTCTTCAAATATTTTCTCAGACCCTTTCTTTTTGTCTTCTTCTTCTGGGACCCATATAATTCGAATGTTGTTTCATTTAATGTTGTCCCAGAGGTCTCTGAGACTGTCTTCAATTCTTTTCATTCTGTTTTTCCTTATTCTAATCTGCAGTAGTTATTTCCACTATTGTGTCTTCCAGGTCACTTATCTGTTCTTGTGCCTCAGTTATTCTGCTATTGATTCCTTCTAGAGAATTTTTAATTTCATTTGTTGTGTTGTTCATCTTTGTTTGTTTCCTCTTTGATTCTTCTAGGTCCTAGTTAAACGTTTCTTGTATTTTCTCCAATCTATTTCCAAGATTTTGGATCAACTTTACTATCATTATTCTGAATATTTTTTCAGGTAGACTGTTTATTTCCTCTTCATTTGTTTGGTCTGGTGGGTTTTACCTTGCTCCTTCATCTGCTTTTTGTTTCTCTGTCTTCTCATTTTGCTTAACTTACTGTGTTTTGGGGTCTCCGTTTTGCAGGCTGCAGGTTCGTAGTTCCTGTTGTTTTTGGTGTTTGCCCCCAGTGGGTGAGTTTCATTCAGTGGCTTGTGTAGGCTTCCTGGAGGAGGGGACTTGTGCCTGTGTTCTGGTGTGTCGGCCTAGATCTTGTGTTTCTGGTGGGCATGGCTGCCTCCAGCAGTGTGTTTTGGAGTGTCTGTGATCTTAATATAGTTTTAGGCAGCCTCTCTCCTAATGATTGGGCTTGCTTTCCTATCTTGCTATTTGTTTCGCATGGGGCATCCAGCACTGAATCTTGCTGACCGTTAGTTGGAGCTGGGTCTTAGCATTGAGATGGAGATCACTGGGAGAGCTCTTTCTAATTGATATTATGTGGGCACCAGTAGGTGTCTCTTGGTCCAATGTTCTGAACTTGGCTTTCCCACCTCGGATATTTAGGTCTGACACCAGGCCAGAGCACCAAGACCCTGTCAGCCACATGGCTCAGAAGAAGAGGGAGAAAAAAAGAAAGAAAGAAAAATTGTAATAAATAAAATAAATCAAATTTAAAATATTATTAAATTAAAAATATAATAAAAAATAAGAGAGCAACCATACCAATAAACAAATCCACCCAGGATAATAAGTGCTAAAAACTAAACTAAGATAAACATAAAAATCAGAAACTAATCAGTCACAGACAGGAAACCCCAGTTCTACAGTTGCTCCCAAATTCCACCGCCTCAATTTTGGGAT
Source organism: Balaenoptera borealis (assembly GCF_965194805.1). Classification (NCBI taxonomy): domain Eukaryota; kingdom Metazoa; phylum Chordata; class Mammalia; order Artiodactyla; family Balaenopteridae; genus Balaenoptera; species Balaenoptera borealis. The sequence goes on from NC_138875.1 coordinate 30,057,184, forward strand.
GATTTGTTTTCCATTCAGGTATTCCACAGATGCAGGGTACGTCAAGTTGTTTGTGGAGATTTAGTCTGCTTCTCCTGAGGTTGCACGGAGAAATTTCCCTTTCTTTTCTTTGTTCTCACAGCTCCTGGGGTTCAGCTTTGATTTTGGCCCCACCTCTGCATGTATTTGCTTAAATCAGTTCCTGATTAGGAGGCTCTGGCTCATCCAGGCTTGAGGGAGGGAATGGTACAGTAGTTATAATTGGAATGCAGGGTAAACCTGTGGCAGCAGAGGCTGGTATGACGTTGCAACAGATGAGGCGTTCAGGCATCCCATGTGTTCTCTCAGGGAAGTTGTCCCTGGATCACAGGACCATGGCAGTGGTGAGGTGCAGAGGCTCCTCGGGGATGTGGATAGTGACCTGTGCTTGCACACAGGACTCTTGGTGGCAGCAGCAGCAACGTTAGCATTTCATGCCTGTCTCTGGTGTCTGTCCTGATAGCTGTGGCTCACGCCCATCTCTGGAGCTCATTTAGGCTGTGCTCTGAATCCCTTCTTCTTGCCCACCCCAAAACAATAGTATCCTGCCTCTTAAGCAGTTCCAGACTTTTTCCCAGACACCCTCCCAACTCCCTGTGGTGCACTAGCCCCCTTTAGGCTGTGTTCATGCAGCCAACCCCATTCCTTTCCCTGGGATCTGACCTCCGAAGCTGCAGCCTCAGCTCCCAGCCCCCACCCACCCCACAGGGTGTGTATACAAGCCTCTCAGTCTGGTGAGTGCTGGTTGGCACCAATCCTATGTGCGGGAATCTCTCCATTTTGCCCTCTGCACCCCTGTTGTTGCTCTCCTCTGTGTCTCCAAAGCTTCTCCCCGCCCACTCCTCATCTCTGCCAGTGAAGGGGCTTGCCAGTGTGTGGAAACTTTTCCTCCTTCACAGCTCCCTCCCAGAGGTTCAGGTCCTATCCCTATTCTTTTGTCTCTGTTATTTCTTTTTTCTTTTGCCCTAGCCACATATGTGGGGATTTTCTTGCCTTTTGGGAAGTCTGAAGTCTTCTGCCGGCATTCAGTATGTGTTCTTTAGGAGTTGTTCCACATGTATATGTATTTTTAATGTATATGTGGGGAGGAAGGTGATCTCTATTTCTTACTGCTCCACCATGTTGAAGGTCCCCCCTACCATACTGTTTTGTTTATGATAGCTTTGCAGTATATTTGAAGTCAGGGAGTATGATACCACCAGCTTTGTTCCTCTTTCTCAAGATTTTTTGGCTCTTTAGGGTCTTCTGTTTTCCCATACAAATTTTATAATTACTTATCTAGTTCTATGAAAAATGCTATTGGTATTTTGATAGGAATTGCATTAAATCTGTAAATTGCCTTGGGTAGTATGGTCATTTTAACAATATTAATGCTTCCATTAAAGGAGCATAGTATATCTTTCCATTTGTTTGTGTTGTCTTCATTTGTCAGTGTCTTATAGTTTTTTTAAGTAGAGGTTTTTTACTTCCTTAGATTAATTCCTAGGTATTTTTTACGCAATTTTAAATGAGATTTTTTTTTAAATTTCTTTTTCTGATACTTTGTTATTCGTGCATATAAACAACAGATTCCTACATATTAATTTTGTATTTTGCAACATTACTGAATTCATTTATTAATGCCATTCTAATAATTTGGGGGGGCATCTTTAGGATTTTCTATGTATAATATCATGTCATCTTCAAGCAGTGACAGTTTTACTTCTTCTTCCTTTCCCATTTGGATTCCTTTTATTTCTTCTTATGTGATTGCTGTGGCTAGGACTTCCAATGCTATATTGAATATAAGTGCAAGAGTGGTTTTCTTTTTGAATGACTTAATTTCATTACTGGTAATTTGTCTGTTCATATTTTCTACTTCTTTCTGATTCCCTCTTAAGAGATTGTACATTTCTAGGAGTTTATTCATTTCTTCTATATTTCCCATTTTATTGGAATATAATTTTTCATAGTAATCTCATAATCCTTTGTATCTGTGGTGTCAATCGTAACTTCTCTTTCAGATCTGATTTTATATTGGGGAGCTCTCTCTCTTTTTCTATGGCTAAAGGTTTATCTATTTTTTTTATCTTGTCAAAAAACAGGTATTAGTTTCATTCATCCTTTTATTCTATTTTTTAAATCTCTATTTCATTTATTTGCTCTGATCTTCATAATTTATTTTCTTCTACTGTCTTTGGTTGTTTATTTTAGATTTTTCTTGTTTCTTGAGTGTGGCTTGTATTATCATAAATTTCCCTGTTAGAACTACTTTTGCTGTGTCCCACAGATTTTGGATCATTTTATTTCCACTTTCATTGTCTCCAAGTATTTTTTTTTTTATTATTTCCTCTGATTTCTTCAGTGACCCATTGGTTGGTAAGTAGCCTCCATATTGTTTTAGCCTCCAGTTGTTTGTGTTTTATGAAGTTTTTCCCTGTAGCTGATATAGATATCAACTCATACCATTATGTCCAAAATAGATCCTTGATATAATTTCAATCTTCTTAAATTTATTAAGATTTGTTTTGTGGCCTAGCATATGATTTATCCTGGATAAAGTTCCATGTGCACTTCTAAAGAATGTGTATTCTGTTGCTTTTTGACAGAATGTTCTATATATATCTATTAAGTCCATCTGACCTGGTGTGTTGTTTAAGGCCTGTGTTTCCTTAATCTGGATAATGTGCTCATTGATGTAAGTGAGATGTTAAAATTCCTACTATTATTGTGTTACTGTTCCTTTATATTTGTTGATATTTGTTTCTTTTATTTATGTGCTCTCATGTTGGATGCATATATATTTATAATTGTTATATCTTCTTGTATTGATCCTTTATCATTATGTAGTGTTCTTCTTTGTCTCTTCTTACAGACTTCTAAAGTGTATTTTTTCTGATATAAGCTATATTTATATAGCTACCCCACATTTGTTTCCATTTACATGACATACATTTTTACCCCCTTATTTTTAATCTGTGTATTTCTTTAGATCTGAAGTGAGTCTTTTGTAGGCAGCATCAACATGTGACTCCTTTTTCGATACATTCAGTCACTCTGTCTCTTTTGATTAGAGTATTTAGTCCTTTTTGTTTAAAGTAATTATACATAAGTATGCACTTATTGCCATTTTCTTAATTTTGCTGACTTTTTTTTTTTTTTTGTACTCCTGTTGAGGTTGTCTTTGTATTTCTTTTTTGTTTTTTTTTTTTTTTCCCCTTTTGCTCTCTTCCCTTGTGATTTGATGGCTATCTCTAGTGTTATCTTTGGATTCCTTTCTCTTTTTGTGTGTGTATCTATTATATATTTTTGGTTTGTGATTACTATGAGGTTCATATATAACAACATATATATATACACATATATAATTAAGATTGATGATCTCTTAAATTCATACACATTCTAACAACCTTTCATTTTTACTGTCCACCACATTTTGTGTTGTATATCCCTTACTACTCATTGTGGATACAGATGATTTTACTGCTTTTGTTGTTTAACATTTCTACTACTATCTTTATGCATGGTTGATTTTCTACTTCTGCTGTATATTTGCCTTTACCAATGAGATTTTCGTTTAATAATTTTCATATTTTAGTTGTTCCTTTTCCAGTTAATGAAGGTCATTTAAAATGTAAATCCAGTTTTGTGGTCCTGAATTCTTTCATCATTTGCTTGTCCATTAAACTCTATCTCTTCTTCAAATCTGAATGATAGTCTTGCCAGGTAGAGTATTATTGGTTGCAGGATTTTTTCTTTTATTATTTTGAATATATTGTGCCATTGCCTTCTGGCCTGCAAAGTTTCTGCTGAAAAGTCAGCTGATAATCTTATGGGAGTTTCCTTGTATGTAACTATTTGGTTTTTCTCTTGCTGCTTTTAAGATTCTGTCCTTATTTTTATTTAATATTTGCCATTTTAATTACAATGTATCTTGATTGGACCTCTTTGTGTTCATCTTATTTGGGACTCTTTGTGTTTCCTGAAACTGGATGTCTGTGGATTAGAAACAGTTATGATGAAGAGGATCAGAGGGCTCTGAAAGTGAGAGAAAGAACCATAAAGATTTTGGGAACAAAGAGAGAATAAAGGCAAGGGACTTGTCTTATTTACTTTGAATGTTAATGTCAAGTGCAGAGCCTGTGGAGTAAGCTTAGAAAGCATCTAGGTGCAAATGAAGTTCAGTCAACCCATCCCTAGAGAAATTACTATTATAGAGGACACATTTTTTCCTAGGTATAGGTTCATAAATTTAATGATGTGCTTCTATGTTTGGTAGATATGTTTAATTTCTACCAAATTGAAAGATCATATTATTATGATATCAAGGATTTAAATTCAAATCCTATCTCTTTTACCAGTTTTTCAATTTTATTTAAGTCAAATTACTTTAGTTCTTTGTACTTTAATTTTCCTATCAATAACACAAGAATTTTAATGAAAGCTGCCATATTTTCTCCATAGGACTGTTGCAAGAAAAGGACAAACTGAGACAGAGAGACTAGTACTTATGCCTTGGAGTGTGCAAGTCCCTGCACAAATGCTAGCCATCAGTGTTATTAACTATCTTCTAAGTACTAGCCTGAGGAGTAGTGATCATTTTGATGCACATGTCTTCATCTGGCTTCTCTTATGACCCACAAGGACCAGATTGGCTGAAGTTGAGAGTGGCTCTGTAAGAAAGCAAAGATTGCTATTGTACAAGAGATCAACCCTGTATCATTACCTGGATGTATTTTCTGAATAGACTAGGAATTATATAGAACAAATTAACCCAATCTTTGGGAAATCAGTATGTTTCTTTAACCCGTGGGGATGTTTTCATAACCTTTTTGTTACCTGAGGAACAATGCCTAGCTCATACTACTGTTTGCATAAAATAGCAGCCAAATTTAAGTACCACATGCATTTAGGTAAAACATTTAATAAATATCAGCAACAATACCATCTGAAACTAACAAATGCCAAAACTATGAACAGGTATAAACTTTTAACTAGAAAACCTATTATTGATTCTGCTTCCCTGATGCAGCTACAAATATTTAATTATCTACAGTCTTGAACAGCATTTGGGATAGAAATTTGGTTGTTTGTTTGATGTATTGTCAACAATTATATCTAGAAATAAATATCCAAGTGAGTTAAATTAATGTCTTTGTACACATACACACACGCACACACATAGAGATGCAAACACACACATGGCTGTGTTTACAGATAGACAAAAACACATATATTTACATATATTTAGATATTTAAATATTAGATATGAAATATTTACATATGCCTTACATCTTTCTATCATTGGATTTTTCTTCTCCTTGAAAGCCCTATTCTCCAAAAAGATTTGGTTCACTACAGTAACACAATTGCAAAGACTAAAAAAGAATCTAAAGTATCCTCTAACCTCTTATTTCCTGCTTTCGGCTTTTTTTGTGACCCAGGATCCAAAAGAAGAATGATGTTCTCTATCATTTACTTTTATTTTTCATGTTAATTGTGTCCTTTCTGTGGTCAAATAATTTGGGAACTCAGATTCAAAGGTGAAAATCATTATGACTGCACTCAGATTGGCTCTCACATTTCTTTTTATGTCTTTTTACATTAATGGTCATTTAAAAAACAAGTGTAGAGTTTGACAAAACATTGATGATTCTCAATAAGTATAATGTGCACATTCAAATGGAGCCTGGATTCCCAATGCTGAATCCAGGCTTTTGAGACTTATCTGAGTATTTTCCTCAGATTTACTGCCATCATGTGTGAAGCTGAAGAGGTAGTTTCTAGAAGAATTTTCACTGTAGATGTGGTGGTACAGGAGTCTACAGAAACCTGACCCTTACCAATTTTTTTTTCAATACTGTGACATGTTTGCAGCACATGTCAAATGTCTTTTAAATCTTGTCAGAGCATATGGCATTGATACAACTCTTTTAACCTTTATAACGAAGAACAAGTATGTCATCTTAATGGCAGGAAAGACTTACAGACTAGTACTCTGGTGTTTTTTCAACTTTAAAGCAAGGAATGAACACACATGAATGGACATTTAGCCTCTTTCATGAATGTCCCAAATTATTCTGCTCAATTTTGTACTATGAATAAACCTTCTGCTTCCTAGTTTCTCAGGTAAACTCGTGATAATTAAAAAATAAACAAACGAAAGCTCTGTTTGCTTTTTTAAAGCTTGTAGTCTCTATATAAAAATGAATCCACATTATCTTCCAAAATGTGCTGAGTGCGTTGCCTGGCACAGAGCAAACACTCAAAGACTCTGTATTGAATGAATGTAAAATGAAGTAATAGAGCTCAGCCTGTCACTCAAAATGCAACAGTGTATTCTTCCAGCACAGCATCTTTCCACCATATATATTGTACGCTTCTCACAAAATAAAGCTTGTACTCCAACCAGTATTTAAAGATAAATAAAAATATTATGTTTTCTTATTTCTGTGATTTAAAAAAAAATGTTCTTTCCTCTACTTACTATATTCTATAGCCCTAGCTATACCAGTAAATATACCTTGGAAATATGCCTTAGAATTCTATTCATTCTCCCATGTCTAACTCAAATCTCTTGGTACTGAATCTGAATTAATTCTTCTCATCTCTGATTGCTTCCAGCAATGAGTCTGAATCTCACATCTGAAAGGAATTTCCAACCTTACAAATGTCAATTAATATCCCTCCTACAGTTTAAAAGCTACTTCAGACAAGTTTTATATTTCATACTTTAATTGATCAAGACCAAAACATCTCTCACTGGCTATCCAGGAGAAGTGATGCTTATCTGTGACCCTAGACATGGGCAGCCCTATCCAGTTAACCCAGTATGTCCCACCTGCTTTTCCATGGTCTAAAACTTTCAAATTCCACCAATTTTTAGCAGGATATCCCAAGAACCTAAAGGTCTGGTGGTGATGTGAAAAGGAGAGTATGACTAAAATCTGCACAAGATCTCCCCCTGAACCAAGACCAAGCATTTCCCTCGTTGTATTATAGCCATGTAACCATTCACATCATACATCATTTACCAGAAACCTTTGAGATGCCTGTAGGCAGAGCACACATAAACAAGTTGTTTGTACTTGCAAAGCACTTAGTTAAATGACATAAACATTTTAATTTCAAAACGATGAAAACTAAGGTAGGAGTTGTATAATATAACACATTTTTAAAGGAAAACACAAATTTGAGCTCAGAAAAGAGAATTCTAGGAAATTACCATGAGGTAAATTGAGGCTTTAGTTATTAATTAACACACCATATGACCAATCTTACCTACTGATTGCATGTGTTCCGAAAGTTACAGAATTCTATTGAGTTTCAGTCTTGCTTTTTAATTACTTTTAATGAAAGGAATAAAAATATTTACCACTATCACTAATCAACAGAAGTATATCTGCTTGGATGAAAATAGCATGAAGCCATGAAGGCAGACTCTACACTAAGTACTTCACACCCATTATTCTTCTACTCTCCCTGAGTGATATAGGTAGGTAAAATTATTCATAAGTTATAGATCAGAAAGTTTTAGCCACTTGCTAAAGTACACAGTTAAATGATAGGATGGCCAATATTTGAACCTTGGCCTATCTGATTCTACTCCCTATGCTTTAAACATTCTGTATAATAATATAATATATTAATAATCACTAAAGTTATTGAGTATATGTTGATATTTGGTTTGCTATGGGTCAAGGTGACCATTATTAAAGGCTGACTCTTGATTTGGGCATAGAATTTGCTGACGGTTTTCTCTTCTCATTTTCTTCCATTGGTTTGAAATGCACACACACACACACTACTCTAGAAATCCAAATCTTGTATTCCTTTGAAATATGGCTCAACTATTTCTTCCTAAAAAATACTTTTACTAATTAATTTCATGTCATTCTGACTATTCCATCATTTCATATTTTATCATTGTTTAGATTATCAATCTAGTTTACATTTTTCATATACAATGTAAGGTGTTCCTTAGTTCATGAATGTCAGTCTAACTCCATTGCAAGTTCCTTGAGTAAAGAAAATAACTCTCATGGAAATTTTCATCCACTATTTTTTCCTACCTAGAACATAACACACTGGCTCATGGAGCTGCTATTAGAGAGATTCTTACATTTATATATAAGTCCAGATGACTGAGAATGTTTTATAACTGAAATTATCCCAAAGGTCTGAGTTCTAAGCCATATTTTTCCAAATAAACTACATTTAGATAAATATTAGAATTTTTTGTATCAAGGAAAAGGAGTATGCCACCTAAGGATAATAAGACAAATGTGTACCCATGTGCTGTTAATTTGGGAGATAAGAAACTGTCAAAAACTGATATTAGTATTTAAGCAATGAATGTTGACTCCAATATACTTGGGACAACCTTGCAATCAGTGCCTTAAGATAGGAATAGAGTTGTTCTTGTAGTATGGGATTTGGCTTGTATTTTCTGTATTCTCACCATCAAGGTGAAATGTGGAGTATATTTCTTAATCTTTTGACCCAAATTTCCTCACCTGTAAAATAAAGATATTATATATTCCCAACCCATGTCATGGGTGATGAAGACTAAATGTGATACAGGAAGAAGAGATTTAAAAATTTAGTGCCAACATAAAGGATTAATAACTTTGAAAAGTCACACTTTTGAGAACAAGAATTGTAGACTTTTTTCTCCTTCTGTGTTATACATTCAGTCTTATCACTCAGTTTCCAGTCTGGGTTGTGGCTTAGCTATTTTAAAAGAATCTCATCCATGGCACTACCAGTGCACCTTGAACTCCGTGGGCTAAGAATTGCTATTTCATTGTATTCTATTAGTTGTCTAGCAGGCATCTTAAAAACAACAACAACAACATAGACAGCACAGATTTTTATAGATAGGCTGAGTGGAAAAGGGTTGGAAAATGACAAGGTTAATCACTTTGGGAATATCTTACAAGTGGCATTTTACCCATTACAAGTGATTACAAGCATTACAAGCAATACCACAATCTATTTTCAATGTAAATATGTGTGTGTGTGTGTGTGTGTGTGTGTGTGTGTGTGTAATTAAGATAGCTTTTTATAGTACAGTAATAAAATTGAGTTCTGATGGTGGGATTAAGCCCTAGAATTAACATCTGTATAGCAGAATAAATGTGATTTGGGGGATGAGATATAAAACTTAATAATAACTTCAGCATTGGACTAGCTATAAGGCTATGTAAGGCATGAACAAAAATGAATGTTTAGGACTACATCTTGGTCTGGATGATTACAAATGCACCATACTACCTCTGACACATCAATCATTAGGCCACATTCTAGCATTCATTCCATCTTCTATTTAGTTTTTGCCTTGTCTCTCTGAGCAGGGATGAAAGACAAGTTTGGACTAGTTTCCTCTCTTTCAAAATTATTTCCTAAAATCTTGACATTTTCCAATTTTTGAGTCAGAAGGAACCTTTAAAAACATCTAGAAGGAGAAGATTAAGATGGTGAAGTGGGAACACATTGTGTTCACCTCTTTCCATGAATACATCAAAACTATAACTATGTATAGAGCAACTCTCTGAGATCAACCAGAATGCCTCTTCTACAACCAAGGTTATGAAGAAAGAATCACACAGAAACTGGTAGGAGAGAAGGAGAAGCAATCTATGTGGGATCCACATGCCTGGTGAATAACCCAGAAAGGTGGGGGATATCATAAGCTAAGGGATCCTCCCTAAGGAGCAAGAGGTTGGAGCCTAACATTGGGCACCCCAGTTCTGGTGTCCGGAACTGGAAAGAAAAGCTCACTTGGCTGTTTTGAAAACCACTATGGCATACTGGAGGGCTGTAAGACACACCACTCTCTGAAGAGTATGAGCATAGACTTGCTTGTTCCCAGTCTTGGGCTGGTGTTCTGGCACTATTCCCTACCAAGGCAGAGATGTCATCACACCACAGAGAAGCAGAACTGCTGCTCAAAACTCTTGAGCCACTACCTCACCCACTGACCAAAACAGAGACTGCCATCAAGCCTGGGAGAAGCCCCAGCTTGCACTGGGCTATGTTTCTAACATCTCTAGATCAAGCCCTACCTCCCATCAAGGCAGCTGCAGTCAGTGCACCCTGGGGCTACACAAAGCCTGTGCTCGTCAGGTCCAAGTCTCCCTCAAAAACCACTGGGCACAACAGATTGCATGGGGACACTCCCACACAAGGACATGCCTTCAAGACCAAGATAGGTTAATGTTTTGTCTAATTTCAGAGCCAAACAGACAAACTCAAATAAAATGAGAAGATGGAGGATTGTGTTTCGAATGAAAGAACAAGAAAAAAAAAAAAAAAAACTGGTGAAATGGAGGTCAAAGCAATAGTCATAAAAATGCTTCCTGAGCTCAGGAAAAGAATAGATGAACATAGTGAGAACTTCAAAAATGAACTAGAAAATATAAAAGGGGACAAATCAGAGGTGAAGAATATAATAACTGAAATGAAAAATATAGGTGATACAGAGGAAAATTAAGTGATACAGAAGAAAACAAAAGTGACCTAGAAGAAAGAATACTGGAAATCACCCAATCAGAACAGCGAAGAGGAAAATAAAATTTATAAATAAGCATAGTTAACGGGCCTCTGAGACAACATCAGGCATAAAAAAACATTCACATTACAGGGGTCCAAGAGGAGGAGAGAGAAAAAGGCAAAAATGTATTTGATTAAATCATAACTGAAAATTTACTGAGTCTGAAGAAGGAAACAGATATTCAAGTCCAGGAAGCTCAGAGAGTCCCAAACATAATCAATCCAAAGAGACCCACACGAAGACATCATAATTAAATGAAAAAGTTAAATATAAAGAGAATTCTAAAGGCAATAAGAGAAAAAACATATACGGGGGGCAACCATTAAGTTCTCAACTGATTTTTCATTGGAAAATTTGCATGTCAGAAAAGAATGGCATGATATACTTAAAGTGCTGAAAGGAAAGAATACAACCAAGGAAAAGTTATCATTCAGAATTGAAGAAGAAATGACTAACAAAAACTAAGAGAGTTCAACACCACAAAACTGGTGTTAAAAGAAATGTTAAAATCTCTCTTTAAGTGAAAAAGAGAAAGCTGAAATAAGAAAACATATGAATAAAAAACTACCTAGTAAAGCTATATATATAGTAAAGTGAGTGTATCAACAAATATTTAAAGTTATTAAGAAGATTAAAAGAAAAAAATCATAAAATCAAGTATAACTATAATAAACAACTATGGAATACTCATAAAGATGTAAAATATGACAAAAGTGAAAATGTGGGGCTGGAGGAGTAAAAAATGGGACTTCCAAAAGGTTAACAGCTGACTTTTCATCAGAAGCTCTGCAGGCCAGAAGGCACTAGCATGATATATTTAAAGTGATGAAAGGGGAAAATGTAAAACCAAGAGTACTCTACTCAACAAGGCTCTCAGTCAGATTCAGTGGAGAAATCAAAACCTTTACAGACAAGCAAAACCTTAGAGAATTCAGCAACACCAAACCAGCTTTAAAATTGGGTCACAAATCAAGCCTTGGTAAATTTTAAAAAATTGAAATCATATCAAGCATCTTTTCTGACCAGAATGTTATGACATAGAAATCAATTACAGGGGAAAAACTTTAAAAAACACAAACACATGGAGGCCAAACAATATGTTACTAAATATCCAATGGATCACTTGAAGAAATCAATGAGAAATAAAAACACAAAAACCTAGAGCCAAATGACAGTGAAAACATGATGATCCAAAACCTATGGGATACTGCATAAGCAGTTCTAAGAGGGAAGGTTATAACAATACAATCTTGCCTTGAGAAACAAGAAAAATCTCAAATAACCTAACCTTACACCTAAAGCAATTAGGGAAGGAAGAGCAAATGAAACCCAAAGATAGTACAAAGAAAGAAATCATAAGAATCAGAGCAGAAATAAATGAAATAGAGACAAAGAAAGCAATACCAAAGATCAATGAAACTAAAAGCTGGTTCTTTGAGAAGATAAACAGATAAACCTTTAACCAGACTCATCAAGAAAAAAAGGGAGAGGACTCAAATCAATAGAATTAGAAATGAAAAAGAAGACGCAATGTACACCACAGAAATACAAAGGGCCATAAGAGACCACTACAAGCAACTATACACCAATAAAATGGAAAACCTGGAAGAAATGGACAAATTCTTCGAAAGGTACAACCTTCTAAGACTGAACCAGGAAGAAATAGAAAATATGAACAGACCAATCACAAGTAATGAAATTGAAAGTGTAATTAAAAATCTTCCAACAAACAAAAGTCCAGAACCAGTTGGCTTCACAGGAGACTTCTATCAAACATTTAGGGAAGGGAAAACACCTACCCTTCTGAAACTCTTCCAAAAAATTGCAGAGGAGAGAACACACCCAAGCTCATTATACGAGGCCATTATCACCCTGACACCGAAACCAGACAAGAATACTTCACACACACACACAAAAATTACCGGCCAATATCACTGATGAACATAGACACAAAAATCCTCAACAAAGTACTAACAATCTGAATCCAATAACACATTAAAAGTATGATACACCACAATCAAGTCAGGTTTATCCCAGGGAGGCAAGGATTTTTCAATATCCACAAATCAGTATGATACACCACATCAACAATTTGAAGAATGAAACCCATATGACCATCTCAATAGATGCATAAAAATCTTTCGATAAAATTCAATACCCATTTATGATAAAAACCTCTCCATTAAGTGGACCTGGAGTGAACCTACTTCAACATAATAAAAGCCATATACAACAAACCCACAGTAAACATCATTTTCAATTGTGAAAAACTGAAAGCATTTCCTCTAGATCAAGAACAAGACAAGGATGTTCCCTCTCACAAGTATGCTTCAACATAGTTTTGGAAGTCCTAGGCATAGCATTCAGAGAGGAAAAAGAAATAAAAGGAATCTAAATCAGAAAAGAAGAAGTAAAGCTGTCACTGTTTGCAGATGACATGATACTATACATAGAAAACACTAAAGATGCTATCAGAAAAGCACTAGAGCTCATCAATGAACTTGGTAAAGTTTCAGGATACAAAATTCATACACAGAAATCTGTTGCCTTTCTATTCACTAACAACAAAAGACTAGAAAGATAAATCAAGGAAACAATCCCATTAACAATTGCATCAGAAAGAATAAAATACCTAGTAATAAACCTATCTAAAGAAGTAAAAGACCTGTACTCAAAAAACTATATACTGATGAAAGAAATCAAAGGTGACACAAACAGATGGAGAGATATACCAGGTTCTTGGATGGGAAGAATCAATGTTGTGTAAATGTCAATGCTAAAAGCAATCTGCAGATTCAATGCAATCCCTATCAAATTACCAATGGCATTATTCACAGAATTAGAACAAAATATTTTACAATTTGTATGGAAACACAAATAGACAAAGCAAGCTTGAGAAAGAAAAATGGAGCTGGAGGAATCAGGATCCCTGACTTCAGACTATACTACAAAGCTACAGTAATCAAAACAGTATGGTACTGGAAAAAAAAAACGGAAATATAGTTCAATGGAATAGGATAGAAAGTCCAGAGATAAACCCACACACCTATGGTCACCTAAACTCTAACAAAGGAGGCAAGCATATACAATGGAGAAAATATAGTCTTTTTAATAAGAGATGCTGGGAAAGCTGGACAGCTACAGGTAAATGAATGAAATTCAAACACTCCCTAACACCCTACACAAAAATAAACTCAAAATGGATTAAAGATATAAATGTAAGGCTGGATACTATAAAACTCTTAGAGGAAAATATAAGCAGAACATTCTTTGACATAAATTGCAGCAAGATCTTTTTTGATCCACATCCTAAAGTAATGAAAATAAAAACAAAAATAAACAAATGGGACCTAATTGAACCTAAAAGCTTTTGCACAGCAAAGGAAACCAAAAACTAAATGAAAAGACAACCCTCAGAATGGTAGAAAATATTTGCAAACAAAGCAACTGACAAGGGATTAATCTCCAAAAATATATAAACAGCTCATGCAGCTCAATATAAAAAAAAAAATCAAAAATGAACAGAAAACCTAAAGAGACATTTCCCCAAAGAAGACATGCTAATGGCCAAGAGGCACATGAAAAGATGCTCAGCATCACTACTTATTAGAGAAATGCAAATCAAAACTACAATGAGGTATCATCTCACGACAATCAGAATGGCCATCATCAAAAAATCTTCAAACAGTAAATGCTGGAAAGAGTGTGGAGAACCCTCCTACTCTGTTGGTGGGACTGTAAACTGGTACAGCCACTATTGAGAATGGTATGGAGGTTCCTTAAAAGACTAAAAATAGAGCTACCATATGATTCAGCAATCCCACTCCTGTGCATATATCTAGAGAAAACCATAATTTGAAAGGATTCATCACCCTAATGTTCATTGCAATACTATTTACAATGGCCAGGACATGGAAGCATCCTAAATCTCTATCAACAGAGAACTGGATAAAGAAGATGTGGTACATATATAAAATGGTATATTACTCAGCCCTAAAGAAAAGTTAAATATTGTCATTTGTAGCAACATGGAGGGTGGTAGAGATTTTCATACTGAGTGAAGTAAATCAAAGACAAATATCATGTGATGTTGCTTATATGTGGAATCTAAAAAAAAAAAAAGGTACAAATGAACTTATCTACAAAAGAGAAATAGAGTTACAGATGTAGGAAGCAAATTTATGGTTACAAGTAGGTAAGGGATGGAGGGATAAATTGGAAGATTGGAATAGACGTATACATGCTACTATATATAGAATAAATAACTAATAATGACTTACTGTACAGCATAGGGAACTTTACTTGATATTCTGTAATAGCTTTACAGGAAAATAATCTTAAAAAGAGTGAATATATGTATATGTATAACTGATTCACTTTGCTGCACACCTAATACTAACACAACATTGTACATTAACTATATTCCAATAATTTTTAAAAAAAAATGTAGATCTTTTAGAGTGTTTGAACTTAAATGACCATACGTTTATAACAAGGAGATTATATATATATATATATATATATATATATATATATATATATATATATATATATATTTGTTGATATACAGAACCTCATGGTAAAGACAAACCAAAAACCTACAAGAGTTACACACAAAAAAGAAAAAAAGAGAAAGAAACCCAAACATAGTGCTAAAGAAAATTATCAAGCCACAAGGGAAGAGACTAAAAGAAGAACAGAGAACTAAAGAAATAACCAGAAGACAAGTAACAAAATGAAAACAAGTACGTATCTATCAAAAACCACTTTAGATAGAAATGGAATATATGCTCCATTCAAAAGACATAGGTGATTGAGTGGATTAAAAAAAAAAAATTCAAGACCCATATATATGCTGTTATGAGGAACTTTAAAGTTAAAGACATGTCAGACTGAAAGAGAAATGATATTAAAAAAAAGATATTCTATGCAAATGGAAACTAAAAGAAAGCTGGTATACCAATAGTGATATCAGAATAGAGTTTAAAACAAAGTCTATAGCAAAAGGCAAAGAAGGGCATTATAAAATGATAAAGGAATCAATCCATGAAGAGGGTATAGCAGTTTACAACAACATATATGCAACTAATATAGAAACACCTAAATATATAAAGCAAATATTAACAGACATAAAACTGACAGAACACCATAAGAATAAGGAACATTGATACCTCACTTACATCAATGGATAAATCATCCTGAAAGAAAATTAATAATGAAACAGTAGCCTTAAGTGACACAATACTAGATAGAATGAATAGATATAGATATAAAACATTCCATCCCATAACAGCAGAATACACATTTTTTTCAAGTGCACATGGAACGTTCTCCAAGATAGATCACATACTAGGTAACAAAACAAGTCTCAATGAATTCAAGATGATTGAAATTATATCAGGCATCTTTTCTGACCACACTGGTATAAAATTAGAAACCAGTTACAGGAATAAAACTGTAAAAAAACACAAACACTTGAAAACTAAAAAAATTGATACTGGGGACTTCCTTGGTGGCTCAGTGGTTGAGAATCCACCTTCCAGTTCAGGGGACACAGGTTAGATCCTTGGTCTGGGAAGATCCCACATGGCGGGGCAACTAAGCCCATGTGCCACAACCACTGAGCCTGCACTCTAGACCCCATGAGCCACACCTACTGAAGCCTGCATGACTAGAGCCCGTGCACAACAACAAGAGAAGCCACCACAATGAGGAGCCCACACACTGCAATGAAGAGTAACCCTTGCTTGCCACAGCTAGAGAAAGCCCACGTTCAGCAACAAAGACCCAACACAACCAAAAATAAAATAAAATAATTTTTAAACTGATACTAAAAAATAAATGGGCCAACAAAGAAACCAAAGAGAAAATAAAAAAAATACCTTGAGATGAATGAAAATAGAAACACAACTTTCCAAAAATCTATGAAACATACCAAAAGCAGTTCTAGAAGGGAAATTTATAGCAATACAGGCTTGCTCCAAGGAACAAGAACATCTCAAATAAACAACCTAACTTTCTACTTAAAGCAATCAGAAAAAGAACAACAAACAAAGCCTAACATCAGGAGAAGAAACAAAATAATAAAGGACAGAGAATACATAAGTGAAATAGAGGCCAGAAAAAAAAAGAGCAAGAGAGAGAGAAAAAAGATCAAGGAAAACAAGGGCTGTTTTTGTGAAAAGATAAACAACACAATAAACGTTTAGTGAGACTCATTATGAAAAAAAAGAGGGCCCAAATAAATAAAATTAGAAATGAAAGAGGAGAAGGTACAACTGATAACATAGAAAGGCAATCATAAGCGAATACTACAAAAAGTTATATGCCAACAAATGGGACAACCTAGAAGAAATGGATAAATTTCTACAATTATGCAATCTTCCTAGACTGAATCATGAAGAAATAGAAAATCTGAAAGACCACTTGTTAGAAACAAAATTGAATCAATAATAAAATAAAAAACTTGAAACAGACAGAAGTCCAGGACTGGATAGCTTCACAGGAGAATTCTACCAAACATTTAAAGAAGAGTTAATACTTTTCTTCTCAAACTATTGCAAAAAATTAAAGAGAGAGGAACACTATCAGACTCATTGTATGAGCCCAGCATCACCTTGATTCCAAAACCATACACTAAAAAACCACACTACAAAACTACTCTACAAAAAGAAAACTAGAGGCCAATATCTCTGATAAATACAGATGCAAAGATTTTCAAAAACTATTAGCAAACTAAATTCAGCAATACATAAAAAGACTTATAAGTATGATCAAGTGAAATTTATCCCAGGGATGCAAGGATGATTCAATATCCACAAATCAATCAAGTGATAAACCACATTAACATAAGAAAGGATAAAAATCATTAGATCATTCGATAGATGCAGGAAAAGCACTTGAAAAAATTCAACAACCATTCATGATAAATCTCCCAGAAAAGTTGATATAGAGGGGATATATATTAATATAATAAGGGCCATTTACAACAAATCCACGACTAACCTCATACTCAATGGTCAAAAGCTGGAAGCTTTTCCTCTAAGATCAGGAACAAGACTAGAATGTGTATTCTCACCACTTTTATTTAACACATTAAAGAAGTCATAGCCATAGCAACCAGAAAAAAAAAAAAAAAACTAAATAAAACATCCAAGTTGGAAGGAAAGAAGTAAAACTGTCACCAATTTCCAGATGATGTGGTGCTATCTATATAAAAAAATAAAATAAAATAAAGACCTCACACAAAAACTACTAGAACTAATAAATGAATTCAGTAAATTTAAAGGATTTTTGTTAAATACAGAAATCTGTTGTATTTCCACACAGTAATAATGAACTATCAGAAAGAGAAATTAAAATATAGTCTCATTTACAGTCACATCAAAAAGAATAAAATATCTAGGAATAAATTTAACCAAGCAGGTGTCCTCTAAAAACTATAAAATACTGATGAAGGATATTGAACACAATAAAAGTAAATGGATATATATCATGTGTTCATGTTTTACAAGAATTAATATTGTTAGAATGTCTGTATGACCCAAAGAAATCTACAGATTCAATGCAATCCCTATCAAAATATCCATGATATTTTTCACAGAGCTAGAACAAATAATCCTAAAATTTGTGTGGATCACAAAAGACTCCAAATATCCAAAGCAATCTTGAGAAAGAACAAATCTGGAGGTATCACACTCCCTGATTTCAAACTATCCTACACAGTTACAGTAATCAAAACAGTATGGTACTGTCACAAAAGTAGTCACATAGGTCAATGGAACAGAATAGAAAGCCCAGAAATGAACCCACACTTATAATCAATTAATCAATGAAAAAGTAGGCAAGGGTATACAATGGGTTAAAGACATTAATAAATAGTATCTGGAAACCTAGATAGCTACATGTAAAAGTATGAAATGAACATTTTCTCACACCATATAAAAAATTCAAAATGATTTAAAGACTTAAATGTAAGACCTGAAACCATAAAAGTCCTAGAAGAAAACCTAGGAACTCTTTGACATTGATGTTAACAATATTTCTTGGATACCTCATCAGGAAAGGGAAACAAAAACAAAAATAAACACATGGGACCTAATCAAACTTAAAATCTTTTTCACAGTGAAGGAAACCATCAACAAAATGAAAAGTCAACTTACTGAATGGGAGAAGATACTTGCAAATGAGAGGTTCCATAAGGAGTTAATATCCAAAATATATAAAGAACTCATACAACTTAATATAAAAACACAAGCAACCTGATTATAAAGTAGGCAGAGGATATGAATAGGCATTTTTTCCAAAGAAGACATAAAAATGGCCAACAGGCACGTGAAAAGATGCTCAAAATCACTAATCATCAGGGAAATTCAAATGAAAACCACATGAGATATTACCTTACACCTGTAAGAAGGGTTATCATCAAAAAGACAAGGAATAACAAGTGTTGGTAAAGTTGTGGAGAAAAGGGAACCCTCATACACTGTTGGTGGGCATGTAAATTGGTACAGACACTATGAAAAACAGTATGGAGGTTCTTCAAATTTTTCAAAAAGAACTACTATATGATCCAGCATTTCCACCCTTGGATATATATCTGAAAAAAAAAAAAAAAACTTACTTGAAAAGATACAGGCACCCCTAACGTGCATAGCAGCATTATATACAATAGTCAATATATGGAAGCAAGCAAAGTGTCGATCAACAAATGAATGGATAAAGAACAGAGAAAGACAAATACTATGTTTTAACTGTTTAAAATATAAAACAAATGAAGTACTATAACAAAACAGAAACAGACTCACAGATACAGAGAACATAACAGTAGTTACCAGTGGCGAGAATTGAGGTACAAAGTACCAGGTACAAAATAAATAAGATACAATGATCTATACAGGGAATATAGCCAATATTTTATCATTACTTTATATAGATTATGATCTATTAAAATATCAAATCACTATGTGGTACACCTGAAACTAATATAATATTGTAAGTCAACTATACTTCAATTAAAAAAAAAAATTAAACCTCTAAACATTCTTTTCAAATATTTCTTTGAAACTTAGCTGTGACATAATTCTTCAGGAGACCTAGTCACTTACCAAGTTTGAAGTGTTTTTATTCAGCTGTTTTTAACTTACTTCTGAGAAAGATCTTAATTTTAATAAGATGGAAAATTGTATTGTTTCCACTGGCCTATAAAGCCAAAATAATGAAATGAGTGTGCTACATGAAAAAGAGTAGAAAGAAAAATGCAAATACAAAACACAGCACAATTATTATTTGGATATTTTGATAAATGCATGATGTATTCAGAAAAACGACACACTAATATCAGGCAAAATGCAAAGACCACCATCTCTACCAACCACACATGATTGAGTGCCAAGAATATATCTAGCCCATATTTGGTACTATTTAGGAAATAATGTACAAAGATATTGCCCACGTCTTAAGGGGGACCTCAGTCTACAAATTAGTATAATTATATCCTTGACTAAGATGTTTTAAATCAGAAAATAAAACATCCAAGTAGCTGTATCATTAAAAAAAACATTATTTCAAACACAGCTATTATCCATGCATGTTAGGAAGAAGCAAATAAAATATCCATTAATCCAATTATTTAACTGACCTTAAAAATTGGAAACAGTATTTGTGAACTTGCATAATCCATCCAGCTGTTGAGAGGGACAAGTTAATAAAACATTTTTTCCTCTTTCCAATCAGTTTGTTTTTCAATTTTCTGAGAGAATAGCTAATTTCAGCTTTGCTGATTATATAAACATAATTGTTGACAGCAAAATTATATCATGTAAGTCTGTAGCTATGATCTCAGTTGAAACCATGGGCTCTGTATTTACTCAAGGCTGTCAAAATACCCAGCAACGGCAACATGCTTGAATAAGCATTTGGTTTTCTTGTCCCATCCGTCAATACATTTAAGCCATTTGGTACACAGAGACACTGCCATAGTGTTAGACAACTGAGTAATTCTCTCCGATGTTTGTTGGAAAACTTTCTTGTCCTAAAAAGAAGTCTGAAGCTTTCTGGAGTCATGAGTTAACTTTTTGCTTGCCCTCTGAAAACTTGTTCATGTCCCACCTCTGACTCAACAGAATAGAATGTTGTCAAATGACAGACTGTCTCCTACATTATCATAAGTGAATGGTGCCAATCACAGACACTTCTCTAGAAAATGAGATACATTTATTTTGCAATAATGCAGTAATTTTTCTTTCTGTTATTCAAGATGATTGATGTAGTTGTAATCCTTCTGTCTCTTAAATATTGGTAAAACAAAGTGATAGTTGTTGGCTGTGCAATAAGGGACCTTCTGCAACAGGATGCTTGGAGGAATTGAAAGGTTGGCATTCTCACAGCATGAGATAAAGGCTTACAATTATTCAGTTAGTCTATGAAGAATATGTCTAAATCATAAAGTTCATGTCTAATATATTTCTTCAAATCTTTAACTATGTAGATTTGATGCCAGAATTAGAAAATCAATTTTAAAAATACTCAAGTGAAATATTCATGAGATTTCAAGTATTTGTATCTCCATGTGCACTTGGAAAGTCCAGACTAGAATTATTTCTCCCCTTATGTCCACCTATCTAATTGCTATGCTGTCCTTTTAGGTCTGGGTTAAGCCTACCTTCTCCAGAGCAACCTGACCTAGGATTGGAACAACCTATACTGTCTCATCCTTTTACTCCCAAAGAAACGTGTAATGGTCATAAATTTTGTGCCAATGACTATGCTAGGTGGTGAGAATCAAACATGAAGTAAAACATGATCATGCTTTCTAGAAAGACATAATAATAATAGTTTAAAAAACAATATTAAAATGATTGTAGAATGATCACTTTGTTTTCCCTAAATTCCTCCCCGAGTCTCCACAATGGGAATTTTTACCAATACACTTTTTCTCTCAGGCAATGTTAGAAGAGATAATGTGCTCCTCTTGACTACCCTTCAGTTCCTGC
The DNA here is from genome assembly GCF_965194805.1 of Balaenoptera borealis. Classification (NCBI taxonomy): domain Eukaryota; kingdom Metazoa; phylum Chordata; class Mammalia; order Artiodactyla; family Balaenopteridae; genus Balaenoptera; species Balaenoptera borealis. The sequence continues at coordinate 30,078,730 of NC_138875.1, forward strand.
CTACAGAGAGAGATTATTAATCCAGATGGGAGCCTGCTATGTTTTAATTCTTGGTCAGAGCTACTTGAGGTGTCATAACACATCTCATGTTTGACCTTTGCTCTCTCTCTCCTCTTTCTCGCCTTTCGTTTTCCTTTCTGCCATGGAAATGTTTCTATCCCTGCATTTTTTTTAGTGTTGATGAGTTGATTTTTAAATTACCATTCTAACACTAGAAGGTTAAGATCAGAGAACACTTTAGCTATAAGAAAGGAATGTTTTCCAGTGATAGCATTTTACTTCAAAAAAACTGTAGTGATATTTATAAAGTTATGTTTTATAGATAAAAAAGTAATACAAATTTTATTACTAGTTGCAAGTGCATTTGAGAAAATTGATAAATCAAACATCATTTAACAGACCTGAGATGTGAGGAGGACCTGAAATAAATGGTAGATTTTAGATAGGTAGGAATGAAATAAATTCAGGACAAGAATAAGTTATAGATTCAGAAAAAAATAAATTGTATTCTTTATTAAAGTGAAAAGCTGCACTGCTTTGGGGTGATTATTTTTATTACTTCACAATAATCATCATTAACATACATCCACATTTATGCAAATTGAAAGGTTAAGGTAATTATTTTCATTAGTTTATATTTTTGTCTTTCAATAATTCCAGTTCTTTAACAGAGTCATAAACCTACCATTCCCCTTTTCTGTGACACTCCCTCATTTGTAATAGAGATAAAATGTAATTGAAACATTAGACTTACAACTTATTGTCTTCCTTTTACTTTGAAATCTGAAAATCCACCCTAAAGGAAGATGTATTTGTTCAACTAAACAAGGGGAACTCTTTCTCTTCCACTTGCTTAAATTTTAGACTTTCTCACACTGTGACCCGTTTTAAATATAATTTAGAATGTAAATTTTAATGGAATTTAATTTAAAAGAAATTATGTGTTCTTCTCAATAGCTCTATCCCCTTTCTTTGATGCCATGAAAATTTTTAAGTTGTTCAAAACCAGAACCTGAGTTGTACTTGTTAAGATACTAACATTTAGAAATATCAGTTTGAGGTGTCCCTGGAAACCACATGCACATAAAAACCATGTAGAGTAGACTTGGTTTCATCTCTGGTTACATTTTCTATTGAAGAGAGAAATCACCCTGGCTTATATTTTATTTTGAAGGTGAGATTCAGGGCAGAAAGCTTTGGAAGTTTTTTTATTGGGTTCTAACATCTAGCAGACTGATCAAGGAGTTTGGGAATGGAAAATAAAACTAAACATGGGCTAAACCACATATAAGCCTGGTAATGAATTAACAGCCCAGATTTTTCTTTTCTTTATGGAAAGAAGAATGACAGGTGACAGCATGGAAGAATGTCCTGGGTGGCCTCCTTTTCCCTAGTGAAGGAAGAGAAAATGGTAGGATAAAAGGTTAATTATCTGCACTGTACACCAGAGTGGTCAGTTTGGAAGAATGTGCCCAACAAGGAGCTTTTATTGCTGAGACAATGGAAGAAGCACACTTTATATCATATTGACTTTCATGAAGTTATTAAAATAATTTAGAAAATAATAATGTCTTTCCATTAACTAATGAATATTACAAATATAGGTTTATTGCCCTATAATTTCTTTGATATGCTGTGTGTTGATGATGTCTTTAAAGAGTTTCAGATTGTCTTTTCTGAATTCCCATCACAGTCTATGTTTCTGTATTGTACATTACACAGATGTTTCATACAATGTTTCATATAGCATGTGCTTTCATTACAAATGGCACCAACTTTCCCTTTCATGCATAAAAATCCTGGGCCTAACTCAAGTGGATATTTTTTAAAAACCCAAGCTGCTAACATGATAATGCATTAATTTATGAAAAGTACACTGTAGGTTTTCAAAAGCTTAGAATTTATATTCATTTTCCTGGAGTACAGCACAATAATCCTTTTTTTAAAAATGAGTAAAATAAGAAAATCTGACTTTACCTCTGGGGAATTCTAAGTTCTTGACCAAGGGGAAGTGCACATTAAAGAAACACAGGATAAAGGTCATCCCCAATCTGAAATTACCCAATATCTCTGCTTTCCCCAAATTACCAAAGACTCACTATACAAAAAGTCTGTGGGAAAGAGAGGGAAGGCCAAACTATCCTCATCTTATCTACAGAGTAGAAGCCATGCCCCATCTCAAGCTCCTACTTCTGCTGGTACAAAATGTGGTTATTTGTTAGCAATCTGGAAAAGAAAGAGTGAAAGTCAGATGATGGAAAGACATTGTTCTCAGAACAGCCCATTGTTAGTACTATTCTATGTTACAAGAATTAAGTTGTCTTTGTTTCCAGTCAAATTAATCAGTTTAACTTCATTATCTGCTTAATTATTTCTATGCCTTTTGTTTAACCACTAGTTGGCCACATAATTATTATTTTATAACTCCCAAGCTGTTTATTTGTAACATTTAATTTTAAAAGACCACACCAATTATGCATGCAATCTTTTTAAAGGATATGGGGTTAAATATTGGAGACTAAAATAATTTGGTTTTCAGTTTCAAAAATGGGGAGAGTGGGCATTAGGGTCATTAAATAATTTGATCTAGAGTCCTATCCTACAGTCACCTGGAAATAATCTGAGCCAAAATGGAACACAAATCTCCTGATCTCCTATCGGATTATTATGAAATTTGTACATAATGAGTAAAAGGCAATTTGAGGCCTTAAATACTCTTATTTAACATTGAGTTACTCAAACACAATTTACTGACCTATTAGCCTTTAACAGAAGAGTGGTTGTTAAATTCTCATTAATGCATGCCTTTATGACAAATCAGCCAACAGTTAGAGAGATTTGAGTAGAGGGAAACAGAATTATGAGATAGTAGCTAAGGAAGTTGTTGACCTAAAACAAATGGACTGCCAGATACTTCTCCAGAAAAAATGGGTTTATTTGGGATCAGGAGAGAATTTCAATTCAGAGTCTGTAGATACGTACAAGTTCCTGCATAGCAAAGAAAGGAGAATACATATATAGAGTAGAAAAGGAAGTTGCGATGGCTATAGTAGACAAACATTCCATGGCTTCTCATTGACTGAATCCTTGCCTGGAAAGAAGAGAAATTTTTCTTCTTCCTGTGGGAATCTGCTATTGTCATGGAGCATGAAAGCTCCCTATTCTGGTATCCCAATTCTATTTAATTGAGGTTCCTGTTTATTAATTTTTTACCTTTCCCCCTTTAGATCAAAATATTTCTCTGAAAACATCACTGATCAAGAGGCAGGTTTTATAATTTTAGCAGCTTTTTGTCCCTCAATGCCAAGAAGAACCTTTCCTGAGTGGAGTGTCTCACATCAGAGGGAAAGTGCAGACTGGAAACCTACTGAAGTCACATTTGAATAACAAGGAGAGGTAGGAGGGAGAAGTCTTAGGCACTTTTCATCTAAAGGTTATATGTTATCAAGATCATAGACACTGGAGATTATCTGAAACATTATGTCATCATCAAAGGTTTAGTGACTAACTTCAACAGGTTTGATCTGGATATTTTGGGAAATCTGTCTCATCAGATGTTATCTGCTTCAATTCTGACATATCTTTACCTTCAAGCAACCTGATGATGTACAGTTCCAGTCAGGGTTTGGTGCTTTCTTTAGTTGTGTCACATGAATCCAAGAGTCTATGCCTTAGAGTCTGATGACACAAGTATTGGTTAGCAGTACCTGATAGGGGCACCTCTAGTGAGGCTGAAGAGAGTTCTTCTGGAAGTGTCTTTTCCAAGAGATGAAATCTCCAGGTTGCAAGGTGTGATGCCTTAAGGTCTTCATTTTCCAAGGATGCACTGTTAAAGATTGCTCTACCAAAACGTTTTTTTTAAATATAAACAATAAGCCTCTGCAATATTAAAATATCTCTCCTTTTATCACGTTTGGGTCAAAAGAAGTAGAAGCCCAGTGCATTGAGCATCCTGTGACTATCTCAAAGGGTGTTTATGAATTTCAGAAGGTGTGAATCTGATATTTATAGGTACCAACATATTGGAGGTTTGGAAGGCCTCTACAAATTTTGAAAATTGAGTCCTAATGCCACTAGTGCTTTCAGGTAAACCAGGGGATTGAAGATGGTCAGCATAGTGAAAGAGTTGTAAAACCAGCCAAATGTAACAGATTTGTTGAAGTACCTGACCAGTAAACTGGGTTCCTCAATTATTATTAATTTGAGAAGAGTTCCCCACATAGGAATACTTTTTTCCCAAAGGACATTAGCCACAGAAGAGACAGTAGTGTATCTGTAAGGGAAAGCTTTAGTCTATTAAAAGTGATGAAAGGGAAAAGTCTACAATCAAGAATACTCTACCCAGCAAAGCTGACATTCAGATTTAAAGGAGAGATCAAAAGTTTTACTGACAAACAAAAGCTAAAAGAGTTCATCACCATGAGACCAGTTTTACAAGATATGTCTAAGAGGAAAAGAAAAGGACACAACTAGAAATATGAAAATTATGAAAGGAAAAATCTCATTGGTAGAGACAAATATACAGTAAAGGTAGTAGATCAACCACTTATAAAACTAGTAGGAAGTCTAAAAACAAAAATAGAAAAATCATCTATATCTACAATAAGTAGCCTGTACTTGCCCAGCTTCAAAACTGAAGAAAGAGCCCAGAGTCAGAAACAGAGACATCAATGGTTTAATGGATAGGGAGCTCACATGTCAAAGCAAGGTCTTGGAGTGACACCCCATTGTGACCAGCGGATGGTGGGGCAAGACATGGCGGTAATCTTCACTCCTGGGGAAGGTTGGGGGGGAGGGGAGGGAGACAAGATTACCAGTTATAAAAGGAGTTGACGTCATGTTGGATAATTGGTTACCAAGGAAACCAGCAGACGGGCACACCCCTCACCATCCCTTTAATAAGCCTAGTGGAGATTTCTGATCTAAAGCTAGAACAATCATTAGCTGGGGCTGGGGCTAGTATGTAGGAAAGTCGGTCATGTGAGTAGGGTATAGGTAAAGCAGGCACTAGTCTAGCAGGGGATGTACAGAGAGCAAGAAAACAGCCAACTTGAGTGGCCTGACCATACAGCAGTTAAAGAATACACAAAACGAAAAGAAAACTCCCCTGGGGGCATAGTGGTTAAGACTCCATGCTTGCAATGAAGGGGGCTCAGGTTCGATCCCTGGTCAGGGAACTAGATCCCACATTCATGCTAAGAGTGTACATGTCAGAACTAAGGAGCCAGCGAGCCGCAACTAAGACCTGGCGCAATGAAATAAATAAATTAAATATATATATATATATATATATATATATATATATATATATATTTTGGGGCTTCTCTGGTGGCACAGTGGTTGAGAATCTGCCTGCCAATGAAGGGGACACGGGTTCGAGCCCTGGTCCGGGAATATCCCACATGCCGCGGAGCAACTAGGCCCGTGAGCCACAACTGCTGAGCCTGCGTGTCTGGAGCCTGTGCTCCGCAAAAAGAGAGGCCGCAATAGTGAGAGGCCTGCGCACTGCGATGAAGAGTGGCCCCGCTTGCCGCAACTAGAGAAATCCCTCACAGAAACGAAAACCCAACACAGCCAAAAATAAATAAATTAATTAAAAAAAAAAAAAGAGTACTGTTTAAAAAAAAAAAAAAGAAAATAAAAAAAATATGACAGAAACAGAATAGAGTCCAGAAATTAAATCACACTTATATGGGCAAATAACCTACAACAAAGGAGAAAATAATATACAATGGGGAAAAGACATCCTCTTCAATAAACGATGTTGCAAAAAGACTGCTACATGCAAAAGAATGAAACTGGAATACTTTCTAACACCATGTGGAAAAATAAATTTAAAATGAATTAAAGACTGAAATGTAAGACCCAAAACCATAAAACTTCTAGAAGAAAATACAGGCTGTATACATTTTGAATGACTTAGCAATCTTTTTTTTGGGGGGGGGAGGGGATCTGTCTTCTCAGTCCAGGGAAACGAAAGCAAAAGTAAACAAAAAGGACTAAATCAAACTAAAAAGCTTTTACACAGTGAAGAAAAATATCAATGAAGTGAAAAGGCCACCTTCTGAATAGGAGAAGATATGGTCAATGTGTCTGATAAGAAGTTAATATCCAAAATATCCAAAGAACTTATGCAACTCAACATCAAAAAGTCAAAAACAAAAACAAAATAAAACACCCAATTGAAAAATGGGCAGAGGATCTGAATAAACATTTTTTCAAAGAAGACATACAGATGACCAACAGGTACCTGAAAAGATGCTCAGCATCACTAATCATCAGGGAAATATAAATGAGATATCACCTCACACCTGTCAGAATGGATATTATCAAAAAGGCAGAAAATAAGTGTTGGCAAGGATGTGGAGAAAAGGGTACACAGGTGCACTCTTGGTGGTAATGTAAATTGGGGTAACCACTGTGGAAAACAGTATGGAGATTCCTCAAAAATTAAAAATATAACTACCATACAATTCAGCAATTCTATTCCTAAGTATTTATTGGAAGAAAACAAAAACTCTAATTGAAAAAATGTATGTACCCCTATGTTAATTGTAGCATTATTTACAATAGGCAAAATATGGAAGCAACCTAAGTTACCATCTATTGACACATGGGTAAAGATGTTGTATATATCTATACACACACACACACACACACACACACACACACACACACACACACACAATGGGATACTACTCAGCCATAATAAAGAATTATATCTTGTCCTTTGTGGCAACATGGATAGAACTGAAGGGTATTATGGTAAATGAAACACATTACACAGAAAAAGATACATACTGTATGAGTTCACTTATATGTAGAATCTATAAAACAAAACAAATGGACAAACATATCAAAACAGAAACAGAGTCATAGATACAGAGAAGAAGCAGGTGGTTGCCAGAGGGAAGTGGGTGGGGGAAGGAGAGAAATAAGTGATGGAAGTTAAGAAGTACAAACTTCCAGTTCCAAAATAAATGAGTCACAGATATGAAATGTACAATGTTGACAATATAGTCAATAATTATGTAATATATTTTATACTGACAGATAGTAACTAGACTTATAATGGTGATTTGAAATGTATACAAATATTAAATCACTATGTTGTGTAACAGGAACTAACATAGGGTTGTAGGTCAATTATACTTCAAAACAAACAAGCAAACAAAAAACCACCCTCAGAAAAAGAGATCAGATTTGTGGTTACCAGAGGCAGAGGACGGAGGATGGGGAATTGGATGAAGGCAGTCGAAAGGTACAAACTTCAAGTTAAAGGTAAATAAGTACTAGGGATTAATGTAAAACATGATAAATATAATTAACACTGCTGTATGTTATATATGAATGTTGTTAAGAGAGTAAATCCTAAGAGCCTTCATTACAAGAAAAAATGTTTTTCTTTTATTTTGTATCTATATGAAATGATGGATGTTCACTAAACTTATTGTGGTAATCACTTCATGATATATGTAATCATTTCATGATAATCAAATCATTAGGCTGTATACCTTAAACTTCTGCAGTTCTGTATGTAAATTATATCTCAATAAAACTGGACAAAAAATAATTAAAAATATAAGAACCACCAGGGAGCCATGAAAATTCAATGTTAACTAATGGAATTTGCTATAGATTGCCACAAGGAGTCAGGAGGTGTTCTGTTGTGTTAAGCAGTCGTGAGGGAGTTTGTCAGTGACGGAGGGGAGAAGAGTGTCCAGGTTAAGTTTATTACAATGTGTAAGATGTATGTGAGGAGCAGTTAACAAAGGAGGTGAGACAGCTGACTGATAATTGTCAAGTATAATGAGAATTCAGGAGAGCTTTTACAGTGTGAGATATAAAATAGAGGGGATCCCACTACAATTCTCTTAGTGTCCTTAACCTAGAAGGCAGTGGCTATAATGATTCTAAGTCAAGAGGGTTATCTTCATGCTACAGGGTCCTGTTGCTGGCTAAATGCCCTATGGATCGATGGCGGTCTCTGTATTTTTGAGCGAGTACCCTGAGGACATTCCTTTCCTTTTCATATACAAAAAGAAAAAAGGGAATCTGATCATTGGGATGCCAAAGGCAGGTGGGTACATCAAATTCTCCTTTAAGACCTTGAAGGCTATGTCTTTTGGATCTTCCCATAAAAATGGGTCGGGTGGTTATTGTTTAGTAAAACATGCAGAGGTTTGGTCATAAGAAAGAAATTTGGAATCCAATTTTGGCAATAATTAACTAGTCTGAGAAAATCTCACAGTTGGTGCTTAGTTTTGGTTTTGAGAAAACTTAGGACACCGTGAAGTCTCTCTGGATCTAGGCACAGTAGCCCTTGTTCTGATATCAGATGCCCTAAATATCAAACCTGGGTTTGAGCAGACTGCAAGTTTTCTTTAGTCACCTCATGTCCCTATAAGGCTAAAGCTTTAGCAAGCGGCTGCTGGCTTCCTATGAGAAGGCTTGAGAAGGAGCTCAAAGAAGTAAATTATCTACATATTGCAACAAAGTAGAACTTTTAGAAAACTTTATATTATCCAGATTAGTTTTCAGGATTTGTGAGAAATAAGGATTCCCAATTAAACCCTGAGGCATTACTGCTCAGGTGAATTGTTTTTCCTCCCATGTAAAGGCAAAATGGTATTGGCTACCTTTATTGACTGTAATACTAAAGAATGTACTACAGAAACCAATTACAGTAAGGGGAGCAAAGGTTAGTAACAAATGATGGTTAGGAACAATGGGGTGTCAAAGGATAACAATGTTGTTTATTGCTCAGATGTCCCAGACAAACCTCCACTGTCAGCCCTTGGGTTTTCTCACCCAGTAAAACGGGGGTATTACAGGGACTAGTACAAGAGGTAATGAGGCCTTGAACCTTGTAATCTTCTATTATGGAGTTTATGCTTTCAAAGCTTCTTTATTTATATGGTTTTGATTGATTATGGGAAATAGTTTTGAGGGACTAGTACAAGAGGTAATGAGGCCTTGAACCTTGTAATCTTCTATTATGGAGTTTATGCTTTCAAAGCTTCTTTATTTATATGGTTTTGATTGATTATGGGAAATAGTTTTGAGGGATTTATTTGAATCTTGATGGCGGTGTACTGTAAACTTTGCCCACATCAGTTAGAAATTTTGCCCATAAGGAGGATGGTAGTTGACTCAATAGGGACAAATGAACAGCGTTTCCAGAATCAGTTCTAGTACCATCAGATAGAAAAGTAAAAGATGTCAAAGAGTCACTTAATTCACCTGGCTGGTGATGACTTATTTTGATGACTACTGTCAAGTTCTAGAATTATTTCCCCCTTTTGGGAGAAAGAAATTCTGGCATGATACTTCTCTAAGAAGTCTGGGCCTAATAAATGAATAACAGTGAAAGAACTAAGGCAAAAATGGTGTGAATCTCTCAAAGGCCATAAACAAAAAGGATAGGTTTAGAGAGAGAAACCTCTTGAGCTTCATTAGAAATCCCCACTATTTGAACAGTTTTAGTACTCTGAGGCTGGGTGACATTATAGTAGTGAGTTTGAGCACCAACAGTGTGGTAAGTGTCAGTTAAGACTGTAAGAGATTCATTCCCAATCTGGAGAAATGTTTCTCTAAGATGATTAAGAGGGAGGATTGGGAAGAGCCCCTGTAGTTTTTCTAAGCCCTGTCATTGGGAGAAAGGAGGACACTGGAAAGGCCAGTTAGAGAGCTGAAGTCACCTAAAGTGCTCAAATTTGTAACAATCTCTATTCCAACGTCCTAGTTTTTGAAATACTAGCAGAAACTAGGAGGCTTTTGGTTTTGTTTAGGAGACTTCATTTGCTGGAATTGATGATTAAGAATTTTGGCTGTCTTCCTTTTAGGAAGTGCAAGAGTGTTGGTTTGCCAGATTAACTAAATCTGGAGTGGACATAGTTCTCCATTCTATCACGGTCTTTTTTACTAGAAGGGAAAGGACCCAGTTCAGCCCATTAATAAGCTTAAAGTTAAAAGCTACCCTTGTGGAAGCAATACCTGAAGGAAGAATAGAATTTTCTTTAAAAACAACTTGAAGTTAGTTGTAATAGTCATGAACAGGTCCATCAGATTTTTGTGTGCAAATCTGAATTTTATTCCAATTAACAGGCTTTGGAAAAGTTCTAGGAATTGCTCAATGAAATTGCCTAGCAATTGCTCAAGTATATAAGAAGTTAGTGGACTGGACTCTCAGTTGTGATTCTAGAGACCTTTCAGCGTTTTCCCAATTAGTGGTTATCATCCAATACTAGGCCTGGTGTTCATTGAAACATATGAACTAGTTCATATAAGTCAGAGAAAACAGATTAATACGTTTGAATGACTATATCAAATTTCTCAACAAATCTGTGAGGATCTTTGATTACTTTAGGAAAATCTTTGACTATGGCTCATAGTTCAGTTTAAGTCCAGAGAATATAATAAATTAAAGGTTTAGCCTCTGGATCTTCAGAAGGATTAATTTTAAAGGAACAGGTTCTAACAAGTTCAGAGGAAAAGGGAGTGGGGAGAGATTCAGGGAAAGGGGGAAAAATGTTGAGAGAATTAGTATAGGGAAACTGTAGGTGTAAAGGAGCCATAGGCGACATGGAAGAAAAGGAAGAATATGGTGCTAAAAGGAGGTGATGTAGGGAGACATGACGGTGATGGAGGCAGAGCTTGAGACAAAGGAACAAAGGAAGAAGAGCCTGAGGAGTCAGGAGCCACTTTATCTTTCCTTAATTGTTTGTTTGTATCAGTTAATCTTAAAATCTTATTTTGAGAGAGGTAATTTAAGGCTCCTGATAATGTTGGAGGCCTCAAACACCACTTGAAACAAGCATTACTCAGTTCTGGAAATTTCTGTAGTCTAATTTCGTTTTAAAAATTTTAAGTTTGGGGATTTTTAAAAGTTCCCCATAATTGCCATTGATATTCTAAATTGTCTTTGGTCAGGTCTGTCCATTTAGTTAGAAATGCACATGAGGAAGGTCCACAGATTTTAATAAAAAAAAATCAGCCAGAGTCTCTGTTGTGGGAGGACCCTCAAAATATTTAAATAACTGGAGCCCATTTCTCAAAGGTGTTCTCTACAGTAAAAGAACAACAAAAAGCTGAAACAGATTACAGCTTGAATAGCTCAAGTCAAACAGCTTGCAAGCTAATACCAGACAGTTCTAAGGAAACAACTTAGCCCCAGAGGAGCTGGGCCAAAGGCTTTTTCAGTCAGTTTCCAGAGAACAGCCCCTATTCCAAAAGAACGTGTGAAACAGTCTCTGCTGCAACTACTCAACTCACCTGTTGTAGTGAAAGCAGCCATAGACAATTAGCAAATAAATGAGCATGACTGTATTCCAATAATACTTATTTTATAAAGCAGGCTGTCACTGGGGATTAGTGTGTGGAACCCTGCTATAGCCCAGTTATCCTCAAATATTAGCGTGCATCAGAATCACCCAAGGGCCTGTTAATAACAGATCCCTGGATGCCAATCCCAGAGTTGTGATAGTGTTAGAAAATGTACATTTAACAAGTTTTACTTCTCTCTTCAGTAAACATGTCCTGAAACCTAGAATGAGAACAGTTGGCAGCTCCACCTGAGTGTCTTAACTTACTAAAAAGTCACCTGAATTCTCTATGCCAGGAGAAATCACTTCTCTTGATGGAGAAAAACAGATTACTTTTGCTTGGTGATCCTGTAAATATTCACCTAAGACAGGTGCTTCTCAAGGTAACCCTTGCTGAATCTTCTTGGGGAAATCTTCTTTCAGAGGATACAGTGAGGTTCTAAAGAAGTTGAAGCTAGAACTATCATATGGTCAGTTTGGGCTTTTCATGCTAGTAAAAACCAGGTCAAAAAACAAGTTCTATGTGGGTGGCCGTAATTGATTACAAGTACTATGAGCAGATATTATTATAGCTTTGTGCCACTGGGGACAGAGAAGATTCACTGTGATATCTCTTGGTACCTCCATTGCCAGTGATAATGGTTAATAAGAAAGTGCAGCAACCAAGGTCCAATAAAGCAAAGTAACTAGGATTTATATATGAAATTCAGATTACATTCCAAGCAAGCCACTTAGACCAGTTGAAGTGTTGGTGAACAGTGAGGAAAGACTAGAATAATTGAGGGAGAAGGGAAATGATCAATCAATACAGCTTTAGGATTAAGTTGTTGAGGTGAGGAATATAGCTTGTTCTAGTAACTCTCTCGTATTATTTGCAGAGTTTTTGACTGGCTACCATCTTGAATGTGATATCTTGCTGGACTGGATTTAGTGGGACGTATTAACATATCTGAGTAGTATAAGCGTTTGACTGTGTTGAGCCCTTTTGTGCACCACTTTAAACTTTTTTGGCTTTAACTCTTATTTCAGCCACTGTTTTAATAAATTCCACAAGGTCTTCAAACAGCTTCATACAGGTATAACCTAAAAGCCGTGAAGTAATTTTGTTTTTGTCCCAGAGCTCCTCTTATGCTATACTACAAGACACCCATAGAAACCCACTCATGCACCTGGACTCATGCATGAACAACACGTAAGTGCAAAGTTGTAAATATCAAATATAACATCTTTTGAATTATTGAGGATGAAAGGTGATCAATAAATGTTTTCTTACTTCTTCTTCTGCATGGAAAATTATCAGCCATATTTCTTAGTTTTTTGGACACTTTGAGAGGGAGAAAATGCTATTTATGCTGGAGGCTAAATCAACAAAATACCCTCACACTGACTGTTTCTCTTCCCCTGCTTGTCTCCACCTTTCATAATTTCTGCTTTCCATATATAAACTTTTATTCAGAATCTGCTTTGAGAGGAATTTAGGCTGTGCAAATCAGAAAGAAGAATATTCACATTTCATCCCAGGATTACCATGAATAAATGAATGTTGAAATCTGGCAGAGGCTAGGAAGTTCCAATCTCTTAAACTCTGTAAAATGTCAAAGATACCTTATTGAAAGGAACAGCTGATGGTGGGGAAAAAATCCCCACAGGGTAAAAGTAGTAAAAATGTCCTGTGTTTTATTTCCTTATTACACATAATGAATCACAAATTCAGATGCTAAGGTGATGATCTCACAAAGCCAGTGATTCAACTATGCACTCAAAAAGATGGTTTAGGCCATGTCATTTATCTTTGTAAATTTTAAATGTGTAAAAGCAAAGTTGACTTTATTTGAATCTTTTTGTGCCTTTCCAACTAACTGTCAAAGATAGAGTTTGATGGGATCAAAATATTGCATATTAGTAACTCTAATCATTATTGTAAAAGTAGTTTTTTTTTGTCAATTATAGCTCCTTAGGGGGCAATCCAAACTGCTGTAAAAGGAGGCCCAGAAGAATAGCACAGTTTAAATACTAGAGTGGCTTTTATGTTGATTGAGTTTTTCATTTTAGATTTTTTCAAAAGATAAAAATATTTGACATTAGACCTTTTCAAAATTTTTCAAAATTAGAGTACAAAGTATTCTAGGAATTCTTTGCAAATATATGAATAATATAACTGACTTTATTATCAAGATTAATGAATAAGAAAGTAGCTTACAGTCAAAGACTGTTAGGACTGAACAGGAATCTTAACAGTAACCTAAATAAATCTTCTGTTGGCAGTTAAGTAAAGGCCAAACAAGATTGAAATAACTTGCCATTCCTGAGACCAGAACCCTGCTTTCTTGACTGAAAGTCAGTCTTTTTCATCTCTGAAGATTTGTGGGAAAAAAATTGTTTCTTTACTTATTTTGTAAATAATTATCTTTGTCTTTCTTTCAGAAACTACTGAAATGAATAAAGTACCAGAAACTGTGATAGAGAAAGAAGACTTCCAAGTTCTTCAATATTTTCCACATGGAAATGTATTTCAGATACCTTCACATTGGCCTTACAAAAGAACAGTCTTCTAGGAGATATCCCTCTGAAGAGGGATAATATAGATCTATTCAGGGAGGTAGAAGTGGTCACCCCAGTGCCATACCAAATCTGATGGACTTCCTTCACGTGAATCAGCCTATTACTCATCACAGTCTGTTCTCCCTCACTCTATTTCCCCTTCACATTCTGCTCTACTAGGTCCTGGTGAACAGGTCTGAATAAGCAATTTTAGTACATAGAGAAACTTGCTTCCAGATGAACTTAGAGGGAACCTCGTTCTTCTTTACCTGTGGAAAAGAATCTGAGCACACAAGTGATATGCAAATCATCTAGATATGTACATCAATCAAGATAGGATAGTTTACATTGAGATAAGAAACAACCCTGAAACCTAGTGGTTTGAAACTACAAAAGTGTATTTCTCACCTGTGCTACATATCCAGTGGAAGTTATCAGGTTGAGATAAGGGAAGGAACGCTATACTCATTTCAGTCACTCAGGCTTGACAGAGGCTCCCAATCAACATATATTTCTGCAGCTGGGAATATGATGAAGTACAGGATATGTTAAAGTTTTTCTCTGAGAAGTGATACTCTTCCCACTTGAAGAAGGTAGGAGAAGAGAGGTAGAAATGTTTTATAAACAAAGGTAATGACTATCATAACTCCTTTATGATCACCCCCTGCCACCACTCATAGAAGAGGCTGTATAGATGACCGTAAGTTCATGCTATACCTCCTCCTGTTTTTTCTGAACATGCTTTCTTTTTTCTAGCTTATGTTATTTCTCCTGGAAAATTTCCACTTGTATCTATATATTTGGCATGTCTCTAGCATTCTTTCTGTCTGGATTGGTTTGATTGAATCTCTGGATACTCCCTTTGGAAGCACAGCTATATGCAACCAGGAAGCAAATACCACTTCACCCTTGAACCTACCCAAAGTTCACCCAGAATTTCAGCTCATGTGTAGCACATAAGGCTTATGATTGTACAAAAGGAACATTCTTGGATATTGAAAAAGGGAGTGAAATTAGAGTGAAATGAGACTGTCCAGAAAACAAACAGAAACATAGTAATCATATAAAGGAAAATAACTGACTAAACTGATTTAGAAACTAAGTTTAAGAGGAGAGACCTTCAAGATAGTGGAAGAGTAAGACGTGGAGATCACCTTCATCCCCACAAATACATCAGAAAAACATCTACATGTGGAACAACTACTACGGAATGCTGGCAGAAGACCTCAGACTTCCCAAAAGGCAAGAAACTCCCCATGTACCTGGGTAGGGCAAAAGAAAAAAGAAAAAACAGAGATAAAAAAATAGGGATAGAACCTGCACCTCAAGGAGGGAGCTGTGAAGGAGGAAAAGTTTCCACACACTAGGAAGCCCCTTCACTGGTGGAGATGGGGTGGGGTGGTGGGGGAAGCTTCAGAGCCACAGAGGAGAGTGCAGCAATAGGGGTGCAGAGGGCAAAACGGAGAGATTCCTGCACAGAGTATTGGTGTTGACCACCACTCACCAGCCCGAGAAGCCTGTCTGTTCATCCGCCAGGGCTGGTGGGGGCTGGGAGCTGAGACTCTGGCTTCGGAAATCAGATCCCAGGGAAAGGACTTGGGTTGACTGCATGAACACAGCCTAAAGGGGGCTAGTGCACCACAGCTAGCCAGGAGGAAGTGCAGGAAAAAGTCTGGAACTGTCTAAGAGGCAAGAGACCATTGTTTCAGGGTGCATGAGGAGAGAGGATTCAGAGACCGCCTAAACAAGCTACAGAGACAGGCACAAGCCACGGCTATTAGTGCAGACAGCAGAGACGGGCATGAAACGCTAAGGCTGCTGCTGCAGCCACCAAGAAGCCTGTGTGCAAACACAAGTCACAATCCACACCTCCCCTCCTGGGAACTTGTGTGGTCCGCCACTGCCAGGGTACCGTGATCCAGGGACAACTTCCGCAGAAGAACACACTATGTGCCTCAGGCTGTTGCAATGTCAAACAGGCCTCTACCACCACAGGCTTTCTCCGCATTCGGTACCCTTCCCTCCCACAGCCTGATTGAGCCACAGCCCCCTAATCAGCTGCTAGTTAAACCCCATCCTGTCTGAGCGAATAACAGATGCCCCCAGGCGACCTACACATAGAAGTGGGCCAAATCCAAAGCTGAAACCCAGGAGCTGTGCAAACAAAGAAGAGAAAGGGAAGTCTCTGCCAGCAGCCTCAGGAGCAGTGGATTAAATCTCCACAATCAACTCGATGTACTCTGCATCTGTGGAATACCTGAATAGAAAATGAATCATCCTAAAATTGCGGTGCGGACTTTGGGAGCAATGATATATAAATTTTTTTCCTCTTTCTCTTTTTGTGAGTGTGTATGTGTATGCTTCTTTGTGTGATTTTTGTCTGTATAGCTTTGCTTTTACCATTTGTCCTAGGGTTCTTTCTATCCGATTTTTGTTTTGTTTTTGTTTTTAATATAGTTTTTAGCACTTGTTATCATTGGTAGATTTGTTTTTTGGTTGCTCTCTTCTTTCTTTCTTTCTTTCTTTTTTTTATTACTCAAAAATTGTTTTATTTTTAAAAATTGTTTTTTATTTTAATAATTTTTATTTTATTTTTTTCCTTCTTTCTTTCTTTTTTCTCCCTTTTCTTCTGAGCCATGTGGCTGACAGTATCTTGGTGCTCTGGTCGGGTGTCAGGCTTGTGCCTCTGAGGTGAGAGGGCCGAGTTCAGGACATTGGTATACCAGAGACTTCCCAGCTCCACATAATATCAAATGGCAAAAGCTCTCCCAGAGATCTCCATCTCAATGCTAAGACCCAGCTCCAATCAACGACCAGCAAGCTAGAGTGCTGGACACCCTATGCCAAACAACCAGCAAGACAGGAACACAACATTATCCATTAGAAGAGAGTCTGCCTAAAATAATAATAAGGTCACAGACACCCCAAAACACACCACCAGATGCGGACCTGCCCACCAGAAAAACAAGATCCAACTTCATCCACCAGAACACTGGCACTAGTCCCCTCCTCCAGGAAGCCAACTGAACCAACCTTAGCCACTGGGTACAGACACCAAAAAGAATTGGAGTGACGAACATGCAGCCTGTGAAAAGAAGATCCCAATCACAGTAAGTTAAGCAAAATGAGAAGACAGAGAAACAAAAAGCAGATGAAGGAGCAAGGTAAAAACCCACCAGAACAAACAAATGAAGAGGAAATAGGCAGTCTGCCTAAAAAAGAATTCAGAGTAACAATAGTAAAGATGATCCAAAATCTTAAAAATAGATTGGAGAAAATACAAGAAACGTTTAACAAGGACCTAGAAGAACTAAAGAGCAAACAAACAAGGATGAACAACCCAATAAATGAAATTAAAAATTCTCTAGAAGGAATCAATAGCAGAATAACTGAGGCAGAAGAACGGATAAGTGACTTGGAAGATAAAATAGTGGAAATAACTACTACAGAGCAGAATAAAGAACAAACAATGAAAAGAATTGAGGACAATCTCAGAGACCTCTGGGACAACATTAAAAACACCAACATTCGAATTATATGGGTCCCAGAAGAAGAGAAAAATAAAGGGACTGAGAAAATATTTTAAGAGATTATAGTTGAAAACATCCCTAATATGGGAAAGGAAATAGTCAATCAAGTTCAGGAAGCACAGAGAGTCCCATACAGGATATATCCAAAGAGAAACACACCAAGACACATATTACTCAACCTATCAAAAATTAAATACAAAGAAAAAATATTAAAAGTGACAAGGAAAAAACAACAAATAGCATACAAGGGAATCCCCATAAAGTTAACAGATGAGCTTTCAGCAGAACCTCTGCAAGCCAGAAGGTAATGGCAGGACATATTTAAAGTGATGAAAGGGAAACACCTACAACCAAGATTACTGTACTCAGCAAGGATCTCATTCAGATTTGATGGAGAAATTAAAATATTTACAGACAAGCAAAAGCTAAGAGAACTCAGCACCACCAAACCAGCTTTACAACAATTGCTAAAGGAACATCTCTAGGCAGGAAACACAAGAGCAGGAAAAGACCTATAATAACAAACCCAAAACAATTAAGAAAATTGTAATAGGAACATACATATCAATAATTACCTTAAATGTAAATGGATAAAATGTTCCAACCAAAAGATGTAGACTAGCTGAATGGACACAACAACAATACATGCTGTCTACAAGAGACCCCCTTCAGACCTAGAGGCACATACAACTGAAAGTGAAGGGACGGAAAAAGATATTCCATGCAAATAGAAATCAAAAGAAAGCTGGAGCAGCAATTCTCATATCAGAAAAAAATAGACTTTAAAATAAAGACTATTACAAGAAACAAAGAAAGACATTACATAATGATCAAGGATCAATCCAAGAAGAAGATATAAAAATTGTAAATATTTATGCACCCAATATAGGAGCACCTCAATACATAAGGCATATGCTAACAGCCATAAAAGGGGAAATTGACAGTAACATAATCATAGTAGGGGACTTTAACACCCCATTTTCACCAATTGACAGATCACCCATAATGAAAATAAATAAGGAAACACAAGCTTTAAATGATACATTAGACAAGATGGATTTAATTGAAATTTATAAGACATTCCATCCAAAACCAACAGAATACACTTTCTTCTCAAGTGTTCATGGAAAATTGACCAGGATAGATCATACCTTGGGTCACAAATCAAGCCTTGGTAAATTGCAGTGAAGTGAAACCCTATCATGTATCTTTTCTGACCACAATGTTACGAGACTAGATATCAATTACAGGAAAAAAAAAACTGTTAAAAAAATACAAACACATGGAGATTAAACAATTCACTGCTTAATAAGCAAGAGATCACTGAAGAAATCAAAGAGGAAATCAAAAAAGTCATAGAAACAAATGACAATGAAAACACAATGACCCACATTTTATGGAATGGAGCAAAAGCAGTTCTAAGAGGGAAGTTTATAGCAATAAAATCCTTTGTCAAAGGAAACATCTCAAATAAGCAACTGGCCTTACACCTAAAGCAATTAGAGAAAGAAGAACAAAAAACCCCCAAAGTTACCAGAAGGAAAGAAATCATAAAGATCAGATCAGAAATAAATGAAGAAGAAATGCAGGAAACAATAACAAAGATCAAGAAAACTAAAAGCTGGTTCTTTGAGAAGATAAACAAAATTGATAAATCATTAGCCAGACTCATCAAGAAAAAAAGGGAGACCACTCAAATCAATAGAATTAGAAATAAAAAAAGAGGAGTAACTACTGACACTGCAGAAGTACAAAGGAACATGAGGGATTACTACAAGCAACTATATGCCAATAAAATGGACAGCCTGGAAGAAATGGACAAATTCTTAGAAAAGCACAACCTTCTGAGACTGAACCAGGAAGAGTAGAAAATATAAACAGACCAATCACAAGCACTGAAATTGAAACTGTGATTAAAAATCTTCCAACAAACAAAAGCCCAGGACCAGATGACTTCACAGGTGAATTCTATAAAACATTAGGGAAAAGCTAACACCTATCCTTCTTAAACACTTGCAAAATATAGCAGAAGGAGGAACACTCCAAAACTCATTCTCCGATGCCACCATCACCCTGTTACCAAAACCAGAGAAAGATGACACAAAGAAAGAAAACTACAGGCCAATATCACTGATGAACATAGATGCAAAAATCCTCAACAAAATACTAGCAAACAGAATCCAACAGCACATCAAAAGGATCATACACCATGATCAAGTGGGGTTTATCCCAGGAATGCAAGGATTCTTCAATATACACAAATCAATCAATGTGATACACCATATTAACAAACTGAAGGAGAAAAACCATATGATCATCTCAATAGATGCAGAAAAAGTTTTGACAAAATTCAACACCTATTTATGATAAAAACCCTCCAGAAAGTAGGCATAGATGGAACTAGCTCAACGTAATAAAGGCCATAGATGACAAACCCACAGCCAACATCATTCTCAAAGGTAAATAACTGAAACAATTTCCACTGAGATCAGGAACAAAACAAGGTTTCCCACTCTCACCACTATTATTCAAGATAGTTTTGGAAGTCTTAGCCACAGCAATCAGAGAAGAAAAATAAATAAAAGGAATCCAAATCAGAAAAGAAGTAAAGCTGTCACTATTTGCAGATGACCTGATATTATACATAAAGAATCCTAAAGATGCTACCAAAAACCTATGAAAGCTAATCAATGAATTTGGTAAAGTAGCAGGATACAAAATTAATGCACAAAAATCTCTTGTATTCCTATACACTAATCATGAAAAATCTGAAAGTGAAATTAAGAAAACACTCCCATTTACCATTGCAACAAAAAGAATAAAATACCTAGGAATAAACCTACCTAAGAAGACAAAATACTTATATGCAGAAAACTATAAAACACTGATGAAAGAAATTAAAGATTATACAAACAGACGGAGAGATATAGCATGTTCTTCGATTGGTAGAATCAACATTGTGAAAATGACTATATTACCCAAAGCAATCTACAGATTCAATGCAATCCCTATCAAACCACCAATGGTATTTCTCACAGAACTAGAACAAAGAATTTCACAATTTGTATTGAAACACAAAAGACCCCTAAAAACAAAAGCAATCTTGAGAAAGAAAAAAGGAGCTGGAGGAATCAGGTTCCCTGACTTCAGACTATACTACAAAGCTACCATAATCAAGACAGTATGGTACTGGCACAAAAACTGAAATATAGATCAATGGAATAGGATGGAAAGCCCAGCGATAAACCCACGCACATGTGGTCACCTTATCTTTGACAAAGGAGGCAAGAACATACAATGGAGTAAAGACGGCCTCTTCAATAAGTGGTGCTTTGAAAGCTTGACAGCTACATGCAAAATAATGAAATAAGAACACTGCCTAACACCATACACAAAAATAAACTCAAAATGGATTAAAGACAAATGTAAGACCAGACACTATCAAACTTTTAGAAGAATACCTAGGCAGAACACTCTATTACATAAATCACAGCAAGATCCTTTTGGACCCACCTTCTAGAGAAATGGAAATAAAAACAAACATAAAACAATGGGACCTAATGAAACTTAAAAGCTTTTGCACAGCAAAGGAAACCATAAACAAGATGAAAAGACAACCCTCAGAATATGAGAAAATATTTGCAAAGGAAGCAACTGACTAAGGATTAATCTCCAAACCTTACAAGCAGCACATGAAGCTCAATATCTAAAAAACAAACAACCCAATCCATAAATGCGCAGAAGACCTAAATAGACATTTCCCCAAAGAAGATATACAGATTGCCAACAAACACATGAAAGAATGCTCAACATCACTAATCGTTAGAGAAATGCAAATCAAAACTACAGTGAGGTATCACCTCACACCAGTCAGATGGCCATCATCAAAAAATCTAAAAACAATAAATGCTGGAGAGGGTGTGGAAGAAAGAGAACCCTCTTGCACTGTTGGTGGGAATGTAAACTGATACAGCCACTATGGAGAACAGTATGGAAGTTCCTTAAGAAAAAAAAATAGAACTACCATACGACCCAGCAATCCCACTACTGGGCATATACTCTGAGAAAACCATAATTCAAAAATGAGTCATATACCACAATATTCATTGCAGCTCTATTTACAATAACCAGGACATGGAAGCAACCTAAGTGTTCATCGACAGATTAATGGATAAAGAAGATGTGGCACATATGTACAATGGAATATTATTCAGCCTTAAAAAGAAACAAAATTGAGTTTTTTGTAGTGAAGTGGATGGACCTAGAGTTTGTCATACACAGTGAAGCAAGTCAGAAATAGAAAAATAAATACCCTATGCTAACACAATCTATGGAATCTAAAAAAAAAAAAAGGTTATGAAGAACCTATGGTCAAGACAGGAATAAAGACGCAGATGTGGATAACGGACTTGAGGACATGGGGAGGGGGAAGGGTAAGCTGGGACAAAGTAAGAGAGTGGCATGGAGTTATATATACTACCAAATATAAGCTAGAAAGCTAGTGGGAAGCAGCCGCATAGCACGGGGAGATCAGCTCTGTGCTTTGTGACCACCTAAGGAGGTAGGATAGGGAGGGAGATGCAAGAAGGAGGAGATATGGTATATATGTATATGTAGAGCTGATTCACTTTGTTATAAAGCAGAAATTAACACACCATTGTAAAACAATTATACTCCAATAAAGGTGTTTAAAACAAAAAGAAACTAATTTTAGGTGATGGGAGGAAAAATCAGAGATACAAAGAAGGAAGAAACATTTTACAATTTAGCTTTATTGTCTGCTTAGTTGTGTGACAGATAAATATATATAAAATGTAGATATCCAGAAGATATTAATTGAAGAAGATTTCTGAAGGAATTGATTAAATTATATACATATTTCATTTGAATACTGTTCTATAAAGGGTCATGGATTCATAAGATGAGTCTAAAGGGTAAAATTGTAATTGGAACACATAGGAATTTGTTATAAAATACCACTCCTAACTATATTTCTTCCAGGTTTCACTATACTGTTCAGTAGGGAAAACACCGAAAACCAAGAGTTTGGTTCCAGGCTCTGTTCAATCTCTAATTAGTAGGATAAACTTAGAAAAGTTAGTTTGCCATCGTGAGCCTCACATTCTTCATTAACTAAATGAAAACATTGGACTATCTAGATATAAGTTAGAGAAGCCTTATCTTCTCAGAATTAAATATACTTAAATGGGTCTAGGAAGTAATACCCCAAAGAATCCCCCTTTCACTATTTTAATGACATTCTGGATGTGGCTCCCCATTCTTCCTCCTAACAGAAAGCCCTGCTAGACATTCTAAGTGTTTGTAAAATAGCCTGCAGGATTTATTTTATTTTAATACTATTTTACAAGATAAAGACTGTTCTTTTTCCCCCACAGCAATCCCAAGACCAGCTGCAATCTATTTGAGTCATCACACTGGACCCCACACAAAGGAGTAGATAATATTAAAAATGAGTTTTGTATAAATGCTTATTAGTTCATGCTAGTGAGAGGTGCTGATTCCCAAGACAGCTCTCAGTCAGTCATTAGCCCAACATTGAGATCAGAGACATCCTCTGAGTGTGATCAATCAGTATATGTATCTCACAGCCCTCTACTCCAAGAGAGTTCAGGTGACTATGACTTCTGTTTGAAAATCATATAGGGCATCTTTTGAGATAATCATATGATTTTTCTCCTTCAATCTGTTAATATGGTTTATCACATTGATTGATTTGCATATATTGAAGAATCCTTGCATCCCTGGGATAAACCCCACTTGATCATGGTGTGTAACCCTTTTAATGTGCTGTTGGATTCTGTTTGCTAGTATTTTGTTGAGGATTTTTGCATCTATATTCATCAGTGGTATTGGCCTGCAGTTTTGTTTTTTGTGTGTGGCATCTTTGTCTGGTTTTGGTATCAGGGTGATGGTGGCCTCATAGAATGAGTTTTGGAGTGCTCCTCCCTCTGCTATATTTTGGAAGAGTTTGAGAAGGATAGTTTTTAGCTCTTCTCTAAATGTTTGATAGAATTCACCTGTGAAGCTGTCTAGTCCTGGGCCAGGTCAGGCCACGTTCCTTGGCCACACAGGGCAAATCAATTTGCTGAGTGAGATGATTCTCTGGTCTTGTCTCCTAATGTAGCAAATTAAAGAGGTTAGATCAGTACAGTAATTTTCAAACAATTTGTTTAATCTATGGAACACCCAATTGATAAAATGGCTAAAAATGGAACTGTCTGCTGCACTCTCATGAAATATCAGTACCATAGCCCATCAATGGAACATTAAGTAGTATTGAATAGAGACCCCAAATCACTGACAGTGTGTACTCAAAAACATAAATGAATTCCTAAGGCTATTGTCTAAGTAAGAGTAACCTAGGCTCTCTATGTATGATCCTATAAGTTTTCAGGCTTCAAAAAGGATTCCTCTGACTGCTTTATTTGAGAAAAGGTAAAGAAACAAGCATTTAAAATGATGGGAGAGTTTTTGGGTTCATGTAGGAGCCCAGGAGAAGATTGTAGAAATGTAGATATTGAAGAGATATCAGATCCTGTTAAAAATTTGAATCCAGTGACAATAATCTTGGCTTGAGTGTCAGGAATAAGGTCAGTGGAAAAGTTGACTTCAAGTATTTTTGACCTAAAAACTGTAAGGAGAGTTAACATTAACTTAGATGGGAACATTATAAAGATAATTATTATCTAGGGAAAAAGTAGCTCCTCAAAAGAGGGAACTTGCAAAAGCAAAAATGGGATATAATCAAAGAAATACTTGACTAAGTGTCCAAGTTTACCTCTAGCTGATTGTATATCCAGTGTAATCAGGGCAGTACACTTTGGAACACAAAAACATTTTTGTGATGACAAGTTATAGGGTGTTCTAAACCTCAGCCTGATACAAACAAGGTTCTTCCTATAGCACCAAGTCTCCAGCCCTTGGCTCACAAGCAATGTGACATTCAACACAGAAGCACCACAACTGTCATTTCCAACAGGTGACAGGGTGACCCTGGTGTGGAATGTTCCATGAAGTGACCAACAGCACATACTCCAGACTGTAACTGACCCGAAGTCTCACAGTAGGCATCAGGCAAAACAGAAATTTAACCTGTAAATGAGAAACTTCTTTTGGACAATTTGGGCTTTATTTATGGTGACGGCTGTAGATGAACTCAGAGAGTAGAAGTTTGCACAGAGCAAGTAATTAAATTTTATCAGAGTGTCCTGGAGAAAACCACCCACCTTCACCAATTTACCTACGACAGTGACTCTAACAGTATTCTTTACACACATAGCATGTTCTAATAAGTACTTAATGTCAATGAAGTGTCCTTAGTTCATTCTATTAGGTCATGTTCCTCGGTCCCTGCAGGTAGGATGATATAATTGATCTCATTTTTTGGAAATAATGCAATTATTCTTGGTAAAAATATTAGCGTGATATGAGCTACTCTTTCATTATCACCTCACCTCATTATGTTTTTCTTTGTTTTTTTTTTAATTTGGGTTTTTATTGAAGTATAATTTACTGAAATAGGTAAGGTTCCTCAGAAACCCTAAAATTCTAAGATGTGTGTAGGTGACTTAGTGGGAGCAACACTTCTATGAGAGTGAGATAAGTAGGGTTGCTCAGCAGGAGAAGTTGAACTGTGATGCAGTTATGAGAGCATCAGCTAATCTCAAGGGATTGACACTACTCTGAGTTGACCTGAGTTGAGATGAGGGTCTAGGCTTATATACCCAGGCATCAACCAATAACAGGGTACATGCTGTCCTAGGGGAGAATGTAAAAATTCAGGAAAAGCAATCCATTTGGCTGAAGGCAACTTCAAGCGATGAATGCAGATGGGATCCTTTAGCAACAACTTTCCCAGCAGCAGAGAAATAAGCACCTCAGCCCTGAGAGGGGATCGGCTCAGCCCAGAGAGGTCGTCTGCAGTGACTGACTGCTGTGTCCCCCTTACTCTGATTGACTTATTTGATAGTCTAAATTTATCTCTCCTGGAAACAATTGCTCCAGGATTCTGCTTTTTTTTTTTTCCTCTGAGAAAATTTATAAAAGAAGAGTTAATAGGAAACTGTATTCCCTGTCACTACAACTAGGTCTTCAGCCTCTAATTGATCCTCATGTCCCTCCATTACTACCAGTTCTAGATTTCCCACATTCTACCTAGTGTCTTTTCTGATCTAGGTGACCAACTGTGTAGGCCAGTCCAGATCCTTATTTCTGAAGCATCTGAATGTCTGGACACATGTGCCTTTAAACACAACATAAGATTTGTGGGATGCAACTGTAGCAGTAAGAAAGAGAGAAGTTCATAGTTTTCAATGTTTATGTTAAAAAAGAAGAAAAGTCAGGGGAGAGACAAGATGGGAGAGTAGAAGAACCTTGAGCTCCCCTCCTCTCATGAGCACACAAAAATTATAAATAACTGCTGAACAACCATCAATAAAAAAGAAAGGAATCTACAAAAAAATAATTCTACATTTAAAGGCATAAAGAAGAAACTGCAATGAGATGGTAGGAGAGGTGCACTCACAATATAATCAAATCCTATAACCCCCAGGTGGGTGACCCACAAAAGAGAATAATTATATAATAGAAGTCTCCCACAGGAGTGAGAGTTCTGAGCTACACATTAGGCTCCCCAGCCTAGGGGTCCATCAATGGAAAGAGGAGCCCCCAGAGCATTTGGCTTTGAAGGCCAGCAGGGCTTAATTGCAGGAACTTCACAGGACTGGGGAAAACAGAGAATCCATTCTAAAGGTCACATACGAAGGCACATTCTAAAGGCACATGTACCAAGACCTAGGGAAAAAGCACTAACTTCATAGGAGCCTGTGCCAGATCTACCTGCTAGTCTTGGAGAGTCTCCTGGGGAGGTGGGGGATGGGGGCCAGTGGCTCTCCCTGAGAAGAGAGAAACTGGTGGCAGATATATCAGGGAGTATTCATCTGCAAGAACTCTACATGGAGACTGACATCCTACTTGAGTCATTAGCACAAAGACCTGGCCCCACTCACCAGCCTGTAAGCTCCAGTGCTGGGATGTCTCAGGCCAAACAACAAACAGGGTGGGAACATAGCCCAACCCATCACCAGACAGGCTGCCTAAGACTTTCTGAGCTCACAGCCACCTCTAGTCATGCCACAAGACACAGCCCTGCCCACCAGAGCCCAAGACCCATCTCCACCCACCATTGGGCAGGCACCAGATCCCTCCTGCCAGGAAGCCTGCACAAAACCCTAAACCAGCCTCACCAACCAGGGGGCAGACACTAGAAGCAAGAAAACTATGATCTTGCAGCCTACAGAACTGAGTCCACAAACACAAGTCAGAACCTACCTTGGGACCAGCTGGTCCCTGATCTTTGGGTGATGAGAACAGAATCTACTGCTGGGAAACATAGGACATCCTCTACAGAGGACCACTTCTCCAAGGTCAAGAAACATAAGTAACCTATCACATACATAAAAATACAAATAGAAATTTAGACAAAATGAGATGCCACAGGAACCTGTTCCAGATGAAGGAACAAAATAAAACCCCAGAAGGAGAAGTAAGTGTAAGCGAAGTGGAGATAGGCAATCTACCTGGGAAAGACTTCAGAGTAATGATCATAAAGATGATCCAAGAACTTTGGAAAAGAATGGATGCACAGAACAAGAAGTTAAAAGAAGTTTCCAAAAAAGAGAAAATATAATGAACAACACAACAGAATTCAATAATACAATAAATAAAATGAAAAACACACTGGAAGGAATCAATAGCAGTATAAATGAGACAGAAGACCGGATCATGGAATTGGAAGACAGAGTGGTGGAAATTACTGCCATAGAACAGAAAAAAGAAAAAAGAATGAAAAGAAAACAATTTAGGAGATCTCTGGGACAACATCAAATGCACTAACATTCACATTATAGGTGTCCCAGAAGAAGAGAGAGAGAAAGGGCCTGAGAAAATGTTTGAGAAGATCAACAACTGATAAACCTTAAACTCATCAAGAAAAAAAGGGGAGGAGGAGCTTCAAGATGGCAGAAGAGTAAGACGCGGAGATCACCTTCCTCCCCACAAATACATCAGAAATACAACTACATGTGGATCAGCTCCTACAGAACACCTACTGAACGCTGGCAGAAGACCTCAGACCTCCCAAAAGGCAAGAAACTCCCCACGTACAGGGGTAGGGCCAAAAAAAAAAAAAAAAAGAAAAAACAGGGACAAAAGAATAGGGATGGGACCTGCACCAGTGGGAGGGAGCAGTGAAGGAGGAAAGGTTTCCACACACTAGGAAGCCCCTTCGAGGGCGGAGACTGTGGGTGGCAGAGAGGGGAGCTTCGGAGTCACAGAGGAGAGCAGAGCAACAGAGGTGAGGAGGGCAAAGCGGAGAGATTCCCGCACAGAGGATCTGTGCGACCAGCAATCACCAGCCCCAGAGGCTTGTCTGCTCACCCGCTGAGGCGGGCGGGGGCTGGGAGCTGAGGCTCGGGCTTCAGTCGGATCCCAGGGAGAGGACTGGGGTTGGCTGCGTGAACACAGCCTGAAGGGGGCTAGTGCACCACAGCTGGCTGGAAGGGAGTCCGGAAAAAGTCTGGAGCTGGTGAAGAGACAAGAGATTTTCTTGCCTCTTTGTTTCCTGGTGTGTGAGGAGAGGGGATTAAGAGCGCCGCTTAAAGGAGCTCCAGAGACGGGGCGCGAGCATCGGCTATCAGCGCAGACCGCAGAGACGGGCATGAGACACTAAGGCTGCTCCTGAGGCCACCAAGAAGTCTGTGTGCGAGCACAGGTCACTCTCCACACCGCCCCTCCCGGGAGCCTGTGCAGACCACCACTGCCAGGGTCCTGTGATCCAGGGACAACTTCTCCGGGAAAACGCACGGGGTGTCTCAGGCTGCTGCAACGTCACTCCAGTCTCTGCTGCCGCAACCTCGTCCCGCATCTGTACATCTCCCTCCCTCTGGCCTGAGTGAGCCAGAGCCCCCGAATCAGCTGCTAGTTTAACCCCATCCTGTCTGAGTGAAGAACACACGTGCTCAGGCGACCTACACGCAGAGGCGGGTCCAAATCCAAAGCTGAACCCCGGGAGCTGTGCGAACAAAGAAGAGAAAGGGAAATTTCTCCCAGCAGCCTCAGGAGCAGTGGATAAAATCTCCACAATCAACTTGATGTACCCTGCATCTGTGGAATACCTGAATAGACAATGAATCATCGCAAATTGAGGAGGTGGACTTTGGGAGCAACGATATATTATTTTTTTCCCTTTTTTTCTTTTTGTGAGTGTGTACGTGTATGCTTCTGTGTGTGATTTTGTCTATTTAGCTTTGTAGTAGACAAACCAGTGTCTTCTGGTACAGCACATGCCCTCAGGATTTGGGGCAGCTTCCAAAACATTGGAAGGACGTCCCAAAAGTGCATTTTTTGACATTGTGTGCAATGCTGGGGCAAGCCCACTGCTCACCTGGCAGGAAGTTGTGGGAGCCCTTCGGATTCATGCAAACAAAGCCTTCCCTGTTCATGTCAAATATGAAAGGGTTTCCCACGAGCCAGAGGCAAGAATTGTCATGAGCCACCCTATGGCCCTGCATGGAACATAAGCGTCAGAGGCTTAGACGGGTAGTGTTTTCTTTCACAGATGTATCAACGTTGGGTTGGAAGCGGCTGCTTTGCATCTTTCATGACCACAAGCCCCTCATGCGAGAAGGAAAGAAAGGCCAGATTAACCCTATGGAATGAAAATTTTCCCAGAGGAACCAGAACATGTGATTGAATGGACCAGAACAAACGGGTCCTGCAGGCCTCCCTCTGGTGGGAAGGGACGTTGCATTTTGCATGTGAAATCTGGAGCAGGTGATGCAATAATGGGGCCATGTAAATCTTCATAATGCCCATAGGGTGTTGAGCTAGCGAAAATGTGGCCTTAGCACTGGAGAGGGTAAAGCCTTTTGCACGGCCAAAAGCAAGTTGTACCTAGGATTACGGGCCCTGTTCCTTAGAAGAAAAGGAAGGGCCTGAGCACTGTGTTCTATCCCTAAGATGAAGAGGTTTGTGTAGTGCTCAGCCTGGAATAAAGTGGCATGGAAGTCATTTGACATGATGCTACTTCCGAGGTTGTGTCAAGCTGTGCTAAGCTCTGTACTCTAAGGGCGGATAGGAATGTGGTCGTTCACACACTATGAAGAGGATGGCTCCCCGAAGAGAATAAGAGATGTGTTTCATCGAGACACAATGAATGAAGGTTGACGCCAGTGGTTGTTTCAGGGTGTGGAAAGAGTAGGCAGGAATCGGGGCAGCTTAGTGAAACGTTTGCAGGTCCTTGCCGCCCTACCTTTCCTAGTGTTCCACAGAAAGCTGCACAAAACTCCATTTTCCAATTCCCACAGGAGTGAAAGTCTCTTGGACGGGGTGGATAGAAATATGTATCATGAAATGGGTGTGTTTCTCACAGTGGATGATGGGAGATCTTCTATTCCCAGGATACTTTCCAGGCACGGCTGTGACCCAAGTGTCATAAGCATGTGGGGTTATCTTTCATAGAATGAATGTACCGCTCATGTGTCTACACACTGAGCCATTCCTCAAAGCAGGAATGTACCATGGACTGGAAGCTAAGTCCTGCTTAACGCCTGTGAACCAATTCGTTTAACCTAGTAACTGGCATGGCTTTTGAGAGCAATTTCCTTGCAGTGGCAATGTTGTTTTCTTGAAGGGCAGTGATGGGTGGCCTGGGAAGGATTGGAGTGCTTTATGCCACACACTTGACAATCTCACATGTGGAATTCTCATGTGAGGTTCTGCCACATAGAGGGGGCTCCATGCGGCAGAAAGCAAAATCTTTCAGACAGTTGAGTCCAACACGAGTCCCAAGGTGAGAAGGTGGCATGCTGTTTTGTAGTGAAAAAACGAATGAACTAGGTCCTGTGGTTCCTTCACTATAGGGAACAGGGAGTTGCAACATGATGACTAGTGCGTCTCACACTACTGCCCTTTCAAGCGACTGCCATCCTGCCCCCATAATCTCCGTATTGGGAACTCCAGTAGCAGGGAGGACCTCACCAGGGCACAAAAGCCTTGCTTCCCACTGCAGAACTCTCCTGCATTTCTTACCAATCACATGAGTAACTTTCGATGCAGGGTGTTTTTGCTGGGAAGGCACTTGGGACCCAGGGCATGGGGGAGCTGGTGAGAGGTTGGAGCCACCTGCTCAACTAGGCTTTCTAAGGTTGCATGGGCACACTGGGTGATGCCCTGCAATTCTGGGACACACAAGAGTGAGAGCTTTTCCCACAGTGAGGAAAGACAGGTTTCCCATTTAGTACACAGATGAGTTTCTCAGAGGTTGAGGCAATAACTTTGATGTGCCACCATCTCTTTGTGTCTGGACTTCAACTATCCAAGTAGCATCAGAGGGCCGGCTTTTCTTTCAGAGCCGCGGGACAGTCAGGTTTGTCCAAAATCCCTGAAATGACTTTGGTCGAATGAGAACATGAGACAAAACTAGAAGATGGGATCGGCTTTACTGTACACAAGGAAGAGCTTCCCTCAGTGAGCACAAGACGGTTTGGAATGGACCCGCCAAAACGTGTCACTTGTTGTGTTCCCTCGGGGAAGGGAAGTTCCTTCGTGCAGGGGACCTAGGTTGTGGTAGGTGGGGCTACACTTGCATATGAGCCACTGGTGATTTCTCTGCACCAGGAACTTGCCAAAGTGCGCTCCCTGAATCTGGAAGGCAGGATCTTTCACAATGCTTCTTCGAGCCAATGTCTGCCTGGTAGAATGAGGCAGAATGTGACTTAGCGAAGGTGAAGACCTGCGATGGTCCACATTCTTTCCCCACGTGGGTGCCATGTCTTCTGCAGTGTGTGTCCTCTAACATAGTGTTCCACGGATCTGTCGGCTCTTTGGAAGGCATTCGACAGCTGCACCAAGCTCTGTGTTCCTCAGGCGGAAAATCTTGATGGTCTTTCACCATGGACGAAAGGGTTGCTTGCCTTACAGAAAGCACATGTGATGCTTAGAAGTGAAACAAATGCAGAGTGAGAAAGACTAGTATCTTCTGGTATGGCACATGTCCCAAGTATTTGGGGAAGCTATGAAAGTGTTGGAAGGATGAGCCAAAGGTGCATTTTTTGACACTGTGCACAATGCTGGGGCAAGCCTGGTGCTCCCAGGCAGGAAGGAGTGAGAGCCTTTCAGATTCATGTAAAGAAAGCCTTCCCCATTCACGTCGAATATGGAAGGGTTGCTCACAAGCCAGAGGTAGGAACTGTGATGAGCTACCCTCTGGCCCTGCAAGTAACATAAGTGTTGGAGGGTTAGGCAGTTAGGGATTTCTTTCACAGGTATACCAATGTTGGGTTAGAAGCGGCTGCATTGCATTTTACTGATTGAGAGCCCCTCAGGCGAGAAGGAAACAAACGCCAGATTAACACTACGGAATGAAAAATGTCCCAGAGGAACTGGAAGACATGGTTGAACTTACGAGCACAAACAGGTCCTGCAGGCCTCCCTCTGGTGGGAAGGGACATTGAATTTTGCATGTGAAATCTGGAGCGAGTGATGCAATAAGGGCGCCAAGTTAATCTTCATAATGCCCATAGGGTGTTGAGCTAGCAAAAATGTGCTCTTGGCACTGGGGCGGGTAAAGCTTTTCGCATGGCCAAAAAAAAGTTGCATCTAGGATTACACCCGCTAATCCTTAGAAGAAAAGGAATCACCTGGGTACTGTGTTCTCTCCATGAGAAGAAGAGGTTTGTGAAGTGCTCGGCCTGGAGTAAAGTGGTGTGGAAGTCATGCGACGTGATGCTATTTCCGAGGTAGTGTCAAGCTGTGCTGACCTCTGTACTCTAGGGGTCGATAGAAGTGTGGTTGTTCTCAAACTATGAAGAGGATTGTTCCCCAAAGAGAAAAAGGGATGCGTTTCATTGAGGGGCAATGAATGAAGGTTGACAATGGCGGTTGTTTCAGGGAATGGAATGATTAGGCAGGATTGGGGGCAGCTAAGTGAAAAGTTTGGAGGCCGCTGCTGGCCTACCTTTCCCAGAGTTCCCTGACAAGCTGAGCAAAGGTCGGTGTTCAAAGGCCCAACAGGAGTGTACGTATCTCACACTGGGGGGGAAAGAAAGATGTATCGTGAAATGGGACTGCTTCCCACAGAAGCAGATGGGAGACCTTCTATACACAGGATCCTTTCAGGGCTCAGACATGATACAAGGGCCCTAAGCACGAGGGGTTTTCTTTCATAGAATGAGTGTACCACTCGTGTGTCTACACACTGCTTTGAGCCTCTCCTCAAATCACGTATGAACCATGGAGTAAACACCAAGTCCAGTTAAGGCCTGTGAACACATGTGTTTAGCCTAGTAACTGGCAGGGCTTTTGAGAGAATACTCCTCACACTGGCAATGTTGTTTTCTTGATGGGAAACGATGGATGGTATGGTCCACATTGGAGTGCTTTCTGTCAAATGATTATAAAACTCAAACGTGGAATACTCAGGTGAGGTTCTGCCACCCAGAGAGAGCTCCATGCGACGGAAAGTAAAGCCTTTCAGAGAGTAGAGTCCAACATCTGTCCCAGTGCGACAGGCTGGGCCACGGTTCCCTAGCTGAAGAATGAAGGAACTAGGCCCTGTGTTTCTTTCACTACGGGGATCAGGGAGTTGCGGTATGATGCCTGGAGTTGTCTGCAAGAGTGCCCTTTCAAACCACTGATGTCCAGTCCCCATAAGTTCTGTAGTCGGAAGTCCAGTAGCAGGGAAGACCTCTCCAGGTCATGAAAAGCCTTGCTTCCCATTCCAGAACGCTCCTGTATTTCTTAACAGCCAGATAAATGAAGTTTGTTGCAGGGTGTGCCTTGCTGGGAAGGCATTTTGGACCGAGGGCGTGAGGCATCTAGTGAGATTCTGGAGCCATCTGCTCAACCAGGCTTTCTAAAGTTGCATGACACACTTCGTGATTCCCTGCACTTCCGGGACACACAGTATTTAGGGCATTCCCAAACGTGAGGAAAGCCAAGTTTCCCACTTAGTACACGGATGAGATTCTGAAAGAGAGAGGCAAGATTTTGATGTGCCGCCATCTCTCAGTGTCTGGATTTATGATATCAAGGCAGCTTCAGAGGGCCAGGTTTTCTTTCAGAGCCACAGGACAGTCAGGTTCGTCCAAATTCCCTGAAACGACTTTGAGTGGCCCAATCGAGGATAGGAGTCAAAACTAGAAGACGTGGAAGCTTTTCTGTACACAAGGAAGAACTTCCCTCAGTGAGCACTAGATTAGTTTGAATGGACCGGATAAAAATTTCACTTGTGGTGTTACTTCGGGAAGGGAAGTTTCAACTTGTGGGGCACCTCGGGAGGCGTAGGTGGGGTTACACTTGAAGATGAGCCATTGGTGATTTCTCGGCACCGGAAACTTGCCAAAATGTGCTCCCTGAATCTGGAAGGCAGAGGCTTTAACAATGTCAAGCGGAGCCCATGTCTCCTGGGAAGAATGCGGCAAAATATGGCAGAAGGACAGCAAAGACCTGCGAGGCTCCGTTATCCTTCCCCAAGTGGACGCCATGTCGGCAATGTGTGCCCTCTAGCACAGGGTTCCACGGATCTGTCAGTCGGCTCTTTGAGAGGCATTTGACAGCTGCACCACGCTCTGTGTTCCTCAGTTGGAAGGTCGTCACGGTCTTTCACCCTGTAAGAAAGGGCTTGCTTGCCTTACAGAAACCACATGTGATGCTTAGAAGTGAAACGAATGCAGAGCGAGACAGACCGGTGTCTTCTGGTACAGGACATGTCTCCAGGATTTGGGGCAGCTTCTGAAGCATTGGAAGGACGTGCCAAAGGTGCATTATCTGACAATGCGTGCAATGCTGGGGTAAGGTTGATTCTCCTGTGACAGCAAGGCGGGAGAGTCCTTCGGAATTCATGCAAAGAAAGCCTTCCATGTTCACATTCAACACGGAAGATTTGCTCACAAGCCAGAGGCAAGAACTTCCATGAGCCACCCTCTGGCCCTGCATGGAAAATAAGCGTCCCGGGCTTCAGCAGGTAGGGTCTTGTTTCACAGATGTATCACCAAAGGTGGGAAGTGGCTGCTTTGCACCTTTTTTGAACGTGAGCCCCTCAGGTGAGAGGACAACAAATGCCCGCTTAACCTTACCAAATGAAAACATTCCCAGAGGAACCAGAAGAAGGGGCAGAATGGAGCAGCACAAAGGTTCCTGCAGG
Organism: Balaenoptera borealis; assembly: GCF_965194805.1. NCBI lineage: Eukaryota > Metazoa > Chordata > Mammalia > Artiodactyla > Balaenopteridae > Balaenoptera > Balaenoptera borealis. The sequence goes on from NC_138875.1 coordinate 30,113,349, forward strand.
CCTCCCACTGGTTGGAAGGGACTATGAAGCTTGTGTGTGGTATGTGGAGAGGGGGATGTGGTAATGCGGCCAAGTAAACATTTATAATGCTCATAGGGTTTTGAGCTAGTGAGAATGTGGTGCTGCGGCTGGAGACAGTAAAGACTTTCACATGGAATAGTACAAGAGGTTGCAGGTAGAAGGAGTGTGGCTGTGTTCGTTAGAAAAAGAAGGAAGAGCCTGGGCACTGTGTTCTCTCCCTATGAGGAAGAGGTTTGTGAAGCACACAGCTAGGTGTGAAGGTGGTGTGGAAGGTATCCACCGTGCTGGACTTTACCAGGTAGTGTGAAACTGTGCTATGCTCTGTAATGTAAGGACTGATAGGAGTGCAGTCATTTACACTCTGTGAACAGGCTGGTTCCCTGAAGAGAAAGAGGGATGTGTTGCTTCGAGGCGCAATGAATGAATGTAGGTGCCGACGGTTGTTCCATGGTACAAAAAGAGTAGGCAGGATTGGGGGCAGCTTAGTTAAACGTTTGCAGACTGTTGCCACCCTACCTTTCCCAGCGATCCATGGCAAGCTGTGCAAAGCTCCATGTTCCAATTTCCAACAGGAGTGAAAGAGTCTTGGACTGGGTGGATAGAAGTATGTATCATGAAATGGGTGTGCTTCTCACAGAGAATGATAGGAGACCTTCTATTCCAAAGATCTTTTCAGGGCACGGATGTGAGCCAAGTGTCATAAGCACGAGGGGTTTTCTTTCGTAGAATGAAGGTACCACTGGTGTGTCTACAACACTATTTTGAGCCATTCCTGAAAGCAGGTACCTAGCACGGATTAGAAGCCAAGTTCCGCTTAAGGCCTATGAACACGTGCCATTAGCCTAGTAACTGGTAGGTTTTTGAGAGGCTTTTCCTTGCAGTGGCAATGTTGTTTCCTTGAAGTGGAGCGATGGGTGGCATGGGCCAGATTGCAGTGCTTTCTGTCACATGCTTGCTAATCTCACATGTGGAATTCTCATGTGAGTTTCTGCGACCCAGATGGGGCTCCACAGGATGAAAGGAAGGCCTTCAGAAGGTAGAGTCCAAAACGATTCCCACTGTGAGAGGGTGGCCTTCTGTTTTGTAGTGAAAGGACGAATATACTAGGTCCTGTGATTCCTTCACTACAGTGAACAGGGAGTTGCAGCAGGATGCCTAGGGTGGCCCACAATATTGCCCTTTCAACTGACTGCTGTCCAGCCCCCATAATCTCTGTATTGTGAAGTCCAGTAGCAAGGAAGACCTAGCCAGGGCACTAAAAGTCTTGCTTCCCATTGGAGAATGCCCCTGCATTTCTTACCACCCAGATGAATGACGTTTGATGCAGGGTGTCCTTTGCTGGAAGGCACTTGGGACCCAGGGCGTGCAGGAGCTGGTGAGAGGTTGGAGACACCAACCCAACGAGGCTTTCGAAATTTTCATGGCACCGTGGGTGATGCCCTGCACTTTGGGGGCAAACAGGGGCGAGAGCATTTCCCACCATGAGGAGAGCCAGGTGTCCCACTTAGTACCCAGATGAGTTTCTCAAAGGTAGAGGTAAGAACTTGGATGTGCCGCCATCTCTGAGTCTCTGGAATTACCCTAACCAAGTAGCTTCAGAGGGCCGGCTTTTCTTTCAGAGACATGGGACAGTCAGGTTCGTCCAAAATCCATGAAACATGTTTGAGTGCCCCGAACGAGGACATGAGACAAAACTAGCAGACGTGATCAAATTTACTGTACACAAGTAAGAGCTTCTCTTAGTGAGCACAAGCCGGTTTTTAATTGACCGCCAAAAAAGTGTCCCTTATTGCATTTCCTCGTGGAAGGGAAGTTTCTAACTGAAAGGGAAGTAGGGTGTGGTAACTGGGGGTACACTTACACATGAGCCATTGATGAATACTCTGCACCGGGATTGGGACACTAGGCTGGTATCTAGGTTAATGTTCGATGCATCCACTTAACAGCTGTTCTCTATAGCGGGTTCCGAAGGCTTTTCGGAAGAGTTTCCTGAGAGTGTCAGAAACCGGAAAGTAGCTGACAGGTCCACAAGGTTGCCAGTTCTCTCCAGCAAAACGCTACCAGCCTCAGACACCTGGGTTCCCTTTCGTACATGAAAGTACACTGTGCATGGAAACTTCTTCCATCCTGCTTGCGAGTCACATTTCCACTGTGCCGTAGGATTCCAAGTGTTGCCATCCCTTCACAATGTCCAATTCTTAGGCCTATGACAGCAGAGTTTCTGACAGCTCTAAAAGAGACCTTACGAATGCAGGCGATTTGGCTATTTCCACCGAGAAGCCAACTCCTCTGAATCCTCTGTTGTTAGTTATTTCACTTAAGAATATCTCTGGGCGCACTCATTCCCCCTCCACGATGTAAGACACAAACACATTTGCCATAAAGGGAAGAAGATTTCTGAGACAAGCTCAGAGGCAGGCTCTCCCACTCAGCATTTCCACACAGCTGAGCCCTGGACAGGGTACCGAGAGAGGGAGAAAGACAACCGTAATCCCAAGATTTTCCAAAATATACTATAGACATCATCCTTCCAGTCCACGTACATTTCATAGAGAAAACAGCAGGCCTCGGTGTGCCTTCCTCTGGCAAGGAAACTTTGCTTTCATTCCTTAGGTGGCACATTGGCTCAGGAGTGCCCTATCCCAAGGACTCACGGTGTGCAGCAGGATTGGATGAGATCAGCCCTCTTGGCTCTTTCAAGGATGAAACCAAGCGGGAAAAGAGCGAATCAAAGCTGGGGACCGTGGTGGCTTTCACAAGTCTACACAGCAGGAGCACTCTGAGGGAGAAGTGCTGCTGACGTTTGGTAGCAAAATCTCCTACTATGAAGAGAAACATTTCTTTGCAAGCGGGTTCCAAAAACCTTGCCACATTTTCTCAGCTGGCTCTAATGGAGGCCACTCACTTGGCAGACTCGCCTCAGGGCCTGCTTCCCAGGCTGTGATACAGACACGCCGCCTCCTTCTGCCCGAAGTGATAGCTTATAATAAGGTAAAAACCCTGTGTGGGAACGTTCCTGCCTAACCCTCATCACAAGCACAAGCATGTTGGCCATTGGTCAAAGGCTTTCCCCACAAGCTTAACACATTTGGTCCCATCTAGCCTCCGAAGCCCGAGTTTCCCTAGCTAGGAATCAAACTTCAGGAAAGATACTCAGGGTGCTGGTGACTGTAAATTGTTTCACCAGGCAGCCGAAATCGAGTACACCTACTTGTATTTTCCACGGGCAGAACAAATGGTGTCAACTTGCACACCTCCAGGCGGGGGGGGGGGGGGGATGTACACTTTCTCCATGGGAAACAAGCCCATGCCTTCATGTGAAAGGCCTCTATGCCTGTGCTTTCACAGCCCAGGGATAGAGTCAGTTCTGAAAAGCTTCCAAAGGAGCACAGTCAGAGAACCTTTGAAGCACAGAGCAAGTGCTGCCCAGAACAAGTACTTCTCTGTTGGTCTGAGAACACCCACTGCCCAGCCCATCTCTGGGGTACACACGTGGTAGTGGAAAGGTGTTGAATTCTGCTCCGTGATAACTTCTCCGGGCCACCTAGTGTAAGCGCAAGTAGATTGGCCCTACATCTCATCCCACTTCCCTGTGTAAATTGTACAAGGCAAACTCCCTGCTTGAATCCCTGGGATAGGGGTACCTACCCTCCAGGGAAAGATGGATGCTTGGGACCCTGGGCTGGTATCTAGGTTAATGTTCTGTGCATTCATTTTGCAGCTGTTCTCTCTAAGCGGTTCCGGAAGTCTTTTTGGAAGAGTTTCCTGAGAGGGTCGGAAACAGGAAAGTAGCCGACAGGCCCACCAGGAGGCGACTTCTCTCCAGCAAAAATGCTACCAGCCACAGACACTTGGGTTTTCTTTGGTACGTGAAAGAACACTGTGCTTGGAAGCTTCTTCCATCCAGCTTGCGAGCCGCACTTCCACTGTGTCCTAGGATTCCAAGTGTTGCCATGCCGTCACAACGTCCAATTCTTAGGCCTATGACGGCAGAATGTCTGGCAGCTCTCAAAGGGACCTTAGGAATGCGGGCTTTTTGGCTCCTTCCACCGAGAAACCAGCTCCTCCAGATCCTCTGTCGTTAGTTATTTCATTTCAGCATATCTCTGGGCGCCCTCATTCCCCCTCCATGACGTAAGACACAAACAGAATTGCCATAAAGGGAAGAAGCCATGTGAGTCCAGCAGAGAGGCTCTCTCTCCCACACAGCATTCCCACATGGCTGAGCCCAGGGTATGGGACCGAGAGTGGGAGAAAGACAGCCCTAACCCCGAGCTTTTCCACAATGTAGTATAGGCCTCACCCTTCAATGCCAAGTAAATTTCATAGAGAAAACTCCAGGCCTCGGTGTGCTTTCCTTTGGCAAGGAAACTTTGCTTTCATTCCTTAGCTGGCACATTGGCTCAAGACTGCACTGCCCCAAGGACTCATTGTGTGCAACCCGATTGGTTGAGATCAGCGCTGTTGGCTCTTTCACAGATGAAACCAAGTGAGAAAAGAGCGGTTCAAAAGCTTTGGACCATGGTGGCTTTCACTAGTCTACACAGCAAGAGCACTCTGAGGGAGAGGTGCTTCTGATGTTTGATAGCGAAATCTCCAACTCTGAAGAGAAAGATTTCGTGTAAGTGGGTTCCGAAAGCCTTGCCACATTTTCTCAGCTGGCTCTAATAGAGGCAAGTCACTTAGCAGACTCGCCTCAGGCCCTGCTTCCCAGGCTGATACAGACACGCTGCCTGCTTCCGACCAACGCGACAGCTTACCGTAAGGGAAAAACCCTATGTGGGAAAGTTCCTGCCTAACCTTCGGAAAAGGCACAAGCATGTTGGTCATTGGTCAAAGGCTTTCCCCACAAGCTTAACACGTTTGGTCCCATCTAGCTTCCGAAGCGTGAGTTTCCCTAGCTAGGAGTCAAACTTCAAGGTACTCAGGATGCTGGCAACTGCAAATTGTTTCACCAGGCAGCCGTAATCGAGTACATCTACTTGTATTTTCCACTGGCAGAACAAATGGTGTCAACTTGCACACCTCCAGGCCGCGGGGCAACATACACTTTCTCCATGGAAAACAAGCCCATGCCTTCAGTGTGACAGGCCACTATGCCTCTTTGCTTTCGCAGCCCAGGGATAATGTCAGCTCTGAAAAGCTTCCAAAGGAGCAGAGTCAGAGAAACTTTGAAGCACAGAGCAGGTGCAGCCCAGGAAAAGGACTTCTCTGTTGGCCTGAGAACACCCACTGCCCAGCCCATCTCTGGGGTACACACGTGGTAGTGGAAAGGTGTTGAATTCTGCTCCGTGATAACTTCTCCGGGCCACCTAGTGTAAGCGCAAGTAGATTGGCCCTACATCTCATCCCACTTCCCTGTGTAAATTGTACAAGGCAAACTCCCTGCTTGAATCCTGCGTGGGGTACATACCCTCCAGGGAAAGATGGATTCTTGGGACACTGAGCTGTTATTTAGGTTAACATTCTGTGCATCAACTTCGCATCTGTTCTCTCTAAGTGGGAACCAAAGGATTTTGACAGAGTTTCCTGAGAGGGTTGGAAACAGGAAAGTAGCCGACAGGCCCACCAGGAGGCGACTTCTCTCCAGCAACAATGCTACCAGCCTCAGACACTTGCGTTCTCTTTGGTACTTGAAAGAACACTGTGCTTGCTTGGAAGCTTCTTCCATCTAGTTTGCGAGTCGCACTTGCACTGTGTCCTATGATTCCAAGTGTTGCTATGCCGTCACAATGTCCAATCCTTAGACCTATGACGGCAGAGTGTCTGGCACCTCTCAAAGAGACCTTAGGAATACGGGCTTTTTGGCTCCTTCCACCGAGAAACCAGCTCCTCCAGATCCTCTGTCGTTAGTTATTTCATTTCAGCAAATCTCTGGGCGCCATCATTCTCCCTCCACGATGTAAGACACAAAGAGTACTTCCATAAATGGAAGAAGCTTGCTGAGTCCAGCAGAGAGGCAGTCTCTCCCACTCAGCATTCCCACATGGCTGAGCCCAGGGTATGGAACCGAGAGCGGGAGAAAGAGCCCTAACCCCGAGCTTTTCCACAATGTAGTATAGGCCTCACCCTTAAATCCCATGTAAATTTCATACAGAAAACACCAGGCCTCGGTGTGCTTTCCTATGGCAAGGAAACTTTGCTTTCATTCCTTAGGGGGCACATTGGCTCAGTACTGCCTTACCCCAAGTACTCACGGTGTGCAGCCAAATTGGTTGAGTTCAGCCCTATTGGCTCTTTCACGGATGAAACCAAGTGAGAAAAGAGTGGTTCGAAACCTGGGGACTGTGGTGGCTTTCACTAGTTTACACAGCAAGAGCACTCTGAGGGAGAGGTGCTACTGACATTTGGTAGCAAAATGTCCGAATCTGAAGAGAAACATTACGTGTAAGCGGGTTCCGAAAACCTTGCCACATTTTCTCAGCAGTTCTAATGGAGGCCAGTCACTTGGCTGACTCGCCTCAGACCCTGATTCTCAGGCTGTGATACAGACACGGCACCTGCTTCCGCCAAATGGGACAGCTTATCGTAAGGTAAAAACCCTATGTGGGAAAGTTCCTGCAAAACCCTCGCCACAAGCACAAGCATGTTGGCCATTGGTAAATGGCTTTCCCCACAAGCTTAACACGTTTGGTCCCATCTAGCCTCAGAAGCCCGAGTTTCCCTAGCTAGGAAACAAACTTCAGGATAGGTACTCAGGGTGCTGTCGACTGCAGATTTTTTCACCAGGCAGCCCAAAATGGAGTACACCTACTTGTATTTTCCATGGGCAGAACTAATGGTGTCAACTTGCACACCTCCAGTAGAGGGGGCGAAATACACTTTCCCTATGGGGAACAAGCCCATGCCTTCAGTGTGAAAGTCTTCTATGCCTCTTTGCTTTCACAGCCCAGGGATAGCGTCAGCTCTGAAAAGCTTCCAAAGGAGAAGAGTCAGAGATCCTTTGAAGCACAGAGCAGGTGCAACCGAGAACAAGGACTTCTCTGTTAACCTGAGAATATCAACTGCCCAGTGCATCTCTGGGGTACACACGTGGTAGAGGAAGGGTGTTGAATTATGCTCCATGATAACGTCTACGGGCCACGTACTGTGACCGCAAGTAGATTGGCCTTATATCTCATCCCACTTTCCTGTGTAAGTTGTACAAGGCAAATTCCCTGCTTGAATCCCTAGGGGGGGCGGGGGTACGTACCCTCCAGAGAAAGATGGATGCTTGGGACCCTGGGCTGGTATCTAGGTTAATGGTCTGTGCATCGACTTCGCAGCTGTTCTCTCTAAGCAGGTCTCAACGGCGTTTTGGAAGAGTTTCCTGAGAGGGTCGGAAACAGGAAAGTAGCCGACAGGCCCACGAGGATGCCAGTGCTCTCCAGCAACAGTGCTACCAGCCTCAGACACTTGCGTTCTCTTTGGTACATGAAAGAACACTGTGCTTGGAAGTTTTTTCCATTCAGTTTGCGAGTCGCACTTCCACAGTGTCCTAGGAGTAAAAGTGTTGCCATGCCGTCACAATGGCCAGTTCTTAGGCCTATGACGGCACAGTGTCTGGCAGCTCTCAAAGAGACCTGAGGAATGCTGTCTTTTTGGCTCCTTCCACCGAGAAACCAGCTCTTCCAGATGCACTGTCATTAGTCATTTCATGTCAGACAAATCTCTGTGCGCCCTCATTCTTCCTCCAGGAAGTAAGACACCAACGGAATTGACCTAAATGGAAGAAGCCTTCTGAGCCCAGCAGAGAGGCAGTCTCTCCCACTCAGCATTCCCACACGGCTGAGCCCAGGGTACGGGACAGAGAGAGGGTGAAAGACAGCCGTTACCCCGAGCTTTTCCACAATGTAGTATAGGCTTCAACTTTCAAGCCCACTTCAATTTCAAAGAGAATGCACGAGGTCTCGCTGTGCTTTCCTGTGGCAAGAAACTTTGCTTATAACTGAGGCATGATGCTGGAACACTGTGCACTGGAAACATGACTGAGGCCTGATACTGGAACCTCGTGGCCTGGGAACATGACATTGGTTTGATTCTGGAACACTGTTTCCTGGGAACATGACTGAGGTTTGATGGTTGAAACCTGTGGCCTGGCAACATGACAGAGGTTTGATTGTGCAACACTGTCGCTTGGGCACATGACTGAGGCTTGATGGCGGAACCCTGTGGCCAGGCAACAGGACTGAGGATTGATGGTGGAATCCAGTGGACTGGCAAGATGACTTAGGTTTGATTGTGGAACACTCTGGCCTGGCAAAATGACTGAGGCTTGATTCTGGAACCCTGTGTCATGGGAACTTGACTGAGGTTTGAATGCAGAAACCTGTGGACTGGCAACATGTCTGAGGTTTGATTGTGGAACCCTGTGCCCTGGAAACATGACTGTGGCCTGGTACCGGAAACCCATGGCCTGGGAAGTTGACATTGGTTTGATTCTGGAACGCTGTGTCCTGGGAACATGATAGAAGTTTGATTCTGGAAACCACTGGTCTGGGAACATGACTGATGTTAGATTGTGGAATCCTGTCGCCTGGGAATATGACTGAGGTTTGATGGAGGAACCCTGTGGCCAGGGGACATGACTGAGGTTTGATGGTAGTACGCTGTGGCCTGGCAACATGAATGAGGCTTGATTCTGGAACCCTGTGGCCTGGGAACTTGACTGTGATTTGATCGCAGAAACCTGTGGACTGCCAACATGACTGAGGTTTGATGGTGGAACCCTGTGCACTGGGAACATGACTGAGGCCTGATACTGGAACCCCGTGGCCTGGGAACATGACATTGGTTTGATTCTGGAACCCTGTTTCCTGGGAACATGACTGAGGTTTAATGGTTGAACCCTGTGGCCTGGCAATATGACAGATGTTTCATTGCGGAACGCTCAGGCTTGGGAACATGACTGAGGCTTGATGTTGGAACCGTGGCCTGGCAACAGGACTGAGGTTTGATAGTGGAACCCTCTGGCCTGGGAGTAAGACTGAGGTTTAATTGTGGAACCCTATGGCCTGGGAATATGAGTGAGGCTTGATTCTGGAACCCTTTGGCCTGGGAACATGACTGAGGTTTTATTTTTGAAACCTGTGTACAGGGAATATGACTGAGGTTTTATTCTGGAACACTGTGTCCTGGGAACATGAGTGAAGTTTGATTCTGCAACCATGTGGCCTGGGAATATGACTGAAGTTTGATTCTGAAAAGCATTGGCCTGGGAACATAACTGATCTTAGATTGTGGAATCCTATGGCCTGGGAACATGAAATCGGTTTGATTCTGGAAACCTGTGGTCTGGGAATATGACTGAGGTTTGATTCTGGATCCCTGTGGCCTGGGGACATGACTGAGGCGTGCTTCTGGAAACCTATGGCCTGGGAACATGACATCTGTTTAGATTGTGGAATACCGTGCCCTGGGAACCTGACTGAGGCTTGGTTCTGGAAACCTGTGGACAGGGAACATGACTGACGTTTTATTCTGGAACCCTGTAGCCTGGGAAAATAACTGAGGATTGATTCTGGAACCCTGTGGCTTGGGAACTTGACTGAGGTTTGATGGCAGAATCCTGTGGACAGGCAACATGACTAAGGTTTGATTGTGGAACCCTCTGGCCTGGGAACATGACTGTGGTTTGATTCTGAAACCCTGTGGCCTGGGAACATGACTGAGGTTTGGACCTGGAACTTTATTCCCTGGGAACATGACTGAGGTTTGAATGTGGAACCCTGTGGCCTGGGAACATGACTGAGGTTTGATTCTGTTACCATGTGTCCTGGGAATATGACTGAGGTTTGATTCTGGACACCTGTGGCCTGGGAAAATGACTGAGGTTTCATTGTGGAAATATGTGGCCTGGGATCATGAGTGAGGTTTGATGGTGGAATACTCTGTCCTGGCAAAATGACTGAGGCTTGTTTCTGGAACCCTGTGGCCTGGGAAAATGACTGTGGTTTGATTCTGAAATCCTGTGGCCTGGGAACATGACTGAGGTTAGTTACTGGAACCCTGTTCCCTGGGAACATGACTGAGGTTTGATTCTGGACACCTATGTCCTGGGAACATGGCTGTGGTTTGATTGTGGAACCATGGGTCCTGCAAACATGACTGAGGTTTGATTCTGGAAGCCATTGGCCTGGGAACATGACTGATGTTAGATTGTGGAATCCTGTGGCCTGGGAACATGACATCGGTTTGGATTCTGGTAACCTGTTGCCTGGGAACATGAAATCGGATTGATTGTGGAAACCTGTGGTCTGGGAATATGACTGAGGTTTGATGGTGGTACCCTAAGGCCTGGCAACATGACTGAGGTTTGATTCTGGACACCTTTGTCCTGGGAACATGACTGTGGTTTCATTGTGGAACCATGGGCCCTGCAAACATGACTGAGGTTTGATTATGGAACCATGTGTCCTGGAAATATGACTGAGGTTTGATTCTGGAAATCTGTGACCTGGGAACTTGACTGAGGTTTGATGGCAGAAACCTGTGGACTGGCAACATGACTGAGGTTTGATTGTAGAAACCTGTGCCCTGGAAACTTGACTGCGGCCTGGTACTGGAAACCCATAGCCTAGGAACTTGACATTGGTTTGATTCTGGAACCCTGTGGCCTGGGAACATGACTGAGGCGTGATTCTGGAAACCTGTGGTCTGGGAATATGACTGAGGTTTGATAGTGGTATCCTATGGGTAGGAAACATGACTGAGGTTTGATTCTGGATCCCTGTGGCCTGGGAACATAACTGAGGCGTGATTCTGGAAACCTGTGTCCTAGGAACATGACATCTGTTTAGATTGTGGAATACTGTGCCCTGGGAACCTGACTGAGGCTTGGTTCTGGAACCCTGTGGACTGGGAACATGACTGAGGTTTTATTCTGGAACCCTGTTGCCTCGGAACATGACATCAGGGGATTCTGGAACCCTGTGGCCTGGGAACATGAGAACGGTTTGATTCTGGAACCCTGTGGCTTGGCAATATGTCTGAGGTTTGATGGTGGAAACCTGTGGCCTGGCAAAATGACAGAGGTTCGTTTCTGGAACCCTGTTCCCTGGAAACATGAGTAAGGTTTGCTTCCGGACACCTTTGTCCTGGGAACATGACTGTGGTTTGATTGTGGAAACCTGTGGCCTGCGAACATGACTGAGGTTTTATTCTGGAACCCTGTTGCCTCGGAACATGACATCAGGGGATTCTGGAACCCTGTGGACTGGGAACATGAGAACGGGTTGATTCTGGAACCCTGTGGCTTGGCAATATGTCTGAGGTTTGATGGTGGAAACCTGTGGCCTGGCAAAATGACTGAGGTTCGTTTCTGGAACCCTGTTCCCTGGAAACATGAGTGAGGTTTGCTTCCGGACACCTTTGTCCTGGGAACATGACTGTGGTTTGATTGTGGAAACCTGTGGCCTGCGAACATGACTGAGGTTTTATTCTGGAACCATGTGTCCTGAGAATATGACTGAGGTTTGATTCTGGCAATCTGTGACCTGGGAATTTGACTGAGGTTTGATGGTAGAAACCTGTGGACTGGCAACATGACTGATGTCTGATTGTAGAACCCTGTGCCCTGGAAACATGACTGCGGCCTACTACTGGAAACCCATAGCCTAGGAACTTGACATTGGTTTGATTCTGGAACCCTGTTGCCTGGGAACATGACATCAGTGGATTCTGGAGCCCTGTGGCCTGGGAACATGACTGAGGTTTTATTCTGGAATCCTGTGGCCTGGGAACATGACATCAGTGGATTCTTGAAACCTGTGGCCTGGGAACATGAGAACGGTTAGATTCTGGAACCCTGTGGCCTGGGAACATGTCTGAGGTTTGATGGTGGAAACCTGTGGCTTGGGAACATGACTGAGGTTTGTTACTGGAACCCTCTTCCCTGGGAACATGACTGAGGTTTGATTCTGGACACCTTTGTCCTGGGAACATGACTGTGCTTTGATTGTGGAAGCATGGGTCCTGCAAACATGACTGAGGTTTGATTCTGGAACCATGTGTCCTGGGAATATGACTGAGGTTTGATTCTGGAAATCTGTGGCCTGGGAAGTTGACTGAGGTTTGATTGTAGAACCCTGTGGCCTGGAAATATGACTGTGGCCTGGTACTGGAAACCCATGGCCTGGGAAATTGACATTGGTTTGATTCTGAAACCCTGTGGCCTGGGAACATGATTGAGGCGTGATTCTGGAAACCTGTGGCCTGGGAACATGACATCTGTTTGGATTGTGGCATACTGTGCCCTGGGAACCGGACTGAAGGCTTGGTTCTGGAATCCTGTGGAGTGGGAACAAGACTGAGATTTTATTCTGGAACCATGTGTCCTGGGAATATGACTGAGGTTTGATTCTGGAAATCTGTGGCCTGGAAACTTGACTGAGGTTTGATGGCAGAAACCTGTGGACTGGCAACATGACTGAGGTTTGATTGTAGAACCCTGTGGCCTGGAAATATGACTGTGGCCTGATACTGGAAACCCATGGCCTGGGAAATTGACATTGGTTTGATTCTGCAACCCTGTGGCCTGGGAACATGATTGAGGCCTGATTCTGGAAACCTGTGGCCTGGGAACATGACATCTGTTTAGATTGTGGCATACTGTGCCCTGGGAACCGGACTGAAGGCTTGGTTCTGGAATCCTGTGGACTGGGAACAAGACTGAGGTTTGATGCTGGAACCATGTGGCCTGGGAATATGACTGATGTTAGATCGTGGAATCCTGTGGCCTGGGAACATGACATCGGTTTGAATTCTGGTACCCTGTTGCCTGGGAACATGAAATCGGTTTGATTGTGGAAACCTGTGGTCTGGGAATATGACTGAGGTTTGATGGTGGTACCCTCTGGCCTGGCAACATGACTGAGGTTTGATTCTGGATCCCTGTGGCCTGGGAACATGACTGAGGCGTGATTCTGGAATCCTGTGGCCTGGGAACATGACATCTGTTTAGATTGTGGAATAATGTGCCCTGGGAATCTGACTGAGGCTTGGTTCTGGAACCCTGTGGACTGGGAACATGACTGAGGTTTGATTGTAGAACCCTGTGCCCTGGAAACATGACTGTGGCCTGGTACTGGAAACCCATGGTCTAGGAATTTGACATTGGTTTGATTCTGGAACCCTGTGGCCTGGGAACATGACTGAGGATTGATTCTGGAACCCTGTAGCCTGCGAACATAGCTGAGGATTGTTTCTGGAACCCTGTGGCCTGGGAACATGACATCAGTGGATTCTGGAACCCTGTGGCCTGGGAACATGAGAACGGTTGGATTCTGGAACCCTGTGACCTGGGAACATGTCTGAGGTTTGATGGTGGAAACCTGTGGCTTGGCAACATGACTGAGGTTTGTTTCTGGAACCCTGTTCCCTGGGAACATGACTGACGTTTGATTCTGGACACCTTTGTGCTGGGACAATGACTGTGTTTTGATTGTGGAATCATGGGTCCTGCAAACATGACTGAGGTTTGATTCTGGAACCATGTGTCCTGGGAATATGACTGAGGTTTGATTCTGGAAATCTGTGGCCTGGAAACTTGACTGAGGTTTGATGGCAGAAACCTGTGGACTGGCAACATGACTGAGGTTTGATTGTAGAACCCTGTGCCCTGGAAACATGACTGTGGGCTGGTACTGGAAACCCATGGCCTAGGAATTTGACATTGGTTGGATTCTGGAACCCTGTGGCCTGGGAACATGACTGAGGCGTGATTCTGGAAAACTGTGGCCTGGGAATATGACTGAGGTTTGATTCTGGAAATCTGTGGCCTGGGAACTTGACTGAGGTTTGATGGCAGAAATCTGTGGACTGGCAACATGACTGAGGTTTGATTGTAGAACCCTGTGCCCTGGAAACATGAATGCGACCTGATATTTGAAACCCATGGCCTGGGAACTTGACATTGTTTTGATTCCGGAACCCTGTGGCCAGGAACAAGACTGAGGCGTGATTCTGGAATCCTGTGGCCTGGGAACATGACATCTGTTTAGATTGTGGAATACTGGGCCCTGGGAACCTGACTGAGGCTTGGTTCTGGAACCCTGTGGACTGGGAACATGACTGAGGATTTATTCTGGAATCCTGTGGCCTGGGAACATGACATCAGTGGATTCTTGAACCCTGTGGCCTGGGAACATGAGAACGGTTGGATTCTGGAACACTGTGGCCTGGGAACATGTCTGAGGTTTGATGGTGGAAACCTGTGGCTTGGCAACATGAATGAGGTTTGTTACTGGAACCCTGTTCCCTGGGAATATGACTGAGGTTTGATTCTGGACACCTTTGTCCTGGGAACATGACTGTGGTTTGATTGTGGAAGCATGGGTCCTGCAAACATGACTGAGGTTTGATTCTGGAACCATGTGTCCTGGGAATATGACTGAGGTTTGATTCTGGAAATCTGTGGCCTGGGAACTTGACTGAGGTTTGATGGCAGAAACCTGTGGACTGGCAACATGACTGAGGTTTGATTGTAGAACCCTGTGCCCTGGAAACATGACTGTGGCCTGGTACTGGAAACCCATGGCCTAGGAATTTGACATTGGTTGGATTCTGGAACCCTGTGGCCTGGGAACATGACTGAGGCGTGATTCTGGAAAACTGTGGCCTGGGAATATGACTGAGGTTTGATTCTGGAAATCTGTGGCCTGGGAACTTGACTGAGGTTTGATGGCAGAAATCTGTGGACTGGCAACATGACTGAGGTTTGATTGTAGAACCCTGTGCCCTAGAAACATGACTGCGACCTGATATTTGAAACCCATGGCCTGGGAACTTGACATTGTTTTGATTCCGGAACCCTGTGGCCAGGAACAAGACTGAGGCGTGATTCTGGAATCCTGTGGCCTGGGAACATGACATCTGTTTAGATTGTGGAATACTGGGCCCTGGGAACCTGACTGAGGCTTGGTTCTGGAACCCTGTGGACTGGGAACATGACTGAGGTTTTATTCTGGAATCCTGTGGCCTGGGAACATGACATCAGTGGATTCTTGAAACCTGTGGCCTGGGAACATGAGAACGGTTAGATTCTGGAACCCTGTGGCCTGGGAACATGTCTGAGGTTTGATGGTGGAAACCTGTGGCTTGGGAACATGACTGAGGTTTGTTACTGGAACCCTCTTCCCTGGGAACATGACTGAGGTTTGATTCTGGACACCTTTGTCCTGGGAACATGACTGTGCTTTGATTGTGGAAGCATGGGTCCTGCAAACATGACTGAGGTTTGATTCTGGAACCATGTGTCCTGGGAATATGACTGAGGTTTGATTCTGGAAATCTGTGGCCTGGGAAGTTGACTGAGGTTTGATTGTAGAACCCTGTGGCCTGGAAATATGACTGTGGCCTGGTACTGGAAACCCATGGCCTGGGAAATTGACATTGGTTTGATTCTGAAACCCTGTGGCCTGGGAACATGATTGAGGCGTGATTCTGGAAACCTGTGGCCTGGGAACATGACATCTGTTTGGATTGTGGCATACTGTGCCCTGGGAACCGGACTGAAGGCTTGGTTCTGGAATCCTGTGGAGTGGGAACAAGACTGAGATTTTATTCTGGAACCATGTGTCCTGGGAATATGACTGAGGTTTGATTCTGGAAATCTGTGGCCTGGAAACTTGACTGAGGTTTGATGGCAGAAACCTGTGGACTGGCAACATGACTGAGGTTTGATTGTAGAACCCTGTGGCCTGGAAATATGACTGTGGCCTGATACTGGAAACCCATGGCCTGGGAAATTGACATTGGTTTGATTCTGCAACCCTGTGGCCTGGGAACATGATTGAGGCCTGATTCTGGAAACCTGTGGCCTGGGAACATGACATCTGTTTAGATTGTGGCATACTGTGCCCTGGGAACCGGACTGAAGGCTTGGTTCTGGAATCCTGTGGACTGGGAACAAGACTGAGGTTTGATGCTGGAACCATGTGGCCTGGGAATATGACTGATGTTAGATCGTGGAATCCTGTGGCCTGGGAACATGACATCGGTTTGAATTCTGGTACCCTGTTGCCTGGGAACATGAAATCGGTTTGATTGTGGAAACCTGTGGTCTGGGAATATGACTGAGGTTTGATGGTGGTACCCTCTGGCCTGGCAACATGACTGAGGTTTGATTCTGGATCCCTGTGGCCTGGGAACATGACTGAGGCGTGATTCTGGAATCCTGTGGCCTGGGAACATGACATCTGTTTAGATTGTGGAATAATGTGCCCTGGGAATCTGACTGAGGCTTGGTTCTGGAACCCTGTGGACTGGGAACATGACTGAGGTTTGATTGTAGAACCCTGTGCCCTGGAAACATGACTGTGGCCTGGTACTGGAAACCCATGGTCTAGGAATTTGACATTGGTTTGATTCTGGAACCCTGTGGCCTGGGAACATGACTGAGGATTGATTCTGGAACCCTGTAGCCTGCGAACATAGCTGAGGATTGTTTCTGGAACCCTGTGGCCTGGGAACATGACATCAGTGGATTCTGGAACCCTGTGGCCTGGGAACATGAGAACGGTTTGATTCTGGAACCCTGTGACCTGGGAACATGTCTGAGGTTTGATGGTGGAAACCTGTGGCTTGGCAACATGACTGAGGTTTGTTTCTGGAACCCTGTTCCCTGGGAACATGACTGACGTTTGATTCTGGACACCTTTGTGCTGGGACAATGACTGTGTTTTGATTGTGGAATCATGGGTCCTGCAAACATGACTGAGGTTTGATTCTGGAACCATGTGTCCTGGGAATATGACTGAGGTTTGATTCTGGAAATCTGTGGCCTGGAAACTTGACTGAGGTTTGATGGCAGAAACCTGTGGACTGGCAACATGACTGAGGTTTGATTGTAGAACCCTGTGCCCTGGAAACATGACTGTGGGCTGGTACTGGAAACCCATGGCCTAGGAATTTGACATTGGTTGGATTCTGGAACCCTGTGGCCTGGGAACATGACTGAGGCGTGATTCTGGAAAACTGTGGCCTGGGAATATGACTGAGGTTTGATTCTGGAAATCTGTGGCCTGGGAACTTGACTGAGGTTTGATGGCAGAAATCTGTGGACTGGCAACATGACTGAGGTTTGATTGTAGAACCCTGTGCCCTGGAAACATGAATGCGACCTGATATTTGAAACCCATGGCCTGGGAACTTGACATTGTTTTGATTCCGGAACCCTGTGGCCAGGAACAAGACTGAGGCGTGATTCTGGAATCCTGTGGCCTGGGAACATGACATCTGTTTAGATTGTGGAATACTGGGCCCTGGGAACCTGACTGAGGCTTGGTTCTGGAACCCTGTGGACTGGGAACATGACTGAGGATTTATTCTGGAATCCTGTGGCCTGGGAACATGACATCAGTGGATTCTTGAACCCTGTGGCCTGGGAACATGAGAACGGTTGGATTCTGGAACACTGTGGCCTGGGAACATGTCTGAGGTTTGATGGTGGAAACCTGTGGCTTGGCAACATGAATGAGGTTTGTTACTGGAACCCTGTTCCCTGGGAATATGACTGAGGTTTGATTCTGGACACCTTTGTCCTGGGAACATGACTGTGGTTTGATTGTGGAAGCATGGGTCCTGCAAACATGACTGAGGTTTGATTCTGGAACCATGTGTCCTGGGAATATGACTGAGGTTTGATTCTGGAAATCTGTGGCCTGGGAACTTGACTGAGGTTTGATGGCAGAAACCTGTGGACTGGCAACATGACTGAGGTTTGATTGTAGAACCCTGTGCCCTGGAAACATGACTGTGGCCTGGTACTGGAAACCCATGGCCTAGGAATTTGACATTGGTTGGATTCTGGAACCCTGTGGCCTGGGAACATGACTGAGGCGTGATTCTGGAAAACTGTGGCCTGGGAATATGACTGAGGTTTGATTCTGTAAATCTGTGGCCTGGGAACTTGACTGAGGTTTGATGGCAGAAATCTGTGGACTGGCAACATGACTGAGGTTTGATTGTAGAACCCTGTGCCCTGGAAACATGACTGCGACCTGATATTTGAAACCCATGGCCTGGGAATTTGACATTGTTTTGATTCCGGAACCCTGTGGCCAGGAACAAGACTGAGGCGTGATTCTGGAATTCTGTGGCCTGGGAACATGACATCTGTTTAGATTGTGGAATACTGGGCCCTGGGAACCTGACTGAGGCTTGGTTCTGGAACCCTGTGGACTGGGAACATGACTGAGGATTTATTCTGGAATCCTGTGGCCTGGGAACATGACATCAGTGGATTCTTGAGCCCTATGGCCTGGGAACATGAGAACGGTTGGATTCTGGGACACTGTGGCCTGGGAACATGTCTGAGGTTTGATGGTGGAAACCTGTGGCTTGGCAACATGACTGAGGTTTGTTCCTGGAACCCTGTTCCCTGGGAATATGACTGAGGTTTGATTCTGGACACCTTTGTCCTGGGAACATGACTGTGGTTTGATTGTGGAACCATGGGTCCTGCAAACATGACTGAGGTTTGATTCTGGAACCATGTGTCCTGGGAATATGACTGAGGTTTGATTCTGGAAATCTGTGGCCTGGGAACTTGACTGAGGTTTGATGGCAGAAACCTGTGGACTGGCAACATGACAGAGGTTTGATTGTTGAACCCTGTGCCCTGGAAACATGACTGTGGTCTGGTACTGGAAACCCATGGCCTACGAATTTGACATTGGTTTGTTTCTGGAACCCTGTGACCTGGGAACATGACTGAGGTTTGATTCTGGAAATCTGTGGCCTGGGAACTTGACTGAGGTTTAATGGCAGAAATCTGTGGACTGGCAACATGACTGAGGTTTGATTGTAGAACCCTGTGCCCTGGAAACATGACTGCGACCTGAAATTTGAAACCCATGGCCTAGGAACTTGACATTGGTTTGATTCCGGAACCCTGTGGCCAGGAACAAGACTGAGGAGTGATTCTGGAAACCTGTGGCCTGGGAACATGACATCTGTTTAGATTGTGGAATACTGGGCTCTGGGAACCTGACTGAGGCTTGGTTCTGGAACCCTGTGGACTGGGAACATGACTGAGGTTTTATTCTGGAATCCTGTGGCCTGGGAACATGACATCAGTGGATTCTTGAAACCTGTGGCCTGGGAACATGAGAACGGTTTGATTCTGGAACCCTGTGACCTGGGAACAAGTCTGAGGTTTGATTGTGGAAACCTGTGGCTTGGCAACATGACTGAGGTTTGTTACTGGAACCCTGTTCCCTGGGAACATGACTGAGGTTTGATTCTGGACACCTTTTTCCTGGGAACATGACTGTGGTTTGATTGTGGAACCATGGGTCCTGCAAACATGACTGAGGTTTTATTTTGAAACCATGTGTCCTGGGAATATGACTGAGGTTTGATTCTGGAAATCTGTGGCCTGGGAACTTGACTGAGGTTTGATGGCAGAAACCTGTGGACTGGCAACATGACAGAGGTTTGATTGTAGAACCCTGTGGCCTGGAAATATGACTGTGGCCTGGTACTGGAAACCCATGGCCTGGGAAATTGACATTGGTTTGATTCTGCAACCCTGTGGCCTGGGAACATGATTGAGGCCTGATTCTGGAAACCCGTGGCCTGGGAACATGACATCTGTTTAGATTGTGGCATACTGTGCCCTGGGAACCGGACTGAAGGCTTGGTTCTGGAATCCTGTGGACTGGGAACAAGACTGAGGTTTGATTCTGGAACCATGTGGCCTGGGAATATGACTGATGTTAGATCGTGGAATCCTGTGGCCTGGGAACATGACATCGGTTTGAATTCTGGTACCCTGTTTCCTGGGAACATGAAATCGGTTTGATTGTGGAAACCTGTGGTCTGGGAATATGACTGAGGTTTGATGGTGGTACCCTCTGGCCTGGTAACATGACTGAGGTTTGATTCTGGATCCCTGTGGCCTGGGAACATGACTGAGGCGTGATTCTGGAATCCTGTGGCCTGGGAACATGACATCTGTTTAGATTGTGGAATACTGTGCCCTGGGAATCTGACTGAGGCTTGGTTCTGGAACCCTGTGGACTGGGAACATGACTGAGGTTTGATTGTAGAACCCTGTGCCCTGGAAACATGACTGTGGCCTGGTACTGGAAACCCATGGCCTAGGAATTTGACATTGGTTTGATTCTGGAACCCTGTGGCCTGGGAACATGATTGAGGTTTGATTCTGGAAAACTGTGGCCGGGTACTTGACTGAGGGTTGATGGCAGTAATCTGTGGACTGGGAACATGACTGAGGTTTGATTGTAGAACCCTGTGCCCTGGAAACATGACTGTGGCCTGGTACTGGAAACCCATGGTCTAGGAATTTGACATTGGTTTGATTCTGGAACCCTGTGGCCTGGGAACATGACTGAGGATTGATTCTGGAACCCTGTAGCCTGCGAACATAACTGAGGATTGTTTCTGGAACCCTGTGGCCTGGGAACATGACATCTGTGGATTCTGGAACCCTGTGGCCTGGGAACATGAGAACGGTTTAATTCTGGAACCCTGTGACCTGGGAACATGTCTGAGGTTTGATGGTGGAAACCTGTGGATTGGCAACATGACTGAGGTTTGTTTCTGGAACCCTGTTCCCTGGGAACATGACTGACGTTTGATTTTGGACACCTCTGTGCTTGGACAATGACTGTGTTTTGATTGTGGAATCATGGGTCCTGCAAACATGACTGAGGTATGATTCTGGAACCATGTGTCCTGGGAATATGACTGAGGTTTGATTCTGGAAATCTGTGGCCTGGAAACTTGACTGAGGTTTGATGGCAGAAACCTGTGGACTGGCAACATGACTGAGGTTTGATTGTAGAACCCTGTGCCCTGGAAACATGACTGTGGGCTGGTACTGGAAACCCATGGCCTAGGAATTTGACATTGGTTGGATTCTGGAACCCTGTGGCCTGGGAACATGACTGAGGCGTGATTCTGGAAAACTGTGGCCTGGGAATATGACTGAGGTTTGATTCTGTAAATCTGTGGCCTGGGAACTTGACTGAGGTTTGATGGCAGAAATCTGTGGACTGGCAACATGACTGAGGTTTGATTGTAGAACCCTGTGCCCTAGAAACATGACTGCGACCTGATATTTGAAACCCATGGCCTGGGAACTTGACATTGTTTTGATTCCGGAACCCTGTGGCCAGGAACAAGACTGAGGCGTGATTCTGGAATCCTGTGGCCTGGGAACATGACATCTGTTTAGATTGTGGAATACTGGGCCCTGGGAACCTGACTGAGGCTTGGTTCTGGAACCCTGTGGACTGGGAACATGACTGAGGATTTATTCTGGAATCCTGTGGCCTGGGAACATGACATCAGTGGATTCTTGAACCCTGTGGCCTGGGAACATGAGAACGGTTGGATTCTGGAACACTGTGGCCTGGGAACATGTCTGAGGTTTGATGGTGGAAACCTGTGGCTTGGCAACATGACTGAGGTTTGTTACTGGAACCCTCTTCCCTGGGAACATGACTGAGGTTTGATTCTGGACACCTTTGTCCTGGGAACATGACTGTGGTTTGATTGTGGAACCATGGGTCCTGCAAACATGACTGAGGTTTTATTCTGGAACCATGTGTCCTGGGAATATGACTGAGGTTTGATTCTGGAAATCTGTGGCCTGGGAAGTTGACTGAGGTTTGATGGCAGAAACCTGTGGACTGGCAACATGACAGAGGTTTGATTGTAGAACCCTGTGGCCTGGAAATATGACTGTGGCCTGGTACTGGAAACCCATGGCCTGGGAAATTGACATTGGTTTGATTCTGAAACCCTGTGGCCTGGGAACATGACTGAGGCGTGATTCTGGAATCCTGTGGCCTGGGAACATGACATCTGTTTAGATTGTGGAATAATGTGCCCTGGGAATCTGACTGAGGCTTGGTTCTGGAACCCTGTGGACTGGGAACATGACTGAGGTTTGATTGTAGAACCCTGTGCCCTGGAAACATGACTGTGGCCTGGTACTGGAAACCCATGGCCTAGGAATTTGACATTGGTTTGATTCTGGAACCCTGTGGCCTGGGAACATGACTGAGGCGTGATTCTGGAAACCTGTGGCCTGGGAACATGACATCTGTTTAGATTGTGGAATACTGTGCCCTGGGAACCTGACTGAAGGCTTGGTTCTGGAATCCTGTGGACTGGGAACATGACTGAGGATTGATTCTGGGACTATATGGCCTGGGAATATGACTGAGGCTTCATTCTAGAAACCATTGGCCTGGAAACATGAGTGATGTTAGATTGCGGAATCCTGTGGCCTGGGAACATGACATCGGTTTGGATTCTGGTACCCTGTTGCCTGCGAATATGAAATCGGTTTGATTGTGGAAACCTGTGGTCTGGGAATATGACTGAGGTTTGATAGTGGTATCCTATGGGTAGGAAACATGACTGAGGTTTGATTCTGGATCCCTGTGGCCTGGGAACATAACTGAGGCGTGATTCTGGAAACCTGTGTCCTAGGAACATGACATCTGTTTAGATTGTGGAATACTGTGCCCTGGGAACCTGACTGAGGCTTGGTTCTGGAACCCTGTGGACTGGGAACATGACTGAGGTTTTATTCTGGAACCCTGTTGCCTCGGAACATGACATCAGGGGATTCTGGAACCCTGTGGCCTGGGAACATGAGAACGGTTTGATTCTGGAACCCTGTGGCTTGGCAATATGTCTGAGGTTTGATGGTGGAAACCTGTGGCCTGGCAAAATGACAGAGGTTCGTTTCTGGAACCCTGTTCCCTGGAAACATGAGTAAGGTTTGCTTCCGGACACCTTTGTCCTGGGAACATGACTGTGGTTTGATTGTGGAAACCTGTGGCCTGCGAACATGACTGAGGTTTTATTCTGGAACCCTGTTGCCTCGGAACATGACATCAGGGGATTCTGGAACCCTGTGGACTGGGAACATGAGAACGGGTTGATTCTGGAACCCTGTGGCTTGGCAATATGTCTGAGGTTTGATGGTGGAAACCTGTGGCCTGGCAAAATGACTGAGGTTCGTTTCTGGAACCCTGTTCCCTGGAAACATGAGTGAGGTTTGCTTCCGGACACCTTTGTCCTGGGAACATGACTGTGGTTTGATTGTGGAAACCTGTGGCCTGCGAACATGACTGAGGTTTTATTCTGGAACCATGTGTCCTGAGAATATGACTGAGGTTTGATTCTGGCAATCTGTGACCTGGGAATTTGACTGAGGTTTGATGGTAGAAACCTGTGGACTGGCAACATGACTGATGTCTGATTGTAGAACCCTGTGCCCTGGAAACATGACTGCGGCCTACTACTGGAAACCCATAGCCTAGGAACTTGACATTGGTTTGATTCTGGAACCCTGTTGCCTGGGAACATGACATCAGTGGATTCTGGAGCCCTGTGGCCTGGGAACAGGAGAAAGGTTTGATTCTGGAACCCTGTGGCCTGGGAACATGTCTGAGGTTTGATGGTGGAAACCTGTGGCTTGGCAACATGACTGAGGTTTGTTCCTAGAACCCTGTTACCTGGGAACATGACTGAGGTTTGATTCTGGAACCATGTGTCCTGGGAATATGACTGAGGTTTGATTCTGGAAATCTGTGGCCTGGGTACTTGACTGAGGTTTGATGGCCGAAACCTGTGGACTGGCAACATGACTGAGGTTTGATTGTAGAACCCTGTACCCTGGAAACATGACTGTGGCCTGGTACTGGAAACCCAAGGCCTAGGAATTTGACATGGTTTTGATTCTGGAACCCTGTGGCATGGGAACATGACTGAGGCATGATTCTGGAAACCTGTGGCCTGGGAATATGACTGAGGTTTGAAGGTAGTGCCCTATGGCCTGGCAACATGACTGAGGTTTGATTCTGGATCCCTGTGGACTGGGAACATGACTGAGGCGTGATTCTGGAATCCTGTGGCCTAGGAACATGACATCTGTTTAGATTGTGGAATATTGTGCCCTGGGAATCTGACTGAGGCTTGGTTCTGGGACCCTGTGGACTGGGAACATGACTGAGGTTTTATTCTGGAACCCTGTAGCCTGCGAACAAAACTGAGGATTGTTTCTGGAAGCCTGTGGCCTGGGAACATGACATCAGTGGATTCTGGAACCCTGTGTCCTAGGAACATGAGAACGGTTTGATTTTGGAAACCTGTGGCCTGGGAACATGTCTGAGGTTTGATGGTGGAAACCTGTGGCTTGGCAACATGACTGAGGTTTGTTTCTGGAACCCTGATCCCTGGGAACATGACTGAGGTTTGATTCTGGACACCTTTGTCCTGGGAACATGACTGTGGTTTGCTTGTGGAACCATGGGTCCTGCAAACATGACTGAGGTTTGATTTTGGAACCATGTGTCCTGGGACTATGACTGAGGTTTGATTCTGGAAATCTGTGGCCTGGGAATTTGACTGAGGTTTGATGGCAGAAACCTGTGGACTGGCAACATGACTGAGGTTTGATTGTAGAACCCTGTGCCCTGGAAACATGACTGCGACCTGATTCTTGAAACCCATGGCCTGGGAACTTGACATTGGTTTGATTCTGGATCCCTGTGGCCTGGGAACATGACTGAGGCGTGATTCTGGAATCCTGTGGCCTGAGAACATGACATCTGTTTAGATTGTGGAATACTGTGCCCTGCGAACCTGTTTGAGGCTTGGTTCTGGAATCCTGTGGCCTGGGAACATGACATCAGTGGATTCTGGAACCCTGTGTCCTGGGAACATGAGAACGGTTTGATTCTGGAACCCTGTGGCCTGGGAACATGTCTGAGGTTTGATGGTGGAAACCTGTGGCTTGGCAACATGACTGAGGTTTGTTTCTGGAACCCTGTTCCCTGGGAACGTGACTGAGGTTTGATTCTGGACACCTTTGTCCTGGGAACATGACTGTGGTTTCATTGTGGAACCATGGGTCCTGCAAACATGACTGAGGTTTCATTCTGGAACCATGTGTCCTGGGAATATGACTGAGGTTTGATTCTGGAAATCTGTGGCCTGGGAACTTGACTGAGATTTGATGGTAGAAACCTGTGGACTGGCAAATGACAGAGGTTGGATTGTAGAACCCTGTGCCCTGGGAACTTGACTGAGGTTTAATGGCAGAAACCTATGGACTGGCAACATGACAGAGGTTTGACTGTAGAACCCTGTGCCCTGGGTACATGACTGAGGCGTGATTCTGGAAACCTGTGGCCTGGGAACATGACATCTGTGTAGATTGTGGAATCCTGTGGCCTGGGAACATGAAATCGTTTTGGGTTCTGGTACCCTGTTGCCTGGGAACATGAAATCGGTTTGATTGTGGAAACCTGTGGTCTGGGAATATGACTGAGGTTTGATGGTGTTACCCTATGGCCTGGCGACATGACTGAGGTTTTATTCTGGAACCCTGTAGCCTGCGAACATAACTGAGGATTGATTCCGCAAACCTGTGGCCTGGGAACATGACATCAGTGGATTCTGGAACCCTGTGGCGTGGGAACATGAGAACGGTTTGATTCTGGAACCCTGTGGCCTGGGAACATGTCTGAGGTTTCATGGTGGAAACCTGTGGCTTGGCAATATGACTGAAGTTTGTTCCTGGAACCCTGTTCCCTGGGAACATGACTGAGGTTTGATTCTGGACACCTTTGTCCTGGGAACATGACTGTGGTTTGCTTGTGGAACCATGGGTCCTGCAAACATGACTGAGGTTTGATTCTGTAACCATGTGTCCTGGGAATATGACTGAAGTTTGATTCTGGAAATCTGTGACCTGGGAACTTGACTGAGGTTTGATGGCAGAACCCTGTGGCCTGGAAACATGAGTGTGGCCTGGTACTGGAAACCCATGGCCTAGGAATTTGACATTGGTTTGATTCTGGAACTCTGTGGCCTGGGAACATGACTAAGTCGTGATTCTGGAAACCTGAGGCCTGGTAACATGACATCTGTTTAGATTGTGGAATACTGTGCCCTGGGAACATGACTGAAGGCTTGGTTCTGGAATCCTGTGGAGTGGGAACAAGACTGAGGTTTGATTCTGGAAACCTGTGGCCTGGGAACATGTCTGAGGTTTGATGGTGGAAACCTGTGGCTTGGCAACATGACTGAGGTTTGTTTCTGGAACCCTGATCCCTGGGAACATGATGGAGGTTTGATTCTGGACACCTTTGTCCTGGGAACATGACTGTGGTGTGATTGTGGAACAATGGGTCCTGCAAACATGACTGAGGTTTGATTCTGGAACCATGTGTCCTGGGACTATGACTGAGGTTTGATTCTGGAAATCTGTGGCCTGGGAATTTGACTGAGGTTTGATGGCAGAAACCTGTGGACTGGCAACATGACTGAGGTTTGATTGTAGAACCCTGTGCCCTGGAAACATGACTGCGACCTGATACTTGAAACCCATGGCCTGGGAACTTGACATTGGTTTGATTCTGGATCCCTGTGGCCTGGGAACATGACTGAGGCGTGATTCTGGAATCCTGTGGCCTGAGAACATGACATCTGTTTAGATTGTGGAATACTGTGCCCTGCGAACCTGTTTGAGGCTTGGTTCTGGAATCCTGTGGCCTGGGAACATGACATCAGTGGATTCTGGAACCCTGTGGCCTGGGAACATGAAAACGGTTTGATTCTGGAACCCTGTGGCCTGGGAACATGTCTGAGGTTTGATGGTGGAAACCTGTGGCTTGGCAACATGACTGAGGTTTGTTTCTGGAACCCTGTTCCATGGGAACATGACTGAGGTTTGATTCTGGACACCTTTGTCCTGGGAACATGACTGTGGTTTGATTGTGGAACCATGGGTCCTGCAAATATGACTGAGGTTTCATTCTGGAACCATGTGTCCTGGGAATATGACTGAGGTTTGATTCTTGAAATCTGTGGCCTGGGAACTTGACTGAGATTTGATGGCAGAAACCTGTGGACTGGCAACATGACAGAGGTTGGATTGTAGAACCCTGTGCCCTGGGAACTTGACTGAGGTTTAATGGCAGAAACCTATGGACTGGCAACATGACAGAGGTTTGACTGTAGAACCCTGTGCCCTGGGTACATGACTGAGGCGTGATTCTGGAAACCTGTGGCCTGGGAACATGACATCTGTGTAGATTGTGGAATCCTGTGGCCTGGGAACATGAAATCGTTTTGGGTTCTGGTACCCTGTTGCCTGGGAACATGAAATCGGTTTGATTGTGGAAACCTGTGGTCTGGGAATATGACTGAGGTTTGATGGTGTTACCCTATGGCCTGGCGACATGACTGAGGTTTTATTCTGGAACCCTGTAGCCTGCGAACATAACTGAGGATTGATTCTGCAAACCTGTGGCCTGGGAACATGACATCAGTGGATTCTGGAACCCTGTGGCCTGGGAACATGAGAACGGTTAGATTCTGGAACCCTGTGGCCTGGGAACATGTCTGAGGTTTGATGGTGGAAACCTGTGGCTTGGCAACATGAATGAGGTTTGTTACTGGAACCCTGTTCCCTGGGAACATGACTGAGGTTTGATTCTGGACACCTTTGTCCTGGGAACATGACTGTGGTTTGATTGTGGAACCATGGGTCCTGCAAACATGACTGAGGTTTGATTCTGTAACCATGTGTCATGGGAATATGACTGAGGTTTGATTCTGGAAATCTGTGACCTGGGAACTTGACTGAGGTTTGATGGCAGAAACCTGTGAACTGGCAACCTGACAGAGGTTTGATTGTAGAACCCTGTGCCCTGGAAACATGAGTGTGGCCTGGTACTGGAAACCCATGGCCTAGGAATTTGACATTGGTTTGATTCTGGAACTCTGTGGCCTGGGAACATGACTAAGTCGTGATTCTGGAAACCTGAGGCCTGGTAACATGACATCTGTTTAGATTGTGGAATACTGTGCCCTGGGAACATGACTGAAGGCTTGGTTCTGGAATCCTGTGGACTGGGAACATGACTGAGGTTTGATCCTGGAACCATGTGGCCTGGGAATATGACTGTGGTTTGATTCTGGAAACCATTGGCCTGGGAACATGACTGATGTTAGATTGTGGAATCCTGTGGCCTGGGAACATGACACCAGTTTGGATTCTGGTACCCTGTTGCCTGGGAACATGAAATCGGTTTGATTGTGTAAACCTGTGGTCTGGGAATATGACTGAGGTTTGATGGTGGTACCCTATGGCCTGGCAATATGACTGAGGTTTGATGGTGGTACCCTATGGCATGGGAACATGACTGAGGCGTGATTCTGGAATCCTGTGTCCTGGGAACATGACATCTGTTTAGATTGTGGAATAGTGTGCCCTGGGAACCTGACTGAGGCTTGGTTCTGGAACCCTGTGGACTGGGAATATGACTGAGGTTTTATTCTGGAACCCTGTAGCCTGGGAACATGAAATCGGTTTGATTGTGGAAACCTGTGGTCTGGGAATATGACTGAGGTTTGAGGGTGGTACCCTATGGCCTGGCAACATGACTGAGGTTTGATTCTGCATCCCTGTGGCCTGGGATCATGACATCTGTTTAGATTGTGGAATACTGTGCCCAGGGAAACTGACTGAGGCTTGGTTCTGGAACTCTGTGGACTGGGAACATGACTGAGGTTTTATTCTGGAACCCTGTAACCTGCGAACATAACTGAGGATTGATTCTGCAACCCTGTGGCCTGGGGACATGACATCAGTGGATTCTGGAACCCTGTGTCCTGGGAACATGAGAACGGTTTGATTCTGGAACCCTGTGGCCTGGGAACATGTCTGAAGTTTGATGGTGGAAACCTGTGGCTTGGCAGCATGACTGAGGTTTGTTCCTGAAACCCTGTTCCCTGGGAACATGACTGAGGTTTGATTCTGGACACCTTTGTCCTTGGAACATGACTGTGGTTTGATTGTGGAACCATGGGTCCTGGAAACTTGACTGCGGCCTGGTACTTGAAACCCATAGCCTAGGAAATTGGCATTGGTTTGATTCTGGAACCCTGTGGCCTGGGAACATGACTGAGGCGTGATTCGGGAAAACTGTGGCCTGGGAACATGACATCTGTTTAGATTGTGGAATACTGTGCCCTGGGAACCTGACTGAAGGCTTGGTTCTGGAATCCTGTGGACTGGGAACATGAGTGAGGATTGATTCTGTGACCATATGGCCTGGGAATATGACTGAGGTTTGATTCTGGAAACCATTGGCCTGTGTACATGACTGATGTTAGATTGTGGAATCCTGTGGCCTGGGAACATGACATCGGTTTGGATTCTGGTACCCTGTTGCCTGCGAATATGAAATCGGTTTGATTGTGGAAACCTGTGGTCTGGGAATATGACTGAGCTTTGATGGTGGTACCCTATGGCCTGGAAACATGACTGAGGTTTGATTCTGGATCCCTGTGGCCTGGGAACATGACTGAGGCGTGATTCTGGGAACCTGTGGCCTGGGAACCTGACATCTGTTTAGATTGTGGAATACTGTGCCCTGGGAACCTGACTGAGGCTTGGTTTTGGAACCCTGTGGACGGGGAACATGACTGAGGTTTTATTCTGGAACCCTGTAGCCTGGGAATATAACTGAGGATTGATTCTGGAACCCTGTTGCCTGGGAACCTGAGAAAGGTTAGATTCTGGAACCCTGTGGCCTGGGAACATGTCTGAGGTTTGATGGTGGAAACCTGTGGCTTGGCAACATGACTGATGTTTGTTCCTGGAACCCTGTTCCCTGGGAACATGACTGAGGTTTGATTCTGGATTCATGTGTCCTAGGAATATGACTGAGGTTTGATTCTGGAAATTTGTGGCCTGGGAACTTGACTGAGGTTTGATGGCAGAAACCTGTGGACTGGCAACATGACTGAGGTTTGATTGTAGAACCCTGTGCCCTGGAAACATGACTGTGGCCTGATACTGGAAACCCATGGTATAGGAACTTGACAGTGGTTTGATTCTGGAACCCTGTGGCCTGGGAACATGACTGAGGCGTGATTCTGGAAACCTGTGGCCTGGGAACATGACATCTGTTTATATTGTGGAATACTGTGCCCTGGGAACCTGACTGAGGCTTGGTTCTGGAACCCTGTGGCCGGGGAACATGATATCAGTGAATTCTGGAGCCCTGTGGCCTGGGAACATGAGAACGGTTTGATTCTGGAACCCTGTGTCTTGGGAATATGTCTGAGGTTTGATGGTGGAAATCTGTGGCTTGGCAACATGACTGAGGTTTGTTCCTGGAACCCTGTTCCCTGGGAACATGACTGAGGTTTGATTCTGGACACCTTTGTGCTGGGAACATGAGTGTGGTTTGATTGTGGAACCATGGGTCCTGCAAACATGACTGAGGTTTGATTCTGGAAACATGTGTCCTGGGAATATGACTGAGGTTTGATTCTGGAAACCATTGGCCTGTGTACATGACTGATGTTAGATTGTGGAATCCTGTGGCCTGGGAACATGACATCGGTTTGGATTCTGGTACCCTGTTCCCTGGGACCATGAAATCGGTTTGATTGTGGCAACCTGTCGTCTGGGAATATGACTGAGGTTTGATGGTGGTACCCTATGGCCTGGCAACATGACAGAGGTTTTATTCTGGATCTCTGTGGCCTGGGAACATGACTGAGGCGTGATTCTGGAAACCTGTGGCCTGGGAACATGACATCTGTTTAGATTGTGGTATACTGTGCCCTGGGATCCTGACTGAGGCTTGGTTCTGGAACACTGTGGACTGGGAACATGACTGAGGTTTTAGTCTGGAACCCTGTAGCCTGGGAACATAACTGAGGATTGATTCTGGAACCCTGTGCCCGGGGAACATGACATCAGTGGATTCTGGAACCCTGTGTCCTGCGAACATGTGAACGGTTTGATTCTGGAACCCTGTGGCTTGGGAATATGTCTGAGGTTTGATGGTGGAAACCTGTGGCCTGGCAACATGACTGAGGTTTATTTCTGTAACCCTGTTACCTGGGAACATGAGTGACGTTTGCTTCTGGACTCCTTTGTCCTGGGAACATGACTGTGGTTTAATTGTGGAAACCTGTGGCCTGCGAACATGACTGAGGTTTGATTCTGGAACCATGTGTCATGGCAATATGACTGAGGTTTGATTCTGGAAATCTGTGGCCTGGGAACTTGACTGAGGTTTGATGGCAGAAACCTGTGGACTGGCAATGTGACTGAGGTTTGATTGTAGAACCCTGTGCCCTGGAAACATGACTGCGACCTGATACTTGAAACCCATGGCCTGGGAACTTGACATTGGTTTGATTCTGGAACCCTTGGCCAGGGAACATGACTGAGGCGTGATTCTGGAATCCTGTGGCCTAGGAACATGACATCTGTTTAGACTGTGGAATACTGGGCCCTGGGAACCTGACTGAGGCTTGGTTCTGGAACCCTGTGGACTGGGAACATGACTGAGGTTTTATTCTGGAATCCTGTGGGCTGGGAACATGACATCAGTGGATTCTTGAACCCTGTGGCCTGGGAACATGAGAACGGTTTGATTCTGGAACCCTGTGGCCTGGGAATATGGCTGAGGTTTGATGGTGGAAACCTGTGGCTTGGCAACATGACTGAGGTTGGTTACTGGAACCCTGTTCCCTGGGAACATGACTGAGGTTTGATTCTAGACACCTTTGTCCTGGGAACATGACTGTGTTTTGATTGTGGAACCATGGTCCTGCAAACATGACTGAGGTTTGATTCTGGAACCATGTGTCCTGGGATTATGACTGAGGTTTGATTCTGGAAATCTGTGGCCTGGGAACTTGACTGAGGTTTGATGGCAGAAACCTGTGGAATGCCAACATGACAGAGGTTTGATAGTAGAACCCTGTTCCCTGGAAACATGACTGTGGCCTGGTACTGGAAACCCATGGCCTAGGAATTTGACATTGGTTTGATTCTGGAACCCTGTGGCCTGGGAACATGACTGAGGCGTGATTATGCAAACCTGTGGCCTGGGAATATGACTGAGGTTTGATGGTGGTACCCTATGGCCTGGCAACATGACTGAGGTTTGATTCTTGATCCCTGTGGCCTAGGAACATGACTGAGGCATGATTCTGGAATCCTGTGGCCTGGGAACATGACATATGTTTAGATTGTGTAATACTGTGCCCTGGGAAACTGACTGAGGCTTGGTTCTGGAACCCTGTGGAATGGGATCATGACTGAGGTTTTTTTCAGGAACCCTGTCGCCTGAGAACATAACTGAGGATTAATTCTGGAACCCTGTGGCCTGGAAACATGAAATCAGTGGATTCTGGAACACTGTGTCCTGGGAACATGAGAACGGTTTGATTCTGGAACCCTGTGGCCTGGGAACATGTCTGAGGTTTGATGGTGGAAACCTGTGGCTTGGCAACATGACTGAGGTTTGTTTCTGGAACCCTGTTCCCTGCGAACATGACTGAGGTTTTATCCTGGAACCCTGTAGCCTGGGAACATAACTGAGGATTGATTTTGGAACCCTGTGGCCGGGGAACATGATATCAGTGAATTCTGGAGCCCTGTGGCCTGGGAACATGAGAACGGTTTGATTCTGGAACCCTGTGGCTTGGGAATATGTCTGAGGTTTGATGGTGGAAATCTGTGGCTTGGCAACATGACTGAGGTTTGTTCCTGGAACCCTGTTCCCTGGGAACATGACTGAGGTTTGATTCTGGACACCTTTGTGCTGGGAACATGACTGTGGTTTGATTGTGGAACCATGGGTCCTGCAAACATGACTGAGGTTTGATTCTGGAACCATGTGTCCTGGGAATATGACTGAGGTTTGATTCTGGAAACCATTGGCCTGTGTACATGACTGATGTTAGATTGTGGAATCCTGTGGCCTGGGAACATGACATCGGTTTGGATTCTGGTACCCTGTTCCCTGGGACCATGAAATCGGTTTGATTGTGGCAACCTGTCGTCTGGGAATATGACTGAGGTTTGATGGTGGTACCCTATGGCCTGGCAACATGACAGAGGTTTTATTCTGGATCTCTGTGGCCTGGGAACATGACTGAGGCGTGATTCTGGAAACCTGTGGCCTGGGAACATGACATCTGTTTAGATTGTGGTATACTGTGCCCTGGGATCCTGACTGAGGCTTGGTTCTGGAACACTGTGGACTGGGAACATGACTGAGGTTTTAGTCTGGAACCCTGTAGCCTGGGAACATAACTGAGGATTGATTCTGGAACCCTGTGGCCGGGGAACATGACATCAGTGGATTCTGGAACCCTGTGTCCTGCGAACATGTGAACGGTTTGATTCTGGAACCCTGTGGCTTGGGAATATGTCTGAGGTTTGATGGTGGAAACCTGTGGCCTGGCAACATGACTGAGGTTTATTTCTGTAACCCTGTTACCTGGGAACATGAGTGACGTTTGCTTCTGGACTCCTTTGTCCTGGGAACATGACTGTGGTTTAATTGTGGAAACCTGTGGCCTGCGAACATGACTGAGGTTTGATTCTGGAACCCTGTGTCATGGCAATATGACTGAGGTTTGATTCTGGAAATCTGTGGCCTGGGAACTTGACTGAGGTTTGATGGCAGAAACCTGTCGACTGGCAACATGACTGAGGTTTGATTGTAGAACCCTGTGCCCTGGAAACATGACTGCGACCTGATACTTGAAACCCATGGCCTGGGAACTTGACATTGGTTTGATTCTGGAACCCTTGGCCAGGGAACATGACTGATGCGTGATTCTGGAATCCTGTGGCCTAGGAACATGACATCTGTTTAGACTGTGGAATACTGTGCCCTGGGAACCTGACTGAGGCTTGGTTCTGGAACCCTGTGGACTGGGAACATGACTGAGGTTTTATTCTGGAATCCTGTGGCCTGGGAACATGACATCAGTGGATTCTTGAACCCTGTGGCCTGGGAACATGAGAACGGTTTGATTCTGGAACCCTGTGGCCTGGGAACATGGCTGAGGTTTGATGGTGGAAACCTGTGGCTTGGCAACATGACTGAAGTTTGTTCCTGGAACCCTGTTCCCTGGGAACATGACTGAGGTTTGATTCTGGACACCTTTGTCCTGGGAACATGACTGTGGTTTGCTTGTGGAACCATGGGTCCTGCAAACATGACTGAGGTTTGATTCTGTAACCATGTGTCCTGGGAATATGACTGAGGTTTGATTCTGGAAATCTGTGGCCTGGGAAGTTGACTGAGGTTTGATGGCAGAAACCTGTGAACTGGCAACCTGACAGAGGTTTGATTGTAGAACCCTGTGGCCTGGAAACATGAGTGTGGCCTGGTACTGGAAATCCATGGCCTAGGAATTTGACATTGGTTTGATTCTGGAACTCTGTGGCCTGGGAACATGACTAAGTCGTGATTCTGGAAACCTAAGGACTGGTAACATGACATCTGTTTAGATTGTGGAATACTGTGCCCTGGGAACATGACTGAAGGCTTGGTTCTGGAATCCTGTGGAGTGGGAACAAGACTGAGGTTTGATTCTGGAAACCTGTGGCCTGGGAACATGTCTGAGGTTTGATGGTGGAAACCTGTGGCTTGGCAACATGACTGAGGTTTGTTTCTGGAACCCTGATCCCTGGGAATATGACTGAGGTTTGATTCTGGACACCTTTGTCCTGGGAACATGACTGTGGTGTGATTGTGGAACAATGGGTCCTGCAAATATGACTGAGGTTTGATTCTGGAACCATGTGTCCTGGGACTATGACTGAGGTTTGATTCTGGAAAGCTGTGGCCTGGGAATTTGACTGAGGTTTGATGGCAGAAACCTGTGGACTGGCAACATGACTGAGGTTTGATTGTAGAACCTTGTGCCCTGGAAACATGACTGCGACCTGATACTTGAAACCCATGGCCTGGGAACTTGACATTGGTTTGATTCTGGAACCCTGTGGCCAGGAACAAGACTGAGGCGTGATTCTGGAATCCTGTGGCCTGGGAACATGACATCTGTTTAGATTGTGGAATACTGGGCCCTGGGAACCTGACTGAGGCTTGGTTCTGGAACCCTGTGGACTGGGAACATGACTGAGGTTTTATTCTGGAATCCTGTGGCCTGGGAACATGACATCAGTGGATTCTTGAAACCTGTGGCCTGGGAACATGAGAACGGTTTGATTCTGGAACCCTGTGGCCTGGGAACATGTCTGAGGTTTGATGGTGGAAACCTGTGGCTTGGCAACATGACTGAGGTTTGTTACTGGAACCCTCTTCCCTGGGAACATGACTGAGGTTTGATTCTGGACACCTTTGTCCTGGGAACATGACTGTGGTTTGCTTGTGGAACCATGGGTCCTGCAAATATGACTGAGGTTTTATTTTGGAACCATGTGTCCTGGGAATATGACTGAGGCTTGATTCTGGAAATCTGTGGCCTGGGAAGTTGACTGAGGTTTGATGGCAGAAACCTGTGGACTGGCAACATGACAGAGGTTTGATTGTAGAACCCTGTGGCCTGGAAATATGACTGTGGCCTGGTACTGGAAACCCATGGCCTGGGAAATTGACATTGGTTTGATTCTGCAACCCTGTGGCCTGGGAACATGATTGAGGCCTGATTCTGGAAACCTGTGGCCTGGGAACATGACATCTGTTTAGATTGTGGCATACTGTGCCCTGGGAACCGGACTGAAGGCTTGGTTCTGGAATCCTGTGGACTGGGAACAAGACTGAGGTTTGATTCTGGAACCATGTGGCCTGGGAATATGAGTGATGTTAGATCGTGGAATCCTGTGGCCTGGGAACATGACATCGGTTTGAATTCTGGTACCCTGTTGCCTGGGAACATGAAATCGGTTTGATTGTGGAAACCTGCGGTCTGGGAATATGACTGAGGTTTGATGGTGGTACCCTCTGGCCTGGCAACATGACTGAGGTTTGATTCTGGATCCCTGTGGCCTGGGAACATGACTGAGGCGTGATTCTGGAACCCTGTGGCCTGGGAACATGACTGAGGATTGATTCTGGAACCCTGTAGCCTGCGAACATAACTGAGGATTGTTTCTGGAACCCTGTGGCCTGGGAACATGACATCAGTGGATTCTGGAACCCTGTGGCCTGGGAACATGAGAACGGTTTAATTCTGGAACCCTGTGACCTGGGAACATGTCTGAGGTTTGATGGTGGAAACCTGTGGCTTGGCAACATGACTGAGGTTTGTTTCTGGAACCCTGTTCCCTGGGAACATGACTGAGGTTTGATTCTGGACACCTTTGTGCTGGGACAATGACTGTGTTTTGGTTGTGGAATCATGGGTCCTGCAAACATGACTGAGGTTTGATTCTGGAACCATGTGTCCTGGGAATATGACTGAGGTTTGATGGCAGAAACCTGTGGACTGGCAACATGACTGAGGTTTGATTGTAGAACCCTGTGCCCTGGAAACATGACTGTGGGCTGGTACTGGAAACCCATGGCCTAGGAATTTGACATTGGTTGGATTCTGGAACCCTGTGGCCTGGGAACATGACTGAGGCGTGATTCTGGAAAACTGTGGCCTGGGAATATGACTGAG
The DNA here is from genome assembly GCF_965194805.1 of Balaenoptera borealis. NCBI lineage: Eukaryota > Metazoa > Chordata > Mammalia > Artiodactyla > Balaenopteridae > Balaenoptera > Balaenoptera borealis. The sequence goes on from NC_138875.1 coordinate 30,149,799, forward strand.
GTTTGATTCTGGAAATCTGTGGCCTGGGAACTTGACTGAGGTTTGATGGCAGAAATCTGTGGACTGGCAACATGACTGAGGTTTGATTGTAGAACCCTGTGCCCTGGAAACATGACTGCGACCTGATATTTGAAACCCATGGCCTGGGAACTTGACATTGTTTTGATTCCGGAACCCTGTGGCCAGGAACAAGACTGAGGCGTGATTCTGGAATCCTGTGGCCTGGGAACATGACATCTGTTTAGATTGTGGAATACTGGGCCCTGGGAACCTGACTGAGGCTTGGTTCTGGAACCCTGTGGACTGGGAACATGACTGAGGATTTATTCTGGAATCCTGTGGCCTGGGAACATGACATCAGTGGATTCTTGAACCCTGTGGCCTGGGAACATGAGAACGGTTGGATTCTGGAACACTGTGGCCTGGGAACATGTCTGAGGTTTGATGGTGGAAACCTGTGGCTTGGCAACATGAATGAGGTTTGTTACTGGAACCCTGTTCCCTGGGAATATGACTGAGGTTTGATTCTGGACACCTTTGTCCTGGGAACATGACTGTGGTTTGATTGTGGAACCATGGGTCCTGCAAACATAACTGAGGTTTGATTGTGGAACCATGTGTCCTGGGAATATGACTGAGGTTTGATTCTGGAAATCTGTGGCCTGGGAACTTGACTGAGGTTTGATGGCAGAAACCTGTGGACTGGCAACATGACTGAGGTTTGATTGTAGAACCCTGTGCCCTGGAAACATGACTGTGGCCTGGTACTGGAAACCCATGGCCTAGGAATTTGACATTGGTTGGATTCTGGAACCCTGTGGCCTGGGAACATGACTGAGGCGTGATTCTGGAAAACTGTGGCCTTGGAATATGACTGAGGTTTGATTCTGGAAATCTGTGGCCTGGGAACTTGACTGAGGTTTGATGGCAGAAATCTGTGGACTGGCAACATGACTGAGGTTTGATTGTAGAACCCTGTGCCCTGGAAACATGACTGCGACCTGATATTTGAAACCCATGGCCTGGGAACTTGACATTGTTTTGATTCCGGAACCCTGTGGCCAGGAACAAGACTGAGGCGTGATTCTGGAATCCTGTGGCCTGGGAACATGACATCTGTTTAGATTGTGGAATACTGGGCCCTGGGAACCTGACTGAGGCTTGGTTCTGGAACCCTGTGGACTGGGAACATGACTGAGGTTTTATTCTGGAATCCTGTGGCCTGGGAACATGACATCAGTGGATTCTTGAAACCTGTGGCCTGGGAACATGAGAACGGTTTGATTCTGGAACCCTGTGGCCTGGGAACATGTCTGAGGTTTGATGGTGGAAACCTGTGGATTGGCAACATGACTGAGGTTTGTTACTGGAACCCTCTTCCCTGGGAACATGACTGAGGTTTGATTCTGGACACCTTTGTCCTGGGAACATGACTGTGGTTTGATTGTGGAACCATGGGTCCTGCAAACATGACTGAGGTTTTATTCTGGAACCATGTGTCCTGGGAATATGACTGAGGTTTGATTCTGGAAATCTGTGGCCTGGGAATTTGACTGAGGTTTGATGGCAGAAACCTGTGGACTGGCAACATGACTGAGGTTTGATTGTAGAACCCTGTGCCCTGGAAACATGACTGCGACCTGATTCTTGAAACCCATGGCCTGGGAACTTGACATTGGTTTGATTCTGGATCCCTGTGGCCTGGGAACATGACTGAGGCGTGATTCTGGAATCCTGTGGCCTGAGAACATGACATCTGTTTAGATTGTGGAATACTGTGCCCTGCGAACCTGTTTGAGGCTTGGTTCTGGAATCCTGTGGCCTGGGAACATGACATCAGTGGATTCTGGAACCCTGTGGCCTGGGAACATGAGAACGGTTTGATTCTGGAACCCTGTGGCCTGGGAACTTGTCTGAGGTTTGATGGTGGAAACCTGTGGCTTGGCAACCTGACTGAGGTTTGTTTCTGGAACCCTGTTCCCTGGGAACGTGACTGAGGTTTGATTCTGGACACCTTTGTCCTGGGAACATGACTGTGGTTTGCTTGTGGAACCATGGGTCCTGCAAACATGACTGAGGTTTCATTCTGGAACCATGTGTCCTGGGAATATGACTGAGGTTTGATTCTGGAAATCTGTGGCCTGGGAACTTGACTGAGATTTGATGGTAGAAACCTGTGGACTGGCAAATGACAGAGGTTGGATTGTAGAACCCTGTGCCCTGGGAACTTGACTGAGGTTTAATGGCAGAAACCTATGGACTGGCAACATGACAGAGGTTTGACTGTAGAACCCTGTGCCCTGGGTACATGACTGAGGCGTGATTCTGGAAACCTGTGGCCTGGGAACATGACATCTGTGTAGATTGTGGAATCCTGTGGCCTGGGAACATGAAATCGTTTTGGGTTCTGGTACCCTGTTGCCTGGGAACATGAAATCGGTTTGATTGTGGAAACCTGTGGTCTGGGAATATGACTGAGGTTTGATGGTGTTACCCTATGGCCTGGCGACATGACTGAGGTTTTATTCTGGAACCCTGTAGCCTGCGAACATAACTGAGGATTGATTCTGCAAACCTGTGGCCTGGGAACATGACATCAGTGGATTCTGGAACCCTGTGGCCTGGGAACATGAGAACGGTTTGATTCTGGAACTCTGTGGCCTGGGAACATGTCTGAGGTTTGATGGTGGAAACCTGTGGCTTGGCAATATGAATGAGGTTTGTTACTGGAACCCTGTTCCCTGGGAACATGACTGAGGTTTGATTCTGGACACCTTTGTCCTGGGAACATGACTGTGGTTTGATTGTGGAACCATGGGTCCTGCAAACATGACTGAGGTTTGATTCTGTAACCATGTGTCATGGGAATATGACTGAGGTTTGATTCTGGAAATCTGTGACCTGGGAACTTGACTGAGGTTTGATGGCAGAAACCTGTGAACTGGCAACCTGACAGAGGTTTGATTGTAGAACCCTGTGCCCTGGAAACATGAGTGTGGCCTGGTACTGGAAACCCATGGCCTAGGAATTTGACATTGGTTTGATTCTGGAACTCTGTGGCCTGGGAACATGACTAAGTCGTGATTCTGGAAACCTGAGGCCTGGTAACATGACATCTGTTTAGATTGTGGAATACTGTGCCCTGGGAACATGACTGAAGGCTTGGTTCTGGAATCCTGTGGACTGGGAACATGACTGAGGTTTGATCCTGGAACCATGTGGCCTGGGAATATGACTGTGGTTTGATTCTGGAAACCATTGGCCTGGGAACATGACTGATGTTAGATTGTGGAATCCTGTGGCCTGGGAACATGACACCAGTTTGGATTCTGGTACCCTGTTGCCTGGGAACATGAAATCGGTTTGATTGTGTAAACCTGTGGTCTGGGAATATGACTGAGGTTTGATGGTGGTACCCTATGGCCTGGCAATATGACTGAGGTTTGATGGTTGTACCCTATGGCATGGGAACATGACTGAGGCGTGATTCTGGAATCCTGTGTCCTGGGAACATGACATCTGTTTAGATTGTGGAATAGTGTGCCCTGGGAACCTGACTGAGGCTTGGTTCTGGAACCCTGTGGACTGGGAATATGACTGAGGTTTTATTCTGGAACCCTGTAGCCTGGGAACATGAAATCGGTTTGATTGTGGAAACCTGTGGTCTGGGAATATGACTGAGGTTTGAGGGTGGTACCCTATGGCCTGGCAACATGACTGAGGTTTGATTCTGCATCCCTGTGGCCTGGGATCATGACATCTGTTTAGATTGTGGAATACTGTGCCCAGGGAAACTGACTGAGGCTTGGTTCTGGAACTCTGTGGACTGGGAACATGACTGAGGTTTTATTCTGGAACCCTGTAACCTGCGAACATAACTGAGGATTGATTCTGCAACCCTGTGGCCTGGGAACATGACATCAGTGGATTCTGGAACCCTGTGTCCTGGGAACATGAGAACGGTTTGATTCTGGAACCCTGTGGCCTGGGAACATGTCTGAAGTTTGATGGTGGAAACCTGTGGCTTGGCAGCATGACTGAGGTTTGTTCCTGAAACCCTGTTCCCTGGGAACATGACTGAGGTTTGATTCTGGACACCTTTGTCCTTGGAACATGACTGTGGTTTGATTGTGGAACCATGGGTCCTGGAAACTTGACTGCGGCCTGGTACTGGAAACCCATAGCCTAGGAAATTGGCATTGGTTTGATTCTGGAACCCTGTGGCCTGGGAACATGACTGAGGCGTGATTCGGGAAAACTGTGGCCTGGGAACATGACATCTGTTTAGATTGTGGAATACTGTGCCCTGGGAACCTGACTGAAGGCTTGGTTCTGGAATCCTGTGGACTGGGAACATGAGTGAGGATTGATTCTGTGACCATATGGCCTGGGAATATGACTGAGGTTTGATTCTGGAAACCATTGGCCTGTGTACATGACTGATGTTAGATTGTGGAATCCTGTGGCCTGGGAACATGACATCGGTTTGGATTCTGGTACCCTGTTGCCTGGCAACCTGAAATCGGTTTGATTGTGGAAACCTGTGGTCTGGGAATATGACTGAGCTTTGATGGTGGTACCCTATGGCCTGGAAACATGACTGAGGTTTGATTCTGGATCCCTGTGGCCTGGGAACATGACTGAGGCGTGATTCTGGGAACCTGTGGCCTGGGAACCTGACATCTGTTTAGATTGTGGAATACTGTGCCCTGGGAACCTGACTGAGGCTTGGTTTTGGAACCCTGTGGACGGGGAACATGACTGAGGTTTTATTCTGGAACCCTGTAGCCTGGGAATATAACTGAGGATTGATTCTGGAACCCTGTTGCCTGGGAACCTGAGAAAGGTTAGATTCTGGAACCCTGTGGCCTGGGAACATGTCTGAGGTTTGATGGTGGAAACCTGTGGCTTGGCAACATGACTGATGTTTGTTCCTGGAACCCTGTTCCCTGGGAACATGACTGAGGTTTGATTCTGGATTCATGTGTCCTAGGAATATGACTGAGGTTTGATTCTGGAAATTTGTGGCCTGGGAACTTGACTGAGGTTTGATGGCAGAAACCTGTGGACTGGCAACATGACTGAGGTTTGATTGTAGAACCCTGTGCCCTGGAAACATGACTGTGGCCTGATACTGGAAACCCATGGTATAGGAACTTGACAGTGGTTTGATTCTGGAACCCTGTGGCCTGGGAACATGACTGAGGCGTGATTCTGGAAACCTGTGGCCTGGGAACATGACATCTGTTTATATTGTGGAATACTGTGCCCTGGGAACCTGACTGAGGCTTGGTTCTGGAACCCTGTGGCCGGGGAACATGATATCAGTGAATTCTGGAGCCCTGTGGCCTGGGAACATGAGAACGGTTTGATTCTGGAACCCTGTGTCTTGGGAATATGTCTGAGGTTTGATGGTGGAAATCTGTGGCTTGGCAACATGACTGAGGTTTGTTCCTGGAACCCTGTTCCCTGGGAACATGACTGAGGTTTGATTCTGGACACCTTTGTGCTGGGAACATGAGTGTGGTTTGATTGTGGAACCATGGGTCCTGCAAACATGACTGAGGTTTGATTCTGGAAACATGTGTCCTGGGAATATGACTGAGGTTTGATTCTGGAAACCATTGGCCTGTGTACATGACTGATGTTAGATTGTGGAATCCTGTGGCCTGGGAACATGACATCGGTTTGGATTCTGGTACCCTGTTCCCTGGGACCATGAAATCGGTTTGATTGTGGCAACCTGTCGTCTGGGAATATGACTGAGGTTTGATGGTGGTACCCTATGGCCTGGCAACATGACAGAGGTTTTATTCTGGATCTCTGTGGCCTGGGAACATGACTGAGGCGTGATTCTGGAAACCTGTGGCCTGGGAACATGACATCTGTTTAGATTGTGGTATACTGTGCCCTGGGATCCTGACTGAGGCTTGGTTCTGGAACACTGTGGACTGGGAACATGACTGAGGTTTTAGTCTGGAACCCTGTAGCCTGGGAACATAACTGAGGATTGATTCTGGAACCCTGTGGCCGCGGAACATGACATCAGTGGATTCTGGAACCCTGTGTCCTGGAAACATGAGAACGGTTTAATTCTGGAACCCTGTGGCTTGGGAATATGTCTGAGGTTTGATGGTGGAAACCTGTGGCCTGGCAACATGACTGAGGTTTATTTCTGTAACCCTGTTACCTGGGAACATGAGTGACGTTTGCTTCTGGACTCCTTTGTCCTGGGAACATGACTGTGGTTTAATTGTGGAAACCTGTGGCCTGCGAACATGACTGAGGTTTGATTCTGGAACCCTGTGTCATGGCAATATGACTGAGGTTTGATTCTGGAAATCTGTGGCCTGGGAACTTGACTGAGGTTTGATGGCAGAAACCTGTCGACTGGCAACATAACTGAGGTTTGATTGTAGAACCCTGTGCCCTGGAAACATGACTGCGACCTGATACTTGAAACCCATGGCCTGGGAACTTGACATTGGTTTGATTCTGGAACCCTTGGCCAGGGAACATGACTGATGCGTGATTCTGGAATCCTGTGGCCTAGGAACATGACATCTGTTTAGACTGTGGAATACTGTGCCCTGGGAACCTGACTGAGGCTTGGTTCTGGAACCCTGTGGACTGGGAACATGACTGAGGTTTTATTCTGGAATCCTGTGGCCTGGGAACATGACATCAGTGGATTCTTGAAACCTGTGGCCTGGGAACATGAGAACGGTTTGATTCTGGAACCCTGTGGCCTGGGAACATGGCTGAGGTTTGATGGTGGAAACCTGTGGCTTGGCAACATGACTGAAGTTTGTTCCTGGAACCCTGTTCCCTGGGAACATGACTGAGGTTTGATTCTGGACACCTTTGTCCTGGGAACATGACTGTGGTTTGCTTGTGGAACCATGGGTCCTGCTAACATGACTGAGGTTTGATTCTGTAACCATGTGTCCTGGGAATATGACTGAGGTTTGATTCTGGAAATCTGTGACCTGGGAACTTGACTGAGGTTTGATGGCAGAAACCTGTGAACTGGCAACCTGACAGAGGTTTGATTGTAGAACCCTGTGGCCTGGAAACATGAGTGTGGCCTGGTACTGGAAACCCATGGCCTAGGAATTTGACATTGGTTTGATTCTGGAACTCTGTGGCCTGGGAACATGACTAAGTCGTGATTCTGGAAACCTGAGGACTGGTAACATGACATCTGTTTAGATTGTGGAATACTGTGCCCTGGGAACATGACTGAAGGCTTGGTTCTGGAATCCTGTGGAGTGGGAACAAGACTGAGGTTTGATTCTGGAAACCTGTGGCCTGGGAACATGTCTGAGGTTTGATGGTGGAAACCTGTGGCTTGGCAACATGACTGAGGTTTGTTTCTGGAACCCTGATCCCTGGGAATATGACTGAGGTTTGATTCTGGACACCTTTTTCCTGGGAACATGACTGTGGTGTGATTGTGGAACAATGGGTCCTGCAAATATGACTGAGGTTTGATTCTGGAACCATGTGTCCTGGGACTATGACTGAGGTTTGATTCTGGAAAGCTGTGGCCTGGGAATTTGACTGAGGTTTGATGGCAGAAACCTGTGGACTGGCAACATGACTGAGGTTTGATTGTAGAACCTTGTGCCCTGGAAACATGACTGCGACCTGATACTTGAAACCCATGGCCTGGGAAATTGACATTGGTTTGATTCTGGATCCCTGTGGCCTGGGAACATGACTGAGGCATGATTCTGGAATCTAGTGGCCTGAGAACATGACATCTGTTTAGATTGTGGAATACTGTGCCCTGCGAACCTGTTTGAGGCTTGGTTCTGGATTCCTGTGGCGTTGGAACATGACATCAGTGGATTCTGGAACCCTGTGTCCTGGGAACATGAGAACGGTTTGATTCTGGAACCCTGTGGCCTGGGAACATGTCTGAGGTTTGATGGTGGAAACCTGTGGCTTGGCAACATGACTGAGGTTTGTTTCTGGAACCCTGTTCCCTGGGAACATGACTGAGGTTTGATTGTAGAACCCTGTGCCCTGGAAACATGACTGTGGGCTGGTACTGGAAACCCATGGCCTAGGAATTTGACATTGGTTGGATTCTGGAACCCTGTGGCCTGGGAACATGACTGAGGCGTGATTCTGGAAAACTGTGGCCTGGGAATATGACTGAGGTTTGATTCTGGAAATCTGTGGCCTGGGAACTTGACTGAGGTTTGATGGCAGAAATCTGTGGCTTGGCAACATGACTGAGGTTTGTTCCTGGAACCCTGTTCCCTGGGAACATGACTGAGGTTTGATTCTGGACACCTTTGTGCTGGGAACATGAGTGTGGTTTGATTGTGGAACCATGGGTCCTGCAAACATGACTGAGGTTTGATTCTGGAAACATGTGTCCTGGGAATATGACTGAGGTTTGATTCTGGAAACCATTGGCCTGTGTACATGACTGATGTTAGATTGTGGAATCCTGTGGCCTGGGAACATGACATCGGTTTGGATTCTGGTACCCTGTTCCCTGGGACCATGAAATCGGTTTGATTGTGGCAACCTGTCGTCTGGGAATATGACTGAGGTTTGATGGTGGTACCCTATGGCCTGGCAACATGACAGAGGTTTTATTCTGGATCTCTGTGGCCTGGGAACATGACTGAGGCGTGATTCTGGAAACCTGTGGCCTGGGAACATGACATCTGTTTAGATTGTGGTATACTGTGCCCTGGGATCCTGACTGAGGCTTGGTTCTGGAACACTGTGGACTGGGAACATGACTGAGGTTTTAGTCTGGAACCCTGTAGCCTGGGAACATAACTGAGGATTGATTCTGGAACCCTGTGGCCGGGGAACATGACATCAGTGGATTCTGGAACCCTGTGTCCTGGAAACATGAGAACGGTTTAATTCTGGAACCCTGTGGCTTGGGAATATGTCTGAGGTTTGATGGTGGAAACCTGTGGCCTGGCAACATGACTGAGGTTTATTTCTGTAACCCTGTTACCTGGGAACATGAGTGACGTTTGCTTCTGGACTCCTTTGTCCTGGGAACATGACTGTGGTTTAATTGTGGAAACCTGTGGCCTGCGAACATGACTGAGGTTTGATTCTGGAACCCTGTGTCATGGCAATATGACTGAGGTTTGATTCTGGAAATCTGTGGCCTGGGAACTTGACTGAGGTTTGATGGCAGAAACCTGTCGACTGGCAACATAACTGAGGTTTGATTGTAGAACCCTGTGCCCTGGAAACATGACTGCGACCTGATACTTGAAACCCATGGCCTGGGAACTTGACATTGGTTTGATTCTGGAACCCTTGGCCAGGGAACATGACTGATGCGTGATTCTGGAATCCTGTGGCCTAGGAACATGACATCTGTTTAGACTGTGGAATACTGTGCCCTGGGAACCTGACTGAGGCTTGGTTCTGGAACCCTGTGGACTGGGAACATGACTGAGGTTTTATTCTGGAATCCTGTGGCCTGGGAACATGACATCAGTGGATTCTTGAAACCTGTGGCCTGGGAACATGAGAACGGTTTGATTCTGGAACCCTGTGGCCTGGGAACATGGCTGAGGTTTGATGGTGGAAACCTGTGGCTTGGCAACATGACTGAAGTTTGTTCCTGGAACCCTGTTCCCTGGGAACATGACTGAGGTTTGATTCTGGACACCTTTGTCCTGGGAACATGACTGTGGTTTGCTTGTGGAACCATGGGTCCTGCTAACATGACTGAGGTTTGATTCTGTAACCATGTGTCCTGGGAATATGACTGAGGTTTGATTCTGGAAATCTGTGACCTGGGAACTTGACTGAGGTTTGATGGCAGAAACCTGTGAACTGGCAACCTGACAGAGGTTTGATTGTAGAACCCTGTGGCCTGGAAACATGAGTGTGGCCTGGTACTGGAAACCCATGGCCTAGGAATTTGACATTGGTTTGATTCTGGAACTCTGTGGCCTGGGAACATGACTAAGTCGTGATTCTGGAAAGCTGAGGACTGGTAACATGACATCTGTTTAGATTGTGGAATACTGTGCCCTGGGAACATGACTGAAGGCTTGGTTCTGGAATCCTGTGGAGTGGGAACAAGACTGAGGTTTGATTCTGGAAACCTGTGGCCTGGGAACATGTCTGAGGTTTGATGGTGGAAACCTGTGGCTTGGCAACATGACTGAGGTTTGTTTCTGGAACCCTGATCCCTGGGAATATGACTGAGGTTTGATTCTGGACACCTTTTTCCTGGGAACATGACTGTGGTGTGATTGTGGAACAATGGGTCCTGCAAATATGACTGAGGTTTGATTCTGGAACCATGTGTCCTGGGACTATGACTGAGGTTTGATTCTGGAAAGCTGTGGCCTGGGAATTTGACTGAGGTTTGATGGCAGAAACCTGTGGACTGGCAACATGACTGAGGTTTGATTGTAGAACCTTGTGCCCTGGAAACATGACTGCGACCTGATACTTGAAACCCATGGCCTGGGAAATTGACATTGGTTTGATTCTGGATCCCTGTGGCCTGGGAACATGACTGAGGCATGATTCTGGAATCTAGTGGCCTGAGAACATGACATCTGTTTAGATTGTGGAATACTGTGCCCTGCGAACCTGTTTGAGGCTTGGTTCTGGATTCCTGTGGCGTTGGAACATGACATCAGTGGATTCTGGAACCCTGTGTCCTGGGAACATGAGAACGGTTTGATTCTGGAACCCTGTGGCCTGGGAACATGTCTGAGGTTTGATGGTGGAAACCTGTGGCTTGGCAACATGACTGAGGTTTGTTTCTGGAACCCTGTTCCCTGGGAACATGACTGAGGTTTGATTGTAGAACCCTGTGCCCTGGAAACATGACTGTGGGCTGGTACTGGAAACCCATGGCCTAGGAATTTGACATTGGTTGGATTCTGGAACCCTGTGGCCTGGGAACATGACTGAGGCGTGATTCTGGAAAACTGTGGCCTGGGAATATGACTGAGGTTTGATTCTGGAAATCTGTGGCCTGGGAACTTGACTGAGGTTTCATGGCAGAAATCTGTGGACTGGCAACATGACTGAGGTTTGATTGTAGAACCCTGTGCCCTGGAAACATGACTGCGACCTGATATTTGAAACCCATGGCCTGGGAACTTGACATTGTTTTGATTCCGGAACCCTGTGGCCAGGAACAAGACTGAGGCGTGATTCTGGAATCCTGTGGCCTGGGAACATGACATCTGTTTAGATTGTGGAATACTGGGCCCTGGGAACCTGACTGAGGCTTGGTTCTGGAACCCTGTGGACTGGGAACATGACTGAGGTTTTATTCTGGAATCCTGTGGCCTGGGAACATGACATCAGTGGATTCTTGAAACCTGTGGCCTGGGAACATGAGAACGGTTTGATTCTGGAACCCTGTGGCCTGGGAACATGTCTGAGGTTTGATGGTGGAAACCTGTGGCTTGGCAACATGACTGAGGTTTGTTACTGGAAACCTCTTCCCTGGGAACATGACTGAGGTTTGATTCTGGACACCTTTGTCCTGGGAACATGACTGTGGTTTGCTTGTGGAACCATGGGTCCTGCAAACATGACTGAGGTTTGATTCTGGAACCATGTGTCCTGGGAATATGACTGAGGTTTGATTCTGGAAACCATTGGCCTGTGTACATGACTGATGTTAGATTGTGGAATCCTGTGGCCTGGGAACATGACATCGGTTTGGATTCTGGTACCCTGTTCCCTGGGACCATGAAATCGGTTTGATTGTGGCAACCTGTCGTCTGGGAATATGACTGAGGTTTGATGGTGGTACCCTATGGCCTGGCAACATGACAGAGGTTGTATTCTGGATCTCTGTGCCCTGGGAACATGACTGAGGCGTGATTCTGGAAACCTGTGGCCTGGGAACATGACATCTGTTTAGATTGTGGTATACTGTGCCCTGGGATCCTGACTGAGGCTTGGTTCTGGAACACTGTGGACTGGGAACATGACTGAGGTTTTAGTCTGGAACCCTGTAGCCTGGGAACATAACTGAGGATTGATTCTGGAACCCTGTGGCCGGGGAACATGACATCAGTGGATTCTGGAACCCTGTGTCCTGGAAACATGAGAACGGTTTAATTCTGGAACCCTGTGGCTTGGGAATATGTCTGAGGTTTGATGGTGGAAACCTGTGGCCTGGCAACATGACTGAGGTTTATTTCTGTAACCCTGTTACCTGGGAACATGAGTGACGTTTGCTTCTGGACTCCTTTGTCCTGGGAACATGACTGTGGTTTAATTGTGGAAACCTGTGGCCTGCGAACATGACTGAGGTTTGATTCTGGAACCCTGTGTCATGGCAATATGACTGAGGTTTGATTCTGGAAATCTGTGGCCTGGGAAGTTGACTGAGGTTTGATGGCAGAAACCTGTGGACTGGCAACATGACAGAGGTTTGATTGTAGAACCCTGTGGCCTGGAAATATGACTGTGGCCTGGTACTGGAAACCCATGGCCTGGGAAATTGACATTGGTTTGATTCTGCAACCCTGTGGCCTGGGAACATGATTGAGGCCTGATTCTGGAAACCTGTGGCCTGGGAACATGACATCTGTTTAGATTGTGGCATACTGTGCCCTGGGAACCGGACTGAAGGCTTGGTTCTGGAATCCTGTGGACTGGGAACAAGACTGAGGTTTGATTCTGGAACCATGTGGCCTGGGAATATGACTGATGTTAGATCGTGAAATCCTGTGGCCTGGGAACATGACATCGGTTTGAATTCTGGTACCCTGTTGCCTGGGAACATGAAATCGGTTTGATTGTGGAAACCTGCGGTCTGGGAATATGACTGAGGTTTGATGGTGGTACCCTCTGGCCTGGCAACATGACTGAGGTTTGATTCTGGATCCCTGTGGCCTGGGAACATGACTGAGGCGTGATTCTGGAACCCTGTGGCCTGGGAACATGACTGAGGATTGATTCTGGAACCCTGTAGCCTGCGAACATAACTGAGGATTGTTTCTGGAACCCTGTGGCCTGGGAACATGACATCAGTGGATTCTGGAACCCTGTGGCCTGGGAACATGAGAACGGTTTAATTCTGGAACCCTGTGACCTGGGAACATGTCTGAGGTTTGATGGTGGAAACCTGTGGCTTGGCAACATGACTGAGGTTTGTTTCTGGAACCGTGTTCCCTGGGAACATGACTGAGGTTTGATTCTGGACACCTTTGTGCTGGGACAATGACTGTGTTTTGATTGTGGAATCATGGGTCCTGCAAACATGACTGAGGTTTGATTCTGGAACCATGTGTCCTGGGAATATGACTGAGGTTTGATGGCAGAAACCTGTGGACTGGCAACATGACTGAGGTTTGATTGTAGAACCCTGTGCCCTGGAAATATGACTGTGGCCTGGTACTGGAAACCCATGGCCTGGGAATTTGACATTGGTTTGATTCTGCAACCCTGTGGCCTGGGAACATGATTGAGGCGTGATTCTGGAATCCTGTGGCCTGGGAACATGACATCTGTTTAGATTGTGGAATAATGTGCCCTGGGAATCTGACTGAGGCTTGGTTCTGGAACCCTGTGGACTGGGAGCATGACTGAGGTTTGATTGTAGAACCCTGTGCCCTGGAAACATGACTGTGGCCTGGTACTGGAAACCCATGGCCTAGGAATTTGACATTGGTTTGATTCTGGAACCCTGTGGCCTGGGAACATGACTGAGGTTTGATTCTGGAAAACTGTGGCCGGGTACTTGACTGAGGGTTGATGGCAGAAATCTGTGGACTGGGAACATGACTGAGGTTTGATTGTAGAACCCTGTGCCCTGGAAACATGACTGTGGCCTGGTACTGGAAACCCATGGCCTAGGAATTTGACATTGGTTTGATTCTGGAACCCTGTGGCCTGGGAACATGACTGAGGATTGATTCTGGAACCCTGTAGCCTGCGAACATAACTGAGGATTGTTTCTGGAACCCTGTGGCCTGGGAACATGACATCAGTGGATTCTGGAACCCTGTGGCCTGGGAACATGAGAACGGTTTAATTCTGGAACCCTGTGACCTGGGAACATGTCTGAGGTTTGATGGTGGAAACCTGTGGCTTGGCAACATGACTGAGGTTTGTTTCTTGAACCCTGTTCCCTGGGAACATGACTGAGGTTTGATTCTGGACACCTTTGTGCTGGGACAATGACTGTGTTTTGATTGTGGAATCATGGGTCCTGCAAACATGACTGAGGTTTGATTCTGGAACCATGTGTCCTGGGAATATGACTGAGGTTTGATTCTGGAAATCTGTGGCCTGGAAACTTGACTGAGGTTTCATGGCAGAAACCTGTGGACTGGCAACATGACTGAGGTTTGATTGTAGAACCCTGTGCCCTGGAAACATGACTGTGGGCTGGTACTGGAAACCCATGGCCTAGGAAGTTGACATTGGTTTGATTCTTGAACCCTGTGGCCTGGGAACATGACTGAGGCGTGATTCTGGAAAACTGTGGCCTGGGAATATGACTGAGGTTTGATTCTGGAAATCTGTGGCCTGGGAACTTGACTGAGGTTTGATGGCAGAAATCTGTGGACTGGCAACATGACTGAGGTTTGATTGTAGAACCCTGTGCCCTGGAAACATGACTGCGACCTGATATTTGAAACCCATGGCCTGGGAACTTGACATTGTTTTGATTCCGGAACCCTGTGGCCAGGAACAAGACTGAGGCGTGATTCTGGAATCCTGTGGCCTGGGAACATGACATCTGTTTAGATTGTGGAATACTGGGCCCTGGGAACCTGACTGAGGCTTGGTTCTGGAACCCTGTGGACTGGGAACATGACTGAGGATTTATTCTGGAATCCTGTGGCCTGGGAACATGACATCAGTGGATTCTTGAACCCTGTGGCCTGGGAACATGAGAACGGTTGGATTCTGGAACACTGTGGCCTGGGAACATGTCTGAGGTTTGATGGTGGAAACCTGTGGCTTGGCAACATGAATGAGGTTTGTTACTGGAACCCTGTTCCCTGGGAATATGACTGAGGTTTGATTCTGGACACCTTTGTCCTGGGAACATGACTGTGGTTTGATTGTGGAACCATGGGTCCTGCAAACATGACTGAGGTTTGATTCTGGAACCATGTGTCCTGGGAATATGACTGAGGTTTGATTCTGGAAATCTGTGGCCTGGGAACTTGACTGAGGTTTGATGGCAGAAACCTGTGGACTGGCAACATGACTGAGGTTTGATTGTAGAACCCTGTGCCCTGGAAACATGACTGTGGCCTGGTACTGGAAACCCATGGCCTAGGAATTTGACATTGGTTGGATTCTGGAACCCTGTGGCCTGGGAACATGACTGAGGCGTGATTCTGGAAAACTGTGGCCTGGGAGTATGACTGAGGTTTGATTCTGGAAATCTGTGGCCTGGGAACTTGACTGAGGTTTGATGGCAGAAATCTGTGGACTGGCAACATGACTGAGGTTTGATTGTAGAACCCTGTGCCCTGGAAACATGACTGCGACCTGATATTTGAAACCCATGGCCTGGGAACTTGACATTGTTTTGATTCCGGAACCCTGTGGCCAGGAACAAGACTGAGGCGTGATTCTGGAATCCTGTGGCCTGGGAACATGACATCTGTTTAGATTGTGGAATACTGGGCCCTGGGAACCTGACTGAGGCTTGGTTCTGGAACCCTGTGGACTGGGAACATGACTGAGGTTTTATTCTGGAATCCTGTGGCCTGGGAACATGACATCAGTGGATTCTTGAAACCTGTGGCCTGGGAACATGAGAACGGTTTGATTCTGGAACCCTGTGGCCTGGGAACATGTCTGAGGTTTGATGGTGGAAACCTGTGGATTGGCAACATGACTGAGGTTTGTTAGTGGAAACCTCTTCCCTGGGAACATGACTGAGGTTTGATTCTGGACACCTTTGTCCTGGGAACATGACTGTGGTTTGATTGTGGAACCATGGGTCCTGCAAACATGACTGAGGTTTTATTCTGGAACCATGTGTCCTGGGAATATGACTGAGGTTTGATTCTGGAAATCTGTGGCCTGGGAAGTTGACTGAGGTTTGATGGCAGAAACCTGTGGACTGGCAACATGACAGAGGTTTGATTGTAGAACCCTGTGGCCTGGAAATATGACTGTGGCCTGGTACTGGAAACCCATGGCCTGGGAAATTGACATTGGTTTGATTCTGCAACCCTGTGGCCTGGGAACATGATTGAGGCGTGATTCTGGAATCCTGTGGCCTGGGAACATGACATCTGTTTAGATTGTGGAATACTGGGCCCTGGGAACCTGACTGAGGCTTGGTTCTGGAACCCTGTGGACTGGGAGCATGACTGAGGTTTGATTGTAGAACCCTGTGCCCTGGAAACATGACTGTGGCCTGGTACTGGAAACCCATGGCCTAGGAATTTGACATTGGTTTGATTCTGGAACCCTGTGGCCTGGGAACATGACTGAGGTTTGATTCTGGAAAACTGTGGCCGGGTACTTGACTGAGGGTTGATGGCAGAAATCTGTGGATTGGGAACATGACTGAGGTTTGATTGTAGAACCCTGTGCCCTGGAAACATGACTGTGGCCTGGTACTGGAAACCCATGGCCTAGGAATTTGACATTGGTTTGATTCTGGAACCCTGTGTCCTGGGAACATGACTGAGGATTGATTCTGGAACCCTGTAGCCTGCGAACATAACTGAGGATTGTTTCTGGAACCCTGTGGCCTGGGAACATGACATCAGTGGATTCTGGAACCCTGTGGCCTGGGAACATGAGAACGGTTTAATTCTGGAACCCTGTGACCTGGGAACATGTCTGAGGTTTGATGGTGGAAACCTGTGGCTTGGCAACATGACTGAGGTTTGTTTCTGGAACCCTGTTCCCTGGGAACATGACTGAGGTTTGATTCTGGACACCTTTGTGCTGGGACAATGACTGTGTTTTGATTGTGGAATCATGGGTCCTGCAAACATAACTGAGGTTTGATTCTGGAACCATGTGTCCTGGGAATATGACTGAGGTTTGATTCTGGAAATCTGTGGCCTGGAAACTTGACTGAGGTTTGATGGCAGAAACCTGTGGACTGGCAACATGACTGAGCTTTGATTGTAGAACCCTGTGCCCTGGAAACATGACTGTGGGCTGGTACTGGAAACCCATGGCCGAGGAAGTTGACATTGGTTTGATTCTGGAACCCTGTGGCCTGGGAACATGACTGAGGCGTGATTCTGGAAAACTGTGGCCTGGGAATATGACTGAGGTTTGATTCTGGAAATCTGTGGCCTGGGAACTTGACTGAGGTTTGATGGCAGAAATCTGTGGACTGGCAACATGACTGAGGTTTGATTGTAGAACCCTGTGCCCTAGAAACATGACTGCGACCTGATATTTGAAACCCATGGCCTGGGAACTTGACATTGTTTTGATTCCGGAACCCTGTGGCCAGGAACAAGACTGAGGATTTATTCTGGAATCCTGTGGCCTGGGAACATGACATCAGTGGATTCTTGAACCCTGTGGCCTGGGAACATGAGAACGGTTGGATTCTGGAACACTGTGGCCTGGGAACATGTCTGAGGTTTGATGGTGGAAACCTGTGGCTTGGCAACATGAATGAGGTTTGTTACTGGAACCCTGTTCCCTGGGAATATGACTGAGGTTTGATTCTGGACACCTTTGTCCTGGGAACATGACTGTGGTTTGATTGTGGAACCATGGGTCCTGCAAACATGACTGAGGTTTGATTCTGGAACCATGTGTCCTGGGAATATGACTGAGGTTTGATTCTGGAAATCTGTGGCCTGGGAACTTGACTGAGGTTTGATGGCAGAAACCTGTGGACTGGCAACATGACTGAGGTTTGATTGTAGAACCCTGTGCCCTGGAAACATGACTGTGGCCTGGTACTGGAAACCCATGGCCTAGGAATTTGACATTGGTTGGATTCTGGAACCCTGTGGCCTGGGAACATGACTGAGGCGTGATTCTGGAAAACTGTGGCCTGGGAGTATGACTGAGGTTTGATTCTGGAAATCTGTGGCCTGGGAACTTGACTGAGGTTTGATGGCAGAAATCTGTGGACTGGCAACATGACTGAGGTTTGATTGTAGAACCCTGTGCCCTGGAAACATGACTGCGACCTGATATTTGAAACCCATGGCCTGGGAACTTGACATTGTTTTGATTCCGGAACCCTGTGGCCAGGAACAAGACTGAGGCGTGATTCTGGAATCCTGTGGCCTGGGAACATGACATCTGTTTAGATTGTGGAATACTGGGCCCTGGGAACCTGACTGAGGCTTGGTTCTGGAACCCTGTGGACTGGGAACATGACTGAGGTTTTATTCTGGAATCCTGTGGCCTGGGAACATGACATCAGTGGATTCTTGAAACCTGTGGCCTGGGAACATGAGAACGGTTGGATTCTGGAACCCTGTGGCCTGGGAACATGTCTGAGGTTTGATGGTGGAAACCTGTGGATTGGCAACATGACTGAGGTTTGTTAGTGGAAACCTCTTCCCTGGGAACATGACTGAGGTTTGATTCTGGACACCTTTGTCCTGGGAACATGACTGTGGTTTGATTGTGGAACCATGGGTCCTGCAAACATGACTGAGGTTTTATTCTGGAACCATGTGTCCTGGGAATATGACTGAGGTTTGATTCTGGAAATCTGTGGCCTGGGAAGTTGACTGAGGTTTGATGGCAGAAACCTGTGGACTGGCAACATGACAGAGGTTTGATTGTAGAACCCTGTGGCCTGGAAATATGACTGTGGCCTGGTAATGGAAACCCATGGCCTGGGAAATTGACATTGGTTTGATTCTGCAAACCTGTGGCCTGGGAACATGATTGAGGCGTGATTCTGGAATCCTGTGGCCTGGGAACATGACATCTGTTTAGATTGTGGAATACTGGGCCCTGGGAACCTGACTGAGGCTTGGTTCTGGAACCCTGTGGACTGGGAACATGACTGAGGTTTGATTGTAGAACCCTGTGCCCTGGAAACATGACTGTGGCCTGGTACTGGAAACCCATGGCCTAGGAATTTGACATTGGTTTGATTCTGGAACCCTGTGGCCTGGGAACATGACTGAGGTTTGATTCTGGAAAACTGTGGCCGGGTACTTGACTGAGGGTTGATGGCAGAAATCTGTGGACTGGGAACATGACTGAGGTTTGATTGTAGAACCCTGTGCCCTGGAAACATGACTGTGGCCTGGTACTGGAAACCCATGGCCTAGGAATTTGACATTGGTTTGATTCTGGAACCCTGTGTCCTGGGAACATGACTGAGGATTGATTCTGGAACCCTGTAGCCTGCGAACATAACTGAGGATTGTTTCTGGAACCCTGTGGCCTGGGAACATGACATCAGTGGATTCTGGAACCCTGTGGCCTGGGAACATGAGAACGGTTTAATTCTGGAACCCTGTGACCTGGGAACATGTCTGAGGTTTGATGGTGGAAACCTGTGGCTTGGCAACATGACTGAGGTTTGTTTCTGGAACCCTGTTCCCTGGGAACATGACTGAGGTTTGATTCTGGACACCTTTGTGCTGGGACAATGACTGTGTTTTGATTGTGGAATCATGGGTCCTGCAAAAATGACTGAGGTTTGATTCTGGAACCATGTGTCCTGGGAATATGACTGAGGTTTGATTCTGGAAATCTGTGGCCTGGAAACTTGACTGAGGTTTGATGGCAGAAACCTGTGGACTGGCAACATGACTGAGGTTTGATTGTAGAACCCTGTGCCCTGGAAACATGACTGTGGGCTGGTACTGGAAACCCATGGCCGAGGAAGTTGACATTGGTTTGATTCTGGAACCCTGTGGCCTGGGAACATGACTGAGGCATGATTCTGGAAAACTGTGGCCTGGGAATATGACTGAGGTTTGATTCTGGAAATCTGTGGCCTGGGAACTTGACTGAGGTTTGATGGCAGAAATCTGTGGACTGGCAACATGACTGAGGTTTGATTGTAGAACCCTGTGCCCTGGAAACATGACTGCGACCTGATATTTGAAACCCATGGCCTGGGAACTTGACATTGTTTTGATTCCGGAACCCTGTGGCCAGGAACAAGACTGAGGCGTGATTCTGGAATCCTGTGGCCTGGGAACATGACATCTGTTTAGATTGTGGAATACTGGGCCCTGGGAACCTGACTGAGGCTTGGTTCTGGAACCCTGTGGACTGGGAACATGACTGAGGATTTATTCTGGAATCCTGTGGCCTGGGAACATGACATCAGTGGATTCTTGAACCCTGTGGCCTGGGAACATGAGAACGGTTGGATTCTGGAACACTGTGGCCTGGGAACATGTCTGAGGTTTGATGGTGGAAACCTGTGGCTTGGCAACATGAATGAGGTTTGTTACTGGAACCCTGTTCCCTGGGAATATGACTGAGGTTTGATTCTGGACACCTTTGTCCTGGGAACATGACTGTGGTTTGATTGTGGAACCATGGGTCCTGCAAACATGACTGAGGTTTGATTCTGGAACCATGTGTCCTGGGAATATGACTGAGGTTTGATTCTGGAAATCTGTGGCCTGGGAACTTGACTGAGGTTTGATGGCAGAAACCTGTGGACTGGCAACATGACTGAGGTTTGATTGTAGAACCCTGTGCCCTGGAAACATGACTGTGGCCTGGTACTGGAAACCCATGGCCTAGGAATTTGACATTGGTTGGATTCTGGAACCCTGTGGCCTGGGAACATGACTGAGGCGTGATTCTGGAAAACTGTGGCCTGGGAGTATGACTGAGGTTTGATTCTGGAAATCTGTGGCCTGGGAACTTGACTGAGGTTTGATGGCAGAAAT
Source organism: Balaenoptera borealis (assembly GCF_965194805.1). NCBI lineage: Eukaryota > Metazoa > Chordata > Mammalia > Artiodactyla > Balaenopteridae > Balaenoptera > Balaenoptera borealis. The sequence goes on from NC_138875.1 coordinate 30,170,618, forward strand.
CTGTGGACTGGCAACATGACTGAGGTTTGATTGTAGAACCCTGTGCCCTGGAAACATGACTGCGACCTGATATTTGAAACCCATGGCCTGGGAACTTGACATTGTTTTGATTCCGGAACCCTGTGGCCAGGAACAAGACTGAGGCGTGATTCTGGAATCCTGTGGCCTGGGAACATGACATCTGTTTAGATTGTGGAATACTGGGCCCTGGGAACCTGACTGAGGCTTGGTTCTGGAACCCTGTGGACTGGGAACATGACTGAGGTTTTATTCTGGAATCCTGTGGCCTGGGAACATGACATCAGTGGATTCTTGAAACCTGTGGCCTGGGAACATGAGAACGGTTGGATTCTGGAACACTGTGGCCTGGGAACATGTCTGAGGTTTGATGGTGGAAACCTGTGGCTTGGCAACATGAATGAGGTTTGTTACTGGAACCCTGTTCCCTGGAAATATGACTGAGGTTTGATTCTGGACACCTTTGTCCTGGGAACATGACTGTGGTTTGATTGTGGAACCATGGGTCCTGCAAACATGACTGAGGTTTGATTCTGGAACCATGTGTCCTGGGAATATGACTGAGGTTTGATTCTGGAAATCTGTGGCCTGGGAACTTGACTGAGGTTTGATGGCAGAAACCTGTGGACTGGCAACATGACTGAGGTTTGATTGTAGAACCCTGTGCCCTGGAAACATGACTGTGGCCTGGTACTGGAAACCCATGGCCTAGGAATTTGACATTGGTTGGATTCTGGAACCCTGTGGCCTGGGAACATGACTGAGGCGTGATTCTGGAAAACTGTGGCCTGGGAATATGACTGAGGTTTGATTCTGGAAATCTGTGGCCTGGGAACTTGACTGAGGTTTGATGGCAGAAATCTGTGGACTGGCAACATGACTGAGGTTTGATTGTAGAACCCTGTGCCCTGGAAACATGACTGCGACCTGATATTTGAAACCCATGGCCTGGGAACTTGACATTGTTTTGATTCCGGAACCCTGTGGCCAGGAACAAGACTGAGGCGTGATTCTGGAATCCTGTTGCCTGGGAACATGACATCTGTTTAGATTGTGGAATACTGGGCCCTGGGAACCTGACTGAGGCTTGGTTCTGGAACCCTGTGGACTGGGAACATGACTGAGGTTTTATTCTGGAATCCTGTGGCCTGGGAACATGACATCAGTGGATTCTTGAACCCTGTGGCCTGGGAACATGTGAACGGTTTGATTCTGGAACCCTGTGGCCTGGGAACATGTCTGAGGTTTGATGGTGGAAACCTGTGGATTGGCAACATGACTGAGGTTTGTTACTGGAACCCTCTTCCCTGGGAACATGACTGAGGTTTGATTCTGGACACCTTTGTCCTGGGAACATGACTGTGGTTTGATTGTGGAACCATGGGTCCTGCAAACATGACTGAGGTTTTATTCTGGAACCATGTGTCCTGGGAATATGACTGAGGTTTGATTCTGGAAATCTGTGGCCTGGGAAGTTGACTGAGGTTTGATGGCAGAAACCTGTGGACTGGCAACATGACAGAGGTTTGATTGTAGAACCCTGTGGCCTGGAAATATGACTGTGGCCTGGTACTGGAAACCCATGGCCTGGGAAATTGACATTGGTTTGATTCTGCAACCCTGTGGCCTGGGAACATGATTGAGGCGTGATTCTGGAATCCTGTGGCCTGGGAACATGACATCTGTTTAGATTGTGGAATAATGTGCCCTGGGAATCTGACTGAGGCTTGGTTCTGGAACCCTGTGGACTGGGAACATGACTGAGGTTTGATTGTAGAACCCTGTGCCCTGGAAACATGACTGTGGCCTGGTACTGGAAACCCATGGCCTAGGAATTTGACATTGGTTTGATTCTGGAACCCTGTGGCCTGGGAACATGACTGAGGTTTGATTCTGGAAAACTGTGGCCGGGTACTTGACTGAGGGTTGATGGCAGAAATCTGTGGACTGGGAACATGACTGAGGTTTGATTGTAGAACCCTGTGCCCTGGAAACATGACTGTGGCCTGGTACTGGAAACCCATGGCCTAGGAATTTGACATTGGTTTGATTCTGGAACCCTGTGGCCTGGTTACATGACTGAGGATTGATTCTGGAACCCTGTAGCCTGCGAACATAACTGAGGATTGTTTCTGGAACCCTGTGGCCTGGGAACATGACATCAGTGGATTCTGGAACCCTGTGGCCTGGGAACATGAGAACGGTTTAATTCTGGAACCCTGTGACCTGGGAACATGTCTGAGGTTTGATGGTGGAAACCTGTGGCTTGGCAACATGACTGAGGTTTGTTTCTGGAACCCTGTTCCCTGGGAACATGACTGAGGTTTGATTCTGGACACCTTTGTGCTGGGACAATGACTGTGTTTTGATTGTGGAATCATGGGTCCTGCAAACATGACTGAGGTTTGATTCTGGAACCATGTGTCCTGGGAATATGACTGAGGTTTGATTCTGGAAATCTGTGGCCTGGAAACTTGACTGAGGTTTGATGGCAGAAACCTGTGGACTGGCAACATGACTGAGGTTTGATTGTAGAACCCTGTGGCCTGGAAATATGACTGTGGCCTGGTACTGGAAACCCATGGCCTGGGAAATTGACATTGGTTTGATTCTGCAACCCTGTGGCCTGGGAACATGATTGAGGCGTGATTCTGGAATCCTGTGGCCTGGGAACATGACATCTGTTTAGATTGTGGAATAATGTGCCCTGGGAATCTAACTGAGGCTTGGTTCTGGAACCCTGTGGACTGGGAACATGACTGAGGTTTGATTGTAGAACCCTGTGCCCTGGAAACATGACTGCGACCTGATATTTGAAACCCATGGCCTGGGAACTTGACATTGTTTTGATTCCGGAACCCTGTGGCCAGGAACAAGACTGAGGCGTGATTCTGGAATCCTGTGGCCTGGGAACATGACATCTGTTTAGATTGTGGAATACTGGGCCCTGGGAACCTGACTGAGGCTTGGTTCTGGAACCCTGTGGACTGGGAACATGACTGAGGATTTATTCTGGAATCCTGTGGCCTGGGAACATGACATCAGTGGATTCTGGAACCCTGTGGCCTGGGAACATGAGAACGGTTGGATTCTGGAACACTGTGGCCTGGGAACATGTCTGAGGTTTGATGGTGGAAACCTGTGGCTTGGCAACATGACTGAGGTTTGTTTCTGGAACCCTGTTCCCTGGGAATATGACTGAGGTTTGATTCTGGACACCTTTGTCCTGGGAACATGACTGTGGTTTGATTGTGGAACCATGGGTCCTGCAAACATGACTGAGGTTTGATTCTGGAACCATGTGTCCTGGGAATATGACTGAGGTTTGATTCTGGAAATCTGTGGCCTGGGAACTTGACTGAGGTTTGATGGCAGAAACCTGTGGACTGGCAACATGACTGAGGTTTGATTGTAGAACCCTGTGCCCTGGAAACATGACTGTGGGCTGGTACTGGAAACCCATGGCCTAGGAATTTGACATTGGTTGGATTCTGGAACCCTGTGGCCTGGGAACATGACTGAGGCGTGATTCTGGAAAACTGTGGCCTGGGAGTATGACTGAGGTTTGATTCTGGAAATCTGTGGCCTGGGAACTTGACTGAGGTTTGATGGCAGAAATCTGTGGACTGGCAACATGACTGAGGTTTGATTGTAGAACCCTGTGCCCTGGAAACATGACTGCGACCTGATATTTGAAACCCATGGCCTGGGAACTTGACATTGTTTTGATTCCGGAACCCTGTGGCCAGGAACAAGACTGAGGCGTGATTCTGGAATCCTGTGGCCTGGGAACATGACATCTGTTTAGATTGTGGAATACTGGGCCCTGGGAACCTGACTGAGGCTTGGTTCTGGAACCCTGTGGACTGGGAACATGACTGAGGTTTTATTCTGGAATCCTGTGGCCTGGGAACATGACATCAGTGGATTCTTGAACCCTGTGGCCTGGGAACATGAGAACGGTTGGATTCTGGAACCCTGTGGCCTAGGAACATGTCTGAGGTTTGATGGTGGAAACCTGTGGCTTGGCAACATGACTGAGGTTTGTTACTGGAACCCTCTTCCCTGGGAACATGACTGAGGTTTGATTCTGGACACCTTTGTCCTGGGAACATGACTGTGGTTTGATTGTGGAACCATGGGTCCTGCAAACATGACTGAGGTTTTATTCTGGAACCATGTGTCCTGGGAATATGACTGAGGTTTGATTCTGGAAATCTGTGGCCTGGGAAGTTGACTGAGGTTTGATGGCAGAAACCTGTGGACTGGCAACATGACAGAGGTTTGATTGTAGAACCCTGTGGCCTGGAAATATGACTGTGGCCTGGTACTGGAAACCCATGGCCTGGGAAATTGACATTGGTTTGATTCTGCAACCCTGTGGCCTGGGAACATGATTGAGGCGTGATTCTGGAATCCTGTGGCCTGGGAACATGACATCTGTTTAGATTGTGGAATAATGTGCCCTGGGAATCTGACTGAGGCTTGGTTCTGGAACCCTGTGGACTGGGAACATGACTGAGGTTTGATTGTAGAACCCTGTGCCCTGGAAACATGACTGTGGCCTGGTACTGGAAACCCATGGCCTAGGAATTTGACATTGGTTTGATTCTGGAACCCTGTGGCCTGGGAACATGACTGAGGTTTGATTCTGGAAAACTGTGGCCGGGTACTTGACTGAGGGTTGATGGCAGAAATCTGTGGACTGGGAACATGACTGAGGTTTGATTGTAGAACCCTATGCCCTGGAAACATGACTGTGGCCTGGTACTGGAAACCCATGGCCTAGGAATTTGACATTGGTTTGATTCTGGAACCCTGTGGCCTGGGAACATGACTGAGGATTGATTCTGGAACCCTGTAGCCTGCGAACATAACTGAGGATTGTTTCTGGAACCCTGTGGCCTGGGAACATGACATCAGTGGATTCTGGAACCCTGTGGCCTGGGAACATGAGAACGGTTTAATTCTGGAACCCTGTGACCTGGGAACATGTCTGAGGTTTGATGGTGGAAACCTGTGGCTTGGCAACATGACTGAGGTTTGTTTCTGGAACCCTGTTCCCTGGGAACATGACTGAGGTTTGATTCTGGACACCTTTGTGCTGGGACAATGACTGTGTTTTGATTGTGGAATCATGGTTCCTGCAAACATGACTGAGGTTTGATTCTGGAACCATGTGTCCTGGGAATATGACTGAGGTTTGATTCTGGAAATCTGTGGCCTGGGAACTTGACTGAGGTTTGATGGCAGAAACCTGTGGACTGGCAACATGACTGAGGTTTGATTGTAGAACCCTGTGCCCTGGAAACATGACTGTGGGCTGGTACTGGAAACCCATGGCCTAGGAATTTGACATTGGTTGCATTCTGGAACCCTGTGGCCTGGGAACATGACTGAGGCGTGATTCTGGAAAACTGTGGCCTGGGAATATGACTGAGGTTTGATTCTGGAAATCTGTGGCCTGGGAACTTGACTGAGGTTTGATGGCAGAAATCTGTGGACTGGCAACATGACTGAGGTTTGATTGTAGAACCCTGTGCCCTGGAAACATGACTGCGACCTGATATTTGAAACCCATGGCCTGGGAACTTGACATTGTTTTGATTCCGGAACCCTGTGGCCAGGAACAAGACTGAGGCGTGATTCTGGAATCCTGTGGCCTGGGAACATGACATCTGTTTAGATTGTGGAATACTGGGCCCTGGGAACCTGACTGAGGCTTGGTTCTGGAACCCTGTGGACTGGGAACATGACTGAGGTTTTATTCTGGAATCCTGTGGCCTGGGAACATGACATCAGTGGATTCTTGAACCCTGTGGCCTGGGAACATGAGAACGGTTGGATTCTGGAACCCTGTGGCCTAGGAACATGTCTGAGGTTTGATGGTGGAAACCTGTGGCTTGGCAACATGACTGAGGTTTGTTACTGGAACCCTCTTCCCTGGGAACATGACTGAGGTTTGATTCTGGACACCTTTGTCCTGGGAACATGACTGTGGTTTGATTGTGGAACCATGGGTCCTGCAAACATGACTGAGGTTTTATTCTGGAACCATGTGTCCTGGGAATATGACTGAGGCTTGATTCTGGAAATCTGTGGCCTGGGAAGTTGACTGAGGTTTGATGGCAGAAACCTGTGGACTGGCAACATGACAGAGGTTTGATTGTAGAACCCTGTGGCCTGGAAATATGACTGTGGCCTGGTACTGGAAACCCATGGCCTGGGAAATTGACATTGGTTTGATTCTGCAACCCTGTGGCCTGGGAACATGATTGAGGCGTGATTCTGGAATCCTGTGGCCTGGGAACATGACATCTGTTTAGATTGTGGAATAATGTGCCCTGGGAATCTGACTGAGGCTTGGTTCTGGAACCCTGTGGACTGGGAACATGACTGAGGTTTGATTGTAGAACCCTGTGCCCTGGAAACATGACTGTGGCCTGGTACTGGGAACCCATGGCCTAGGAATTTGACATTGGTTTGATTCTGGAACCCTGTGGCCTGGGAACATGACTGAGGTTTGATTCTGGAAAACTGTGGCCGGGTACTTGACTGAGGGTTGATGGCAGAAATCTGTGGACTGGGAACATGACTGAGGTTTGATTGTAGAACCCTATGCCCTGGAAACATGACTGTGGCCTGGTACTGGAAACCCATGGCCTAGGAATTTGACATTGGTTTGATTCTGGAACCCTGTGGCCTGGGAACATGACTGAGGATTGATTCTGGAACCCTGTAGCCTGCGAACATAACTGAGGATTGTTTCTGGAACCCTGTGGCCTGGGAACATGACATCAGTGGATTCTGGAACCCTGTGGCCTGGGAACATGAGAACGGTTTAATTCTGGAACCCTGTGACCTGGGAACATGTCTGAGGTTTGATGGTGGAAACCTGTGGCTTGGCAACATGACTGAGGTTTGTTTCTGGAACCCTGTTCCCTGGGAACATGACTGAGGTTTGATTCTGGACACCTTTGTGCTGGGACAATGACTGTGTTTTGATTGTGGAATCATGGTTCCTGCAAACATGACTGAGGTTTGATTCTGGAACCATGTGTCCTGGGAATATGACTGAGGTTTGATTCTGGAAATCTGTGGCCTGGGAACTTGACTGAGGTTTGATGGCAGAAACCTGTGGACTGGCAACATGACTGAGGTTTGATTGTAGAACCCTGTGCCCTGGAAACATGACTGTGGGCTGGTACTGGAAACCCATGGCCTAGGAATTTGACATTGGTTGCATTCTGGAACCCTGTGGCCTGGGAACATGACTGAGGCGTGATTCTGGAAAACTGTGGCCTGGGAATATGACTGAGGTTTGATTCTGGAAATCTGTGGCCTGGGAACTTGACTGAGGTTTGATGGCAGAAATCTGTGGACTGGCAACATGACTGAGGTTTGATTGTAGAACCCTGTGCCCTGGAAACATGACTGCGACCTGATATTTGAAACCCATGGCCTGGGAACTTGACATTGTTTTGATTCCGGAACCCTGTGGCCAGGAACAAGACTGAGGCGTGATTCTGGAATCCTGTGGCCTGGGAACATGACATCTGTTTAGATTGTGGAATACTGGGCCCTGGGAACCTGACTGAGGCTTGGTTCTGGAACCCTGTGGACTGGGAACATGACTGAGGATTTATTCTGGAATCCTGTGGCCTGGGAACATGACATCAGTGGATTCTGGAACCCTGTGGCCTGGGAACATGACTGAGGCGTGATTCTGGAAAACTGTGGCCTGGGAATATGACTGAGGTTTGATTCTGGAAATCTGTGGCCTGGGAAATTGACTGAAGTTTGATGGCAGAATCCTGTGGACTGGCAACATGACAGAGGTTTGATTGTTGAACCCTGTGGCCTGGAAACATGACTGTGGCCTGGTACTGGAAACCCATGGCCTAGGAATTTGACATTGGTTTGTTTCTGGAACCCTCTGGCCTGGGAACATGACGGAGGTTTCATTCTGGAACCCTGTAGGCTTCGATCATAACTGAGGATTGTTTCTGGAACCCTGTGGCCTGGGAACATGACATCAGTGGATTCTGGCACCCTGTGGCCTGGGAACATGAGAACGGTTTAATTCTGGAACCCTGTGACCTGGGAACATGTCTGAGGTTTGATGGTGGAAACCTGTGGCTTGGCAACATGACTGAGGTTTGTTTCTGGAACCCTGTTCCCTGGGAACATGACTGAGGTTTGATTCTGGACACCTTTGTGCTGGGAACATGACTGTGTTTTGATTGTGGAATCATGGGTCCTGCAAACATGACTTAGGTTTGATTCTGGAACCATGTGTCCTGGGAATATGACTGAGGTTTGATTCTGGAAATCTGTGGCCTGGGAACTTGACAGAGGTTTGATGGCAGAAACCTGGGGACTGGCAACATGACGGAGGTTTGATTGTAGAACCCTGTGCCCTGGAAACATGACTGTGGGCTGGTACTGGAAACCCATGGCCTACGAATTTGACATTGGTTTGTTTCTGGAACCCTGTGACCTGGGAACATGACTGAGGTTTGATTCTGGAAAACTGTGGTCGGGGACTTGACTGAGGTTTGATGGCAGAAATCTGTGGACTGGAAACATTACTGAGGTTTGATTGTAGAACCCTGTGCCCTGGAAACATGACTGCGACCTGATACTTGAAACCCATGGCCTGGGAACTTGACATTGGTTTGATTCTGGAACCCTTGGCCAGGGAACATGACTGATGCGTGATTCTGGAATCCTGTGGCCTAGGAACATGACATCTGTTTAGACTGTGGAATACTGTGCCCTGGGAACCTGACTGAGGCTTGGTTCTGGAACCCTGTGGACTGGGAACATGACTGAGGTTTTATTCTGGAATCCTGTGGCCTGGGAACATGACATCAGTGGATTCTTGAAACCTGTGGCCTGGGAACATGAGAACGGTTTGATTCTGGAACCCTGTGGCCTGGGAACATGGCTGAGGTTTGATGGTGGAAACCTGTGGCTTGGCAACATGACAGAAGTTTGTTTCTGGAACCCTGTTCCCTGGGAACATGACTGAGGTTTGATTCTGGACACCTTTGTCCTGGGAACATGACTGTGGTTTGATTGTGGAACCATGGGTCCTGCAAACATGACTGAGGTTTTATTCTGGAACCATGTGTCCTGGGAATATGACTGAGGTTTGATTCTGGAAATCTGTGGCCTGGGAAGTTGACTGAGGTTTGATGGCAGAAACCTGTGGACTGGCAACATGACAGAGGTTTGATTGTAGAACCCTGTGGCCTGGAAATATGACTGTGGCCTGGTACTGGAAACCCATGGCCTGGGAATTTGACATTGGTTTGATTCTGCAACCCTGTGGCCTGGGAACATGATTGAGGCGTGATTCTGGAATCCTGTGGCCTGGGAACATGACATCTGTTTAGATTGTGGAATAATGTGCCCTGGGAATCTGACTGAGGCTTGGTTCTGGAACCCTGTGGACTGGGAGCATGACTGAGGTTTGATTGTAGAACCCTGTGCCCTGGAAACATGACTGTGGCCTGGTACTGGAAACCCATGGCCTAGGAATTTGACATTGGTTTGATTCTGGAACCCTGTGGCCTGGGAACATGACTGAGGTTTGATTCTGGAAAACTGTGGCCGGGTACTTGACTGAGGGTTGATGGCAGAAATCTGTGGACTGGGAACATGACTGAGGATTGATTGTAGAACCCTGTGCCCTGGAAACATGACTGTGGCCTGGTACTGGAAACCCATGGCCTAGGAATTTGACATTGGTTTGATTCTGGAACCCTGTGGCCTGGGAACATGACTGAGGATTGATTCTGGAAACCTGTAGCCTGCGAACATAACTGAGGATTGTTTCTGGAACCCTGTGGCCTGGGAACATGACATCAGTGGATTCTGGAACCCTGTGGCCTGGGAACATGAGAACGGTTTAATTCTGGAACCCTGTGACCTGGGAACATGTCTGAGGTTTGATGGTGGAAACCTGTGGCTTGGCAACATGACTGAGGTTTGTTTCTGGAACCCTGTTCCCTGGGAACATGACTGAGGTTTGATTCTGGACACCTTTGTGCTGGGACAATGACTGTGTTTTGATTGTGGAATCATGGTTCCTGCAAACATGACTGAGGTTTGATTCTGGAACCATGTGTCCTGGGAATATGACTGAGGTTTGATTCTGGAAATCTGTGGCCTGGGAACTTGACTGAGGTTTGATGGCAGAAACCTGTGGACTGGCAACATGACTGAGGTTTGATTGTAGAACCCTGTGCCCTGGAAACATGACTGTGGGCTGGTACTGGAAACCCATGGCCTAGGAATTTGACATTGGTTGCATTCTGGAACCCTGTGGCCTGGGAACATGACTGAGGCGTGATTCTGGAAAACTGTGGCCTGGGAATATGACTGAGGTTTGATTCTGGAAATCTGTGGCCTGGGAACTTGACTGAGGTTTGATGGCAGAAATCTGTGGACTGGCAACATGACTGAGGTTTGATTGTAGAACCCTGTGCCCTGGAAACATGACTGCGACCTGATATTTGAAACCCATGGCCTGGGAACTTGACATTGTTTTGATTCCGGAACCCTGTGGCCAGGAACAAGACTGAGGCGTGATTCTGGAATCCTGTGGCCTGGGAACATGACATCTGTTTAGATTGTGGAATACTGGGCCCTGGGAACCTGACTGAGGCTTGGTTCTGGAACCCTGTGGACTGGGAACATGACTGAGGATTTATTCTGGAATCCTGTGGCCTGGGAACATGACATCAGTGGATTCTGGAACCCTGTGGCCTGGGAACATGACTGAGGCGTGATTCTGGAAAACTGTGGCCTGGGAATATGACTGAGGTTTGATTCTGGAAATCTGTGGCCTGGGAAATTGACTGAAGTTTGATGGCAGAATCCTGTGGACTGGCAACATGACAGAGGTTTGATTGTTGAACCCTGTGGCCTGGAAACATGACTGTGGCCTGGTACTGGAAACCCATGGCCTAGGAATTTGACATTGGTTTGTTTCTGGAACCCTCTGGCCTGGGAACATGACGGAGGTTTCATTCTGGAACCCTGTAGGCTTCGATCATAACTGAGGATTGTTTCTGGAACCCTGTGGCCTGGGAACATGACATCAGTGGATTCTGGCACCCTGTGGCCTGGGAACATGAGAACGGTTTAATTCTGGAACCCTGTGACCTGGGAACATGTCTGAGGTTTGATGGTGGAAACCTGTGGCTTGGCAACATGACTGAGGTTTGTTTCTGGAACCCTGTTCCCTGGGAACATGACTGAGGTTTGATTCTGGACACCTTTGTGCTGGGAACATGACTGTGTTTTGATTGTGGAATCATGGGTCCTGCAAACATGACTTAGGTTTGATTCTGGAACCATGTGTCCTGGGAATATGACTGAGGTTTGATTCTGGAAATCTGTGGCCTGGGAACTTGACTGAGGTTTGATGGCAGAAACCTTGGGACTGGCAACATGACTGAGGTTTGATTGTAGAACCCTGTGCCCTGGAAACATGACTGTGGGCTGGTACTGGAAACCCATGGCCTACGAATTTGACATTGGTTTGTTTCTGGAACCCTGTGACCTGGGAACATGACTGAGGTTTGATTCTGGAAAACTGTGGTCGGGGACTTGACTGAGGTTTGATGGCAGAAATCTGTGGACTGGAAACATTACTGAGGTTTGATTGTAGAACCCTGTGCCCTGGAAACATGACTGCGACCTGATACTTGAAACCCATGGCCTGGGAACTTGACATTGGTTTGATTCTGGAACCCTTGGCCAGGGAACATGACTGATGCGTGATTCTGGAATCCTGTGGCCTAGGAACATGACATCTGTTTAGACTGTGGAATACTGTGCCCTGGGAACCTGACTGAGGCTTGGTTCTGGAACCCTGTGGACTGGGAACATGACTGAGGTTTTATTCTGGAATCCTGTGGCCTGGGAACATGACATCAGTGGATTCTTGAAACCTGTGGCCTGGGAACATGAGAACGGTTTGATTCTGGAACCCTGTGGCCTGGGAACATGGCTGAGGTTTGATGGTGGAAACCTGTGGCTTGGCAACATGACAGAAGTTTGTTTCTGGAACCCTGTTCCCTGGGAACATGACTGAGGTTTGATTCTGGACACCTTTGTCCTGGGAACATGACTGTGGTTTGATTGTGGAACCATGGGTCCTGCAAACATGACTGAGGTTTTATTCTGGAACCATGTGTCCTGGGAATATGACTGAGGTTTGATTCTGGAAATCTGTGGCCTGGGAAGTTGACTGAGGTTTGATGGCAGAAACCTGTGGACTGGCAACATGACAGAGGTTTGATTGTAGAACCCTGTGGCCTGGAAATATGACTGTGGCCTGGTACTGGAAACCCATGGCCTGGGAATTTGACATTGGTTTGATTCTGCAACCCTGTGGCCTGGGAACATGATTGAGGCGTGATTCTGGAATCCTGTGGCCTGGGAACATGACATCTGTTTAGATTGTGGAATAATGTGCCCTGGGAATCTGACTGAGGCTTGGTTCTGGAACCCTGTGGACTGGGAGCATGACTGAGGTTTGATTGTAGAACCCTGTGCCCTGGAAACATGACTGTGGCCTGGTACTGGAAACCCATGGCCTAGGAATTTGACATTGGTTTGATTCTGGAACCCTGTGGCCTGGGAACATGACTGAGGTTTGATTCTGGAAAACTGTGGCCGGGTACTTGACTGAGGGTTGATGGCAGAAATCTGTGGACTGGGAACATGACTGAGGATTGATTGTAGAACCCTGTGCCCTGGAAACATGACTGTGGCCTGGTACTGGAAACCCATGGCCTAGGAATTTGACATTGGTTTGATTCTGGAACCCTGTGGCCTGGGAACATGACTGAGGATTGATTCTGGAACCCTGTAGCCTGCGAACATAACTGAGGATTGTTTCTGGAACCCTGTGGCCTGGGAACATGACATCAGTGGATTCTGGAACCCTGTGGCCTGGGAACATGAGAACGGTTTAATTCTGGAACCCTGTGACCTGGGAACATGTCTGAGGTTTGATGGTGGAAACCTGTGGCTTGGCAACATGACTGAGGTTTGTTTCTGGAACCCTGTTCCCTGGGAACATGACTGAGGTTTGATTCTGGACACCTTTGTGCTGGGACAATGACTGTGTTTTGATTGTGGAATCATGGGTCCTGCAAACATGACTGAGGTTTGATTCTGGAACCATGTGTCCTGGGAATATGACTGAGGTTTGATTCTGGAAATCTGTGGCCTGGAAACTTGACTGAGGTTTGATGGCAGAAACCTGTGGACTGGCAACATGACTGAGGTTTGATTGTAGAACCCTGTGGCCTGGAAATATGACTGTGGCCTGGTACTGGAAACCCATGGCCTGGGAAACTGACATTGGTTTGATTCTGCAACCCTGTGGCCTGGGAACATGATTGAGGCGTGATTCTGGAATCCTGTGGCCTGGGAACATGACATCTGTTTAGATTGTGGAATAATGTGCCCTGAGAATCTGACTGAGGCTTGGTTCTGGAACCCTGTGGACTGGGAACATGACTGAGGTTTGATTGTAGAACCCTGTGCCCTGGAAACATGACTGCGACCTGATATTTGAAACCCATGGCCTGGGAACTTGACATTGTTTTGATTCCGGAACCCTGTGGCCAGGAACAAGACTGAGGCGTGATTCTGGAATCCTGTGGCCTGGGAACATGACATCTGTTTAGATTGTGGAATACTGGGCCCTGGGAACCTGACTGAGGCTTGGTTCTGGAACCCTGTGGACTGGGAACATGACTGAGGATTCATTCTGGAATCCTGTGGCCTGGGAACATGACATCAGTGGATTCTGGAACCCTGTGGCCTGGGAACATGAGAACGGTTGGATTCTGGAACACTGTGGCCTGGGAACATGTCTGTGGTTTGATGGTGGAAACCTGTGGCTTGGCAACATGACTGAGGTTTGTTTCTGGAACCCTGTTCCCTGGGAATATGACTGAGGTTTGATTCTGGACACCTTTGTCCTGGGAACATGACTGTGGTTTGATTGTGGAACCATGGGTCCTGCAAACATGACTGAGGTTTGATTCTGGAACCATGTGTCCTGGGAATATGACTGTGGTTTGATTCTGGAAATCTGTGGCCTGGGAACTTGACTGAGGTTTGATGGCAGAAACCTGTGGACTGGCAACATGACTGAGGTTTGATTGTAGAACCCTGTGCCCTGGAAACATGACTGTGGCCTGGTACTGGAAACCCATGGCCTAGGAATTTGACATTGGTTGGATTCTGGAACCCTGTGGCCTGGGAACATGACTGAGGCGTGATTCTGGAAAACTGTGGCCTGGGAGTATGACTGAGGTTTGATTCTGGAAATCTGTGGCCTGGGAACTTGACTGAGGTTTGATGGCAGAAATCTGTGGACTGGCAACATGACTGAGGTTTGATTGTAGAACCCTGTGCCCTGGAAACATGACTGCGACCTGATATTTGAAACCCATGGCCTGGGAACTTGACATTGTTTTGATTCCGGAACCCTGTGGCCAGGAACAAGACTGAGGCGTGATTCTGGAATCCTGTGGCCTGGGAACATGACATCTGTTTAGATTGTGGAATACTGGGCCCTGGGAACCTGACTGAGGCTTGGTTCTGGAACCCTGTGGACTGGGAACATGACTGAGGTTTTATTCTGGAATCCTGTGGCCTGGGAACATGACATCAGTGGATTCTTGAAACCTGTGGCCTGGGAACATGAGAACGGTTTGATTCTGGAACCCTGTGGCCTGGGAACATGTCTGAGGTTTGATGGTGGAAACCTGTGGCTTGGCAACATGACTGAGGTTTGTTACTGGAACCCTCTTCCCTGGGAACATGACTGAGGTTTGATTCTGGACACCTTTGTCCTGGGAACATGACTGTGGTTTGATTGTGGAACCATGGGTCCTGCAAACATGACTGAGGTTTTATTCTGGAACCATGTGTCCTGGGAATATGACTGAGGTTTGATTCTGGAAATCTGTGGCCTGGGAAGTTGACTGAGGTTTGATGGCAGAAACCTGTGGACTGGCAACATGACAGAGGTTTGATTGTAGAACCCTGTGGCCTGGAAATATGACTGTGGCCTGGTACTGGAAACCCATGGCCTGGGAAATTGACATTGTTTTGATTCTGAAACCCTGTGGCCTGGGAACATGACTGAGGCGTGATTCTGGAATCCTGTGGCCTGGGAACATGACATCTGTTTAGATTGTGGAATAATGTGCCCTGGGAATCTGACTGAGGCTTGGTTCTGGAACCCTGTGGACTGGGAACATGACTGAGGCGTGATTCTGGAAAACTGTGGCCTGGGAGTATGACTGAGGTTTGATTCTGGAAATCTGTGGCCTGGGAACTTGACTGAGGTTTGATGGCAGAAACCTTGGGACTGGCAACATGACTGAGGTTTGATTGTAGAACCCTGTGCCCTGGAAACATGACTGTGGGCTGGTACTGGAAACCCATGGCCTACGAATTTGACATTGGTTTGTTTCTGGAACCCTGTGACCTGGGAACATGACTGAGGTTTGATTCTGGAAAACTGTGGTCGGGGACTTGACTGAGGTTTGATGGCAGAAATCTGTGGACTGGAAACATTACTGAGGTTTGATTGTAGAACCCTGTGCCCTGGAAACATGACTGCGACCTGATACTTGAAACCCATGGCCTGGGAACTTGACATTGGTTTGATTCTGGAACCCTTGGCCAGGGAACATGACTGATGCGTGATTCTGGAATCCTGTGGCCTAGGAACATGACATTTGTTTAGACTGTGGAATACTGTGCCCTGGGAACCTGACTGAGGCTTGGTTCTGGAACCCTGTGGACTGGGAACATGACTGAGGTTTTATTCTGGAATCCTGTGGCCTGGGAACATGACATCAGTGGATTCTTGAAACCTGTGGCCTGGGAACATGAGAACGGTTTGATTCTGGAACCCTGTGGCCTGGGAACATGGCTGAGGTTTGATGGTGGAAACCTGTGGCTTGGCAACATGACAGAAGTTTGTTTCTGGAACCCTGTTCCCTGGGAACATGACTGAGGTTTGATTCTGGACACCTTTGTCCTGGGAACATGACTGTGGTTTGATTGTGGAACCATGGGTCCTGCAAACATGACTGAGGTTTTATTCTGGAACCATGTGTCCTGGGAATATGACTGAGGTTTGATTCTGGAAATCTGTGGCCTGGGAAGTTGACTGAGGTTTGATGGCAGAAACCTGTGGACTGGCAACATTACAGAGGTTTGATTGTAGAACCCTGTGGCCTGGAAATATGACTGTGGCCTGGTACTGGAAACCCATGGCCTGGGAAATTGACATTGGTTTGATTCTGCAACCCTGTGGCCTGGGAACATGATTGAGGCGTGATTCTGGAATCCTGTGGCCTGGGAACATGACATCTGTTTAGATTGTGGAATAATGTGCCCTGGGAATCTGACTGAGGCTTGGTTCTGGAACCCTGTGGACTGGGAACATGACTGAGGTTTGATTGTAGAACCCTGTGCCCTGGAAACATGACTGTGGCCTGGTACTGGAAACCCATGGCCTAGGAATTTGACATTGGTTTGATTCTGGAACCCTGTGGCCTGGGAACATGACTGAGGTTTGATTCTGGAAAACTGTGGCCGGGTACTTGACTGAGGGTTGATGGCAGAAATCTGTGGACTGGGAACATGACTGAGGTTTGATTGTAGAACCCTGTGCCCTGGAAACATGACTGTGGCCTGGTACTGGAAACCCATGTCCTAGGAATTTGACATTGGTTTGATTCTGGAACCCTGTGGCCTGGGAACATGACTGAGGATTGATTCTGGAAACCTGTAGCCTGCGAACATAACTGAGGATTGTTTCTGGAACCCTGTGGCCTGGGAACATGACATCAGTGGATTCTGGAACCCTGTGGCCTGGGAACATGAGAACGGTTTAATTCTGGAACCCTGTGACCTGGGAACATGTCTGAGGTTTGATGGTGGAAACCTGTGGCTTGGCAACATGACTGAGGTTTGTTTCTGGAACCCTGTTCCCTGGGAACATGACTGAGGTTTGATTCTGGACACCTTTGTGCTGGGACAATGACTGTGTTTTGATTGTGGAATCATGGGTCCTGCAAACATGACTGAGGTTTGATTCTGGAACCATGTGTCCTGGGAATATGACTGAGGTTTGATTCTGGAAATCTGTGGCCTGGAAACTTGACTGAGGTTTGATGGCAGAAACCTGTGGACTGGCAACATGACTGAGGTTTGATTGTAGAACCCTGTGGCCTGAAAATATGACTGTGGCCTGGTACTGGAAACCCATGGCCTGGGAAACTGACATTGGTTTGATTCTGCAACCCTGTGGCCTGGGAACATGATTGAGGCGTGATTCTGGAATCCTGTGGCCTGGGAACATGACATCTGTTTAGATTGTGGAATAATGTGCCCTGGGAATCTGACTGAGGCTTGGTTCTGGAACCCTGTGGACTGGGAACATGACTGAGGTTTGATTGTAGAACCCTGTGCCCTGGAAACATGACTGCGACCTGATATTTGAAACCCATGGCCTGGGAACTTGACATTGTTTTGATTCCGGAACCCTGTGGCCAGGAACAAGACTGAGGCGTGATTCTGGAATCCTGTGGCCTGGGAACATGACATCTGTTTAGATTGTGGAATACTGGGCCCTGGGAACCTGACTGAGGCTTGGTTCTGGAACCCTATGGACTGGGAACATGACTGAGGATTCATTCTGGAATCCTGTGGCCTGGGAACATGACATCAGTGGATTCTGGAACCCTGTGGCCTGGGAACATGAGAACGGTTGGATTCTGGAACACTGTGGCCTGGGAACATGTCTGAGGTTTGATGGTGGAAACCTGTGGCTTGGCAACATGACTGAGGTTTGTTTCTGGAACCCTGTTCCCTGGGAATATGACTGAGGTTTGATTCTGGACACCTTTGTCCTGGGAACATGACTGTGGTTTGATTGTGGAACCATGGGTCCTGCAAACATGACTGAGGTTTGATTCTGGAACCATGTGTCCTGGGAATATGACTGTGGTTTGATTCTGGAAATCTGTGGCCTGGGAAGTTGACTGAGGTTTGATGGCAGAAACCTGTGGACTGGCAACATGACTGAGGTTTGATTGTAGAACCCTGTGCCCTGGAAACATGACTGTGGCCTGGTACTGGAAACCCATGGCCTAGGAATTTGACATTGGTTGGATTCTGGAACCCTGTGGCCTGGGAACATGACTGAGGCGTGATTCTGGAAAACTGTGGCCTGGGAGTATGACTGAGGTTTGATTCTGGAAATCTGTGGCCTGGGAACTTGACTGAGGTTTGATGGCAGAAATCTGTGGACTGGCAACATGACTGAGGTTTGATTGTAGAACCCTGTGCCCTGGAAACATGACTGCGACCTGATATTTGAAACCCATGGCCTGGGAACTTGACATTGTTTTGATTCCGGAACCCTGTGGCCAGGAACAAGACTGAGGCGTGATTCTGGAATCCTGTGGCCTGGGAACATGACATCTGTTTAGATTGTGGAATACTGGGCCCTGGGAACCTGACTGAGGCTTGGTTCTGGAACCCTGTGGACTGGGAACATGACTGAGGTTTTATTCTGGAATCCTGTGGCCTGGGAACATGACATCAGTGGATTCTTGAAACCTGTGGCCTGGGAACATGAGAACGGTTTGATTCTGGAACCCTGTGGCCTGGGAACATGTCTGAGGTTTGATGGTGGAAACCTGTGGCTTGGCAACATGACTGAGGTTTGTTACTGGAACCCTCTTCCCTGGGAACATGACTGAGGTTTGATTCTGGACACCTTTGTCCTGGGAACATGACTGTGGTTTGATTGTGGAACCATGGGTCCTGCAAACATGACTGAGGTTTTATTCTGGAACCATGTGTCCTGGGAATATGACTGAGGTTTGATTCTGGAAATCTGTGGCCTGGGAAGTTGACTGAGGTTTGATGGCAGAAACCTGTGGACTGGCAACATGACAGAGGTTTGATTGTAGAACCCTGTGGCCTGGAAATATGAGTGAGGCCTGGTACTGGAAACCCATGGCCTGGGAAATTGACATTGTTTTGATTCTGAAACCCTGTGGCCTGGGAACATGACTGAGGCGTGATTCTGGAATCCTGTGGCCTGGGAACATGACATCTGTTTAGATTGTGGAATAATGTGCCCTGGGAATCTGACTGAGGCTTGGTTCTGGAACCCTGTGGACTGGGAACATGACTGAGGCGTGATTCTGGAAAACTGTGGCCTGGGAGTATGACTGAGGTTTGATTCTGGAAATCTGTGGCCTGGGAACTTGACTGAGGTTTGGTGGCAGAAATCTGTGGACTGGCAACATGACTGAGGTTTGATTGTAGAACCCTGTGCCCTGGAAACATGACTGCGACCTGATATTTGAAACCCATGGCCTGGGAACTTGACATTGTTTTGATTCCGGAACCCTGTGGCCAGGAACAAGACTGAGGCGTGATTCTGGAATCCTGTGGCCTGGGAACATGACATCTGTTTAGATTGTGGAATACTGGGCCCTGGGAACCTGACTGAGGCTTGGTTCTGGAACCCTGTGGACTGGGAACATGACTGAGGTTTTATTCTGGAATCCTATGGCCTGGGAACATGACATCAGTGGATTCTTGAAACCTGTGGCCTGGGAACATGAGAACGGTTTGATTCTGGAACCCTGTGGCCTGGGAACATGTCTGAGGTTTGATGGTGGAAACCTGTGGCTTGGCAACATGACTGAGGTTTGTTACTGGAACCCTCTTCCCTGGGAACATGACTGAGGTTTGATTCTGGACACCTTTGTCCTGGGAACATGACTGTGGTTTGATTGTGGAACCATGGGTCCTGCAAACATGACTGAGGTTTGATTCTGGAACCATGTGTCCTGGGAATATGACTGAGGTTTGATTCTGGAAATCTGTGGCCTGGGAAGTTGACTGAGGTTTGATGGCAGAAACCTGTGGACTGGCAACATGACAGAGGTTTGATTGTAGAACCCTGTGGCCTGGAAATATGACTGTGGCCTGGTACTGGAAACCCATGGCCTGGGAAATTGACATTGGTTTGATTCTGAAACCCTGTGGCCTGGGAACATGATTGAGGCGTGATTCTGGAAACCTGTGGCCTGGGAACATGACATCTGTTTAGATTGTGGCATACTGTTCCCTGGGAACCGGACTGAAGGCTTGATTCTGGAATCCTGTGGACTGGGAAAAAGACTGAGTTTTTATTCTGGAACCATGTGTCCTGGGAATATGACTGATGTTAGATCGTGGAATCCTGTTTCCTGGGAACATGACATCGGTTTGGATTCTGGTACCCTGTTGCCTGGGAACATGAAATCGGTTTGATTGTGGAAACCTGTGGTCTGGGAATATGACTGAGGTTTGATGGTGGTACCCTCTGGCCTGGCAACATGACTGAGGTTTGATTCTGGATCCCTGTGGCCTGGGAACATGACTGAGGCTTGATTCTGGAACCCTGTGGCCTGGGAATATGTCTGAGGTTTGATGGTGGAAAACTGTGGCTTGGCAAAATGACTGAGGTTTGTTACTGGAACCCTGTTCCCTGGGAACATGACTGAGGTTTGATTCTGGACACCTTTGTCTAGGGAACATGACTGTGGTTTGATTGTGGAACCGTGGGTCCTGCCAACATGACTGAGGTTTTTTTTCTGGAACCATGTGTCCTGGGAATATGACTGAGGTTTGATTCTGGAAATCTGTGACCTGGGAAATTGACTGAAGTTTGATGGCAGAATCCTGTGGACTGGCAACATGACAGAGGTTTGATTGTTGAACCCTGTGGCCTGGAAACATGACTGTGGCCTGGTACTGGAAACCCATGGCCTAGGAATTTGACATTGGTTTGTTTCTGGAACCCTCTGGCCTGGGAACATGACGGAGGTTTGATTCTGGAACCCTGTAGGCTTCGAACATAACTGAGGATTGTTTCTGGAACCCTGTGGCCTGGGAACATGACATCAGTGGATTCTGGCACCCTGTGGCCAGGGAACATGAGAACGGTTTAATTCTGGAACCCTGTGACCTGGGAACATGTCTGAGGTTTGATGGTGGAAACCTGTGGCTTGGCAACATGACTGAGGCTTGTTTCTGGAACCCTGTTCCCTGGGAACATGACTGAGGTTTGATTCTGGACACCTTTGTGCTGGGACAATGACTGTGTTTTGATTGTGGAATCATGGGTCCTGCAAACATGACTTAGGTTTGATTCTGGAACCATGTGTCCTGGGAATATGACTGAGGTTTGATTCTGGAAATCTGTGGCCTGGGAACTTGACAGAGGTTTGATGGCAGAAACCTGGGGACTGGCAACATGACTGAGGTTTGATTGTAGAACCCTGTGCCCTGGAAACATGACTGTGGACTGGTACTGGAAACCCATGGCCTAAGAATTTGACATTGGTTTGTTTCTGGAACCCTATGACCTGGGAACATGACTGAGGTTTGATTCTGGAAATCTGTGGCCTGGGAACTTGACTGAGGTTTAATGGCAGAAATCTGTGGACTGGCAACATGACTGAGGTTTGATTGTAGAACCCTGTGCCCTGGAAACATGACTGCGACCTGATATTTGAAACCCATGGCCTAGGAACTTGACATTGGTTTTCATTCCGGAACCCTGTGGCCAGGAACAAGACTGAGGAGTGATTCTGGAAACCTGTGGCCTGGGAACATGACATCTGTTTAGATTGTGGAATACTGGGCCCTGGGAACCTGACTGAGGCTTGGTTCTGGAACCCTGTGGACTGGGAACATGACTGAGGTTTTATTCTGGAATCCTGTGGCCTGGGAACATGACATCAGTGGATTCTTGAAACCTGTGGCCTGGGAACATGAGAACGGTTTGATTCTGGAACCCTGTGACCTGGGAACAAGTCTGAGGTTTGATTGTGGAAACCTGTGGCTTGGCAACATGACTGAGGTTTGTTACTGGAACCCTGTTCCCTGGGAACATGACTGAGGTTTGATTCTGGACACCTTTTTCCTGGGAACATGACTGTGGTTTGATTGTGGAACCATGGGTCCTGCAAACATGACTGAGGTTTTATTTTGGAACCATGTGTCCTGGGAATATGACTGAGGTTTGATTCTGGAAATCTGTGGCCTGGGAACTTGACTGAGGTTTGATGGCAGAAACCTGTGGACTGGCAACATGACAGAGGTTTGATTGTAGAACCCTGTGGCCTGGAAATATGACTGTGGCCTGGTACTGGAAACCCATGGCCTGGGAAATTGACATTGATTTGATTCTGCAACCCTGTGGCCTGGGAACATGATTGAGGCCTGATTTTGGAAACCTGTGGCCTGGGAACATGACATCTGTTTAGATTGTGGCATACTGTGCCCTGGGAACCGGACTGAAGGCTTGGTTCTGGAATCCTGTGGACTGGGAACAAGACTGAGGTTTGATTCTGGAACCATGTGGCCTGGGAATATGACTGATGTTAGATCGTGGAATCCTGTGGCCTGGGAACATGACATCGGTTTGATTGTGGAAACCTGTGGTCTGGGAATATGACTGAGGTTTGATGGTGGTACCCTCTGGCCTGGCAACATGACTGAGGTTTGATTCTGGATCCCTGTGGCCTGGGAACATGACTGAGGCGTGATTCTGGAATCCTGTGGCCTGGGAACATGACATCTGTTTAGATTGTGGAATACTGTGCCCTGGGAATCTGACTGAGGCTTGGTTCTGGAACCCTGTGGACTGGGAACATGACTGAGGTTTGATTGTAGAACCCTGTGCCCTGGAAACATGACTGTGGCCTGGTACTGGAAACCCATGGCCTAGGAATTTGACATTGGTTTGATTCTGGAACCCTGTGGCCTGGGAACATGATTGAGGTTTGATTCTGGAAAACTGTGGCCGGGTACTTGACTGAGGGTTGATGGCAGTAATCTGTGGACTGGGAACATGACTGAGGTTTGATTGTAGAACCCTGTGCCCTGGAAACATGACTGTGGCCTGGTACTGGAAACCCATGGTCTAGGAATTTGACATTGGTTTGATTCTGGAACCCTGTGGCCTGGGAACATGACTGAGGATTGATTCTGGAACCCTGTAGCCTGCGAACATAACTGAGGATTGTTTCTGGAACCCTGTGGCCTGGGAACATGACATCAGTGGATTCTGGAACCCTGTGGCCTGGGAACATGAGAACGGTTTAATTCTGGAACCCTGTGACCTGGGAACATGTCTGAGGTTTGATGGTGGAAACCTGTGGCTTGGCAACATGACTGAGGTTTGTTTCTGGAACCCTGTTCCCTGGGAACATGACTGACGTTTGATTCTGGACAACTTTGTGCTTGGACAATGACTGTGTTTTGATTGTGGAATCATGGGTCCTGCAAACATGACTGAGGTTTGATTCTGGAACCATGTGTCCTGGGAATATGACTGAGGTTTGATTCTGGAAATCTGTGGCCTGGAAACTTGACTGAGGTTTGATGGCAGAAACCTGTGGACTGGCAACATGACTGAGGTTTGATTGTAGAACCCTGTGCCCTGGAAACATGACTGTGGGCTGGTACTGGAAACCCATGGCCTAGGAATTTGACATTGGTTGGATTCTGGAACCCTGTGGCCTGGGAACATGACTGAGGCGTGATTCTGGAAAACTGTGGCCTGGGAATATGACTGAGGTTTGATTCTGGAAATCTGTGGCCTGGGAACTTGACTGAGGTTTGATGGCAGAAATCTGTGGACTGGCAACATGACTGAGGTTTGATTGTAGAACCGTGTTCCCTAGAAACATGACTGCGACCTGATATTTGAAACCCATGGCCTGGGAACTTGACATTGTTTTGATTCCGGAACCCTGTGGCCAGGAACAAGACTGAGGCGTGATTCTGGAATCCTGTGGCCTGGGAACATGACATCTGTTTAGATTGTGGAATACTGGGCCCTGGGAACCTGACTGAGGCTTGGTTCTGGAACCCTGTGGACTGGGAACATGACTGAGGTTTTATTCTGGAATCCTGTGGCCTGGGAACATGACATCAGTGGATTCTTGAACCCTGTGGCCTGGGAACATGAGAACGGTTGGATTCTGGAACACTGTGGCCTGGGAACATGTCTGAGGTTTGATGGTGGAAACCTGTGGCTTGGCAACATGAATGAGGTTTGTTACTGGAACCCTGTTCCCTGGGAATATGACTGAGGTTTGATTCTGGACAACTTTGTCCTGGGAACATGACTGTGGTTTGACTGTGGAACCATGGGTCCTGCAAACATGACTGAGGTTTGATTCTGGAACCATGTGTCCTGGGGTTATGACTGAGGTTTGATTCTGGAAATCTGTGGCCTGGGAACTTGACTGAGGTTTGATGGCAGAAACCTGTGGACTGGCAACATGACTGAGGTTTGATTGTAGAACCCTGTGGCCTGGAAACATGACTGTGGCCTGGTACTGGAAACCCATGGCCTAGGAATTTGACATTTGTTGGATTCTGGAACCCAGTGGCCTGGGAACATGTCTGAGGTTTGATGGTGGAAACCTGTGGCTTGGCAACATGACTGAGGTTTGTTACTGGAACCCTCTTCCCTGGGAACATGACTGAGGTTTGATTCTGGACACCTTTGTCCTGGGAACATGACTGTGGTTTGATTGTGGAACCATGGGTCCTGCAAACATGACTGAGGTTTTATTCTGGAACCATGTGTCCTGGGAATATGACTGAGGTTTGATTCTGGAAATCTGTGGCCTGGAAACTTGACTGAGGTTTGATGGCAGAAACCTGTGGACTGGCAACATGACTGAGGTTTGATTGTAGAACCCTGTGGCCTGGAAATATGACTGTGGCCTGATACTGGAAACCCATGGCCTGGGAAATTGACATTGGTTTGATTCTGCAACCCTGTGGCCTGGGAACATGATTGAGGCCTGATTCTGGAAACCTGTGGCCTGGGAACATGACATCTGTTTAGATTGTGGCATACTGTGCCCTGGGAACCGGACTGAGGCTTGGTTCTGGAACCCTGTGGACTGGGAACATGACTGAGGTTTGATTGTAGAACCCTGTGCCCTGGAAACATGACTGTGGCCTGGTACTGGAAACCCATGGCCTAGGAATTTGACATTGGTTTGATTCTGGAACCCTGTGGCCTGGGAACATGACTGAGGTTTGATTCTGGAAAACTGTGGCCGGGTACTTGACTGAGGGTTGATGGCAGAAATCTGTGGACTGGGAACATGACTGAGGTTTGATTGTAGAACCCTGTGCCCTGGAAACATGACTGTGGCCTGGTACTGGAAACCCATGGCCTAGGAATTTGACATTGGTTTGATTCTGGAACCCTGTGGCCTGGGAACATGACTGAGGATTGATTCTGGAACCCTGTAGCCTGCGAACATAACTGAGGATTGTTTCTGGAACCCTGTGGCCTGGGAACATGACATCAGTGGATTCTGGAACCCTGTGGCCTGGGAACATGAGAACGGTTTAATTCTGGAACCCTGTGACCTGGGAACATGTCTGAGGTTTGATGGTGGAAACCTGTGGCTTAGCAACATGACTGAGGTTTGTTTCTGGAACCCTGTTCCCTGGGAACATGACTGAGGTTTGATTCTGGACACCTTTGTGCTGGGACAATGACTGTGTTTTGATTGTGGAATCATGGGTCCTGCAAACATGACTGAGGTTTGATTCTGGAACCATGTGTCCTGGGAATATGACTGAGGTTTGATTCTGGAAATCTGTGGCCTGGAAACTTGACTGAGGTTTGATGGCAGAAACCTGTGGACTGGCAACATGACTGAGGTTTGATTGTAGAACCCTGTGCCCTGGAAACATGACTGTGGGCTGGTACTGGAAACCCATGGCCTAGGAATTTGACATTGGTTGGATTCTGGAACCCTGTGGCCTGGGAACATGACTGAGGCGTGATTCTGGAAAACTGTGGCCTGGGAATATGACTGAGGTTTGATTCTGGAAATCTGTGGCCTGGGAACTTGACTGAGGTTTGATGGCAGAAATCTGTGGACTGGCAACATGACTGAGGTTTGATTGTAGAACCGTGTTCCCTGGAAACATGACTGCGACCTGATATTTGAAACCCATGGCCTGGGAACTTGACATTGTTTTGATTCAGGAACCGTGTGGCCAGGAACAAGACTGAGGCGTGATTCTGGAATCCTGTGTCCTGGGAACATGACATCTGTTTAGATTGTGGAATACTGGGCCCTGGGAACCTGACTGAGGCTTGGTTCTGGAACCCTGTGGACTGGGAACATGACTGAGGATTTATTCTGGAATCCTGTGGCCTGGGAACATGACATCAGTGGATTCTGGAACCCTGTGGCCTGGGAACATGAGAACGGTTGGATTCTGGAACCCTGTGACCTGGGAACATGTCTGAGGTTTGATGGTGGAAACCTGTGGCTTGGCAACATGAATGAGGTTTGTTACTGGAACCCTGTTCCCTGGGAATATGACTGAGGTTTGATTCTGGACACCTTTGTCCTGGGAACATGACTGTGGTTTGATTGTGGAAGCATGGGTCCTGCAAACATGACTGAGGTTTGATTCTGGAACCATGTGTCCTGGGAATATGACTGAGGTTTGATTCTGGAAATCTGTGGCCTGGGAACTTGACTGAGGTTTGATGGCAGAAACCTGTGGACTGGCAACATGACTGAGGTTTGATTGTAGAACCCTGTGCCCTGGAAACATGACTGTGGCCTGGTACTGGAAACCCATGGCCTAGGAATTTGACATTGGTTGGATTCTGGAATCCTGTGGCCTGGGAACATGACTGAGGCGTGATTCTGGAAAACTGTGGCCTGGGAATATGACTGAGGTTTGATTCTGGAAATCTGTGGCCTGGGAACTTGACTGAGGTTTGATGGCAGAAATCTGTGGACTGGCAACATGACTGAGGTTTGATTGTAGAACCCTGTGCCCTGGAAACATGACTGCGACCTGATATTTGAAACCCATGGCCTGGGAACTTGACATTGTTTTGATTCCGGAACCCTGTGGCCAGGAACAAGACTGAGGCGTGATTCTGGAATCCTGTGGCCTGGGAACATGACATCTGTTTAGATTGTGGAATACTGGGCCCTGGGAACCTGACTGAGGCTTGGTTCTGGAACCCTGTGGACTGGGAACATGACTGAGGTTTTATTCTGGAATCCTGTGGCCTGGGAACATGACATCAGTGGATTCTTGAAACCTGTGGCCTGGGAACATGAGAACGGTTAGATTCTGGAACCCTGTGGCCTGGGAACATGTCTGAGGTTTGATGGTGGAAACCTGTGGCTTGGGAACATGACTGAGGTTTGTTACTGGAACCCTCTTCCCTGGGAACATGACTGAGGTTTGATTCTGGACACCTTTGTCCTGGGAACATGACTGTGCTTTGATTGTGGAAGCATGGGTCCTGCAAACATGACTGAGGTTTTATTCTGGAACCATGTGTCCTGGGAATATGACTGAGGTTTGATTCTGGAAATCTGTGGCCTGGGAAGTTGACTGAGGTTTGATTGTAGAACCCTGTGGCCTGGAAATATGACTGTGGCCTGGTACTGGAAACCCATGGCCTGGGAAATTGACATTGGTTTGATTCTGAAACCCTGTGGCCTGGGAACATGATTGAGGCGTGATTCTGGAAACCTGTGGCCTGGGAACATGACATCTGTTTGGATTGTGGCATACTGTGCCCTGGGAACCGGACTGAAGGCTTGGTTCTGGAATCCTGTGGAGTGGGAACAAGACTGAGATTTTATTCTGGAACCATGTGTCCTGGGAATATGACTGAGGTTTGATTCTGGAAATCTGTGGCCTGGAAACTTGACTGAGGTTTGATGGCAGAAACCTGTGGACTGGCAACATGACTGAGGTTTGATTGTAGAACCCTGTGGCCTGGAAATATGACTGTGGCCTGATACTGGAAACCCATGGCCTGGGAAATTGACATTGGTTTGATTCTGCAACCCTGTGGCCTGGGAACATGATTGAGGCCTGATTCTGGAAACCTGTGGCCTGGGAACATGACATCTGTTTAGATTGTGGCATACTGTGCCCTGGGAACCGGACTGAAGGCTTGGTTCTGGAATCCTGTGGACTGGGAACAAGACTGAGGTTTGATGCTGGAACCATGTGGCCTGGGAATATGACTGATGTTAGATCGTGGAATCCTGTGGCCTGGGAACATGACATCGGTTTGAATTCTGGTACCCTGTTGCCTGGGAACATGAAATCGGTTTGATTGTGGAAACCTGTGGTCTGGGAATATGACTGAGGTTTGATGGTGGTACCCTCTGGCCTGGCAACATGACTGAGGTTTGATTCTGGATCCCTGTGGCCTGGGAACATGACTGAGGCGTGATTCTGGAATCCTGTGGCCTGGGAACATGACATCTGTTTAGATTGTGGAATAATGTGCCCTGGGAATCTGACTGAGGCTTGGTTCTGGAACCCTGTGGACTGGGAACATGACTGAGGTTTGATTGTAGAACCCTGTGCCCTGGAAACATGACTGTGGCCTGGTACTGGAAACCCATGGTCTAGGAATTTGACATTGGTTTGATTCTGGAACCCTGTGGCCTGGGAACATGACTGAGGATTGATTCTGGAACCCTGTAGCCTGCGAACATAGCTGAGGATTGTTTCTGGAACCCTGTGGCCTGGGAACATGACATCAGTGGATTCTGGAACCCTGTGGCCTGGGAACATGAGAACGGTTTAATTCTGGAACCCTGTGACCTGGGAACATGTCTGAGGTTTGATGGTGGAAACCTGTGGCTTGGCAACATGACTGAGGTTTGTTTCTGGAACCCTGTTCCCTGGGAACATGACTGACGTTTGATTCTGGACACCTTTGTGCTGGGACAATGACTGTGTTTTGATTGTGGAATCATGGGTCCTGCAAACATGACTGAGGTTTGATTCTGGAACCATGTGTCCTGGGAATATGACTGAGGTTTGATTCTGGAAATCTGTGGCCTGGAAACTTGACTGAGGTTTGATGGCAGAAACCTGTGGACTGGCAACATGACTGAGGTTTGATTGTAGAACCCTGTGCCCTGGAAACATGACTGTGGGCTGGTACTTGAAACCCATGGCCTAGGAATTTGACATTGGTTGGATTCTGGAACCCTGTGGCCTGGGAACATGACTGAGGCGTGATTCTGGAAAACTGTGGCCTGGGAATATGACTGAGGTTTGATTCTGGAAATCTGTGGCCTGGGAACTTGACTGAGGTTTGATGGCAGAAATCTGTGGACTGGCAACATGACTGAGGTTTGATTGTAGAACCCTGTGCCCTGGAAACATGAATGCGACCTGATATTTGAAACCCATGGCCTGGGAACTTGACATTGTTTTGATTCCGGAACCCTGTGGCCAGGAACAAGACTGAGGCGTGATTCTGGAATCCTGTGGCCTGGGAACATGACATCTGTTTAGATTGTGGAATACTGGGCCCTGGGAACCTGACTGAGGCTTGGTTCTGGAACCCTGTGGACTGGGAACATGACTGAGGATTTATTCTGGAATCCTGTGGCCTGGGAACATGACATCAGTGGATTCTTGAACCCTGTGGCCTGGGAACATGAGAACGGTTGGATTCTGGAACACTGTGGCCTGGGAACATGTCTGAGGTTTGATGGTGGAAACCTGTGGCTTGGCAACATGAATGAGGTTTGTTACTGGAACCCTGTTCCCTGGGAATATGACTGAGGTTTGATTCTGGACACCTTTGTCCTGGGAACATGACTGTGGTTTGATTGTGGAAGCATGGGTCCTGCAAACATGACTGAGGTTTGATTCTGGAACCATGTGTCCTGGGAATATGACTGAGGTTTGATTCTGGAAATCTGTGGCCTGGGAACTTGACTGAGGTTTGATGGCAGAAACCTGTGGACTGGCAACATGACTGAGGTTTGATTGTAGAACCCTGTGCCCTGGAAACATGACTGTGGCCTGGTACTGGAAACCCATGGCCTAGGAATTTGACATTGGTTGGATTCTGGAACCCTGTGGCCTGGGAACATGACTGAGGCGTGATTCTGGAAAACTGTGGCCTGGGAATATGACTGAGGTTTGATTCTGGAAATCTGTGGCCTGGGAACTTGACTGAGGTTTGATGGCAGAAATCTGTGGACTGGCAACATGACTGAGGTTTGATTGTAGAACCCTGTGCCCTAGAAACATGACTGCGACCTGATATTTGAAACCCATGGCCTGGGAACTTGACATTGTTTTGATTCCGGAACCCTGTGGCCAGGAACAAGACTGAGGCGTGATTCTGGAATCCTGTGGCCTGGGAACATGACATCTGTTTAGATTGTGGAATACTGGGCCCTGGGAACCTGACTGAGGCTTGGTTCTGGAACCCTGTGGACTGGGAACATGACTGAGGTTTTATTCTGGAATCCTGTGGCCTGGGAACATGACATCAGTGGATTCTTGAAACCTGTGGCCTGGGAACATGAGAACGGTTAGATTCTGGAACCCTGTGGCCTGGGAACATGTCTGAGGTTTGATGGTGGAAACCTGTGGCTTGGGAACATGACTGAGGTTTGTTACTGGAACCCTCTTCCCTGGGAACATGACTGAGGTTTGATTCTGGACACCTTTGTCCTGGGAACATGACTGTGCTTTGATTGTGGAAGCATGGGTCCTGCAAACATGACTGAGGTTTTATTCTGGAACCATGTGTCCTGGGAATATGACTGAGGTTTGATTCTGGAAATCTGTGGCCTGGGAAGTTGACTGAGGTTTGATTGTAGAACCCTGTGGCCTGGAAATATGACTGTGGCCTGGTACTGGAAACCCATGGCCTGGGAAATTGACATTGGTTTGATTCTGAAACCCTGTGGCCTGGGAACATGATTGAGGCGTGATTCTGGAAACCTGTGGCCTGGGAACATGACATCTGTTTGGATTGTGGCATACTGTGCCCTGGGAACCGGACTGAAGGCTTGGTTCTGGAATCCTGTGGAGTGGGAACAAGACTGAGATTTTATTCTGGAACCATGTGTCCTGGGAATATGACTGAGGTTTGATTCTGGAAATCTGTGGCCTGGAAACTTGACTGAGGTTTGATGGCAGAAACCTGTGGACTGGCAACATGACTGAGGTTTGATTGTAGAACCCTGTGGCCTGGAAATATGACTGTGGCCTGATACTGGAAACCCATGGCCTGGGAAATTGACATTGGTTTGATTCTGCAACCCTGTGGCCTGGGAACATGATTGAGGCCTGATTCTGGAAACCTGTGGCCTGGGAACATGACATCTGTTTAGATTGTGGCATACTGTGCCCTGGGAACCGGACTGAAGGCTTGGTTCTGGAATCCTGTGGACTGGGAACAAGACTGAGGTTTGATGCTGGAACCATGTGGCCTGGGAATATGACTGATGTTAGATCGTGGAATCCTGTGGCCTGGGAACATGACATCGGTTTGAATTCTGGTACCCTGTTGCCTGGGAACATGAAATCGGTTTGATTGTGGAAACCTGTGGTCTGGGAATATGACTGAGGTTTGATGGTGGTACCCTCTGGCCTGGCAACATGACTGAGGTTTGATTCTGGATCCCTGTGGCCTGGGAACATGACTGAGGCGTGATTCTGGAAT
Organism: Balaenoptera borealis; assembly: GCF_965194805.1. Classification (NCBI taxonomy): domain Eukaryota; kingdom Metazoa; phylum Chordata; class Mammalia; order Artiodactyla; family Balaenopteridae; genus Balaenoptera; species Balaenoptera borealis. The sequence continues at coordinate 30,202,284 of NC_138875.1, forward strand.
CCTGTGGCCTGGGAACATGACATCTGTTTAGATTGTGGAATAATGTGCCCTGGGAATCTGACTGAGGCTTGGTTCTGGAACCCTGTGGACTGGGAACATGACTGAGGTTTGATTGTAGAACCCTGTGCCCTGGAAACATGACTGTGGCCTGGTACTGGAAACCCATGGTCTAGGAATTTGACATTGGTTTGATTCTGGAACCCTGTGGCCTGGGAACATGACTGAGGATTGATTCTGGAACCCTGTAGCCTGCGAACATAGCTGAGGATTGTTTCTGGAACCCTGTGGCCTGGGAACATGACATCAGTGGATTCTGGAACCCTGTGGCCTGGGAACATGAGAACGGTTTAATTCTGGAACCCTGTGACCTGGGAACATGTCTGAGGTTTGATGGTGGAAACCTGTGGCTTGGCAACATGACTGAGGTTTGTTTCTGGAACCCTGTTCCCTGGGAACATGACTGACGTTTGATTCTGGACACCTTTGTGCTGGGACAATGACTGTGTTTTGATTGTGGAATCATGGGTCCTGCAAACATGACTGAGGTTTGATTCTGGAACCATGTGTCCTGGGAATATGACTGAGGTTTGATTCTGGAAATCTGTGGCCTGGAAACTTGACTGAGGTTTGATGGCAGAAACCTGTGGACTGGCAACATGACTGAGGTTTGATTGTAGAACCCTGTGCCCTGGAAACATGACTGTGGGCTGGTACTGGAAACCCATGGCCTAGGAATTTGACATTGGTTGGATTCTGGAACCCTGTGGCCTGGGAACATGACTGAGGCGTGATTCTGGAAAACTGTGGCCTGGGAATATGACTGAGGTTTGATTCTGGAAATCTGTGGCCTGGGAACTTGACTGAGGTTTGATGGCAGAAATCTGTGGACTGGCAACATGACTGAGGTTTGATTGTAGAACCCTGTGCCCTGGAAACATGAATGCGACCTGATATTTGAAACCCATGGCCTGGGAACTTGACATTGTTTTGATTCCGGAACCCTGTGGCCAGGAACAAGACTGAGGCGTGATTCTGGAATCCTGTGGCCTGGGAACATGACATCTGTTTAGATTGTGGAATACTGGGCCCTGGGAACCTGACTGAGGCTTGGTTCTGGAACCCTGTGGACTGGGAACATGACTGAGGATTTATTCTGGAATCCTGTGGCCTGGGAACATGACATCAGTGGATTCTTGAACCCTGTGGCCTGGGAACATGAGAACGGTTGGATTCTGGAACACTGTGGCCTGGGAACATGTCTGAGGTTTGATGGTGGAAACCTGTGGCTTGGCAACATGAATGAGGTTTGTTACTGGAACCCTGTTCCCTGGGAATATGACTGAGGTTTGATTCTGGACACCTTTGTCCTGGGAACATGACTGTGGTTTGATTGTGGAAGCATGGGTCCTGCAAACATGACTGAGGTTTGATTCTGGAACCATGTGTCCTGGGAATATGACTGAGGTTTGATTCTGGAAATCTGTGGCCTGGGAACTTGACTGAGGTTTGATGGCAGAAACCTGTGGACTGGCAACATGACTGAGGTTTGATTGTAGAACCCTGTGCCCTGGAAACATGACTGTGGCCTGGTACTGGAAACCCATGGCCTAGGAATTTGACATTGGTTGGATTCTGGAACCCTGTGGCCTGGGAACATGACTGAGGCGTGATTCTGGAAAACTGTGGCCTGGGAATATGACTGAGGTTTGATTCTGGAAATCTGTGGCCTGGGAACTTGACTGAGGTTTGATGGCAGAAATCTGTGGACTGGCAACATGACTGAGGTTTGATTGTAGAACCCTGTGCCCTGGAAACATGACTGCGACCTGATATTTGAAACCCATGGCCTGGGAATTTGACATTGTTTTGATTCCGGAACCCTGTGGCCAGGAACAAGACTGAGGCGTGATTCTGGAATTCTGTGGCCTGGGAACATGACATCTGTTTAGATTGTGGAATACTGGGCCCTGGGAACCTGACTGAGGCTTGGTTCTGGAACCCTGTGGACTGGGAACATGACTGAGGATTTATTCTGGAATCCTGTGGCCTGGGAACATGACATCAGTGGATTCTTGAGCCCTATGGCCTGGGAACATGAGAACGGTTGGATTCTGGGACACTGTGGCCTGGGAACATGTCTGAGGTTTGATGGTGGAAACCTGTGGCTTGGCAACATGACTGAGGTTTGTTCCTGGAACCCTGTTCCCTGGGAATATGACTGAGGTTTGATTCTGGACACCTTTGTCCTGGGAACATGACTGTGGTTTGATTGTGGAACCATGGGTCCTGCAAACATGACTGAGGTTTGATTCTGGAACCATGTGTCCTGGGAATATGACTGAGGTTTGATTCTGGAAATCTGTGGCCTGGGAACTTGACTGAGGTTTGATGGCAGAAACCTGTGGACTGGCAACATGACAGAGGTTTGATTGTTGAACCCTGTGCCCTGTTAACATGACTGTGGTCTGGTACTGGAAACCCATGGCCTACGAATTTGACATTGGTTTGTTTCTGGAACCCTGTGACCTGGGAACATGACTGAGGTTTGATTCTGGAAATCTGTGGCCTGGGAACTTGACTGAGGTTTAATGGCAGAAATCTGTGGACTGGCAACATGACTGAGGTTTGATTGTAGAACCCTGTGCCCTGGAAACATGACTGCGACCTGAAATTTGAAACCCATGGCCTAGGAACTTGACATTGGTTTGATTCCGGAACCCTGTGGCCAGGAACAAGACTGAGGAGTGATTCTGGAAACCTGTGGCCTGGGAACATGACATCTGTTTAGATTGTGGAATACTGGGCCCTGGGAACCTGACTGAGGCTTGGTTCTGGAACCCTGTGGACTGGGAACATGACTGAGGTTTTATTCTGGAATCCTGTGGCCTGGGAACATGACATCAGTGGATTCTTGAAACCTGTGGCCTGGGAACATGAGAACGGTTTGATTCTGGAACCCTGTGACCTGGGAACAAGTCTGAGGTTTGATTGTGGAAACCTGTGGCTTGGCAACATGACTGAGGTTTGTTACTGGAACCCTGTTCCCTGGGAACATGACTGAGGTTTGATTCTGGACACCTTTTTCCTGGGAACATGACTGTGGTTTGATTGTGGAACCATGGGTCCTGCAAACATGACTGAGGTTTTATTTTGAAACCATGTGTCCTGGGAATATGACTGAGGTTTGATTCTGGAAATCTGTGGCCTGGGAACTTGACTGAGGTTTGATGGCAGAAACCTGTGGACTGGCAACATGACAGAGGTTTGATTGTAGAACCCTGTGGCCTGGAAATATGACTGTGGCCTGGTACTGGAAACCCATGGCCTGGGAAATTGACATTGGTTTGATTCTGCAACCCTGTGGCCTGGGAACATGATTGAGGCCTGATTCTGGAAACCCGTGGCCTGGGAACATGACATCTGTTTAGATTGTGGCATACTGTGCCCTGGGACCCGGACTGAAGGCTTGGTTCTGGAATCCTGTGGACTGGGAACAAGACTGAGGTTTGATTCTGGAACCATGTGGCCTGGGAATATGACTGATGTTAGATCGTGGAATCCTGTGGCCTGGGAACATGACATCGGTTTGAATTCTGGTACCCTGTTTCCTGGGAACATGAAATCGGTTTGATTGTGGAAACCTGTGGTCTGGGAATATGACTGAGGTTTGATGGTGGTACCCTCTGGCCTGGTAACATGACTGAGGTTTGATTCTGGATCCCTGTGGCCTGGGAACATGACTGAGGCGTGATTCTGGAATCCTGTGGCCTGGGAACATGACATCTGTTTAGATTGTGGAATACTGTGCCCTGGGAATCTGACTGAGGCTTGGTTCTGGAACCCTGTGGACTGGGAACATGACTGAGGTTTGATTGTAGAACCCTGTGCCCTGGAAACATGACTGTGGCCTGGTACTGGAAACCCATGGCCTAGGAATTTGACATTGGTTTGATTCTGGAACCCTGTGGCCTGGGAACATGATTGAGGTTTGATTCTGGAAAACTGTGGCCGGGTACTTGACTGAGGGTTGATGGCAGTAATCTGTGGACTGGGAACATGACTGAGGTTTGATTGTAGAACCCTGTGCCCTGGAAACATGACTGTGGCCTGGTACTGGAAACCCATGGTCTAGGAATTTGACATTGGTTTGATTCTGGAACCCTGTGGCCTGGGAACATGACTGAGGATTGATTCTGGAACCCTGTAGCCTGCGAACATAACTGAGGATTGTTTCTGGAACCCTGTGGCCTGGGAACATGACATCAGTGGATTCTGGAACCCTGTGGCCTGGGAACATGAGAACGGTTTAATTCTGGAACCCTGTGACCTGGGAACATGTCTGAGGTTTGATGGTGGAAACCTGTGGATTGGCAACATGACTGAGGTTTGTTTCTGGAACCCTGTTCCCTGGGAACATGACTGACGTTTGATTTTGGACACCTCTGTGCTTGGACAATGACTGTGTTTTGATTGTGGAATCATGGGTCCTGCAAACATGACTGAGGTATGATTCTGGAACCCTGTGTCCTGGGAATATGACTGAGGTTTGATTCTGGAAATCTGTGGCCTGGAAACTTGACTGAGGTTTGATGGCAGAAACCTGTGGACTGGCAACATGACTGAGGTTTGATTGTAGAACCCTGTGCCCTGGAAACATGACTGTGGGCTGGTACTGGAAACCCATGGCCTAGGAATTTGACATTGGTTGGATTCTGGAACCCTGTGGCCTGGGAACATGACTGAGGCGTGATTCTGGAAAACTGTGGCCTGGGAATATGACTGAGGTTTGATTCTGTAAATCTGTGGCCTGGGAACTTGACTGAGGTTTGATGGCAGAAATCTGTGGACTGGCAACATGACTGAGGTTTGATTGTAGAACCCTGTGCCCTAGAAACATGACTGCGACCTGATATTTGAAACCCATGGCCTGGGAACTTGACATTGTTTTGATTCCGGAACCCTGTGGCCAGGAACAAGACTGAGGCGTGATTCTGGAATCCTGTGGCCTGGGAACATGACATCTGTTTAGATTGTGGAATACTGGGCCCTGGGAACCTGACTGAGGCTTGGTTCTGGAACCCTGTGGACTGGGAACATGACTGAGGATTTATTCTGGAATCCTGTGGCCTGGGAACATGACATCAGTGGATTCTTGAACCCTGTGGCCTGGGAACATGAGAACGGTTGGATTCTGGAACACTGTGGCCTGGGAACATGTCTGAGGTTTGATGGTGGAAACCTGTGGCTTGGCAACATGACTGAGGTTTGTTACTGGAACCCTCTTCCCTGGGAACATGACTGAGGTTTGATTCTGGACACCTTTGTCCTGGGAACATGACTGTGGTTTGATTGTGGAACCATGGGTCCTGCAAACATGACTGAGGTTTTATTCTGGAACCATGTGTCCTGGGAATATGACTGAGGTTTGATTCTGGAAATCTGTGGCCTGGGAAGTTGACTGAGGTTTGATGGCAGAAACCTGTGGACTGGCAACATGACAGAGGTTTGATTGTAGAACCCTGTGGCCTGGAAATATGACTGTGGCCTGGTACTGGAAACCCATGGCCTGGGAAATTGACATTGGTTTGATTCTGAAACCCTGTGGCCTGGGAACATGACTGAGGCGTGATTCTGGAATCCTGTGGCCTGGGAACATGACATCTGTTTAGATTGTGGAATAATGTGCCCTGGGAATCTGACTGAGGCTTGGTTCTGGAACCCTGTGGACTGGGAACATGACTGAGGTTTGATTGTAGAACCCTGTGCCCTGGAAACATGACTGTGGCCTGGTACTGGAAACCCATGGCCTAGGAATTTGACATTGGTTTGATTCTGGAACCCTGTGGCCTGGGAACATGACTGAGGCGTGATTCTGGAAACCTGTGGCCTGGGAACATGACATCTGTTTAGATTGTGGAATACTGTGCCCTGGGAACCTGACTGAAGGCTTGGTTCTGGAATCCTGTGGACTGGGAACATGACTGAGGATTGATTCTGGGACTATATGGCCTGGGAATATGACTGAGGCTTCATTCTAGAAACCATTGGCCTGGAAACATGAGTGATGTTAGATTGCGGAATCCTGTGGCCTGGGAACATGACATCGGTTTGGATTCTGGTACCCTGTTGCCTGCGAATATGAAATCGGTTTGATTGTGGAAACCTGTGGTCTGGGAATATGACTGAGGTTTGATAGTGGTATCCTATGGGTAGGAAACATGACTGAGGTTTGATTCTGGATCCCTGTGGCCTGGGAACATAACTGAGGCGTGATTCTGGAAACCTGTGTCCTAGGAACATGACATCTGTTTAGATTGTGGAATACTGTGCCCTGGGAACCTGACTGAGGCTTGGTTCTGGAACCCTGTGGACTGGGAACATGACTGAGGTTTTATTCTGGAACCCTGTTGCCTCGGAACATGACATCAGGGGATTCTGGAACCCTGTGGCCTGGGAACATGAGAACGGTTTGATTCTGGAACCCTGTGGCTTGGCAATATGTCTGAGGTTTGATGGTGGAAACCTGTGGCCTGGCAAAGTGACAGAGGTTCGTTTCTGGAACCCTGTTCCCTGGAAACATGAGTAAGGTTTGCTTCCGGACACCTTTGTCCTGGGAACATGACTGTGGTTTGATTGTGGAAACCTGTGGCCTGCGAACATGACTGAGGTTTTATTCTGGAACCCTGTTGCCTCGGAACATGACATCAGGGGATTCTGGAACCCTGTGGACTGGGAACATGAGAACGGGTTGATTCTGGAACCCTGTGGCTTGGCAATATGTCTGAGGTTTGATGGTGGAAACCTGTGGCCTGGCAAAATGACTGAGGTTCGTTTCTGGAACCCTGTTCCCTGGAAACATGAGTGAGGTTTGCTTCCGGACACCTTTGTCCTGGGAACATGACTGTGGTTTGATTGTGGAAACCTGTGGCCTGCGAACATGACTGAGGTTTTATTCTGGAACCATGTGTCCTGAGAATATGACTGAGGTTTGATTCTGGCAATCTGTGACCTGGGAATTTGACTGAGGTTTGATGGTAGAAACCTGTGGACTGGCAACATGACTGATGTCTGATTGTAGAACCCTGTGCCCTGGAAACATGACTGCGGCCTACTACTGGAAACCCATAGCCTAGGAACTTGACATTGGTTTGATTCTGGAACCCTGTTGCCTGGGAACATGACATCAGTGGATTCTGGAGCCCTGTGGCCTGGGAACATGACTGAGGTTTTATTCTGGAATCCTGTGGCCTGGGAACATGACATCAGTGGATTCTTGAAACCTGTGGCCTGGGAACATGAGAACGGTTAGATTCTGGAACCCTGTGGCCTGGGAACATGTCTGAGGTTTGATGGTGGAAACCTGTGGCTTGGGAACATGACTGAGGTTTGTTACTGGAACCCTCTTCCCTGGGAACATGACTGAGGTTTGATTCTGGACACCTTTGTCCTGGGAACATGACTGTGCTTTGATTGTGGAAGCATGGGTCCTGCAAACATGACTGAGGTTTTATTCTGGAACCATGTGTCCTGGGAATATGACTGAGGTTTGATTCTGGAAATCTGTGGCCTGGGAAGTTGACTGAGGTTTGATTGTAGAACCCTGTGGCCTGGAAATATGACTGTGGCCTGGTACTGGAAACCCATGGCCTGGGAAATTGACATTGGTTTGATTCTGAAACCCTGTGGCCTGGGAACATGATTGAGGCGTGATTCTGGAAACCTGTGGCCTGGGAACATGTTTGAGGCGTGATTCTGGAAACCTGTGGCCTGGGAACATGACATCTGTTTGGATTGTGGCATACTGTGCCCTGGGAACCGGACTGAAGGCTTGGTTCTGGAATCCTGTGGAGTGGGAACAAGACTGAGATTTTATTCTGGAACCATGTGTCCTGGGAATATGACTGAGGTTTGATTCTGGAAATCTGTGGCCTGGAAACTTGACTGAGGTTTGATGGCAGAAACCTGTGGACTGGCAACATGACTGAGGTTTGATTGTAGAACCCTGTGGCCTGGAAATATGACTGTGGCCTGGTACTGGAAACCCATGGCCTGGGAAATTGACATTGGTTTGATTCTGCAACCCTGTGGCCTGGGAACATGATTGAGGCCTGATTCTGGAAACCTGTGGCCTGGGAACATGACATCTGTTTAGATTGTGGCATACTGTGCCCTGGGAACCGGACTGAAGGCTTGGTTCTGGAATCCTGTGGACTGGGAACAAGACTGAGGTTTGATGCTGGAACCATGTGGCCTGGGAATATGACTGATGTTAGATCGTGGAATCCTGTGGCCTGGGAACATGACATCGGTTTGAATTCTGGTACCCTGTTGCCTGGGAACATGAAATCGGTTTGATTGTGGAAACCTGTGGTCTGGGAATATGACTGAGGTTTGATGGTGGTACCCTCTGGCCTGGCAACATGACTGAGGTTTGATTCTGGATCCCTGTGGCCTGGGAACATGACTGAGGCGTGATTCTGGAATCCTGTGGCCTGGGAACATGACATCTGTTTAGATTGTGGAATAATGTGCCCTGGGAATCTGACTGAGGCTTGGTTCTGGAACCCTGTGGACTGGGAACATGACTGAGGTTTGATTGTAGAACCCTGTGCCCTGGAAACATGACTGTGGCCTGGTACTGGAAACCCATGGTCTAGGAATTTGACATTGGTTTGATTCTGGAACCCTGTGGCCTGGGAACATGACTGAGGATTGATTCTGGAACCCTGTAGCCTGCGAACATAGCTGAGGATTGTTTCTGGAACCCTGTGGCCTGGGAACATGACATCAGTGGATTCTGGAACCCTGTGGCCTGGGAACATGAGAACGGTTTAATTCTGGAACCCTGTGACCTGGGAACATGTCTGAGGTTTGATGGTGGAAACCTGTGGCTTGGCAACATGACTGAGGTTTGTTTCTGGAACCCTGTTCCCTGGGAACATGACTGACGTTTGATTCTGGACACCTTTGTGCTGGGACAATGACTGTGTTTTGATTGTGGAATCATGGGTCCTGCAAACATGACTGAGGTTTGATTCTGGAACCATGTGTCCTGGGAATATGACTGAGGTTTGATTCTGGAAATCTGTGGCCTGGAAACTTGACTGAGGTTTGATGGCAGAAACCTGTGGACTGGCAACATGACTGAGGTTTGATTGTAGAACCCTGTGCCCTGGAAACATGACTGTGGGCTGGTACTGGAAACCCATGGCCTAGGAATTTGACATTGGTTGGATTCTGGAACCCTGTGGCCTGGGAACATGACTGAGGCGTGATTCTGGAAAACTGTGGCCTGGGAATATGACTGAGGTTTGATTCTGGAAATCTGTGGCCTGGGAACTTGACTGAGGTTTGATGGCAGAAATCTGTGGACTGGCAACATGACTGAGGTTTGATTGTAGAACCCTGTGCCCTGGAAACATGAATGCGACCTGATATTTGAAACCCATGGCCTGGGAACTTGACATTGTTTTGATTCCGGAACCCTGTGGCCAGGAACAAGACTGAGGCGTGATTCTGGAATCCTGTGGCCTGGGAACATGACATCTGTTTAGATTGTGGAATACTGGGCCCTGGGAACCTGACTGAGGCTTGGTTCTGGAACCCTGTGGACTGGGAACATGACTGAGGATTTATTCTGGAATCCTGTGGCCTGGGAACATGACATCAGTGGATTCTTGAACCCTGTGGCCTGGGAACATGAGAACGGTTGGATTCTGGAACACTGTGGCCTGGGAACATGTCTGAGGTTTGATGGTGGAAACCTGTGGCTTGGCAACATGAATGAGGTTTGTTACTGGAACCCTGTTCCCTGGGAATATGACTGAGGTTTGATTCTGGACACCTTTGTCCTGGGAACATGACTGTGGTTTGATTGTGGAAGCATGGGTCCTGCAAACATGACTGAGGTTTGATTCTGGAACCATGTGTCCTGGGAATATGACTGAGGTTTGATTCTGGAAATCTGTGGCCTGGGAACTTGACTGAGGTTTGATGGCAGAAACCTGTGGACTGGCAACATGACTGAGGTTTGATTGTAGAACCCTGTGCCCTGGAAACATGACTGTGGCCTGGTACTGGAAACCCATGGCCTAGGAATTTGACATTGGTTGGATTCTGGAACCCTGTGGCCTGGGAACATGACTGAGGCGTGATTCTGGAAAACTGTGGCCTGGGAATATGACTGAGGTTTGATTCTGTAAATCTGTGGCCTGGGAACTTGACTGAGGTTTGATGGCAGAAATCTGTGGACTGGCAACATGACTGAGGTTTGATTGTAGAACCCTGTGCCCTGGAAACATGACTGCGACCTGATATTTGAAACCCATGGCCTGGGAATTTGACATTGTTTTGATTCCGGAACCCTGTGGCCAGGAACAAGACTGAGGCGTGATTCTGGAATTCTGTGGCCTGGGAACATGACATCTGTTTAGATTGTGGAATACTGGGCCCTGGGAACCTGACTGAGGCTTGGTTCTGGAACCCTGTGGACTGGGAACATGACTGAGGATTTATTCTGGAATCCTGTGGCCTGGGAACATGACATCAGTGGATTGTTGAGCCCTATGGCCTGGGAACATGAGAACGGTTGGATTCTGGGACACTGTGGCCTGGGAACATGTCTGAGGTTTGATGGTGGAAACCTGTGGACTGGCAACATGACTGAGGTTTGATTGTAGAACCCTGTGCCCTGGAAACATGACTGTGGCCTGGTACTGGAAACCCATGGCCTACGAATTTGACATTGGTTTGTTTCTGGAACCCTGTGACCTGGGAACATGACTGAGGTTTGATTCTGGAAATCTGTGGCCTGGGAACTTGACTGAGGTTTAATGGCAGAAATCTGTGGACTGGCAACATGACTGAGGTTTGATTGTAGAACCCTGTGCCCTGGAAACATGACTGCGACCTGAAATTTGAAACCCATGGCCTAGGAACTTGACATTGGTTTGATTCCGGAACCCTGTGGCCAGGAACAAGACTGAGGAGTGATTCTGGAAACCTGTGGCCTGGGAACATGACATCTGTTTAGATTGTGGAATACTGGGCCCTGGGAACCTGACTGAGGCTTGGTTCTGGAACCCTGTGGACTGGGAACATGACTGAGGTTTTATTCTGGAATCCTGTGGCCTGGGAACATGACATCAGTGGATTCTTGAAACCTGTGGCCTGGGAACATGAGAACGGTTTGATTCTGGAACCCTGTGACCTGGGAACAAGTCTGAGGTTTGATTGTGGAAACCTGTGGCTTGGCAACATGACTGAGGTTTGTTACTGGAACCCTGTTCCCTGGGAACATGACTGAGGTTTGATTCTGGACACCTTTTTCCTGGGAACATGACTGTGGTTTGATTGTGGAACCATGGGTCCTGCAAACATGACTGAGGTTTTATTTTGAAACCATGTGTCCTGGGAATATGACTGAGGTTTGATTCTGGAAATCTGTGGCCTGGGAACTTGACTGAGGTTTGATGGCAGAAACCTGTGGACTGGCAACATGACAGAGGTTTGATTGTAGAACCCTGTGGCCTGGAAATATGACTGTGGCCTGGTACTGGAAACCCATGGCCTGGGAAATTGACATTGGTTTGATTCTGCAACCCTGTGGCCTGGGAACATGATTGAGGCCTGATTCTGGAAACCCGTGGCCTGGGAACATGACATCTGTTTAGATTGTGGCATACTGTGCCCTGGGAACCGGACTGAAGGCTTGGTTCTGGAATCCTGTGGACTGGGAACAAGACTGAGGTTTGATTCTGGAACCATGTGGCCTGGGAATATGACTGATGTTAGATCGTGGAATCCTGTGGCCTGGGAACATGACATCGGTTTGAATTCTGGTACCCTGTTTCCTGGGAACATGAAATCGGTTTGATTGTGGAAACCTGTGGTCTGGGAATATGACTGAGGTTTGATGGTGGTACCCTCTGGCCTGGTAACATGACTGAGGTTTGATTCTGGATCCCTGTGGCCTGGGAACATGACTGAGGCGTGATTCTGGAATCCTGTGGCCTGGGAACATGACATCTGTTTAGATTGTGGAATACTGTGCCCTGGGAATCTGACTGAGGCTTGGTTCTGGAACCCTGTGGACTGGGAACATGACTGAGGTTTGATTGTAGAACCCTGTGCCCTGGAAACATGACTGTGGCCTGGTACTGGAAACCCATGGCCTAGGAATTTGACATTGGTTTGATTCTGGAACCCTGTGGCCTGGGAACATGATTGAGGTTTGATTCTGGAAAACTGTGGCCGGGTACTTGACTGAGGGTTGATGGCAGTAATCTGTGGACTGGGAACATGACTGAGGTTTGATTGTAGAACCCTGTGCCCTGGAAACATGACTGTGGCCTGGTACTGGAAACCCATGGTCTAGGAATTTGACATTGGTTTGATTCTGGAACCCTGTGGCCTGGGAACATGACTGAGGATTGATTCTGGAACCCTGTAGCCTGCGAACATAACTGAGGATTGTTTCTGGAACCCTGTGGCCTGGGAACATGACATCAGTGGATTCTGGAACCCTGTGGCCTGGGAACATGAGAACGGTTTAATTCTGGAACCCTGTGACCTGGGAACATGTCTGAGGTTTGATGGTGGAAACCTGTGGATTGGCAACATGACTGAGGTTTGTTTCTGGAACCCTGTTCCCTGGGAACATGACTGACGTTTGATTTTGGACACCTCTGTGCTTGGACAATGACTGTGTTTTGATTGTGGAATCATGGGTCCTGCAAACATGACTGAGGTATGATTCTGGAACCATGTGTCCTGGGAATATGACTGAGGTTTGATTCTGGAAATCTGTGGCCTGGAAACTTGACTGAGGTTTGATGGCAGAAACCTGTGGACTGGCAACATGACTGAGGTTTGATTGTAGAACCCTGTGCCCTGGAAACATGACTGTGGGCTGGTACTGGAAACCCATGGCCTAGGAATTTGACATTGGTTGGATTCTGGAACCCTGTGGCCTGGGAACATGACTGAGGCGTGATTCTGGAAAACTGTGGCCTGGGAATATGACTGAGGTTTGATTCTGTAAATCTGTGGCCTGGGAACTTGACTGAGGTTTGATGGCAGAAATCTGTGGACTGGCAACATGACTGAGGTTTGATTGTAGAACCCTGTGCCCTAGAAACATGACTGCGACCTGATATTTGAAACCCATGGCCTGGGAACTTGACATTGTTTTGATTCCGGAACCCTGTGGCCAGGAACAAGACTGAGGCGTGATTCTGGAATCCTGTGGCCTGGGAACATGACATCTGTTTAGATTGTGGAATACTGGGCCCTGGGAACCTGACTGAGGCTTGGTTCTGGAACCCTGTGGACTGGGAACATGACTGAGGATTTATTCTGGAATCCTGTGGCCTGGGAACATGACATCAGTGGATTCTTGAACCCTGTGGCCTGGGAACATGAGAACGGTTGGATTCTGGAACACTGTGGCCTGGGAACATGTCTGAGGTTTGATGGTGGAAACCTGTGGCTTGGCAACATGACTGAGGTTTGTTACTGGAACCCTCTTCCCTGGGAACATGACTGAGGTTTGATTCTGGACACCTTTGTCCTGGGAACATGACTGTGGTTTGATTGTGGAACCATGGGTCCTGCAAACATGACTGAGGTTTTATTCTGGAACCATGTGTCCTGGGAATATGACTGAGGTTTGATTCTGGAAATCTGTGGCCTGGGAAGTTGACTGAGGTTTGATGGCAGAAACCTGTGGACTGGCAACATGACAGAGGTTTGATTGTAGAACCCTGTGGCCTGGAAATATGACTGTGGCCTGGTACTGGAAACCCATGGCCTGGGAAATTGACATTGGTTTGATTCTGAAACCCTGTGGCCTGGGAACATGACTGAGGCGTGATTCTGGAATCCTGTGGCCTGGGAACATGACATCTGTTTAGATTGTGGAATAATGTGCCCTGGGAATCTGACTGAGGCTTGGTTCTGGAACCCTGTGGACTGGGAACATGACTGAGGTTTGATTGTAGAACCCTGTGCCCTGGAAACATGACTGTGGCCTGGTACTGGAAACCCATGGCCTAGGAATTTGACATTGGTTTGATTCTGGAACCCTGTGGCCTGGGAACATGACTGAGGATTGATTCTGGAACCCTGTAGCCTGCGAACATAGCTGAGGATTGTTTCTGGAACCCTGTGGCCTGGGAACATGACATCAGTGGATTCTGGAACCCTGTGGCCTGGGAACATGAGAACGGTTTAATTCTGGAACCCTGTGACCTGGGAACATGTCTGAGGTTTGATGGTGGAAACCTGTGGCTTGGCAACATGACTGAGGTTTGTTTCTGGAACCCTGTTCCCTGGGAACATGACTGACGTTTGATTCTGGACACCTTTGTGCTGGGACAATGACTGTGTTTTGATTGTGGAATCATGGGTCCTGCAAACATGACTGAGGTTTGATTCTGGAACCATGTGTCCTGGGAATATGACTGAGGTTTGATTCTGGAAATCTGTGGCCTGGAAACTTGACTGAGGTTTGATGGCAGAAACCTGTGGACTGGCAACATGACTGAGGTTTGATTGTAGAACCCTGTGCCCTGGAAACATGACTGTGGGCTGGTACTGGAAACCCATGGCCTAGGAATTTGACATTGGTTGGATTCTGGAACCCTGTGGCCTGGGAACATGACTGAGGCGTGATTCTGGAAATCTGTGGCCTGGGAACTTGACTGAGGTTTGATGGCAGAAATCTGTGGACTGGCAACATGACTGAGGTTTGATTGTAGAACCCTGTGCCCTGGAAACATGACTGCGACCTGATATTTGAAACCCATGGCCTGGGAACTTGACATTGTTTTGATTCCGGAACCCTGTGGCCAGGAACAAGACTGAGGCGTGATTCTGGAATCCTGTGGCCTGGGAACATGACATCTGTTTAGATTGTGGAATACTGGGCCCTGGGAACCTGACTGAGGTTTGGTTCTGGAACCCTGTGGACTGGGAACATGACTGAGGATTTATTCTGGAATCCTGTGGCCTGGGAACATGACATCAGTGGATTCTTGAACCCTGTGGCCTGGGAACATGAGAACGGTTGGATTCTGGAACACTGTGGCCTGGGAACATGTCTGAGGTTTGATGGTGGAAACCTGTGACTTGGCAACATGAATGAGGTTTGTTACTGGAACCCTGTTCCCTGGGAATATGACTGAGGTTTGATTCTGGACACCTTTGTCCTGGGAACATGACTGTGGTTTGATTGTGGAACCATGGGTCCTGCAAACATGACTGAGGTTTGATTCTGGAACCATGTGTCCTGGGAATATGACTGAGGTTTGATTCTGGAAATCTGTGGCCTGGGAACTTGACTGAGGTTTGATGGCAGAAACCTGTGGACTGGCAACATGACTGAGGTTTGATTGTAGAACCCTGTGGCCTGGAAACATGACTGTGGCCTGGTACTGGAAACCCATGGCCTAGGAATTTGACATTGGTTGGATTCTGGAACCCTGTGGCCTGGGAACATGACTGAGGCGTGATTCTGGAAAACTGTGGCCTGGGAATATGACTGAGGTTTGATTCTGTAAATCTGTGGCCTGGGAACTTGACTGAGGTTTGATGGCAGAAATCTGTGGACTGGCAACATGACTGAGGTTTGATTGTAGAACCCTGTGCCCTGGAAACATGACTGCGACCTGATATTTGAAACCCATGGCCTAGGAACTTGACATTGTTTTGATTCCGGAACCCTGTGGCCAGGAACAAGACTGAGGAGTGATTCTGGAAACCTGTGGCCTGGGAACATGACATCTGTTTAGATTGTGGAATACTGGGCCCTGGGAACCTGACTGAGGCTTGGTTCTGGAACCCTGTGGACTGGGAACATGACTGAGGTTTTATTCTGGAATCCTGTGGCCTGGGAACATGACATCAGTGGATTCTTGAAACCTGTGGCCTGGGAACATGAGAACGGTTTGATTCTGGAACCCTGTGACCTGGGAACAAGTCTGAGGTTTGATTGTGGAAACCTGTGGCTTGGCAACATGACTGAGGTTTGTTACTGGAACCCTGTTCCCTGGGAACATGACTGAGGTTTGATTCTGGACACCTTTTTCCTGGGAACATGACTGTGGTTTGATTGTGGAACCATGGGTCCTGCAAACATGACTGAGGTTTTATTTTGAAACCATGTGTCCTGGGAATATGACTGAGGTTTGATTCTGGAAATCTGTGGCCTGGGAACTTGACTGAGGTTTGATGGCAGAAACCTGTGGACTGGCAACATGACAGAGGTTTGATTGTAGAACCCTGTGGCCTGGAAATATGACTGTGGCCTGGTACTGGAAACCCATGGCCTGGGAAATTGACATTGGTTTGATTCTGCAACCCTGTGGCCTGGGAACATGATTGAGGCCTGATTCTGGAAACCCGTGGCCTGGGAACATGACATCTGTTTAGATTGTGGCATACTGTGCCCTGGGAACCGGACTGAAGGCTTGGTTCTGGAATCCTGTGGACTGGGAACAAGACTGAGGTTTGATTCTGGAACCATGTGGCCTGGGAATATGACTGATGTTAGATCGTGGAATCCTGTGGCCTGGGAACATGACATCGGTTTGAATTCTGGTACCCTGTTTCCTGGGAACATGAAATCGGTTTGATTGTGGAAACCTGTGGTCTGGGAATATGACTGAGGTTTGATGGTGGTACCCTCTGGCCTGGTAACATGACTGAGGTTTGATTCTGGATCCCTGTGGCCTGGGAACATGACTGAGGCGTGATTCTGGAATCCTGTGGCCTGGGAACATGACATCTGTTTAGATTGTGGAATACTGTGCCCTGGGAATCTGACTGAGGCTTGGTTCTGGAACCCTGTGGACTGGGAACATGACTGAGGTTTGATTGTAGAACCCTGTGCCCTGGAAACATGACTGTGGCCTGGTACTGGAAACCCATGGCCTAGGAATTTGACATTGGTTTGATTCTGGAACCCTGTGGCCTGGGAACATGATTGAGGTTTGATTCTGGAAAACTGTGGCCGGGTACTTGACTGAGGGTTGATGGCAGTAATCTGTGGACTGGGAACATGACTGAGGTTTGATTGTAGAACCCTGTGCCCTGGAAACATGACTGTGGCCTGGTACTGGAAACCCATGGTCTAGGAATTTGACATTGGTTTGATTCTGGAACCCTGTGGCCTGGGAACATGACTGAGGATTGATTCTGGAACCCTGTAGCCTGCGAACATAACTGAGGATTGTTTCTGGAACCCTGTGGCCTGGGAACATGACATCAGTGGATTCTGGAACCCTGTGGCCTGGGAACATGAGAACGGTTTAATTCTGGAACCCTGTGACCTGGGAACATGTCTGAGGTTTGATGGTGGAAACCTGTGAATTGGCAACATGACTGAGGTTTGTTTCTGGAACCCTGTTCCCTGGGAACATGACTGACGTTTGATTTTGGACACCTTTGTGCTTGGACAATGACTGTGTTTTGATTGTGGAATCATGGGTCCTGCAAACATGACTGAGGTATGATTCTGGAACCATGTGTCCTGGGAATATGACTGAGGTTTGATTCTGGAAATCTGTGGCCTGGAAACTTGACTGAGGTTTGATGGCAGAAACCTGTGGACTGGCAACATGACTGAGGTTTGATTGTAGAACCCTGTGCCCTGGAAACATGACTGTGGGCTGGTACTGGAAACCCATGGCCTAGGAATTTGACATTGGTTGGATTCTGGAACCCTGTGGCCTGGGAACATGACTGAGGCGTGATTCTGGAAAACTGTGGCCTGGGAATATGACTGAGGTTTGATTCTGGAAATCTGTGGCCTGGGAACTTGACTGAGGTTTGATGGCAGAAATCTGTGGACTGGCAACATGACTGAGGTTTGATTGTAGAACCCTGTGCCCTAGAAACATGACTGCGACCTGATATTTGAAACCCATGGCCTGGGAACTTGACATTGTTTTGATTCCGGAACCCTGTGGCCAGGAACAAGACTGAGGCGTGATTCTGGAATCCTGTGGCCTGGGAACATGACATCTGTTTAGATTGTGGAATACTGGGCCCTGGGAACCTGACTGAGGCTTGGTTCTGGAACCCTGTGGACTAGGAACATGACTGAGGATTTATTCTGGAATCCTGTGGCCTGGGAACATGACATCAGTGGATTCTTGAAACCTGTGGCCTGGGAACATGAGAACGGTTTGATTCTGGAAACCTGTGGCCTGGGAACATGTCTGAGGTTTGATGGTGGAAACCTGTGGCTTGGCAACATGACTGAGGTTTGTTACTGGAACCCTCTTCCCTGGGAACATGACTGAGGTTTGATTCTGGACACCTTTGTCCTGGGAACATGACTGTGGTTTGATTGTGGAACCATGGGTCCTGCAAACATGACTGAGGTTTTATTCTGGAACCATGTGTCCTGGGAATATGACTGAGGTTTGATTCTGGAAATCTGTGGCCTGGGAAGTTGACTGAGGTTTGATTGTAGAACCCTGTGGCCTGGAAATATGACTGTGGCCTGGTACTGGAAACCCATGGCCTGGGAAATTGACATTGGTTTGATTCTGAAACCCTGTGGCCTGGGAACATGATTGAGGCGTGATTCTGGAAACCTGTGGCCTGGGAACATGACATCTGTTTAGATTGTGGCATACTGTTCCCTGGGAACCGGACTGAAGGCTTGATTCTGGAATCCTGTGGACTGGGAAAAAGACTGAGTTTTTATTCTGGAACCATGTGTCCTGGGAATATGACTGATGTTAGATCGTGGAATCCTGTGGCCTGGGAACATGACATCGGTTTGGATTCTGGTACCCTGTTTCCTGGGAACATGAAATCGGTTTGATTGTGGAAACCTGTGGTCTGGGAATATGACTGAGGTTTGATGGTGGTACCCTCTGGCCTGGCAACATGACTGAGGTTTGATTCTGGATCCCTGTGGCCTGGGAACATGACTGAGGCTTGATTCTGGAACCCTGTGGCCTGGGAATATGTCTGAGGTTTGATGGTGGAAAACTGTGGCTTGGCAAAATGACTGAGGTTTGTTACTGGAACCCTGTTCCCTGGGAACATGACTGAGGTTTGATTCTGGACACCTTTGTCTAGGGAACATGACTGTGGTTTGATTGTGGAACCGTGGGTCCTGCCAACATGACTGAGGTTTTTTTTCTGGAACCATGTGTCCTGGGAATATGACTGAGGTTTGATTCTGGAAATCTGTGACCTGGGAAATTGACTGAAGTTTGATGGCAGAATCCTGTGAACTGGCAACATGACAGAGGTTTGATTGTTGAACCCTGTGGCCTGGAAACATGACTGTGGCCTGGTACTGGAAACCCATGGCCTAGGAATTTGACATTGGTTTGTTTCTGGAACCCTCTGGCCTGGGAACATGACGGAGGTTTGATTCTGGAACCCTGTAGGCTTCGAACATAACTGAGGATTGTTTCTGGAACCCTGTGGCCTGGGAACATGACATCAGTGGATTCTGGCACCCTGTGGCCAGGGAACATGAGAACGGTTTAATTCTGGAACCCTGTGACCTGGGAACATGTCTGAGGTTTGATGGTGGAAACCTGTGGCTTGGCAACATGACTGAGGCTTGTTTCTGGAACCCTGTTCCCTGGGAACATGACTGAGGTTTGATTCTGGACACCTTTGTGCTGGGAACATGACTGTGTTTTCATTGTGGAATCATGGGTCCTGCAAACATGACTTAGGTTTGATTCTGGAAGCATGTGTCCTGGGAATATGACTGAGGTTTGATTCTGGAAATCTGTGGCCTGGGAACTTGACAGAGGTTTGATGGCAGAAACCTGGGGACTGGCAACATGACTGAGGTTTGATTGTAGAACCCTGTGCCCTGGAAACATGACTGTGGTCTGGTACTGGAAACCCATGGCCTACGAATTTGACATTGGTTTGTTTCTGGAACCCTGTGACCTGGGAACATGACTGCGGTTTGATTCTGGAATCCTGTGGCCTGGGAACATGACATCTGTTTAGATTGTGGAATACTGGGCCCTGGGAACCTGACTGAGGCTTGGTTCTGGAACCCTGTGGACTGAGAACATGACTGAGGTTTTATTCTGGAATCCTGTGGCCTGGGAACATGACATCAGTGGATTCTTGAAACCTGTGGCCTGGGAACATGAGAACGGTTTGATTCTGGAACCCTGTGACCTGGGAACAAGTCTGAGGTTTGATTGTGGAAACCTGTGGCTTGGCAACATGACTGAGGTTTGTTACTGGAACCCTGTTCCCTGGGAACATGACTGAGGTTTGATTCTGGACACCTTTTTCCTGGGAACATGACTGTGGTTTGATTGTGGAACCATGGGTCCTGCAAACATGACTGAGGTTTTTTTTTGGAACCATGTGTCCTGGGAATATGACTGAGGTTTGATTCTGGAAATCTGTGGCCTGGGAACTTGACTGAGGTTTGATGGCAGAAACCTGTGGACTGGCAACATGACAGAGGTTTGATTGTAGAACCCTGTGGCCTGGAAATATGACTGTGGCCTGGTACTGGAAACCCATGGCCTGGGAAATTGACATTGGTTTGATTCTGCAACCCTGTGGCCTGGGAACATGATTGAGGCCTGATTCTGGAAACCTGTGGCCTGGGAACATGACATCTGTTTAGATTGTGGCATACTGTGCCCTGGGAACCGGACTGAAGGCTTGGTTCTGGAATCCTGTGGACTGGGAACAAGACTGAGGTTTGATTCTGGAACCATGTGGCCTGGGATTATGACTGATGTTAGATCGTGGAATCCTGTGGCCTGGGAACATGACATCGGTTTGAATTCTGGTACCCTGTTTCCTGGGAACATGAAATCGGTTTGATTGTGGAAACCTGTGGTCTGGGAATATGACTGAGGTTTGATGGTGGTACCCTCTGGCCTGGCAACATGACTGAGGTTTGATTCTGGATCCCTGTGGCCTGGGAACATGACTGAGGCGTGATTCTGGAATCCTGTGGCCTGGGAACATGACGTCTGTTTAGATTGTGGAATACTGGGCCCTGGGAACCTGACTGAGGCTTGGTCCTGGAACCCTGTGGACTGGGAACATGACTGAGGATTTATTCTGGAATCCTGTGGCCTGGGAACATGATTGAGGCCTGATTCTGGAAATCTGTGGCCTGGGAACTTGACTGAGGTTTGATGGCAGAAATCTGTGGACTGGCAACATGACTGAGGTTTGATTGTAGAACCCTGTGCCCTGGAAACATGACTGCGACCTGATATTTGAAACCCATGGCCTGGGAACTTGACATTGTTTTGATTCCGGAACCCTGTGGCCAGGAACAAGACTGAGGCGTGATTCTGGAATCCTGTGGCCTGGGAACATGACATCTGTTTAGATTGTGGAATACTGGGCCCTGGGAACCTGACTGAGGCTTGGTTCTGGAACCCTGTGGACTGGGAACATGACTGAGGATTTATTCTGGAATCCTGTGGCCTGGGAACATGACATCAGTGGATTCTTGAACCCTGTGGCCTGGGAACATGAGAACGGTTGGATTCTGGAACACTGTGGCCTGGGAACATGTCTGAGGTTTGATGGTGGAAACCTGTGGCTTGGCAACATGAATGAGGTTTGTTACTGGAACCCTGTTCCCTGGGAATATGACTGAGGTTTGATTCTGGACACCTTTGTCCTGGG
Organism: Balaenoptera borealis; assembly: GCF_965194805.1. NCBI lineage: Eukaryota > Metazoa > Chordata > Mammalia > Artiodactyla > Balaenopteridae > Balaenoptera > Balaenoptera borealis. Next base: position 30,223,944 of record NC_138875.1, read on the forward strand.
AACATGACTGTGGTTTGATTGTGGAAGCATGGGTCCTGCAAATATGACTGAGGTTTGATTCTGGAACCATGTGTCCTGGGAATATGACTGAGGTTTGATTCTGGAAATCTGTGGCCTGGGAACTTGACTGAGGTTTGATGGCAGAAACCTGTGGACTGGCAACATGACTGAGGTTTGATTGTAGAACCCTGTGCCGTGGAAACATGACTGTGGCCTGGTACTGGAAACCCATGGCCTAGGAATTTGACATTGGGTGGATTCTGGAACCCTGTGGCCTGGGAACATGACTGAGGCGTGATTCTGGAAAACTGTGGCCTGGGAATATGACTGAGGTTTGATTCTGGAAATCTGTGGCCTGGGAACTTGACTGAGGTTTGATGGCAGAAATCTGTGGACTGGCAACATGACTGAGGTTTGATTGTAGAACCCTGTGCCCTGGAAACATGACTGCGACCTGATATTTGAAACCCATGGCCTGGGAACTTGACATTGTTTTGATTCCGGAACCCTTTGGCCAGGAACAAGACTGAGGCGTGATTCTGGAATCCTGTGGCCTGGGAACATGACATCTGTTTAGATTGTGGAATACTGGGCCCTGGGAACCTGACTGAGGCTTGGTTCTGGAACCCTGTGGACTGGGAACATGACTGAGGTTTTATTCTGGAATCCTGTGGCCTGGGAACATGACATCAGTGGATTATTGAAACCTGTGGCCTGGGAACATGAGAACGGTTTGATTCTGGAACCCTGTGGCCTGGGAACATGTCTGAGGTTTGATGGTGGAAACCTGTGGCTTGGCAACATGACTGAGGTTTTTTACTGGAACCCTCTTCCCTGGGAACATGACTGAGGTTTGATTCTGGATCCCTGTGGCCTGGGAACATGACTGAGGCGTGATTCTGGAATCCTGTGGCCTGGGAACATGACATCTGTTTAGATTGTGGAATAATGTGCCCTGGGAATCTGACTGAGGCTTTGTTCTGGAACCCAGTGGACTGGGAACATGACTGAGGTTTGATTGTAGAACCCTGTGCCCTGGAAACATGACTGTGGCCTGGTACTGGAAACCCATGGCCTAGGAATTTGACATTGGTTTGATTCTGGAACCCTGTGGCCTGGGAACATGACTGAGGTTTGATTCTGGAAAACTGTGGCCGGGTACTTGACTGAGGGTTGATGGCAGAAATCTGTGGACTGGGAACATGACTGAGGTTTGATTGTAGAACCCTATGCCCTGGAAACATGACTGTGGCCTGGTACTGGAAACCCATGGCCTAGGAATTTGACATTTGTTTGATTCTGGAACCCTGTGGCCTGGGAACATGACTGAGGATTGATTCTGGAACCCTGTAGCCTGCAAACATAACTGAGGATTGTTTCTGGAACCCTGTGGCCTGGGAACATGACATCAGTGGATTCTGGAACCCTGTGGCCTGGGAACATGAGAACGGTTTAATTCTGGAACCCTGTGACCTGGGAACATGTCTGAGGTTTGATGGTGGAAACCTGTGGCTTGGCAACATGACTGAGGTTTGTTTCTGGAACCCTGTTCCCTTGGAACATGACTGAGGTTTGATTCTGGACACCTTTGTGCTGGGACAATGACTGTGTTTTGATTGTGGAATCATGGGTCCTGCAAACATGACTGAGGTTTGATTCTGGAACCATGTGTCCTGGGAATATGACTGAGGTTTGATTCTGGAAATCTGTGGCCTGGAAACTTGACTGAGGTTTGATGGCAGAAACCTGTGGACTGGCAACATGACTGAGGTTTGATTGTAGAACCCTGTGCCCTGGAAACATGAATGCGACCTGATATTTGAAACCCATGGCCTGGGAACTTGACATTGTTTTGATTCCGGAACCCTGTGGCCAGGAACAAAACTGAGGCGTGATTCTGGAATCCTGTGGCCTGGGAACATGACATCTGTTTAGATTGTGGAATACTGGGCCCTGGGAACCTGACTGAGGCTTGGTTCTGGAACCCTGTGGACTGGGAACATGACTGAGGATTTATTCTGGAATCCTGTGGCCTGGGAACATGACATCAGTGGATTCTTGAACCCTGTGGCCTGGGAACATGAGAACGGTTGGATTCTGGAACACTGTGGCCTGGGAACATGTCTGAGGTTTGATGGTGGAAACCTGTGGCTTGGCAACATGAATGAGGTTTGTTACTGGAACCCTGTTCCCTGGGAATATGACTGAGGTTTGATTCTGGACACCTTTGTCCTGGGAACATGACTGTGGTTTGATTGTGGAACCATGGGTCCTGCAAACATGACTGAGGTTTGATTCTGGAACCATGTGTCCTGGGAATATGACTGAGGTTTGATTCTGGAAATCTGTGGCCTGGGAACTTGACTGAGGTTTGATGGCAGAAACCTGTGGACTGGCAACATGACTGAGGTTTGATTGTAGAACCCTGTGCCCTGGAAACATGACTGTGGGCTGGTACTGGAAACCCATGGCCTAGGAATTTGACATTGGTTGGATTCTGGAACCCTGTGGCCTGGGAACATGACTGAGGCGTGATTCTGGAAAACTGTGGCCTGGGAATATGACTGAGGTTTGATTCTGGAAATCTGTGGCCTGGGAACTTGACTGAGGTTTGATGGCAGAAATCTGTGGACTGGCAACATGACTGAGGTTTGATTGTAGAACCCTGTGCCCTGGAAACATGACTGCGACCTGATATTTGAAACCCATGGCCTGGGAACTTGACATTGTTTTGATTCCGGAACCCTGTGGCCAGGAACAAGACTGAGGCGTGATTCTGGAATCCTGTGGCCTGGGAACATGACATCTGTTTAGATTGTGGAATACTGGGCCCTGGGAACCTGACTGAGGCTTGGTTCTGGAACCCTGTGGACTGGGAACATGACTGAGGATTTATTCTGGAATCCTGTGGCCTGGGAACATGACATCAGTGGATTCTTGAAACCTGTGGCCTGGGAACATGAGAACGGTTTGATTCTGGAAACCTGTGGCCTGGGAACATGTCTGAGGTTTGATGGTGGAAACCTGTGGCTTGGCAACATGACTGAGGTTTGTTACTGGAACCCTCTTCCCTGGGAACATGACTGAGGTTTGATTCTGGACACCTTTGTCCTGGGAACATGACTGTGGTTTGATTGTGGAAGCATGGGTCCTGCAAACATGACTGAGGTTTTATTCTGGAACCATGTGTCCTGGGAATATGACTGAGGTTTGATTCTGGAAATCTGTGGCCTGGGAAGTTGACTGAGGTTTGATTGTAGAACCCTGTGGCCTGGAAATATGACTGTGGCCTGGTACTGGAAACCCATGGCCTGGGAAATTGACATTGGTTTGATTCTGAAACCCTGTGGCCTGGGAACATGATTGAGGCGTGATTCTGGAAACCTGTGGCCTGGGAACATGACATCTGTTTAGATTGTGGCATACTGTTCCCTGGGAACCGGACTGAAGGCTTGATTCTGGAATCCTGTGGACTGGGAAAAAGACTGAGTTTTTATTCTGGAACCATGTGTCCTGGGAATATGACTGATGTTAGATCGTGGAATCCTGTGGCCTGGGAACATGACATCGGTTTGGATTCTGGTACCCTGTTGCCTGGGAACATGAAATCGGTTTGATTGTGGAAACCTGTGGTCTGGGAATATGACTGAGGTTTGATGGTGGTACCCTCTGGCCTGGCAACATGACTGAGGTTTGATTCTGGATCCCTGTGGCCTGGGAACATGACTGAGGCTTGATTCTGGAACCCTGTGGCCTGGGAATATGTCTGAGGTTTGATGGTGGAAAACTGTGGCTTGGCAAAATGACTGAGGTTTGTTACTGGAACCCTGTTCCCTGGGAACATGACTGAGGTTTGATTCTGGACACCTTTGTCTAGGGAACATGACTGTGGTTTGATTGTGGAACCGTGGGTCCTGCCAACATGACTGAGGTTTTTTTTCTGGAACCATGTGTCCTGGGAATATGACTGAGGTTTGATTCTGGAAATCTGTGACCTGGGAAATTGACTGAAGTTTGATGGCAGAATCCTGTGAACTGGCAACATGACAGAGGTTTGATTGTTGAACCCTGTGGCCTGGAAACATGACTGTGGCCTGGTAATGGAAACCCATGGCCTAGGAATTTGACATTGGTTTGTTTCTGGAACCCTCTGGCCTGGGAAAATGACGGAGGTTTGATTCTGGAACCCTGTAGGCTTCGAACATAACTGAGGATTGTTTCTGGAACCCTGTGGCCTGGGAACATGACATCAGTGGATTCTGGCACCCTGTGGCCAGGGAACATGAGAACGGTTTAATTCTGGAACCCTGTGACCTGGGAACATGTCTGAGGTTTGATGGTGGAAACCTGTGGCTTGGCAACATGACTGAGGCTTGTTTCTGGAACCCTGTTCCCTGGGAACATGACTGAGGTTTGATTCTGGACACCTTTGTGCTGGGAACATGACTGTGTTTTCATTGTGGAATCATGGGTCCTGCAAACATGACTTAGGTTTGATTCTGGAAGCATGTGTCCTGGGAATATGACTGAGGTTTGATTCTGGAAATCTGTGGCCTGGGAACTTGACAGAGGTTTGATGGCAGAAACCTGGGGACTGGCAACATGACTGAGGTTTGATTGTAGAACCCTGTGCCCTGGAAACATGACTGTGGTCTGGTACTGGAAACCCATGGCCTACGAATTTGACATTGGTTTGTTTCTGGAACCCTGTGACCTGGGAACATGACTGTGGTTTGATTCTGGAAATCTGTGGCCTGGGAACTTGACTGAGGTTTAATGGCAGAAATCTGTGGACTGGCAACATGACTGAGGTTTGATTGTAGAACCCTGTGCCCTGGAAACATGACTGCGACCTGATATTTGAAACCCATGGCCTAGGAACTTGACATTGGTTTGATTCCGGAACCCTGTGGCCAGGAACAAGACTGAGGAGTGATTCTGGAAACCTGTGGCCTGGGAACATGACATCTGTTTAGATTGTGGAATACTGGGCCCTGGGAACCTGACTGAGGCTTGGTTCTGGAACCCTGTGGACTGGGAACATGACTGAGGTTTTATTCTGGAATCCTGTGGCCTGGGAACATGACATCAGTGGATTCTTGAAACCTGTGGCCTGGGAACATGAGAACGGTTTGATTCTGGAACCCTGTGACCTGGGAACAAGTCTGAGGTTTGATTGTGGAAACCTGTGGCTTGGCAACATGACTGAGGTTTGTTACTGGAACCCTGTTCCCTGGGAACATGACTGAGGTTTGATTCTGGATCCCTGTGGCCTGGGAACATGACTGAGGCGTGATTCTGGAATCCTGTGGCCTGGGAACATGACATCTGTTTAGATTGTGGAATAATGTGCCCTGGGAATCTGACTGAGGCTTTGTTCTGGAACCCTGTGGACTGGGAACATGACTGAGGTTTGATTGTAGAACCCTGTGCCCTGGAAACATGACTGTGGCCTGGTACTGGAAACCCATGGCCTAGGAATTTGACATTGGTTTGATTCTGGAACCCTGTGGCCTGGGAACATGACTGAGGTTTGATTCTGGAAAACTGTGGCCGGGTACTTGACTGAGGGTTGATGGCAGAAATCTGTGGACTGGGAACATGACTGAGGTTTGATTGTAGAACCCTATGCCCTGGAAACATGACTGTGGCCTGGTACTGGAAACCCATGGCCTAGGAATTTGACATTGGTTTGATTCTGGAACCCTGTGGCCTGGGAACATGACTGAGGATTGATTCTGGAACCCTGTAGCCTGCGAACATAACTGAGGATTGTTTCTGGAACCCTGTGGCCTGGGAACATGACATCAGTGGATTCTGGAACCCTGTGGCCTGGGAACATGAGAACGGTTTAATTCTGGAACCCTGTGACCTGGGAACATGTCTGAGGTTTGATGGTGGAAACCTGTGGCTTGGCAACATGACTGAGGTTTGTTTCTGGAACCCTGTTCCCTGGGAACATGACTGAGGTTTGATTCTGGACACCTTTGTGCTGGGACAATGACTGTGTTTTGATTGTGGAATCATGGGTCCTGCAAACATGACTGAGGTTTGATTCTGGAACCATGTGTCCTGGGAATATGACTGAGGTTTGATTCTGGAAATCTGTGGCCTGGAAACTTGACTGAGGTTTGATGGCAGAAACCTGTGGACTGGCAACATGACTGAGGTTTGATTGTAGAACCCTGTGCCCTGGAAACATGACTGTGGGCTGGTACTGGAAACCCATGGCCTAGGAATTTGACATTGGTTTGATTCTGGAACCCTGTGGCCTGGGAACATGACTGAGGCGTGATTCTGGAAAACTGTGGCCTGGGAATATGACTGAGGTTTGATTCTGGAAATCTGTGGCCTGGGAAGTTGACTGAGGTTTGATGGCAGAAATCTGTGGACTGGCAACATGACTGAGGTTTGATTGTAGAACCCTGTGCCCTGGAAACATGAATGCGACCTGATATTTGAAACCCATGGCCTGGGAACTTGACATTGTTTTGATTCCGGAACCCTGTGGCCAGGAACAAGACTGAGGCGTGATTCTGGAATCCTGTGGCCTGGGAACATGACATCTGTTTAGATTGTGGAATACTGGGCCCTGGGAACCTGACTGAGGCTTGGTTCTGGAACCCTGTGGACTGGGAACATGACTGAGGATTTATTCTGGAATCCTGTGGCCTGGGAACATGACATCAGTGGATTCTTGAACCCTGTGGCCTGGGAACATGAGAACGGTTGGATTCTGGAACACTGTGGCCTGGGAACATGTCTGAGGTTTGATGGTGGAAACCTGTGGCTTGGCAACATGAATGAGGTTTGTTACTGGAACCCTGTTCCCTGGGAATATGACTGAGGTTTGATTCTGGACACCTTTGTCCTGGGAACATGACTGTGGTTTGATTGTGGAACCATGGGTCCTGCAAACATGACTGAGGTTTGATTCTGGAACCATGTGTCCTGGGAATATGACTGAGGTTTGATTCTGGAAATCTGTGGCCTGGGAACTTGACTGAGGTTTGATGGCAGAAACCTGTGGACTGGCAACATGACTGAGGTTTGATTGTAGAACCCTGTGCCGTGGAAACATGACTGTGGCCTGGTACTGGAAACCCATGGCCTAGGAATTTGACATTGGTTGGATTCTGGAACCCTGTGGCCTGGGAACATGACTGAGGCGTGATTCTGGAAAACTGTGGCCTGGGAATATGACTGAGGTTTGATTCTGGAAATCTGTGGCCTGGGAACTTGACTGAGGTTTGATGGCAGAAATCTGTGGACTGGCAACATGACTGAGGTTTGATTGTAGAACCCTGTGCCCTGGAAACATGACTGCGACCTGATATTTGAAACCCATGGCCTGGGAACTTGACATTGTTTTGATTCCGGAACCCTGTGGCCAGGAACAAGACTGAGGCGTGATTCTGGAATCCTGTGGCCTGGGAACATGACATCTGTTTAGATTGTGGAATACTGGGCCCTGGGAACCTGACTGAGGCTTGGTTCTGGAACCCTGTGGACTGGGAACATGACTGAGGATTTATTCTGGAATCCTGTGGCCTGGGAACATGACATCAGTGGATTCTTGAAACCTGTGGCCTGGGAACATGAGAACGGTTTGATTCTGGAAACCTGTGGCCTGGGAACATGTCTGAGGTTTGATGGTGGAAACCTGTGGCTTGGCAACATGACTGAGGTTTGTTACTGGAACCCTCTTCCCTGGGAACATGACTGAGGTTTGATTCTGGACACCTTTGTCCTGGGAACATGACTGTGGTTTGATTGTGGAACCATGGGTCCTGCAAACATGACTGAGGTTTTATTCTGGAACCATGTGTCCTGGGAATATGACTGAGGTTTGATTCTGGAAATCTGTGGCCTGGGAAGTTGACTGAGGTTTGATTGTAGAACCCTGTGGCCTGGAAATATGACTGTGGCCTGGTACTGGAAACCCATGGCCTGGGAAATTGACATTGGTTTGATTCTGAAACCCTGTGGCCTGGGAACATGATTGAGGCGTGATTCTGGAAACCTGTGGCCTGGGAACATGACATCTGTTTAGATTGTGGCATACTGTTCCCTGGGAACCGGACTGAAGGCTTGATTCTGGAATCCTGTGGACTGGGAAAAAGACTGAGTTTTTATTCTGGAACCATGTGTCCTGGGAATATGACTGATGTTAGATCGTGGAATCCTGTGGCCTGGGAACATGACATCGGTTTGGATTCTGGTACCCTGTTGCCTGGGAACATGAAATCGGTTTGATTGTGGAAACCTGTGGTCTGGGAATATGACTGAGGTTTGATGGTGGTACCCTCTGGCCTGGCAACATGACTGAGGTTTGATTCTGGATCCCTGTGGCCTGGGAACATGACTGAGGCTTGATTCTGGAACCCTGTGGCCTGGGAATATGTCTGAGGTTTGATGGTGGAAAACTGTGGCTTGGCAAAATGACTGAGGTTTGTTACTGGAACCCTGTTCCCTGGGAACATGACTGAGGTTTGATTCTGGACACCTTTGTCTAGGGAACATGACTGTGGTTTGATTGTGGAACCGTGGGTCCTGCCAACATGACTGAGGTTTTTTTTCTGGAACCATGTGTCCTGGGAATATGACTGAGGTTTGATTCTGGAAATCTGTGACCTGGGAAATTGACTGAAGTTTGATGGCAGAATCCTGTGAACTGGCAACATGACAGAGGTTTGATTGTTGAACCCTGTGGCCTGGAAACATGACTGTGGCCTGGTACTGGAAACCCATGGCCTAGGAATTTGACATTGGTTTGTTTCTGGAACCCTCTGGCCTGGGAACATGACGGAGGTTTGATTCTGGAACCCTGTAGGCTTCGAACATAACTGAGGATTGTTTCTGGAACCCTGTGGCCTGGGAACATGACATCAGTGGATTCTGGCACCCTGTGGCCAGGGAACATGAGAACGGTTTAATTCTGGAACCCTGTGACCTGGGAACATGTCTGAGGTTTGATGGTGGAAACCTGTGGCTTGGCAACATGACTGAGGCTTGTTTCTGGAACCCTGTTCCCTGGGAACATGACTGAGGTTTGATTCTGGACACCTTTGTGCTGGGAACATGACTGTGTTTTCATTGTGGAATCATGGGTCCTGCAAACATGACTTAGGTTTGATTCTGGAAGCATGTGTCCTGGGAATATGACTGAGGTTTGATTCTGGAAATCTGTGGCCTGGGAACTTGACAGAGGTTTGATGGCAGAAACCTGGGGACTGGCAACATGACTGAGGTTTGATTGTAGAACCCTGTGCCCTGGAAACATGACTGTGGTCTGGTACTGGAAACCCATGGCCTACGAATTTGACATTGGTTTGTTTCTGGAACCCTGTGACCTGGGAACATGACTGCGGTTTGATTCTGGAAATCTGTGGCCTGGGAACTTGACTGAGGTTTAATGGCAGAAATCTGTGGACTGGCAACATGACTGAGGTTTGATTGTAGAACCCTGTGCCCTGGAAACATGACTGCGACCTGATATTTGAAACCCATGGCCTAGGAACTTGACATTGGTTTGATTCCGGAACCCTGTGGCCAGGAACAAGACTGAGGAGTGATTCTGGAAACCTGTGGCCTGGGAACATGACATCTGTTTAGATTGTGGAATACTGGGCCCTGGGAACCTGACTGAGGCTTGGTTCTGGAACCCTGTGGACTGGGAACATGACTGAGGTTTTATTCTGGAATCCTGTGGCCTGGGAACATGACATCAGTGGATTCTTGAAACCTGTGGCCTGGGAACATGAGAACGGTTTGATTCTGGAACCCTGTGACCTGGGAACAAGTCTGAGGTTTGATTGTGGAAACCTGTGGCTTGGCAACATGACTGAGGTTTGTTACTGGAACCCTGTTCCCTGGGAACATGACTGAGGTTTGATTCTGGACACCTTTTTCCTGGGAACATGACTGTGGTTTGATTGTGGAACCATGGATCCTGCAAACATGACTGAGGTTTTATTTTGGAACCATGTGTCCTGGGAATATGACTGAGGTTTGATTCTGGAAATCTGTGGCCTGGGAACTTGACTGAGGTTTGATGGCAGAAACCTGTGGACTGGCAACATGACAGAGGTTTGATTGTAGAACCCTGTGGCCTGGAAATATGACTGTGGCCTGGTACTGGAAACCCATGGCCTGGGAAATTGACATTGGTTTGATTCTGCAACCCTGTGGCCTGGGAACATGATTGAGGCCTGATTCTGGAAACCTGTGGCCTGGGAACATGACTGAGGCGTGATTCTGGAATCCTGTGGCCTGGGAACATGACGTCTGTTTAGATTGTGGAATACTGGGCCCTGGGAACCTGACTGAGGCTTGGTTCTGGAACCCTGTGGACTGGGAACATGACTGAGGATTTATTCTGGAATCCTGTGGCCTGGGAACATGATTGAGGCCTGATTCTGGAAATCTGTGGCCTGGGAACTTGACTGAGGTTTGATGGCAGAAATCTGTGGACTGGCAACATGACTGAGGTTTGATTGTAGAACCCTGTGCCCTGGAAACATGACTGCGACCTGATATTTGAAACCCATGGCCTGGGAACTTGACATTGTTTTGATTCCGGAACCCTGTGGCCAGGAACAAGACTGAGGCGTGATTCTGGAATCCTGTGGCCTGGGAACATGACATCTGTTTAGATTGTGGAATACTGGGCCCTGGGAAACTGACTGAGGCTTGGTTCTGGAACCCTGTGGACTGGGAACATGACTGAGGTTTTATTCTGGAATCCTGTGGCCTGGGAACATGACATCAGTGGATTATTGAAACCTGTGGCCTGGGAACATGAGAACGGTTTGATTCTGGAACCCTGTGGCCTGGGAACATGTCTGAGGTTTGATGGTGGAAACCTGTGGCTTGGCAACATGACTGAGGTTTTTTACTGGAACCCTCTTCCCTGGGAACATGACTGAGGTTTGATTCTGGATCCCTGTGGCCTGGGAACATGACTGAGGCGTGATTCTGGAATCCTGTGGCCTGGGAACATGACATCTGTTTAGATTGTGGAATAATGTGCCCTGGGAATCTGACTGAGGCTTTGTTCTGGAACCCTGTGGACTGGGAACATGACTGAGGTTTGATTGTAGAACCCTGTGCCCTGGAAACATGACTGTGGCCTGGTACTGGAAACCCATGGCCTAGGAATTTGACATTGGTTTGATTCTGGAACCCTGTGGCCTGGGAACATGACTGAGGTTTGATTCTGGAAAACTGTGGCCGGGTACTTGACTGAGGGTTGATGGCAGAAATCTGTGGACTGGGAACATGAATGAGGTTTGATTGTAGAACCCTATGCCCTGGAAACATGACTGTGGCCTGGTACTGGAAACCCATGGCCTAGGAATTTGACATTGGTTTGATTCTGGAACCCTGTGGCCTGGGAACATGACTGAGGATTGATTCTGGAACCCTGTAGCCTGCGAACATAACTGAGGATTGTTTCTGGAACCCTGTGGCCTGGGAACATGACATCTGTTTAGATTGTGGAATACTGGGCCCTGGGAACCTGACTGAGGCTTGGTTCTGGAACCCTGTGGACTGGGAACATGACTGAGGATTTATTCTGGAATCCTGTGGCCTGGGAACATGACATCAGTGGATTCTTGAACCCTGTGGCCTGGGAACATGAGAACGGTTGGATTCTGGAACACTGTGGCCTGGGAACATGTCTGAGGTTTGATGGTGGAAACCTGTGGCTTGGCAATATGAATGAGGTTTGTTACTGGAACCCTGTTCCCTGGGAATATGACTGAGGTTTGATTCTGGACACCTTTGTCCTGGGAACATGACTGTGGTTTGATTGTGGAACCATGGGTCCTGCAAACATGACTGAGGTTTGATTCTGGAACCATGTGTCCTGGGAATATGACTGAGGTTTGATTCTGGAAATCTGTGGCCTGGGAACTTGACTGAGGTTTGATGGCAGAAACCTGTGGACTGGCAACATGACTGAGGTTTGATTGTAGAACCCTGTGCCGTGGAAACATGACTGTGGCCTGGTACTGGAAACCCATGGCCTAGGAATTTGACATTGGTTGGATTCTGGAACCCTGTGGCCTGGGAACATGACTGAGGCGTGATTCTGGAAAACTGTGGCCTGGGAATATGACTGAGGTTTGATTCTGGAAATCTGTGGCCTGGGAACTTGACTGAGGTTTGATGGCAGAAATCTGTGGACTGGCAACATGACTGAGGTTTGATTGTAGAACCCTGTGCCCTGGAAACATGACTGCGACCTGATATTTGAAACCCATGGCCTGGGAACTTGACATTGTTTTGATTCCGGAACCCTGTGGCCAGGAACAAGACTGAGGCGTGATTCTGGAATCCTGTGGCCTGGGAACATGACATCTGTTTAGATTGTGGAATACTGGGCCCTGGGAACCTGACTGAGGCTTGGTTCTGGAACCCTGTGGACTGGGAACATGACTGAGGTTTTATTCTGGAATCCTGTGGCCTGGGAACATGACATCAGTGGATTATTGAAACCTGTGGCCTGGGAACATGAGAACGGTTTGATTCTGGAACCCTGTGGCCTGGGAACATGTCTGAGGTTTGATGGTGGAAACCTGTGGCTTGGCAACATGACTGAGGTTTGTTACTGGAACCCTCTTCCCTGGGAACATGACTGAGGTTTGATTCTGGATCCCTGTGACCTGGGAACATGACTGAGGCGTGATTCTGGAATCCTGTGGCCTGGGAACATGACATCTGTTTAGATTGTGGAATAATGTGCCCTGGGAATCTGACTGAGGCTTTGTTCTGGAACCCTGTGGACTGGGAACATGACTGAGGTTTGATTGTAGAACCCTGTGCCCTGGAAACATGACTGTGGCCTGGTACTGGAAACCCATGGCCTAGGAATTTGACATTGGTTTGATTCTGGAACCCTGTGGCCTGGGAACATGACTGAGGTTTGATTCTGGAAAACTGTGGCCGGGTACTTGACTGAGGGTTGATGGCAGAAATCTGTGGACTGGGAACATGACTGAGGTTTGATTGTAGAACCCTATGCCCTGGAAACATGACTGTGGCCTGGTACTGGAAACCCATGGCCTAGGAATTTGACATTGGTTTGATTCTGGAACCCTGTGGCCTGGGAACATGACTGAGGATTGATTCTGGAACCCTGTAGCCTGCGAACATAACTGAGGATTGTTTCTGGAACCCTGTGGCCTGGGAACATGAGAACGGTTTAATTCTGGAACCCTGTGACCTGGGAACATGTCTGAGGTTTGATGGTGGAAACCTGTGGCTTGGCAACATGACTGAGGTTTGTTTCTGGAACCCTGTTCCCTGGGAACATGACTGAGGTTTGATTCTGGACACCTTTGTGCTGGGACAATGACTGTGGTTTGATTGTGGAACCATGGGTCCTGCAAACATGACTGAGGTTTGATTCTGGAACCATGTGTCCTGGGAATATGACTGAGGTTTGATTCTGGAAATCTGTGGCCTGGGAACTTGACTGAGGTTTGATGGCAGAAACCTGTGGACTGGCAACATGACTGAGGTTTGATTGTAGAACCCTGTGCCGTGGAAACATGACTGTGGCCTGGTACTGGAAACCCATGGCCTAGGAATTTGACATTGGTTGGATTCTGGAACCCTGTGGCCTGGGAATATGACTGAGGCGTGATTCTGGAAAACTGTGGCCTGGGAATATGACTGAGGTTTGATTCTGGAAATCTGTGGCCTGGGAACTTGACTGAGGTTTGATGGCAGAAATCTGTGGACTGGCAACATGACTGAGGTTTGATTGTAGAACCCTGTGCCCTGGAAACATGACTGCGACCTGATATTTGAAACCCATGGCCTGGGAACTTGACATTGTTTTGATTCCAGAACCCTGTGGCCAGGAACAAGACTGAGGCGTGATTCTGGAATCCTGTGGCCTGGGAACATGACATCTGTTTAGATTGTGGAATACTGGGCCCTGGGAACCTGACTGAGGCTTGGTTCTGGAACCCTGTGGACTGAGAACATGACTGAGGATTTATTCTGGAATCCTGTGGCCTGGGAACATGACATCAGTTGATTCTTGAAACCTGTGGCCTGGGAACATGAGAACGGTTTGATTCTGGAACCCTGTGGCCTGGGAACATGTCTGCGGTTTGATGGTGGAAACCTGTGGCTTGGCAACATGACTGAGGTTTGTTACTGGAACCCTCTTCCCTGGGAACATGACTGAGGTTTGATTCTGGACACCTTTGTCCTGGGAACATGACTGTGCTTTGATTGTGGAACCATGGGTCCTGCAAACATGACTGAGGTTTTATTCTGGAACCATGTGTCCTGGGAATATGACTGAGGTTTGATTCTGGAAATCTGTGGCCTGGGAAGTTGACTGAGGTTTGATTGTAGAACCCTGTGGCCTGGAAATATGACTGTGGCCTGGTACTGGAAACCCATGGCCTGGGAAATTGACATTGGTTTGATTCTGAAACCCTGTGGCCTGGGAACATGATTGAGGCGTGATTCTGGAAACCTGTGGCCTGGGAACATGACATCTGTTTAGATTGTGGCATACTGTTCCCTGGGAACCGGACTGAAGGCTTGATTCTGGAATCCTGTGGACTGGGAAAAAGACTGAGTTTTTATTCTGGAACCATGTGTCCTGGGAATATGACTGATGTTAGATCGTGGAATCCTGTGGCCTGGGAACATGACATCGGTTTGGATTCTGGTACCCTGTTGCCTGGGAACATGAAATCGGTTTGATTGTGGAGACCTGTGGTCTGGGAATATGACTGAGGTTTGATGGTGGTACCCTCTGGCCTGGCAACATGACTGAGGTTTGATTCTGGATCCCTGTGGCCTGGGAACATGACTGAGGCGTGATTCTGGAAACCTGTGGCCTGGGAACATGACATCTGTTTATATTGTGGAATACTGTGCCCTGGGAATCTGAGTGAGGCTTGGTTCTGGAACCCTGTGGACTGGGAACATGACTGAGGTTTGATTGTAGAACCCTGTGCCCTGGAAACATGACTGTGGCCTGGTACTGGAAACCCATGGTCTAGGAATTTGACATTGGTTTGATTCTGGAACCCTGTGGCCTGGGAACATGATTGAGGTTTGATTCTGGAAAACTGTGGCCGGGTACTTGACTGAGGGTTGATGGCAGTAATCTGTGGACTGGGAACATGACTGAGGTTTGATTGTAGAACCCTGTGCCCTGGAAACATGACTGTGGCCTGGTACTGGAAACCCATGGTCTAGGAATTTGACATTGGTTTGATTCTGGAACCCTGTGGCCTGGGAACATGACTGAGGATTGATTCTGGAACCCTGTAGCCTGCGAACATAACTGAGGATTGTTTCTGGAACCCTGTGGCCTGGGAACATGACATCAGTGGATTCTGGAACCCTGTGGCCTGGGAACATGAGAACGGTTTAATTCTGGAACCCTGTGACCTGGGAACATGTCTGAGGTTTGATGGTGGAAACCTGTGGCTTGGCAACATGACTGAGGTTTGTTTCTGGAACCCTGTTCCCTGGGAACATGACTGACGTTTGATTCTGGACAACTTTGTGCTTGGACAATGACTGTGTTTTGATTGTGGAATCATGGGTCCTGCAAACATGACTGAGGTTTGATTCTGGAACCATGTGTCCTGGGAATATGACTGAGGTTTGATTCTGGAAATCTGTGGCCTGGAAACTTGACTGAGGTTTGATGGCAGAAAACTGTGGACTGGCAACATGACTGAGGTTTGATTGTAGAACCCTGTGCCCTGGAAACATGACTGTGGGCTGTAACTGGAAACCCATGGCCTAGGAATTTGACATTGGTTGGATTCTGGAACCCTGTGGCCTGGGAACATGACTGAGGCGTGATTCTGGAAAACTGTGGCCTGGGAATATGACTGAGGTTTGATTCTGGAAATCTGTGGCCTGGGAACTTGACTGAGGTTTGATGGCAGAAATCTGTGGACTGGCAACATGACTGAGGTTTGATTGTAGAACCCTGTGCCCTAGAAACATGACTGCGACCTGATATTTGAAACCCATGGCCTGGGAACTTGACATTGTTTTGATTCCGGAACCCTGTGGCCAGGAACAAGACTGAGGCGTGATTCTGGAATCCTGTGGCCTGGGAACATGACATCTGTTTAGATTGTGGAATACTGGGCCCTGGGAACCTGACTGAGGCTTGGTTCTGGAACCCTGTGGACTGGGAACATGACTGAGGATTTATTCTGGAATCCTGTGGCCTGGGAACATGACATCAGTGGATTCTTGAACCCTGTGGCCTGGGAACATGAGAACGGTTGGATTCTGGAACACTGTGGCCTGGGAACATGTCTGAGGTTTGATGGTGGAAACCTGTGGCTTGGCAACATGACTGAGGTTTGTTACTGGAACCCTCTTCCCTGGGAACATGACTGAGGTTTGATTCTGGACACCTTTGTCCTGGGAACATGACTGTGGTTTGATTGTGGAACCATGGGTCCTGCAAACATGACTGAGGTTTTATTCTGGAACCATGTGTCCTGGGAATATGACTGAGGTTTGATTCTGGAAATCTGTGGCCTGGGAAGTTGACTGAGGTTTGATGGCAGAAACCTGTGGACTGGCAACATGACAGAGGTTTGATTGTAGAACCCTGTGGCCTGGAAATATGACTGTGGCCTGGTACTGGAAACCCATGGCCTGGGAAATTGACATTGGTTTGATTCTGAAACCCTGTGGCCTGGGAACATGACTGAGGCGTGATTCTGGAATCCTGTGGCCTGGGAACATGACATCTGTTTAGATTGTGGAATAATGTGCCCTGGGAATCTGACTGAGGCTTGGTTCTGGAACCCTGTGGACTGGGAACATGACTGAGGTTTGATTGTAGAACCCTGTGCCCTGGAAACATGACTGTGGCCTGGTACTGGAAACCCATGGCCTAGGAATTTGACATTGGTTTGATTCTGGAACCCTGTGGCCTGGGAACATGACTGAGGATTGATTCTGGAACCCTGTAGCCTGCGAACATAACTGAGGATTGTTTCTGGAACCCTGTGGCCTGGGAACATGACATCAGTGGATTCTGGAACCCTGTGGCCTGGGAACATGAGAACGGTTTAATTCTGGAACCCTGTGACCTGGGAACATGTCTGAGGTTTGATGGTGGAAACCTGTGGCTTGGCAACATGACTGAGGTTTGTTTCTGGAACCCTGTTCCCTGGGAACATGACTGACGTTTGATTCTGGACACCTTTGTGCTGGGACAATGACTGTGTTTTGATTGTGGAATCATGGGTCCTGCAAACATGACTGAGGTTTGATTCTGGAACCATGTGTCCTGGGAATATGACTGAGGTTTGATTCTGGAAATCTGTGGCCTGGAAACTTGACTGAGGTTTGATGGCAGAAAACTGTGGACTGGCAACATGACTGAGGTTTGATTGTAGAACCCTGTGCCCTGGAAACATGACTGTGGGCTGTAACTGGAAACCCATGGCCTAGGAATTTGACATTGGTTGGATTCTGGAACCCTGTGGCCTGGGAACATGACTGAGGCGTGATTCTGGAAAACTGTGGCCTGGGAATATGACTGAGGTTTGATTCTGGAAATCTGTGGCCTGGGAACTTGACTGAGGTTTGATGGCAGAAATCTGTGGACTGGCAACATGACTGAGGTTTGATTGTAGAACCCTGTGCCCTAGAAACATGACTGCGACCTGATATTTGAAACCCATGGCCTGGGAACTTGACATTGTTTTGATTCCGGAACCCTGTGGCCAGGAACAAGACTGAGGCGTGATTCTGGAATCCTGTGGCCTGGGAACATGACATCTGTTTAGATTGTGGAATACTGGGCCCTGGGAACCTGACTGAGGCTTGGTTCTGGAACCCTGTGGACTGGGAACATGACTGAGGATTTATTCTGGAATCCTGTGGCCTGGGAACATGACATCAGTGGATTCTTGAACCCTGTGGCCTGGGAACATGAGAACGGTTGGATTCTGGAACACTGTGGCCTGGGAACATGTCTGAGGTTTGATGGTGGAAACCTGTGGCTTGGCAACATGACTGAGGTTTGTTACTGGAACCCTCTTCCCTGGGAACATGACTGAGGTTTGATTCTGGACACCTTTGTCCTGGGAACATGACTGTGGTTTGATTGTGGAACCATGGGTCCTGCAAACATGACTGAGGTTTTATTCTGGAACCATGTGTCCTGGGAATATGACTGAGGTTTGATTCTGGAAATCTGTGGCCTGGGAAGTTGACTGAGGTTTGATGGCAGAAACCTGTGGACTGGCAACATGACAGAGGTTTGATTGTAGAACCCTGTGGCCTGGAAATATGACTGTGGCCTGGTACTGGAAACCCATGGCCTGGGAAATTGACATTGGTTTGATTCTGAAACCCTGTGGCCTGGGAACATGACTGAGGCGTGATTCTGGAATCCTGTGGCCTGGGAACATGACATCTGTTTAGATTGTGGAATAATGTGCCCTGGGAATCTGACTGAGGCTTGGTTCTGGAACCCTGTGGACTGGGAACATGACTGAGGTTTGATTGTAGAACCCTGTGCCCTGGAAACATGACTGTGGCCTGGTACTGGAAACCCATGGCCTAGGAATTTGACATTGGTTTGATTCTGGAACCCTGTGGCCTGGGAACATGACTGAGGATTGATTCTGGAACCCTGTAGCCTGCGAACATAGCTGAGGATTGTTTCTGGAACCCTGTGGCCTGGGAACATGACATCAGTGGATTTTGGAACCCTGTGGCCTGGGAACATGAGAACGGTTTAATTCTGGAACCCTGTGACCTGGGAACATGTCTGAGGTTTGATGGTGGAAACCTGTGGCTTGGCAACATGACTGAGGTTTGTTTCTGGAACCCTGTTCCCTGGGAACATGACTGACGTTTGATTCTGGACACCTTTGTGCTGGGACAATGACTGTGTTTTGATTGTGGAATCATGGGTCCTGCAAACATGACTGAGGTTTGATTCTGGAACCATGTGTCCTGGGAATATGACTGAGGTTTGATTCTGGAAATCTGTGGCCTGGAAACTTGACTGAGGTTTGATGGCAGAAACCTGTGGACTGGCAACATGACTGAGGTTTGATTGTAGAACCCTGTGCCCTGGAAACATGACTGTGGGCTGGTACTGGAAACCCATGGCCTAGGAATTTGACATTAGTTGGATTCTGGAACCCTGTGGCCTGGGAACATGACTGAGGCGTGATTCTGGAAAACTGTGGCCTGGGAATATGACTGAGGTTTGATTCTGGAAATCTGTGGCCTGGGAACTTGACTGAGGTTTGATGGCAGAAATCTGTGGACTGGCAACATGACTGAGGTTTGATTGTAGAACCCTGTGCCCTGGAAACATGACTGCGACCTGATATTTGAAACCCATGGCCTGGGAACTTGACATTGTTTTGATTCCGGAACCCTGTGGCCAGGAACAAGACTGAGGCGTGATTCTGGAATCCTGTGGCCTGGGAACATGACATCTGTTTAGATTGTGGAATACTGGGCCCTGGGAACCTGACTGAGGCTTGGTTCTGGAACCCTGTGGACTGGGAACATGACTGAGGTTTTATTCTGGAATCCTGTGGCCTGGGAACATGACATCAGTGGATTCTTGAAACCTGTGGCCTGGGAACATGAGAACGGTTTGATTCTGGAACCCTGTGACCAGGGAACATGTCTGAGGTTTGATGGTGGAAACCTGTGGCTTGGCAACATGACTGAGGTTTGTTACTGGAACCCTCTTCCCTGGGAACATGACTGAGGTTTGATTCTGGACACCTTTGTCCTGGGAACATGACTGTGGTTTGATTGTGGAACCATGGGTCCTGCAAACATGACTGAGGTTTTATTCTGGAACCATGTGTCCTGGGAATATGACTGAGGTTTGATTCTGGAAATCTGTGGCCTGGGAAGTTGACTGAGGTTTGATTGTAGAACCCTGTGGCCTGGAAATATGACTGTGGCCTGGTACTGGAAACCCATGGCCTGGGAAATTGACATTGGTTTGATTCTGAAACCCTGTGGCCTGGGAACATGATTGAGGCGTGATTCTGGAAACCTGTGGCCTGGGAACATGACATCTGTTTAGATTGTGGCATACTGTGCCCTGGGAACCGAACTGAAGGCTTGGTTCTGGAATCCTGTGGACTGGGAAAAAGACTGAGTTTTTATTCTGGAACCATGTGTCCTGGGAATATGACTGATGTTAGATCGTGGAATCCTGTGGCCTGGGAACATGACATCGGTTTGGATTCTGGTACCCTGTTGCCTGGGAACATGAAATCGGTTTGATTGTGGAAACCTGTGGTCTGGGAATATGACTGAGGTTTGATGCTGGTACCCTCTGGCCTGGTAACATGACTGAGGTTTGATTCTGGATCCCTGTGGCCTGGGAACATGACTGAGGCTTGATTCTGGAACCCTGTGGCCTGGGAATATGTCTGAGGTTTGATGGTGGAAAACTGTGGCTTGGCAAAATGACTGAGGTTTCTTACTGGAACCCTGTTCCCTGGGAACATGACTGAGGTTTGATTCTGGACACCTTTGTCTAGGGAACATGACTGTGGTTTGATTGTGGAACCGTGGGTCCTGCCAACATGACTGAGGTTTTTTTTCTGGAACCATGTGTCCTGGGAATATGACTGAGGTTTGATTCTGGAAATCTGTGACCTGGGAAATTGACTGAAGTTTGATGGCAGAATCCTGTGGACTGGCAACATGACAGAGGTTTGATTGTTGAACCCTGTGGCCTGGAAACATGACTGTGGCCTGGTACTGGAAACCCATGGCCTAGGAATTTGACATTGGTTTGTTTCTGGAACCCTCTGGCCTGGGAACATGACGGAGGTTTGATTCTGGAACCCTGTAGGCTTCGAACATAACTGAGGATTGTTTCTGGAACCCTGTGGCCTTGGAACATGACTGAGGTTTTATTCTGGTATCCTGTGGCCTGGGAACATGACATCAGTGGATTCTTGAAACCTGTGGCCTGGGAAC
Source organism: Balaenoptera borealis (assembly GCF_965194805.1). Lineage (NCBI taxonomy): Eukaryota > Metazoa > Chordata > Mammalia > Artiodactyla > Balaenopteridae > Balaenoptera > Balaenoptera borealis. The sequence goes on from NC_138875.1 coordinate 30,244,944, forward strand.
ATGAGAACGGTTGGATTCTGGAACCCTGTGGCCTGGGAACATGTCTGAGGTTTGATGGTGGAAACCTGTGGCTTGGCAACATGACTGAGGTTTGTTACTGGAACCCTGTTCCCTGGGAACATGACTGAGGTTTGATTCTGGACACCTTTTTCCTGGGAACATGACTGTGGTTTGATTGTGGAACCATGGGTCCTGCAAACATGACTGAGGTTTTATTTTGGAACCATGTGTCCTGGGAATATGACTGAGGTTTGATTCTGGAAATCTGTGGCCTGGGAATTGACTGAGGTTTGATGGCAGAAACCTGTGGACTGGCAACATGACAGAGGTTTAATTGTAGAACCCTGTGGCCTGGAAATATGACTGTGGCCTGGTACTGGAAACCCATGGCCTGGGAAATTGACATTGGTTTGATTCTGCAACCCTGTGGCCTGGGAACATGACTGAGGCCTGATTCTGGAAACCTGTGGCCTGGGAACATGACATCTGTTTAGATTGTGGCATACTGTTCCCTGGGAACCGGACTGAAGGCTTGGTTCTGGAATCCTGTGGACTGGGAACAAGACTGAGGTTTGATTCTGGAACCATGTGGCCTGGGAATATGACTGATGTTAGATCGTGGAATCCTGTGGCCTGGGAACATGACATCGGTTTGGATTCTGGTACCCTGTTGCCTGGGAACATGAAATCGGTTTGATTGTGGAGACCTGTGGTCTGGGAATATGACTGAGGTTTGATGGTGGTACCCTCTGGCCTGGCAACATGACTGAGGTTTGATTCTGGATCCCTGTGGCCTGGGAACATGACTGAGGCGTGATTCTGGAAACCTGTGGCCTGGGAACATGACATCTGTTTAGATTGTGGAATACTGTGCCCTGGGAATCTGAGTGAGGCTTGGTTCTGGAACCCTGTGGACTGGGAACATGACTGAGGTTTGATTGTAGAACCCTGTGCCCTGGAAACATGACTGTGGCCTGGTACTGGAAACCCATGGTCTAGGAATTTGACATTGGTTTGATTCTGGAACCCTGTGGCCTGGGAACATGATTGAGGTTTGATTCTGGAAAACTGTGGCCGGGTACTTGACTGAGGGTTGATGGCAGTAATCTGTGGACTGGGAACATGACTGAGGTTTGATTGTAGAACCCTGTGCCCTGGAAACATGACTGTGGCCTGGTACTGGAAACCCATGGTCTAGGAATTTGACATTGGTTTGATTCTGGAACCCTGTGGCCTGGGAACATGACTGAGGATTGATTCTGGAACCCTGTAGCCTGCGAACATAACTGAGGATTGTTTCTGGAACCCTGTGGCCTGGGAACATGACATCAGTGGATTCTGGAACCCTGTGGCCTGGGAACATGAGAACGGTTTAATTCTGGAACCCTGTGACCTGGGAACATGTCTGAGGTTTGATGGTGGAAACCTGTGGCTTGGCAACATGACTGAGGTTTGTTTCTGGAACCCTGTTCCCTGGGAACATGACTGACGTTTGATTCTGGACACCTTTGTGCTGGGACAATGACTGTGTTTTGATTGTGGAATCATGGGTCCTGCAAACATGACTGAGGTTTGATTCTGGAACCATGTGTCCTGGGAATATGACTGAGGTTTGATTCTGGAAATCTGTGGCCTGGAAACTTGACTGAGGTTTGATGGCAGAAAACTGTGGACTGGCAACATGACTGAGGTTTGATTGTAGAACCCTGTGCCCTGGAAACATGACTGTGGGCTGTAACTGGAAACCCATGGCCTAGGAATTTGACATTGGTTGGATTCTGGAACCCTGTGGCCTGGGAACATGACTGAGGCGTGATTCTGGAAAACTGTGGCCTGGGAATATGACTGAGGTTTGATTCTGGAAATCTGTGGCCTGGGAACTTGACTGAGGTTTGATGGCAGAAATCTGTGGACTGGCAACATGACTGAGGTTTGATTGTAGAACCCTGTGCCCTAGAAACATGACTGCGACCTGATATTTGAAACCCATGGCCTGGGAACTTGACATTGTTTTGATTCCGGAACCCTGTGGCCAGGAACAAGACTGAGGCGTGATTCTGGAATCCTGTGGCCTGGGAACATGACATCTGTTTAGATTGTGGAATACTGGGCCCTGGGAACCTGACTGAGGCTTGGTTCTGGAACCCTGTGGACTGGGAACATGACTGAGGATTTATTCTGGAATCCTGTGGCCTGGGAACATGACATCAGTGGATTCTTGAACCCTGTGGCCTGGGAACATGAGAACGGTTGGATTCTGGAACACTGTGGCCTGGGAACATGTCTGAGGTTTGATGGTGGAAACCTGTGGCTTGGCAACATGACTGAGGTTTGTTACTGGAACCCTCTTCCCTGGGAACATGACTGAGGTTTGATTCTGGACACCTTTGTCCTGGGAACATGACTGTGGTTTGATTGTGGAACCATGGGTCCTGCAAACATGACTGAGGTTTTATTCTGGAACCATGTGTCCTGGGAATATGACTGAGGTTTGATTCTGGAAATCTGTGGCCTGGGAAGTTGACTGAGGTTTGATGGCAGAAACCTGTGGACTGGCAACATGACAGAGGTTTGATTGTAGAACCCTGTGGCCTGGAAATATGACTGTGGCCTGGTACTGGAAACCCATGGCCTGGGAAATTGACATTGGTTTGATTCTGAAACCCTGTGGCCTGGGAACATGACTGAGGCGTGATTCTGGAATCCTGTGGCCTGGGAACATGACATCTGTTTAGATTGTGGAATAATGTGCCCTGGGAATCTGACTGAGGCTTGGTTCTGGAACCCTGTGGACTGGGAACATGACTGAGGTTTGATTGTAGAACCCTGTGCCCTGGAAACATGACTGTGGCCTGGTACTGGAAACCCATGGCCTAGGAATTTGACATTGGTTTGATTCTGGAACCCTGTGGCCTGGGAACATGACTGAGGATTGATTCTGGAACCCTGTAGCCTGCGAACATAGCTGAGGATTGTTTCTGGAACCCTGTGGCCTGGGAACATGACATCAGTGGATTTTGGAACCCTGTGGCCTGGGAACATGAGAACGGTTTAATTCTGGAACCCTGTGACCTGGGAACATGTCTGAGGTTTGATGGTGGAAACCTGTGGCTTGGCAACATGACTGAGGTTTGTTTCTGGAACCCTGTTCCCTGGGAACATGACTGACGTTTGATTCTGGACACCTTTGTGCTGGGACAATGACTGTGTTTTGATTGTGGAATCATGGGTCCTGCAAACATGACTGAGGTTTGATTCTGGAACCATGTGTCCTGGGAATATGACTGAGGTTTGATTCTGGAAATCTGTGGCCTGGAAACTTGACTGAGGTTTGATGGCAGAAACCTGTGGACTGGCAACATGACTGAGGTTTGATTGTAGAACCCTGTGCCCTGGAAACATGACTGTGGGCTGGTACTGGAAACCCATGGCCTAGGAATTTGACATTAGTTGGATTCTGGAACCCTGTGGCCTGGGAACATGACTGAGGCGTGATTCTGGAAAACTGTGGCCTGGGAATATGACTGAGGTTTGATTCTGGAAATCTGTGGCCTGGGAACTTGACTGAGGTTTGATGGCAGAAATCTGTGGACTGGCAACATGACTGAGGTTTGATTGTAGAACCCTGTGCCCTGGAAACATGACTGCGACCTGATATTTGAAACCCATGGCCTGGGAACTTGACATTGTTTTGATTCCGGAACCCTGTGGCCAGGAACAAGACTGAGGCGTGATTCTGGAATCCTGTGGCCTGGGAACATGACATCTGTTTAGATTGTGGAATATTGGGCCCTGGGAACCTGACTGAGGCTTGGTTCTGGAACCCTGTGGACTGGGAACATGACTGAGGTTTTATTCTGGAATCCTGTGGCCTGGGAACATGACATCAGTGGATTCTTGAAACCTGTGGCCTGGGAACATGAGAACGGTTTGATTCTGGAACCCTGTGACCAGGGAACATGTCTGAGGTTTGATGGTGGAAACCTGTGGCTTGGCAACATGACTGAGGTTTGTTACTGGAACCCTCTTCCCTGGGAACATGACTGAGGTTTGATTCTGGACACCTTTGTCCTGGGAACATGACTGTGGTTTGATTGTGGAACCATGGGTCCTGCAAACATGACTGAGGTTTTATTCTGGAACCATGTGTCCTGGGAATATGACTGAGGTTTGATTCTGGAAATCTGTGGCCTGGGAAGTTGACTGAGGTTTGATTGTAGAACCCTGTGGCCTGGAAATATGACTGTGGCCTGGTACTGGAAACCCATGGCCTGGGAAATTGACATTGGTTTGATTCTGAAACCCTGTGGCCTGGGAACATGATTGAGGCGTGATTCTGGAAACCTGTGGCCTGGGAACATGACATCTGTTTAGATTGTGGCATACTGTGCCCTGGGAACCGAACTGAAGGCTTGGTTCTGGAATCCTGTGGACTGGGAAAAAGACTGAGTTTTTATTCTGGAACCATGTGTCCTGGGAATATGACTGATGTTAGATCGTGGAATCCTGTGGCCTGGGAACATGACATCGGTTTGGATTCTGGTACCCTGTTGCCTGGGAACATGAAATCGGTTTGATTGTGGAAACCTGTGGTCTGGGAATATGACTGAGGTTTGATGCTGGTACCCTCTGGCCTGGTAACATGACTGAGGTTTGATTCTGGATCCCTGTGGCCTGGGAACATGACTGAGGCTTGATTCTGGAACCCTGTGGCCTGGGAATATGTCTGAGGTTTGATGGTGGAAAACTGTGGCTTGGCAAAATGACTGAGGTTTCTTACTGGAACCCTGTTCCCTGGGAACATGACTGAGGTTTGATTCTGGACACCTTTGTCTAGGGAACATGACTGTGGTTTGATTGTGGAACCGTGGGTCCTGCCAACATGACTGAGGTTTTTTTTCTGGAACCATGTGTCCTGGGAATATGACTGAGGTTTGATTCTGGAAATCTGTGACCTGGGAAATTGACTGAAGTTTGATGGCAGAATCCTGTGGACTGGCAACATGACAGAGGTTTGATTGTTGAACCCTGTGGCCTGGAAACATGACTGTGGCCTGGTACTGGAAACCCATGGCCTAGGAATTTGACATTGGTTTGTTTCTGGAACCCTCTGGCCTGGGAACATGACGGAGGTTTGATTCTGGAACCCTGTAGGCTTCGAACATAACTGAGGATTGTTTCTGGAACCCTGTGGCCTTGGAACATGACTGAGGTTTTATTCTGGTATCCTGTGGCCTGGGAACATGACATCAGTGGATTCTTGAAACCTGTGGCCTGGGAACATGAGAACGGTTGGATTCTGGAACCCTGTGGCCTGGGAACATGTCTGAGGTTTGATGGTGGAAACCTGTGGCTTGGCAACATGACTGAGGTTTGTTACTGGAACCCTGTTCCCTGGGAACATGACTGAGGTTTGATTCTGGACACCTTTTTCCTGGGAACATGACTGTGGTTTGATTGTGGAACCATGGGTCCTGCAAACATGACTGAGGTTTTATTTTGGAACCATGTGTCCTGGGAATATGACTGAGGTTTGATTCTGGAAATCTGTGGCCTGGGAATTGACTGAGGTTTGATGGCAGAAACCTGTGGACTGGCAACATGACAGAGGTTTAATTGTAGAACCCTGTGGCCTGGAAATATGACTGTGGCCTGGTACTGGAAACCCATGGCCTGGGAAATTGACATTGGTTTGATTCTGCAACCCTGTGGCCTGGGAACATGACTGAGGCCTGATTCTGGAAACCTGTGGCCTGGGAACATGACATCTGTTTAGATTGTGGCATACTGTTCCCTGGGAACCGGACTGAAGGCTTGGTTCTGGAATCCTGTGGACTGGGAACAAGACTGAGGTTTGATTCTGGAACCATGTGGCCTGGGAATATGACTGATGTTAGATCGTGGAATCCTGTGGCCTGGGAACATGACATCGGTTTGAATTCTGGTACCCTGTTTCCTGGGAACATGAAATCGGTTTGATTGTGGAAACCTGTGGTCTGGGAATATGACTGAGGTTTGATGGTGGTACCCTCTGGCCTGGCAACATGACTGAGGTTTGATTCTGGATCCCTGAGGCCTGGGAACATGACTGAGGCGTGATTCTGGAATCCTGTGGCCTGGGAACATGACATCTGTTTAGATTGTGGAATACTGTGCCCTGGGAATCTGACTGAGGCTTGGTTCTGGAACCCTGTGGACTGGGAACATGACTGAGGTTTGATTGTAGAACCCTGTGCCCTGGAAACATGACTGTGGCCTGGTACTGGAAACCCATGGCCTAGGAATTTGACATTGGTTTGATTCTGGAACCCTGTGGCCTGGGAACATGATTGAGGTTTGATTCTGGAAAACTGTGGCCGGGTACTTGACTGAGGGTTGATGGCAGTAATCTGTGGACTGGGAACATGACTGAGGTTTGATTGTAGAACCCTGTGCCCTGGAAACATGACTGTGGCCTGGTACTGGAAACCCATGGCCTAGGAATTTGACATTGGTTTGATTCTGGAACCCTGTGGCCTGGGAACATGACTGAGGATTGATTCTGGAACCCTGTAGCCTGCGAACATAACTGAGGATTGTTTCTGGAACCCTGTGGCCTGGGAACATGACATCAGTGGATTCTGGAACCCTGTGGCCTGGGAACATGAGAACGGTTTAATTCTGGAACCCTGTGACCTGGGAACATGTCTGAGGTTTGATGGTGGAAACCTGTGGCTTGGCAACATGACTGAGGTTTGTTTCTGGAACCCTGTTCCCTGGGAACATGACTGACGTTTGATTCTGGACAACTTTGTGCTTGGACAATGACTGTGTTTTGATTGTGGAATCATGGGTCCTGCAAACATGACTGAGGTTTGATTCTGGAACCATGTGTCCTGGGAATATGACTGAGGTTTGATTCTGGAAATCTGTGGCCTGGAAACTTGACTGAGGTTTGATGGCAGAAAACTGTGGACTGGCAACATGACTGAGGTTTGATTGTAGAACCCTGTGCCCTGGAAACATGACTGTGGGCTGTAACTGGAAACCCATGGCCTAGGAATTTGACATTGGTTGGATTCTGGAACCCTGTGGCCTGGGAACATGACTGAGGCGTGATTCTGGAAAACTGTGGCCTGGGAATATGACTGAGGTTTGATTCTGGAAATCTGTGGCCTGGGAACTTGACTGAGGTTTGATGGCAGAAATCTGTGGACTGGCAACATGACTGAGGTTTGATTGTAGAACCCTGTGCCCTAGAAACATGACTGCGACCTGATATTTGAAACCCATGGCCTGGGAACTTGACATTGTTTTGATTCCGGAACCCTGTGGCCAGGAACAAGACTGAGGCGTGATTCTGGAATCCTGTGGCCTGGGAACATGACATCTGTTTAGATTGTGGAATACTGGGCCCTGGGAACCTGACTGAGGCTTGGTTCTGGAACCCTGTGGACTGGGAACATGACTGAGGATTTATTCTGGAATCCTGTGGCCTGGGAACATGACATCAGTGGATTCTTGAACCCTGTGGCCTGGGAACATGAGAACGGTTGGATTCTGGAACACTGTGGCCTGGGAACATGTCTGAGGTTTGATGGTGGAAACCTGTGGCTTGGCAACATGACTGAGGTTTGTTACTGGAACCCTCTTCCCTGGGAACATGACTGAGGTTTGATTCTGGACACCTTTGTCCTGGGAACATGACTGTGGTTTGATTGTGGAACCATGGGTCCTGCAAACATGACTGAGGTTTTATTCTGGAACCATGTGTCCTGGGAATATGACTGAGGTTTGATTCTGGAAATCTGTGGCCTGGGAAGTTGACTGAGGTTTGATGGCAGAAACCTGTGGACTGGCAACATGACAGAGGTTTGATTGTAGAACCCTGTGGCCTGGAAATATGACTGTGGCCTGGTACTGGAAACCCATGGCCTGGGAAATTGACATTGGTTTGATTCTGAAACCCTGTGGCCTGGGAACATGACTGAGGCGTGATTCTGGAATCCTGTGGCCTGGGAACATGACATCTGTTTAGATTGTGGAATAATGTGCCCTGGGAATCTGACTGAGGCTTGGTTCTGGAACCCTGTGGACTGGGAACATGACTGAGGTTTGATTGTAGAACCCTGTGCCCTGGAAACATGACTGTGGCCTGGTACTGGAAACCCATGGCCTAGGAATTTGACATTGGTTTGATTCTGGAACCCTGTGGCCTGGGAACATGACTGAGGATTGATTCTGGAACCCTGTAGCCTGCGAACATAACTGAGGATTGTTTCTGGAACCCTGTGGCCTGGGAACATGACATCAGTGGATTCTGGAACCCTGTGGCCTGGGAACATGAGAACGGTTTAATTCTGGAACCCTGTGACCTGGGAACATGTCTGAGGTTTGATGGTGGAAACCTGTGGCTTGGCAACATGACTGAGGTTTGTTTCTGGAACCCTGTTCCCTGGGAACATGACTGACGTTTGATTCTGGACACCTTTGTGCTGGGACAATGACTGTGTTTTGATTGTGGAATCATGGGTCCTGCAAACATGACTGAGGTTTGATTCTGGAACCATGTGTCCTGGGAATATGACTGAGGTTTGATTCTGGAAATCTGTGGCCTGGAAACTTGACTGAGGTTTGATGGCAGAAAACTGTGGACTGGCAACATGACTGAGGTTTGATTGTAGAACCCTGTGCCCTGGAAACATGACTGTGGGCTGTAACTGGAAACCCATGGCCTAGGAATTTGACATTGGTTGGATTCTGGAACCCTGTGGCCTGGGAACATGACTGAGGCGTGATTCTGGAAAACTGTGGCCTGGGAATATGACTGAGGTTTGATTCTGGAAATCTGTGGCCTGGGAACTTGACTGAGGTTTGATGGCAGAAATCTGTGGACTGGCAACATGACTGAGGTTTGATTGTAGAACCCTGTGCCCTAGAAACATGACTGCGACCTGATATTTGAAACCCATGGCCTGGGAACTTGACATTGTTTTGATTCCGGAACCCTGTGGCCAGGAACAAGACTGAGGCGTGATTCTGGAATCCTGTGGCCTGGGAACATGACATCTGTTTAGATTGTGGAATACTGGGCCCTGGGAACCTGACTGAGGCTTGGTTCTGGAACCCTGTGGACTGGGAACATGACTGAGGATTTATTCTGGAATCCTGTGGCCTGGGAACATGACATCAGTGGATTCTTGAACCCTGTGGCCTGGGAACATGAGAACGGTTGGATTCTGGAACACTGTGGCCTGGGAACATGTCTGAGGTTTGATGGTGGAAACCTGTGGCTTGGCAACATGACTGAGGTTTGTTACTGGAACCCTCTTCCCTGGGAACATGACTGAGGTTTGATTCTGGACACCTTTGTCCTGGGAACATGACTGTGGTTTGATTGTGGAACCATGGGTCCTGCAAACATGACTGAGGTTTTATTCTGGAACCATGTGTCCTGGGAATATGACTGAGGTTTGATTCTGGAAATCTGTGGCCTGGGAAGTTGACTGAGGTTTGATGGCAGAAACCTGTGGACTGGCAACATGACAGAGGTTTGATTGTAGAACCCTGTGGCCTGGAAATATGACTGTGGCCTGGTACTGGAAACCCATGGCCTGGGAAATTGACATTGGTTTGATTCTGAAACCCTGTGGCCTGGGAACATGACTGAGGCGTGATTCTGGAATCCTGTGGCCTGGGAACATGACATCTGTTTAGATTGTGGAATAATGTGCCCTGGGAATCTGACTGAGGCTTGGTTCTGGAACCCTGTGGACTGGGAACATGACTGAGGTTTGATTGTAGAACCCTGTGCCCTGGAAACATGACTGTGGCCTGGTACTGGAAACCCATGGCCTAGGAATTTGACATTGGTTTGATTCTGGAACCCTGTGGCCTGGGAACATGACTGAGGATTGATTCTGGAACCCTGTAGCCTGCGAACATAGCTGAGGATTGTTTCTGGAACCCTGTGGCCTGGGAACATGACATCAGTGGATTTTGGAACCCTGTGGCCTGGGAACATGAGAACGGTTTAATTCTGGAACCCTGTGACCTGGGAACATGTCTGAGGTTTGATGGTGGAAACCTGTGGCTTGGCAACATGACTGAGGTTTGTTTCTGGAACCCTGTTCCCTGGGAACATGACTGACGTTTGATTCTGGACACCTTTGTGCTGGGACAATGACTGTGTTTTGATTGTGGAATCATGGGTCCTGCAAACATGACTGAGGTTTGATTCTGGAACCATGTGTCCTGGGAATATGACTGAGGTTTGATTCTGGAAATCTGTGGCCTGGAAACTTGACTGAGGTTTGATGGCAGAAACCTGTGGACTGGCAACATGACTGAGGTTTGATTGTAGAACCCTGTGCCCTGGAAACATGACTGTGGGCTGGTACTGGAAACCCATGGCCTAGGAATTTGACATTAGTTGGATTCTGGAACCCTGTGGCCTGGGAACATGACTGAGGCGTGATTCTGGAAAACTGTGGCCTGGGAATATGACTGAGGTTTGATTCTGGAAATCTGTGGCCTGGGAACTTGACTGAGGTTTGATGGCAGAAATCTGTGGACTGGCAACATGACTGAGGTTTGATTGTAGAACCCTGTGCCCTGGAAACATGACTGCGACCTGATATTTGAAACCCATGGCCTGGGAACTTGACATTGTTTTGATTCCGGAACCCTGTGGCCAGGAACAAGACTGAGGCGTGATTCTGGAATCCTGTGGCCTGGGAACATGACATCTGTTTAGATTGTGGAATACTGGGCCCTGGGAACCTGACTGAGGCTTGGTTCTGGAACCCTGTGGACTGGGAACATGACTGAGGTTTTATTCTGGAATCCTGTGGCCTGGGAACATGACATCAGTGGATTCTTGAAACCTGTGGCCTGGGAACATGAGAACGGTTTGATTCTGGAACCCTGTGACCAGGGAACATGTCTGAGGTTTGATGGTGGAAACCTGTGGCTTGGCAACATGACTGAGGTTTGTTACTGGAACCCTCTTCCCTGGGAACATGACTGAGGTTTGATTCTGGACACCTTTGTCCTGGGAACATGACTGTGGTTTGATTGTGGAACCATGGGTCCTGCAAACATGACTGAGGTTTTATTCTGGAACCATGTGTCCTGGGAATATGACTGAGGTTTGATTCTGGAAATCTGTGGCCTGGGAAGTTGACTGAGGTTTGATTGTAGAACCCTGTGGCCTGGAAATATGACTGTGGCCTGGTACTGGAAACCCATGGCCTGGGAAATTGACATTGGTTTGATTCTGAAACCCTGTGGCCTGGGAACATGATTGAGGCGTGATTCTGGAAACCTGTGGCCTGGGAACATGACATCTGTTTAGATTGTGGCATACTGTGCCCTGGGAACCGAACTGAAGGCTTGGTTCTGGAATCCTGTGGACTGGGAAAAAGACTGAGTTTTTATTCTGGAACCATGTGTCCTGGGAATATGACTGATGTTAGATCGTGGAATCCTGTGGCCTGGGAACATGACATCGGTTTGGATTCTGGTACCCTGTTGCCTGGGAACATGAAATCGGTTTGATTGTGGAAACCTGTGGTCTGGGAATATGACTGAGGTTTGATGGTGGTACCCTCTGGCCTGGCAACATGACTGAGGTTTGATTCTGGATCCCTGAGGCCTGGGAACATGACTGAGGCGTGATTCTGGAATCCTGTGGCCTGGGAACATGACATTTGTTTAGATTGTGGAATACTGTGCCCTGGGAATCTGACTGAGGCTTGGTTCTGGAACCCTGTGGACTGGGAACATGACTGAGGTTTGATTGTAGAACCCTGTGCCCTGGAAACATGACTGTGGCCTGGTACTGGAAACCCATGGCCTAGGAATTTGACATTGGTTTGATTCTGGAACCCTGTGGCCTGGGAACATGATTGAGGTTTGATTCTGGAAAACTGTGGCCGGGTACTTGACTGAGGGTTGATGGCAGTAATCTGTGGACTGGGAACATGACTGAGGTTTGATTGTAGAACCCTGTGCCCTGGAAACATGACTGTGGCCTGGTACTGGAAACCCATGGCCTAGGAATTTGACATTGGTTTGATTCTGGAACCCTGTGGCCTGGGAACATGACTGAGGATTGATTCTGGAACCCTGTAGCCTGCGAACATAACTGAGGATTGTTTCTGGAACCCTGTGGCCTGGGAACATGACATCAGTGGATTCTGGAACCCTGTGGCCTGGGAACATGAGAACGGTTTAATTCTGGAACCCTGTGACCTGGGAACATGTCTGAGGTTTGATGGTGGAAACCTGTGGCTTGGCAACATGACTGAGGTTTGTTTCTGGAACCCTGTTCCCTGGGAACATGACTGACGTTTGATTCTGGACAACTTTGTGCTTGGACAATGACTGTGTTTTGATTGTGGAATCATGGGTCCTGCAAACATGACTGAGGTTTGATTCTGGAACCATGTGTCCTGGGAATATGACTGAGGTTTGATTCTGGAAATCTGTGGCCTGGAAACTTGACTGAGGTTTGATGGCAGAAAACTGTGGACTGGCAACATGACTGAGGTTTGATTGTAGAACCCTGTGCCCTGGAAACATGACTGTGGGCTGTAACTGGAAACCCATGGCCTAGGAATTTGACATTGGTTGGATTCTGGAACCCTGTGGCCTGGGAACATGACTGAGGCGTGATTCTGGAAAACTGTGGCCTGGGAATATGACTGAGGTTTGATTCTGGAAATCTGTGGCCTGGGAACTTGACTGAGGTTTGATGGCAGAAATCTGTGGACTGGCAACATGACTGAGGTTTGATTGTAGAACCCTGTGCCCTAGAAACATGACTGCGACCTGATATTTGAAACCCATGGCCTGGGAACTTGACATTGTTTTGATTCCGGAACCCTGTGGCCAGGAACAAGACTGAGGCGTGATTCTGGAATCCTGTGGCCTGGGAACATGACATCTGTTTAGATTGTGGAATACTGGGCCCTGGGAACCTGACTGAGGCTTGGTTCTGGAACCCTGTGGACTGGGAACATGACTGAGGATTTATTCTGGAATCCTGTGGCCTGGGAACATGACATCAGTGGATTCTTGAACCCTGTGGCCTGGGAACATGAGAACGGTTGGATTCTGGAACACTGTGGCCTGGGAACATGTCTGAGGTTTGATGGTGGAAACCTGTGGCTTGGCAACATGACTGAGGTTTGTTACTGGAACCCTCTTCCCTGGGAACATGACTGAGGTTTGATTCTGGACACCTTTGTCCTGGGAACATGACTGTGGTTTGATTGTGGAACCATGGGTCCTGCAAACATGACTGAGGTTTTATTCTGGAACCATGTGTCCTGGGAATATGACTGAGGTTTGATTCTGGAAATCTGTGGCCTGGGAAGTTGACTGAGGTTTGATGGCAGAAACCTGTGGACTGGCAACATGACAGAGGTTTGATTGTAGAACCCTGTGGCCTGGAAATATGACTGTGGCCTGGTACTGGAAACCCATGGCCTGGGAAATTGACATTGGTTTGATTCTGAAACCCTGTGGCCTGGGAACATGACTGAGGCGTGATTCTGGAATCCTGTGGCCTGGGAACATGACATCTGTTTAGATTGTGGAATAATGTGCCCTGGGAATCTGACTGAGGCTTGGTTCTGGAACCCTGTGGACTGGGAACATGACTGAGGTTTGATTGTAGAACCCTGTGCCCTGGAAACATGACTGTGGCCTGGTACTGGAAACCCATGGCCTAGGAATTTGACATTGGTTTGATTCTGGAACCCTGTGGCCTGGGAAAATGACTGAGGCGTGATTCTGGAAAACTGTGGCCTGGGAATATGACTGAGGTTTGATTCTGGAAATCTGTGGCCTGGGAACTTGACTGAGGTTTGATGGCAGAAATCTGTGGACTGGCAACATGACTGAGGTTTGATTGTAGAACCCTGTGCCCTGGAAACATGACTGCGACCTGATATATGAAACCCATGGCCTGGGAACTTGACATTGTTTTGATTCCGGAACCCTGTGGCCAGGAACAAGACTGAGGCGTGATTCTGGAATCCTGTGGCCTGGGAACATGACATCTGTTTAGATTGTGGAATACTGGGCCCTGGGAACCTGACTGAGGCTTGGTTCTGGAACCCTGTGGACTGGGAACATGACTGAGGTTTTATTCTGGAATCCTGTGGCCTGGGAACATGACATCAGTGGATTCTTGAACCCTGTGGCCTGGGAACATGAGAACGGTTTGATTCTGGAACCCTGTGGCCTGGGAACATGTCTGAGGTTTGATGGTGGAAACCTGTGGCTTGGCAACATGACTGAGGTTTGTTACTGGAACCCTCTTCCCTGGGAACATGACTGAGGTTTGATTCTGGACACCTTTGTCCTGGGAACATGACTGTGGTTTGATTGTGGAACCATGGGTCCTGCAAACATGACTGAGGTTTTATTCTGGAACCATGTGTCCTGGGAATATGACTGAGGTTTGATTCTGGAAATCTGTGGCCTGGGAAGTTGACTGAGGTTTGATTGTAGAACCCTGTGGCCTGGAAATATGACTGTGGCCTGGTACTGGAAACCCATGGCCTGGGAAATTGACATTGGTTTGATTCTGAAACCCTGTGGCCTGGGAACATGATTGAGGCGTGATTCTGGAAACCTGTGGCCTGGGAACATGACATCTGTTTAGATTGTGGCATACTGTGCCCTGGGAACCGAACTGAAGTCTTGGTTCTGGAATCCTGTGGACTGGGAAAAAGACTGAGTTTTTATTCTGGAACCATGTGTCCTGGGAATATGACTGATGTTAGATCGTGGAATCCTGTGGCCTGGGAACATGACATCGGTTTGGATTCTGGTACCCTGTTGCCTGGGAACATGAAATCGGTTTGATTGTGGAAACCTGTGGTCTGGGAATATGACTGAGGTTTGATGCTGGTACCCTCTGGCCTGGTAACATGACTGAGGTTTGATTCTGGATCCCTGTGGCCTGGGAACATGACTGAGGCTTGATTCTGGAACCCTGTGGCCTGGGAATATGTCTGAGGTTTGATGGTGGAAAACTGTGGCTTGGCAAAATGACTGAGGTTTCTTACTGGAACCCTGTTCCCTGGGAACATGACTGAGGTTTGATTCTGGACACCTTTGTCTAGGGAACATGACTGTGGTTTGATTGTGGAACCGTGGGTTCTGCCAACATGACTGAGGTTTTTTTTCTGGAACCATGTGTCCTGGGAATATGACTGAGGTTTGATTCTGGAAATCTGTGACCTGGGAAATTGACTGAAGTTTGATGGCAGAATCCTGTGGACTGGCAACATGACAGAGGTTTGATTGTTGAACCCTGTGGCCTGGAAACATGACTGTGGCCTGGTACTGGAAACCCATGGCCTAGGAATTTGACATTGGTTTGTTTCTGGAACCCTCTGGCCTGGGAACATGACGGAGGTTTGATTCTGGAACCCTGTAGGCTTCGAACATAACTGAGGATTGTTTCTGGAACCCTGTGGCCTGGGAACATGACTGAGGTTTTATTCTGGTATCCTGTGGCCTGGGAACATGACATCAGTGGATTCTTGAAACCTGTGGCCTGGGAACATGAGAACGGTTGGATTCTGGAACCCTGTGACCTGGGAACAAGTCTGAGGTTTGATTGTGGAAACCTGTGGCTTGGCAACATGACTGAGGTTTGTTACTGGAACCCTGTTCCCTGGGAACATGACTGAGGTTTGATTCTGGACACCTTTTTCCTGGGAACATGACTGTGGTTTGATTGTGGAACCATGGGTCCTGCAAACATGACTGAGGTTTTATTTTGGAACCATGTGTCCTGGGAATATGACTGAGGTTTGATTCTGGAAATCTGTGGCCTGGGAATTGACTGAGGTTTGATGGCAGAAACCTGTGGACTGGCAACATGACAGAGGTTTAATTGTAGAACCCTGTGGCCTGGAAATATGACTGTGGCCTGGTACTGGAAACCCATGGCCTGGGAAATTGACATTGGTTTGATTCTGCAACCCTGTGGCCTGGGAACATGACTGAGGCCTGATTCTGGAAACCTGTGGCCTGGGAACATGACATCTGTTTAGATTGTGGCATACTGTTCCCTGGGAACCGGACTGAAGGCTTGGTTCTGGAATCCTGTGGACTGGGAACAAGACTGAGGTTTGATTCTGGAACCATGTGGCCTGGGAATATGACTGATGTTAGATCGTGGAATCCTGTGGCCTGGGAACATGACATCGGTTTGAATTCTGGTACCCTGTTTCCTGGGAACATGAAATCGGTTTGATTGTGGAAACCTGTGGTCTGGGAATATGACTGAGGTTTGATGGTGGTACCCTCTGGCCTGGCAACATGACTGAGGTTTGATTCTGGATCCCTGAGGCCTGGGAACATGACTGAGGCGTGATTCTGGAATCCTGTGGCCTGGGAACATGACATCTGTTTAGATTGTGGAATACTGTGCCCTGGGAATCTGACTGAGGCTTGGTTCTGGAACCCTGTGGACTGGGAACATGACTGAGGTTTGATTGTAGAACCCTGTGCCCTGGAAACATGACTGTGGCCTGGTACTGGAAACCCATGGCCTAGGAATTTGACATTGGTTTGATTCTGTAACCCTGTGGCCTGGGAACATGATTGAGGTTTGATTCTGGAAAACTGTGGCCGGGTACTTGACTGAGGGTTGATGGCAGTAATCTGTGGACTGGGAACATGACTGAGGTTTGATTGTAGAACCCTGTGCCCTGGAAACATGACTGTGGCCTGGTACTGGAAACCCATGGCCTAGGAATTTGACATTGGTTTGATTCTGGAACCCTGTGGCCTGGGAACATGACTGAGGATTGATTCTGGAACCCTGTAGCCTGCGAACATAACTGAGGATTGTTTCTGGAACCCTGTGGCCTGGGAACATGACATCAGTGGATTCTGGAACCCTGTGGCCTGGGAACATGAGAACGGTTTAATTCTGGAACCCTGTGACCTGGGAACATGTCTGAGGTTTGATGGTGGAAACCTGTGGCTTGGCAACATGACTGAGGTTTGTTTCTGGAACCCTGTTCCCTGGGAACATGACTGACGTTTGATTCTGGACACCTTTGTGCTGGGACAATGACTGTGTTTTGATTGTGGAATCATGGGTCCTGCAAACATGACTGAGGTTTGATTCTGGAACCATGTGTCCTGGGAATATGACTGAGGTTTGATTCTGGAAATCTGTGGCCTGGAAACTTGACTGAGGTTTGATGGCAGAAACCTGTGGACTGGCAACATGACTGAGGTTTGATTGTAGAACCCTGTGCCCTGGAAACATGACTGTGGGCTGGTACTTGAAACCCATGGCCTAGGAATTTGACATTGGTTTGATTCTGGAACCCTGTGGCCTGGGAACATGACTGAGGCGTGATTCTGGAAAACTGTGGCCTGGGAATATGACTGAGGTTTGATTCTGGAAATCTGTGGCCTGGGAACTTGACTGAGGTTTGATGGCAGAAATCTGTGGACTGGCAACATGACTGAGGTTTGATTGTAGAACCCTGTGCCGTGGAAACATGAATGCGACCTGATATTTGAAACCCATGGCCTGGGAACTTGACATTGTCTTGATTCCGGAACCCTGTGGCCAGGAACAAGACTGAGGCGTGATTCTGGAATCCTGTGGCCTGGGAACATGACATCTGTTTAGATTGTGGAATACTGGGCCCTGGGAACCTGACTGAGGCTTGGTTCTGGAACCCTGTGGACTGGGAACATGACTGAGGATTTATTCTGGAATCCTGTGGCCCGGGAACATGACATCAGTGGATTCTTGAACCCTGTGGCCTGGGAACATGAGAACGGTTGGATTCTGGAACACTGTGGCCTGGGAACATGTCTGAGGTTTGATGGTGGAAACCTGTGGCTTGGCAACATGAATGAGGTTTGTTACTGGAACCCTGTTCCCTGGGAATATGACTGAGGTTTGATTCTGGACACCTTTGTCCTGGGAACATGACTGTGGTTTGATTGTGGAACCATGGGTCCTGCAAACATGACTGAGGTTTGATTCTGGAACCATGTGTCCTGGGAATATGACTGAGGTTTGATTCTGGAAATCTGTGGCCTGGGAACTTGACTGAGGTTTGATGGCAGAAACCTGTGGACTGGCAACATGACTGAGGTTTGATTGTAGAACCCTGTGCCCTGGAAACATGACTGTGGCCTGGTACTGGAAACCCATGGCCTAGGAATTTGACATTGGTTGGATTCTGGAACCCTGTGGCCTGGGAACATGACTGAGGCGTGATTCTGGAAAACTGTGGCCTGGGAATATGACTGAGGTTTGATTCTGGAAATCTGTGGCCTGGGAACTTGACTGAGGTTTGATGGCAGAAATCTCTGGACTGGCAACATGACTGAGGTTTGATTGTAGAACCCTGTGCCCTGGAAACATGACTGCGACCTGATATTTGAAACCCATGGCCTGGGAACTTGACATTGTTTTGATTCCGGAACCCTGTGGCCAGGAACAAGACTGAGGCGTGATTCTGGAATCCTGTGGCCTGGGAACATGACATCTGTTTAGATTGTGGAATACTGGGCCCTGGGAACCTGACTGAGGCTTGGTTCTGGAACCCTGTGGACTGGGAACATGACTGAGGTTTTATTCTGGAATCCTGTGGCCTGGGAACATGACATCAGTGGATTCTTGGAACCTGTGGCCTGGGAACATGAGAACGGTTTGATTCTGGAACCCTGTGGCCTGGGAACATGTCTGCGGTTTGATGGTGGAAACCTGTGGCTTGGCAACATGACTGAGGTTTGTTACTGGAACCCTCTTCCCTGGGAACATGACTGAGGTTTGATTCTGGACACCTTTGTCCTGGGAACATGACTGTGGTTTGATTGTGGAACCATGGGTCCTGCAAACATGACTGAGGTTTGATTCTGGAACCATGTGTCCTGGGAATATGACTGAGGTTTGATTCTGGAAATCTGTGACCTGGGAAATTGACTGAAGTTTGATGGCAGAATCCTGTGGACTGGAAATATGACTGTGGCCTGGTACTGGAAACCCATGGCCTGGGAAATTGACATTGGTTTGATTCTGAAACCCTGTGGCCTGGGAACATGATTGAGGCGTGATTCTGGAAACCTGTGGCCTGGGAACATGACATCTGTTTAGATTGTGGCATACTGTGCCCTGGGAACCGGACTGAAGGCTTGGTTCTGGAATTCTGTGGACAGGGAACAAGACTGAGGTTTGATTCTGGAACCATGTGGCCTGGGAATATGACTGATGTTAGATCGTGGAATTCTGTGGCCTGGGAACATGACATCGGTTTGGATTCTGGTACCCTGTTGCCTGGGAACATGAAATCGGTTTGATTGTGGAAACCTGTGGTCTGGGAATATGACTGAGATTTGATGGTGGTACCCTCTGGCCTGGCAACATGACTGAGGTTTGATTCTGGATCCCTGTGGCCTGGGAACATGACTGAGGCTTGATTCTGGAACCCTGTGGCATGGGAATATGTCTGAGTTTTGATGGTGGAAAACTGTGGCTTGGCAAAATGACTGAGGTTTGTTACTGGAACCCTGTTCCCTGGGAACATGACTGAGGTTTGATTCTGGACACCTTTGTCTAGGGAACATGACTGTGGTTTGATTGTGGAACCGTGGGTCCTGCAAACATGACTGAGGTATTTTTTCTGGAACCATGTGTCCTGGGAATATGACTGAGGTTTGATTCTGGAAATCTGTGGCCTGGGAAATTGACTGAAGTTTGATGGCAGAAACCTGTGGACTGGCAACATGACAGAGGTTTGATTGTAGAACCCTGTGCCCTGGAAACATGACTGCGACCTGATACTTGAAACCCATGGCCTGGGAACTTGACATTGGTTTGATTCTGGAACCCTGTGGCCAGGAACAAGACTGAGGCGTGATTCTGGAATCCTGTGGCCTGGGAACATGACATCTGTTTAGATTGTGGAATACTGGGCCCTGGGAACCTGACTGAGGCTTGGTTCTGGAACCCTGTGGACTGGGAACATGACTGAGGATTTATTCTGGAATCCTGTGGCCTGGGAACATGACATCAGTGGATTCTTCAACCCTGTGGCCTGGGAACATGAGAACGGTTGGATTTTGGAACACTGTGGCCTGGGAACATGACTGAGGTTTGATGTTGGAAACCTGTGGCTTGGCAACATGAATGAGGTTTCTTCCTGGAACCCTGTTCCCTGGGAATATGACTGAGGTTTGATTCTGGACACCTTTGTCCTGGGAACATGACTGTGGTTTGATTGTGGAACCATGGGTCCTTCAAACATGACTGAGGTTTGATTCTGGAACCATGTGTCCTGGGAATATGACTGAGGTTTGATTCTGGAAATCTGTGGCCTGGGAATTTGACTGAGGTTTGATGGCAGAAACCTGTGGACTGGCAACATGACTGAGGTTTGATTGTAGAACCCTGTGCCCTGGAAACATGACTGTGGCCTGGTATTGGAAACCCATGGCCTAGGAATTTGACATTGGTTGGATTCTGGAACCCTGTGGCCTGGGAACATAACTGAGGCGTGATTCTGGAAAACTGTGGCCTTGGAATATGACTGAGGTTTGATTCTGGAAATCTGTGGCCTGTGAACTTGACTGAGGTTTAATGGCAGAAATCTGTGGACTGGCAACATGACTGAGGTTTGATTGTAGAACCCTGTGCCCTGGAAACATGACTGCGACCTGATATTTGAAACCCATGGCCTGGGAACTTGACATTGGTTTGATTCCGGAACCCTGTGGCCAGGAACAAGACTGAGGCGTGATTCTGGAATCCTGTGGCCTGGGAACATGACATCTGTTTAGATTGTGGAATACTGGGCCCTGGGAACCTGACTGAGGCTTGGTTCTGGAACCCTGTGGACTGGGAACATGACTGAGGTTTTATTCTGGAATCCTGTGGCCTGGGAACATGACATCAGTGGATTCTTGAAACCTGTGGCCTGGGAACATGAGAACGGTTTGATTCTGGAACCCTGTGACCTGGGAACAAGTCTGAGGTTTGATTGTGGAAACCTGTGGCTTGGCAACATGACTGAGGTTTGTTACTGGAACCCTCTTCCCTGGGAACATGACTGAGGTTTGATTCTGGACACCTTTGTCCTGGGAACATGACTGTGGTTTGATTGTGGAACCGTGGGTCCTGCCAACAAGACTGAGGTTTTTTTTCTGGAACCATGTGTCCTGGGAATATGACTGAGGTTTGATTCTGGAAATCTGTGACCTGGGAAATTGACTGAAGTTTGATGGCAGAATCCTGTGGACTGGCAACATGACAGAAGTTTGATTGTTGAACCCTGTGGCCTGGAAACATGACTGTGGCCTGGTACTGGAAACCCATGGCCTGGGAAATTGACATTGGTTTGATTCTGAAACCCTGTGGCCTGGGAACATGACTGAGGCGTGATTCTGGAAAACTGTGGCCAGGGAATATGACTGAGGTTTGATTCTGGAAATCTGTGGCCTGGGAACTTGACTGAGGTTTGATGGCAGAAATCTGTGGACTGGCAACATGACTGAGGTTTGATTGTAGAACCCTTTGGCCTGGAAATATGACTGTGGCCTGGTACTGGAAACCCATGGCCTGGGAAATTGACATTGGTTTGATTCTGAAACCCTGTGGCCTGGGAACATGATTGAGGCGTGATTCTGGAAACCTGTGGCCTGGGAACATGACATCTGTTTAGATTGTGGCATACTGTGCCCTGGGAACCGGACTGAAGGCTTGGTTCTGGAATCCTGTGGAGTGGGAACAAGACTGAGATTTTATTCTGGAACCATGTGTCCTGGGAATATGACTGAGGTTTGATTCTGGAAATCTGTGGCCTGGGAACTTGACTGAGGTTTGATGGCAGAAACCTGTGGACTGGCAACATGACTGAGGTTTGATTGTAGAACCCTGTGCCCTGGAAAGATGACTGTGGTCTGGTACTGGAAACCCATGGCCTAGGAATTTGACATTGGTTTGATTCTGGAACCCTGTGGCCTGGGAACATGACTGAGGCGTGATTATGGAAAACTGTGGCCTGGGAATATGACTGAGGTTTGATTCTGGAAATCTGTGGCCTGGGAACTTGACTGAGGTTTGATGGCAGAAATCTGTGGACTGGCAACATGACTGAGGTTTGATTGTAGAACCCTGTGCCCTAGAAACATGACTGCGACCTGATATTTGAAACCCATGGCCTGGGAACTTGACATTGTTTTGATTCCGGAACCCTGTGGCCAGGAAGAAGACTGAGGCGTGATTCTGGAATCCTGTGGCCTGAGAACATGACATCTGTTTAGATTGTGGAATACTGGGCCCTGGGAACCTGACTGAGGCTTGGTTCTGGAACCCTGTGGACTGGGAACATGACTGAGGATTTATTCTGGAATCCTGTGGCCTGGGAACATGACATCAGTGGATTCTTGAACCCTGTGGCCTGGGAACATGAGAACGGTTTGATTCTGGAACACTGTGGCCTGGGAACATGTCTGAGGTTTGATGTTGGAAACCTGTGGCTTGGCAACATGAATGAGGTTTGTTATTGGAACCCTGTTCCCTGGGAATATGACTGAGGTTTGATTCTGGACACCTTTGTCCTGGGAACATGACTGTGGTTTGATTGTGGAACCATGGGTCCTGCAAACATGACTGAGGTTTTACTCTGGAACCATGTGTCCTGGGAATATGACTGAGGATTGATTCTGGAAATCTGTGGCTTGGGAAGTTGACTGAGGTTTGATTGTAGAACCCTGTGGCCTGGAAATATGACTGTGGCCTGGTACTGGAAACCCATGGCCTGGGAAATTGACATTGGTTTGATTCTGAAACCTTGTGGCCTGGGAACATGATTGAGGCGTGATTCTGGAAACCTGTGGCCTGGGAACATGACATCTGTTTAGATTGTGGCATACTGTGCCCTGGGAACCGGACTGAAGGCTTGGTTCTGGAATCCTGTGGACTGGGAAAAAGACTGAGATTTTGTTCTGGAACCATGTGGCCTGGGAATATGACTGATGTTAGATCGTGGAATCCTGTGGCCTGGGAACATGACATCGGTTTGGATTCTGGTACCCTGTTGCCTGGGAACATGAAATCGGTTTGATTGTGGAAACCTGTGGTCTGGGAATATGACTGAGGTTTGATGGTGGTACCCTCTGGCCTGGCAACATGACTGAGGTTTGATTCTGGATCCCTGTGGCCTGGGAACATGACAGAGGCTTGGTTCTGGAACCCTGTTGCCTGGGAACATGTCTGAGGTTTGATAGTGGAAAACTGTGGCTTGGCAAAATGACTGAGGTTTGTTACTGGAACCCTGTTCCCTGGGAACATGACTGAGGTTTGATTCTGGACACCTTTGTCCTGGGAACATGACTGTGGTTTGATTGTGGAACCGTGGGTCCTGCAAACATGACTGAGGTTTTTATTCTGGAACCATGTGTCCTGGGAATATGACTGAGGTTTGATTCTGGAAATCTGTGGCCTGGGAAATTGACTGAAGTTTGATGGCAGAATCCTGTGGACTGGCAACATGACTGAGGTTTAATTGTTGAACCCTGTGCCCTGGAAACATGACTGCGACCTGATACTGGAAACCCATGGCCTAGGAATTTGACATTTGTTTGTTTCTGGAACCCTCTGGCCTGGGAACATGACGGAGGTTTGATTCTGGAACCCTGTAGGCTTCGATCATAACTGAGGATTGTTTCTGGAACCCTGTGGCCTGGGAACATGACATCAGTGGATTCTGGTACCCTGTGGCCTGGGAACATGAGAACGGTTTAATTCTGGAACCCTGTGGCCTGGGAACATGTCTGAGGTTTGATGGTGGAAACCTGTGGCTTGGCAACATGACTGAGGTTTGTTTCTGGAACCCTGTTCCCTGGGAACATGACTGAGGTTTGATTCTGGACACCTTTGTGCTGGGAACATGACTGTGTTTTGATTGTGGAATCATGGGTCCTGCAAACATGACTTAGGTTTGATTCTGGAACCATGTGTCCTGGGAATATGACTGAGGTTTGATTCTGGAAATCTGTGGCCTGGGAACTTGACTGAGGTTTGATGGCAGAAACCTGTGGACTGGCAACATGACTGAGGTTTGATTGTAGAACCCTGTGCCCTGGAAACATGACTGTGGCCTGGTACTGGAAACCCATGGCCTAGGAATTTGACATTGGTTTGATTCTGGAACCCTGTGGCCTGGGAACATGATTGAGGTTTGATTCTGGAAAACTGTGGCCGGGTACTTGACTGAGGGTTGATGGCAGTAATCTGTGGACTGGGAACATGACTGAGGTTTGATTGTAGAACCCTGTGCCCTGGAAACATGACTGTGGCCTGGTACTGGAAACCCATGGCCTAGGAATTTGACATTGGTTTGATTCTGGAACCCTGTGGCCTGGGAACATGACTGAGGATTGATTCTGGAACCCTGTAGCCTGCGAACATAACTGAGGATTGTTTCTGGAACCCTGTGGCCTGGGAACATGACATCAGTGGATTCTGGAACCCTGTGGCCTGGGAACATGAGAACGGTTTAATTCTGGAACCCTGTGACCTGGGAACATGTCTGAGGTTTGATGGTGGAAACCTGTGGCTTGGCAACATGACTGAGGTTTGTTTCTGGAACCCTGTTCCCTGGGAACATGACTGACGTTTGATTCTGGACACCTTTGTCCTGGGACAATGACTGTGTTTTGATTGTGGAATCATGGGTCCTGCAAACATGACTGAGGTTTGATTCTGGAACCATGTGTCCTGGGAATATGACTGAGGTTTGATTCTGGAAATCTGTGGCCTGGAAACTTGACTGAGGTTTGATGGCAGAAACCTGTGGACTGGGAACATGACTGAGGTTTGATTGTAGAACCCTGTGCCCTGGAAACATGACTGTGGGCTGGTACTGGAAACCCATGGCCTAGGAATTTGACATTGGTTTGATTCTGGAACCCTGTGGCCTGGGAACATGACTGAGGCGTGATTCTGGAAAACTGTGGCCTGGGAATATGACTGAGGTTTGATTCTGGAAATCTGTGGCCTGGGAACTTGACTGAGGTTTGATGGCAGAAATCTGTGGACTGGCAACATGACTGAGGTTTGATTGTAGAACCCTGTGCCCTGGAAACATGAATGCGACCTGATATTTGAAACCCATGGCCTGGGAACTTGACATTGTTTTGATCCCGGAACCCTGTGGCCAGGAACAAGACTGAGGCGTGATTCTGGAATCCTGTGGCCTGGGAACATGACATCTGTTTAGATTGTGGAATACTGGGCCCTGGGAACCTGACTGAGGCTTGGTTCTGGAACCCTGTGGACTGGGAACATGACTGAGGATTTATTCTGGAATCCTGTGGCCTGGGAACATGACATCAGTGGATTCTTGAACCCTGTGGCCTGGGAACATGAGAACGGTTGGATTCTGGAACACTGTGGCCTGGGAACATGTCTGAGGTTTGATGGTGGAAACCTGTGGCTTGGCAACATGAATGAGGTTTGTTACTGGAACCCTGTTCCCTGGGAATATGACTGAGGTTTGATTCTGGACAACTTTGTCCTGGGAACATGACTGTGGTTTGACTGTGGAACCATGGGTCCTGCAAACATGACTGAGGTTTGATTCTGGAACCATGTGTCCTGGGAATATGACTGAGGTTTGATTCTGGAAATCTGTGGCCTGGGAACTTGACTGAGGTTTGATGGCAGAAACCTGTGGACTGGCAACATGACTGAGGTTTGATTGTAGAACCCTGTGCCCTGGAAAGATGACTGTGGTCTGGTACTGGAAACCCATGGCCTAGGAATTTGACATTGGTTTGATTCTGGAACCCTGTGGCCTGGGAAAATGACTGAGGCGTGATTCTGGAAAACTGTGGCCTGGGAATATGACTGAGGTTTGATTCTGGAAATCTGTGGCCTGGGAACTTGACTGAGGTTTGATGGCAGAAATCTGTGGACTGGCAACATGACTGAGGTTTGATTGTAGAACCCTGTGCCCTGGAAACATGACTGCGACCTGATATTTGAAACCCATGGCCTGGGAACTTGACATTGTTTTGATTCCGGAACCCTGTGGCCAGGAACAAGACTGAGGCGTGATTCTGGAATCCTGTGGCCTGGGAACATGACATCTGTTTAGATTGTGGAATACTGGGCCCTGGGAACCTGACTGAGGCTTGGTTCTGGAACCCTGTGGACTGGGAACATGACTGAGGTTTTATTCTGGAATCCTGTGGCCTGGGAACATGACATCAGTGGATTCTTGAAACCTGTGGCCTGGGAACATGAGAACGGTTTGATTCTGGAACCCTGTGGCCTGGGAACATGTCTGAGGTTTGATGGTGGAAACCTGTGGCTTGGCAACATGACTGAGGTTTGTTACTGGAACCCTCTTCCCTGGGAACATGACTGAGGTTTGATTCTGGACACCTTTGTCCTGGGAACATGACTGTGGTTTGATTGTGGAACCATGGGTCCTGCAAACATGACTGAGGTTTGATTCTGGAACCATGTGTCCTGGGAATATGACTGAGGTTTGATTCTGGAAATCTGTGGCCTGGGAAGTTGACTGAGGTTTGATGGCAGAAACCTGTGGACTGGCAACATGACAGAGGTTTGATTGTAGAACCCTGTGGCCTGGAAATATGACTGTGGCCTGGTACTGGAAACCCATGACCTGGGAAATTGACATTGGTTTGATTCTGAAACCCTGTGGCCTGGGAACATGACTGAGGCGTGATTCTGGAATCCTGTGGCCTGGGAACATGACATCTGTTTAGATTGTGGAATAATGTGCCCTGGGAATCTGACTGAGGCTTGGTTCTGGAACCCTGTGGACTGGGAACATGACTGAGGTTTGATTGTAGAACCCTGTGCCCTGGAAACATGACTGTGGCCTGGTACTGGAAACCCATGGCCTAGGAATTTGACATTGGTTTGATTCTGGAACCCTGTGGCCTGGGAACATGACTGAGGATTGATTCTGGAACCCTGTAGCCTGCGAACATAACTGAGGATTGTTTCTGGAACCCTGTGGCCTGGGAACATGACATCAGTGGATTCTGGAACCCTGTGGCCTGGGAACATGAGAACGGTTTAATTCTGGATCCCTGTGACCTGGGAACATGTCTGAGGTTTGATGGTGGAAACCTGTGGCTTGGCAACATGAATGAGGTTTGTTTCTGGAACCCTGTTCCCTGGGAACATGACTGACGTTTGATTCTGGACACCTTTGTGCTGGGACAATGACTGTGTTTTGATTGTGGAATCATGGGTCCTGCAAACATGACTGAGGTTTGATTCTGGAACCATGTGTCCTGGGAATATGACTGAGGTTTGATTCTGGAAATCTGTGGCCTGGAAACTTGACTGAGGTTTGATGGCAGAAACCTGTGGACTGGCAACATGACTGAGGTTTGATTGTAGAACCCTGTGCCCTGGAAACATGACTGTGGGCTGGTACTTGAAACCCATGGCCTAGGAATTTGACATTGGTTGGATTCTGGAACCCTGTGGCCTGGGAACATGACTGAGGCGTGATTCTGGAAAACTGTGGCCTGGGAATATGACTGAGGTTTGATTCTGGAAATCTGTGGCCTGGGAACTTGACTGAGGTTTGATGGCAGAAATCTGTGGACTGGCAACATGACTGAGGTTTGATTGTAGAACCCTGTGCCCTGGAAACATGAATGCGACCTGATATTTGAAACCCATGGCCTGGGAACTTGACATTGTCTTGATTCCGGAACCCTGTGGCCAGGAACAAGACTGAGGCGTGATTCTGGAATCCTGTGGCCTGGGAACATGACATCTGTTTAGATTGTGGAATACTGGGCCCTGGGAACCTGACTGAGGCTTGGTTCTGGAACCCTGTGGACTGGGAACATGACTGAGGATTTATTCTGGAATCCTGTGGCCCGGGAACATGACATCAGTGGATTCTTGAACCCTGTGGCCTGGGAACATGAGAACGGTTGGATTCTGGAACACTGTGGCCTGGGAACATGTCTGAGGTTTGATGGTGGAAACCTGTGGCTTGGCAACATGAATGAGGTTTGTTACTGGAACCCTGTTCCCTGGGAATATGACTGAGGTTTGATTCTGGACACCTTTGTCCTGGGAACATGACTGTGGTTTGATTGTGGAACCATGGGTCCTGCAAACATGACTGAGGTTTGATTCTGGAACCATGTGTCCTGGGAATATGACTGAGGTTTGATTCTGGAAATCTGTGGCCTGGGAACTTGACTGAGGTTTGATGGCAGAAACCTGTGGACTGGCAACATGACTGAGGTTTGATTGTAGAACCCTGTGCCATGGAAACATGACTGTGGCCTGGTACTGGAAACCCATGGCCTAGGAATTTGACATTGGTTGGATTCTGGAACCCTGTGGCCTGGGAACATGACTGAGGCGTGATTCTGGAAAACTGTGGCCTGGGAATATGACTGAGGTTTGATTCTGGAAATCTGTGGCCTGGGAACTTGACTGAGGTTTGATGGCAGAAATCTGTGGACTGGCAACATGACTGAGGTTTGATTGTAGAACCCTGTGCCCTGGAAACATGACTGTGGGCTGGTACTTGAAACCCATGGCCTAGGAATTTGACATTGGTTTGATTCTGGAACCCTGTGGCCTGGGAACATGACTGAGGCGTGATTCTGGAAAACTGTGGCCTGGGAATATGACTGAGGTTTGATTCTGGAAATCTGTGGCCTGGGAACTTGACTGAGGTTTGATGGCAGAAATCTGTGGACTGGCAACATGACTGAGGTTTGATTGTAGAACCCTGTGCCGTGGAAACATGAATGCGACCTGATATTTGAAACCCATGGCCTGGGAACTTGACATTGTCTTGATTCCGGAACCCTGTGGCCAGGAACAAGACTGAGGCGTGATTCTGGAATCCTGTGGCCTGGGAACATGACATCTGTTTAGATTGTGGAATAATGTGCCCTGGGAATCTGACTGAGGCTTGGTTCTGGAACCCTGTGGACTGGGAACATGACTGAGGTTTGATTGTAGAACCCTGTGCCCTGGAAACATGACTGTGGCCTGGTACTGGAAACCCATGGCCTAGGAATTTGACATTGGTTTGATTCTGGAACCCTGTGGCCTGGGAACATGACTGAGGATTGATTCTGGAACCCTGTAGCCTGCGAACATAACTGAGGATTGTTTCTGGAACCCTGTGGCCTGGGAACATGACATCAGTGGATTCTGGAACCCTGTGGCCTGGGAACATGAGAACGGTTTAATTCTGGATCCCTGTGACCTGGGAACATGTCTGAGGTTTGATGGTGGAAACCTGTGGCTTGGCAACATGACTGAGGTTTGTTTCTGGAACCCTGTTCCCTGGGAACATGACTGACGTTTGATTCTGGACACCTTTGTGCTGGGACAATGACTGTGTTTTGATTGTGGAATCATGGGTCCTGCAAACATGACTGAGGTTTGATTCTGGAACCATGTGTCCTGGGAATATGACTGAGGTTTGATTCTGGAAATCTGTGGCCTGGGAACTTGACTGAGGTTTGATGGCAGAAATCTGTGGACTGGCAACATGACTGAGGTTTGATTGTAGAACCCTGTGCCCTGGAAACATGACTGTGGGCTGGTACTTGAAACCCATGGCCTAGGAATTTGACATTGGTTTGATTCTGGAACCCTGTGGCCTGGGAACATGACTGAGGCGTGATTCTGGAAAACTGTGGCCTGGGAATATGACTGAGGTTTGATTCTGGAAATCTGTGGCCTGGGAACTTGACTGAGGTTTGATGGCAGAAATCTGTGGACTGGCAACATGACTGAGGTTTGATTGTAGAACCCTGTGCCGTGGAAACATGAATGCGACCTGATATTTGAAACCCATGGCCTGGGAACTTGACATTGTCTTGATTCCGGAACCCTGTGGCCAGGAACAAGACTGAGGCGTGATTCTGGAATCCTGTGGCCTGGGAACATGACATCTGTTTAGATTGTGGAATACTGGGCCCTGGGAACCTGACTGAGGCTTGGTTCTGGAACCCTGTGGACTGGGAACATGACTGAGGATTTATTCTGGAATTCTGTGGCCCGGGAACATGACATCAGTGGATTCTTGAAACCTGTGGCCTGGGAACATGAGAACGGTTGGATTCTGGAACACTGTGGCCTGGGAACATGTCTGAGCTCTGATGGTGGAAACCTGTGGCTTGGCAACATGAATGAGGTTTGTTACTGGAACCCTGTTCCCTGGGAATATGACTGAGGTTTTATTCTGGACACCTTTGTCCTGGGAACATGACTGTGGTTTGATTGTGGAACCATGGGTCCTGCAAACATGACTGAGGTTTGATTCTGGAACCATGTGTCCTGGGAATATGACTGAGGTTTGATTCTGGAAATCTGTGGCCTGGGAACTTCACTGAGGTTTGATGGCAGAAACCTGTGGACTGGCAACATGACTGAGGTTTGATTGTAGAACCCTGTGCCGTGGAAACATGACTGTGGCCTGGTACTGGAAACCCATGGCCTAGGAATTTGACATTGGTTGGATTCTGGAACCCTGTGGCCTGGGAACATGACTGAGGCGTGATTCTGGAAAACTGTGGCCTGGGAATATGACTGAGGTTTGATTCTGGAAATCTGTGGCCTGGGAACTTGACTGAGGTTTGATGGCAGAAATCTGTGGACTGGCAACATGACTGAGGTTTGATTGTAGAACCCTGTGCCCTGGAAACATGACTGCGACCTGATATTTGAAACCCATGGCCTGGGAACTTGACATTGTTTTGATTCCGGAACCCTGTGGCCAGGAACAAGACTGAGGCGTGATTCTGGAATCCTGTGGCCTGGGAACATGACATCTGTTTAGATTGTGGAATACTGGGCCCTGGGAACCTGACTGAGGCTTGGTTCTGGAACCCTGTGGACTGGGAACATGACTGAGGTTTTATTCTGGAATCCTGTGGCCTGGGAACATGACATCAGTGGATTCTTGGAACCTGTGGCCTGGGAACATGAGAACGGTTTGATTCTGGAACCCTGTGGCCTGGGAACATGTCTGCGGTTTGATGGTGGAAACCTGTGGCTTGGCAACATGACTGAGGTTTGTTACTGGAACCCTCTTCCCTGGGAACATGACTGAGGTTTGATTCTGGACACCTTTGTCCTGGGAACATGACTGTGGTTTGATTGTGGAACCATGGGTCCTGCAAACATGACTGAGGTTTGACTCTGGAACCATGTGTCCTGGGAATATGACTGAGGTTTGATTCTGGAAATGTGTGGCCTGGGAAGTTGACTGAGGTTTGATTGTAGAACCCTGTGGCCTGGAAATATGACTGTGGCCTGGTACTGGAAACCCATGGCCTGGGAAATTGACATTGGTTTGATTCTGAAACCCTGTGGCCTGGGAACATGATTGAGGCGTGATTCTGGAAACCTGTGGCCTGGGAACATGACATCTGTTTAGATTGTGGCATACTGTGCCCTGGGAACCGGACTGAAGGCTTGGTTCTGGAATTCTGTGGACAGGGAACAAGACTGAGGTTTGATTCTGGAACCATGTGGCCTGGGAATATGACTGATGTTAGATCGTGGAATTCTGTGGCCTGGGAACATGACATCGGTTTGGATTCTGGTACCCTGTTGCCTGGGAACATGAAATCGGTTTGATTGTGGAAACCTGTGGTCTGGGAATATGACTGAGATTTGATGGTGGTACCCTCTGGCCTGGCAACATGACTGAGGTTTGATTCTGGATCCCTGTGGCCTGGGAACATGACTGAGGCTTGATTCTGGAACCCTGTGGCATGGGAATATGTCTGAGTTTTGATGGTGGAAAACTGTGGCTTGGCAAAATGACTGAGGTTTGTTACTGGAACCCTGTTCCCTGGGAACATGACTGAGGTTTGATTCTGGACACCTTTGTCTAGGGAACATGACTGTGGTTTGATTGTGGAACCGTGGGTCCTGCAAACATGACTGAGGTATTTTTTCTGGAACCATGTGTCCTGGGAATATGACTGAGGTTTGATTCTGGAAATCTGTGGCCTGGGAAATTGACTGAAGTTTGATGGCAGAAACCTGTGGACTGGCAACATGACAGAGGTTTGATTGTTGAACCCTGTGGCCTGGAAACATGACTGTGGCCTGGTACTGGAAACCCATGGCCTAGGAATTTGACATTGGTTTGTTTCTGGAACCCTCTGGCCTGGGAACATGACGGAGGTTTGATTCTGGAACCCTGTAGGCTTTGAACATAACTGAGGATTGTTTCTGGAACCCTGTGGCCTGGGAACATGACATCAGTGGATTCTGGCACCCTGTGGCCTGAGAACATGAGAACGGTTTAATTCTGGAACCCTGTGAACTGGGAATATGTCTGAGGTTTGATGGTGGAAACCTGTGGCTTGGCAACATGACGGAGGTTTGTTTCTGGAACCCTGTTCCCTGGGAACATGACTGAGGTTTGATTCTGGAAACCTTTGTGCTGGGAACATGACTGTGTTTTGATTGTGGAATCATGGGTCCTGCAAACATGACTTAGGTTTGATTCTGGAACCATGTGTCCTGGCAATATGACTGAGGTTTGATTCTGGAAATCTGTGGCCTGGGAACTTGACAGAGGTTTGATGGCAGAAACCTGGGGACTGGCAACATGACTGAGGTTTGATTGTAGAACCCTGTGCCCTGGAAACATGACTGTGGGCTGGTACTGGAAACCCATGGCCTAGGAATTTGACATTGGTTTGTTTCTGGAACCCTGTGACCTGGGAACATGACTGAGGTTTGATTCTGGAAAACTGTGGTCGGGGACTTGACTGAGGTTTGATGGCAGAAATCTGTGGACTGGAAACATTACTTAGGTTTGATGGTAGAACCCTGTGCCCTGGAAACATGACTGCGACCTGATACTTGAAACCCATGGCCTGGGAACTTGACATTGGTTTGATTCTGGAACCCTGTGGCCAGGAACAAGACTGAGGCATGATTCTGGAATCCTGTGGCCTGGGAACATGACATCTGTTTAGATTGTGGAATACTGGGCCCTGGGAACCTGACTGAGGCTTGGTTCTGGAACCCTGTGGACTGGGAACATGACTGAGGATTTATTCTGGAATCCTGTGGCCTGGGAACATGACATCAGTGGATTCTTCAACCCTGTGGCCTGGGAACATGAGAACGGTTGGATTTTGGAACACTGTGGCCTGGGAACATGACTGAGGTTTGATGTTGGAAACCTGTGGCTTGGCAACATGAATGAGGTTTCTTCCTGGAACCCTGTTCCCTGGGAATATGACTGAGGTTTGATTCTGGACACCTTTGTCCTGGGAACATGACTGTGGTTTGATTGTGGAACCATGGGTCCTTCAAACATGACTGAGGTTTGATTCTGGAACCATGTGTCCTGGGAATATGACTGAGGTTTGATTCTGGAAATCTGTGGCCTGGGAATTTGACTGAGGTTTGATGGCAGAAACCTGTGGACTGGCAACATGACTGAGGTTTGATTGTAGAACCCTGTGCCCTGGAAACATGACTGTGGCCTGGTATTGGAAACCCATGGCCTAGGAATTTGACATTGGTTGGATTCTGGAACCCTGTGGCCTGGGAACATAACTGAGGCGTGATTCTGGAAAACTGTGGCCTTGGAATATGACTGAGGTTTGATTCTGGAAATCTGTGGCCTGTGAACTTGACTGAGGTTTAATGGCAGAAATCTGTGGACTGGCAACATGACTGAGGTTTGATTGTAGAACCCTGTGCCCTGGAAACATGACTGCGACCTGATATTTGAAACCCATGGCCTGGGAACTTGACATTGGTTTGATTCCGGAACCCTGTGGCCAGGAACAAGACTGAGGCGTGATTCTGGAATCCTGTGGCCTGGGAACATGACATCTGTTTAGATTGTGGAATACTGGGCCCTGGGAACCTGACTGAGGCTTGGTTCTGGAACCCTGTGGACTGGGAACATGACTGAGGTTTTATTCTGGAATCCTGTGGCCTGGGAACATGACATCAGTGGATTCTTGAAACCTGTGGCCTGGGAACATGAGAACGGTTTGATTCTGGAACCCTGTGGCCTGGGAACATGTCTGCGGTTTGATGGTGGAAACCTGTGGCTTGGCAACATGACTGAGGTTTGTTACTGGAACCCTCTTCCCTGGGAACATGACTGAGGTTTGATTCTGGACACCTTTGTCCTGGGAACATGACTGTGGTTTGATTGTGGAACCATGGGTCCTGCAAACATGACTGAGGTTTTATTCTGGAACCATGTGTCCTGGGAATATGACTGAGGTTTGATTCTGGAAATCTGTGGCCTGGGAACTTGACTGAGGTTTGATGGCAGAAACCTGTGGACTGGCAACATGACAGAGGTTTGATTGTAGAACCCTGTGGCCTGGAAATATGACTGTGGCCTGGTACTGGAAACCCATGGCCTGGGAAATTGACATTGGTTTGATTCTGAAACCCTGTGGCCTGGGAACATGACTGAGGCGTGATTCTGGAATCCTGTGGCCTGGGAACATGACATCTGTTTAGATTGTGGAATAATGTGCCCTGGGAAACTGACTGAGGCTTGGTTCTGGAACCCTGTGGACTGGGAACATTACTGAGGTTTGATTGTAGAACCCTGTGCCCTGGAAACATGACTGTGGCCTGGTACTGGAAACCCATGGCCTAGGAATTTGACATTGGTTTGATTCTGGAACCCTGTGGCCTGGGAACATGACTGAGGATTGATTCTGGAACCCTGTAGCCTGCGAACATAACTGAGGATTGTTTCTGGAACCCTGTGGCCTGGGAACATGACATCAGTGGATTTTGGAACCCTGTGGCCTGGGAACATGAGAACGGTTTAATTCTGGAACCCTGTGACCTGGGAACATGTCTGAGGTTTGATGGTGGAAACCTGTGGCTTGGCAACATGACTGAGGTTTGTTTCTGGAACCCTGTTCCCTGGGAACATGACTGACGTTTGATTCTGGACACCTTTGTGCTGGGACAATGACTGTGTTTTGATTGTGGAATCATGGGTCCTGCAAACATGACTGAGGTTTGATTCTGGAACCATGTGTCCTGGGAATATGACTGAGGTTTGATTCTGGAAATCTGTGGCCTGGGAACTTGACTGAGGTTTGATGGCAGAAACCTGTGGACTGGCAACATGACTGAGGTTTGATTGTAGAACCCTGTGCCATGGAAACATGACTGTGGCCTGGTACTGGAAACCCATGGCCTAGGAATTTGACATTGGTTGGATTCTGGAACCCTGTGGCCTGGGAACATGACTGAGGCGTGATTCTGGAAAACTGTGGCCTGGGAATATGACTGAGGTTTGATTCTGGAAATCTGTGGCCTGGGAACTTGACTGAGGTTTGATGGCAGAAATCTGTGGACTGGCAACATGACTGAGGTTTGATTGTAGAACCCTGTGCCCTGGAAACATGACTGTGGGCTGGTACTTGAAACCCATGGCCTAGGAATTTGACATTGGTTTGATTCTGGAACCCTGTGGCCTGGGAACATGACTGAGGCGTGATTCTGGAAAACTGTGGCCTGGGAATATGACTGAGGTTTGATTCTGGAAATCTGTGGCCTGGGAACTTGACTGAGGTTTGATGGCAGAAATCTGTGGACTGGCAACATGACTGAGGTTTGATTGTAGAACCCTGTGCCGTGGAAACATGAATGCGACCTGATATTTGAAACCCATGGCCTGGGAACTTGACATTGTCTTGATTCCGGAACCCTGTGGCCAGGAACAAGACTGAGGCGTGATTCTGGAATCCTGTGGCCTGGGAACATGACATCTGTTTAGATTGTGGAATAATGTGCCCTGGGAATCTGACTGAGGCTTGGTTCTGGAACCCTGTGGACTGGGAACATGACTGAGGTTTGATTGTAGAACCCTGTGCCCTGGAAACATGACTGTGGCCTGGTACTGGAAACCCATGGCCTAGGAATTTGACATTGGTTTGATTCTGGAACCCTGTGGCCTGGGAACATGACTGAGGATTGATTCTGGAACCCTGTAGCCTGCGAACATAACTGAGGATTGTTTCTGGAACCCTGTGGCCTGGGAACATGACATCAGTGGATTCTGGAACCCTGTGGCCTGGGAACATGAGAACGGTTTAATTCTGGATCCCTGTGACCTGGGAACATGTCTGAGGTTTGATGGTGGAAACCTGTGGCTTGGCAACATGACTGAGGTTTGTTTCTGGAACCCTGTTCCCTGGGAACATGACTGACGTTTGATTCTGGACACCTTTGTGCTGGGACAATGACTGTGTTTTGATTGTGGAATCATGGGTCCTGCAAACATGACTGAGGTTTGATTCTGGAACCATGTGTCCTGGGAATATGACTGAGGTTTGATTCTGGAAATCTGTGGCCTGGGAACTTGACTGAGGTTTGATGGCAGAAATCTGTGGACTGGCAACATGACTGAGGTTTGATTGTAGAACCCTGTGCCCTGGAAACATGACTGTGGGCTGGTACTTGAAACCCATGGCCTAGGAATTTGACATTGGTTTGATTCTGGAACCCTGTGGCCTGGGAACATGACTGAGGCGTGATTCTGGAAAACTGTGGCCTGGGAATATGACTGAGGTTTGATTCTGGAAATCTGTGGCCTGGGAACTTGACTGAGGTTTGATGGCAGAAATCTGTGGACTGGCAACATGACTGAGGTTTGATTGTAGAACCCTGTGCCGTGGAAACATGAATGCGACCTGATATTTGAAACCCATGGCCTGGGAACTTGACATTGTCTTGATTCCGGAACCCTGTGGCCAGGAACAAGACTGAGGCGTGATTCTGGAATCCTGTGGCCTGGGAACATGACATCTGTTTAGATTGTGGAATACTGGGCCCTGGGAACCTGACTGAGGCTTGGTTCTGGAACCCTGTGGACTGGGAACATGACTGAGGATTTATTCTGGAATTCTGTGGCCCGGGAACATGACATCAGTGGATTCTTGAAACCTGTGGCCTGGGAACATGAGAACGGTTGGATTCTGGAACACTGTGGCCTGGGAACATGTCTGAGCTCTGATGGTGGAAACCTGTGGCTTGGCAACATGAATGAGGTTTGTTACTGGAACCCTGTTCCCTGGGAATATGACTGAGGTTTTATTCTGGACACCTTTGTCCTGGGAACATGACTGTGGTTTGATTGTGGAACCATGGGTCCTGCAAACATGACTGAGGTTTGATTCTGGAACCATGTGTCCTGGGAATATGACTCAGGTTTGATTCTGGAAATCTGTGGCCTGGGAACTTCACTGAGGTTTGATGGCAGAAACCTGTGGACTGGCAACATGACTGAGGTTTGATTGTAGAACCCTGTGCCGTGGAAACATGACTGTGGCCTGGTACTGGAAACCCATGGCCTAGGAATTTGACATTGGTTGGATTCTGGAACCCTGTGGCCTGGGAACATGACTGAGGCGTGATTCTGGAAAACTGTGGCCTGGGAATATGACTGAGGTTTGATTCTGGAAATCTGTGGCCTGGGAACTTGACTGAGGTTTGATGGCAGAAATCTGTGGACTGGCAACATGACTGAGGTTTGATTGTAGAACCCTGTGCCCTGGAAACATGACTGCGACCTGATATTTGAAACCCATGGCCTGGGAACTTGACATTGTTTTGATTCCGGAACCCTGTGGCCAGGAACAAGACTGAGGCGTGATTCTGGAATCCTGTGGCCTGGGAACATGACATCTGTTTAGATTGTGGAATACTGGGCCCTGGGAACCTGACTGAGGCTTGGTTCTGGAACCCTGTGGACTGGGAACATGACTGAGGTTTTATTCTGGAATCCTGTGGCCTGGGAACATGACATCAGTGGATTCTTGGAACCTGTGGCCTGGGAACATGAGAACGGTTTGATTCTGGAACCCTGTGGCCTGGGAACATGTCTGCGGTTTGATGGTGGAAACCTGTGGCTTGGCAACATGACTGAGGTTTGTTACTGGAACCCTCTTCCCTGGGAACATGACTGAGGTTTGATTCTGGACACCTTTGTCCTGGGAACATGACTGTGGTTTGATTGTGGAACCATGGGTCCTGCAAACATGACTGAGGTTTGACTCTGGAACCATGTGTCCTGGGAATATGACTGAGGTTTGATTCTGGAAATGTGTGGCCTGGGAAGTTGACTGAGGTTTGATTGTAGAACCCTGTGGCCTGGAAATATGACTGTGGCCTGGTACTGGAAACCCATGGCCTGGGAAATTGACA
Organism: Balaenoptera borealis; assembly: GCF_965194805.1. Classification (NCBI taxonomy): domain Eukaryota; kingdom Metazoa; phylum Chordata; class Mammalia; order Artiodactyla; family Balaenopteridae; genus Balaenoptera; species Balaenoptera borealis. Next base: position 30,283,189 of record NC_138875.1, read on the forward strand.
TTGGTTTGATTCTGAAACCCTGTGGCCTGGGAACATGATTGAGGCGTGATTCTGGAAACCTGTGGCCTGGGAACATGACATCTGTTTAGATTGTGGCATACTGTGCCCTGGGAACCGGACTGAAGGCTTGGTTCTGGAATTCTGTGGACAGGGAACAAGACTGAGGTTTGATTCTGGAACCATGTGGCCTGGGAATATGACTGATGTTAGATCGTGGAATTCTGTGGCCTGGGAACATGACATCGGTTTGGATTCTGGTACCCTGTTGCCTGGGAACATGAAATCGGTTTGATTGTGGAAACCTGTGGTCTGGGAATATGACTGAGATTTGATGGTGGTACCCTCTGGCCTGGCAACATGACTGAGGTTTGATTCTGGATCCCTGTGGCCTGGGAACATGACTGAGGCTTGATTCTGGAACCCTGTGGCATGGGAATATGTCTGAGTTTTGATGGTGGAAAACTGTGGCTTGGCAAAATGACTGAGGTTTGTTACTGGAACCCTGTTCCCTGGGAACATGACTGAGGTTTGATTCTGGACACCTTTGTCTAGGGAACATGACTGTGGTTTGATTGTGGAACCGTGGGTCCTGCAAACATGACTGAGGTATTTTTTCTGGAACCATGTGTCCTGGGAATATGACTGAGGTTTGATTCTGGAAATCTGTGGCCTGGGAAATTGACTGAAGTTTGATGGCAGAAACCTGTGGACTGGCAACATGACAGAGGTTTGATTGTTGAACCCTGTGGCCTGGAAACATGACTGTGGCCTGGTACTGGAAACCCATGGCCTAGGAATTTGACATTGGTTTGTTTCTGGAACCCTCTGGCCTGGGAACATGACGGAGGTTTGATTCTGGAACCCTGTAGGCTTTGAACATAACTGAGGATTGTTTCTGGAACCCTGTGGCCTGGGAACATGACATCAGTGGATTCTGGCACCCTGTGGCCTGAGAACATGAGAACGGTTTAATTCTGGAACCCTGTGAACTGGGAATATGTCTGAGGTTTGATGGTGGAAACCTGTGGCTTGGCAACATGACGGAGGTTTGTTTCTGGAACCCTGTTCCCTGGGAACATGACTGAGGTTTGATTCTGGAAACCTTTGTGCTGGGAACATGACTGTGTTTTGATTGTGGAATCATGGGTCCTGCAAACATGACTTAGGTTTGATTCTGGAACCATGTGTCCTGGCAATATGACTGAGGTTTGATTCTGGAAATCTGTGGCCTGGGAACTTGACAGAGGTTTGATGGCAGAAACCTGGGGACTGGCAACATGACTGAGGTTTGATTGTAGAACCCTGTGCCCTGGAAACATGACTGTGGGCTGGTACTGGAAACCCATGGCCTAGGAATTTGACATTGGTTTGTTTCTGGAACCCTGTGACCTGGGAACATGACTGAGGTTTGATTCTGGAAAACTGTGGTCGGGGACTTGACTGAGGTTTGATGGCAGAAATCTGTGGACTGGAAACATTACTTAGGTTTGATGGTAGAACCCTGTGCCCTGGAAACATGACTGCGACCTGATACTTGAAACCCATGGCCTGGGAACTTGACATTGGTTTGATTCTGGAACCCTGTGGCCAGGAACAAGACTGAGGCGTGATTCTGGAATCCTGTGGCCTGGGAACATGACATCTGTTTAGATTGTGGAATACTGGGCCCTGGGAACCTGACTGAGGCTTGGTTCTGGAACCCTGTGGACTGGGAACATGACTGAGGATTTATTCTGGAATCCTGTGGCCTGGGAACATGACATCAGTGGATTCTTCAACCCTGTGGCCTGGGAACATGAGAACGGTTGGATTTTGGAACACTGTGGCCTGGGAACATGACTGAGGTTTGATGTTGGAAACCTGTGGCTTGGCAACATGAATGAGGTTTCTTCCTGGAACCCTGTTCCCTGGGAATATGACTGAGGTTTGATTCTGGACACCTTTGTCCTGGGAACATGACTGTGGTTTGATTGTGGAACCATGGGTCCTTCAAACATGACTGAGGTTTGATTCTGGAACCATGTGTCCTGGGAATATGACTGAGGTTTGATTCTGGAAATCTGTGGCCTGGGAATTTGACTGAGGTTTGATGGCAGAAACCTGTGGACTGGCAACATGACTGAGGTTTGATTGTAGAACCCTGTGCCCTGGAAACATGACTGTGGCCTGGTATTGGAAACCCATGGCCTAGGAATTTGACATTGGTTGGATTCTGGAACCCTGTGGCCTGGGAACATAACTGAGGCGTGATTCTGGAAAACTGTGGCCTTGGAATATGACTGAGGTTTGATTCTGGAAATCTGTGGCCTGTGAACTTGACTGAGGTTTAATGGCAGAAATCTGTGGACTGGCAACATGACTGAGGTTTGATTGTAGAACCCTGTGCCCTGGAAACATGACTGCGACCTGATATTTGAAACCCATGGCCTGGGAACTTGACATTGGTTTGATTCCGGAACCCTGTGGCCAGGAACAAGACTGAGGCGTGATTCTGGAATCCTGTGGCCTGGGAACATGACATCTGTTTAGATTGTGGAATACTGGGCCCTGGGAACCTGACTGAGGCTTGGTTCTGGAACCCTGTGGACTGGGAACATGACTGAGGTTTTATTCTGGAATCCTGTGGCCTGGGAACATGACATCAGTGGATTCTTGAAACCTGTGGCCTGGGAACATGAGAACGGTTTGATTCTGGAACCCTGTGGCCTGGGAACATGTCTGCGGTTTGATGGTGGAAACCTGTGGCTTGGCAACATGACTGAGGTTTGTTACTGGAACCCTCTTCCCTGGGAACATGACTGAGGTTTGATTCTGGACACCTTTGTCCTGGGAACATGACTGTGGTTTGATTGTGGAACCATGGGTCCTGCAAACATGACTGAGGTTTTATTCTGGAACCATGTGTCCTGGGAATATGACTGAGGTTTGATTCTGGAAATCTGTGGCCTGGGAACTTGACTGAGGTTTGATGGCAGAAACCTGTGGACTGGCAACATGACAGAGGTTTGATTGTAGAACCCTGTGGCCTGGAAATATGACTGTGGCCTGGTACTGGAAACCCATGGCCTGGGAAATTGACATTGGTTTGATTCTGAAACCCTGTGGCCTGGGAACATGACTGAGGCGTGATTCTGGAATCCTGTGGCCTGGGAACATGACATCTGTTTAGATTGTGGAATAATGTGCCCTGGGAAACTGACTGAGGCTTGGTTCTGGAACCCTGTGGACTGGGAACATTACTGAGGTTTGATTGTAGAACCCTGTGCCCTGGAAACATGACTGTGGCCTGGTACTGGAAACCCATGGCCTAGGAATTTGACATTGGTTTGATTCTGGAACCCTGTGGCCTGGGAACATGACTGAGGATTGATTCTGGAACCCTGTAGCCTGCGAACATAACTGAGGATTGTTTCTGGAACCCTGTGGCCTGGGAACATGACATCAGTGGATTTTGGAACCCTGTGGCCTGGGAACATGAGAACGGTTTAATTCTGGAACCCTGTGACCTGGGAACATGTCTGAGGTTTGATGGTGGAAACCTGTGGCTTGGCAACATGACTGAGGTTTGTTTCTGGAACCCTGTTCCCTGGGAACATGACTGACGTTTGATTCTGGACACCTTTGTGCTGGGACAATGACTGTGTTTTGATTGTGGAATCATGGGTCCTGCAAACATGACTGAGGTTTGATTCTGGAACCATGTGTCCTGGGAATATGACTGAGGTTTGATTCTGGAAATCTGTGGCCTGGGAACTTGACTGAGGTTTGATGGCAGAAACCTGTGGACTGGCAACATGACTGAGGTTTGATTGTAGAACCCTGTGCCATGGAAACATGACTGTGGCCTGGTACTGGAAACCCATGGCCTAGGAATTTGACATTGGTTGGATTCTGGAACCCTGTGGCCTGGGAACATGACTGAGGCGTGATTCTGGAAAACTGTGGCCTGGGAATATGACTGAGGTTTGATTCTGGAAATCTGTGGCCTGGGAACTTGACTGAGGTTTGATGGCAGAAATCTGTGGACTGGCAACATGACTGAGGTTTGATTGTAGAACCCTGTGCCCTGGAAACATGACTGTGGGCTGGTACTTGAAACCCATGGCCTAGGAATTTGACATTGGTTTGATTCTGGAACCCTGTGGCCTGGGAACATGACTGAGGCGTGATTCTGGAAAACTGTGGCCTGGGAATATGACTGAGGTTTGATTCTGGAAATCTGTGGCCTGGGAACTTGACTGAGGTTTGATGGCAGAAATCTGTGGACTGGCAACATGACTGAGGTTTGATTGTAGAACCCTGTGCCGTGGAAACATGAATGCGACCTGATATTTGAAACCCATGGCCTGGGAACTTGACATTGTCTTGATTCCGGAACCCTGTGGCCAGGAACAAGACTGAGGCGTGATTCTGGAATCCTGTGGCCTGGGAACATGACATCTGTTTAGATTGTGGAATAATGTGCCCTGGGAATCTGACTGAGGCTTGGTTCTGGAACCCTGTGGACTGGGAACATGACTGAGGTTTGATTGTAGAACCCTGTGCCCTGGAAACATGACTGTGGCCTGGTACTGGAAACCCATGGCCTAGGAATTTGACATTGGTTTGATTCTGGAACCCTGTGGCCTGGGAACATGACTGAGGATTGATTCTGGAACCCTGTAGCCTGCGAACATAACTGAGGATTGTTTCTGGAACCCTGTGGCCTGGGAACATGACATCAGTGGATTCTGGAACCCTGTGGCCTGGGAACATGAGAACGGTTTAATTCTGGATCCCTGTGACCTGGGAACATGTCTGAGGTTTGATGGTGGAAACCTGTGGCTTGGCAACATGACTGAGGTTTGTTTCTGGAACCCTGTTCCCTGGGAACATGACTGACGTTTGATTCTGGACACCTTTGTGCTGGGACAATGACTGTGTTTTGATTGTGGAATCATGGGTCCTGCAAACATGACTGAGGTTTGATTCTGGAACCATGTGTCCTGGGAATATGACTGAGGTTTGATTCTGGAAATCTGTGGCCTGGGAACTTGACTGAGGTTTGATGGCAGAAATCTGTGGACTGGCAACATGACTGAGGTTTGATTGTAGAACCCTGTGCCCTGGAAACATGACTGTGGGCTGGTACTTGAAACCCATGGCCTAGGAATTTGACATTGGTTTGATTCTGGAACCCTGTGGCCTGGGAACATGACTGAGGCGTGATTCTGGAAAACTGTGGCCTGGGAATATGACTGAGGTTTGATTCTGGAAATCTGTGGCCTGGGAACTTGACTGAGGTTTGATGGCAGAAATCTGTGGACTGGCAACATGACTGAGGTTTGATTGTAGAACCCTGTGCCGTGGAAACATGAATGCGACCTGATATTTGAAACCCATGGCCTGGGAACTTGACATTGTCTTGATTCCGGAACCCTGTGGCCAGGAACAAGACTGAGGCGTGATTCTGGAATCCTGTGGCCTGGGAACATGACATCTGTTTAGATTGTGGAATACTGGGCCCTGGGAACCTGACTGAGGCTTGGTTCTGGAACCCTGTGGACTGGGAACATGACTGAGGATTTATTCTGGAATTCTGTGGCCCGGGAACATGACATCAGTGGATTCTTGAAACCTGTGGCCTGGGAACATGAGAACGGTTGGATTCTGGAACACTGTGGCCTGGGAACATGTCTGAGCTCTGATGGTGGAAACCTGTGGCTTGGCAACATGAATGAGGTTTGTTACTGGAACCCTGTTCCCTGGGAATATGACTGAGGTTTTATTCTGGACACCTTTGTCCTGGGAACATGACTGTGGTTTGATTGTGGAACCATGGGTCCTGCAAACATGACTGAGGTTTGATTCTGGAACCATGTGTCCTGGGAATATGACTGAGGTTTGATTCTGGAAATCTGTGGCCTGGGAACTTCACTGAGGTTTGATGGCAGAAACCTGTGGACTGGCAACATGACTGAGGTTTGATTGTAGAACCCTGTGCCGTGGAAACATGACTGTGGCCTGGTACTGGAAACCCATGGCCTAGGAATTTGACATTGGTTGGATTCTGGAACCCTGTGGCCTGGGAACATGACTGAGGCGTGATTCTGGAAAACTGTGGCCTGGGAATATGACTGAGGTTTGATTCTGGAAATCTGTGGCCTGGGAACTTGACTGAGGTTTGATGGCAGAAATCTGTGGACTGGCAACATGACTGAGGTTTGATTGTAGAACCCTGTGCCCTGGAAACATGACTGCGACCTGATATTTGAAACCCATGGCCTGGGAACTTGACATTGTTTTGATTCCGGAACCCTGTGGCCAGGAACAAGACTGAGGCGTGATTCTGGAATCCTGTGGCCTGGGAACATGACATCTGTTTAGATTGTGGAATACTGGGCCCTGGGAACCTGACTGAGGCTTGGTTCTGGAACCCTGTGGACTGGGAACATGACTGAGGTTTTATTCTGGAATCCTGTGGCCTGGGAACATGACATCAGTGGATTCTTGGAACCTGTGGCCTGGGAACATGAGAACGGTTTGATTCTGGAACCCTGTGGCCTGGGAACATGTCTGCGGTTTGATGGTGGAAACCTGTGGCTTGGCAACATGACTGAGGTTTGTTACTGGAACCCTCTTCCCTGGGAACATGACTGAGGTTTGATTCTGGACACCTTTGTCCTGGGAACATGACTGTGGTTTGATTGTGGAACCATGGGTCCTGCAAACATGACTGAGGTTTGACTCTGGAACCATGTGTCCTGGGAATATGACTGAGGTTTGATTCTGGAAATGTGTGGCCTGGGAAGTTGACTGAGGTTTGATTGTAGAACCCTGTGGCCTGGAAATATGACTGTGGCCTGGTACTGGAAACCCATGGCCTGGGAAATTGACATTGGTTTGATTCTGAAACCCTGTGGCCTGGGAACATGATTGAGGCGTGATTCTGGAAACCTGTGGCCTGGGAACATGACATCTGTTTAGATTGTGGCATACTGTGCCCTGGGAACCGGACTGAAGGCTTGGTTCTGGAATTCTGTGGACAGGGAACAAGACTGAGGTTTGATTCTGGAACCATGTGGCCTGGGAATATGACTGATGTTAGATCGTGGAATTCTGTGGCCTGGGAACATGACATCGGTTTGGATTCTGGTACCCTGTTGCCTGGGAACATGAAATCGGTTTGATTGTGGAAACCTGTGGTCTGGGAATATGACTGAGATTTGATGGTGGTACCCTCTGGCCTGGCAACATGACTGAGGTTTGATTCTGGATCCCTGTGGCCTGGGAACATGACTGAGGCTTGATTCTGGAACCCTGTGGCATGGGAATATGTCTGAGTTTTGATGGTGGAAAACTGTGGCTTGGCAAAATGACTGAGGTTTGTTACTGGAACCCTGTTCCCTGGGAACATGACTGAGGTTTGATTCTGGACACCTTTGTCTAGGGAACATGACTGTGGTTTGATTGTGGAACCGTGGGTCCTGCAAACATGACTGAGGTATTTTTTCTGGAACCATGTGTCCTGGGAATATGACTGAGGTTTGATTCTGGAAATCTGTGGCCTGGGAAATTGACTGAAGTTTGATGGCAGAAACCTGTGGACTGGCAACATGACAGAGGTTTGATTGTTGAACCCTGTGGCCTGGAAACATGACTGTGGCCTGGTACTGGAAACCCATGGCCTAGGAATTTGACATTGGTTTGTTTCTGGAACCCTCTGGCCTGGGAACATGACGGAGGTTTGATTCTGGAACCCTGTAGGCTTTGAACATAACTGAGGATTGTTTCTGGAACCCTGTGGCCTGGGAACATGACATCAGTGGATTCTGGCACCCTGTGGCCTGAGAACATGAGAACGGTTTAATTCTGGAACCCTGTGAACTGGGAATATGTCTGAGGTTTGATGGTGGAAACCTGTGGCTTGGCAACATGACGGAGGTTTGTTTCTGGAACCCTGTTCCCTGGGAACATGACTGAGGTTTGATTCTGGAAACCTTTGTGCTGGGAACATGACTGTGTTTTGATTGTGGAATCATGGGTCCTGCAAACATGACTTAGGTTTGATTCTGGAACCATGTGTCCTGGCAATATGACTGAGGTTTGATTCTGGAAATCTGTGGCCTGGGAACTTGACAGAGGTTTGATGGCAGAAACCTGGGGACTGGCAACATGACTGAGGTTTGATTGTAGAACCCTGTGCCCTGGAAACATGACTGTGGGCTGGTACTGGAAACCCATGGCCTAGGAATTTGACATTGGTTTGTTTCTGGAACCCTGTGACCTGGGAACATGACTGAGGTTTGATTCTGGAAAACTGTGGTCGGGGACTTGACTGAGGTTTGATGGCAGAAATCTGTGGACTGGAAACATTACTTAGGTTTGATGGTAGAACCCTGTGCCCTGGAAACATGACTGCGACCTGATACTTGAAACCCATGGCCTGGGAACTTGACATTGGTTTGATTCTGGAACCCTGTGGCCAGGAACAAGACTGAGGCGTGATTCTGGAATCCTGTGGCCTGGGAACATGACATCTGTTTAGATTGTGGAATACTGGGCCCTGGGAACCTGACTGAGGCTTGGTTCTGGAACCCTGTGGACTGGGAACATGACTGAGGATTTATTCTGGAATCCTGTGGCCTGGGAACATGACATCAGTGGATTCTTCAACCCTGTGGCCTGGGAACATGAGAACGGTTGGATTTTGGAACACTGTGGCCTGGGAACATGACTGAGGTTTGATGTTGGAAACCTGTGGCTTGGCAACATGAATGAGGTTTCTTCCTGGAACCCTGTTCCCTGGGAATATGACTGAGGTTTGATTCTGGACACCTTTGTCCTGGGAACATGACTGTGGTTTGATTGTGGAACCATGGGTCCTTCAAACATGACTGAGGTTTGATTCTGGAACCATGTGTCCTGGGAATATGACTGAGGTTTGATTCTGGAAATCTGTGGCCTGGGAATTTGACTGAGGTTTGATGGCAGAAACCTGTGGACTGGCAACATGACTGAGGTTTGATTGTAGAACCCTGTGCCCTGGAAACATGACTGTGGCCTGGTATTGGAAACCCATGGCCTAGGAATTTGACATTGGTTGGATTCTGGAACCCTGTGGCCTGGGAACATAACTGAGGCGTGATTCTGGAAAACTGTGGCCTTGGAATATGACTGAGGTTTGATTCTGGAAATCTGTGGCCTGTGAACTTGACTGAGGTTTAATGGCAGAAATCTGTGGACTGGCAACATGACTGAGGTTTGATTGTAGAACCCTGTGCCCTGGAAACATGACTGCGACCTGATATTTGAAACCCATGGCCTGGGAACTTGACATTGGTTTGATTCCGGAACCCTGTGGCCAGGAACAAGACTGAGGCGTGATTCTGGAATCCTGTGGCCTGGGAACATGACATCTGTTTAGATTGTGGAATACTGGGCCCTGGGAACCTGACTGAGGCTTGGTTCTGGAACCCTGTGGACTGGGAACATGACTGAGGTTTTATTCTGGAATCCTGTGGCCTGGGAACATGACATCAGTGGATTCTTGAAACCTGTGGCCTGGGAACATGAGAACGGTTTGATTCTGGAACCCTGTGGCCTGGGAACATGTCTGCGGTTTGATGGTGGAAACCTGTGGCTTGGCAACATGACTGAGGTTTGTTACTGGAACCCTCTTCCCTGGGAACATGACTGAGGTTTGATTCTGGACACCTTTGTCCTGGGAACATGACTGTGGTTTGATTGTGGAACCATGGGTCCTGCAAACATGACTGAGGTTTTATTCTGGAACCATGTGTCCTGGGAATATGACTGAGGTTTGATTCTGGAAATCTGTGGCCTGGGAACTTGACTGAGGTTTGATGGCAGAAACCTGTGGACTGGCAACATGACAGAGGTTTGATTGTAGAACCCTGTGGCCTGGAAATATGACTGTGGCCTGGTACTGGAAACCCATGGCCTGGGAAATTGACATTGGTTTGATTCTGAAACCCTGTGGCCTGGGAACATGACTGAGGCGTGATTCTGGAATCCTGTGGCCTGGGAACATGACATCTGTTTAGATTGTGGAATAATGTGCCCTGGGAAACTGACTGAGGCTTGGTTCTGGAACCCTGTGGACTGGGAACATGACTGAGGTTTGATTGTAGAACCCTGTGCCCTGGAAACATGACTGTGGCCTGGTACTGGAAACCCATGGCCTAGGAATTTGACATTGGTTTGATTCTGGAACCCTGTGGCCTGGGAACATGACTGAGGATTGATTCTGGAACCCTGTAGCCTGCGAACATAACTGAGGATTGTTTCTGGAACCCTGTGGCCTGGGAACATGACATCAGTGGATTTTGGAACCCTGTGGCCTGGGAACATGAGAACGGTTTAATTCTGGAACCCTGTGACCTGGGAACATGTCTGAGGTTTGATGGTGGAAACCTGTGGCTTGGCAACATGACTGAGGTTTGTTTCTGGAACCCTGTTCCCTGGGAACATGACTGACGTTTGATTCTGGACACCTTTGTGCTGGGACAATGACTGTGTTTTGATTGTGGAATCATGGGTCCTGCAAACATGACTGAGGTTTGATTCTGGAACCATGTGTCCTGGGAATATGACTGAGGTTTGATTCTGGAAATCTGTGGCCTGGAAACTTGACTGAGGTTTGATGGCAGAAACCTGTGGACTGGCAACATGACTGAGGTTTGATTGTAGAACCCTGTGCCCTGGAAACATGACTGTGGGCTGGTACTGGAAACCCATGGCCTAGGAATTTGACATTAGTTGGATTCTGGAACCCTGTGGCCTGGGAACATGACTGAGGCGTGATTCTGGAAAACTGTGGCCTGGGAATATGACTGAGGTTTGATTCTGGAAATCTGTGGCCTGGGAACTTGACTGAGGTTTGATGGCAGAAATCTGTGGACTGGCAACATGACTGAGGTTTGATTGTAGAACCCTGTGCCCTGGAAACATGACTGCGACCTGATATTTGAAACCCATGGCCTGGGAACTTGACATTGTTTTGATTCCGGAACCCTGTGGCCAGGAACAAGACTGAGGCGTGATTCTGGAATCCTGTGGCCTGGGAACATGACATCTGTTTAGATTGTGGAATACTGGGCCCTGGGAACCTGACTGAGGCTTGGTTCTGGAACCCTGTGGACTGGGAACATGACTGAGGTTTTATTCTGGAATCCTGTGGCCTGGGAACATGACATCAGTGGATTCTTGAAACCTGTGGCCTGGGAACATGAGAACGGTTTGATTCTGGAACCCTGTGGCCTGGGAACATGTCTGAGGTTTGATGGTGGAAACCTGTGGCTTGGCAACATGACTGAGGTTTGTTACTGGAACCCTCTTCCCTGGGAACATGACTGAGGTTTGATTCTGGACACCTTTGTCCTGGGAACATGACTGTGGTTTGATTGTGGAACCATGGGTCCTGCAAACATGACTGAGGTTTTATTCTGGAACCATGTGTCCTGGGAATATGACTGAGGTTTGATTCTGGAAATCTGTGGCCTGGGAAGTTGACTGAGGTTTGATTGTAGAACCCTGTGGCCTGGAAATATGACTGTGGCCTGGTACTGGAAACCCATGGCCTGGGAAATTGACATTGGTTTGATTCTGAAACCCTGTGGCCTGGGAACATGATTGAGGCGTGATTCTGGAAACCTGTGGCCTGGGAACATGACATCTGTTTAGATTGTGGCATACTGTGCCCTGGGAACCGAACTGAAGGCTTGGTTCTGGAATCCTGTGGACTGGGAAAAAGACTGAGTTTTTATTCTGGAACCATGTGTCCTGGGAATATGACTGATGTTAGATCGTGGAATCCTGTGGCCTGGGAACATGACATCGGTTTGGATTCTGGTACCCTGTTGCCTGGGAACATGAAATCGGTTTGATTGTGGAAACCTGTGGTCTGGGAATATGACTGAGGTTTGATGCTGGTACCCTCTGGCCTGGTAACATGACTGAGGTTTGATTCTGGATCCCTGTGGCCTGGGAACATGACTGAGGCTTGATTCTGGAACCCTGTGGCCTGGGAATATGTCTGAGGTTTGATGGTGGAAAACTGTGGCTTGGCAAAATGACTGAGGTTTCTTACTGGAACCCTGTTCCCTGGGAACATGACTGAGGTTTGATTCTGGACACCTTTGTCTAGGGAACATGACTGTGGTTTGATTGTGGAACCGTGGGTCCTGCCAACATGACTGAGGTTTTTTTTCTGGAACCATGTGTCCTGGGAATATGACTGAGGTTTGATTCTGGAAATCTGTGACCTGGGAAATTGACTGAAGTTTGATGGCAGAATCCTGTGGACTGGCAACATGACAGAGGTTTGATTGTTGAACCCTGTGGCCTGGAAACATGACTGTGGCCTGGTACTGGAAACCCATGGCCTAGGAATTTGACATTGGTTTGTTTCTGGAACCCTCTGGCCTGGGAACATGACGGAGGTTTGATTCTGGAACCCTGTAGGCTTCGAACATAACTGAGGATTGTTTCTGGAACCCTGTGGCCTGGGAACATGACTGAGGTTTTATTCTGGTATCCTGTGGCCTGGGAACATGACATCAGTGGATTCTTGAAACCTGTGGCCTGGGAACATGAGAACGGTTGGATTCTGGAACCCTGTGACCTGGGAACAAGTCTGAGGTTTGATTGTGGAAACCTGTGGCTTGGCAACATGACTGAGGTTTGTTACTGGAACCCTGTTCCCTGGGAACATGACTGAGGTTTGATTCTGGACACCTTTTTCCTGGGAACATGACTGTGGTTTGATTGTGGAACCATGGGTCCTGCAAACATGACTGAGGTTTTATTTTGGAACCATGTGTCCTGGGAATATGACTGAGGTTTGATTCTGGAAATCTGTGGCCTGGGAATTGACTGAGGTTTGATGGCAGAAACCTGTGGACTGGCAACATGACAGAGGTTTAATTGTAGAACCCTGTGGCCTGGAAATATGACTGTGGCCTGGTACTGGAAACCCATGGCCTGGGAAATTGACATTGGTTTGATTCTGCAACCCTGTGGCCTGGGAACATGACTGAGGCCTGATTCTGGAAACCTGTGGCCTGGGAACATGACATCTGTTTAGATTGTGGCATACTGTTCCCTGGGAACCGGACTGAAGGCTTGGTTCTGGAATCCTGTGGACTGGGAACAAGACTGAGGTTTGATTCTGGAACCATGTGGCCTGGGAATATGACTGATGTTAGATCGTGGAATCCTGTGGCCTGGGAACATGACATCGGTTTGAATTCTGGTACCCTGTTTCCTGGGAACATGAAATCGGTTTGATTGTGGAAACCTGTGGTCTGGGAATATGACTGAGGTTTGATGGTGGTACCCTCTGGCCTGGCAACATGACTGAGGTTTGATTCTGGATCCCTGAGGCCTGGGAACATGACTGAGGCGTGATTCTGGAATCCTGTGGCCTGGGAACATGACATCTGTTTAGATTGTGGAATAATGTGCCCTGGGAATCTGACTGAGGCTTGGTTCTGGAACCCTGTGGACTGGGAACATGACTGAGGTTTGATTGTAGAACCCTGTGCCCTGGAAACATGACTGTGGCCTGGTACTGGAAACCCATGGCCTAGGAATTTGACATTGGTTTGATTCTGGAACCCTGTGGCCTGGGAACATGACTGAGGATTGATTCTGGAACCCTGTAGCCTGCGAACATAACTGAGGATTGTTTCTGGAACCCTGTGGCCTGGGAACATGACATCAGTGGATTCTGGAACCCTGTGGCCTGGGAACATGAGAACGGTTTAATTCTGGATCCCTGTGACCTGGGAACATGTCTGAGGTTTGATGGTGGAAACCTGTGGCTTGGCAACATGACTGAGGTTTGTTTCTGGAACCCTGTTCCCTGGGAACATGACTGACGTTTGATTCTGGACACCTTTGTGCTGGGACAATGACTGTGTTTTGATTGTGGAATCATGGGTCCTGCAAACATGACTGAGGTTTGATTCTGGAACCATGTGTCCTGGGAATATGACTGAGGTTTGATTCTGGAAATCTGTGGCCTGGGAACTTGACTGAGGTTTGATGGCAGAAATCTGTGGACTGGCAACATGACTGAGGTTTGATTGTAGAACCCTGTGCCCTGGAAACATGACTGTGGGCTGGTACTTGAAACCCATGGCCTAGGAATTTGACATTGGTTTGATTCTGGAACCCTGTGGCCTGGGAACATGACTGAGGCGTGATTCTGGAAAACTGTGGCCTGGGAATATGACTGAGGTTTGATTCTGGAAATCTGTGGCCTGGGAACTTGACTGAGGTTTGATGGCAGAAATCTGTGGACTGGCAACATGACTGAGGTTTGATTGTAGAACCCTGTGCCGTGGAAACATGAATGCGACCTGATATTTGAAACCCATGGCCTGGGAACTTGACATTGTCTTGATTCCGGAACCCTGTGGCCAGGAACAAGACTGAGGCGTGATTCTGGAATCCTGTGGCCTGGGAACATGACATCTGTTTAGATTGTGGAATACTGGGCCCTGGGAACCTGACTGAGGCTTGGTTCTGGAACCCTGTGGACTGGGAACATGACTGAGGATTTATTCTGGAATTCTGTGGCCCGGGAACATGACATCAGTGGATTCTTGAAACCTGTGGCCTGGGAACATGAGAACGGTTGGATTCTGGAACACTGTGGCCTGGGAACATGTCTGAGCTCTGATGGTGGAAACCTGTGGCTTGGCAACATGAATGAGGTTTGTTACTGGAACCCTGTTCCCTGGGAATATGACTGAGGTTTTATTCTGGACACCTTTGTCCTGGGAACATGACTGTGGTTTGATTGTGGAACCATGGGTCCTGCAAACATGACTGAGGTTTGATTCTGGAACCATGTGTCCTGGGAATATGACTGAGGTTTGATTCTGGAAATCTGTGGCCTGGGAACTTCACTGAGGTTTGATGGCAGAAACCTGTGGACTGGCAACATGACTGAGGTTTGATTGTAGAACCCTGTGCCGTGGAAACATGACTGTGGCCTGGTACTGGAAACCCATGGCCTAGGAATTTGACATTGGTTGGATTCTGGAACCCTGTGGCCTGGGAACATGACTGAGGCGTGATTCTGGAAAACTGTGGCCTGGGAATATGACTGAGGTTTGATTCTGGAAATCTGTGGCCTGGGAACTTGACTGAGGTTTGATGGCAGAAATCTGTGGACTGGCAACATGACTGAGGTTTGATTGTAGAACCCTGTGCCCTGGAAACATGACTGCGACCTGATATTTGAAACCCATGGCCTGGGAACTTGACATTGTTTTGATTCCGGAACCCTGTGGCCAGGAACAAGACTGAGGCGTGATTCTGGAATCCTGTGGCCTGGGAACATGACATCTGTTTAGATTGTGGAATACTGGGCCCTGGGAACCTGACTGAGGCTTGGTTCTGGAACCCTGTGGACTGGGAACATGACTGAGGTTTTATTCTGGAATCCTGTGGCCTGGGAACATGACATCAGTGGATTCTTGGAACCTGTGGCCTGGGAACATGAGAACGGTTTGATTCTGGAACCCTGTGGCCTGGGAACATGTCTGCGGTTTGATGGTGGAAACCTGTGGCTTGGCAACATGACTGAGGTTTGTTACTGGAACCCTCTTCCCTGGGAACATGACTGAGGTTTGATTCTGGACACCTTTGTCCTGGGAACATGACTGTGGTTTGATTGTGGAACCATGGGTCCTGCAAACATGACTGAGGTTTGACTCTGGAACCATGTGTCCTGGGAATATGACTGAGGTTTGATTCTGGAAATGTGTGGCCTGGGAAGTTGACTGAGGTTTGATTGTAGAACCCTGTGGCCTGGAAATATGACTGTGGCCTGGTACTGGAAACCCATGGCCTGGGAAATTGACATTGGTTTGATTCTGAAACCCTGTGGCCTGGGAACATGATTGAGGCGTGATTCTGGAAACCTGTGGCCTGGGAACATGACATCTGTTTAGATTGTGGCATACTGTGCCCTGGGAACCGGACTG
The DNA here is from genome assembly GCF_965194805.1 of Balaenoptera borealis. Taxonomy (NCBI): domain Eukaryota; kingdom Metazoa; phylum Chordata; class Mammalia; order Artiodactyla; family Balaenopteridae; genus Balaenoptera; species Balaenoptera borealis. The sequence goes on from NC_138875.1 coordinate 30,299,190, forward strand.
AAGGCTTGGTTCTGGAATTCTGTGGACAGGGAACAAGACTGAGGTTTGATTCTGGAACCATGTGGCCTGGGAATATGACTGATGTTAGATCGTGGAATTCTGTGGCCTGGGAACATGACATCGGTTTGGATTCTGGTACCCTGTTGCCTGGGAACATGAAATCGGTTTGATTGTGGAAACCTGTGGTCTGGGAATATGACTGAGATTTGATGGTGGTACCCTCTGGCCTGGCAACATGACTGAGGTTTGATTCTGGATCCCTGTGGCCTGGGAACATGACTGAGGCTTGATTCTGGAACCCTGTGGCATGGGAATATGTCTGAGTTTTGATGGTGGAAAACTGTGGCTTGGCAAAATGACTGAGGTTTGTTACTGGAACCCTGTTCCCTGGGAACATGACTGAGGTTTGATTCTGGACACCTTTGTCTAGGGAACATGACTGTGGTTTGATTGTGGAACCGTGGGTCCTGCAAACATGACTGAGGTATTTTTTCTGGAACCATGTGTCCTGGGAATATGACTGAGGTTTGATTCTGGAAATCTGTGGCCTGGGAAATTGACTGAAGTTTGATGGCAGAAACCTGTGGACTGGCAACATGACAGAGGTTTGATTGTTGAACCCTGTGGCCTGGAAACATGACTGTGGCCTGGTACTGGAAACCCATGGCCTAGGAATTTGACATTGGTTTGTTTCTGGAACCCTCTGGCCTGGGAACATGACGGAGGTTTGATTCTGGAACCCTGTAGGCTTTGAACATAACTGAGGATTGTTTCTGGAACCCTGTGGCCTGGGAACATGACATCAGTGGATTCTGGCACCCTGTGGCCTGAGAACATGAGAACGGTTTAATTCTGGAACCCTGTGAACTGGGAATATGTCTGAGGTTTGATGGTGGAAACCTGTGGCTTGGCAACATGACGGAGGTTTGTTTCTGGAACCCTGTTCCCTGGGAACATGACTGAGGTTTGATTCTGGAAACCTTTGTGCTGGGAACATGACTGTGTTTTGATTGTGGAATCATGGGTCCTGCAAACATGACTTAGGTTTGATTCTGGAACCATGTGTCCTGGCAATATGACTGAGGTTTGATTCTGGAAATCTGTGGCCTGGGAACTTGACAGAGGTTTGATGGCAGAAACCTGGGGACTGGCAACATGACTGAGGTTTGATTGTAGAACCCTGTGCCCTGGAAACATGACTGTGGGCTGGTACTGGAAACCCATGGCCTAGGAATTTGACATTGGTTTGTTTCTGGAACCCTGTGACCTGGGAACATGACTGAGGTTTGATTCTGGAAAACTGTGGTCGGGGACTTGACTGAGGTTTGATGGCAGAAATCTGTGGACTGGAAACATTACTTAGGTTTGATGGTAGAACCCTGTGCCCTGGAAACATGACTGCGACCTGATACTTGAAACCCATGGCCTGGGAACTTGACATTGGTTTGATTCTGGAACCCTGTGGCCAGGAACAAGACTGAGGCGTGATTCTGGAATCCTGTGGCCTGGGAACATGACATCTGTTTAGATTGTGGAATACTGGGCCCTGGGAACCTGACTGAGGCTTGGTTCTGGAACCCTGTGGACTGGGAACATGACTGAGGATTTATTCTGGAATCCTGTGGCCTGGGAACATGACATCAGTGGATTCTTCAACCCTGTGGCCTGGGAACATGAGAACGGTTGGATTTTGGAACACTGTGGCCTGGGAACATGACTGAGGTTTGATGTTGGAAACCTGTGGCTTGGCAACATGAATGAGGTTTCTTCCTGGAACCCTGTTCCCTGGGAATATGACTGAGGTTTGATTCTGGACACCTTTGTCCTGGGAACATGACTGTGGTTTGATTGTGGAACCATGGGTCCTTCAAACATGACTGAGGTTTGATTCTGGAACCATGTGTCCTGGGAATATGACTGAGGTTTGATTCTGGAAATCTGTGGCCTGGGAATTTGACTGAGGTTTGATGGCAGAAACCTGTGGACTGGCAACATGACTGAGGTTTGATTGTAGAACCCTGTGCCCTGGAAACATGACTGTGGCCTGGTATTGGAAACCCATGGCCTAGGAATTTGACATTGGTTGGATTCTGGAACCCTGTGGCCTGGGAACATAACTGAGGCGTGATTCTGGAAAACTGTGGCCTTGGAATATGACTGAGGTTTGATTCTGGAAATCTGTGGCCTGTGAACTTGACTGAGGTTTAATGGCAGAAATCTGTGGACTGGCAACATGACTGAGGTTTGATTGTAGAACCCTGTGCCCTGGAAACATGACTGCGACCTGATATTTGAAACCCATGGCCTGGGAACTTGACATTGGTTTGATTCCGGAACCCTGTGGCCAGGAACAAGACTGAGGCGTGATTCTGGAATCCTGTGGCCTGGGAACATGACATCTGTTTAGATTGTGGAATACTGGGCCCTGGGAACCTGACTGAGGCTTGGTTCTGGAACCCTGTGGACTGGGAACATGACTGAGGTTTTATTCTGGAATCCTGTGGCCTGGGAACATGACATCAGTGGATTCTTGAAACCTGTGGCCTGGGAACATGAGAACGGTTTGATTCTGGAACCCTGTGGCCTGGGAACATGTCTGCGGTTTGATGGTGGAAACCTGTGGCTTGGCAACATGACTGAGGTTTGTTACTGGAACCCTCTTCCCTGGGAACATGACTGAGGTTTGATTCTGGACACCTTTGTCCTGGGAACATGACTGTGGTTTGATTGTGGAACCATGGGTCCTGCAAACATGACTGAGGTTTTATTCTGGAACCATGTGTCCTGGGAATATGACTGAGGTTTGATTCTGGAAATCTGTGGCCTGGGAACTTGACTGAGGTTTGATGGCAGAAACCTGTGGACTGGCAACATGACAGAGGTTTGATTGTAGAACCCTGTGGCCTGGAAATATGACTGTGGCCTGGTACTGGAAACCCATGGCCTGGGAAATTGACATTGGTTTGATTCTGAAACCCTGTGGCCTGGGAACATGACTGAGGCGTGATTCTGGAATCCTGTGGCCTGGGAACATGACATCTGTTTAGATTGTGGAATAATGTGCCCTGGGAAACTGACTGAGGCTTGGTTCTGGAACCCTGTGGACTGGGAACATGACTGAGGTTTGATTGTAGAACCCTGTGCCCTGGACACATGACTGTGGCCTGGTACTGGAAACCCATGGCCTAGGAATTTGACATTGGTTTGATTCTGGAACCCTGTGGCCTGGGAACATGACTGAGGATTGATTCTGGAACCCTGTAGCCTGCGAACATAACTGAGGATTGTTTCTGGAACCCTGTGGCCTGGGAACATGACATCAGTGGATTTTGGAACCCTGTGGCCTGGGAACATGAGAACGGTTTAATTCTGGAACCCTGTGACCTGGGAACATGTCTGAGGTTTGATGGTGGAAACCTGTGGCTTGGCAACATGACTGAGGTTTGTTTCTGGAACCCTGTTCCCTGGGAACATGACTGACGTTTGATTCTGGACACCTTTGTGCTGGGACAATGACTGTGTTTTGATTGTGGAATCATGGGTCCTGCAAACATGACTGAGGTTTGATTCTGGAACCATGTGTCCTGGGAATATGACTGAGGTTTGATTCTGGAAATCTGTGGCCTGGAAACTTGACTGAGGTTTGATGGCAGAAACCTGTGGACTGGCAACATGACTGAGGTTTGATTGTAGAACCCTGTGCCCTGGAAACATGACTGTGGGCTGGTACTGGAAACCCATGGCCTAGGAATTTGACATTAGTTGGATTCTGGAACCCTGTGGCCTGGGAACATGACTGAGGCGTGATTCTGGAAAACTGTGGCCTGGGAATATGACTGAGGTTTGATTCTGGAAATCTGTGGCCTGGGAACTTGACTGAGGTTTGATGGCAGAAATCTGTGGACTGGCAACATGACTGAGGTTTGATTGTAGAACCCTGTGCCCTGGAAACATGACTGCGACCTGATATTTGAAACCCATGGCCTGGGAACTTGACATTGTTTTGATTCCGGAACCCTGTGGCCAGGAACAAGACTGAGGCGTGATTCTGGAATCCTGTGGCCTGGGAACATGACATCTGTTTAGATTGTGGAATACTGGGCCCTGGGAACCTGACTGAGGCTTGGTTCTGGAACCCTGTGGACTGGGAACATGACTGAGGTTTTATTCTGGAATCCTGTGGCCTGGGAACATGACATCAGTGGATTCTTGAAACCTGTGGCCTGGGAACATGAGAACGGTTTGATTCTGGAACCCTGTGGCCTGGGAACATGTCTGAGGTTTGATGGTGGAAACCTGTGGCTTGGCAACATGACTGAGGTTTGTTACTGGAACCCTCTTCCCTGGGAACATGACTGAGGTTTGATTCTGGACACCTTTGTCCTGGGAACATGACTGTGGTTTGATTGTGGAACCATGGGTCCTGCAAACATGACTGAGGTTTTATTCTGGAACCATGTGTCCTGGGAATATGACTGAGGTTTGATTCTGGAAATCTGTGGCCTGGGAAGTTGACTGAGGTTTGATTGTAGAACCCTGTGGCCTGGAAATATGACTGTGGCCTGGTACTGGAAACCCATGGCCTGGGAAATTGACATTGGTTTGATTCTGAAACCCTGTGGCCTGGGAACATGATTGAGGCGTGATTCTGGAAACCTGTGGCCTGGGAACATGACATCTGTTTAGATTGTGGCATACTGTGCCCTGGGAACCGAACTGAAGGCTTGGTTCTGGAATCCTGTGGACTGGGAAAAAGACTGAGTTTTTATTCTGGAACCATGTGTCCTGGGAATATGACTGATGTTAGATCGTGGAATCCTGTGGCCTGGGAACATGACATCGGTTTGGATTCTGGTACCCTGTTGCCTGGGAACATGAAATCGGTTTGATTGTGGAAACCTGTGGTCTGGGAATATGACTGAGATTTGATGGTGGTACCCTCTGGCCTGGCAACATGACTGAGGTTTGATTCTGGATCCCTGTGGCCTGGGAACATGACTGAGGCTTGATTCTGGAACCCTGTGGCATGGGAATATGTCTGAGTTTTGATGGTGGAAAACTGTGGCTTGGCAAAATGACTGAGGTTTGTTACTGGAACCCTGTTCCCTGGGAACATGACTGAGGTTTGATTCTGGACACCTTTGTCTAGGGAACATGACTGTGGTTTGATTGTGGAACCGTGGGTCCTGCAAACATGACTGAGGTATTTTTTCTGGAACCATGTGTCCTGGGAATATGACTGAGGTTTGATTCTGGAAATCTGTGGCCTGGGAAATTGACTGAAGTTTGATGGCAGAAACCTGTGGACTGGCAACATGACAGAGGTTTGATTGTTGAACCCTGTGGCCTGGAAACATGACTGTGGCCTGGTACTGGAAACCCATGGCCTAGGAATTTGACATTGGTTTGTTTCTGGAACCCTCTGGCCTGGGAACATGACGGAGGTTTGATTCTGGAACCCTGTAGGCTTTGAACATAACTGAGGATTGTTTCTGGAACCCTGTGGCCTGGGAACATGACATCAGTGGATTCTGGCACCCTGTGGCCTGAGAACATGAGAACGGTTTAATTCTGGAACCCTGTGAACTGGGAATATGTCTGAGGTTTGATGGTGGAAACCTGTGGCTTGGCAACATGACGGAGGTTTGTTTCTGGAACCCTGTTCCCTGGGAACATGACTGAGGTTTGATTCTGGAAACCTTTGTGCTGGGAACATGACTGTGTTTTGATTGTGGAATCATGGGTCCTGCAAACATGACTTAGGTTTGATTCTGGAACCATGTGTCCTGGCAATATGACTGAGGTTTGATTCTGGAAATCTGTGGCCTGGGAACTTGACAGAGGTTTGATGGCAGAAACCTGGGGACTGGCAACATGACTGAGGTTTGATTGTAGAACCCTGTGCCCTGGAAACATGACTGTGGGCTGGTACTGGAAACCCATGGCCTAGGAATTTGACATTGGTTTGTTTCTGGAACCCTGTGACCTGGGAACATGACTGAGGTTTGATTCTGGAAAACTGTGGTCGGGGACTTGACTGAGGTTTGATGGCAGAAATCTGTGGACTGGAAACATTACTTAGGTTTGATGGTAGAACCCTGTGCCCTGGAAACATGACTGCGACCTGATACTTGAAACCCATGGCCTGGGAACTTGACATTGGTTTGATTCTGGAACCCTGTGGCCAGGAACAAGACTGAGGCGTGATTCTGGAATCCTGTGGCCTGGGAACATGACATCTGTTTAGATTGTGGAATACTGGGCCCTGGGAACCTGACTGAGGCTTGGTTCTGGAACCCTGTGGACTGGGAACATGACTGAGGATTTATTCTGGAATCCTGTGGCCTGGGAACATGACATCAGTGGATTCTTCAACCCTGTGGCCTGGGAACATGAGAACGGTTGGATTTTGGAACACTGTGGCCTGGGAACATGACTGAGGTTTGATGTTGGAAACCTGTGGCTTGGCAACATGAATGAGGTTTCTTCCTGGAACCCTGTTCCCTGGGAATATGACTGAGGTTTGATTCTGGACACCTTTGTCCTGGGAACATGACTGTGGTTTGATTGTGGAACCATGGGTCCTTCAAACATGACTGAGGTTTGATTCTGGAACCATGTGTCCTGGGAATATGACTGAGGTTTGATTCTGGAAATCTGTGGCCTGGGAATTTGACTGAGGTTTGATGGCAGAAACCTGTGGACTGGCAACATGACTGAGGTTTGATTGTAGAACCCTGTGCCCTGGAAACATGACTGTGGCCTGGTATTGGAAACCCATGGCCTAGGAATTTGACATTGGTTGGATTCTGGAACCCTGTGGCCTGGGAACATAACTGAGGCGTGATTCTGGAAAACTGTGGCCTTGGAATATGACTGAGGTTTGATTCTGGAAATCTGTGGCCTGTGAACTTGACTGAGGTTTAATGGCAGAAATCTGTGGACTGGCAACATGACTGAGGTTTGATTGTAGAACCCTGTGCCCTGGAAACATGACTGCGACCTGATATTTGAAACCCATGGCCTGGGAACTTGACATTGGTTTGATTCCGGAACCCTGTGGCCAGGAACAAGACTGAGGCGTGATTCTGGAATCCTGTGGCCTGGGAACATGACATCTGTTTAGATTGTGGAATACTGGGCCCTGGGAACCTGACTGAGGCTTGGTTCTGGAACCCTGTGGACTGGGAACATGACTGAGGTTTTATTCTGGAATCCTGTGGCCTGGGAACATGACATCAGTGGATTCTTGAAACCTGTGGCCTGGGAACATGAGAACGGTTTGATTCTGGAACCCTGTGGCCTGGGAACATGTCTGCGGTTTGATGGTGGAAACCTGTGGCTTGGCAACATGACTGAGGTTTGTTACTGGAACCCTCTTCCCTGGGAACATGACTGAGGTTTGATTCTGGACACCTTTGTCCTGGGAACATGACTGTGGTTTGATTGTGGAACCATGGGTCCTGCAAACATGACTGAGGTTTTATTCTGGAACCATGTGTCCTGGGAATATGACTGAGGTTTGATTCTGGAAATCTGTGGCCTGGGAACTTGACTGAGGTTTGATGGCAGAAACCTGTGGACTGGCAACATGACAGAGGTTTGATTGTAGAACCCTGTGGCCTGGAAATATGACTGTGGCCTGGTACTGGAAACCCATGGCCTGGGAAATTGACATTGGTTTGATTCTGAAACCCTGTGGCCTGGGAACATGACTGAGGCGTGATTCTGGAATCCTGTGGCCTGGGAACATGACATCTGTTTAGATTGTGGAATAATGTGCCCTGGGAAACTGACTGAGGCTTGGTTCTGGAACCCTGTGGACTGGGAACATGACTGAGGTTTGATTGTAGAACCCTGTGCCCTGGAAACATGACTGTGGCCTGGTACTGGAAACCCATGGCCTAGGAATTTGACATTGGTTTGATTCTGGAACCCTGTGGCCTGGGAACATGACTGAGGATTGATTCTGGAACCCTGTAGCCTGCGAACATAACTGAGGATTGTTTCTGGAACCCTGTGGCCTGGGAACATGACATCAGTGGATTTTGGAACCCTGTGGCCTGGGAACATGAGAACGGTTTAATTCTGGAACCCTGTGACCTGGGAACATGTCTGAGGTTTGATGGTGGAAACCTGTGGCTTGGCAACATGACTGAGGTTTGTTTCTGGAACCCTGTTCCCTGGGAACATGACTGACGTTTGATTCTGGACACCTTTGTGCTGGGACAATGACTGTGTTTTGATTGTGGAATCATGGGTCCTGCAAACATGACTGAGGTTTGATTCTGGAACCATGTGTCCTGGGAATATGACTGAGGTTTGATTCTGGAAATCTGTGGCCTGGAAACTTGACTGAGGTTTGATGGCAGAAACCTGTGGACTGGCAACATGACTGAGGTTTGATTGTAGAACCCTGTGCCCTGGAAACATGACTGTGGGCTGGTACTGGAAACCCATGGCCTAGGAATTTGACATTAGTTGGATTCTGGAACCCTGTGGCCTGGGAACATGACTGAGGCGTGATTCTGGAAAACTGTGGCCTGGGAATATGACTGAGGTTTGATTCTGGAAATCTGTGGCCTGGGAACTTGACTGAGGTTTGATGGCAGAAATCTGTGGACTGGCAACATGACTGAGGTTTGATTGTAGAACCCTGTGCCCTGGAAACATGACTGCGACCTGATATTTGAAACCCATGGCCTGGGAACTTGACATTGTTTTGATTCCGGAACCCTGTGGCCAGGAACAAGACTGAGGCGTGATTCTGGAATCCTGTGGCCTGGGAACATGACATCTGTTTAGATTGTGGAATACTGGGCCCTGGGAACCTGACTGAGGCTTGGTTCTGGAACCCTGTGGACTGGGAACATGACTGAGGTTTTATTCTGGAATCCTGTGGCCTGGGAACATGACATCAGTGGATTCTTGAAACCTGTGGCCTGGGAACATGAGAACGGTTTGATTCTGGAACCCTGTGGCCTGGGAACATGTCTGAGGTTTGATGGTGGAAACCTGTGGCTTGGCAACATGACTGAGGTTTGTTACTGGAACCCTCTTCCCTGGGAACATGACTGAGGTTTGATTCTGGACACCTTTGTCCTGGGAACATGACTGTGGTTTGATTGTGGAACCATGGGTCCTGCAAACATGACTGAGGTTTTATTCTGGAACCATGTGTCCTGGGAATATGACTGAGGTTTGATTCTGGAAATCTGTGGCCTGGGAAGTTGACTGAGGTTTGATTGTAGAACCCTGTGGCCTGGAAATATGACTGTGGCCTGGTACTGGAAACCCATGGCCTGGGAAATTGACATTGGTTTGATTCTGAAACCCTGTGGCCTGGGAACATGATTGAGGCGTGATTCTGGAAACCTGTGGCCTGGGAACATGACATCTGTTTAGATTGTGGCATACTGTGCCCTGGGAACCGAACTGAAGGCTTGGTTCTGGAATCCTGTGGACTGGGAAAAAGACTGAGTTTTTATTCTGGAACCATGTGTCCTGGGAATATGACTGATGTTAGATCGTGGAATCCTGTGGCCTGGGAACATGACATCGGTTTGGATTCTGGTACCCTGTTGCCTGGGAACATGAAATCGGTTTGATTGTGGAAACCTGTGGTCTGGGAATATGACTGAGGTTTGATGCTGGTACCCTCTGGCCTGGTAACATGACTGAGGTTTGATTCTGGATCCCTGTGGCCTGGGAACATGACTGAGGCTTGATTCTGGAACCCTGTGGCCTGGGAATATGTCTGAGGTTTGATGGTGGAAAACTGTGGCTTGGCAAAATGACTGAGGTTTCTTACTGGAACCCTGTTCCCTGGGAACATGACTGAGGTTTGATTCTGGACACCTTTGTCTAGGGAACATGACTGTGGTTTGATTGTGGAACCGTGGGTCCTGCCAACATGACTGAGGTTTTTTTTCTGGAACCATGTGTCCTGGGAATATGACTGAGGTTTGATTCTGGAAATCTGTGACCTGGGAAATTGACTGAAGTTTGATGGCAGAATCCTGTGGACTGGCAACATGACAGAGGTTTGATTGTTGAACCCTGTGGCCTGGAAACATGACTGTGGCCTGGTACTGGAAACCCATGGCCTAGGAATTTGACATTGGTTTGTTTCTGGAACCCTCTGGCCTGGGAACATGACGGAGGTTTGATTCTGGAACCCTGTAGGCTTCGAACATAACTGAGGATTGTTTCTGGAACCCTGTGGCCTGGGAACATGACTGAGGTTTTATTCTGGTATCCTGTGGCCTGGGAACATGACATCAGTGGATTCTTGAAACCTGTGGCCTGGGAACATGAGAACGGTTGGATTCTGGAACCCTGTGACCTGGGAACAAGTCTGAGGTTTGATTGTGGAAACCTGTGGCTTGGCAACATGACTGAGGTTTGTTACTGGAACCCTGTTCCCTGGGAACATGACTGAGGTTTGATTCTGGACACCTTTTTCCTGGGAACATGACTGTGGTTTGATTGTGGAACCATGGGTCCTGCAAACATGACTGAGGTTTTATTTTGGAACCATGTGTCCTGGGAATATGACTGAGGTTTGATTCTGGAAATCTGTGGCCTGGGAATTGACTGAGGTTTGATGGCAGAAACCTGTGGACTGGCAACATGACAGAGGTTTAATTGTAGAACCCTGTGGCCTGGAAATATGACTGTGGCCTGGTACTGGAAACCCATGGCCTGGGAAATTGACATTGGTTTGATTCTGCAACCCTGTGGCCTGGGAACATGACTGAGGCCTGATTCTGGAAACCTGTGGCCTGGGAACATGACATCTGTTTAGATTGTGGCATACTGTTCCCTGGGAACCGGACTGAAGGCTTGGTTCTGGAATCCTGTGGACTGGGAACAAGACTGAGGTTTGATTCTGGAACCATGTGGCCTGGGAATATGACTGATGTTAGATCGTGGAATCCTGTGGCCTGGGAACATGACATCGGTTTGAATTCTGGTACCCTGTTTCCTGGGAACATGAAATCGGTTTGATTGTGGAAACCTGTGGTCTGGGAATATGACTGAGGTTTGATGGTGGTACCCTCTGGCCTGGCAACATGACTGAGGTTTGATTCTGGATCCCTGAGGCCTGGGAACATGACTGAGGCGTGATTCTGGAATCCTGTGGCCTGGGAACATGACATCTGTTTAGATTGTGGAATACTGTGCCCTGGGAATCTGACTGAGGCTTGGTTCTGGAACCCTGTGGACTGGGAACATGACTGAGGTTTGATTGTAGAACCCTGTGCCCTGGAAACATGACAGTGGTCTGGTACTGGAAACCCATGGCCTAGGAATTTGACATTGGTTTGATTCTGGAACCCTGTGGCCTGGGAACATGACTGAGGATTGATTCTGGAACCCTGTAGCCTGCGAACATAACTGAGGATTGTTTCTGGAACCCTGTGGCCTGGGAACATGACATCAGTGGATTCTGGAACCCTGTGGCCTGGGAACATGAGAACGGTTTAATTCTGGAACCCTGTGACCTGGGAACATGTCTGAGGTTTGATGGTGGAAACCTGTGGCTTGGCAACATGACTGAGGTTTGTTTCTGGAACCCTGTTCCCTGGGAACATGACTGACGTTTGATTCTGGACACCTTTGTGCTGGGACAATGACTGTGTTTTGATTGTGGAATCATGGGTCCTGCAAACATGACTGAGGTTTAATTCTGGAACCATGTGTCCTGGGAATATGACTGAGGTTTGATTCTGGAAATCTGTGGCCTGGAAACTTGACTGAGGTTTGATGGCAGAAAACTGTGGACTGGCAACATGACTGAGGTTTGATTGTAGAACCCTGTGCCCTGGAAACATGACTGTGGGCTGTAACTGGAAACCCATGGCCTAGGAATTTGACATTGGTTGGATTCTGGAACCCTGTGGCCTGGGAACATGACTGAGGCGTGATTCTGGAAAACTGTGGCCTGGGAATATGACTGAGGTTTGATTCTGGAAATCTGTGGCCTGGGAACTTGACTGAGGTTTGATGGCAGAAATCTGTGGACTGGCAACATGACTGAGGTTTGATTGTAGAACCCTGTGCCCTAGAAACATGACTGCGACCTGATATTTGAAACCCATGGCCTGGGAACTTGACATTGTTTTGATTCCGGAACCCTGTGGCCAGGAACAAGACTGAGGCGTGATTCTGGAATCCTGTGGCCTGGGAACATGACATCTGTTTAGATTGTGGAATACTGGGCCCTGGGAACCTGACTGAGGCTTGGTTCTGGAACCCTGTGGACTGGGAACATGACTGAGGATTTATTCTGGAATCCTGTGGCCTGGGAACATGACATCAGTGGATTCTTGAACCCTGTGGCCTGGGAACATGAGAACGGTTGGATTCTGGAACACTGTGGCCTGGGAACATGTCTGAGGTTTGATGGTGGAAACCTGTGGCTTGGCAACATGACTGAGGTTTGTTACTGGAACCCTCTTCCCTGGGAACATGACTGAGGTTTGATTCTGGACACCTTTGTCCTGGGAACATGACTGTGGTTTGATTGTGGAACCATGGGTCCTGCAAACATGACTGAGGTTTTATTCTGGAACCATGTGTCCTGGGAATATGACTGAGGTTTGATTCTGGAAATCTGTGGCCTGGGAAGTTGACTGAGGTTTGATGGCAGAAACCTGTGGACTGGCAACATGACAGAGGTTTGATTGTAGAACCCTGTGGCCTGGAAATATGACTGTGGCCTGGTACTGGAAACCCATGGCCTGGGAAATTGACATTGGTTTGATTCTGAAACCCTGTGGCCTGGGAACATGACTGAGGCGTGATTCTGGAATCCTGTGGCCTGGGAACATGACATCTGTTTAGATTGTGGAATAATGTGCCCTGGGAATCTGACTGAGGCTTGGTTCTGGAACCCTGTGGACTGGGAACATGACTGAGGTTTGATTGTAGAACCCTGTGCCCTGGAAACATGACTGTGGCCTGGTACTGGAAACCCATGGCCTAGGAATTTGACATTGGTTTGATTCTGGAACCCTGTGGCCTGGGAACATGACTGAGGATTGATTCTGGAACCCTGTAGCCTGCGAACATAGCTGAGGATTGTTTCTGGAACCCTGTGGCCTGGGAACATGACATCAGTGGATTTTGGAACCCTGTGGCCTGGGAACATGAGAACGGTTTAATTCTGGAACCCTGTGACCTGGGAACATGTCTGAGGTTTGATGGTGGAAACCTGTGGCTTGGCAACATGACTGAGGTTTGTTTCTGGAACCCTGTTCCCTGGGAACATGACTGACGTTTGATTCTGGACACCTTTGTGCTGGGACAATGACTGTGTTTTGATTGTGGAATCATGGGTCCTGCAAACATGACTGAGGTTTGATTCTGGAACCATGTGTCCTGGGAATATGACTGAGGTTTGATTCTGGAAATCTGTGGCCTGGAAACTTGACTGAGGTTTGATGGCAGAAACCTGTGGACTGGCAACATGACTGAGGTTTGATTGTAGAACCCTGTGCCCTGGAAACATGACTGTGGGCTGGTACTGGAAACCCATGGCCTAGGAATTTGACATTAGTTGGATTCTGGAACCCTGTGGCCTGGGAACATGACTGAGGCGTGATTCTGGAAAACTGTGGCCTGGGAATATGACTGAGGTTTGATTCTGGAAATCTGTGGCCTGGGAACTTGACTGAGGTTTGATGGCAGAAATCTGTGGACTGGCAACATGACTGAGGTTTGATTGTAGAACCCTGTGCCCTGGAAACATGACTGCGACCTGATATTTGAAACCCATGGCCTGGGAACTTGACATTGTTTTGATTCCGGAACCCTGTGGCCAGGAACAAGACTGAGGCGTGATTCTGGAATCCTGTGGCCTGGGAACATGACATCTGTTTAGATTGTGGAATACTGGGCCCTGGGAACCTGACTGAGGCTTGGTTCTGGAACCCTGTGGACTGGGAACATGACTGAGGTTTTATTCTGGAATCCTGTGGCCTGGGAACATGACATCAGTGGATTCTTGAAACCTGTGGCCTGGGAACATGAGAACGGTTTGATTCTGGAACCCTGTGACCAGGGAACATGTCTGAGGTTTGATGGTGGAAACCTGTGGCTTGGCAACATGACTGAGGTTTGTTACTGGAACCCTCTTCCCTGGGAACATGACTGAGGTTTGATTCTGGACACCTTTGTCCTGGGAACATGACTGTGGTTTGATTGTGGAACCATGGGTCCTGCAAACATGACTGAGGTTTTATTCTGGAACCATGTGTCCTGGGAATATGACTGAGGTTTGATTCTGGAAATCTGTGGCCTGGGAAGTTGACTGAGGTTTGATTGTAGAACCCTGTGGCCTGGAAATATGACTGTGGCCTGGTACTGGAAACCCATGGCCTGGGAAATTGACATTGGTTTGATTCTGAAACCCTGTGGCCTGGGAACATGATTGAGGCGTGATTCTGGAAACCTGTGGCCTGGGAACATGACATCTGTTTAGATTGTGGCATACTGTGCCCTGGGAACCGAACTGAAGGCTTGGTTCTGGAATCCTGTGGACTGGGAAAAAGACTGAGTTTTTATTCTGGAACCATGTGTCCTGGGAATATGACTGATGTTAGATCGTGGAATCCTGTGGCCTGGGAACATGACATCGGTTTGGATTCTGGTACCCTGTTGCCTGGGAACATGAAATCGGTTTGATTGTGGAAACCTGTGGTCTGGGAATATGACTGAGGTTTGATGCTGGTACCCTCTGGCCTGGTAACATGACTGAGGTTTGATTCTGGATCCCTGTGGCCTGGGAACATGACTGAGGCTTGATTCTGGAACCCTGTGGCCTGGGAATATGTCTGAGGTTTGATGGTGGAAAACTGTGGCTTGGCAAAATGACTGAGGTTTCTTACTGGAACCCTGTTCCCTGGGAACATGACTGAGGTTTGATTCTGGACACCTTTGTCTAGGGAACATGACTGTGGTTTGATTGTGGAACCGTGGGTCCTGCCAACATGACTGAGGTTTTTTTTCTGGAACCATGTGTCCTGGGAATATGACTGAGGTTTGATTCTGGAAATCTGTGACCTGGGAAATTGACTGAAGTTTGATGGCAGAATCCTGTGGACTGGCAACATGACAGAGGTTTGATTGTTGAACCCTGTGGCCTGGAAACATGACTGTGGCCTGGTACTGGAAACCCATGGCCTAGGAATTTGACATTGGTTTGTTTCTGGAACCCTCTGGCCTGGGAACATGACGGAGGTTTGATTCTGGAACCCTGTAGGCTTCGAACATAACTGAGGATTGTTTCTGGAACCCTGTGGCCTGGGAACATGACTGAGGTTTTATTCTGGTATCCTGTGGCCTGGGAACATGACATCAGTGGATTCTTGAAACCTGTGGCCTGGGAACATGAGAACGGTTGGATTCTGGAACCCTGTGACCTGGGAACAAGTCTGAGGTTTGATTGTGGAAACCTGTGGCTTGGCAACATGACTGAGGTTTGTTACTGGAACCCTGTTCCCTGGGAACATGACTGAGGTTTGATTCTGGACACCTTTTTCCTGGGAACATGACTGTGGTTTGATTGTGGAACCATGGGTCCTGCAAACATGACTGAGGTTTTATTTTGGAACCATGTGTCCTGGGAATATGACTGAGGTTTGATTCTGGAAATCTGTGGCCTGGGAATTGACTGAGGTTTGATGGCAGAAACCTGTGGACTGGCAACATGACAGAGGTTTAATTGTAGAACCCTGTGGCCTGGAAATATGACTGTGGCCTGGTACTGGAAACCCATGGCCTGGGAAATTGACATTGGTTTGATTCTGCAACCCTGTGGCCTGGGAACATGACTGAGGCCTGATTCTGGAAACCTGTGGCCTGGGAACATGACATCTGTTTAGATTGTGGCATACTGTTCCCTGGGAACCGGACTGAAGGCTTGGTTCTGGAATCCTGTGGACTGGGAACAAGACTGAGGTTTGATTCTGGAACCATGTGGCCTGGGAATATGACTGATGTTAGATCGTGGAATCCTGTGGCCTGGGAACATGACATCGGTTTGAATTCTGGTACCCTGTTTCCTGGGAACATGAAATCGGTTTGATTGTGGAAACCTGTGGTCTGGGAATATGACTGAGGTTTGATGGTGGTACCCTCTGGCCTGGCAACATGACTGAGGTTTGATTCTGGATCCCTGAGGCCTGGGAACATGACTGAGGCGTGATTCTGGAATCCTGTGGCCTGGGAACATGACATCTGTTTAGATTGTGGAATACTGTGCCCTGGGAATCTGACTGAGGCTTGGTTCTGGAACCCTGTGGACTGGGAACATGACTGAGGTTTGATTGTAGAACCCTGTGCCCTGGAAACATGACTGTGGCCTGGTACTGGAAACCCATGGCCTAGGAATTTGACATTGGTTTGATTCTGGAACCCTGTGGCCTGGGAACATGATTGAGGTTTGATTCTGGAAAACTGTGGCCGGGTACTTGACTGAGGGTTGATGGCAGTAATCTGTGGACTGGGAACATGACTGAGGTTTGATTGTAGAACCCTGTGCCCTGGAAACATGACTGTGGCCTGGTACTGGAAACCCATGGCCTAGGAATTTGACATTGGTTTGATTCTGGAACCCTGTGGCCTGGGAACATGACTGAGGATTGATTCTGGAACCCTGTAGCCTGCGAACATAACTGAGGATTGTTTCTGGAACCCTGTGGCCTGGGAACATGACATCAGTGGATTCTGGAACCCTGTGGCCTGGGAACATGAGAACGGTTTAATTCTGGAACCCTGTGACCTGGGAACATGTCTGAGGTTTGATGGTGGAAACCTGTGGCTTGGCAACATGACTGAGGTTTGTTTCTGGAACCCTGTTCCCTGGGAACATGACTGACGTTTGATTCTGGACACCTTTGTCCTGGGACAATGACTGTGTTTTGATTGTGGAATCATGGGTCCTGCAAACATGACTGAGGTTTGATTCTGGAACCATGTGTCCTGGGAATATGACTGAGGTTTGATTCTGGAAATCTGTGGCCTGGAAACTTGACTGAGGTTTGATGGCAGAAACCTGTGGACTGGGAACATGACTGAGGTTTGATTGTAGAACCCTGTGCCCTGGAAACATGACTGTGGGCTGGTACTGGAAACCCATGGCCTAGGAATTTGACATTGGTTTGATTCTGGAACCCTGTGGCCTGGGAACATGACTGAGGCGTGATTCTGGAAAACTGTGGCCTGGGAATATGACTGAGGTTTGATTCTGGAAATCTGTGGCCTGGGAACTTGACTGAGGTTTGATGGCAGAAATCTGTGGACTGGCAACATGACTGAGGTTTGATTGTAGAACCCTGTGCCCTGGAAACATGAATGCGACCTGATATTTGAAACCCATGGCCTGGGAACTTGACATTGTTTTGATCCCGGAACCCTGTGGCCAGGAACAAGACTGAGGCGTGATTCTGGAATCCTGTGGCCTGGGAACATGACATCTGTTTAGATTGTGGAATACTGGGCCCTGGGAACCTGACTGAGGCTTGGTTCTGGAACCCTGTGGACTGGGAACATGACTGAGGATTTATTCTGGAATCCTGTGGCCTGGGAACATGACATCAGTGGATTCTTGAACCCTGTGGCCTGGGAACATGAGAACGGTTGGATTCTGGAACACTGTGGCCTGGGAACATGTCTGAGGTTTGATGGTGGAAACCTGTGGCTTGGCAACATGAATGAGGTTTGTTACTGGAACCCTGTTCCCTGGGAATATGACTGAGGTTTGATTCTGGACAACTTTGTCCTGGGAACATGACTGTGGTTTGACTGTGGAACCATGGGTCCTGCAAACATGACTGAGGTTTGATTCTGGAACCATGTGTCCTGGGAATATGACTGAGGTTTGATTCTGGAAATCTGTGGCCTGGGAACTTGACTGAGGTTTGATGGCAGAAACCTGTGGACTGGCAACATGACTGAGGTTTGATTGTAGAACCCTGTGCCCTGGAAAGATGACTGTGGTCTGGTACTGGAAACCCATGGCCTAGGAATTTGACATTGGTTTGATTCTGGAACCCTGTGGCCTGGGAAAATGACTGAGGCGTGATTCTGGAAAACTGTGGCCTGGGAATATGACTGAGGTTTGATTCTGGAAATCTGTGGCCTGGGAACTTGACTGAGGTTTGATGGCAGAAATCTGTGGACTGGCAACATGACTGAGGTTTGATTGTAGAACCCTGTGCCCTGGAAACATGACTGCGACCTGATATATGAAACCCATGGCCTGGGAACTTGACATTGTTTTGATTCCGGAACCCTGTGGCCAGGAACAAGACTGAGGCGTGATTCTGGAATCCTGTGGCCTGGGAACATGACATCTGTTTAGATTGTGGAATACTGGGCCCTGGGAACCTGACTGAGGCTTGGTTCTGGAACCCTGTGGACTGGGAACATGACTGAGGTTTTATTCTGGAATCCTGTGGCCTGGGAACATGACATCAGTGGATTCTTGAAACCTGTGGCCTGGGAACATGAGAACGGTTTGATTCTGGAACCCTGTGGCCTGGGAACATGTCTGAGGTTTGATGGTGGAAACCTGTGGCTTGGCAACATGACTGAGGTTTGTTACTGGAACCCTCTTCCCTGGGAACATGACTGAGGTTTGATTCTGGACACCTTTGTCCTGGGAACATGACTGTGGTTTGATTGTGGAACCATGGGTCCTGCAAACATGACTGAGGTTTTATTCTGGAACCATGTGTCCTGGGAATATGACTGAGGTTTGATTCTGGAAATCTGTGGCCTGGGAAGTTGACTGAGGTTTGATTGTAGAACCCTGTGGCCTGGAAATATGACTGTGGCCTGGTACTGGAAACCCATGGCCTGGGAAATTGACATTGGTTTGATTCTGAAACCCTGTGGCCTGGGAACATGATTGAGGCGTGATTCTGGAAACCTGTGGCCTGGGAACATGACATCTGTTTAGATTGTGGCATACTGTGCCCTGGGAACCGAACTGAAGGCTTGGTTCTGGAATCCTGTGGACTGGGAAAAAGACTGAGTTTTTATTCTGGAACCATGTGTCCTGGGAATATGACTGATGTTAGATCGTGGAATCCTGTGGCCTGGGAACATGACATCGGTTTGGATTCTGGTACCCTGTTGCCTGGGAACATGAAATCGGTTTGATTGTGGAAACCTGTGGTCTGGGAATATGACTGAGGTTTGATGCTGGTACCCTCTGGCCTGGTAACATGACTGAGGTTTGATTCTGGATCCCTGTGGCCTGGGAACATGACTGAGGCTTGATTCTGGAACCCTGTGGCCTGGGAATATGTCTGAGGTTTGATGGTGGAAAACTGTGGCTTGGCAAAATGACTGAGGTTTCTTACTGGAACCCTGTTCCCTGGGAACATGACTGAGGTTTGATTCTGGACACCTTTGTCTAGGGAACATGACTGTGGTTTGATTGTGGAACCGTGGGTCCTGCCAACATGACTGAGGTTTTTTTTCTGGAACCATGTGTCCTGGGAATATGACTGAGGTTTGATTCTGGAAATCTGTGACCTGGGAAATTGACTGAAGTTTGATGGCAGAATCCTGTGGACTGGCAACATGACAGAGGTTTGATTGTTGAACCCTGTGGCCTGGAAACATGACTGTGGCCTGGTACTGGAAACCCATGGCCTAGGAATTTGACATTGGTTTGTTTCTGGAACCCTCTGGCCTGGGAACATGACGGAGGTTTGATTCTGGAACCCTGTAGGCTTCGAACATAACTGAGGATTGTTTCTGGAACCCTGTGGCCTGGGAACATGACTGAGGTTTTATTCTGGTATCCTGTGGCCTGGGAACATGACATCAGTGGATTCTTGAAACCTGTGGCCTGGGAACATGAGAACGGTTGGATTCTGGAACCCTGTGACCTGGGAACAAGTCTGAGGTTTGATTGTGGAAACCTGTGGCTTGGCAACATGACTGAGGTTTGTTACTGGAACCCTGTTCCCTGGGAACATGACTGAGGTTTGATTCTGGACACCTTTTTCCTGGGAACATGACTGTGGTTTGATTGTGGAACCATGGGTCCTGCAAACATGACTGAGGTTTTATTTTGGAACCATGTGTCCTGGGAATATGACTGAGGTTTGATTCTGGAAATCTGTGGCCTGGGAATTGACTGAGGTTTGATGGCAGAAACCTGTGGACTGGCAACATGACAGAGGTTTAATTGTAGAACCCTGTGGCCTGGAAATATGACTGTGGCCTGGTACTGGAAACCCATGGCCTGGGAAATTGACATTGGTTTGATTCTGCAACCCTGTGGCCTGGGAACATGACTGAGGCCTGATTCTGGAAACCTGTGGCCTGGGAACATGACATCTGTTTAGATTGTGGCATACTGTTCCCTGGGAACCGGACTGAAGGCTTGGTTCTGGAATCCTGTGGACTGGGAACAAGACTGAGGTTTGATTCTGGAACCATGTGGCCTGGGAATATGACTGATGTTAGATCGTGGAATCCTGTGGCCTGGGAACATGACATCGGTTTGAATTCTGGTACCCTGTTTCCTGGGAACATGAAATCGGTTTGATTGTGGAAACCTGTGGTCTGGGAATATGACTGAGGTTTGATGGTGGTACCCTCTGGCCTGGCAACATGACTGAGGTTTGATTCTGGATCCCTGAGGCCTGGGAACATGACTGAGGCGTGATTCTGGAATCCTGTGGCCTGGGAACATGACATCTGTTTAGATTGTGGAATACTGTGCCCTGGGAATCTGACTGAGGCTTGGTTCTGGAACCCTGTGGACTGGGAACATGACTGAGGTTTGATTGTAGAACCCTGTGCCCTGGAAACATGACTGTGGCCTGGTACTGGAAACCCATGGCCTAGGAATTTGACATTGGTTTGATTCTGGAACCCTGTGGCCTGGGAACATGATTGAGGTTTGATTCTGGAAAACTGTGGCCGGGTACTTGACTGAGGGTTGATGGCAGTAATCTGTGGACTGGGAACATGACTGAGGTTTGATTGTAGAACCCTGTGCCCTGGAAACATGACTGTGGCCTGGTACTGGAAACCCATGGCCTAGGAATTTGACATTGGTTTGATTCTGGAACCCTGTGGCCTGGGAACATGACTGAGGATTGATTCTGGAACCCTGTAGCCTGCGAACATAACTGAGGATTGTTTCTGGAACCCTGTGGCCTGGGAACATGACATCAGTGGATTCTGGAACCCTGTGGCCTGGGAACATGAGAACGGTTTAATTCTGGAACCCTGTGACCTGGGAACATGTCTGAGGTTTGATGGTGGAAACCTGTGGCTTGGCAACATGACTGAGGTTTGTTTCTGGAACCCTGTTCCCTGGGAACATGACTGACGTTTGATTCTGGACACCTTTGTCCTGGGACAATGACTGTGTTTTGATTGTGGAATCATGGGTCCTGCAAACATGACTGAGGTTTGATTCTGGAACCATGTGTCCTGGGAATATGACTGAGGTTTGATTCTGGAAATCTGTGGCCTGGAAACTTGACTGAGGTTTGATGGCAGAAACCTGTGGACTGGGAACATGACTGAGGTTTGATTGTAGAACCCTGTGCCCTGGAAACATGACTGTGGGCTGGTACTGGAAACCCATGGCCTAGGAATTTGACATTGGTTTGATTCTGGAACCCTGTGGCCTGGGAACATGACTGAGGCGTGATTCTGGAAAACTGTGGCCTGGGAATATGACTGAGGTTTGATTCTGGAAATCTGTGGCCTGGGAACTTGACTGAGGTTTGATGGCAGAAATCTGTGGACTGGCAACATGACTGAGGTTTGATTGTAGAACCCTGTGCCCTGGAAACATGAATGCGACCTGATATTTGAAACCCATGGCCTGGGAACTTGACATTGTTTTGATCCCGGAACCCTGTGGCCAGGAACAAGACTGAGGCGTGATTCTGGAATCCTGTGGCCTGGGAACATGACATCTGTTTAGATTGTGGAATACTGGGCCCTGGGAACCTGACTGAGGCTTGGTTCTGGAACCCTGTGGACTGGGAACATGACTGAGGATTTATTCTGGAATCCTGTGGCCTGGGAACATGACATCAGTGGATTCTTGAACCCTGTGGCCTGGGAACATGAGAACGGTTGGATTCTGGAACACTGTGGCCTGGGAACATGTCTGAGGTTTGATGGTGGAAACCTGTGGCTTGGCAACATGAATGAGGTTTGTTACTGGAACCCTGTTCCCTGGGAATATGACTGAGGTTTGATTCTGGACAACTTTGTCCTGGGAACATGACTGTGGTTTGACTGTGGAACCATGGGTCCTGCAAACATGACTGAGGTTTGATTCTGGAACCATGTGTCCTGGGAATATGACTGAGGTTTGATTCTGGAAATCTGTGGCCTGGGAACTTGACTGAGGTTTGATGGCAGAAACCTGTGGACTGGCAACATGACTGAGGTTTGATTGTAGAACCCTGTGCCCTGGAAAGATGACTGTGGTCTGGTACTGGAAACCCATGGCCTAGGAATTTGACATTGGTTTGATTCTGGAACCCTGTGGCCTGGGAAAATGACTGAGGCGTGATTCTGGAAAACTGTGGCCTGGGAATATGACTGAGGTTTGATTCTGGAAATCTGTGGCCTGGGAACTTGACTGAGGTTTGATGGCAGAAATCTGTGGACTGGCAACATGACTGAGGTTTGATTGTAGAACCCTGTGCCCTGGAAACATGACTGCGACCTGATATATGAAACCCATGGCCTGGGAACTTGACATTGTTTTGATTCCGGAACCCTGTGGCCAGGAACAAGACTGAGGCGTGATTCTGGAATCCTGTGGCCTGGGAACATGACATCTGTTTAGATTGTGGAATACTGGGCCCTGGGAACCTGACTGAGGCTTGGTTCTGGAACCCTGTGGACTGGGAACATGACTGAGGTTTTATTCTGGAATCCTGTGGCCTGGGAACATGACATCAGTGGATTCTTGAAACCTGTGGCCTGGGAACATGAGAACGGTTTGATTCTGGAACCCTGTGGCCTGGGAACATGTCTGAGGTTTGATGGTGGAAACCTGTGGCTTGGCAACATGACTGAGGTTTGTTACTGGAACCCTCTTCCCTGGGAACATGACTGAGGTTTGATTCTGGACACCTTTGTCCTGGGAACATGACTGTGGTTTGATTGTGGAACCATGGGTCCTGCAAACATGACTGAGGTTTTATTCTGGAACCATGTGTCCTGGGAATATGACTGAGGTTTGATTCTGGAAATCTGTGGCCTGGGAAGTTGACTGAGGTTTGATTGTAGAACCCTGTGGCCTGGAAATATGACTGTGGCCTGGTACTGGAAACCCATGGCCTGGGAAATTGACATTGGTTTGATTCTGAAACCCTGTGGCCTGGGAACATGATTGAGGCGTGATTCTGGAAACCTGTGGCCTGGGAACATGACATCTGTTTAGATTGTGGCATACTGTGCCCTGGGAACCGAACTGAAGTCTTGGTTCTGGAATCCTGTGGACTGGGAAAAAGACTGAGTTTTTATTCTGGAACCATGTGTCCTGGGAATATGACTGATGTTAGATCGTGGAATCCTGTGGCCTGGGAACATGACATCGGTTTGGATTCTGGTACCCTGTTGCCTGGGAACATGAAATCGGTTTGATTGTGGAAACCTGTGGTCTGGGAATATGACTGAGGTTTGATGCTGGTACCCTCTGGCCTGGTAACATGACTGAGGTTTGATTCTGGATCCCTGTGGCCTGGGAACATGACTGAGGCTTGATTCTGGAACCCTGTGGCCTGGGAATATGTCTGAGGTTTGATGGTGGAAAACTGTGGCTTGGCAAAATGACTGAGGTTTCTTACTGGAACCCTGTTCCCTGGGAACATGACTGAGGTTTGATTCTGGACACCTTTGTCTAGGGAACATGACTGTGGTTTGATTGTGGAACCGTGGGTTCTGCCAACATGACTGAGGTTTTTTTTCTGGAACCATGTGTCCTGGGAATATGACTGAGGTTTGATTCTGGAAATCTGTGACCTGGGAAATTGACTGAAGTTTGATGGCAGAATCCTGTGGACTGGCAACATGACAGAGGTTTGATTGTTGAACCCTGTGGCCTGGAAACATGACTGTGGCCTGGTACTGGAAACCCATGGCCTAGGAATTTGACATTGGTTTGTTTCTGGAACCCTCTGGCCTGGGAACATGACGGAGGTTTGATTCTGGAACCCTGTAGGCTTCGAACATAACTGAGGATTGTTTCTGGAACCCTGTGGCCTGGGAACATGACTGAGGTTTTATTCTGGTATCCTGTGGCCTGGGAACATGACATCAGTGGATTCTTGAAACCTGTGGCCTGGGAACATGAGAACGGTTGGATTCTGGAACCCTGTGACCTGGGAACAAGTCTGAGGTTTGATTGTGGAAACCTGTGGCTTGGCAACATGACTGAGGTTTGTTACTGGAACCCTGTTCCCTGGGAACATGACTGAGGTTTGATTCTGGACACCTTTTTCCTGGGAACATGACTGTGGTTTGATTGTGGAACCATGGGTCCTGCAAACATGACTGAGGTTTTATTTTGGAACCATGTGTCCTGGGAATATGACTGAGGTTTGATTCTGGAAATCTGTGGCCTGGGAATTGACTGAGGTTTGATGGCAGAAACCTGTGGACTGGCAACATGACAGAGGTTTAATTGTAGAACCCTGTGGCCTGGAAATATGACTGTGGCCTGGTACTGGAAACCCATGGCCTGGGAAATTGACATTGGTTTGATTCTGCAACCCTGTGGCCTGGGAACATGACTGAGGCCTGATTCTGGAAACCTGTGGCCTGGGAACATGACATCTGTTTAGATTGTGGCATACTGTTCCCTGGGAACCGGACTGAAGGCTTGGTTCTGGAATCCTGTGGACTGGGAACAAGACTGAGGTTTGATTCTGGAACCATGTGGCCTGGGAATATGACTGATGTTAGATCGTGGAATCCTGTGGCCTGGGAACATGACATCGGTTTGAATTCTGGTACCCTGTTTCCTGGGAACATGAAATCGGTTTGATTGTGGAAACCTGTGGTCTGGGAATATGACTGAGGTTTGATGGTGGTACCCTCTGGCCTGGCAACATGACTGAGGTTTGATTCTGGATCCCTGAGGCCTGGGAACATGACTGAGGCGTGATTCTGGAATCCTGTGGCCTGGGAACATGACATCTGTTTAGATTGTGGAATACTGTGCCCTGGGAATCTGACTGAGGCTTGGTTCTGGAACCCTGTGGACTGGGAACATGACTGAGGTTTGATTGTAGAACCCTGTGCCCTGGAAACATGACTGTGGCCTGGTACTGGAAACCCATGGCCTAGGAATTTGACATTGGTTTGATTCTGTAACCCTGTGGCCTGGGAACATGATTGAGGTTTGATTCTGGAAAACTGTGGCCGGGTACTTGACTGAGGGTTGATGGCAGTAATCTGTGGACTGGGAACATGACTGAGGTTTGATTGTAGAACCCTGTGCCCTGGAAACATGACTGTGGCCTGGTACTGGAAACCCATGGCCTAGGAATTTGACATTGGTTTGATTCTGGAACCCTGTGGCCTGGGAACATGACTGAGGATTGATTCTGGAACCCTGTAGCCTGCGAACATAACTGAGGATTGTTTCTGGAACCCTGTGGCCTGGGAACATGACATCAGTGGATTCTGGAACCCTGTGGCCTGGGAACATGAGAACGGTTTAATTCTGGAACCCTGTGACCTGGGAACATGTCTGAGGTTTGATGGTGGAAACCTGTGGCTTGGCAACATGACTGAGGTTTGTTTCTGGAACCCTGTTCCCTGGGAACATGACTGACGTTTGATTCTGGACACCTTTGTGCTGGGACAATGACTGTGTTTTGATTGTGGAATCATGGGTCCTGCAAACATGACTGAGGTTTGATTCTGGAACCATGTGTCCTGGGAATATGACTGAGGTTTGATTCTGGAAATCTGTGGCCTGGAAACTTGACTGAGGTTTGATGGCAGAAACCTGTGGACTGGCAACATGACTGAGGTTTGATTGTAGAACCCTGTGCCCTGGAAACATGACTGTGGGCTGGTACTTGAAACCCATGGCCTAGGAATTTGACATTGGTTTGATTCTGGAACCCTGTGGCCTGGGAACATGACTGAGGCGTGATTCTGGAAAACTGTGGCCTGGGAATATGACTGAGGTTTGATTCTGGAAATCTGTGGCCTGGGAACTTGACTGAGGTTTGATGGCAGAAATCTGTGGACTGGCAACATGACTGAGGTTTGATTGTAGAACCCTGTGCCGTGGAAACATGAATGCGACCTGATATTTGAAACCCATGGCCTGGGAACTTGACATTGTCTTGATTCCGGAACCCTGTGGCCAGGAACAAGACTGAGGCGTGATTCTGGAATCCTGTGGCCTGGGAACATGACATCTGTTTAGATTGTGGAATACTGGGCCCTGGGAACCTGACTGAGGCTTGGTTCTGGAACCCTGTGGACTGGGAACATGACTGAGGATTTATTCTGGAATCCTGTGGCCCGGGAACATGACATCAGTGGATTCTTGAACCCTGTGGCCTGGGAACATGAGAACGGTTGGATTCTGGAACACTGTGGCCTGGGAACATGTCTGAGGTTTGATGGTGGAAACCTGTGGCTTGGCAACATGAATGAGGTTTGTTACTGGAACCCTGTTCCCTGGGAATATGACTGAGGTTTGATTCTGGACACCTTTGTCCTGGGAACATGACTGTGGTTTGATTGTGGAACCATGGGTCCTGCAAATATGACTGAGGTTTGATTCTGGAACCATGTGTCCTGGGAATATGACTGAGGTTTGATTCTGGAAATCTGTGGCCTGGTAACTTGACTGAGGTTTGATGGCAGAAACCTGTGGACTGGCAACATGACTGAGGTTTGATTGTAGAACCCTGTGCCGTGGAAACATGACTGTGGCCTGGTACTGGAAACCCATGGCCTAGGAATTTGACATTGGTTGGATTCTGGAACCCTGTGGCCTGGGAACATGACTGAGGCGTGATTCTGGAAAACTGTGGCCTGGGAATATGACTGAGGTTTGATTCTGGAAATCTGTGGCCTGGGAACTTGACTGAGGTTTGATGGCAGAAATCTGTGGACTGGCAACATGACTGAGGTTTGATTGTAGAACCCTGTGCCCTGGAAACATGACTGCGACCTGATATTTGAAACCCATGGCCTGGGAACTTGACATTGTTTTGATTCCGGAACCCTGTGGCCAGGAACAAGACTGAGGCGTGATTCTGGAATCCTGTGGCCTGGGAACATGACATCTGTTTAGACTGTGGAATACTGGGCCCTGGGAACCTGACTGAGGCTTGGTTCTGGAACCCTGTGGACTGGGAACATGACTGAGGTTTTATTCTGGAATCCTGTGGCCTGGGAACATGACATCAGTGGATTCTTGGAACCTGTGGCCTGGGAACATGAGAACGGTTTGATTCTGGAACCCTGTGGCCTGGGAACATGTCTGCGGTTTGATGGTGGAAACCTGTGGCTTGGCAACATGACTGAGGTTTGTTACTGGAACCCTCTTCCCTGGGAACATGACTGAGGTTTGATTCTGGACACCTTTGTCCTGGGAACATGACTGTGGTTTGATTGTGGAACCATGGGTCCTGCAAACATGACTGAGGTTTGATTCTGGAACCATGTGTCCTGGGAATATGACTGAGGTTTGATTCTGGAAATCTGTGACCTGGGAAATTGACTGAAGTTTGATGGCAGAATCCTGTGGACTGGAAATATGACTGTGGCCTGGTACTGGAAACCCATGGCCTGGGAAATTGACATTGGTTTGATTCTGAAACCCTGTGGCCTGGGAACATGATTGAGGCGTGATTCTGGAAACCTGTGGCCTGGGAACATGACATCTGTTTAGATTGTGGCATACTGTGCCCTGGGAACCGGACTGAAGGCTTGGTTCTGGAATTCTGTGGACAGGGAACAAGACTGAGGTTTGATTCTGGAACCATGTGGCCTGGGAATATGACTGATGTTAGATCGTGGAATTCTGTGGCCTGGGAACATGACATCGGTTTGGATTCTGGTACCCTGTTGCCTGGGAACATGAAATCGGTTTGATTGTGGAAACCTGTGGTCTGGGAATATGACTGAGATTTGATGGTGGTACCCTCTGGCCTGGCAACATGACTGAGGTTTGATTCTGGATCCCTGTGGCCTGGGAACATGACTGAGGCTTGATTCTGGAACCCTGTGGCATGGGAATATGTCTGAGTTTTGATGGTGGAAAACTGTGGCTTGGCAAAATGACTGAGGTTTGTTACTGGAACCCTGTTCCCTGGGAACATGACTGAGGTTTGATTCTGGACACCTTTGTCTAGGGAACATGACTGTGGTTTGATTGTGGAACCGTGGGTCCTGCAAACATGACTGAGGTATTTTTTCTGGAACCATGTGTCCTGGGAATATGACTGAGGTTTGATTCTGGAAATCTGTGGCCTGGGAAATTGACTGAAGTTTGATGGCAGAAACCTGTGGACTGGCAACATGACAGAGGTTTGATTGTTGAACCCTGTGGCCTGGAAACATGACTGTGGCCTGGTACTGGAAACCCATGGCCTAGGAATTTGACATTGGTTTGTTTCTGGAACCCTCTGGCCTGGGAACATGACGGAGGTTTGATTCTGGAACCCTGTAGGCTTTGAACATAACTGAGGATTGTTTCTGGAACCCTGTGGCCTGGGAACATGACATCAGTGGATTCTGGCACCCTGTGGCCTGAGAACATGAGAACGGTTTAATTCTGGAACCCTGTGAACTGGGAATATGTCTGAGGTTTGATGGTGGAAACCTGTGGCTTGGCAACATGACGGAGGTTTGTTTCTGGAACCCTGTTCCCTGGGAACATGACTGAGGTTTGATTCTGGAAACCTTTGTGCTGGGAACATGACTGTGTTTTGATTGTGGAATCATGGGTCCTGCAAACATGACTTAGGTTTGATTCTGGAACCATGTGTCCTGGCAATATGACTGAGGTTTGATTCTGGAAATCTGTGGCCTGGGAACTTGACAGAGGTTTGATGGCAGAAACCTGGGGACTGGCAACATGACTGAGGTTTGATTGTAGAACCCTGTGCCCTGGAAACATGACTGTGGGCTGGTACTGGAAACCCATGGCCTAGGAATTTGACATTGGTTTGTTTCTGGAACCCTGTGACCTGGGAACATGACTGAGGTTTGATTCTGGAAAACTGTGGTCGGGGACTTGACTGAGGTTTGATGGCAGAAATCTGTGGACTGGAAACATTACTTAGGTTTGATGGTAGAACCCTGTGCCCTGGAAACATGACTGCGACCTGATACTTGAAACCCATGGCCTGGGAACTTGACATTGGTTTGATTCTGGAACCCTGTGGCCAGGAACAAGACTGAGGCGTGATTCTGGAATCCTGTGGCCTGGGAACATGACATCTGTTTAGATTGTGGAATACTGGGCCCTGGGAACCTGACTGAGGCTTGGTTCTGGAACCCTGTGGACTGGGAACATGACTGAGGATTTATTCTGGAATCCTGTGGCCTGGGAACATGACATCAGTGGATTCTTCAACCCTGTGGCCTGGGAACATGAGAACGGTTGGATTTTGGAACACTGTGGCCTGGGAACATGACTGAGGTTTGATGTTGGAAACCTGTGGCTTGGCAACATGAATGAGGTTTCTTCCTGGAACCCTGTTCCCTGGGAATATGACTGAGGTTTGATTCTGGACACCTTTGTCCTGGGAACATGACTGTGGTTTGATTGTGGAACCATGGGTCCTTCAAACATGACTGAGGTTTGATTCTGGAACCATGTGTCCTGGGAATATGACTGAGGTTTGATTCTGGAAATCTGTGGCCTGGGAATTTGACTGAGGTTTGATGGCAGAAACCTGTGGACTGGCAACATGACTGAGGTTTGATTGTAGAACCCTGTGCCCTGGAAACATGACTGTGGCCTGGTATTGGAAACCCATGGCCTAGGAATTTGACATTGGTTGGATTCTGGAACCCTGTGGCCTGGGAACATAACTGAGGCGTGATTCTGGAAAACTGTGGCCTTGGAATATGACTGAGGTTTGATTCTGGAAATCTGTGGCCTGTGAACTTGACTGAGGTTTAATGGCAGAAATCTGTGGACTGGCAACATGACTGAGGTTTGATTGTAGAACCCTGTGCCCTGGAAACATGACTGCGACCTGATATTTGAAACCCATGGCCTGGGAACTTGACATTGGTTTGATTCCGGAACCCTGTGGCCAGGAACAAGACTGAGGCGTGATTCTGGAATCCTGTGGCCTGGGAACATGACATCTGTTTAGATTGTGGAATACTGGGCCCTGGGAACCTGACTGAGGCTTGGTTCTGGAACCCTGTGGACTGGGAACATGACTGAGGTTTTATTCTGGAATCCTGTGGCCTGGGAACATGACATCAGTGGATTCTTGAAACCTGTGGCCTGGGAACATGAGAACGGTTTGATTCTGGAACCCTGTGACCTGGGAACAAGTCTGAGGTTTGATTGTGGAAACCTGTGGCTTGGCAACATGACTGAGGTTTGTTACTGGAACCCTCTTCCCTGGGAACATGACTGAGGTTTGATTCTGGACACCTTTGTCCTGGGAACATGACTGTGGTTTGATTGTGGAACCGTGGGTCCTGCCAACAAGACTGAGGTTTTTTTTCTGGAACCATGTGTCCTGGGAATATGACTGAGGTTTGATTCTGGAAATCTGTGACCTGGGAAATTGACTGAAGTTTGATGGCAGAATCCTGTGGACTGGCAACATGACAGAAGTTTGATTGTTGAACCCTGTGGCCTGGAAACATGACTGTGGCCTGGTACTGGAAACCCATGGCCTGGGAAATTGACATTGGTTTGATTCTGAAACCCTGTGGCCTGGGAACATGACTGAGGCGTGATTCTGGAAAACTGTGGCCAGGGAATATGACTGAGGTTTGATTCTGGAAATCTGTGGCCTGGGAACTTGACTGAGGTTTGATGGCAGAAATCTGTGGACTGGCAACATGACTGAGGTTTGATTGTAGAACCCTTTGGCCTGGAAATATGACTGTGGCCTGGTACTGGAAACCCATGGCCTGGGAAATTGACATTGGTTTGATTCTGAAACCCTGTGGCCTGGGAACATGATTGAGGCGTGATTCTGGAAACCTGTGGCCTGGGAACATGACATCTGTTTAGATTGTGGCATACTGTGCCCTGGGAACCGGACTGAAGGCTTGGTTCTGGAATCCTGTGGAGTGGGAACAAGACTGAGATTTTATTCTGGAACCATGTGTCCTGGGAATATGACTGAGGTTTGATTCTGGAAATCTGTGGCCTGGGAACTTGACTGAGGTTTGATGGCAGAAACCTGTGGACTGGCAACATGACTGAGGTTTGATTGTAGAACCCTGTGCCCTGGAAAGATGACTGTGGTCTGGTACTGGAAACCCATGGCCTAGGAATTTGACATTGGTTTGATTCTGGAACCCTGTGGCCTGGGAACATGACTGAGGCGTGATTATGGAAAACTGTGGCCTGGGAATATGACTGAGGTTTGATTCTGGAAATCTGTGGCCTGGGAACTTGACTGAGGTTTGATGGCAGAAATCTGTGGACTGGCAACATGACTGAGGTTTGATTGTAGAACCCTGTGCCCTAGAAACATGACTGCGACCTGATATTTGAAACCCATGGCCTGGGAACTTGACATTGTTTTGATTCCGGAACCTTGTGGCCAGGAAGAAGACTGAGGCGTGATTCTGGAATCCTGTGGCCTGAGAACATGACATCTGTTTAGATTGTGGAATACTGGGCCCTGGGAACCTGACTGAGGCTTGGTTCTGGAACCCTGTGGACTGGGAACATGACTGAGGATTTATTCTGGAATCCTGTGGCCTGGGAACATGACATCAGTGGATTCTTGAACCCTGTGGCCTGGGAACATGAGAACGGTTTGATTCTGGAACACTGTGGCCTGGGAACATGTCTGAGGTTTGATGTTGGAAACCTGTGGCTTGGCAACATGAATGAGGTTTGTTATTGGAACCCTGTTCCCTGGGAATATGACTGAGGTTTGATTCTGGACACCTTTGTCCTGGGAACATGACTGTGGTTTGATTGTGGAACCATGGGTCCTGCAAACATGACTGAGGTTTTACTCTGGAACCATGAGTCCTGGGAATATGACTGAGGATTGATTCTGGAAATCTGTGGCTTGGGAAGTTGACTGAGGTTTGATTGTAGAACCCTGTGGCCTGGAAATATGACTGTGGCCTGGTACTGGAAACCCATGGCCTGGGAAATTGACATTGGTTTGATTCTGAAACCTTGTGGCCTGGGAACATGATTGAGGCGTGATTCTGGAAACCTGTGGCCTGGGAACATGACATCTGTTTAGATTGTGGCATACTGTGCCCTGGGAACCGGACTGAAGGCTTGGTTCTGGAATCCTGTGGACTGGGAAAAAGACTGAGATTTTGTTCTGGAACCATGTGGCCTGGGAATATGACTGATGTTAGATCGTGGAATCCTGTGGCCTGGGAACATGACATCGGTTTGGATTCTGGTACCCTGTTGCCTGGGAACATGAAATCGGTTTGATTGTGGAAACCTGTGGTCTGGGAATATGACTGAGGTTTGATGGTGGTACCCTCTGGCCTGGCAACATGACTGAGGTTTGATTCTGGATCCCTGTGGCCTGGGAACATTACAGAGGCTTGGTTCTGGAACCCTGTTGCCTGGGAACATGTCTGAGGTTTGATAGTGGAAAACTGTGGCTTGGCAAAATGACTGAGGTTTGTTACTGGAACCCTGTTCCCTGGGAACATGACTGAGGTTTGATTCTGGACACCTTTGTCCTGGGAACATGACTGTGGTTTGATTGTGGAACCGTGGGTCCTGCAAACATGACTGAGGTTTTTATTCTGGAACCATGTGTCCTGGGAATATGACTGAGGTTTGATTCTGGAAATCTGTGGCCTGGGAAATTGACTGAAGTTTGATGGCAGAATCCTGTGGACTGGCAACATGACTGAGGTTTAATTGTTGAACCCTGTGCCCTGGAAACATGACTGCGACCTGATACTGGAAACCCATGGCCTAGGAATTTGACATTGGTTTGTTTCTGGAACCCTCTGGCCTGGGAACATGACGGAGGTTTGATTCTGGAACCCTGTAGGCTTCGATCATAACTGAGGATTGTTTCTGGAACCCTGTGGCCTGGGAACATGACATCAGTGGATTCTGGTACCCTGTGGCCTGGGAACATGAGAACGGTTTAATTCTGGAACCCTGTGGCCTGGGAACATGTCTGAGGTTTGATGGTGGAAACCTGTGGCTTGGCAACATGACTGAGGTTTGTTTCTGGAACCCTGTTCCCTGGGAACATGACTGAGGTTTGATTCTGGACACCTTTGTGCTGGGAACATGACTGTGTTTTGATTGTGGAATCATGGGTCCTGCAAACATGACTTAGGTTTGATTCTGGAACCATGTGTCCTGGGAATATGACTGAGGTTTGATTCTGGAAATCTGTGGCCTGGGAACTTGACTGAGGTTTGATGGCAGAAACCTGTGGACTGGCAACATGACTGAGGTTTGATTGTAGAACCCTGTGCCCTGGAAACATGACTGTGGCCTGGTACTGGAAACCCATGGCCTAGGAATTTGACATTGGTTTGATTCTGGAACCCTGTGGCCTGGGAACATGATTGAGGTTTGATTCTGGAAAACTGTGGCCGGGTACTTGACTGAGGGTTGATGGCAGTAATCTGTGGACTGGGAACATGACTGAGGTTTGATTGTAGAACCCTGTGCCCTGGAAACATGACTGTGGCCTGGTACTGGAAACCCATGGCCTAGGAATTTGACATTGGTTTGATTCTGGAACCCTGTGGCCTGGGAACATGACTGAGGATTGATTCTGGAACCCTGTAGCCTGCGAACATAACTGAGGATTGTTTCTGGAACCCTGTGGCCTGGGAACATGACATCAGTGGATTCTGGAACCCTGTGGCCTGGGAACATGAGAACGGTTTAATTCTGGAACCCTGTGACCTGGGAACATGTCTGAGGTTTGATGGTGGAAACCTGTGGCTTGGCAACATGACTGAGGTTTGTTTCTGGAACCCTGTTCCCTGGGAACATGACTGACGTTTGATTCTGGACACCTTTGTCCTGGGACAATGACTGTGTTTTGATTGTGGAATCATGGGTCCTGCAAACATGACTGAGGTTTGATTCTGGAACCATGTGTCCTGGGAATATGACTGAGGTTTGATTCTGGAAATCTGTGGCCTGGAAACTTGACTGAGGTTTGATGGCAGAAACCTGTGGACTGGGAACATGACTGAGGTTTGATTGTAGAACCCTGTGCCCTGGAAACATGACTGTGGGCTGGTACTGGAAACCCATGGCCTAGGAATTTGACATTGGTTTGATTCTGGAACCCTGTTGCTCTGGAACATGACTGAGGCGTGATTCTGGAAAACTGTGGCCTGGGAATATGACTGAGGTTTGATTCTGGAAATCTGTGGCCTGGGAACTTGACTGAGGTTTGATGGCAGAAATCTGTGGACTGGCAACATGACTGAGGTTTGATTGTAGAACCCTGTGCCCTGGAAACATGAATGCGACCTGATATTTGAAACCCATGGCCTGGGAACTTGACATTGTTTTGATCCCGGAACCCTGTGGCCAGGAACAAGACTGAGGCGTGATTCTGGAATCCTGTGGCCTGGGAACATGACATCTGTTTAGATTGTGGAATACTGGGCCCTGGGAACCTGACTGAGGCTTGGTTCTGGAACCCTGTGGACTGGGAACATGACTGAGGATTTATTCTGGAATCCTGTGGCCTGGGAACATGACATCAGTGGATTCTTGAACCCTGTGGCCTGGGAACATGAGAACGGTTGGATTCTGGAACACTGTGGCCTGGGAACATGTCTGAGGTTTGATGGTGGAAACCTGTGGCTTGGCAACATGAATGAGGTTTGTTACTGGAACCCTGTTCCCTGGGAATATGACTGAGGTTTGATTCTGGACAACTTTGTCCTGGGAACATGACTGTGGTTTGACTGTGGAACCATGGGTCCTGCAAACATGACTGAGGTTTGATTCTGGAACCATGTGTCCTGGGAATATGACTGAGGTTTGATTCTGGAAATCTGTGGCCTGGGAACTTGACTGAGGTTTGATGGCAGAAACCTGTGGACTGGCAACATGACTGAGGTTTGATTGTAGAACCCTGTGCCCTGGAAAGATGACTGTGGTCTGGTACTGGAAACCCATGGCCTAGGAATTTGACATTGGTTTGATTCTGGAACCCTGTGGCCTGGGAAAATGACTGAGGCGTGATTCTGGAAAACTGTGGCCTGGGAATATGACTGAGGTTTGATTCTGGAAATCTGTGGCCTGGGAACTTGACTGAGGTTTGATGGCAGAAATCTGTGGACTGGCAACATGACTGAGGTTTGATTGTAGAACCCTGTGCCCTGGAAACATGACTGCGACCTGATATATGAAACCCATGGCCTGGGAACTTGACATTGTTTTGATTCCGGAACCCTGTGGCCAGGAACAAGACTGAGGCGTGATTCTGGAATCCTGTGGCCTGGGAACATGACATCTGTTTAGATTGTGGAATACTGGGCCCTGGGAACCTGACTGAGGCTTGGTTCTGGAACCCTGTGGACTGGGAACATGACTGAGGTTTTATTCTGGAATCCTGTGGCCTGGGAACATGACATCAGTGGATTCTTGAAACCTGTGGCCTGGGAACATGAGAACGGTTTGATTCTGGAACCCTGTGGCCTGGGAACATGTCTGAGGTTTGATGGTGGAAACCTGTGGCTTGGCAACATGACTGAGGTTTGTTACTGGAACCCTCTTCCCTGGGAACATGACTGAGGTTTGATTCTGGACACCTTTGTCCTGGGAACATGACTGTGGTTTGATTGTGGAACCATGGGTCCTGCAAACATGACTGAGGTTTGATTCTGGAACCATGTGTCCTGGGAATATGACTGAGGTTTGATTCTGGAAATCTGTGGCCTGGGAAGTTGACTGAGGTTTGATGGCAGAAACCTGTGGACTGGCAACATGACAGAGGTTTGATTGTAGAACCCTGTGGCCTGGAAATATGACTGTGGCCTGGTACTGGAAACCCATGGCCTGGGAAATTGACATTGGTTTGATTCTGAAACCCTGTGGCCTGGGAACATGACTGAGGCGTGATTCTGGAATCCTGTGGCCTGGGAACATGACATCTGTTTAGATTGTGGAATAATGTGCCCTGGGAATCTGACTGAGGCTTGGTTCTGGAACCCTGTGGACTGGGAACATGACTGAGGTTTGATTGTAGAACCCTGTGCCCTGGAAACATGACTGTGGCCTGGTACTGGAAACCCATGGCCTAGGAATTTGACATTGGTTTGATTCTGGAACCCTGTGGCCTGGGAACATGACTGAGGATTGATTCTGGAACCCTGTAGCCTGCGAACATAACTGAGGATTGTTTCTGGAACCCTGTGGCCTGGGAACATGACATCAGTGGATTCTGGAACCCTGTGGCCTGGGAACATGAGAACGGTTTAATTCTGGATCCCTGTGACCTGGGAACATGTCTGAGGTTTGATGGTGGAAACCTGTGGCTTGGCAACATGAATGAGGTTTGTTTCTGGAACCCTGTTCCCTGGGAACATGACTGACGTTTGATTCTGGACACCTTTGTGCTGGGACAATGACTGTGTTTTGATTGTGGAATCATGGGTCCTGCAAACATGACTGAGGTTTGATTCTGGAACCATGTGTCCTGGGAATATGACTGAGGTTTGATTCTGGAAATCTGTGGCCTGGAAACTTGACTGAGGTTTGATGGCAGAAACCTGTGGACTGGCAACATGACTGAGGTTTGATTGTAGAACCCTGTGCCCTGGAAACATGACTGTGGGCTGGTACTTGAAACCCATGGCCTAGGAATTTGACATTGGTTGGATTCTGGAACCCTGTGGCCTGGGAACATGACTGAGGCGTGATTCTGGAAAACTGTGGCCTGGGAATATGACTGAGGTTTGATTCTGGAAATCTGTGGCCTGGGAACTTGACTGAGGTTTGATGGCAGAAATCTGTGGACTGGCAACATGACTGAGGTTTGATTGTAGAACCCTGTGCCCTGGAAACATGAATGCGACCTGATATTTGAAACCCATGGCCTGGGAACTTGACATTGTCTTGATTCCGGAACCCTGTGGCCAGGAACAAGACTGAGGCGTGATTCTGGAATCCTGTGGCCTGGGAACATGACATCTGTTTAGATTGTGGAATACTGGGCCCTGGGAACCTGACTGAGGCTTGGTTCTGGAACCCTGTGGACTGGGAACATGACTGAGGATTTATTCTGGAATCCTGTGGCCCGGGAACATGACATCAGTGGATTCTTGAACCCTGTGGCCTGGGAACATGAGAACGGTTGGATTCTGGAACACTGTGGCCTGGGAACATGTCTGAGGTTTGATGGTGGAAACCTGTGGCTTGGCAACATGAATGAGGTTTGTTACTGGAACCCTGTTCCCTGGGAATATGACTGAGGTTTGATTCTGGACACCTTTGTCCTGGGAACATGACTGTGGTTTGATTGTGGAACCATGGGTCCTGCAAACATGACTGAGGTTTGATTCTGGAACCATGTGTCCTGGGAATATGACTGAGGTTTGATTCTGGAAATCTGTGGCCTGGGAACTTGACTGAGGTTTGATGGCAGAAACCTGTGGACTGGCAACATGACTGAGGTTTGATTGTAGAACCCTGTGCCATGGAAACATGACTGTGGCCTGGTACTGGAAACCCATGGCCTAGGAATTTGACATTGGTTGGATTCTGGAACCCTGTGGCCTGGGAACATGACTGAGGCGTGATTCTGGAAAACTGTGGCCTGGGAATATGACTGAGGTTTGATTCTGGAAATCTGTGGCCTGGGAACTTGACTGAGGTTTGATGGCAGAAATCTGTGGACTGGCAACATGACTGAGGTTTGATTGTAGAACCCTGTGCCCTGGAAACATGACTGTGGGCTGGTACTTGAAACCCATGGCCTAGGAATTTGACATTGGTTTGATTCTGGAACCCTGTGGCCTGGGAACATGACTGAGGCGTGATTCTGGAAAACTGTGGCCTGGGAATATGACTGAGGTTTGATTCTGGAAATCTGTGGCCTGGGAACTTGACTGAGGTTTGATGGCAGAAATCTGTGGACTGGCAACATGACTGAGGTTTGATTGTAGAACCCTGTGCCGTGGAAACATGAATGCGACCTGATATTTGAAACCCATGGCCTGGGAACTTGACATTGTCTTGATTCCAGAACCCTGTGGCCAGGAACAAGACTGAGGCGTGATTCTGGAATCCTGTGGCCTGGGAACATGACATCTGTTTAGATTGTGGAATAATGTGCCCTGGGAATCTGACTGAGGCTTGGTTCTGGAACCCTGTGGACTGGGAACATGACTGAGGTTTGATTGTAGAACCCTGTGCCCTGGAAACATGACTGTGGCCTGGTACTGGAAACCCATGGCCTAGGAATTTGACATTGGTTTGATTCTGGAACCCTGTGGCCTGGGAACATGACTGAGGATTGATTCTGGAACCCTGTAGCCTGCGAACATAACTGAGGATTGTTTCTGGAACCCTGTGGCCTGGGAACATGACATCAGTGGATTCTGGAACCCTGTGGCCTGGGAACATGAGAACGGTTTAATTCTGGATCCCTGTGACCTGGGAACATGTCTGAGGTTTGATGGTGGAAACCTGTGGCTTGGCAACATGACTGAGGTTTGTTTCTGGAACCCTGTTCCCTGGGAACATGACTGACGTTTGATTCTGGACACCTTTGTGCTGGGACAATGACTGTGTTTTGATTGTGGAATCATGGGTCCTGCAAACATGACTGAGGTTTGATTCTGGAACCATGTGTCCTGGGAATATGACTGAGGTTTGATTCTGGAAATCTGTGGCCTGGGAACTTGACTGAGGTTTGATGGCAGAAATCTGTGGACTGGCAACATGACTGAGGTTTGATTGTAGAACCCTGTGCCCTGGAAACATGACTGTGGGCTGGTACTTGAAACCCATGGCCTAGGAATTTGACATTGGTTTGATTCTGGAACCCTGTGGCCTGGGAACATGACTGAGGCGTGATTCTGGAAAACTGTGGCCTGGGAATATGACTGAGGTTTGATTCTGGAAATCTGTGGCCTGGGAACTTGACTGAGGTTTGATGGCAGAAATCTGTGGACTGGCAACATGACTGAGGTTTGATTGTAGAACCCTGTGCCGTGGAAACATGAATGCGACCTGATATTTGAAACCCATGGCCTGGGAACTTGACATTGTCTTGATTCCGGAACCCTGTGGCCAGGAACAAGACTGAGGCGTGATTCTGGAATCCTGTGGCCTGGGAACATGACATCTGTTTAGATTGTGGAATACTGGGCCCTGGGAACCTGACTGAGGCTTGGTTCTGGAACCCTGTGGACTGGGAACATGACTGAGGATTTATTCTGGAATTCTGTGGCCCGGGAACATGACATCAGTGGATTCTTGAAACCTGTGGCCTGGGAACATGAGAACGGTTGGATTCTGGAACACTGTGGCCTGGGAACATGTCTGAGCTTTGATGGTGGAAACCTGTGGCTTGGCAACATGAATGAGGTTTGTTACTGGAACCCTGTTCCCTGGGAATATGACTGAGGTTTTATTCTGGACACCTTTGTCCTGGGAACATGACTGTGGTTTGATTGTGGAACCATGGGTCCTGCAAACATGACTGAGGTTTGATTCTGGAACCATGTGTCCTGGGAATATGACTGAGGTTTGATTCTGGAAATCTGTGGCCTGGGAACTTGACTGAGGTTTGATGGCAGAAACCTGTGGACTGGCAACATGACTGAGGTTTGATTGTAGAACCCTGTGCCGTGGAAACATGACTGTGGCCTGGTACTGGAAACCCATGGCCTAGGAATTTGACATTGGTTGGATTCTGGAACCCTGTGGCCTGGGAACATGACTGAGGCGTGATTCTGGAAAACTGTGGCCTGGGAATATGACTGAGGTTTGATTCTGGAAATCTGTGGCCTGGGAACTTGACTGAGGTTTGATGGCAGAAATCTGTGGACTGGCAACATGACTGAGGTTTGATTGTAGAACCCTGTGCCCTGGAAACATGACTGCGACCTGATATTTGAAACCCATGGCCTGGGAACTTGACATTGTTTTGATTCCGGAACCCTGTGGCCAGGAACAAGACTGAGGCGTGATTCTGGAATCCTGTGGCCTGGGAACATGACATCTGTTTAGATTGTGGAATACTGGGCCCTGGGAACCTGACTGAGGCTTGGTTCTGGAACCCTGTGGACTGGGAACATGACTGAGGTTTTATTCTGGAATC
The DNA here is from genome assembly GCF_965194805.1 of Balaenoptera borealis. Lineage (NCBI taxonomy): Eukaryota > Metazoa > Chordata > Mammalia > Artiodactyla > Balaenopteridae > Balaenoptera > Balaenoptera borealis. The sequence goes on from NC_138875.1 coordinate 30,339,692, forward strand.
CTGTGGCCTGGGAACATGACATCAGTGGATTCTTGGAACCTGTGGCCTGGGAACATGAGAACGGTTTGATTCTGGAACCCTGTGGCCTGGGAACATGTCTGCGGTTTGATGGTGGAAACCTGTGGCTTGGCAACATGACTGAGGTTTGTTACTGGAACCCTCTTCCCTGGGAACATGACTGAGGTTTGATTCTGGACACCTTTGTCCTGGGAACATGACTGTGGTTTGATTGTGGAACCATGGGTCCTGCAAACATGACTGAGGTTTGACTCTGGAACCATGTGTCCTGGGAATATGACTGAGGTTTGATTCTGGAAATGTGTGGCCTGGGAAGTTGACTGAGGTTTGATTGTAGAACCCTGTGGCCTGGAAATATGACTGTGGCCTGGTACTGGAAACCCATGGCCTGGGAAATTGACATTGGTTTGATTCTGAAACCCTGTGGCCTGGGAACATGATTGAGGCGTGATTCTGGAAACCTGTGGCCTGGGAACATGACATCTGTTTAGATTGTGGCATACTGTGCCCTGGGAACCGGACTGAAGGCTTGGTTCTGGAATTCTGTGGACAGGGAACAAGACTGAGGTTTGATTCTGGAACCATGTGGCCTGGGAATATGACTGATGTTAGATCGTGGAATTCTGTGGCCTGGGAACATGACATCGGTTTGGATTCTGGTACCCTGTTGCCTGGGAACATGAAATCGGTTTGATTGTGGAAACCTGTGGTCTGGGAATATGACTGAGATTTGATGGTGGTACCCTCTGGCCTGGCAACATGACTGAGGTTTGATTCTGGATCCCTGTGGCCTGGGAACATGACTGAGGCTTGATTCTGGAACCCTGTGGCATGGGAATATGTCTGAGTTTTGATGGTGGAAAACTGTGGCTTGGCAAAATGACTGAGGTTTGTTACTGGAACCCTGTTCCCTGGGAACATGACTGAGGTTTGATTCTGGACACCTTTGTCTAGGGAACATGACTGTGGTTTGATTGTGGAACCGTGGGTCCTGCAAACATGACTGAGGTATTTTTTCTGGAACCATGTGTCCTGGGAATATGACTGAGGTTTGATTCTGGAAATCTGTGGCCTGGGAAATTGACTGAAGTTTGATGGCAGAAACCTGTGGACTGGCAACATGACAGAGGTTTGATTGTTGAACCCTGTGGCCTGGAAACATGACTGTGGCCTGGTACTGGAAACCCATGGCCTAGGAATTTGACATTGGTTTGTTTCTGGAACCCTCTGGCCTGGGAACATGACGGAGGTTTGATTCTGGAACCCTGTAGGCTTTGAACATAACTGAGGATTGTTTCTGGAACCCTGTGGCCTGGGAACATGACATCAGTGGATTCTGGCACCCTGTGGCCTGAGAACATGAGAACGGTTTAATTCTGGAACCCTGTGAACTGGGAATATGTCTGAGGTTTGATGGTGGAAACCTGTGGCTTGGCAACATGACGGAGGTTTGTTTCTGGAACCCTGTTCCCTGGGAACATGACTGAGGTTTGATTCTGGAAACCTTTGTGCTGGGAACATGACTGTGTTTTGATTGTGGAATCATGGGTCCTGCAAACATGACTTAGGTTTGATTCTGGAACCATGTGTCCTGGCAATATGACTGAGGTTTGATTCTGGAAATCTGTGGCCTGGGAACTTGACAGAGGTTTGATGGCAGAAACCTGGGGACTGGCAACATGACTGAGGTTTGATTGTAGAACCCTGTGCCCTGGAAACATGACTGTGGGCTGGTACTGGAAACCCATGGCCTAGGAATTTGACATTGGTTTGTTTCTGGAACCCTGTGACCTGGGAACATGACTGAGGTTTGATTCTGGAAAACTGTGGTCGGGGACTTGACTGAGGTTTGATGGCAGAAATCTGTGGACTGGAAACATTACTTAGGTTTGATGGTAGAACCCTGTGCCCTGGAAACATGACTGCGACCTGATACTTGAAACCCATGGCCTGGGAACTTGACATTGGTTTGATTCTGGAACCCTGTGGCCAGGAACAAGACTGAGGCGTGATTCTGGAATCCTGTGGCCTGGGAACATGACATCTGTTTAGATTGTGGAATACTGGGCCCTGGGAACCTGACTGAGGCTTGGTTCTGGAACCCTGTGGACTGGGAACATGACTGAGGATTTATTCTGGAATCCTGTGGCCTGGGAACATGACATCAGTGGATTCTTCAACCCTGTGGCCTGGGAACATGAGAACGGTTGGATTTTGGAACACTGTGGCCTGGGAACATGACTGAGGTTTGATGTTGGAAACCTGTGGCTTGGCAACATGAATGAGGTTTCTTCCTGGAACCCTGTTCCCTGGGAATATGACTGAGGTTTGATTCTGGACACCTTTGTCCTGGGAACATGACTGTGGTTTGATTGTGGAACCATGGGTCCTTCAAACATGACTGAGGTTTGATTCTGGAACCATGTGTCCTGGGAATATGACTGAGGTTTGATTCTGGAAATCTGTGGCCTGGGAATTTGACTGAGGTTTGATGGCAGAAACCTGTGGACTGGCAACATGACTGAGGTTTGATTGTAGAACCCTGTGCCCTGGAAACATGACTGTGGCCTGGTATTGGAAACCCATGGCCTAGGAATTTGACATTGGTTGGATTCTGGAACCCTGTGGCCTGGGAACATAACTGAGGCGTGATTCTGGAAAACTGTGGCCTTGGAATATGACTGAGGTTTGATTCTGGAAATCTGTGGCCTGTGAACTTGACTGAGGTTTAATGGCAGAAATCTGTGGACTGGCAACATGACTGAGGTTTGATTGTAGAACCCTGTGCCCTGGAAACATGACTGCGACCTGATATTTGAAACCCATGGCCTGGGAACTTGACATTGGTTTGATTCCGGAACCCTGTGGCCAGGAACAAGACTGAGGCGTGATTCTGGAATCCTGTGGCCTGGGAACATGACATCTGTTTAGATTGTGGAATACTGGGCCCTGGGAACCTGACTGAGGCTTGGTTCTGGAACCCTGTGGACTGGGAACATGACTGAGGTTTTATTCTGGAATCCTGTGGCCTGGGAACATGACATCAGTGGATTCTTGAAACCTGTGGCCTGGGAACATGAGAACGGTTTGATTCTGGAACCCTGTGGCCTGGGAACATGTCTGCGGTTTGATGGTGGAAACCTGTGGCTTGGCAACATGACTGAGGTTTGTTACTGGAACCCTCTTCCCTGGGAACATGACTGAGGTTTGATTCTGGACACCTTTGTCCTGGGAACATGACTGTGGTTTGATTGTGGAACCATGGGTCCTGCAAACATGACTGAGGTTTTATTCTGGAACCATGTGTCCTGGGAATATGACTGAGGTTTGATTCTGGAAATCTGTGGCCTGGGAACTTGACTGAGGTTTGATGGCAGAAACCTGTGGACTGGCAACATGACAGAGGTTTGATTGTAGAACCCTGTGGCCTGGAAATATGACTGTGGCCTGGTACTGGAAACCCATGGCCTGGGAAATTGACATTGGTTTGATTCTGAAACCCTGTGGCCTGGGAACATGACTGAGGCGTGATTCTGGAATCCTGTGGCCTGGGAACATGACATCTGTTTAGATTGTGGAATAATGTGCCCTGGGAAACTGACTGAGGCTTGGTTCTGGAACCCTGTGGACTGGGAACATGACTGAGGTTTGATTGTAGAACCCTGTGCCCTGGAAACATGACTGTGGCCTGGTACTGGAAACCCATGGCCTAGGAATTTGACATTGGTTTGATTCTGGAACCCTGTGGCCTGGGAACATGACTGAGGATTGATTCTGGAACCCTGTAGCCTGCGAACATAACTGAGGATTGTTTCTGGAACCCTGTGGCCTGGGAACATGACATCAGTGGATTTTGGAACCCTGTGGCCTGGGAACATGAGAACGGTTTAATTCTGGAACCCTGTGACCTGGGAACATGTCTGAGGTTTGATGGTGGAAACCTGTGGCTTGGCAACATGACTGAGGTTTGTTTCTGGAACCTTGTTCCCTGGGAACATGACTGACGTTTGATTCTGGACACCTTTGTGCTGGGACAATGACTGTGTTTTGATTGTGGAATCATGGGTCCTGCAAACATGACTGAGGTTTGATTCTGGAACCATGTGTCCTGGGAATATGACTGAGGTTTGATTCTGGAAATCTGTGGCCTGGAAACTTGACTGAGGTTTGATGGCAGAAACCTGTGGACTGGCAACATGACTGAGGTTTGATTGTAGAACCCTGTGCCCTGGAAACATGACTGTGGGCTGGTACTGGAAACCCATGGCCTAGGAATTTGACATTAGTTGGATTCTGGAACCCTGTGGCCTGGGAACATGACTGAGGCGTGATTCTGGAAAACTGTGGCCTGGGAATATGACTGAGGTTTGATTCTGGAAATCTGTGGCCTGGGAACTTGACTGAGGTTTGATGGCAGAAATCTGTGGACTGGCAACATGACTGAGGTTTGATTGTAGAACCCTGTGCCCTGGAAACATGACTGCGACCTGATATTTGAAACCCATGGCCTGGGAACTTGACATTGTTTTGATTCCGGAACCGTGTGGCCAGGAACAAGACTGAGGCGTGATTCTGGAATCCTGTGTCCTGGGAACATGACATCTGTTTAGATTGTGGAATACTGGGCCCTGGGAACCTGACTGAGGCTTGGTTCTGGAACCCTGTGGACTGGGAACATGACTGAGGTTTTATTCTGGAATCCTGTGGCCTGGGAACATGACATCAGTGGATTCTTGGAACCTGTGGCCTGGGAACATGAGAACGGTTTGATTCTGGAACCCTGTGGCCTGGGAACATGTCTGAGGTTTGATGGTGGAAACCTGTGGCTTGGCAACATGACTGAGGTTTGTTACTGGAACCCTCTTCCCTGGGAACATGACTGAGGTTTGATTCTGGACACCTTTGTCCTGGGAACATGACTGTGGTTTGATTGTGGAACCATGGGTCCTGCAAACATGACTGAGGTTTTATTCTGGAACCATGTGTCCTGGGAATATGACTGAGGTTTGATTCTGGAAATCTGTGGCCTGGGAAGTTGACTGAGGTTTGATTGTAGAACCCTGTGGCCTGGAAATATGACTGTGGCCTGGTACTGGAAACCCATGGCCTGGGAAATTGACATTGGTTTGATTCTGAAACCCTGTGGCCTGGGAACATGATTGAGGCGTGATTCTGGAAACCTGTGGCCTGGGAACATGACATCTGTTTAGATTGTGGCATACTGTGCCCTGGGAACCGAACTGAAGGCTTGGTTCTGGAATCCTGTGGACTGGGAAAAAGACTGAGTTTTTATTCTGGAACCATGTGTCCTGGGAATATGACTGATGTTAGATCGTGGAATCCTGTGGCCTGGGAACATGACATCGGTTTGGATTCTGGTACCCTGTTGCCTGGGAACATGAAATCGGTTTGATTGTGGAAACCTGTGGTCTGGGAATATGACTGAGGTTTGATGCTGGTACCCTCTGGCCTGGTAACATGACTGAGGTTTGATTCTGGATCCCTGTGGCCTGGGAACATGACTGAGGCTTGATTCTGGAACCCTGTGGCCTGGGAATATGTCTGAGGTTTGATGGTGGAAAACTGTGGCTTGGCAAAATGACTGAGGTTTCTTACTGGAACCCTGTTCCCTGGGAACATGACTGAGGTTTGATTCTGGACACCTTTGTCTAGGGAACATGACTGTGGTTTGATTGTGGAACCGTGGGTCCTGCCAACATGACTGAGGTTTTTTTTCTGGAACCATGTGTCCTGGGAATATGACTGAGGTTTGATTCTGGAAATCTGTGACCTGGGAAATTGACTGAAGTTTGATGGCAGAATCCTGTGGACTGGCAACATGACAGAGGTTTGATTGTTGAACCCTGTGGCCTGGAAACATGACTGTGGCCTGGTACTGGAAACCCATGGCCTAGGAATTTGACATTGGTTTGTTTCTGGAACCCTCTGGCCTGGGAACATGACGGAGGTTTGATTCTGGAACCCTGTAGGCTTCGAACATAACTGAGGATTGTTTCTGGAACCCTGTGGCCTGGGAACATGACTGAGGTTTTATTCTGGTATCCTGTGGCCTGGGAACATGACATCAGTGGATTCTTGAAACCTGTGGCCTGGGAACATGAGAACGGTTGGATTCTGGAACCCTGTGACCTGGGAACAAGTCTGAGGTTTGATTGTGGAAACCTGTGGCTTGGCAACATGACTGAGGTTTGTTACTGGAACCCTGTTCCCTGGGAACATGACTGAGGTTTGATTCTGGACACCTTTTTCCTGGGAACATGACTGTGGTTTGATTGTGGAACCATGGGTCCTGCAAACATGACTGAGGTTTTATTTTGGAACCATGTGTCCTGGGAATATGACTGAGGTTTGATTCTGGAAATCTGTGGCCTGGGAATTGACTGAGGTTTGATGGCAGAAACCTGTGGACTGGCAACATGACAGAGGTTTAATTGTAGAACCCTGTGGCCTGGAAATATGACTGTGGCCTGGTACTGGAAACCCATGGCCTGGGAAATTGACATTGGTTTGATTCTGCAACCCTGTGGCCTGGGAACATGACTGAGGCCTGATTCTGGAAACCTGTGGCCTGGGAACATGACATCTGTTTAGATTGTGGCATACTGTTCCCTGGGAACCGGACTGAAGGCTTGGTTCTGGAATCCTGTGGACTGGGAACAAGACTGAGGTTTGATTCTGGAACCATGTGGCCTGGGAATATGACTGATGTTAGATCGTGGAATCCTGTGGCCTGGGAACATGACATCGGTTTGAATTCTGGTACCCTGTTTCCTGGGAACATGAAATCGGTTTGATTGTGGAAACCTGTGGTCTGGGAATATGACTGAGGTTTGATGGTGGTACCCTCTGGCCTGGCAACATGACTGAGGTTTGATTCTGGATCCCTGAGGCCTGGGAACATGACTGAGGCGTGATTCTGGAATCCTGTGGCCTGGGAACATGACATCTGTTTAGATTGTGGAATACTGTGCCCTGGGAATCTGACTGAGGCTTGGTTCTGGAACCCTGTGGACTGGGAACATGACTGAGGTTTGATTGTAGAACCCTGTGCCCTGGAAACATGACAGTGGTCTGGTACTGGAAACCCATGGCCTAGGAATTTGACATTGGTTTGATTCTGGAACCCTGTGGCCTGGGAACATGATTGAGGTTTGATTCTGGAAAACTGTGGCCGGGTACTTGACTGAGGGTTGATGGCAGTAATCTGTGGACTGGGAACATGACTGAGGTTTGATTGTAGAACCCTGTGCCCTGGAAACATGACTGTGGCCTGGTACTGGAAACCCATGGCCTAGGAATTTGACATTGGTTTGATTCTGGAACCCTGTGGCCTGGGAACATGACTGAGGATTGATTCTGGAACCCTGTAGCCTGCGAACATAACTGAGGATTGTTTCTGGAACCCTGTGGCCTGGGAACATGACATCAGTGGATTCTGGAACCCTGTGGCCTGGGAACATGAGAACGGTTTAATTCTGGAACCCTGTGACCTGGGAACATGTCTGAGGTTTGATGGTGGAAACCTGTGGCTTGGCAACATGACTGAGGTTTGTTTCTGGAACCCTGTTCCCTGGGAACATGACTGACGTTTGATTCTGGACACCTTTGTCCTGGGACAATGACTGTGTTTTGATTGTGGAATCATGGGTCCTGCAAACATGACTGAGGTTTGATTCTGGAACCATGTGTCCTGGGAATATGACTGAGGTTTGATTCTGGAAATCTGTGGCCTGGAAACTTGACTGAGGTTTGATGGCAGAAACCTGTGGACTGGGAACATGACTGAGGTTTGATTGTAGAACCCTGTGCCCTGGAAACATGACTGTGGGCTGGTACTGGAAACCCATGGCCTAGGAATTTGACATTGGTTTGATTCTGGAACCCTGTGGCCTGGGAACATGACTGAGGCGTGATTCTGGAAAACTGTGGCCTGGGAATATGACTGAGGTTTGATTCTGGAAATCTGTGGCCTGGGAACTTGACTGAGGTTTGATGGCAGAAATCTGTGGACTGGCAACATGACTGAGGTTTGATTGTAGAACCCTGTGCCCTGGAAACATGAATGCGACCTGATATTTGAAACCCATGGCCTGGGAACTTGACATTGTTTTGATCCCGGAACCCTGTGGCCAGGAACAAGACTGAGGCGTGATTCTGGAATCCTGTGGCCTGGGAACATGACATCTGTTTAGATTGTGGAATACTGGGCCCTGGGAACCTGACTGAGGCTTGGTTCTGGAACCCTGTGGACTGGGAACATGACTGAGGATTTATTCTGGAATCCTGTGGCCTGGGAACATGACATCAGTGGATTCTTGAACCCTGTGGCCTGGGAACATGAGAACGGTTGGATTCTGGAACACTGTGGCCTGGGAACATGTCTGAGGTTTGATGGTGGAAACCTGTGGCTTGGCAACATGAATGAGGTTTGTTACTGGAACCCTGTTCCCTGGGAATATGACTGAGGTTTGATTCTGGACAACTTTGTCCTGGGAACATGACTGTGGTTTGACTGTGGAACCATGGGTCCTGCAAACATGACTGAGGTTTGATTCTGGAACCATGTGTCCTGGGAATATGACTGAGGTTTGATTCTGGAAATCTGTGGCCTGGGAACTTGACTGAGGTTTGATGGCAGAAACCTGTGGACTGGCAACATGACTGAGGTTTGATTGTAGAACCCTGTGCCCTGGAAACATGACTGTGGTCTGGTACTGGAAACCCATGGCCTAGGAATTTGACATTGGTTTGATTCTGGAACCCTGTGGCCTGGGAAAATGACTGAGGCGTGATTCTGGAAAACTGTGGCCTGGGAATATGACTGAGGTTTGATTCTGGAAATCTGTGGCCTGGGAACTTGACTGAGGTTTGATGGCAGAAATCTGTGGACTGGCAACATGACTGAGGTTTGATTGTAGAACCCTGTGCCCTGGAAACATGACTGCGACCTGATATATGAAACCCATGGCCTGGGAACTTGACATTGTTTTGATTCCGGAACCCTGTGGCCAGGAACAAGACTGAGGCGTGATTCTGGAATCCTGTGGCCTGGGAACATGACATCTGTTTAGATTGTGGAATACTGGGCCCTGGGAACCTGACTGAGGCTTGGTTCTGGAACCCTGTGGACTGGGAACATGACTGAGGTTTTATTCTGGAATCCTGTGGCCTGGGAACATGACATCAGTGGATTCTTGAAACCTGTGGCCTGGGAACATGAGAACGGTTTGATTCTGGAACCCTGTGGCCTGGGAACATGTCTGAGGTTTGATGGTGGAAACCTGTGGCTTGGCAACATGACTGAGGTTTGTTACTGGAACCCTCTTCCCTGGGAACATGACTGAGGTTTGATTCTGGACACCTTTGTCCTGGGAACATGACTGTGGTTTGATTGTGGAACCATGGGTCCTGCAAACATGACTGAGGTTTGATTCTGGAACCATGTGTCCTGGGAATATGACTGAGGTTTGATTCTGGAAATCTGTGGCCTGGGAAGTTGACTGAGGTTTGATGGCAGAAACCTGTGGACTGGCAACATGACAGAGGTTTGATTGTAGAACCCTGTGGCCTGGAAATATGACTGTGGCCTGGTACTGGAAACCCATGGCCTGGGAAATTGACATTGGTTTGATTCTGAAACCCTGTGGCCTGGGAACATGACTGAGGCGTGATTCTGGAATCCTGTGGCCTGGGAACATGACATCTGTTTAGATTGTGGAATAATGTGCCCTGGGAATCTGACTGAGGCTTGGTTCTGGAACCCTGTGGACTGGGAACATGACTGAGGTTTGATTGTAGAACCCTGTGCCCTGGAAACATGACTGTGGCCTTGTACTGGAAACCCATGGCCTAGGAATTTGACATTGGTTTGATTCTGGAACCCTGTGGCCTGGGAACATGACTGAGGATTGATTCTGGAACCCTGTAGCCTGCGAACATAACTGAGGATTGTTTCTGGAACCCTGTGGCCTGGGAACATGACATCAGTGGATTCTGGAACCCTGTGGCCTGGGAACATGAGAACGGTTTAATTCTGGATCCCTGTGACCTGGGAACATGTCTGAGGTTTGATGGTGGAAACCTGTGGCTTGGCAACATGACTGAGGTTTGTTTCTGGAACCCTGTTCCCTGGGAACATGACTGACGTTTGATTCTGGACACCTTTGTGCTGGGACAATGACTGTGTTTTGATTGTGGAATCATGGGTCCTGCAAACATGACTTAGGTTTGATTCTGGAACCATGTGTCCTGGGAATATGACTGAGGTTTGATTCTGGAAATCTGTGGCCTGGAAACTTGACTGAGGTTTGATGGCAGAAACCTGTGGACTGGCAACATGACTGAGGTTTGATTGTAGAACCCTGTGCCCTGGAAACATGACTGTGGGCTGGTACTTGAAACCCATGGCCTAGGAATTTGACATTGGTTGGATTCTGGAACCCTGTGGCCTGGGAACATGACTGAGGCGTGATTCTGGAAAACTGTGGCCTGGGAATATGACTGAGGTTTGATTCTGGAAATCTGTGGCCTGGGAACTTGACTGAGGTTTGATGGCAGAAATCTGTGGACTGGCAACATGACTGAGGTTTGATTGTAGAACCCTGTGCCCTGGAAACATGACTGCGACCTGATATTTGAAACCCATGGTCTGGGAACTTGACATTGTCTTGATTCCGGAACCCTGTGGCCAGGAACAAGACTGAGGCGTGATTCTGGAATCCTGTGGCCTGGGAACATGACATCTGTTTAGATTGTGGAATACTGGGCCCTGGGAACCTGACTGAGGCTTGGTTCTGGAACCCTGTGGACTGGGAACATGACTGAGGATTTATTCTGGAATCCTGTGGCCCGGGAACATGACATCAGTGGATTCTTGAACCCTGTGGCCTGGGAACATGAGAACGGTTGGATTCTGGAACACTGTGGCCTGGGAACATGTCTGAGGTTTGATGGTGGAAACCTGTGGCTTGGCAACATGAATGAGGTTTGTTACTGGAACCCTGTTCCCTGGGAATATGACTGAGGTTTGATTCTGGAAACCTTTGTCCTGGGAACATGACTGTGGTTTGATTGTGGAACCATGGGTCCTGCAAACATGACTGAGGTTTGATTCTGGAACCATGTGTCCTGGGAATATGACTGAGGTTTGATTCTGGAAATCTGTGGCCTGGGAACTTGACTGAGGTTTGATGGCAGAAACCTGTGGACTGGCAACATGACTGAGGTTTGATTGTAGAACCCTGTGCCATGGAAACATGACTGTGGCCTGGTACTGGAAACCCATGGCCTAGGAATTTGACATTGGTTGGATTCTGGAACCCTGTGGCCTGGGAACATGACTGAGGCGTGATTCTGGAAAACTGTGGCCTGGGAATATGACTGAGGTTTGATTCTGGAAATCTGTGGCCTGGGAAGTTGACTGAGGTTTGATTGTAGAACCCTGTGGCCTGGAAATATGACTGTGGCCTGGTACTGGAAACCCATGGCCTGGGAAATTGACATTGGTTTGATTCTGAAACCCTGTGGCCTGGGAACATGATTGAGGCGTGATTCTGGAAACCTGTGGCCTGGGAACATGACATCTGTTTAGATTGTGGCATACTGTGCCCTGGGAACCGGACTGAAGGCTTGGTTCTGGAATTCTGTGGACACGGAACAAGACTGAGGTTTGATTCTGGAACCATGTGGCCTGGGAATATGACTGATGTTAGATCGTGGAATTCTGTGGCCTGGGAACATGACATCGGTTTGGATTCTGGTACCCTGTTGCCTGGGAACATGAAATCGGTTTGATTGTGGAAACCTGTGGTCTGGGAATATGACTGAGATTTGATGGTGGTACCCTCTGGCCTGGCAACATGACTGAGGTTTGATTCTGGATCCCTGTGGCCTGGGAACATGACTGAGGCTTGATTCTGGAACCCTGTGGCATGGGAATATGTCTGAGTTTTGATGGTGGAAAACTGTGGCTTGGCAAAATGACTGAGGTTTGTTACTGGAACCCTGTTCCCTGGGAACATGACTGAGGTTTGATTCTGGACACCTTTGTCTAGGGAACATGACTGTGGTTTGATTGTGGAACCGTGGGTCCTGCAAACATGACTGAGGTATTTTTTCTGGAACCATGTGTCCTGGGAATATGACTGAGGTTTGATTCTGGAAATCTGTGGCCTGGGAAATTGACTGAAGTTTGATGGCAGAAACCTGTGGACTGGCAACATGACAGAGGTTTGATTGTTGAACTCTGTGGCCTGGAAACATGACTGTGGCCTGGTACTGGAAACCCATGGCCTAGGAATTTGACATTGGTTTGTTTCTGGAACCCTCTGGCCTGGGAACATGACGGAGGTTTGATTCTGGAACCCTGTAGGCTTTGAACATAACTGAGGATTGTTTCTGGAACCCTGTGGCCTGGGAACATGACATCAGTGGATTCTGGTACCCTGTGGCCTGAGAACATGAGAACGGTTTAATTCTGGAACCCTGTGAACTGGGAATATGTCTGAGGTTTGATGGTGGAAACCTGTGGCTGGGCAACATGACGGAGGTTTGTTTCTGGAACCCTGTTCCCTGGGAACATGACTGAGGTTTGATTCTGGAAACCTTTGTGCTGGGAACATGACTGTGTTTTGATTGTGGAATCATGGGTCCTGCAAACATGACTTAGGTTTGATTCTGGAACCATGTGTCCTGGCAATATGACTGAGGTTTGATTCTGGAAATCTGTGGCCTGGGAACTTGACAGAGGTTTGATGGCAGAAACCTGGGGACTGGCAACATGACTGAGGTTTGATTGTAGAACCCTGTGCCCTGGAAACATGACTGTGGGCTGGTACTGGAAACCCATGGCCTAGGAATTTGACATTGGTTTGTTTCTGGAACCCTGTGACCTGGGAACATGACTGAGGTTTGATTCTGGAAAACTGTGGTCGGGGACTTGACTGAGGTTTGATGGCAGAAATCTGTGGACTGGAAACATTACTGAGGTTTGATGGTAGAACCCTGTGCCCTGGAAACATGACTGCGACCTGATACTTGAAACCCATGGCCTGGGAACTTGACATTGGTTTGATTCTGGAACCCTGTGGCCAGGAACAAGACTGAGGCGTGATTCTGGAATCCTGTGGCCTGGGAACATGACATCTGTTTAGATTGTGGAATACTGGGCCCTGGGAACCTGACTGAGGCTTGGTTCTGGAACCCTGTGGACTGGGAACATGACTGAGGTTTTATTCTGGAATCCTGTGGCCTGGGAACATGACATCAGTGGATTCTTGAAACCTGTGGCCTGGGAACATGAGAACGGTTTGATTCTGGAACCCTGTGGCCTGGGAACATGTCTGAGGTTTGATGGTGGAAACCTGTGGCTTGGCAACATGACTGAGGTTTGTTACTGGAACCCTCTTCCCTGGGAACATGACTGAGGTTTGATTCTGGACACCTTTGTCCTGGGAACATGACTGTGGTTTGATTGTGGAACCATGGGTCCTGCAAACATGACTGAGGTTTGATTCTGGAACCATGTGTCCTGGGAATATGACTGAGGTTTGATTCTGGAAATCTGTGGCCTGGGAAGTTGACTGAGGTTTGATGGCAGAAACCTGTGGACTGGCAACATGACAGAGGTTTGATTGTAGAACCCTGTGGCCTGGAAATATGACTGTGGCCTGGTACTGGAAACCCATGGCCTGGGAAATTGACATTGGTTTGATTCTGAAACCCTGTGGCCTGGGAACATGACTGAGGCGTGATTCTGGAATCCTGTGGCCTGGGAACATGACATCTGTTTAGATTGTGGAATAATGTGCCCTGGGAATCTGACTGAGGCTTGGTTCTGGAACCCTGTGGACTGGGAACATGACTGAGGTTTGATTGTAGAACCCTGTGCCCTGGAAACATGACTGTGGCCTTGTACTGGAAACCCATGGCCTAGGAATTTGACATTGGTTTGATTCTGGAACCCTGTGGCCTGGGAACATGACTGAGGATTGATTCTGGAACCCTGTAGCCTGCGAACATAACTGAGGATTGTTTCTGGAACCCTGTGGCCTGGGAACATGACATCAGTGTATTCTGGAACCCTGTGGCCTGGGAACATGAGAACGGTTTAATTCTGGATCCCTGTGACCTGGGAACATGTCTGAGGTTTGATGGTGGAAACCTGTGGCTTGGCAACATGAATGAGGTTTTTTTTACTGGAACCCTGTTCCCTGGGAATATGACTGAGGTTTGATTCTGGACAACTTTGTCCTGGGAACATGACTGTGGTTTGACTGTGGAACCATGGGTCCTGCAAACATGACTGAGGTTTGATTCTGGAACCATGTGTCCTGGGAATATGACTGAGGTTTGATTCTGGAAATCTGTGGCCTGGGAACTTGACTGAGGTTTGATGGCAGAAACCTGTGGACTGGCAACATGACTGAGGTTTGATTGTAGAACCCTGTGCCCTGGAAACATGACTGTGGTCTGGTACTGGAAACCCATGGCCTAGGAATTTGACATTGGTTTGATTCTGGAACCCTGTGGCCTGGGAAAATGACTGAGGCGTGATTCTGGAAAACTGTGGCCTGGGAATATGACTGAGGTTTGATTCTGGAAATCTGTGGCCTGGGAACTTGACTGAGGTTTGATGGCAGAAATCTGTGGACTGGCAACATGACTGAGGTTTGATTGTAGAACCCTGTGCCCTGGAAACATGACTGCGACCTGATATATGAAACCCATGGCCTGGGAACTTGACATTGTTTTGATTCCGGAACCCTGTGGCCAGGAACAAGACTGAGGCGTGATTCTGGAATCCTGTGGCCTGGGAACATGACATCTGTTTAGATTGTGGAATACTGGGCCCTGGGAACCTGACTGAGGCTTGGTTCTGGAACCCTGTGGACTGGGAACATGACTGAGGTTTTATTCTGGAATCCTGTGGCCTGGGAACATGACATCAGTGGATTCTTGAAACCTGTGGCCTGGGAACATGAGAACGGTTTGATTCTGGAACCCTGTGGCCTGGGAACATGTCTGAGGTTTGATGGTGGAAACCTGTGGCTTGGCAACATGACTGAGGTTTGTTACTGGAACCCTGTTGCCTGGGAACATGACTGAGGTTTGATTCTGGACACCTTTGTCCTGGGAACATGACTGTGGTTTGATTGTGGAACCATGGGTCCTGCAAACATGACTGAGGTTTGATTCTGGAACCATGTGTCCTGGGAATATGACTGAGGTTTGATTCTGGAAATCTGTGGCCTGGGAAGTTGACTGAGGTTTGATGGCAGAAACCTGTGGACTGGCAACATGACAGAGGTTTGATTGTAGAACCCTGTGGCCTGGAAATATGACTGTGGCCTGGTACTGGAAACCCATGGCCTGGGAAATTGACATTGGTTTGATTCTGAAACCCTGTGGCCTGGGAACATGACTGAGGCGTGATTCTGGATTCCTGTGGCCTGGGAACATGACATCTGTTTAGATTGTGGAATAATGTGCCCTGGGAATCTGACTGAGGCTTGGTTCTGGAACCCTGTGGACTGGGAACATGACTGAGGTTTGATTGTAGAACCCTGTGCCCTGGAAACATGACTGTGGCCTTGTACTGGAAACCCATGGCCTAGGAATTTGACATTGGTTTGATTCTGGAACCCTGTGGCCTGGGAACATGACTGAGGATTGATTCTGGAACCCTGTAGCCTGCGAACATAACTGAGGATTGTTTCTGGAACCCTGTGGCCTGGGAACATGACATCAGTGGATTCTGGAACCCTGTGGCCTGGGAACATGAGAACGGTTTAATTCTGGATCCCTGTGACCTGGGAACATGTCTGAGGTTTGATGGTGGAAACCTGTGGCTTGGCAACATGACTGAGGTTTGTTTCTGGAACCCTGTTCCCTGGGAACATGACTGACGTTTGATTCTGGACACCTTTGTGCTGGGACAATGACTGTGTTTTGATTGTGGAATCATGGGTCCTGCAAACATGACTTAGGTTTGATTCTGGAACCATGTGTCCTGGGAATATGACTGAGGTTTGATTCTGGAAATCTGTGGCCTGGAAACTTGACTGAGGTTTGATGGCAGAAACCTGTGGACTGGCAACATGACTGAGGTTTGATTGTAGAACCCTGTGCCCTGGAAACATGACTGTGGGCTGGTACTTGAAACCCATGGCCTAGGAATTTGACATTGGTTGGATTCTGGAACCCTGTGGCCTGGGAACATGACTGAGGCGTGATTCTGGAAAACTGTGGCCTGGGAATATGACTGAGGTTTGATTCTGGAAATCTGTGGCCTGGGAACTTGACTGAGGTTTGATGGCAGAAATCTGTGGACTGGCAACATGACTGAGGTTTGATTGTAGAACCCTGTGCCCTGGAAACATGAATGCGACCTGATATTTGAAACCCATGGTCTGGGAACTTGACATTGTCTTGATTCCGGAACCCTGTGGCCAGGAACAAGACTGAGGCGTGATTCTGGAATCCTGTGGCCTGGGAACATGACATCTGTTTAGATTGTGGAATACTGGGCCCTGGGAACCTGACTGAGGCTTGGTTCTGGAACCCTGTGGACTGGGAACATGACTGAGGATTTATTCTGGAATCCTGTGGCCCGGGAACATGACATCAGTGGATTCTTGAACCCTGTGGCCTGGGAACATGAGAACGGTTGGATTCTGGAACACTGTGGCCTGGGAACATGTCTGAGGTTTGATGGTGGAAACCTGTGGCTTGGCAACATGAATGAGGTTTGTTACTGGAACCCTGTTCCCTGGGAATATGACTGAGGTTTGATTCTGGACACCTTTGTCCTGGGAACATGACTGTGGTTTGATTGTGGAACCATGGGTCCTGCAAACATGACTGAGGTTTGATTCTGGAACCATGTGTCCTGGGAATATGACTGAGGTTTGATTCTGGAAATCTGTGGCCTGGGAACTTGACTGAGGTTTGATGGCAGAAACCTGTGGACTGGCAACATGACTGAGGTTTGATTGTAGAACCCTGTGCCATGGAAACATGACTGTGGCCTGGTACTGGAAACCCATGGCCTAGGAATTTGACATTGGTTGGATTCTGGAACCCTGTGGCCTGGGAACATGACTGAGGCGTGATTCTGGAAAACTGTGGCCTGGGAATATGACTGAGGTTTGATTCTGGAAATCTGTGGCCTGGGAACTTGACTGAGGTTTGATTGTAGAACCCTGTGGCCTGGAAATATGACTGTGGCCTGGTACTGGAAACCCATGGCCTGGGAAATTGACATTGGTTTGATTCTGAAACCCTGTGGCCTGGGAACATGATTGAGGCGTGATTCTGGAAACCTGTGGCCTGGGAACATGACATCTGTTTAGATTGTGGCATACTGTGCCCTGGGAACCGGACTGAAGGCTTGGTTCTGGAATTCTGTGGACAGGGAACAAGACTGAGGTTTGATTCTGGAACCATGTGGCCTGGGAATATGACTGATGTTAGATCGTGGAATTCTGTGGCCTGGGAACATGACATCGGTTTGGATTCTGGTACCCTGTTGCCTGGGAACATGAAATCGGTTTGATTGTGGAAACCTGTGGTCTGGGAATATGACTGAGATTTGATGGTGGTACCCTCTGGCCTGGCAACATGACTGAGGTTTGATTCTGGATCCCTGTGGCCTGGGAACATGACTGAGGCTTGATTCTGGAACCCTGTGGCATGGGAATATGTCTGAGTTTTGATGGTGGAAAACTGTGGCTTGGCAAAATGACTGAGGTTTGTTACTGGAACCCTGTTCCCTGGGAACATGACTGAGGTTTGATTCTGGACACCTTTGTCTAGGGAACATGACTGTGGTTTGATTGTGGAACCGTGGGTCCTGCAAACATGACTGAGGTATTTTTTCTGGAACCATGTGTCCTGGGAATATGACTGAGGTTTGATTCTGGAAATCTGTGGCCTGGGAAATTGACTGAAGTTTGATGGCAGAAACCTGTGGACTGGCAACATGACAGAGGTTTGATTGTTGAACCCTGTGGCCTGGAAACATGACTGTGGCCTGGTACTGGAAACCCATGGCCTAGGAATTTGACATTGGTTTGTTTCTGGAACCCTCTGGCCTGGGAACATGACGGAGGTTTGATTCTGGAACCCTGTAGGCTTTGAACATAACTGAGGATTGTTTCTGGAACCCTGTGGCCTGGGAACATGACATCAGTGGATTCTGGCACCCTGTGGCCTGAGAACATGAGAACGGTTTAATTCTGGAACCCTGTGAACTGGGAATATGTCTGAGGTTTGATGGTGGAAACCTGTGGCTTGGCAACATGACGGAGGTTTGTTTCTGGAACCCTGTTCCCTGGGAACATGACTGAGGTTTGATTCTGGAAACCTTTGTGCTGGGAACATGACTGTGTTTTGATTGTGGAATCATGGGTCCTGCAAACATGACTTAGGTTTGATTCTGGAACCATGTGTCCTGGGAATATGACTGAGGTTTGATTCTGGAAATCTGTGGCCTGGGAACTTGACAGAGGTTTGATGGCAGAAACCTGGGGACTGGCAACATGACTGAGGTTTGATTGTAGAACCCTGTGCCCTGGAAACATGACTGTGGGCTGGTACTGGAAACCCATGGCCTAGGAATTTGACATTGGTTTGTTTCTGGAACCCTGTGACCTGGGAACATGACTGAGGTTTGATTCTGGAAAACTGTGGTCGGGGACTTGACTGAGGTTTGATGGCAGAAATCTGTGGACTGGAAACATTACTGAGGTTTGATGGTAGAACCCTGTGCCCTGGAAACATGACTGCGACCTGATACTTGAAACCCATGGCCTGGGAACTTGACATTGGTTTGATTCTGGAACCCTGTGGCCAGGAACAAGACTGAGGCGTGATTCTGGAATCCTGTGGCCTGGGAACATGACATCTGTTTAGATTGTGGAATACTGGGCCCTGGGAACCTGACTGAGGCTTGGTTCTGGAACCCTGTGGACTGGGAACATGACTGAGGATTTATTCTGGAATCCTGTGGCCTGGGAACATGACATCAGTGGATTCTTAAACCCTGTGGCCTGGGAACATGAGAACGGTTGGATTTTGGAACACTGTGGCCTGGGAACATGACTGAGGTTTGATGTTGGAAACCTGTGGCTTGGCAACATGAATGAGGTTTCTTCCTGGAACCCTGTTCCCTGGGAATATGACTGAGGTTTGATTCTGGACACCTTTGTCCTGGGAACATGACTGTGGTTTGATTGTGGAACCATGGGTCCTTCAAACATGACTGAGGTTTGATTCTGGAACCATGTGTCCTGGGAATATGACTGAGGTTTGATTCTGGAAATCTGTGGCCTGGGAATTTGACTGAGGTTTGATGGCAGAAACCTGTGGACTGGCAACATGACTGAGGTTTGATTGTAGAACCCTGTGCCCTGGAAACATGACTGTGGCCTGGTATTGGAAACCCATGGCCTAGGAATTTGACATTGGTTGGATTCTGGAACCCTGTGGACTGGGAACATAACTGAGGCGTGATTCTGGAAAACTGTGGCCTTGGAATATGACTGAGGTTTGATTCTGGAAATCTGTTGCCTGTGAACTTGACTGAGGTTTAATGGCAGAAATCTGTGGACTGGCAACATGACTGAGGTTTGATTGTAGAACCCTGTGCCCTGGAAACATGACTGCGACCTGATATTTGAAACCCATGGCCTGGGAACTTGACATTGTTTTGATTCCGGAACCCTGTGGCCAGGAACAAGACTGAGGCGTGATTCTGGAATCCTGTGGCCTGGGAACATGACATCTGTTTAGATTGTGGAATACTGGGCCCTGGGAACCTGACTGAGGCTTGGTTCTGGAACCCTGTGGACTGGGAACATGACTGAGGTTTTATTCTGGAATCCTGTGGCCTGGGAACATGGCATCAGTGGATTCTTGAAACCTGTGGCCTGGGAACATGAGAACGGTTTGATTCTGGAACCCTGTGGCCTGGGAACATGTCTGAGGTTTGATGGTGGAAACCTGTGGCTTGGCAACATGAGTGAGGTTTGTTACTGGAACCCTCTTCCCTGGGAACATGACTGAGGTTTGATTCTGGACACCTTTGTCCTGGGAACATGACTGTGGTTTGATTGTGGAACCATGGGTCCTGCAAACATGACTGAGGTTTTATTCTGGAACCATGTGTCCTGGGAATATGACTGAGGTTTGATTCTGGAAATCTGTGGCCTGGGAACTTGACTGAGGTTTGATGGCAGAAACCTGTGGACTGGCAACATGACAGAGGTTTGATTGTAGAACCCTGTGGCCTGGAAATATGACTGTGGCCTGGTACTGGAAACCCATGGCCTGGGAAATTGACATTGGTTTGATTCTGAAACCCTGTGGCCTGGGAACATGACTGAGGCGTGATTCTGGAATCCTGTGGCCTGGGAACATGACATCTGTTTAGATTGTGGAATAATGTGCCCTGGGAATCTGACTGAGGCTTGGTTCTGGAACCCTGTGGACTGGGAACATGACTGAGGTTTGATTGTAGAACCCTGTGCCCTGGAAACATGACTGTGGCCTGGTACTGGAAACCCATGGCCTAGGAATTTGACATTGGTTTGATTCTGGAACCCTGTGGCCTGGGAACATGACTGAGGATTGATTCTGGAACCCTGTAGCCTGCGAACATAACTGAGGATTGTTTCTGGAACCCTGTGGCCTGGGAACATGACATCAGTGGATTCTGGAACCCTGTGGCCTGGGAACATGAGAACGGTTTAATTCTGGAACCCTGTGACCTGGGAACATGTCTGAGGTTTGATGGTGGAAACCTGTGGCTTGGCAACATGACTGAGGTTTGTTTCTGTAACCCTGTTCCCTGGGAACATGACTGACGTTTGATTCTGGACACCTTTGTCCTGGGACAATGACTGTGTTTTGATTGTGGAATCATGGGTCCTGCAAACATGACTGAGGTTTGATTCTGGAACCATGTGTCCTGGGAATATGACTGAGGTTTGATTCTGGAAATCTGTGGCCTGGAAACTTGACTGAGGTTTGATGGCAGAAACCTGTGGACTGGCAACATGACTGAGGTTTGATTGTAGAACCCTGTGCCCTGGAAACATGACTGTGGGCTGGTACTGGAAACCCATGGCCTAGGAATTTGACATTGGTTTGATTCTGGAACCCTGTGGCCTGGGAACATGACTGAGGCGTGATTCTGGAAAACTGTGGCCTGGGAATATGACTGAGGTTTGATTCTGGAAATCTGTGGCCTGGGAACTTGACTGAGGTTTGATGGCAGAAATCTGTGGACTGGCAACATGACTGAGGTTTGATTGTAGAACCCTGTGCCCTGGAAACATGAATGCGACCTGATATTTGAAACCCATGGCCTGGGAACTTGACATTGTTTTGATCCCGGAACCCTGTGGCCAGGAACAAGACTGAGGCGTGATTCTGGAATCCTGTGGCCTGGGAACATGACATCTGTTTAGATTGTGGAATACTGGGCCCTGGGAACCTGACTGAGGCTTGGTTCTGGAACCCTGTGGACTGGGAACATGACTGAGGATTTATTCTGGAATCCTGTGGCCTGGGAACATGACATCAGTGGATTCTTGAACCCTGTGGCCTGGGAACATGAGAACGGTTGGATTCTGGAACACTGTGGCCTGGGAACATGTCTGAGGTTTGATGGTGGAAACCTGTGGCTTGGCAACATGAATGAGGTTTGTTACTGGAACCCTGTTCCCTGGGAATATGACTGTGGTTTGATTCTGGACAACTTTGTCCTGGGAACATGACTGTGGTTTGACTGTGGAACCATGGGTCCTGCAAACATGACTGAGGTTTGATTCTGGAACCATGTGTCCTGGGAATATGACTGAGGTTTGATTCTGGAAATCTGTGGCCTGGGAACTTGACTGAGGTTTGATGGCAGAAACCTGTGGACTGGCAACATGACTGAGGTTTGATTGTAGAACCCTGTGCCGTGGAAACATGACTGTGGCCTGGTACTGGAAACCCATGGCCTAGGAATTTGACATTGGTTGGATTCTGGAACCCTGTGGCCTGGGAACATGACTGAGGCGTGATTCTGGAAAACTGTGGCCTGGGAATATGACTGAGGTTTGATTCTGGAAATCTGTGGCCTGGGAACTTGACTGAGGTTTGATGGCAGAAATCTGTGGACTGGCAACATGACTGAGGTTTGATTGTAGAACGCTGTGCCCTGGAAACATGACTGCGACCTGATATTTGAAACCCATGGCCTGGGAACTTGACATTGTTTTGATTCCGGAACCCTGTGGCCAGGAACAAGACTGAGGCGTGATTCTGGAATCCTGTGGCCTGGGAACATGACATCTGTTTAGATTGTGGAATACTGGGCCCTGGGAACCTGACTGAGGCTTGGTTCTGGAACCCTGTGGACTGGGAACATGACTGAGGTTTTATTCTGGAATCCTGTGGCCTGGGAACATGACATCAGTGGATTCTTGGAACCTGTGGCCTGGGAACATGAGAACGGTTTGATTCTGGAACCCTGTGGCCTGGGAACATGTCTGCGGTTTGATGGTGGAAACCTGTGGCTTGGCAACATGACTGAGGTTTGTTACTGGAACCCTCTTCCCTGGGAACATGACTGAGGTTTGATTCTGGACACCTTTGTCCTGGGAACATGACTGTGGTTTGATTGTGGAACCATGGGTCCTGCAAACATGACTGAGGTTTGATTCTGGAACCATGTGTCCTGGGAATATGACTGAGGTTTGATTCTGGAAATCTGTGGCCTGGGAAGTTGACTGAGGTTTGATTGTAGAACCCTGTGGCCTGGAAATATGACTGTGGCCTGGTACTGGAAACCCATGGCCTGGGAAATTGACCTTGGTTTGATTCTGAAACCCTGTGGGCTGGGAACATGATTGAGGCGTGATTCTGGAAACCTGTGGCCTGGGAACATGACATCTGTTTAGATTGTGGCATACTGTGCCCTGGGAACCGGACTGAAGGCTTGGTTCTGGAATTCTGTGGACAGGGAACAAGACTGAGGTTTGATTCTGGAACCCTGTGGCCTGGGAACATGACTGAGGATTGATTCTGGAACCCTGTAGCCTGCGAACATAACTGAGGATTGTTTCTGGAACCCTGTGGCCTGGGAACATGACATCAGTGGATTCTGGAACCCTGTGGCCTGGGAACATGAGAACGGTTTAATTCTGGAACCCTGTGACCTGGGAACATGTCTGAGGTTTGATGGTGGAAACCTGTGGCTTGGCAACATGACTGAGGTTTGTTTCTGGAACCCTGTTCCCTGGGAACATGACTGACGTTTGATTCTGGACACCTTTGTGCTGGGACAATGACTGTGTTTTGATTGTGGAATCATGGGTCCTGCAAACATGACTGAGGTTTGATTCTGGAACCATGTGTCCTGGGAATATGACTGAGGTTTGATTCTGGAAATCTGTGGCCTGGGACCTTGACAGAGGTTTGATGGCAGAAACCTGGGGACTGGCAACATGACTGAGGTTTGATTGTAGAACCCTGTGCCCTGGAAAGATGACTGTGGTCTGGTACTAGAAACCCATGGCCTACGAATTTGACATTGGTTTGTTTCTGGAACCCTGTGACCTGGGAACATGACTGAGGTTTGATTCTGGAAAACTGTGCTCAGGGACTTGACTGAGGTTTGATAGCAGAAATCTGTGGACTGGAAACATTACTGAGGCTTGATTGTAGAACCCTGTGCCCTGGAATCATGACTGCGACCTGATACTTGAAACCCATGGCCTGGGAACTTGACATTGGTTTGATTCTGGAACCCTGTGGCCAGGAACAAGACTGAGGCGTGATTCTGGAATCCTGTGGCCTGGGGACATGACATCTGTTTAGATTGTGGAATACTGGGCCCTGGGAACCTGACTGAGGCTTGGTTCTGGAACCCTGTGGACTGGGAACATGACTGAGGATTTATTCTGGAATCCTGTGGCCTGGGAACATGACATCAGTGGATTCTTCAACCCTGTGGCCTGGGAACATGAGAACGGTTTGATTCTGGAACCCTGTGGCCTGGGAACATGTCTGAGGTTTGATGTTGGAAACCTGTGGCTTGGCAACATGACTGAGGTTTGTTACTGGAACCCTCTTCCCTGGGAACATGACTGAGGTTTGATTCTGGACACCTTTGTCCTGGGAACATGACTGTGGTTTGATTGTGGAACCATGGGTCCTGCAAACATGACTGAGGTTTGATTCTGGAACCATGTGTCCTGGGAATATGACTGAGGTTTGATTCTGGAAATCTGTGGCCTGGGAAGTTGACTGAGGTTTGATGGCAGAAACCTGTGGACTGGCAACATGACAGAGGTTTGATTGTAGAACCCTGTGGCCTGGAAATATGACTGTGGCCTGGTATTGGAAACCCATGGCCTGGGAAATTGACATTGGTTTGATTCTGAAACCCTGTGGCCTGGGAACATGACTGAGGCGTGATTCTGGAATCCTGTGGCCTGGGAACATGACATCTGTTTAGATTGTGGAATAATGTGCCCTGGGAATCTGACTGAGGCTTGGTTCTGGAACCCTGTGGACTGGGAACATGACTGAGGTTTGATTGTAGAACCCTGTGCCCTGGAAACATGACTGTGGCCTTGTACTGGAAACCCATGGCCTAGGAATTTGACATTGGTTTGATTCTGGAACCCTGTGGCCTGGGAACATGACTGAGGATTGATTCTGGAACCCTGTAGCCTGCGAACATAACTGAGGATTGTTTCTGGAACCCTGTGGCCTGGGAACATGACATCAGTGGATTCTGGAACCCTGTGGCCTGGGAACATGAGAACGGTTTAATTCTGGATCCCTGTGACCTGGGAACATGTCTGAGGTTTGATGGTGGAAACCTGTGGCTTGGCAACATGAATGAGGTTTGTTACTGGAACCCTGTTCCCTGGGAATATGACTGAGGTTTGATTCTGGACAACTTTGTCCTGGGAACATGACTGTGGTTTGACTGTGGAACCATGGGTCCTGCAAACATGACTGAGGTTTGATTCTGGAACCATGTGTCCTGGGAAAATGACTGAGGTTTGATTCTGGAAATCTGTGGCCTGGGAACTTGACTGAGGTTTGATGGCAGAAACCTGTGGACTGGCAACATGACTGAGGTTTGATTGTAGAACCCTGTGCCCTGGAAACATGACTGTGGTCTGGTACTGGAAACCCATGGCCTAGGAATTTGACATTGGTTTGATTCTGGAACCCTGTGGCCTGGGAAAATGACTGAGGCGTGATTCTGGAAAACTGTGGCCTGGGAATATGACTGAGGTTTGATTCTGGAAATCTGTGGCCTGGGAACTTGACTGAGGTTTGATGGCAGAAATCTGTGGACTGGCAACATGACTGAGGTTTGATTGTAGAACCCTGTGCCCTGGAAACATGACTGCGACCTGATATATGAAACCCATGGCCTGGGAACTTGACATTGTTTTGATTCCGGAACCCTGTGGCCAGGAACAAGACTGAGGCGTGATTCTGGAATCCTGTGGCCTGGGAACATGACATCTGTTTAGATTGTGGAATACTGGGCCCTGGGAACCTGACTGAGGCTTGGTTCTGGAACCCTGTGGACTGGGAACATGACTGAGGTTTTATTCTGGAATCCTGTGGCCTGGGAACATGACATCAGTGGATTCTTGAAACCTGTGGCCTGGGAACATGAGAACGGTTTGATTCTGGAACCCTGTGGCCTGGGAACATGTCTGAGGTTTGATGGTGGAAACCTGTGGCTTGGCAACATGACTGAGGTTTGTTACTGGAACCCTCTTCCCTGGGAACATGACTGAGGTTTGATTCTGGACACCTTTGTCCTGGGAACATGACTGTGGTTTGATTGTGGAACCATGGGTCCTGCAAACATGACTGAGGTTTGATTCTGGAACCATGTGTCCTGGGAATATGACTGAGGTTTGATTCTGGAAATCTGTGGCCTGGGAAGTTGACTGAGGTTTGATGGCAGAAACCTGTGGACTGGCAACATGACAGAGGTTTGATTGTAGAACCCTGTGGCCTGGAAATATGACTGTGGCCTGGTACTGGAAACCCATGGCCTGGGAAATTGACATTGGTTTGATTCTGAAACCCTGTGGCCTGGGAACATGACTGAGGCGTGATTCTGGAATCCTGTGGCCTGGGAACATGACATCTGTTTAGATTGTGGAATAATGTGCCCTGGGAATCTGACTGAGGCTTGGTTCTGGAACCCTGTGGACTGGGAACATGACTGAGGTTTGATTGTAGAACCCTGTGCCCTGGAAACATGACTGTGGCCTTGTACTGGAAACCCATGGCCTAGGAATTTGACATTGGTTTGATTCTGGAACCCTGTGGCCTGGGAACATGACTGAGGATTGATTCTGGAACCCTGTAGCCTGCGAACATAACTGAGGATTGTTTCTGGAACCCTGTGGCCTGGGAACATGACATCAGTGGATTCTGGAACCCTGTGGCCTGGGAACATGAGAACGGTTTAATTCTGGATCCCTGTGACCTGGGAACATGTCTGAGGTTTGATGGTGGAAACCTGTGGCTTGGCAACATGACTGAGGTTTGTTTCTGGAACCCTGTTCCCTGGGAACATGACTGACGTTTGATTCTGGACACCTTTGTGCTGGGACAATGACTGTGTTTTGATTGTGGAATCATGGGTCCTGCAAACATGACTTAGGTTTGATTCTGGAACCATGTGTCCTGGGAATATGACTGAGGTTTGATTCTGGAAATCTGTGGCCTGGAAACTTGACTGAGGTTTGATGGCAGAAACCTGTGGACTGGCAACATGACTGAGGTTTGATTGTAGAACCCTGTGCCCTGGAAACATGACTGTGGGCTGGTACTTGAAACCCATGGCCTAGGAATTTGACATTGGTTGGATTCTGGAACCCTGTGGCCTGGGAACATGACTGAGGCGTGATTCTGGAAAACTGTGGCCTGGGAATATGACTGAGGTTTGATTCTGGAAATCTGTGGCCTGGGAACTTGACTGAGGTTTGATGGCAGAAATCTGTGGACTGGCAACATGACTGAGGTTTGATTGTAGAACCCTGTGCCCTGGAAACATGAATGCGACCTGATATTTGAAACCCATGGTCTGGGAACTTGACATTGTCTTGATTCCGGAACCCTGTGGCCAGGAACAAGACTGAGGCGTGATTCTGGAATCCTGTGGCCTGGGAACATGACATCTGTTTAGATTGTGGAATACTGGGCCCTGGGAACCTGACTGAGGCTTGGTTCTGGAACCCTGTGGACTGGGAACATGACTGAGGATTTATTCTGGAATCCTGTGGCCCGGGAACATGACATCAGTGGATTCTTGAACCCTGTGGCCTGGGAACATGAGAACGGTTGGATTCTGGAACACTGTGGCCTGGGAACATGTCTGAGGTTTGATGGTGGAAACCTGTGGCTTGGCAACATGAATGAGGTTTGTTACTGGAACCCTGTTCCCTGGGAATATGACTGAGGTTTGATTCTGGACACCTTTGTCCTGGGAACATGACTGTGGTTTGATTGTGGAACCATGGGTCCTGCAAACATGACTGAGGTTTGATTCTGGAACCATGTGTCCTGGGAATATGACTGAGGTTTGATTCTGGAAATCTGTGGCCTGGGAACTTGACTGAGGTTTGATGGCAGAAACCTGTGGACTGGCAACATGACTGAGGTTTGATTGTAGAACCCTGTGCCATGGAAACATGACTGTGGCCTGGTATTGGAAACCCATGGCCTAGGAATTTGACATTGGTTGGATTCTGGAACCCTGTGGCCTGGGAACATAACTGAGGCGTGATTCTGGAAAACTGTGGCCTTGGAATATGACTGAGGTTTGATTCTGGAAATCTGTGGCCTGTGAACTTGACTGAGGTTTAATGGCAGAAATCTGTGGACTGGCAACATGACTGAGGTTTGATTGTAGAACCCTGTGCCCTGGAAACATGACTGCGACCTGATATTTGAAACCCATGGCCTGGGAACTTGACATTGTTTTGATTCCGGAACCCTGTGGCCAGGAACAAGACTGAGGCGTGATTCTGGAATCCTGTGGCCTGGGAACATGACATCTGTTTAGATTGTGGAATACTGGGCCCTGGGAACCTGACTGAGGCTTGGTTCTGGAACCCTGTGGACTGGGAACATGACTGAGGTTTTATTCTGGAATCCTGTGGCCTGGGAACATGACATCAGTGGATTCTTGAAACCTGTGGCCTGGGAACATGAGAACGGTTTGATTCTGGAACCCTGTGGCCTGGGAACATGTCTGAGGTTTGATGGTGGAAACCTGTGGCTTGGCAACATGACTGAGGTTTGTTACTGGAACCCTCTTCCCTGGGAACATGACTGAGGTTTGATTCTGGACACCTTTGTCCTGGGAACATGACTGTGGTTTGATTGTGGAACCATGGGTCCTGCAAACATGACTGAGGTTTTATTCTGGAACCATGTGTCCTGGGAATATGACTGAGGTTTGATTCTGGAAATCTGTGGCCTGGGAACTTGACTGAGGTTTGATGGCAGAAACCTGTGGACTGGCAACATGACAGAGGTTTGATTGTAGAACCCTGTGGCCTGGAAATATGACTGTGGCCTGGTACTGGAAACCCATGGCCTGGGAAATTGACATTGGTTTGATTCTGAAACCCTGTGGCCTGGGAACATGACTGAGGCGTGATTCTGGAATCCTGTGGCCTGGGAACATGACATCTGTTTAGATTGTGGAATAATGTGCCCTGGGAATCTGACTGAGGCTTGGTTCTGGAACCCTGTGGACTGGGAACATGACTGAGGTTTGATTGTAGAACCCTGTGCCCTGGAAACATGACTGTGGCCTGGTACTGGAAACCCATGGCCTAGGAATTTGACATTGGTTTGATTCTGGAACCCTGTGGCCTGGGAACATGACTGAGGATTGATTCTGGAACCCTGTAGCCTGCGAACATAACTGAGGATTGTTTCTGGAACCCTGTGGCCTGGGAACATGACATCAGTGGATTCTGGAACCCTGTGGCCTGGGAACATGAGAACGGTTTAATTCTGGAACCCTGTGACCTGGGAACATGTCTGAGGTTTGATGGTGGAAACCTGTGGCTTGGCAACATGACTGAGGTTTGTTTCTGGAACCCTGTTCCCTGGGAACATGACTGACGTTTGATTCTGGACACCTTTGTCCTGGGACAATGACTGTGTTTTGATTGTGGAATCATGGGTCCTGCAAACATGACTGAGGTTTGATTCTGGAACCATGTGTCCTGGGAATATGACTGAGGTTTGATTCTGGAAATCTGTGGCCTGGAAACTTGACTGAGGTTTGATGGCAGAAACCTGTGGACTGGCAACATGACTGAGGTTTGATTGTAGAACCCTGTGCCCTGGAAACATGACTGTGGGCTGGTACTGGAAACCCATGGCCTAGGAATTTGACATTGGTTTGATTCTGGAACCCTGTGGCCTGGGAACATGACTGAGGCGTGATTCTGGAAAACTGTGGCCTGGGAATATGACTGAGGTTTGATTCTGGAAATCTGTGGCCTGGGAACTTGACTGAGGTTTGATGGCAGAAATCTGTGGACTGGCAACATGACTGAGGTTTGATTGTAGAACCCTGTGCCCTGGAAACATGAATGCGACCTGATATTTGAAACCCATGGCCTGGGAACTTGACATTGTTTTGATCCCGGAACCCTGTGGCCAGGAACAAGACTGAGGCGTGATTCTGGAATCCTGTGGCCTGGGAACATGACATCTGTTTAGATTGTGGAATACTGGGCCCTGGGAACCTGACTGAGGCTTGGTTCTGGAACCCTGTGGACTGGGAACATGACTGAGGATTTATTCTGGAATCCTGTGGCCTGGGAACATGACATCAGTGGATTCTTGAACCCTGTGGCCTGGGAACATGAGAACGGTTGGATTCTGGAACACTGTGGCCTGGGAACATGTCTGAGGTTTGATGGTGGAAACCTGTGGCTTGGCAACATGAATGAGGTTTGTTACTGGAACCCTGTTCCCTGGGAATATGACTGTGGTTTGATTCTGGACAACTTTGTCCTGGGAACATGACTGTGGTTTGACTGTGGAACCATGGGTCCTGCAAACATGACTGAGGTTTGATTCTGGAACCATGTGTCCTGGGAATATGACTGAGGTTTGATTCTGGAAATCTGTGGCCTGGGAACTTGACTGAGGTTTGATGGCAGAAACCTGTGGACTGGCAACATGACTGAGGTTTGATTGTAGAACCCTGTGCCGTGGAAACATGACTGTGGCCTGGTACTGGAAACCCATGGCCTAGGAATTTGACATTGGTTGGATTCTGGAACCCTGTGGCCTGGGAACATGACTGAGGCGTGATTCTGGAAAACTGTGGCCTGGGAATATGACTGAGGTTTGATTCTGGAAATCTGTGGCCTGGGAACTTGACTGAGGTTTGATGGCAGAAATCTGTGGACTGGCAACATGACTGAGGTTTGATTGTAGAACCCTGTGCCCTGGAAACATGACTGCGACCTGATATTTGAAACCCATGGCCTGGGAACTTTACATTGTTTTGATTCCGGAACCCTGTGGCCAGGAACAAGACTGAGGCGTGATTCTGGAATCCTGTGGCCTGGGAACATGACATCTGTTTAGATTGTGGAATACTGGGCCCTGGGAACCTGACTGAGGCTTGGTTCTGGAACCCTGTGGACTGGGAACATGACTGAGGTTTTATTCTGGAATCCTGTGGCCTGGGAACATGACATCAGTGGATTCTTGGAACCTGTGGCCTGGGAACATGAGAACGGTTTGATTCTGGAACCCTGTGGCCTGGGAACATGTCTGCGGTTTGATGGTGGAAACCTGTGGCTTGGCAACATGACTGAGGTTTGTTACTGGAACCCTCTTCCCTGGGAACATGACTGAGGTTTGATTCTGGACACCTTTGTCCTGGGAACATGACTGTGGTTTGATTGTGGAACCATGGGTCCTGCAAACATGACTGAGGTTTGATTCTGGAACCATGTGTCCTGGGAATATGACTGAGGTTTGATTCTGGAAATCTGTGGCCTGGGAAGTTGACTGAGGTTTGATTGTAGAACCCTGTGGCCTGGAAATATGACTGTGGCCTGGTACTGGAAACCCATGGCCTGGGAAATTGACCTTGGTTTGATTCTGAAACCCTGTGGGCTGGGAACATGATTGAGGCGTGATTCTGGAAACCTGTGGCCTGGGAACATGACATCTGTTTAGATTGTGGCATACTGTGCCCTGGGAACCGGACTGAAGGCTTGGTTCTGGAATTCTGTGGACAGGGAACAAGACTGAGGTTTGATTCTGGAACCCTGTGGCCTGGGAACATGACTGAGGATTGATTCTGGAACCCTGTAGCCTGCGAACATAACTGAGGATTGTTTCTGGAACCCTGTGGCCTGGGAACATGACATCAGTGGATTCTGGAACCCTGTGGCCTGGGAACATGAGAACGGTTTAATTCTGGAACCCTGTGACCTGGGAACGTGTCTGAGGTTTGATGGTGGAAACCTGTGGCTTGGCAACATGACTGAGGTTTGTTTCTGGAACCCTGTTCCCTGGGAACATGACTGACGTTTGATTCTGGACACCTTTGTGCTGGGACAATGACTGTGTTTTGATTGTGGAATCATGGGTCCTGCAAACATGACTGAGGTTTGATTCTGGAACCATGTGTCCTGGGAATATGACTGAGGTTTGATTCTGGAAATCTGTGGCCTGGGACCTTGACAGAGGTTTGATGGCAGAAACCTGGGGACTGGCAACATGACTGAGGTTTGATTGTAGAACCCTGTGCCCTGGAAAGATGACTGTGGTCTGGTACTAGAAACCCATGGCCTACGAATTTGACATTGGTTTGTTTCTGGAACCCTGTGACCTGGGAACATGACTGAGGTTTGATTCTGGAAAACTGTGCTCAGGGACTTGACTGAGGTTTGATAGCAGAAATCTGTGGACTGGAAACATTACTGAGGCTTGATTGTAGAACCCTGTGCCCTGGAATCATGACTGCGACCTGATACTTGAAACCCATGGCCTGGGAACTTGACATTGGTTTGATTCTGGAACCCTGTGGCCAGGAACAAGACTGAGGCGTGATTCTGGAATCCTGTGGCCTGGGGACATGACATCTGTTTAGATTGTGGAATACTGGGCCCTGGGAACCTGACTGAGGCTTGGTTCTGGAACCCTGTGGACTGGGAACATGACTGAGGATTTATTCTGGAATCCTGTGGCCTGGGAACATGACATCAGTGGATTCTTCAACCCTGTGGCCTGGGAACATGAGAACGGTTTGATTCTGGAACCCTGTGGCCTGGGAACATGTCTGAGGTTTGATGTTGGAAACCTGTGGCTTGGCAACATGACTGAGGTTTGTTACTGGAACCCTCTTCCCTGGGAACATGACTGAGGTTTGATTCTGGACACCTTTGTCCTGGGAACATGACTGTGGTTTGATTGTGGAACCATGGGTCCTGCAAACATGACTGAGGTTTGATTCTGGAACCATGTGTCCTGGGAATATGACTGAGGTTTGATTCTGGAAATCTGTGGCCTGGGAAGTTGACTGAGGTTTGATGGCAGAAACCTGTGGACTGGCAACATGACAGAGGTTTGATTGTAGAACCCTGTGGCCTGGAAATATGACTGTGGCCTGGTATTGGAAACCCATGGCCTGGGAAATTGACATTGGTTTGATTCTGAAACCCTGTGGCCTGGGAACATGACTGAGGCGTGATTCTGGAATCCTGTGGCCTGGGAACATGACATCTGTTTAGATTGTGGAATAATGTGCCCTGGGAATCTGACTGAGGCTTGGTTCTGGAACCCTGTGGACTGGGAACATGACTGAGGTTTGATTGTAGAACCCTGTGCCCTGGAAACATGACTGTGGCCTTGTACTGGAAACCCATGGCCTAGGAATTTGACATTGGTTTGATTCTGGAACCCTGTGGCCTGGGAACATGACTGAGGATTGATTCTGGAACCCTGTAGCCTGCCAACATAACTGAGGATTGTTTCTGGAACCCTGTGGCCTGGGAACATGACATCAGTGGATTCTGGAACCCTGTGGCCTGGGAACATGAGAACGGTTTAATTCTGGATCCCTGTGACCTGGGAACATGTCTGAGGTTTGATGGTGGAAACCTGTGGCTTGGCAACATGAATGAGGTTTGTTAGTGGAACCCTGTTCCCTGGGAATATGACTGAGGTTTGATTCTGGACAACTTTGTCCTGGGAACATGACTGTGGTTTGACTGTGGAACCATGGGTCCTGCAAACATGACTGAGGTTTGATTCTGGAACCATGTGTCCTGGGAAAATGACTGAGGTTTGATTCTGGAAATCTGTGGCCTGGGAACTTGACTGAGGTTTGATGGCAGAAACCTGTGGACTGGCAACATGACTGAGGTTTGATTGTAGAACCCTGTGCCCTGGAAACATGACTGTGGTCTGGTACTGGAAACCCATGGCCTAGGAATTTGACATTGGTTTGATTCTGGAACCCTGTGGCCTGGGAAAATGACTGAGGCGTGATTCTGGAAAACTGTGGCCTGGGAATATGACTGAGGTTTGATTCTGGAAATCTGTGGCCTGGGAACTTGACTGAGGTTTGATGGCAGAAATCTGTGGACTGGCAACATGACTGAGGTTTGATTGTAGAACCCTGTGCCCTGGAAACATGACTGCGACCTGATATATGAAACCCATGGCCTGGGAACTTGACATTGTTTTGATTCCGGAACCCTGTGGCCAGGAACAAGACTGAGGCGTGATTCTGGAATCCTGTGGCCTGGGAACATGACATCTGTTTAGATTGTGGAATACTGGGCCCTGGGAACCTGACTGAGGCTTGGTTCTGGAACCCTGTGGACTGGGAACATGACTGAGGTTTTATTCTGGAATCCTGTGGCCTGGGAACATGACATCAGTGGATTCTTGAAACCTGTGGCCTGGGAACATGAGAACGGTTTGATTCTGGAACCCTGTGGCCTGGGAACATGTCTGAGGTTTGATGGTGGAAACCTGTGGCTTGGCAACATGACTGAGGTTTGTTACTGGAACCCTCTTCCCTGGGAACATGACTGAGGTTTGATTCTGGACACCTTTGTCCTGGGAACATGACTGTGGTTTGATTGTGGAACCATGGGTCCTGCAAACATGACTGAGGTTTGATTCTGGAACCATGTGTCCTGGGAATATGACTGAGGTTTGATTCTGGAAATCTGTGGCCTGGGAAGTTGACTGAGGTTTGATGGCAGAAACCTGTGGACTGGCAACATGACAGAGGTTTGATTGTAGAACCCTGTGGCCTGGAAATATGACTGTGGCCTGGTACTGGAAACCCATGGCCTGGGAAATTGACATTGGTTTGATTCTGAAACCCTGTGGCCTGGGAACATGACTGAGGCGTGATTCTGGAATCCTGTGGCCTGGGAACATGACATCTGTTTAGATTGTGGAATAATGTGCCCTGGGAATCTGACTGAGGCTTGGTTCTGGAACCCTGTGGACTGGGAACATGACTGAGGTTTGATTGTAGAACCCTGTGCCCTGGAAACATGACTGTGGCCTTGTACTGGAAACCCATGGCCTAGGAATTTGACATTGGTTTGATTCTGGAACCCTGTGGCCTGGGAACATGACTGAGGATTGATTCTGGAACCCTGTAGCCTGCGAACATAACTGAGGATTGTTTCTGGAACCCTGTGGCCTGGGAACATGACATCAGTGGATTCTGGAACCCTGTGGCCTGGGAACATGAGAACGGTTTAATTCTGGATCCCTGTGACCTGGGAACATGTCTGAGGTTTGATGGTGGAAACCTGTGGCTTGGCAACATGACTGAGGTTTGTTTCTGGAACCCTGTTCCCTGGGAACATGACTGACGTTTGATTCTGGACACCTTTGTGCTGGGACAATGACTGTGTTTTGATTGTGGAATCATGGGTCCTGCAAACATGACTTAGGTTTGATTCTGGAACCATGTGTCCTGGGAATATGACTGAGGTTTGATTCTGGAAATCTGTGGCCTGGAAACTTGACTGAGGTTTGATGGCAGAAACCTGTGGACTGGCAACATGACTGAGGTTTGATTGTAGAACCCTGTGCCCTGGAAACATGACTGTGGGCTGGTACTTGAAACCCATGGCCTAGGAATTTGACATTGGTTGGATTCTGGAACCCTGTGGCCTGGGAACATGACTGAGGCGTGATTCTGGAAAACTGTGGCCTGGGAATATGACTGAGGTTTGATTCTGGAAATCTGTGGCCTGGGAACTTGACTGAGGTTTGATGGCAGAAATCTGTGGACTGGCAACATGACTGAGGTTTGATTGTAGAACCCTGTGCCCTGGAAACATGAATGCGACCTGATATTTGAAACCCATGGTCTGGGAACTTGACATTGTCTTGATTCCGGAACCCTGTGGCCAGGAACAAGACTGAGGCGTGATTCTGGAATCCTGTGGCCTGGGAACATGACATCTGTTTAGATTGTGGAATACTGGGCCCTGGGAACCTGACTGAGGCTTGGTTCTGGAACCCTGTGGACTGGGAACATGACTGAGGATTTATTCTGGAATCCTGTGGCCCGGGAACATGACATCAGTGGATTCTTGAACCCTGTGGCCTGGGAACATGAGAACGGTTGGATTCTGGAACACTGTGGCCTGGGAACATGTCTGAGGTTTGATGGTGGAAACCTGTGGCTTGGCAACATGAATGAGGTTTGTTACTGGAACCCTGTTCCCTGGGAATATGACTGAGGTTTGATTCTGGACACCTTTGTCCTGGGAACATGACTGTGGTTTGATTGTGTAACCATGGGTCCTGCAAACATGACTGAGGTTTGATTCTGGAACCATGTGTCCTGGGAATATGACTGAGGTTTGATTCTGGAAATCTGTGGCCTGGGAACTTGACTGAGGTTTGATGGCAGAAACCTGTGGACTGGCAACATGACTGAGGTTTGATTGTAGAACCCTGTGCCATGGAAACATGACTGTGGCCTGGTACTGGAAACCCATGGCCTAGGAATTTGACATTGGTTGGATTCTGGAACCCTGTGGCCTGGGAACATGACTGAGGCGTGATTCTGGAAAACTGTGGCCTGGGAATATGACTGAGGTTTGATTCTGGAAATCTGTGGCCTGGGAACTTGACTGAGGTTTGATTGTAGAACCCTGTGGCCTGGAAATATGACTGTGGCCTGGTACTGGAAACCCATGGCCTGGGAAATTGACATTGGTTTGATTCTGAAACCCTGTGGCCTGGGAACATGATTGAGGCGTGATTCTGGAAACCTGTGGCCTGGGAACATGACATCTGTTTAGATTGTGGCATACTGTGCCCTGGGAACCGGACTGAAGGCTTGGTTCTGGAATTCTGTGGACACGGAACAAGACTGAGGTTTGATTCTGGAACCATGTGGCCTGGGAATATGACTGATGTTAGATCGTGGAATTCTGTGGCCTGGGAACATGACATCGGTTTGGATTCTGGTACCCTGTTGCCTGGGAACATGAAATCGGTTTGATTGTGGAAACCTGTGGTCTGGGAATATGACTGAGATTTGATGGTGGTACCCTCTGGCCTGGCAACATGACTGAGGTTTGATTCTGGATCCCTGTGGCCTGGGAACATGACTGAGGCTTGATTCTGGAACCCTGTGGCATGGGAATATGTCTGAGTTTTGATGGTGGAAAACTGTGGCTTGGCAAAATGACTGAGGTTTGTTACTGGAACCCTGTTCCCTGGGAACATGACTGAGGTTTGATTCTGGACACCTTTGTCTAGGGAACATGACTGTGGTTTGATTGTGGAACCGTGGGTCCTGCAAACATGACTGAGGTATTTTTTCTGGAACCATGTGTCCTGGGAATATGACTGAGGTTTGATTCTGGAAATCTGTGGCCTGGGAAATTGACTGAAGTTTGATGGCAGAAACCTGTGGACTGGCAACATGACAGAGGTTTGATTGTTGAACCCTGTGGCCTGGAAACATGACTGTGGCCTGGTACTGGAAACCCATGGCCTAGGAATTTGACATTGGTTTGTTTCTGGAACCCTCTGGCCTGGGAACATGACGGAGGTTTGATTCTGGAACCCTGTAGGCTTTGAACATAACTGAGGATTGTTTCTGGAACCCTGTGGCCTGGGAACATGACATCAGTGGATTCTGGCACCCTGTGGCCTGAGAACATGAGAACGGTTTAATTCTGGAACCCTGTGAACTGGGAATATGTCTGAGGTTTGATGGTGGAAACCTGTGGCTTGGCAACATGACGGAGGTTTGTTTCTGGAACCCTGTTCCCTGGGAACATGACTGAGGTTTGATTCTGGAAACCTTTGTGCTGGGAACATGACTGTGTTTTGATTGTGGAATCATGGGTCCTGCAAACATGACTTAGGTTTGATTCTGGAACCATGTGTCCTGGGAATATGACTGAGGTTTGATTCTGGAAATCTGTGGCCTGGGAACTTGACAGAGGTTTGATGGCAGAAACCTGGGGACTGGCAACATGACTGAGGTTTGATTGTAGAACCCTGTGCCCTGGAAACATGACTGTGGGCTGGTACTGGAAACCCATGGCCTAGGAATTTGACATTGGTTTGTTTCTGGAACCCTGTGACCTGGGAACATGACTGAGGTTTGATTCTGGAAAACTGTGGTCGGGGACTTGACTGAGGTTTGATGGCAGAAATCTGTGGACTGGAAACATTACTGAGGTTTGATGGTAGAACCCTGTGCCCTGGAAACATGACTGCGACCTGATACTTGAAACCCATGGCCTGGGAACTTGACATTGGTTTGATTCTGGAACCCTGTGGCCAGGAACAAGACTGAGGCGTGATTCTGGAATCCTGTGGCCTGGGAACATGACATCTGTTTAGATTGTGGAATACTGGGCCCTGGGAACCTGACTGAGGCTTGGTTCTGGAACCCTGTGGACTGGGAACATGACTGAGGATTTATTCTGGAATCCTGTGGCCTGGGAACATGACATCAGTGGATTCTTAAACCCTGTGGCCTGGGAACATGAGAACGGTTGGATTTTGGAACACTGTGGCCTGGGAACATGACTGAGGTTTGATGTTGGAAACCTGTGGCTTGGCAACATGAATGAGGTTTCTTCCTGGAACCCTGTTCCCTGGGAATATGACTGAGGTTTGATTCTGGACACCTTTGTCCTGGGAACATGACTGTGGTTTGATTGTGGAACCATGGGTCCTTCAAACATGACTGAGGTTTGATTCTGGAACCATGTGTCCTGGGAATATGACTGAGGTTTGATTCTGGAAATCTGTGGCCTGGGAATTTGACTGAGGTTTGATGGCAGAAACCTGTGGACTGGCAACATGACTGAGGTTTGATTGTAGAACCCTGTGCCCTGGAAACATGACTGTGGCCTGGTATTGGAAACCCATGGCCTAGGAATTTGACATTGGTTGGATTCTGGAACCCTGTGGCCTGGGAACATAACTGAGGCGTGATTCTGGAAAACTGTGGCCTTGGAATATGACTGAGGTTTGATTCTGGAAATCTGTGGCCTGTGAACTTGACTGAGGTTTAATGGCAGAAATCTGTGGACTGGCAACATGACTGAGGTTTGATTGTAGAACCCTGTGCCCTGGAAACATGACTGCGACCTGATATTTGAAACCCATGGCCTGGGAACTTGACATTGTTTTGATTCCGGAACCCTGTGGCCAGGAACAAGACTGAGGCGTGATTCTGGAATCCTGTGGCCTGGGAACATGACATCTGTTTAGATTGTGGAATACTGGGCCCTGGGAACCTGACTGAGGCTTGGTTCTGGAACCCTGTGGACTGGGAACATGACTGAGGTTTTATTCTGGAATCCTGTGGCCTGGGAACATGACATCAGTGGATTCTTGAAACCTGTGGCCTGGGAACATGAGAACGGTTTGATTCTGGAACCCTGTGGCCTGGGAACATGTCTGAGGTTTGATGGTGGAAACCTGTGGCTTGGCAACATGACTGAGGTTTGTTACTGGAACCCTCTTCCCTGGGAACATGACTGAGGTTTGATTCTGGACACCTTTGTCCTGGGAACATGACTGTGGTTTGATTGTGGAACCATGGGTCCTGCAAACATGACTGAGGTTTTATTCTGGAACCATGTGTCCTGGGAATATGACTGAGGTTTGATTCTGGAAATCTGTGGCCTGGGAACTTGACTGAGGTTTGATGGCAGAAACCTGTGGACTGGCAACATGACAGAGGTTTGATTGTAGAACCCTGTGGCCTGGAAATATGACTGTGGCCTGGTACTGGAAACCCATGGCCTGGGAAATTGACATTGGTTTGATTCTGAAACCCTGTGGCCTGGGAACATGACTGAGGCGTGATTCTGGAATCCTGTGGCCTGGGAACATGACATCTGTTTAGATTGTGGAATAATGTGCCCTGGGAATCTGACTGAGGCTTGGTTCTGGAACCCTGTGGACTGGGAACATGACTGAGGTTTGATTGTAGAACCCTGTGCCCTGGAAACATGACTGTGGCCTGGTACTGGAAACCCATGGCCTAGGAATTTGACATTGGTTTGATTCTGGAACCCTGTGGCCTGGGAACATGACTGAGGATTGATTCTGGAACCCTGTAGCCTGCGAACATAACTGAGGATTGTTTCTGGAACCCTGTGGCCTGGGAACATGACATCAGTGGATTCTGGAACCCTGTGGCCTGGGAACATGAGAACGGTTTAATTCTGGAACCCTGTGACCTGGGAACATGTCTGAGGTTTGATGGTGGAAACCTGTGGCTTGGCAACATGACTGAGGTTTGTTTCTGTAACCCTGTTCCCTGGGAACATGACTGACGTTTGATTCTGGACACCTTTGTCCTGGGACAATGACTGTGTTTTGATTGTGGAATCATGGGTCCTGCAAACATGACTGAGGTTTGATTCTGGAACCATGTGTCCTGGGAATATGACTGAGGTTTGATTCTGGAAATCTGTGGCCTGGAAACTTGACTGAGGTTTGATGGCAGAAACCTGTGGACTGGCAACATGACTGAGGTTTGATTGTAGAACCCTGTGCCCTGGAAACATGACTGTGGGCTGGTACTGGAAACCCATGGCCTAGGAATTTGACATTGGTTTGATTCTGGAACCCTGTGGCCTGGGAACATGACTGAGGCGTGATTCTGGAAAACTGTGGCCTGGGAATATGACTGAGGTTTGATTCTGGAAATCTGTGGCCTGGGAACTTGACTGAGGTTTGATGGCAGAAATCTGTGGACTGGCAACATGACTGAGGTTTGATTGTAGAACCCTGTGCCCTGGAAACATGAATGCGACCTGATATTTGAAACCCATGGCCTGGGAACTTGACATTGTTTTGATCCCGGAACCCTGTGGCCAGGAACAAGACTGAGGCGTGATTCTGGAATCCTGTGGCCTGGGAACATGACATCTGTTTAGATTGTGGAATACTGGGCCCTGGGAACCTGACTGAGGCTTGGTTCTGGAACCCTGTGGACTGGGAACATGACTGAGGATTTATTCTGGAATCCTGTGGCCTGGGAACATGACATCAGTGGATTCTTGAACCCTGTGGCCTGGGAACATGAGAACGGTTGGATTCTGGAACACTGTGGCCTGGGAACATGTCTGAGGTTTGATGGTGGAAACCTGTGGCTTGGCAACATGAATGAGGTTTGTTACTGGAACCCTGTTCCCTGGGAATATGACTGAGGTTTGATTCTGGACAACTTTGTCCTGGGAACATGACTGTGGTTTGACTGTGGAACCATGGGTCCTGCAAACATGACTGAGGTTTGATTCTGGAACCATGTGTCCTGGGAATATGACTGAGGTTTGATTCTGGAAATCTGTGGCCTGGGAACTTGACTGAGGTTTGATGGCAGAAACCTGTGGACTGGCAACATGACTGAGGTTTGATTGTAGAACCCTGTGCCGTGGAAACATGACTGTGGCCTGGTACTGGAAACCCATGGCCTAGGAATTTGACATTGGTTGGATTCTGGAACCCTGTGGCCTGGGAACATGACTGAGGCGTGATTCTGGAAAACTGTGGCCTGGGAATATGACTGAGGTTTGATTCTGGAAATCTGTGGCCTGGGAACTTGACTGAGGTTTGATGGCAGAAATCTGTGGACTGGCAACATGACTGAGGTTTGATTGTAGAACCCTGTGCCCTGGAAACATGACTGCGACCTGATATTTGAAACCCATGGCCTGGGAACTTTACATTGTTTTGATTCCGGAACCCTGTGGCCAGGAACAAGACTGAGGCGTGATTCTGGAATCCTGTGGCCTGGGAACATGACATCTGTTTAGATTGTGGAATACTGGGCCCTGGGAACCTGACTGAGGCTTGGTTCTGGAACCCTGTGGACTGGGAACATGACTGAGGTTTTATTCTGGAATCCTGTGGCCTGGGAACATGACATCAGTGGATTCTTGGAACCTGTGGCCTGGGAACATGAGAACGGTTTGATTCTGGAACCCTGTGGCCTGGGAACATGTCTGCGGTTTGATGGTGGAAACCTGTGGCTTGGCAACATGACTGAGGTTTGTTACTGGAACCCTCTTCCCTGGGAACATGACTGAGGTTTGATTCTGGACACCTTTGTCCTGGGAACATGACTGTGGTTTGATTGTGGAACCATGGGTCCTGCAAACATGACTGAGGTTTGATTCTGGAACCATGTGTCCTGGGAATATGACTGAGGTTTGATTCTGGAAATCTGTGGCCTGGGAAGTTGACTGAGGTTTGATTGTAGAACCCTGTGGCCTGGAAATATGACTGTGGCCTGGTACTGGAAACCCATGGCCTGGGAAATTGACATTGGTTTGATTCTGAAACCCTGTGGGCTGGGAACATGATTGAGGCGTGATTCTGGAAACCTGTGGCCTGGGAACATGACATCTGTTTAGATTGTGGCATACTGTGCCCTGGGAACCGGACTGAAGGCTTGGTTCTGGAATTCTGTGGACAGGGAACAAGACTGAGGTTTGATTCTGGAACCCTGTGGCCTGGGAACATGACTGAGGATTGATTCTGGAACCCTGTAGCCTGCGAACATAACTGAGGATTGTTTCTGGAACCCTGTGGCCTGGGAACATGACATCAGTGGATTCTGGAACCCTGTGGCCTGGGAACATGAGAACGGTTTAATTCTGGAACCCTGTGACCTGGGAACATGTCTGAGGTTTGATGGTGGAAACCTGTGGCTTGGCAACATGACTGAGGTTTGTTTCTGGAACCCTGTTCCCTGGGAACATGACTGACGTTTGATTCTGGACACCTTTGTGCTGGGACAATGACTGTGTTTTGATTGTGGAATCATGGGTCCTGCAAACATGACTGAGGTTTGATTCTGGAACCATGTGTCCTGGGAATATGACTGAGGTTTGATTCTGGAAATCTGTGGCCTGGAAACTTGACTGAGGTTTGATGGCAGAAACCTGTGGACTGGCAACATGACTGAGGTTTGATTGTAGAACCCTGTGCCCTGGAAACATGACTGTGGGCTGGTACTTGAAACCCATGGCCTAGGAATTTGACATTGGTTTGATTCTGGAACCCTGTGGCCTGGGAACATGACTGAGGCGTGATTCTGGAAAACTGTGGCCTGGGAATATGACTGAGGTTTGATTCTGGAAATCTGTGGCCTGGGAACTTGACTGAGGTTTGATGGCAGAAATCTGTGGACTGGCAACATGACTGAGGTTTGATTGTAGAACCCTGTGCCCTGGAAACATGAATGCGACCTGATATTTGAAACCCATGGCCTGGGAACTTGACATTGTCTTGATTCCGGAACCCTGTGGCCAGGAACAAGACTGAGGCGTGATTCTGGAATCCTGTGGCCTGGGAACATGACATCTGTTTAGATTGTGGAA
This sequence comes from Balaenoptera borealis, assembly GCF_965194805.1. Classification (NCBI taxonomy): domain Eukaryota; kingdom Metazoa; phylum Chordata; class Mammalia; order Artiodactyla; family Balaenopteridae; genus Balaenoptera; species Balaenoptera borealis. Next base: position 30,382,678 of record NC_138875.1, read on the forward strand.
TACTGGGCCCTGGGAACCTGACTGAGGCTTGGTTCTGGAACCCTGTGGACTGGGAACATGACTGAGGATTTATTCTGGAATCCTGTGGCCTGGGAACATGACATCAGTGGATTCTTGAACCCTGTGGCCTGGGAACATGAGAACGGTTGGATTCTGGAACACTGTGGCCTGGGAACATGTCTGAGGTTTGATGGTGGAAACCTGTGGCTTGGCAACATGAATGAGGTTTGTTACTGGAACCCTGTTCCCTGGGAATATGACTGAGGTTTGATTCTGGACAACTTTGTCCTGGGAACATGACTGTGGTTTGACTGTGGAACCATGGGTCCTGCAAACATGACTGAGGTTTGATTCTGGAACCATGTGTCCTGGGAATATGACTGAGGTTTGATTCTGGAAATCTGTGGCCTGGGAACTTGACTGAGGTTTGATGGCAGAAACCTGTGGACTGGCAACATGACTGAGGTTTGATTGTAGAACCCTGTGCCGTGGAAACATGACTGTGGCCTGGTACTGAAAACCCATGGCCTAGGAATTTGACATTGGTTGGATTCTGGAACCCTGTGGCCTGGGAACATGACTGAGGCGTGATTCTGGAAAACTGTGGCCTGGGAATATGACTGAGGTTTGATTCTGGAAATCTGTGGCCTGGGAACTTGACTGAGGTTTGATGGCAGAAATCTGTGGACTGGCAACATGACTGAGGTTTGATTGTAGAACCCTGTGCCCTGGAAACATGACTGCGACCTGATATTTGAAACCCATGGCCTGGGAACTTTACATTGTTTTGATTCCGGAACCCTGTGGCCAGGAACAAGACTGAGGCGTGATTCTGGAATCCTGTGGCCTGGGAACATGACATCTGTTTAGATTGTGGAATACTGGGCCCTGGGAACCTGACTGAGGCTTGGTTCTGGAACCCTGTGGACTGGGAACATGACTGAGGTTTTATTCTGGAATCCTGTGGCCTGGGAACATGACATCAGTGGATTCTTGGAACCTGTGGCCTGGGAACATGAGAACGGTTTGATTCTGGAACCCTGTGGCCTGGGAACATGTCTGCGGTTTGATGGTGGAAACCTGTGGCTTGGCAACATGACTGAGGTTTGTTACTGGAACCCTCTTCCCTGGGAACATGACTGAGGTTTGATTCTGGACACCTTTGTCCTGGGAACATGACTGTGGTTTGATTGTGGAACCATGGGTCCTGCAAATATGACTGAGGTTTGATTCTGGAACCATGTGTCCTGGGAATATGACTGAGGTTTGATTCTGGAAATCTGTGGCCTGGGAAGTTGACTGAGGTTTGATTGTAGAACCCTGTGGCCTGGAAATATGACTGTGGCCTGGTACTGGAAACCCATGGCCTGGGAAATTGACATTGGTTTGATTCTGAAACCCTGTGGGCTGGGAACATGATTGAGGCGTGATTCTGGAAACCTGTGGCCTGGGAACATGACATCTGTTTAGATTGTGGCATACTGTGCCCTGGGAACCGGACTGAAGGCTTGGTTCTGGAATTCTGTGGACAGGGAACAAGACTGAGGTTTGATTCTGGAACCCTGTGGCCTGGGAACATGACTGAGGATTGATTCTGGAACCCTGTAGCCTGCGAACATAACTGAGGATTGTTTCTGGAACCCTGTGGCCTGGGAACATGACATCAGTGGATTCTGGAACCCTGTGGCCTGGGAACATGAGAACGGTTTAATTCTGGAACCCTGTGACCTGGGAACATGTCTGAGGTTTGATGGTGGAAACCTGTGGCTTGGCAACATGACTGAGGTTTGTTTCTGGAACCCTGTTCCCTGGGAACATGACTGACGTTTGATTCTGGACACCTTTGTGCTGGGACAATGACTGTGTTTTGATTGTGGAATCATGGGTCCTGCAAACATGACTGAGGTTTGATTCTGGAACCATGTGTCCTGGGAATATGACTGAGGTTTGATTCTGGAAATCTGTGGCCTGGAAACTTGACTGAGGTTTGATGGCAGAAACCTGTGGACTGGCAACATGACTGAGGTTTGATTGTAGAACCCTGTGCCCTGGAAACATGACTGTGGGCTGGTACTTGAAACCCATGGCCTAGGAATTTGACATTGGTTTGATTCTGGAACCCTGTGGCCTGGGAACATGACTGAGGCGTGATTCTGGAAAACTGTGGCCTGGGAATATGACTGAGGTTTGATTCTGGAAATCTGTGGCCTGGGAACTTGACTGAGGTTTGATGGCAGAAATCTGTGGACTGGCAACATGACTGAGGTTTGATTGTAGAACCCTGTGCCCTGGAAACATGAATGCGACCTGATATTTGAAACCCATGGCCTGGGAACTTGACATTGTCTTGATTCCGGAACCCTGTGGCCAGGAACAAGACTGAGGCGTGATTCTGGAATCCTGTGGCCTGGGAACATGACATCTGTTTAGATTGTGGAATACTGGGCCCTGGGAACCTGACTGAGGCTTGGTTCTGGAACCCTGTGGACTGGGAACATGACTGAGGATTTATTCTGGAATCCTGTGGCCCGGGAACATGACATCAGTGGATTCTTGAACCCTGTGGCCTGGGAACATGAGAACGGTTGGATTCTGGAACACTGTGGCCTGGGAACATGTCTGAGGTTTGATGGTGGAAACCTGTGGCTTGGCAACATGAATGAGGTTTGTTACTGGAACCCTGTTCCCTGGGAATATGACTGAGGTTTGATTCTGGACACCTTTGTCCTGGGAACATGACTGTGGTTTGATTGTGGAACCATGGGTCCTGCAAACATGACTGAGGTTTGATTCTGGAACCATGTGTCCTGGGAATATGACTGAGGTTTGATTCTGGAAATCTGTGGCCTGGGAACTTGACTGAGGTTTGATGGCAGAAACCTGTGGACTGGCAACATGACTGAGGTTTGATTGTAGAAACCTGTGCCGTGGAAACATGACTGTGGCCTGGTACTGGAAACCCATGGCCTAGGAATTTGACATTGGTTGGATTCTGGAATCCTGTGGCCTGGGAACATGACTGAGGCGTGATTCTGGAAAACTGTGGCCTGGGAATATGACTGAGGTTTGATTCTGGAAATCTGTGGACTGGCAACATGACTGAGGTTTGATTGTAGAACCCTGTGCCCTGGAAACATGACTGCGACCTGATATTTGAAACCCATGGCCTGGGAACTTGACATTGTTTTGATTCCGGAACCCTGTGGCCAGGAACAAGACTGAGGCGTGATTCTGGAATCCTGTGGCCTGGGAACATGACATCTGTTTAGATTGTGGAATACTGGGCCCTGGGAACCTGACTGAGGCTTGGTTCTGGAACCCTGTGGACTGGGAACATGACTGAGGTTTTATTCTGGAATCCTGTGGCCTGGGAACATGACATCAGTGGATTCTTGGAACCTGTGGCCTGGGAACATGAGAACGGTTTGATTCTGGAACCCTGTGGCCTGGGAACATGTCTGCGGTTTGATGGTGGAAACCTGTGGCTTGGCAACATGACTGAGGTTTGTTACTGGAACCCTCTTCCCTGGGAACATGACTGAGGTTTGATTCTGGACACCTTTGTCCTGGGAACATGACTGTGGTTTGATTGTGGAACCATGGGTCCTGCAAACATGACTGAGGTTTGACTCTGGAACCATGTGTCCTGGGAATATGACTGAGGTTTGATTCTGGAAATCTGTGGCCTGGGAAGTTGACTGAGGTTTGATTGTAGAACCCTGTGGCCTGGAAATATGACTGTGGCCTGGTACTGGAAACCCATGGCCTGGGAAATTGACATTGGTTTGATTCTGAAACCCTGTGGCCTGGGAACATGATTGAGGCGTGATTCTGGAAACCTGTGGCCTGGGAACATGACATCTGTTTAGATTGTGGCATACTGTGCCCTGGGAACCGGACTGAAGGCTTGGTTCTGGAATTCTGTGGACAGGGAACAAGACTGAGGTTTGATTCTGGAACCATGTGGCCTGGGAATATGACTGATGTTAGATCGTGGAATTCTGTGGCCTGGGAACATGACATCGGTTTGGATTCTGGTACCCTGTTGCCTGGGAACATGAAATCGGTTTGATTGTGGAAACCTGTGGTCTGGGAATATGACTGAGATTTGATGGTGGTACCCTCTGGCCTGGCAACATGACTGAGGTTTGATTCTGGATCCCTGTGGCCTGGGAACATGACTGAGGCTTGATTCTGGAACCCTGTGGCATGGGAATATGTCTGAGTTTTGATGGTGGAAAACTGTGGCTTGGCAAAATGACTGAGGTTTGTTACTGGAACCCTGTTCCCTGGGAACATGACTGAGGTTTGATTCTGGACACCTTTGTCTAGGGAACATGACTGTGGTTTGATTGTGGAACCGTGGGTCCTGCAAACATGACTGAGGTATTTTTTCTGGAACCATGTGTCCTGGGAATATGACTGAGGTTTGATTCTGGAAATCTGTGGCCTGGGAAATTGACTGAAGTTTGATGGCAGAAACCTGTGGACTGGCAACATGACAGAGGTTTGATTGTTGAACCCTGTGGCCTGGAAACATGACTGTGGCCTGGTACTGGAAACCCATGGCCTAGGAATTTGACATTGGTTTGTTTCTGGAACCCTCTGGCCTGGGAACATGACGGAGGTTTGATTCTGGAACCCTGTAGGCTTTGAACATAACTGAGGATTGTTTCTGGAACCCTGTGGCCTGGGAACATGACATCAGTGGATTCTGGCACCCTGTGGCCTGAGAACATGAGAACGGTTTAATTCTGGAACCCTGTGAACTGGGAATATGTCTGAGGTTTGATGGTGGAAACCTGTGGCTTGGCAACATGACGGAGGTTTGTTTCTGGAACCCTGTTCCCTGGGAACATGACTGAGGTTTGATTCTGGAAACCTTTGTGCTGGGAACATGACTGTGTTTTGATTGTGGAATCATGGGTCCTGCAAACATGACTTAGGTTTGATTCTGGAACCATGTGTCCTGGCAATATGACTGAGGTTTGATTCTGGAAATCTGTGGCCTGGGAACTTGACAGAGGTTTGATGGCAGAAACCTGGGGACTGGCAACATGACTGAGGTTTGATTGTAGAACCCTGTGCCCTGGAAACATGACTGTGGGCTGGTACTGGAAACCCATGGCCTAGGAATTTGACATTGGTTTGTTTCTGGAACCCTGTGACCTGGGAACATGACTGAGGTTTGATTCTGGAAAACTGTGGTCGGGGACTTGACTGAGGTTTGATGGTAGAAATCTGTGGACTGGAAACATTACTGAGGTTTGATGGTAGAACCCTGTGCCCTGGAAACATGACTGCGACCTGATACTTGAAACCCATGGCCTGGGAACTTGACATTGGTTTGATTCTGGAACCCTGTGGCCAGGAACAAGACTGAGGCGTGATTCTGGAATCCTGTGGCCTGGGAACATGACATCTGTTTAGATTGTGGAATACTGGGCCCTGGGAACCTGACTGAGGCTTGGTTCTGGAACCCTGTGGACTGGGAACATGACTGAGGATTTATTCTGGAATCCTGTAGCCTGGGAACATGACATCAGTGGATTCTTCAACCCTGTGGCCTGGGAACATGAGAACGGTTGGATTTTGGAACACTGTGGCCTGGGAACATGACTGAGGTTTGATGTTGGAAACCTGTGGCTTGGCAACATGAATGAGGTTTCTTCCTGGAACCCTGTTCCCTGGGAATATGACTGAGGTTTGATTCTGGACACCTTTGTCCTGGGAACATGACTGTGGTTTGATTGTGGAACCATGGGTCCTTCAAACATGACTGAGGTTTGATTCTGGAACCATGTGTCCTGGGAATATGACTGAGGTTTGATTCTGGAAATCTGTGGCCTGGGAATTTGACTGAGGTTTGATGGCAGAAACCTGTGGACTGGCAACCTGACTGAGGTTTGATTGTAGAACCCTGTGCCCTGGAAACATGACTGTGGCCTGGTATTGGAAACCCATGGCCTAGGAATTTGACATTGGTTTGATTCTGGAACCCTGTGGCCTGGGAACATAACTGAGGCGTGATTCTGGAAAACTGTGGCCTTGGAATATGACTGAGGTTTGATTCTGGAAATCTGTGGCCTGTGAACTTGACTGAGGTTTAATGGCAGAAATCTGTGGACTGGCAACATGACTGAGGTTTGATTGTAGAACCCTGTGCCCTGGAAACATGACTGCGACCTGATATTTGAAACCCATGGCCTGGGAACTTGACATTGGTTTGATTCCGGAACCCTGTGGCCAGGAACAAGACTGAGGCGTGATTCTGGAATCCTGTGGCCTGGGAACATGACATCTGTTTAGATTGTGGAATACTGGGCCCTGGGAACCTGACTGAGGCTTGGTTCTGGAACCCTGTGGACTGGGAACATGACTGAGGTTTTATTCTGGAATCCTGTGGCCTGGGAACATGACATCAGTGGATTCTTGAAACCTGTGGCCTGGGAACATGAGAACGGTTTGATTCTGGAACCCTGTGACCTGGGAACAAGTCTGAGGTTTGATTGTGGAAACCTGTGGCTTGGCAACATGACTGAGGTTTGTTACTGGAACCCTCTTCCCTGGGAACATGACTGAGGTTTGATTCTGGACACCTTTGTCCTGGGAACATGACTGTGGTTTGATTGTGGAACCGTGGGTCCTGCCAACAAGACTGAGGTTTTTTTTCTGGAACCATGTGTCCTGGGAATATGACTGAGGTTTGATTCTGGAAATCTGTGACCTGGGAAATTGACTGAAGTTTGATGGCAGAATCCTGTGGACTGGCAACATGACAGAAGTTTGATTGTTGAACCCTGTGGCCTGGAAACATGACTGTGGCCTGGTACTGGAAACCCATGGCCTGGGAAATTGACATTGGTTTGATTCTGAAACCCTGTGGCCTGGGAACATGACTGAGGCGTGATTCTGGAAAACTGTGGCCAGGGAATATGACTGAGGTTTGATTCTGGAAATCTGTGGCCTGGGAACTTGACTGAGGTTTGATGGCAGAAATCTGTGGACTGGCAACATGACAGAGGTTTGATTGTAGAACCCTTTGGCCTGGAAATATGACTGTGGCCTGGTACTGGAAACCCATGGCCTGGGAAATTGACATTGGTTTGATTCTGAAACCCTGTGGCCTGGGAACATGATTGAGGCGTGATTCTGGAAACCTGTGGCCTGGGAACATGACATCTGTTTAGATTGTGGCATACTGTGCCCTGGGAACCGGACTGAAGGCTTGGTTCTGGAATCCTGTGGAGTGGGAACAAGACTGAGATTTTATTTTGGAACCATGTGTCCTGGGAATATGACTGAGGTTTGATTCTGGAAATCTGTGGCCTGGGAACTTGACTGAGGTTTGATGGCAGAAACCTGTGGACTGGCAACATGACTGAGGTTTGATTGTAGAACCCTGTGCCCTGGAAAGATGACTGTGGTCTGGTACTGGAAACCCATGGCCTAGGAATTTGACATTGGTTTGATTCTGGAACCCTGTGGCCTGGGAACATGACTGAGGCGTGATTATGGAAAACTGTGGCCTGGGAATATGACTGAGGTTTGATTCTGGAAATCTGAGGCCTGGGAACTTGACTGAGGTTTGATGGCAGAAATCTGTGGACTGGCAACATGACTGAGGTTTGATTGTAGAACCCTGTGCCCTAGAAACATGACTGCGACCTGATATTTGAAACCCATGGCCTGGGAACTTGACATTGTTTTGATTCCGGAACATTGTGGCCAGGAAGAAGACTGAGGCGTGATTCTGGAATCCTGTGGCCTGAGAACATGACATCTGTTTAGATTGTGGAATACTGGGCCCTGGGAACCTGATTGAGGCTTGGTTCTGGAACCCTGTGGACTGGGAACATGACTGAGGATTTATTCTGGAATCCTGTGGCCTGGGAACATGACATCAGTGGATTCTTGAACCCTGTGGCCTGGGAATATGAGAACGGTTGGATTCTGGAACACTGTGGCCTGGGAACATGTCTGAGGTTTGATGTTGGAAACCTGTGGCTTGGCAACATGAATGAGGTTTGTTATTGGAACCCTGTTCCCTGGGAATATGACTGAGGTTTGATTCTGGACACCTTTGTCCTGGGAACATGACTGTGGTTTGATTGTGGAACCATGGGTCCTGCAAACATGACTGAGGTTTTACTCTGGAACCATGTGTCCTGGGAATATGACTGAGGATTGATTCTGGAAATCTGTGGCTTGGGAAGTTGACTGAGGTTTGATTGTAGAACCCTGTGGCCTGGAAATATGACTGTGGCCTGGTACTGGAAACCCATGGCCTGGGAAATTGACATTGGTTTGATTCTGAAACCTTGTGGCCTGGGAACATGATTGAGGCGTGATTCTGGAAACCTGTGGCCTGGGAACATGACATCTGTTTAGATTGTGGCATACTGTGCCCTGGGAACCGGACTGAAGGCTTGGTTCTGGAATCCTGTGGACTGGGAAAAAGACTGAGATTTTGTTCTGGAACCATGTGGCCTGGGAATATGACTGATGTTAGATCGTGGAATCCTGTGGCCTGGGAACATGACATCGGTTTGGATTCTGGTACCCTGTTGCCTGGGAACATGAAATCGGTTTGATTGTGGAAACCTGTGGTCTGGGAATATGACTGAGGTTTGATGGTGGTACCCTCTGGCCTGGCAACATGACTGAGGTTTGATTCTGGATCCCTGTGGCCTGGGAACATGACAGAGGCTTGGTTCTGGAACCCTGTGGCCTGGGAACATGTCTGAGGTTTGATAGTGGAAAACTGTGGCTTGGCAAAATGACTGAGGTTTGTTACTGGAACCCTCTTCCCTGGGAACATGACTGAGGTTTGATTCTGGACACCTTTGTCCTGGGAACATGACTGTGGTTTGATTGTGGAACCGTGGGTCCTGCAAACATGACTGAGGTTTTTATTCTGGAACCATGTGTCCTGGGAATATGACTGAGGTTTGATTCTGGAAATCTGTGGCCTGGGAAATTGACTGAAGTTTGATGGCAGAATCCTGTGGACTGGCAACATGACTGAGGTTTAATTGTTGAACCCTGTGCCCTGGAAACATGACTGCGACCTGATACTGTAAACCCATGGCCTAGGAATTTGACATTGGTTTGTTTCTGGAACCCTCTGGCCTGGGAACATGACGGAGGTTTGATTCTGGAACCCTGTAGGCTTCGATCATAACTGAGGATTGTTTCTGGAACCCTGTGGCCTGGGAACATGACATCAGTGGATTCTGGTACCCTGTGGCCTGGGAACATGAGAACGGTTTAATTCTGGAACCCTGTGGCCTGGGAACATGTCTGAGGTTTGATGGTGGAAACCTGTGGCTTGGCAACATGACTGAGGTTTGTTTCTGGAACCCTGTTCCCTGGGAACATGACTGAGGTTTGATTCTGGACACCTTTGTGCTGGGAACATGACTGTGTTTTGATTGTGGAATCATGGGTCCTGCAAACATGACTTAGGTTTGATTCTGGAACCATGTGTCCTGGGAATATGACTGAGGTTTGATTCTGGAAATCTGTGGCCTGGGAACTTGACTGAGGTTTGATGGCAGAAACCTGTGGACTGGCAACATGACTGAGGTTTGATTGTAGAACCCTGTGCCCTGGAAACATGACTGTGGCCTGGTACTGGAAACCCATGGCCTAGGAATTTGACATTGGTTGGATTCTGGAACCCTGTGGCCTGGGAACATGATTGAGGCGTGATTCTGGAAATCTGTGGCCTGGAACATGACATCTGTTTAGATTGTGGCATACTGTGCCCTGGGAACCAGACTGAAGGCTTAGTTCTGGAATCCTGTGGAGTGGGAACAAGACTGAGATTTTATTCTGCAACCATGTGTCCTCGGAATATGACTGAGGTTTGATTCTGGAAATCTGTGGCCTGGAAACTTGACTGAGGTTTGATGGCAGAAACCTGTGGACTGGCAACATGACTGAGGTTTGATTGTAGAACCCTGTGCCCTGGAAACATGACTGTGGGCTGGTACTGGAAACCCATGGCCTAGGAATTTGACATTGGTTTGATTCTGGAACCCTGTGGCCTGGGAACATGACTGAGGCGTGATTCTGGAAAACTGTGGCCTGGGAATATGACTGAGGTTTGATTCTGGAAATCTGTGGCCTGGGAACTTGACTGAGGTTTGATGGCAGAAATCTGTGTACTGGCAACATGACTGAGGTTTGATTGTAGAACCCTGTGCCCTGGAAACATGACTGCAACCTGATATTTGAAACCCATGGCCTGGGAACTTGACATTGTTTTGATTCCAGAACCCTGTGGCCAGGAACAAGACTGAGGCGTGATTCTGGAATCCTGTGGCCTGGGAACATGACATCTGTTTAGATTGTGGAATACTGGGCCCTGGGAACCTGACTGAGGCTTGGTTCTGGAACCCTGTGGACTGGGAACATGACTGAGGATTTATTCTGGAATCCTGTGGCCTGGGAACATGACATCAGTGGATTCTTGAACCCTGTGGCCTGGGAATATGAGAACGGTTGGATTCTGGAACACTGTGGCCTGGGAACATGTCTGAGGTTTGATGGTGGAAACCTGTGGCTTGGCAACATGAATGAGGTTTGTTACTGGAACCCTGTTCCCTGGGAATATGACTGAGGTTTGATTCTGGACACCTTTGTCCTGGGAACATGACTGTGGTTTGACTGTGGAAGCATGGGTCCTGCAATCATGACTGAGGTTTGATTCTGGAACCATGTGTCCTGGGAATATGACTGAGGTTTGATTCTGGAAATCTGTGGCCTGGGAACTTGACTGAGGTTTGATGGCAGAAACCTGTGGACTGGCAACATGACTGAGGTTTGATTGTAGAACCCTGTGCCCTGGAAACATGACTGTGGCCTGGTAGTGGAAACCCATGGCCTAGGAATTTGACATTGGTTGGATTCTGGAACCCTGTGGCCTGGGAACATGACTGAGGCGTGATTCTGGAAAACTGTGGCCTGGGAATATGACTGAGGTTTGATTCTGGAAATCTGTGGCCTGGGAACTTGACTGAGGTTTGATGGCAGAAATCTGTGGACTGGCAACATGACTGAGGTTTGATTGTAGAACCCTGTGCCCTGGAAACATGACTGCGACCTGATGTTTGAAACCCATGGCCTGGGAACTTGACATTGTTTTGATTCCGGAACCCTGTGGCCAGGAACAAGACTGAGGCGTGATTCTGGAATCCTGTGGCCTGGGAACATGACATCTGTTTAGATTGTGGAATACTGGGCCCTGGGAACCTGACTGAGGCTTGGTTCTGGAACCCTGTGGACTGGGAACATGACTGAGGTTTTATTCTGGAATCCTGTGGCCTGGGAACATGATATCAGTGGATTCTTGAACCCTGTGGCCTGGGAACATGAGAACGGTTTGATTCTGGAACCCTGTGGCCTGGGAACATGTCTGAGGTTTGATGGTGGAAACCTGTGGCTTGGCAACATGACTGAGGTTTGTTACTGGAACCCTCTTCCCTGGGAACATGACTGAGGTTTGATTCTGGACACCTTTGTCCTGGGAACATGACTGAGGTTTGATTCTGGACACCTTTGTCCTGGGAACATGACTGTGGTTTGATTGTGGAACCATGGGTCCTGCAAACATGACTGAGGTTTTATTCTGGAACCATGTGTCCTGGGAATATGACTGAGGATTGATTCTGGAAATCTGTGGCCTGGGAAGTTGACTGAGGTTTGATTGTAGAACCCTGTGGCCTGGAAATTAGACTGTGGCCTGGTACTGGAAACCCATGGCCTGGGAAATTGACATTGGTTTGATTCTGAAACCCTGTGGCCTGGGAACATGATTGAGGCGTGATTCTGGAAACCTGTGGCCTGGGAACATGACATCTGTTTAGATTGTGGCATACTGTGCCCTGGGAACCGGACTGAAGCCTTGGTTCTGGAATCCTGTGGACTGGGAAAAAGACTGAGATTTTGTTCTGTAACCATGTGGCCTGGGAATATGACTGATGTTAGATCGTGGAATCCTGTGGCCTGGGAACATGACATCGGTTTGGATTCTGGTACCCTGTTGCCTGGGAACATGAAATCGGTTTGATTGTGGAAACCTGTGGTCTGGGAATATGACTGAGGTTTGATGGTGGTACCCTCTGGCCTGGCAACATGACTGAGGTTTGATTCTGGATCCCTGTGGCCTGGGAACATGACAGAGGCTTGGTTCTGGAACCCTGTGGCCTGGGAACATGTCTGAGGTTTGATAGTGGAAAACTGTGGCTTGGCAAAATGACTGAGGTTTGTTCCTGGAACCCTGTTCCCTGGGAACATGACTGAGGTTTGATTCTGGACACCTTTGTCCTGGGAACATGACTGTGGTTTGATTGTGGAACCGTGGGTCCTGCCAACATGACTGAGGTTTTTTTTCTGGAACCATGTGTCCTGGGAATATGACTGAGGTTTGATTCTGGAAATCTGTGGCCTGGGAAATTGACTGAAGTTTGATGGCAGAATCCTGTGGACTGGCAACATGACTGAGGTTTGATTGTTGAACCCTGTGCCCTGGAAACATGACTGCGACCTGATACTGGAAACCCATGGCCTAGGAAATGGACATTGGTTTGTTTCTGGAACCCTGTGGCCTGGGAACATGACATCAGTGGATTCTGGCACCCTGTGGCCTGGGAACATGAGAACGGTTTGATTCTGGAACCCTGTGGCCTGGGAACATGTCTGAGGTTTGATGGTGGAAACCTGTGGCTTGGCAACATGACTGAGGTTTGTTACTGGAACCCTCTTCCCTGGGAACATGACTGAGGTTTGATTCTGGACACCTTTGTCCTGGGAACATGACTGTGGTTTGATTGTGGAACCATGGGTCCTGCAAACATGACTGAGGTTTTATTCTGGAACCATGTGTCCTGGGAATATGACTGAGGATTGATTCTGGAAATCTGTGGCCTGGGAAGTTGACTGAGGTTTGATTGTAGAACCCTGTGGCCTGGAAATATGACTGTGGCCTGGTACTGGAAACCCATGGACTGGGAAATTGACATTGGTTTGATTCTGAAACCCTGTGGCCTAGGAACAGGATTGAGGCGTGATTCTGGAAACCTGTGGCCTGGGAACATGACATCTGTTTAGATTGTGGCATACTGTGCCCTGGGAACCGGACTGAAGGCTTGGTTCTGGAATCCTGTGGACTGGGAACAAGACTGAGGTTTGTTTCTGGAACCATGTGGCCTGGGAATATGACTGATGTTAGATCGTCGAATCCTGTGGCCTGGGAACATGACATCGGTTTGGATTCTGGTACCCTGTTGCCTGGGAACATGAAATCGGTTTGATTGTGGAAACCTGTGGTCTGGGAATATGACTGAGGTTTGATGGTGGTACCCTCTGGCCTGGCAACATGACTGAGGTTTGATTCTGGATCCCTGTGGCCTGGGAACATGACTGAGGATTGATTCTGGAACCCTGTGGCCTGGGAATATATCTGAGGTTTGATGGTGGAAAACTGTGGCTTGGCAAAATGACTGAGGTTTGTTACTGGAACCCTCTTCCCTGGGAACATGACTGAGGTTTGATTCTGGACACCTTTGTCCTGGGAACATGACTGTGGTTTGATTGTGGAACCGTGGGTCCTGCCAACAAGACTGAGGTTTTTTTTCTGGAACCATGTGTCCTGGGAATATGACTGAGGTTTGATTCTGGAAATCTGTGACCTGGGAAATTGACTGAAGTTTGATGGCAGAATCCTGTGGACTGGCAACATGACAGAGGTTTGATTGTTGAACCCTGTGGCCTGGAAACATGACTGTGGCCTGGTACTGGAAACCCATGGCCTAGGAATTTGACATTGGTTTGTTTCTGGAACCCTCTGGCCTGGGAACATGACGGAGATTTGATTCTGGAACCCTGTAGGCTTCGAACATAACTGAGGATTGTTTCTGGAACCCTGTGGCCTGGGAACATGACATCAGTGGATTCTGGCACCCTGTGGCCTGGGAACATGAGAACGGGTTAATTCTGGAACCCTGTGACCTGGGAACATGTCTGAGGTTTGATGGTGGAAACCTGTGGCTTGGCAACATGACTGAGGCTTGTTTCTGGAACCCTGTTCCCTGGGAACATGACTGACGTTTGATTCTGGACACCTTTGTGCTGGGTACATGACTGTGTTTTGATTGTGGAATCATGGGTCCTGCAAACATGACTTAGGTTTGATTCTGGAACCATGTGTCCTGGGAATATGACTGAGGTTTGATTCTGGAAATCTGTGGCCTGGGAACTTGACAGAGCTTTGATGGCAGAAAACTGGGGACTGGCAACATGACTGAGGTTTGATTGTAGAACCCTGTGCCCTGGAAACATGACTGTGGTCTGGTACTGGACACCCATGGCCTAAGAATTTGACATTGGTTTCTTTCTGGAACCCTGTGACCTGGGAACATGACTGAGGTTTGATTCTGGAAATCTGTGGCCTGGGAACTTGAGTGAGGTTTAATGGCAGAAATCTGTGGACTGGCAACATGACTGAGGTTTGATTGTAGAACCCTGTGCCCTGGAAACATGACTGCGACCTGATATTTGAAACCCATGGCCTAGGAACTTGACATTGGTTTGATTCCGGAACCCTGTGGCCAGGAATAAGACTGAGGCGTGATTCTGGAATCCTGTGGCCTGGGAACATGACATCTGTTTAGATTGTGGAATACTGGGCCCTGGGAACCTGACTGAGGCTTGGTTCTGGAACCCTGTGGACTGGGAACATGACTGAGGTTTTATTCTGGAATCCTGTGGCCTGGGAACATGACATCAGTGGATTCTTGAAACCTGTGGCCTGGGAACATGAGAACGGTTGGATTCTGGAACCCTGTGACCTGGGAACAAGTCTGAGGTTTGATTGTGGAAACCTGTGGCTTGGCAACATGACTGAGGTTTGTTACTGGAACCCTGTTCCCTGGGAATATGACTGAGGTTTGATTCTGGACACCTTTTTCCTGGGAACATGACTGTGGTTTGATTGTGGAACCATGGGTCCTGAAAACATGACTGAGGTTTTATTTTGGAACCATGTGTCCTGGGAATATGACTGAGGTTTGATTCTGGAAATCTGTGGCCTGGGAACTTGACTGAGGTTTGATGGCAGAAACCTGTGGACTGGCAACATGACAGAGGTTTGATTGTAGAACCCTGTGGCCTGGAAATATGACTGTGGCCTGGTACTGGAAACCCATGGCCTAGGAATTTGACATTGGTTTGATTCTGCAACCCTGTGGCCTGGGAACATGATTGAGGCCTGATTCTGGAAACCTGTGGCGTGGGAACATGACATCTGTTTAGATTGTGGCATACTGTTCCCTGGGAACCGGACTGAAGGCTTGGTTCTGGAATCCTGTGGACTGGGAACAAGACTGAGGTTTGATTCTGGAACCATGTGGCCTGGGAATATGACTGATGTTAGATCGTGGAATCCTGTGGCCTGGGAACATGACATTGGTTTGAATTCTGGTACCCTGTTGCCTGGGAACATGAAATCGGTTTGATTGTGGAAACCTGTGGTCTGGGAATATGACTGAGGTTTGATGGTGGTACCCTCTGGCCTGGCAACATGACTGAGGTTTGATTCTGGATCCCTGTGGCCTGGGAACATGACTGAGGCGTGATTCTGGAATCCTGTGGCCTGGGAACATGACATCTGTTTAGATTGTGGAATAATGTGCCCTGGGAATCTGACTGAGGCTTGGTTCTGGAACCCTGTGGACTGGGAATATGACTGAGGTTTGATTGTAGAACCCTGTGCCCTGGAAACATGACTGTGGCCTGGTACTGGAAACCCATGGCCTAGGAATTTGACATTGGTTTGATTCTGGAACCCTGTGGCCTGAGAACATGACTGAGGATTGATTCTGGAACCCTGTAGCCTGCGAACATAACTGATGATTGTTTCTGGAACCCTGTGGCCTGGGAACATGACATCAGTGGATTCTGGCACCCTGTGGCCTGGGAACATGAGAACGGTTTAATTCTGGAACCCTGTGACCTGGGAACATGTCTGAGGTTTGATGGTGGAAACCTGTGGCTTGGCAACATGACTGAGGTTTGTTTCTGGAACCCTGTTCCCTGGGAACATGACTGAGGTTTGATTCTGGACACCTTTGTGCTGGGACAATGACTGTGTTTTGATTGTGGAATCATGGGTCCTGCAAACATGACTGAGGTTTGATTCTGGAACCATGTGTCCTGGGAATATGACTGAGGTTTGATTCTGGAAATCTGTGGCCTGGAAACTTGACTGAGGTTTGATGGCAGAAACCTGTGGACTGGCAACATGACTGAGGTTTGATTGTAGAACCCTGTGCCCTGGAAACATGACTGCGACCTGATATTTGAAACCCATGGCCTGGGAACTTGACATTGTTTTGATTCCGGAACCCTGTGGCCAGGAACAAGACTGAGGCGTGATTCTGGAATCCTGTGGCCTGGGAACATGACATCTGTTTAGATTGTGGAATACTGGGCCCTGGGAACCTGACTGAGGCTTGGTTCTGGAACCCTGTGGACTGGGAACATGACTGAGGATTTATTCTGGAATCCTGTGGCCTGGGAACATGACATCAGTGGATTCTTGAACCCTGTGGCCTGGGAACATGAGAACGGTTGGATTCTGGAACACTGTGGCCTGGGAACATGTCTGAGGTTTGATGGTGGAAACCTGTGGCTTGGCAACATGAATGAGGTTTGTTACTGGAACCCTCTTCCCTGGGAATATGACTGAGGTTTGATTCTGGACACCTTTGTCCTGGGAACATGACTGTGGTTTGATTGTGGAACCATGGGTCCTGCAAACATGACTGAGGTTTGATTCTGGAACCATGTGTCCTGGGAATATGACTGAGGTTTGATTCCGGAAATCTGTGGCCTGGGAACTTGACTGAGGTTTGATGGCAGAAACCTGTGGACTGGCAACATGACTGAGGTTTGATTGTAGAACCCTGTGCCCTGGAAACATGACTGTGGCCTGGTACTGGAAACCCATGGCCTAGGAATTTGACTTTGGTTGGATTCTGGAACCCTGTGGCCTGGGAACATGACTGAGGCGTGATTCTGGAAAACTGTGGCCTGGGAATATGACTGAGGTTTGATTCTGGAAATCTGTGGCCTGGGAACTTGACTGAGGTTTGATGGCAGAAATCTGTGGACTGGCAACATGACTGAGGTTTGATTGTAGAACCCTGTGCCCTGGAAACATGACTGCGACCTGATATTTGAAACCCATGGCCTGGGAACTTGACATTGTTTTGATTCCGGAACCCTGTGGCCAGGAACAAGACTGAGGCGTGATTCTGGAATCCTGTGGCCTGGGAACATGACATCTGTTTAGATTGTGGAATACTGGGCCCTGGGAACCTGACTGAGGCTTGGTTCTGGAACCCTGTGGACTGGGAACATGACTGAGGTTTTATTCTGGAATCCTGTGGCCTGGGAACATGACATCAGTGGATTCTTGAAACCTGTGGCCTGGGAACATGAGAACGGTTTGATTCTGGAACCCTGTGGCCTGGGAACATGTCTGCGGTTTGATGGTGGAAACCTGTGGCTTGGCAACATGACTGAGGTTTGTTACTGGAACCCTCTTCCCTGGGAACATGACTGAGGTTTGATTCTGGACACCTTTGTCCTGGGAACATGACTGTGGTTTGATTGTGGAACCATGGGTCCTGCAAACATGACTGAGGTTTTATTCTGGAACCATGTGTCCTGGGAATATGACTGAGGTTTGATTCTGGAAATCTGTGGCCTGGGAAGTTGACTGAGGTTTGATGGCAGAAACCTGTGGCCTGGAAATATGACTGTGGCCTGGTACTGGAAACCCATGGCCTGGGAAATTGACATTGGTTTGATTCTGAAACCCTGTGGCCTGCGAACATGATTGAGGCGTGATTCTGGAAACCTGTGGCCTGGGAACATGACATCTGTTTAGATTGTGGCATACTGTGCCCTGGGAACCGGACTGAAGGCTTGGTTCTGCAATCCTGTGGAGTGGGAACAAGACTGAGATTTTATTCTGGAACCATGTGTCCTGGGAACATGACTGAGGCGTGATTCTGGAATCCTGTGGCCTGGGAACATGACATCTGTTTAGATTGTGGAATAATGTGCCCTGGGAATCTGACTGAGGCTTGGTTCTGGAACCCATTGGACTGGGAACATGACTGAGGTTTGATTGTAGAACCCTGTGCCCTGGAAATATGACTGTGGCCTGGTACTGGAAACCCATGGCCTAGGAATTTGACATTGGTTTGATTCTGGAACTCTGTGGCCTGGGAACATGACTGAGGTTTGATTCTGGAAAACTGTGGCCGGGTACTTGACTGAGGGTTGATGGCAGAAATCTGTGGACTGGTAACATGACTGAGGTTTGATTGTAGAACCCTATGCCCTGGAAACATGACTGTGGCCTGGTACTAGAAACCCATGGCCTAGGAATTTGACATTGGTTTGATTCTGGAACCCTGTGGCCTGGGAACATGACTGAGGATTGACTCTGGAATCTTGTAGCCTGCGAACATAACTGAGGATTGTTTCTGGAACCCTGTTGCCTGGGAACATGACATCAGTGGATTCTGGAAACCTGTGGCCTGGGAACATGAGAACGGTTTAATTCTGGAACCCTGTGACCTGGGAACATGTCTGAGGTTTGATGGTGGAAACCTGTGGCTTGGCAACATGACTGAGGTTTGTTTCTGGAACCCTGTTCCCTGCAAACATGACTGAGGTTTGATTCTGGAACCATGTGTCCTGGGAATATGACTGAGGTTTGATTCTGGAAATCTGTGGCCTGGGAATTTGACTGAGGTTTGATGGCAGAAACCTGTGGACTGGCAACATGACAGAGGTTTGATTGTAGAACCCTGTGGCCTGGAAATATGACTGTGGCCTGGTACTGGAAACCCATGGCCTGGGAAATTGCAATTGGTTTGATTCTGAAACCCTGTGGCCTGGGAACATGATTGAGGCGTGATTCTGGAAACCTGTGGCCTGGGAACATGACATCTGTTTAGATTGTGGCATACTGTGCCCTGGGAACCGGACTGAAGGCTTGGTTCTGGAATCCTGTGGAGTGGGAACAAGACTGAGATTTTATTCTGGAACCATGTGTCCTGGGAATATGACTGAGGTTTGATTCTGGAAATCTGTGGCCTGGAAACTTGAGTGAGGTTTGATGGCAGAAACCTGTGGACTGGCAACATGACTGAGGTTTGATTGTAGAACCCTGTGCCCTGGAAACATGACTGTGGGCTGGTACTGGAAACCCATGGCCTAGGAATTTGACATTGGTTTGATTCTGGAACCCTGTGGCCTGGGAACATGACTGAGGCGTGATTCTGGAAAACTGTGGCCTGGGAATATGACTGAGGTTTGATTCTGGAAATCTGTGGCCTGGGAACTTGACTGAGGTTTGATGGCAGAAATCTGTGGACTGGCAACATGACTGAGGTTTGATTGTAGAACCCTGTGCCCTGGAAACATGACTGCGACCTGATATTTGAAACCCATGGCCTGGGAACTTGACATTGTTTTGATTCCGGAACCCTGTGGCCAGGAACAAGACTGAGGCGTGATTCTGGAATCCTGTGGCCTGGGAACATGACATCTGTTTAGTTTGTGGAATACTGGGCCCTGGGAATCTGACTGAGGCTTGGTTCTGGAACCCTGTGGACTGGGATCATGACTGAGGATTTATTCTGGAATCCTGTGGCCTGGGAACATGACATCAGTGGATTCTTGAACCCTGTGGCCTGAGAACATGAGAACGGTTGGATTCTGGAACACTTTGGCCTGGGAACATGTCTGAGGTTTGATGGTGGAAACCTGTGGCTTGGCAACATGAATGAGGTTTGTTACTGGAACCCTGTTCCCTGGGAATATGACTGAGGTTTGATTCTGGACACCTTTGTCCTGAGAGCATGACTGTGGTTTGATTGTGGAACCATGGGTCCTGCAAACATGACTAAGGTTTGATTCTGGGACCATGTGTCCTGGGAATATGACTGAGGTTTGATTCTGGAAATCTGTGGCCTGGGAACTTGACTGAGGTTTGATGGCAGAAACCTGTGGACTGGCAACATGACTGAGGTTTGATTGTAGAACCCTGTGCCCTGGAAACATGACTGTGGTCTGGTACTGGAAACCCATGGCCTGGGAAATAGACACTGGTTTGATTCTGAAACCCTGTGGCCTGGGAACATGATTGAGGCGTGATTCTGGAAACCTGTGGCCTGGGAACATGACATCTGTTTAGATTGTGGCATACTGTGCCCTGGGAACCGGACTGAAGGCTTGGTTCTGGAATCCTTTGGACTGGGAACAAGACTGAGGTTTGATTCTGGAACCATGTGGCCTGGGAATATGACTGATGTTAGATCGTGGAATCCTGTGGCCTGGGAACATGACATCGGTTTGGATTCTGGTACCCTGTTGCCTGGGAACATGAAATTGGTTTGATTGTGGAAACCTGTGGTCTGGGAATATGACTGAGGTTTGATGGTGGTACCCTCGGGCCTGGCAACATGACTGAGGTTTGATTCTGGATCCCTGTGGCCTGGGAACATGACTGAGGCTTGATTCTGGAACCCTGTGGCCTGGGAATATGTCTGAGGTTTGATGGTGGAAAACTGTGGCTTGGCAAAATGACTGAGGTTTGTTACTGGAACCCTGTTCCCTGGGAACATGACTGAGGTTTGATTCTGGACACCTTTGTCCTGGGAACATGACTGTGGTTTGATTGTGGAACCGTGGGTCCTGCCAACAAGACTGAGGTTTTTTTTCTGGAACCATGTGTCCTGGGAATATGACTGAGGTTTGATTCTGGAAATCTGTGACCTGGGAAATTGACTGAAGTTTGATGGCAGAATCCTGTGGACTGGCAACATGAAAGAGGTTTGATTGTTGAACCCTGTGGCCTGGAAACATGACTGTGGCCTGGTACTGGAAACCCATGGCCTAGGAATTTGACATTGGTTTGTTTCTGGAACCCTCTGGCCTGGGAACATGACGGAGGTTTGATTCTGGAAACCTGTAGGCTTCGAACATAACTGAGGATTGTTTCTGGAACCCTGTGGCCTGGGAACATGACATCAGTGGATTCTGGCACCCTGTGGCCTGGGAACATGAGAACGGTTTAATTCTGGAACCCTGTGACCGGGGAACATGTCTGAGGTTTGATGGTGTAAACCTGTGACTTGGCAACATGACTGAGGCTTGTTTCTGGAACCCTGTTCCCTGGGAACATGACTGAGGTTTGATTCTGGACACCTTTGTGCTGGGTACATGACTGTGTTTTGATTGTGGAATCATGGGTCCTGCAAACATGACTTAGGTTTGATTCTGGAACCATGTGTCCTGGGAATATGACTGAGGTTTGATTCTGGAAATCTGTGGCCTGGGAACTTGACAGAGCTTTGATGGCAGAAAACTGGGGACTGGCAACATGACTGAGGTTTGATTGTAGAACCCTGTGCCCTGGAAACATGACTGTGGTCTGGTACTGGAAACCCATGGCCTACGAATTTGACATTGGTTTCTTTCTGGAACCCTGTGACCTGGGAACATGACTGAGGTTTGATTCTGGAAATCTGTGGCCTGGGAACTTGACTGAGGTTTAATGGCAGAAATCTGTGGACTGGCAACATGACTGAGGTTTGATTGTAGAACCCTGTGCCCTGGAAACATGACTGCGACCTGATATTTGAAACCCATGGCCTGGGAACTTTACATTGTTTTGATTCCGGAACCCTGTGGCCAGGAACAAGACTGAGGCGTGATTCTGGAATCCTGTGGCCTGGGAACATGACATCTGTTTAGATTGTGGAATACTGGGCCCTGGGAACCTGACTGAGGCTTGGTTCTGGAACCCTGTGGACTGGGAACATGACTGAGGTTTTATTCTGGAATCCTGTGGCCTGGGAACATGACATCAGTGGATTCTTGGAACCTGTGGCCTGGGAACATGAGAACGGTTTGATTCTGGAACCCTGTGGCCTGGGAACATGTCTGCGGTTTGATGGTGGAAACCTGTGGCTTGGCAACATGACTGAGGTTTGTTACTGGAACCCTCTTCCCTGGGAACATGACTGAGGTTTGATTCTGGACACCTTTGTCCTGGGAACATGACTGTGGTTTGATTGTGGAACCATGGGTCCTGCAAACATGACTGAGGTTTGATTCTGGAACCATGTGTCCTGGGAATATGACTGAGGTTTGATTCTGGAAATCTGTGGCCTGGGAAGTTGACTGAGGTTTGATTGTAGAACCCTGTGGCCTGGAAATATGACTGTGGCCTGGTACTGGAAACCCATGGCCTGGGAAATTGACCTTGGTTTGATTCTGAAACCCTGTGGGCTGGGAACATGATTGAGGCGTGATTCTGGAAACCTGTGGCCTGGGAACATGACATCTGTTTAGATTGTGGCATACTGTGCCCTGGGAACCGGACTGAAGGCTTGGTTCTGGAATTCTGTGGACAGGGAACAAGACTGAGGTTTGATTCTGGAACCCTGTGGCCTGGGAACATGACTGAGGATTGATTCTGGAACCCTGTAGCCTGCGAACATAACTGAGGATTGTTTCTGGAACCCTGTGGCCTGGGAACATGACATCAGTGGATTCTGGAACCCTGTGGCCTGGGAACATGAGAACGGTTTAATTCTGGAACCCTGTGACCTGGGAACATGTCTGAGGTTTGATGGTGGAAACCTGTGGCTTGGCAACATGACTGAGGTTTGTTTCTGGAACCCTGTTCCCTGGGAACATGACTGACGTTTGATTCTGGACACCTTTGTGCTGGGACAATGACTGTGTTTTGATTGTGGAATCATGGGTCCTGCAAACATGACTGAGGTTTGATTCTGGAACCATGTGTCCTGGGAATATGACTGAGGTTTGATTCTGGAAATCTGTGGCCTGGGACCTTGACAGAGGTTTGATGGCAGAAACCTGGGGACTGGCAACATGACTGAGGTTTGATTGTAGAACCCTGTGCCCTGGAAAGATGACTGTGGTCTGGTACTAGAAACCCATGGCCTACGAATTTGACATTGGTTTGTTTCTGGAACCCTGTGACCTGGGAACATGACTGAGGTTTGATTCTGGAAAACTGTGCTCAGGGACTTGACTGAGGTTTGATAGCAGAAATCTGTGGACTGGAAACATTACTGAGGCTTGATTGTAGAACCCTGTGCCCTGGAATCATGACTGCGACCTGATACTTGAAACCCATGGCCTGGGAACTTGACATTGGTTTGATTCTGGAACCCTGTGGCCAGGAACAAGACTGAGGCGTGATTCTGGAATCCTGTGGCCTGGGGACATGACATCTGTTTAGATTGTGGAATACTGGGCCCTGGGAACCTGACTGAGGCTTGGTTCTGGAACCCTGTGGACTGGGAACATGACTGAGGATTTATTCTGGAATCCTGTGGCCTGGGAACATGACATCAGTGGATTCTTCAACCCTGTGGCCTGGGAACATGAGAATGGTTTGATTCTGGAACCCTGTGGCCTGGGAACATGTCTGAGGTTTGATGTTGGAAACCTGTGGCTTGGCAACATGACTGAGGTTTGTTACTGGAACCCTCTTCCCTGGGAACATGACTGAGGTTTGATTCTGGACACCTTTGTCCTGGGAACATGACTGTGGTTTGATTGTGGAACCATGGGTCCTGCAAACATGACTGAGGTTTGATTCTGGAACCATGTGTCCTGGGAATATGACTGAGGTTTGATTCTGGAAATCTGTGGCCTGGGAAGTTGACTGAGGTTTGATGGCAGAAACCTGTGGACTGGCAACATGACAGAGGTTTGATTGTAGAACCCTGTGGCCTGGAAATATGACTGTGGCCTGGTATTGGAAACCCATGGCCTGGGAAATTGACATTGGTTTGATTCTGAAACCCTGTGGCCTGGGAACATGACTGAGGCGTGATTCTGGAATCCTGTGGCCTGGGAACATGACATCTGTTTAGATTGTGGAATAATGTGCCCTGGGAATCTGACTGAGGCTTGGTTCTGGAACCCTGTGGACTGGGAACATGACTGAGGTTTGATTGTAGAACCCTGTGCCCTGGAAACATGACTGTGGCCTTGTACTGGAAACCCATGGCCTAGGAATTTGACATTGGTTTGATTCTGGAACCCTGTGGCCTGGGAACATGACTGAGGATTGATTCTGGAACCCTGTAGCCTGCGAACATAACTGAGGATTGTTTCTGGAACCCTGTGGCCTGGGAACATGACATCAGTGGATTCTGGAACCCTGTGGCCTGGGAACATGAGAACGGTTTAATTCTGGATCCCTGTGACCTGGGAACATGTCTGAGGTTTGATGGTGGAAACCTGTGGCTTGGCAACATGAATGAGGTTTGTTACTGGAACCCTGTTCCCTGGGAATATGACTGAGGTTTGATTCTGGACAACTTTGTCCTGGGAACATGACTGTGGTTTGACTGTGGAACCATGGGTCCTGCAAACATGACTGAGGTTTGATTCTGGAACCATGTGTCCTGGGAAAATGACTGAGGTTTGATTCTGGAAATCTGTGGCCTGGGAACTTGACTGAGGTTTGATGGCAGAAACCTGTGGACTGGCAACATGACTGAGGTTTGATTGTAGAACCCTGTGCCCTGGAAACATGACTGTGGTCTGGTACTGGAAACCCATGGCCTAGGAATTTGACATTGGTTTGATTCTGGAACCCTGTGGCCTGGGAAAATGACTGAGGCGTGATTCTGGAAAACTGTGGCCTGGGAATATGACTGAGGTTTGATTCTGGAAATCTGTGGCCTGGGAACTTGACTGAGGTTTGATGGCAGAAATCTGTGGACTGGCAACATGACTGAGGTTTGATTGTAGAACCCTGTGCCCTGGAAACATGACTGCGACCTGATATATGAAACCCATGGCCTGGGAACTTGACATTGTTTTGATTCCGGAACCCTGTGGCCAGGAACAAGACTGAGGCGTGATTCTGGAATCCTGTGGCCTGGGAACATGACATCTGTTTAGATTGTGGAATACTGGGCCCTGGGAACCTGACTGAGGCTTGGTTCTGGAACCCTGTGGACTGGGAACATGACTGAGGTTTTATTCTGGAATCCTGTGGCCTGGGAACATGACATCAGTGGATTCTTGAAACCTGTGGCCTGGGAACATGAGAACGGTTTGATTCTGGAACCCTGTGGCCTGGGAACATGTCTGAGGTTTGATGGTGGAAACCTGTGGCTTGGCAACATGACTGAGGTTTGTTACTGGAACCCTCTTCCCTGGGAACATGACTGAGGTTTGATTCTGGACACCTTTGTCCTGGGAACATGACTGTGGTTTGATTGTGGAACCATGGGTCCTGCAAACATGACTGAGGTTTGATTCTGGAACCATGTGTCCTGGGAATATGACTGAGGTTTGATTCTGGAAATCTGTGGCCTGGGAAGTTGACTGAGGTTTGATGGCAGAAACCTGTGGACTGGCAACATGACAGAGGTTTGATTGTAGAACCCTGTGGCCTGGAAATATGACTGTGGCCTGGTACTGGAAACCCATGGCCTGGGAAATTGACATTGGTTTGATTCTGAAACCCTGTGGCCTGGGAACATGACTGAGGCGTGATTCTGGAATCCTGTGGCCTGGGAACATGACATCTGTTTAGATTGTGGAATAATGTGCCCTGGGAATCTGACTGAGGCTTGGTTCTGGAACCCTGTGGACTGGGAACATGACTGAGGTTTGATTGTAGAACCCTGTGCCCTGGAAACATGACTGTGGCCTTGTACTGGAAACCCATGGCCTAGGAATTTGACATTGGTTTGATTCTGGAACCCTGTGGCCTGGGAACATGACTGAGGATTGATTCTGGAACCCTGTAGCCTGCGAACATAACTGAGGATTGTTTCTGGAACCCTGTGGCCTGGGAACATGACATCAGTGGATTCTGGAACCCTGTGGCCTGGGAACATGAGAACGGTTTAATTCTGGATCCCTGTGACCTGGGAACATGTCTGAGGTTTGATGGTGGAAACCTGTGGCTTGGCAACATGACTGAGGTTTGTTTCTGGAACCCTGTTCCCTGGGAACATGACTGACGTTTGATTCTGGACACCTTTGTGCTGGGACAATGACTGTGTTTTGATTGTGGAATCATGGGTCCTGCAAACATGACTTAGGTTTGATTCTGGAACCATGTGTCCTGGGAATATGACTGAGGTTTGATTCTGGAAATCTGTGGCCTGGAAACTTGACTGAGGTTTGATGGCAGAAACCTGTGGACTGGCAACATG
Organism: Balaenoptera borealis; assembly: GCF_965194805.1. Taxonomy (NCBI): domain Eukaryota; kingdom Metazoa; phylum Chordata; class Mammalia; order Artiodactyla; family Balaenopteridae; genus Balaenoptera; species Balaenoptera borealis. The sequence goes on from NC_138875.1 coordinate 30,408,987, forward strand.
ACTGAGGTTTGATTGTAGAACCCTGTGCCCTGGAAACATGACTGTGGGCTGGTACTGGAAACCCATGGCCTAGGAATTTGACATTGGTTGGATTCTGGAACCCTGTGGCCTGGGAACATGACTGAGGCGTGATTCTGGAAAACTGTGGCCTGGGAATATGACTGAGGTTTGATTCTGGAAATCTGTGGCCTGGGAACTTGACTGAGGTTTGATGGCAGAAATCTGTGGACTGGCAACATGACTGAGGTTTGATTGTAGAACCCTGTGCCCTGGAAACATGAATGCGACCTGATATTTGAAACCCATGGTCTGGGAACTTGACATTGTCTTGATTCCGGAACCCTGTGGCCAGGAACAAGACTGAGGCGTGATTCTGGAATCCTGTGGCCTGGGAACATGACATCTGTTTAGATTGTGGAATACTGGGCCCTGGGAACCTGACTGAGGCTTGGTTCTGGAACCCTGTGGACTGGGAACATGACTGAGGATTTATTCTGGAATCCTGTGGCCCGGGAACATGACATCAGTGGATTCTTGAACCCTGTGGCCTGGGAACATGAGAACGGTTGGATTCTGGAACACTGTGGCCTGGGAACATGTCTGAGGTTTGATGGTGGAAACCTGTGGCTTGGCAACATGAATGAGGTTTGTTACTGGAACCCTGTTCCCTGGGAATATGACTGAGGTTTGATTCTGGACACCTTTGTCCTGGGAACATGACTGTGGTTTGATTGTGGAACCATGGGTCCTGCAAACATGACTGAGGTTTGATTCTGGAACCATGTGTCCTGGGAATATGACTGAGGTTTGATTCTGGAAATCTGTGGCCTGGGAACTTGACTGAGGTTTGATGGCAGAAACCTGTGGACTGGCAACATGACTGAGGTTTGATTGTAGAACCCTGTGCCATGGAAACATGACTGTGGCCTGGTACTGGAAACCCATGGCCTAGGAATTTGACATTGGTTGGATTCTGGAACCCTGTGGCCTGGGAACATGACTGAGGCGTGATTCTGGAAAACTGTGGCCTGGGAATATGACTGAGGTTTGATTCTGGAAATCTGTGGCCTGGGAACTTGACTGAGGTTTGATTGTAGAACCCTGTGGCCTGGAAATATGACTGTGGCCTGGTACTGGAAACCCATGGCCTGGGAAATTGACATTGGTTTGATTCTGAAACCCTGTGGCCTGGGAACATGATTGAGGCGTGATTCTGGAAACCTGTGGCCTGGGAACATGACATCTGTTTAGATTGTGGCATACTGTGCCCTGGGAACCGGACTGAAGGCTTGGTTCTGGAATTCTGTGGACACGGAACAAGACTGAGGTTTGATTCTGGAACCATGTGGCCTGGGAATATGACTGATGTTAGATCGTGGAATTCTGTGGCCTGGGAACATGACATCGGTTTGGATTCTGGTACCCTGTTGCCTGGGAACATGAAATCGGTTTGATTGTGGAAACCTGTGGTCTGGGAATATGACTGAGATTTGATGGTGGTACCCTCTGGCCTGGCAACATGACTGAGGTTTGATTCTGGATCCCTGTGGCCTGGGAACATGACTGAGGCTTGATTCTGGAACCCTGTGGCATGGGAATATGTCTGAGTTTTGATGGTGGAAAACTGTGGCTTGGCAAAATGACTGAGGTTTGTTACTGGAACCCTGTTCCCTGGGAACATGACTGAGGTTTGATTCTGGACACCTTTGTCTAGGGAACATGACTGTGGTTTGATTGTGGAACCGTGGGTCCTGCAAACATGACTGAGGTATTTTTTCTGGAACCATGTGTCCTGGGAATATGACTGAGGTTTGATTCTGGAAATCTGTGGCCTGGGAAATTGACTGAAGTTTGATGGCAGAAACCTGTGGACTGGCAACATGACAGAGGTTTGATTGTTGAACCCTGTGGCCTGGAAACATGACTGTGGCCTGGTACTGGAAACCCATGGCCTAGGAATTTGACATTGGTTTGTTTCTGGAACCCTCTGGCCTGGGAACATGACGGAGGTTTGATTCTGGAACCCTGTAGGCTTTGAACATAACTGAGGATTGTTTCTGGAACCCTGTGGCCTGGGAACATGACATCAGTGGATTCTGGCACCCTGTGGCCTGAGAACATGAGAACGGTTTAATTCTGGAACCCTGTGAACTGGGAATATGTCTGAGGTTTGATGGTGGAAACCTGTGGCTTGGCAACATGACGGAGGTTTGTTTCTGGAACCCTGTTCCCTGGGAACATGACTGAGGTTTGATTCTGGAAACCTTTGTGCTGGGAACATGACTGTGTTTTGATTGTGGAATCATGGGTCCTGCAAACATGACTTAGGTTTGATTCTGGAACCATGTGTCCTGGGAATATGACTGAGGTTTGATTCTGGAAATCTGTGGCCTGGGAACTTGACAGAGGTTTGATGGCAGAAACCTGGGGACTGGCAACATGACTGAGGTTTGATTGTAGAACCCTGTGCCCTGGAAACATGACTGTGGGCTGGTACTGGAAACCCATGGCCTAGGAATTTGACATTGGTTTGTTTCTGGAACCCTGTGACCTGGGAACATGACTGAGGTTTGATTCTGGAAAACTGTGGTCGGGGACTTGACTGAGGTTTGATGGCAGAAATCTGTGGACTGGAAACATTACTGAGGTTTGATGGTAGAACCCTGTGCCCTGGAAACATGACTGCGACCTGATACTTGAAACCCATGGCCTGGGAACTTGACATTGGTTTGATTCTGGAACCCTGTGGCCAGGAACAAGACTGAGGCGTGATTCTGGAATCCTGTGGCCTGGGAACATGACATCTGTTTAGATTGTGGAATACTGGGCCCTGGGAACCTGACTGAGGCTTGGTTCTGGAACCCTGTGGACTGGGAACATGACTGAGGATTTATTCTGGAATCCTGTGGCCTGGGAACATGACATCAGTGGATTCTTCAACCCTGTGGCCTGGGAACATGAGAACGGTTGGATTTTGGAACACTGTGGCCTGGGAACATGACTGAGGTTTGATGTTGGAAACCTGTGGCTTGGCAACATGAATGAGGTTTCTTCCTGGAACCCTGTTCCCTGGGAATATGACTGAGGTTTGATTCTGGACACCTTTGTCCTGGGAACATGACTGTGGTTTGATTGTGGAACCATGGGTCCTTCAAACATGACTGAGGTTTGATTCTGGAACCATGTGTCCTGGGAATATGACTGAGGTTTGATTCTGGAAATCTGTGGCCTGGGAATTTGACTGAGGTTTGATGGCAGAAACCTGTGGACTGGCAACATGACTGAGGTTTGATTGTAGAACCCTGTGCCCTGGAAACATGACTGTGGCCTGGTATTGGAAACCCATGGCCTAGGAATTTGACATTGGTTGGATTCTGGAACCCTGTGGCCTGGGAACATAACTGAGGCGTGATTCTGGAAAACTGTGGCCTTGGAATATGATTGAGGTTTGATTCTGGAAATCTGTGGCCTGTGAACTTGACTGAGGTTTAATGGCAGAAATCTGTGGACTGGCAACATGACTGAGGTTTGATTGTAGAACCCTGTGCCCTGGAAACATGACTGCGACCTGATATTTGAAACCCATGGCCTGGGAACTTGACATTGTTTTGATTCCGGAACCCTGTGGCCAGGAACAAGACTGAGGCGTGATTCTGGAACCCTGTGGCCTGGGAACATGTCTGAGGTTTGATGGTGGAAACCTGTGGCTTGGCAACATGAATGAGGTTTGTTACTGGAACCCTCTTCCCTGGGAATATGACTGAGGTTTGATTCTGGACACCTTTGTCCTGGGAACATGACTGTGGTTTGATTGTGGAACCATGGGTCCTGCAAACATGACTGAGGTTTGATTCTGGAACCATGTGTCCTGGGAATATGACTGAGGTTTGATTCCGGAAATCTGTGGCCTGGGAACTTGACTGAGGTTTGATGGCAGAAACCTGTGGACTGGCAACATGACTGAGGTTTGATTGTAGAACCCTGTGCCCTGGAAACATGACTGTGGCCTGGTACTGGAAACCCATGGCCTAGGAATTTGACTTTGGTTGGATTCTGGAACCCTGTGGCCTGGGAACATGACTGAGGCGTGATTCTGGAAAACTGTGGCCTGGGAATATGACTGAGGTTTGATTCTGGAAATCTGTGGCCTGGGAACTTGACTGAGGTTTGATGGCAGAAATCTGTGGACTGGCAACATGACTGAGGTTTGATTGTAGAACCCTGTGCCCTGGAAACATGACTGCGACCTGATATTTGAAACCCATGGCCTGGGAACTTGACATTGTTTTGATTCCGGAACCCTGTGGCCAGGAACAAGACTGAGGCGTGATTCTGGAATCCTGTGGCCTGGGAACATGACATCTGTTTAGATTGTGGAATACTGGGCCCTGGGAACCTGACTGAGGCTTGGTTCTGGAACCCTGTGGACTGGGAACATGACTGAGGTTTTATTCTGGAATCCTGTGGCCTGGGAACATGACATCAGTGGATTCTTGAAACCTGTGGCCTGGGAACATGAGAACGGTTTGATTCTGGAACCCTGTGGCCTGGGAACATGTCTGAGGTTTGATGGTGGAAACCTGTGGCTTGGCAACATGACTGAGGTTTGTTACTGGAACCCTCTTCCCTGGGAACATGACTGAGGTTTGATTCTGGACACCTTTGTCCTGGGAACATGACTGTGGTTTGATTGTGGAACCATGGGTCCTGCAAACATGACTGAGGTTTTATTCTGGAACCATGTGTCCTGGGAATATGACTGAGGTTTGATTCTGGAAATCTGTGGCCTGGGAAGTTGACTGAGGTTTGATGGCAGAAACCTGTGGCCTGGAAATATGACTGTGGCCTGGTACTGGAAACCCATGGCCTGGGAAATTGACATTGGTTTGATTCTGAAACCCTGTGGCCTGCGAACATGATTGAGGCGTGATTCTGGAAACCTGTGGCCTGGGAACATGACATCTGTTTAGATTGTGGCATACTGTGCCCTGGGAACCGGACTGAAGGCTTGGTTCTGCAATCCTGTGGAGTGGGAACAAGACTGAGATTTTATTCTGGAACCATGTGTCCTGGGAACATGACTGAGGCGTGATTCTGGAATCCTGTGGCCTGGGAACATGACATCTGTTTAGATTGTGGAATAATGTGCCCTGGGAATCTGACTGAGGCTTGGTTCTGGAACCCATTGGACTGGGAACATGACTGAGGTTTGATTGTAGAACCCTGTGCCCTGGAAATATGACTGTGGCCTGGTACTGGAAACCCATGGCCTAGGAATTTGACATTGGTTTGATTCTGGAACTCTGTGGCCTGGGAACATGACTGAGGTTTGATTCTGGAAAACTGTGGCCGGGTACTTGACTGAGGGTTGATGGCAGAAATCTGTGGACTGGTAACATGACTGAGGTTTGATTGTAGAACCCTATGCCCTGGAAACATGACTGTGGCCTGGTACTAGAAACCCATGGCCTAGGAATTTGACATTGGTTTGATTCTGGAACCCTGTGGCCTGGGAACATGACTGAGGATTGACTCTGGAATCTTGTAGCCTGCGAACATAACTGAGGATTGTTTCTGGAACCCTGTTGCCTGGGAACATGACATCAGTGGATTCTGGAAACCTGTGGCCTGGGAACATGAGAACGGTTTAATTCTGGAACCCTGTGACCTGGGAACATGTCTGAGGTTTGATGGTGGAAACCTGTGGCTTGGCAACATGACTGAGGTTTGTTTCTGGAACCCTGTTCCCTGCAAACATGACTGAGGTTTGATTCTGGAACCATGTGTCCTGGGAATATGACTGAGGTTTGATTCTGGAAATCTGTGGCCTGGGAATTTGACTGAGGTTTGATGGCAGAAACCTGTGGACTGGCAACATGACAGAGGTTTGATTGTAGAACCCTGTGGCCTGGAAATATGACTGTGGCCTGGTACTGGAAACCCATGGCCTGGGAAATTGCAATTGGTTTGATTCTGAAACCCTGTGGCCTGGGAACATGATTGAGGCGTGATTCTGGAAACCTGTGGCCTGGGAACATGACATCTGTTTAGATTGTGGCATACTGTGCCCTGGGAACCGGACTGAAGGCTTGGTTCTGGAATCCTGTGGAGTGGGAACAAGACTGAGATTTTATTCTGGAACCATGTGTCCTGGGAATATGACTGAGGTTTGATTCTGGAAATCTGTGGCCTGGAAACTTGAGTGAGGTTTGATGGCAGAAACCTGTGGACTGGCAACATGACTGAGGTTTGATTGTAGAACCCTGTGCCCTGGAAACATGACTGTGGGCTGGTACTGGAAACCCATGGCCTAGGAATTTGACATTGGTTTGATTCTGGAACCCTGTGGCCTGGGAACATGACTGAGGCGTGATTCTGGAAAACTGTGGCCTGGGAATATGACTGAGGTTTGATTCTGGAAATCTGTGGCCTGGGAACTTGACTGAGGTTTGATGGCAGAAATCTGTGGACTGGCAACATGACTGAGGTTTGATTGTAGAACCCTGTGCCCTGGAAACATGACTGCGACCTGATATTTGAAACCCATGGCCTGGGAACTTGACATTGTTTTGATTCCGGAACCCTGTGGCCAGGAACAAGACTGAGGCGTGATTCTGGAATCCTGTGGCCTGGGAACATGACATCTGTTTAGTTTGTGGAATACTGGGCCCTGGGAATCTGACTGAGGCTTGGTTCTGGAACCCTGTGGACTGGGATCATGACTGAGGATTTATTCTGGAATCCTGTGGCCTGGGAACATGACATCAGTGGATTCTTGAACCCTGTGGCCTGAGAACATGAGAACGGTTGGATTCTGGAACACTTTGGCCTGGGAACATGTCTGAGGTTTGATGGTGGAAACCTGTGGCTTGGCAACATGAATGAGGTTTGTTACTGGAACCCTGTTCCCTGGGAATATGACTGAGGTTTGATTCTGGACACCTTTGTCCTGAGAGCATGACTGTGGTTTGATTGTGGAACCATGGGTCCTGCAAACATGACTAAGGTTTGATTCTGGGACCATGTGTCCTGGGAATATGACTGAGGTTTGATTCTGGAAATCTGTGGCCTGGGAACTTGACTGAGGTTTGATGGCAGAAACCTGTGGACTGGCAACATGACTGAGGTTTGATTGTAGAACCCTGTGCCCTGGAAACATGACTGTGGTCTGGTACTGGAAACCCATGGCCTGGGAAATAGACACTGGTTTGATTCTGAAACCCTGTGGCCTGGGAACATGATTGAGGCGTGATTCTGGAAACCTGTGGCCTGGGAACATGACATCTGTTTAGATTGTGGCATACTGTGCCCTGGGAACCGGACTGAAGGCTTGGTTCTGGAATCCTTTGGACTGGGAACAAGACTGAGGTTTGATTCTGGAACCATGTGGCCTGGGAATATGACTGATGTTAGATCGTGGAATCCTGTGGCCTGGGAACATGACATCGGTTTGGATTCTGGTACCCTGTTGCCTGGGAACATGAAATTGGTTTGATTGTGGAAACCTGTGGTCTGGGAATATGACTGAGGTTTGATGGTGGTACCCTCGGGCCTGGCAACATGACTGAGGTTTGATTCTGGATCCCTGTGGCCTGGGAACATGACTGAGGCTTGATTCTGGAACCCTGTGGCCTGGGAATATGTCTGAGGTTTGATGGTGGAAAACTGTGGCTTGGCAAAATGACTGAGGTTTGTTACTGGAACCCTGTTCCCTGGGAACATGACTGAGGTTTGATTCTGGACACCTTTGTCCTGGGAACATGACTGTGGTTTGATTGTGGAACCGTGGGTCCTGCCAACAAGACTGAGGTTTTTTTTCTGGAACCATGTGTCCTGGGAATATGACTGAGGTTTGATTCTGGAAATCTGTGACCTGGGAAATTGACTGAAGTTTGATGGCAGAATCCTGTGGACTGGCAACATGAAAGAGGTTTGATTGTTGAACCCTGTGGCCTGGAAACATGACTGTGGCCTGGTACTGGAAACCCATGGCCTAGGAATTTGACATTGGTTTGTTTCTGGAACCCTCTGGCCTGGGAACATGACGGAGGTTTGATTCTGGAAACCTGTAGGCTTCGAACATAACTGAGGATTGTTTCTGGAACCCTGTGGCCTGGGAACATGACATCAGTGGATTCTGGCACCCTGTGGCCTGGGAACATGAGAACGGTTTAATTCTGGAACCCTGTGACCTGGGAACATGTCTGAGGTTTGATGGTGTAAACCTGTGACTTGGCAACATGACTGAGGCTTGTTTCTGGAACCCTGTTCCCTGGGAACATGACTGAGGTTTGATTCTGGACACCTTTGTGCTGGGTACATGACTGTGTTTTGATTGTGGAATCATGGGTCCTGCAAACATGACTTAGGTTTGATTCTGGAACCATGTGTCCTGGGAATATGACTGAGGTTTGATTCTGGAAATCTGTGGCCTGGGAACTTGACAGAGCTTTGATGGCAGAAAACTGGGGACTGGCAACATGACTGAGGTTTGATTGTAGAACCCTGTGCCCTGGAAACATGACTGTGGTCTGGTACTGGAAACCCATGGCCTACGAATTTGACATTGGTTTCTTTCTGGAACCCTGTGACCTGGGAACATGACTGAGGTTTGATTCTGGAAATCTGTGGCCTGGGAACTTGACTGAGGTTTAATGGCAGAAATCTGTGGACTGGCAACATGACTGAGGTTTGATTGTAGAACCCTGTGCCCTGGAAACATGACTGCGACCTGATATTTGAAACCCATGGCCTGGGAACTTTACATTGTTTTGATTCCGGAACCCTGTGGCCAGGAACAAGACTGAGGCGTGATTCTGGAATCCTGTGGCCTGGGAACATGACATCTGTTTAGATTGTGGAATACTGGGCCCTGGGAACCTGACTGAGGCTTGGTTCTGGAACCCTGTGGACTGGGAACATGACTGAGGTTTTATTCTGGAATCCTGTGGCCTGGGAACATGACATCAGTGGATTCTTGGAACCTGTGGCCTGGGAACATGAGAACGGTTTGATTCTGGAACCCTGTGGCCTGGGAACATGTCTGCGGTTTGATGGTGGAAACCTGTGGCTTGGCAACATGACTGAGGTTTGTTACTGGAACCCTCTTCCCTGGGAACATGACTGAGGTTTGATTCTGGACACCTTTGTCCTGGGAACATGACTGTGGTTTGATTGTGGAACCATGGGTCCTGCAAACATGACTGAGGTTTGATTCTGGAACCATGTGTCCTGGGAATATGACTGAGGTTTGATTCTGGAAATCTGTGGCCTGGGAAGTTGACTGAGGTTTGATTGTAGAACCCTGTGGCCTGGAAATATGACTGTGGCCTGGTACTGGAAACCCATGGCCTGGGAAATTGACCTTGGTTTGATTCTGAAACCCTGTGGGCTGGGAACATGATTGAGGCGTGATTCTGGAAACCTGTGGCCTGGGAACATGACATCTGTTTAGATTGTGGCATACTGTGCCCTGGGAACCGGACTGAAGGCTTGGTTCTGGAATTCTGTGGACAGGGAACAAGACTGAGGTTTGATTCTGGAACCCTGTGGCCTGGGAACATGACTGAGGATTGATTCTGGAACCCTGTAGCCTGCGAACATAACTGAGGATTGTTTCTGGAACCCTGTGGCCTGGGAACATGACATCAGTGGATTCTGGAACCCTGTGGCCTGGGAACATGAGAACGGTTTAATTCTGGAACCCTGTGACCTGGGAACATGTCTGAGGTTTGATGGTGGAAACCTGTGGCTTGGCAACATGACTGAGGTTTGTTTCTGGAACCCTGTTCCCTGGGAACATGACTGACGTTTGATTCTGGACACCTTTGTGCTGGGACAATGACTGTGTTTTGATTGTGGAATCATGGGTCCTGCAAACATGACTGAGGTTTGATTCTGGAACCATGTGTCCTGGGAATATGACTGAGGTTTGATTCTGGAAATCTGTGGCCTGGGACCTTGACAGAGGTTTGATGGCAGAAACCTGGGGACTGGCAACATGACTGAGGTTTGATTGTAGAACCCTGTGCCCTGGAAAGATGACTGTGGTCTGGTACTAGAAACCCATGGCCTACGAATTTGACATTGGTTTGTTTCTGGAACCCTGTGACCTGGGAACATGACTGAGGTTTGATTCTGGAAAACTGTGCTCAGGGACTTGACTGAGGTTTGATAGCAGAAATCTGTGGACTGGAAACATTACTGAGGCTTGATTGTAGAACCCTGTGCCCTGGAATCATGACTGCGACCTGATACTTGAAACCCATGGCCTGGGAACTTGACATTGGTTTGATTCTGGAACCCTGTGGCCAGGAACAAGACTGAGGCGTGATTCTGGAATCCTGTGGCCTGGGGACATGACATCTGTTTAGATTGTGGAATACTGGGCCCTGGGAACCTGACTGAGGCTTGGTTCTGGAACCCTGTGGACTGGGAACATGACTGAGGATTTATTCTGGAATCCTGTGGCCTGGGAACATGACATCAGTGGATTCTTCAACCCTGTGGCCTGGGAACATGAGAACGGTTTGATTCTGGAACCCTGTGGCCTGGGAACATGTCTGAGGTTTGATGTTGGAAACCTGTGGCTTGGCAACATGACTGAGGTTTGTTACTGGAACCCTCTTCCCTGGGAACATGACTGAGGTTTGATTCTGGACACCTTTGTCCTGGGAACATGACTGTGGTTTGATTGTGGAACCATGGGTCCTGCAAACATGACTGAGGTTTGATTCTGGAACCATGTGTCCTGGGAATATGACTGAGGTTTGATTCTGGAAATCTGTGGCCTGGGAAGTTGACTGAGGTTTGATGGCAGAAACCTGTGGACTGGCAACATGACAGAGGTTTGATTGTAGAACCCTGTGGCCTGGAAATATGACTGTGGCCTGGTATTGGAAACCCATGGCCTGGGAAATTGACATTGGTTTGATTCTGAAACCCTGTGGCCTGGGAACATGACTGAGGCGTGATTCTGGAATCCTGTGGCCTGGGAACATGACATCTGTTTAGATTGTGGAATAATGTGCCCTGGGAATCTGACTGAGGCTTGGTTCTGGAACCCTGTGGACTGGGAACATGACTGAGGTTTGATTGTAGAACCCTGTGCCCTGGAAACATGACTGTGGCCTTGTACTGGAAACCCATGGCCTAGGAATTTGACATTGGTTTGATTCTGGAACCCTGTGGCCTGGGAACATGACTGAGGATTGATTCTGGAACCCTGTAGCCTGCGAACATAACTGAGGATTGTTTCTGGAACCCTGTGGCCTGGGAACATGACATCAGTGGATTCTGGAACCCTGTGGCCTGGGAACATGAGAACGGTTTAATTCTGGATCCCTGTGACCTGGGAACATGTCTGAGGTTTGATGGTGGAAACCTGTGGCTTGGCAACATGAATGAGGTTTGTTACTGGAACCCTGTTCCCTGGGAATATGACTGAGGTTTGATTCTGGACAACTTTGTCCTGGGAACATGACTGTGGTTTGACTGTGGAACCATGGGTCCTGCAAACATGACTGAGGTTTGATTCTGGAACCATGTGTCCTGGGAAAATGACTGAGGTTTGATTCTGGAAATCTGTGGCCTGGGAACTTGACTGAGGTTTGATGGCAGAAACCTGTGGACTGGCAACATGACTGAGGTTTGATTGTAGAACCCTGTGCCCTGGAAACATGACTGTGGTCTGGTACTGGAAACCCATGGCCTAGGAATTTGACATTGGTTTGATTCTGGAACCCTGTGGCCTGGGAAAATGACTGAGGCGTGATTCTGTAAAACTGTGGCCTGGGAATATGACTGAGGTTTGATTCTGGAAATCTGTGGCCTGGGAACTTGACTGAGGTTTGATGGCAGAAATCTGTGGACTGGCAACATGACTGAGGTTTGATTGTAGAACCCTGTGCCCTGGAAACATGACTGCGACCTGATATATGAAACCCATGGCCTGGGAACTTGACATTGTTTTGATTCCGGAACCCTGTGGCCAGGAACAAGACTGAGGCGTGATTCTGGAATCCTGTGGCCTGGGAACATGACATCTGTTTAGATTGTGGAATACTGGGCCCTGGGAACCTGACTGAGGCTTGGTTCTGGAACCCTGTGGACTGGGAACATGACTGAGGTTTTATTCTGGAATCCTGTGGCCTGGGAACATGACATCAGTGGATTCTTGAAACCTGTGGCCTGGGAACATGAGAACGGTTTGATTCTGGAACCCTGTGGCCTGGGAACATGTCTGAGGTTTGATGGTGGAAACCTGTGGCTTGGCAACATGACTGAGGTTTGTTACTGGAACCCTCTTCCCTGGGAACATGACTGAGGTTTGATTCTGGACACCTTTGTCCTGGGAACATGACTGTGGTTTGATTGTGGAACCATGGGTCCTGCAAACATGACTGAGGTTTGATTCTGGAACCATGTGTCCTGGGAATATGACTGAGGTTTGATTCTGGAAATCTGTGGCCTGGGAAGTTGACTGAGGTTTGATGGCAGAAACCTGTGGACTGGCAACATGACAGAGGTTTGATTGTAGAACCCTGTGGCCTGGAAATATGACTGTGGCCTGGTACTGGAAACCCATGGCCTGGGAAATTGACATTGGTTTGATTCTGAAACCCTGTGGCCTGGGAACATGACTGAGGCGTGATTCTGGAATCCTGTGGCCTGGGAACATGACATCTGTTTAGATTGTGGAATAATGTGCCCTGGGAATCTGACTGAGGCTTGGTTCTGGAACCCTGTGGACTGGGAACATGACTGAGGTTTGATTGTAGAACCCTGTGCCCTGGAAACATGACTGTGGCCTTGTACTGGAAACCCATGGCCTAGGAATTTGACATTGGTTTGATTCTGGAACCCTGTGGCCTGGGAACATGACTGAGGATTGATTCTGGAACCCTGTAGCCTGCGAACATAACTGAGGATTGTTTCTGGAACCCTGTGGCCTGGGAACATGACATCAGTGGATTCTGGAACCCTGTGGCCTGGGAACATGAGAACGGTTTAATTCTGGATCCCTGTGACCTGGGAACATGTCTGAGGTTTGATGGTGGAAACCTGTGGCTTGGCAACATGACTGAGGTTTGTTTCTGGAACCCTGTTCCCTGGGAACATGACTGACGTTTGATTCTGGACACCTTTGTGCTGGGACAATGACTGTGTTTTGATTGTGGAATCATGGGTCCTGCAAACATGACTTAGGTTTGATTCTGGAACCATGTGTCCTGGGAATATGACTGAGGTTTGATTCTGGAAATCTGTGGCCTGGAAACTTGACTGAGGTTTGATGGCAGAAACCTGTGGACTGGCAACATGACTGAGGTTTGATTGTAGAACCCTGTGCCCTGGAAACATGACTGTGGGCTGGTACTTGAAACCCATGGCCTAGGAATTTGACATTGGTTGGATTCTGGAACCCTGTGGCCTGGGAACATGACTGAGGCGTGATTCTGGAAAACTGTGGCCTGGGAATATGACTGAGGTTTGATTCTGGAAATCTGTGGCCTGGGAACTTGACTGAGGTTTGATGGCAGAAATCTGTGGACTGGCAACATGACTGAGGTTTGATTGTAGAACCCTGTGCCCTGGAAACATGAATGCGACCTGACATTTGAAACCCATGGTCTGGGAACTTGACATTGTCTTGATTCCGGAACCCTGTGGCCAGGAACAAGACTGAGGCGTGATTCTGGAATCCTGTGGCCTGGGAACATGACATCTGTTTAGATTGTGGAATACTGGGCCCTGGGAACCTGACTGAGGCTTGGTTCTGGAACCCTGTGGACTGGGAACATGACTGAGGATTTATTCTGGAATCCTGTGGCCCGGGAACATGACATCAGTGGATTCTTGAACCCTGTGGCCTGGGAACATGAGAACGGTTGGATTCTGGAACACTGTGGCCTGGGAACATGTCTGAGGTTTGATGGTGGAAACCTGTGGCTTGGCAACATGAATGAGGTTTGTTACTGGAACCCTGTTCCCTGGGAATATGACTGAGGTTTGATTCTGGACACCTTTGTCCTGGGAACATGACTGTGGTTTGATTGTGGAACCATGGGTCCTGCAAACATGACTGAGGTTTGATTCTGGAACCATGTGTCCTGGGAATATGACTGAGGTTTGATTCTGGAAATCTGTGGCCTGGGAACTTGACTGAGGTTTGATGGCAGAAACCTGTGGACTGGCAACATGACTGAGGTTTGATTGTAGAACCCTGTGCCATGGAAACATGACTGTGGCCTGGTACTGGAAACCCATGGCCTAGGAATTTGACATTGGTTGGATTCTGGAACCCTGTGGCCTGGGAACATGACTGAGGCGTGATTCTGGAAAACTGTGGCCTGGGAATATGACTGAGGTTTGATTCTGGAAATCTGTGGCCTGGGAACTTGACTGAGGTTTGATTGTAGAACCCTGTGGCCTGGAAATATGACTGTGGCCTGGTACTGGAAACCCATGGCCTGGGAAATTGACATTGGTTTGATTCTGAAACCCTGTGGCCTGGGAACATGATTGAGGCGTGATTCTGGAAACCTGTGGCCTGGGAACATGACATCTGTTTAGATTGTGGCATACTGTGCCCTGGGAACCGGACTGAAGGCTTGGTTCTGGAATTCTGTGGACACGGAACAAGACTGAGGTTTGATTCTGGAACCATGTGGCCTGGGAATATGACTGATGTTAGATCGTGGAATTCTGTGGCCTGGGAACATGACATCGGTTTGGATTCTGGTACCCTGTTGCCTGGGAACATGAAATCGGTTTGATTGTGGAAACCTGTGGTCTGGGAATATGACTGAGATTTGATGGTGGTACCCTCTGGCCTGGCAACATGACTGAGGTTTGATTCTGGATCCCTGTGGCCTGGGAACATGACTGAGGCTTGATTCTGGAACCCTGTGGCATGGGAATATGTCTGAGTTTTGATGGTGGAAAACTGTGGCTTGGCAAAATGACTGAGGTTTGTTACTGGAACCCTGTTCCCTGGGAACATGACTGAGGTTTGATTCTGGACACCTTTGTCTAGGGAACATGACTGTGGTTTGATTGTGGAACCGTGGGTCCTGCAAACATGACTGAGGTATTTTTTCTGGAACCATGTGTCCTGGGAATATGACTGAGGTTTGATTCTGGAAATCTGTGGCCTGGGAAATTGACTGAAGTTTGATGGCAGAAACCTGTGGACTGGCAACATGACAGAGGTTTGATTGTTGAACCCTGTGGCCTGGAAACATGACTGTGGCCTGGTACTGGAAACCCATGGCCTAGGAATTTGACATTGGTTTGTTTCTGGAACCCTCTGGCCTGGGAACATGACGGAGGTTTGATTCTGGAACCCTGTAGGCTTTGAACATAACTGAGGATTGTTTCTGGAACCCTGTGGCCTGGGAACATGACATCAGTGGATTCTGGCACCCTGTGGCCTGAGAACATGAGAACGGTTTAATTCTGGAACCCTGTGAACTGGGAATATGTCTGAGGTTTGATGGTGGAAACCTGTGGCTTGGCAACATGACGGAGGTTTGTTTCTGGAACCCTGTTCCCTGGGAACATGACTGAGGTTTGATTCTGGAAACCTTTGTGCTGGGAACATGACTGTGTTTTGATTGTGGAATCATGGGTCCTGCAAACATGACTTAGGTTTGATTCTGGAACCATGTGTCCTGGGAATATGACTGAGGTTTGATTCTGGAAATCTGTGGCCTGGGAACTTGACAGAGGTTTGATGGCAGAAACCTGGGGACTGGCAACATGACTGAGGTTTGATTGTAGAACCCTGTGCCCTGGAAACATGACTGTGGGCTGGTACTGGAAACCCATGGCCTAGGAATTTGACATTGGTTTGTTTCTGGAACCCTGTGACCTGGGAACATGACTGAGGTTTGATTCTGGAAAACTGTGGTCGGGGACTTGACTGAGGTTTGATGGCAGAAATCTGTGGACTGGAAACATTACTGAGGTTTGATGGTAGAACCCTGTGCCCTGGAAACATGACTGCGACCTGATACTTGAAACCCATGGCCTGGGAACTTGACATTGGTTTGATTCTGGAACCCTGTGGCCAGGAACAAGACTGAGGCGTGATTCTGGAATCCTGTGGCCTGGGAACATGACATCTGTTTAGATTGTGGAATACTGGGCCCTGGGAACCTGACTGAGGCTTGGTTCTGGAACCCTGTGGACTGGGAACATGACTGAGGATTTATTCTGGAATCCTGTGGCCTGGGAACATGACATCAGTGGATTCTTAAACCCTGTGGCCTGGGAACATGAGAACGGTTGGATTTTGGAACACTGTGGCCTGGGAACATGACTGAGGTTTGATGTTGGAAACCTGTGGCTTGGCAACATGAATGAGGTTTCTTCCTGGAACCCTGTTCCCTGGGAATATGACTGAGGTTTGATTCTGGACACCTTTGTCCTGGGAACATGACTGTGGTTTGATTGTGGAACCATGGGTCCTTCAAACATGACTGAGGTTTGATTCTGGAACCATGTGTCCTGGGAATATGACTGAGGTTTGATTCTGGAAATCTGTGGCCTGGGAATTTGACTGAGGTTTGATGGCAGAAACCTGTGGACTGGCAACATGACTGAGGTTTGATTGTAGAACCCTGTGCCCTGGAAACATGACTGTGGCCTGGTATTGGAAACCCATGGCCTAGGAATTTGACATTGGTTGGATTCTGGAACCCTGTGGCCTGGGAACATAACTGAGGCGTGATTCTGGAAAACTGTGGCCTTGGAATATGATTGAGGTTTGATTCTGGAAATCTGTGGCCTGTGAACTTGACTGAGGTTTAATGGCAGAAATCTGTGGACTGGCAACATGACTGAGGTTTGATTGTAGAACCCTGTGCCCTGGAAACATGACTGCGACCTGATATTTGAAACCCATGGCCTGGGAACTTGACATTGTTTTGATTCCGGAACCCTGTGGCCAGGAACAAGACTGAGGCGTGATTCTGGAATCCTGTGGCCTGGGAACATGACATCTGTTTAGATTGTGGAATACTGGGCCCTGGGAACCTGACTGAGGCTTGGTTCTGGAACCCTGTGGACTGGGAACATGACTGAGGTTTTATTCTGGAATCCTGTGGCCTGGGAACATGACATCAGTGGATTCTTGAAACCTGTGGCCTGGGAACATGAGAACGGTTTGATTCTGGAACCCTGTGGCCTGGGAACATGTCTGAGGTTTGATGGTGGAAACCTGTGGCTTGGCAACATGACTGAGGTTTGTTACTGGAACCCTCTTCCCTGGGAACATGACTGAGGTTTGATTCTGGACACCTTTGTCCTGGGAACATGACTGTGGTTTGATTGTGGAACCATGGGTCCTGCAAACATGACTGAGGTTTTATTCTGGAACCATGTGTCCTGGGAATATGACTGAGGTTTGATTCTGGAAATCTGTGGCCTGGGAACTTGACTGAGGTTTGATGGCAGAAACCTGTGGACTGGCAACATGACAGAGGTTTGATTGTAGAACCCTGTGGCCTGGAAATATGACTGTGGCCTGGTACTGGAAACCCATGGCCTGGGAAATTGACATTGGTTTGATTCTGAAACCCTGTGGCCTGGGAACATGACTGAGGCGTGATTCTGGAATCCTGTGGCCTGGGAACATGACATCTGTTTAGATTGTGGAATAATGTGCCCTGGGAATCTGACTGAGGCTTGGTTCTGGAACCCTGTGGACTGGGAACATGACTGAGGTTTGATTGTAGAACCCTGTGCCCTGGAAACATGACTGTGGCCTGGTACTGGAAACCCATGGCCTAGGAATTTGACATTGGTTTGATTCTGGAACCCTGTGGCCTGGGAACATGACTGAGGATTGATTCTGGAACCCTGTAGCCTGCGAACATAACTGAGGATTGTTTCTGGAACCCTGTGGCCTGGGAACATGACATCAGTGGATTCTGGAACCCTGTGGCCTGGGAACATGAGAACGGTTTAATTCTGGAACCCTGTGACCTGGGAACATGTCTGAGGTTTGATGGTGGAAACCTGTGGCTTGGCAACATGACTGAGGTTTGTTTCTGTAACCCTGTTCCCTGGGAACATGACTGACGTTTGATTCTGGACACCTTTGTCCTGGGACAATGACTGTGTTTTGATTGTGGAATCATGGGTCCTGCAAACATGACTGAGGTTTGATTCTGGAACCATGTGTCCTGGGAATATGACTGAGGTTTGATTCTGGAAATCTGTGGCCTGGAAACTTGACTGAGGTTTGATGGCAGAAACCTGTGGACTGGCAACATGACTGAGGTTTGATTGTAGAACCCTGTGCCCTGGAAACATGACTGTGGGCTGGTACTGGAAACCCATGGCCTAGGAATTTGACATTGGTTTGATTCTGGAACCCTGTGGCCTGGGAACATGACTGAGGCGTGATTCTGGAAAACTGTGGCCTGGGAATATGACTGAGGTTTGATTCTGGAAATCTGTGGCCTGGGAACTTGACTGAGGTTTGATGGCAGAAATCTGTGGACTGGCAACATGACTGAGGTTTGATTGTAGAACCCTGTGCCCTGGAAACATGAATGCGACCTGATATTTGAAACCCATGGCCTGGGAACTTGACATTGTTTTGATCCCGGAACCCTGTGGCCAGGAACAAGACTGAGGCGTGATTCTGGAATCCTGTGGCCTGGGAACATGACATCTGTTTAGATTGTGGAATACTGGGCCCTGGGAACCTGACTGAGGCTTGGTTCTGGAACCCTGTGGACTGGGAACATGACTGAGGATTTATTCTGGAATCCTGTGGCCTGGGAACATGACATCAGTGGATTCTTGAACCCTGTGGCCTGGGAACATGAGAACGGTTGGATTCTGGAACACTGTGGCCTGGGAACATGTCTGAGGTTTGATGGTGGAAACCTGTGGCTTGGCAACATGAATGAGGTTTGTTACTGGAACCCTGTTCCCTGGGAATATGACTGAGGTTTGATTCTGGACAACTTTGTCCTGGGAACATGACTGTGGTTTGACTGTGGAACCATGGGTCCTGCAAACATGACTGAGGTTTGATTCTGGAACCATGTGTCCTGGGAATATGACTGAGGTTTGATTCTGGAAATCTGTGGCCTGGGAACTTGACTGAGGTTTGATGGCAGAAACCTGTGGACTGGCAACATGACTGAGGTTTGATTGTAGAACCCTGTGCCGTGGAAACATGACTGTGGCCTGGTACTGGAAACCCATGGCCTAGGAATTTGACATTGGTTGGATTCTGGAACCCTGTGGCCTGGGAACATGACTGAGGCGTGATTCTGGAAAACTGTGGCCTGGGAATATGACTGAGGTTTGATTCTGGAAATCTGTGGCCTGGGAACTTGACTGAGGTTTGATGGCAGAAATCTGTGGACTGGCAACATGACTGAGGTTTGATTGTAGAACCCTGTGCCCTGGAAACATGACTGCGACCTGATATTTGAAACCCATGGCCTGGGAACTTTACATTGTTTTGATTCCGGAACCCTGTGGCCAGGAACAAGACTGAGGCGTGATTCTGGAATCCTGTGGCCTGGGAACATGACATCTGTTTAGATTGTGGAATACTGGGCCCTGGGAACCTGACTGAGGCTTGGTTCTGGAACCCTGTGGACTGGGAACATGACTGAGGTTTTATTCTGGAATCCTGTGGCCTGGGAACATGACATCAGTGGATTCTTGGAACCTGTGGCCTGGGAACATGAGAACGGTTTGATTCTGGAACCCTGTGGCCTGGGAACATGTCTGCGGTTTGATGGTGGAAACCTGTGGCTTGGCAACATGACTGAGGTTTGTTACTGGAACCCTCTTCCCTGGGAACATGACTGAGGTTTGATTCTGGACACCTTTGTCCTGGGAACATGACTGTGGTTTGATTGTGGAACCATGGGTCCTGCAAACATGACTGAGGTTTGATTCTGGAACCATGTGTCCTGGGAATATGACTGAGGTTTGATTCTGGAAATCTGTGGCCTGGGAAGTTGACTGAGGTTTGATTGTAGAACCCTGTGGCCTGGAAATATGACTGTGGCCTGGTACTGGAAACCCATGGCCTGGGAAATTGACATTGGTTTGATTCTGAAACCCTGTGGGCTGGGAACATGATTGAGGCGTGATTCTGGAAACCTGTGGCCTGGGAACATGACATCTGTTTAGATTGTGGCATACTGTGCCCTGGGAACCGGACTGAAGGCTTGGTTCTGGAATTCTGTGGACAGGGAACAAGACTGAGGTTTGATTCTGGAACCCTGTGGCCTGGGAACATGACTGAGGATTGATTCTGGAACCCTGTAGCCTGCGAACATAACTGAGGATTGTTTCTGGAACCCTGTGGCCTGGGAACATGACATCAGTGGATTCTGGAACCCTGTGGCCTGGGAACATGAGAACGGTTTAATTCTGGAACCCTGTGACCTGGGAACATGTCTGAGGTTTGATGCTGGAAACCTGTGGCTTGGCAACATGACTGAGGTTTGTTTCTGGAACCCTGTTCCCTGGGAACATGACTGACGTTTGATTCTGGACACCTTTGTGCTGGGACAATGACTGTGTTTTGATTGTGGAATCATGGGTCCTGCAAACATGACTGAGGTTTGATTCTGGAACCATGTGTCCTGGGAATATGACTGAGGTTTGATTCTGGAAATCTGTGGCCTGGAAACTTGACTGAGGTTTGATGGCAGAAACCTGTGGACTGGCAACATGACTGAGGTTTGATTGTAGAACCCTGTGCCCTGGAAACATGACTGTGGGCTGGTACTTGAAACCCATGGCCTAGGAATTTGACATTGGTTTGATTCTGGAACCCTGTGGCCTGGGAACATGACTGAGGCGTGATTCTGGAAAACTGTGGCCTGGGAATATGACTGAGGTTTGATTCTGGAAATCTGTGGCCTGGGAACTTGACTGAGGTTTGATGGCAGAAATCTGTGGACTGGCAACATGACTGAGGTTTGATTGTAGAACCCTGTGCCCTGGAAACATGAATGCGACCTGATATTTGAAACCCATGGCCTGGGAACTTGACATTGTCTTGATTCCGGAACCCTGTGGCCAGGAACAAGACTGAGGCGTGATTCTGGAATCCTGTGGCCTGGGAACATGACATCTGTTTAGATTGTGGAATACTGGGCCCTGGGAACCTGACTGAGGCTTGGTTCTGGAACCCTGTGGACTGGGAACATGACTGAGGATTTATTCTGGAATCCTGTGGCCTGGGAACATGACATCAGTGGATTCTTGAACCCTGTGGCCTGGGAACATGAGAACGGTTGGATTCTGGAACACTGTGGCCTGGGAACATGTCTGAGGTTTGATGGTGGAAACCTGTGGCTTGGCAACATGAATGAGGTTTGTTACTGGAACCCTGTTCCCTGGGAATATGACTGAGGTTTGATTCTGGACAACTTTGTCCTGGGAACATGACTGTGGTTTGACTGTGGAACCATGGGTCCTGCAAACATGACTGAGGTTTGATTCTGGAACCATGTGTCCTGGGAATATGACTGAGGTTTGATTCTGGAAATCTGTGGCCTGGGAACTTGACTGAGGTTTGATGGCAGAAACCTGTGGACTGGCAACATGACTGAGGTTTGATTGTAGAACCCTGTGCCGTGGAAACATGACTGTGGCCTGGTACTGAAAACCCATGGCCTAGGAATTTGACATTGGTTGGATTCTGGAACCCTGTGGCCTGGGAACATGACTGAGGCGTGATTCTGGAAAACTGTGGCCTGGGAATATGACTGAGGTTTGATTCTGGAAATCTGTGGCCTGGGAACTTGACTGAGGTTTGATGGCAGAAATCTGTGGACTGGCAACATGACTGAGGTTTGATTGTAGAACCCTGTGCCCTGGAAACATGACTGCGACCTGATATTTGAAACCCATGGCCTGGGAACTTTACATTGTTTTGATTCCGGAACCCTGTGGCCAGGAACAAGACTGAGGCGTGATTCTGGAATCCTGTGGCCTGGGAACATGACATCTGTTTAGATTGTGGAATACTGGGCCCTGGGAACCTGACTGAGGCTTGGTTCTGGAACCCTGTGGACTGGGAACATGACTGAGGTTTTATTCTGGAATCCTGTGGCCTGGGAACATGACATCAGTGGATTCTTGAAACCTGTGGCCTGGGAACATGAGAACGGTTTGATTCTGGAACCCTGTGGCCTGGGAACATGTCTGCGGTTTGATGGTGGAAACCTGTGGCTTGGCAACATGACTGAGGTTTGTTACTGGAACCCTCTTCCCTGGGAACATGACTGAGGTTTGATTCTGGACACCTTTGTCCTGGGAACATGACTGTGGTTTGATTGTGGAACCATGGGTCCTGCAAATATGACTGAGGTTTGATTCTGGAACCATGTGTCCTGGGAATATGACTGAGGTTTGATTCTGGAAATCTGTGGCCTGGGAAGTTGACTGAGGTTTGATTGTAGAACCCTGTGGCCTGGAAATATGACTGTGGCCTGGTACTGGAAACCCATGGCCTGGGAAATTGACATTGGTTTGATTCTGAAACCCTGTGGGCTGGGAACATGATTGAGGCGTGATTCTGGAAACCTGTGGCCTGGGAACATGACATCTGTTTAGATTGTGGCATACTGTGCCCTGGGAACCGGACTGAAGGCTTGGTTCTGGAATTCTGTGGACAGGGAACAAGACTGAGGTTTGATTCTGGAACCCTGTGGCCTGGGAACATGACTGAGGATTGATTCTGGAACCCTGTAGCCTGCGAACATAACTGAGGATTGTTTCTGGAACCCTGTGGCCTGGGAACATGACATCAGTGGATTCTGGAACCCTGTGGCCTGGGAACATGAGAACGGTTTAATTCTGGAACCCTGTGACCTGGGAACATGTCTGAGGTTTGATGGTGGAAACCTGTGGCTTGGCAACATGACTGAGGTTTGTTTCTGGAACCCTGTTCCCTGGGAACATGACTGACGTTTGATTCTGGACACCTTTGTGCTGGGACAATGACTGTGTTTTGATTGTGGAATCATGGGTCCTGCAAACATGACTGAGGTTTGATTCTGGAACCATGTGTCCTGGGAATATGACTGAGGTTTGATTCTGGAAATCTGTGGCCTGGAAACTTGACTGAGGTTTGATGGCAGAAACCTGTGGACTGGCAACATGACTGAGGTTTGATTGTAGAACCCTGTGCCCTGGAAACATGACTGTGGGCTGGTACTTGAAACCCATGGCCTAGGAATTTGACATTGGTTTGATTCTGGAACCCTGTGGCCTGGGAACATGACTGAGGCGTGATTCTGGAAAACTGTGGCCTGGGAATATGACTGAGGTTTGATTCTGGAAATCTGTGGCCTGGGAACTTGACTGAGGTTTGATGGCAGAAATCTGTGGACTGGCAACATGACTGAGGTTTGATTGTAGAACCCTGTGCCCTGGAAACATGAATGCGACCTGATATTTGAAACCCATGGCCTGGGAACTTGACATTGTCTTGATTCCGGAACCCTGTGGCCAGGAACAAGACTGAGGCGTGATTCTGGAATCCTGTGGCCTGGGAACATGACATCTGTTTAGATTGTGGAATACTGGGCCCTGGGAACCTGACTGAGGCTTGGTTCTGGAACCCTGTGGACTGGGAACATGACTGAGGATTTATTCTGGAATCCTGTGGCCCGGGAACATGACATCAGTGGATTCTTGAACCCTGTGGCCTGGGAACATGAGAACGGTTGGATTCTGGAACACTGTGGCCTGGGAACATGTCTGAGGTTTGATGGTGGAAACCTGTGGCTTGGCAACATGAATGAGGTTTGTTACTGGAACCCTGTTCCCTGGGAATATGACTGAGGTTTGATTCTGGACACCTTTGTCCTGGGAACATGACTGTGGTTTGATTGTGGAACCATGGGTCCTGCAAACATGACTGAGGTTTGATTCTGGAACCATGTGTCCTGGGAATATGACTGAGGTTTGATTCTGGAAATCTGTGGCCTGGGAACTTGACTGAGGTTTGATGGCAGAAACCTGTGGACTGGCAACATGACTGAGGTTTGATTGTAGAAACCTGTGCCGTGGAAACATGACTGTGGCCTGGTACTGGAAACCCATGGCCTAGGAATTTGACATTGGTTGGATTCTGGAATCCTGTGGCCTGGGAACATGACTGAGGCGTGATTCTGGAAAACTGTGGCCTGGGAATATGACTGAGGTTTGATTCTGGAAATCTGTGGACTGGCAACATGACTGAGGTTTGATTGTAGAACCCTGTGCCCTGTAAACATGACTGCGACCTGATATTTGAAACCCATGGCCTGGGAACTTGACATTGTTTTGATTCCGGAACCCTGTGGCCAGGAACAAGACTGAGGCGTGATTCTGGAATCCTGTGGCCTGGGAACATGACATCTGTTTAGATTGTGGAATACTGGGCCCTGGGAACCTGACTGAGGCTTGGTTCTGGAACCCTGTGGACTGGGAACATGACTGAGGTTTTATTCTGGAATCCTGTGGCCTGGGAACATGACATCAGTGGATTCTTGGAACCTGTGGCCTGGGAACATGAGAACGGTTTGATTCTGGAACCCTGTGGCCTGGGAACATGTCTGCGGTTTGATGGTGGAAACCTGTGGCTTGGCAACATGACTGAGGTTTGTTACTGGAACCCTCTTCCCTGGGAACATGACTGAGGTTTGATTCTGGACACCTTTGTCCTGGGAACATGACTGTGGTTTGATTGTGGAACCATGGGTCCTGCAAACATGACTGAGGTTTGACTCTGGAACCATGTGTCCTGGGAATATGACTGAGGTTTGATTCTGGAAATCTGTGGCCTGGGAAGTTGACTGAGGTTTGATTGTAGAACCCTGTGGCCTGGAAATATGACTGTGGCCTGGTACTGGAAACCCATGGCCTGGGAAATTGACATTGGTTTGATTCTGAAACCCTGTGGCCTGGGAACATGATTGAGGCGTGATTCTGGAAACCTGTGGCCTGGGAACATGACATCTGTTTAGATTGTGGCATACTGTGCCCTGGGAACCGGACTGAAGGCTTGGTTCTGGAATTCTGTGGACAGGGAACAAGACTGAGGTTTGATTCTGGAACCATGTGGCCTGGGAATATGACTGATGTTAGATCGTGGAATTCTGTGGCCTGGGAACATGACATCGGTTTGGATTCTGGTACCCTGTTGCCTGGGAACATGAAATCGGTTTGATTGTGGAAACCTGTGGTCTGGGAATATGACTGAGATTTGATGGTGGTACCCTCTGGCCTGGCAACATGACTGAGGTTTGATTCTGGATCCCTGTGGCCTGGGAACATGACTGAGGCTTGATTCTGGAACCCTGTGGCATGGGAATATGTCTGAGTTTTGATGGTGGAAAACTGTGGCTTGGCAAAATGACTGAGGTTTGTTACTGGAACCCTGTTCCCTGGGAACATGACTGAGGTTTGATTCTGGACACCTTTGTCTAGGGAACATGACTGTGGTTTGATTGTGGAACCGTGGGTCCTGCAAACATGACTGAGGTATTTTTTCTGGAACCATGTGTCCTGGGAATATGACTGAGGTTTGATTCTGGAAATCTGTGGCCTGGGAAATTGACTGAAGTTTGATGGCAGAAACCTGTGGACTGGCAACATGACAGAGGTTTGATTGTTGAACCCTGTGGCCTGGAAACATGACTGTGGCCTGGTACTGGAAACCCATGGCCTAGGAATTTGACATTGGTTTGTTTCTGGAACCCTCTGGCCTGGGAACATGACGGAGGTTTGATTCTGGAACCCTGTAGGCTTTGAACATAACTGAGGATTGTTTCTGGAACCCTGTGGCCTGGGAACATGACATCAGTGGATTCTGGCACCCTGTGGCCTGAGAACATGAGAACGGTTTAATTCTGGAACCCTGTGAACTGGGAATATGTCTGAGGTTTGATGGTGGAAACCTGTGGCTTGGCAACATGACGGAGGTTTGTTTCTGGAACCCTGTTCCCTGGGAACATGACTGAGGTTTGATTCTGGAAACCTTTGTGCTGGGAACATGACTGTGTTTTGATTGTGGAATCATGGGTCCTGCAAACATGACTTAGGTTTGATTCTGGAACCATGTGTCCTGGCAATATGACTGAGGTTTGATTCTGGAAATCTGTGGCCTGGGAACTTGACAGAGGTTTGATGGCAGAAACCTGGGGACTGGCAACATGACTGAGGTTTGATTGTAGAACCCTGTGCCCTGGAAACATGACTGTGGGCTGGTACTGGAAACCCATGGCCTAGGAATTTGACATTGGTTTGTTTCTGGAACCCTGTGACCTGGGAACATGACTGAGGTTTGATTCTGGAAAACTGTGGTCGGGGACTTGACTGAGGTTTGATGGTAGAAATCTGTGGACTGGAAACATTACTGAGGTTTGATGGTAGAACCCTGTGCCCTGGAAACATGACTGCGACCTGATACTTGAAACCCATGGCCTGGGAACTTGACATTGGTTTGATTCTGGAACCCTGTGGCCAGGAACAAGACTGAGGCGTGATTCTGGAATCCTGTGGCCTGGGAACATGACATCTGTTTAGATTGTGGAATACTGGGCCCTGGGAACCTGACTGAGGCTTGGTTCTGGAACCCTGTGGACTGGGAACATGACTGAGGATTTATTCTGGAATCCTGTAGCCTGGGAACATGACATCAGTGGATTCTTCAACCCTGTGGCCTGGGAACATGAGAACGGTTGGATTTTGGAACACTGTGGCCTGGGAACATGACTGAGGTTTGATGTTGGAAACCTGTGGCTTGGCAACATGAATGAGGTTTCTTCCTGGAACCCTGTTCCCTGGGAATATGACTGAGGTTTGATTCTGGACACCTTTGTCCTGGGAACATGACTGTGGTTTGATTGTGGAACCATGGGTCCTTCAAACATGACTGAGGTTTGATTCTGGAACCATGTGTCCTGGGAATATGACTGAGGTTTGATTCTGGAAATCTGTGGCCTGGGAATTTGACTGAGGTTTGATGGCAGAAACCTGTGGACTGGCAACCTGACTGAGGTTTGATTGTAGAACCCTGTGCCCTGGAAACATGACTGTGGCCTGGTATTGGAAACCCATGGCCTAGGAATTTGACATTGGTTTGATTCTGGAACCCTGTGGCCTGGGAACATAACTGAGGCGTGATTCTGGAAAACTGTGGCCTTGGAATATGACTGAGGTTTGATTCTGGAAATCTGTGGCCTGTGAACTTGACTGAGGTTTAATGGCAGAAATCTGTGGACTGGCAACATGACTGAGGTTTGATTGTAGAACCCTGTGCCCTGGAAACATGACTGCGACCTGATATTTGAAACCCATGGCCTGGGAACTTGACATTGGTTTGATTCCGGAACCCTGTGGCCAGGAACAAGACTGAGGCGTGATTCTGGAATCCTGTGGCCTGGGAACATGACATCTGTTTAGATTGTGGAATACTGGGCCCTGGGAACCTGACTGAGGCTTGGTTCTGGAACCCTGTGGACTGGGAACATGACTGAGGTTTTATTCTGGAATCCTGTGGCCTGGGAACATGACATCAGTGGATTCTTGAAACCTGTGGCCTGGGAACATGAGAACGGTTTGATTCTGGAACCCTGTGACCTGGGAACAAGTCTGAGGTTTGATTGTGGAAACCTGTGGCTTGGCAACATGACTGAGGTTTGTTACTGGAACCCTCTTCCCTGGGAACATGACTGAGGTTTGATTCTGGACACCTTTGTCCTGGGAACATGACTGTGGTTTGATTGTGGAACCGTGGGTCCTGCCAACAAGACTGAGGTTTTTTTTCTGGAACCATGTGTCCTGGGAATATGACTGAGGTTTGATTCTGGAAATCTGTGACCTGGGAAATTGACTGAAGTTTGATGGCAGAATCCTGTGGACTGGCAACATGACAGAAGTTTGATTGTTGAACCCTGTGGCCTGGAAACATGACTGTGGCCTGGTACTGGAAACCCATGGCCTGGGAAATTGACATTGGTTTGATTCTGAAACCCTGTGGCCTGGGAACATGACTGAGGCGTGATTCTGGAAAACTGTGGCCAGGGAATATGACTGAGGTTTGATTCTGGAAATCTGTGGCCTGGGAACTTGACTGAGGTTTGATGGCAGAAATCTGTGGACTGGCAACATGACAGAGGTTTGATTGTAGAACCCTTTGGCCTGGAAATATGACTGTGGCCTGGTACTGGAAACCCATGGCCTGGGAAATTGACATTGGTTTGATTCTGAAACCCTGTGGCCTGGGAACATGATTGAGGCGTGATTCTGGAAACCTGTGGCCTGGGAACATGACATCTGTTTAGATTGTGGCATACTGTGCCCTGGGAACCGGACTGAAGGCTTGGTTCTGGAATCCTGTGGAGTGGGAACAAGACTGAGATTTTATTTTGGAACCATGTGTCCTGGGAATATGACTGAGGTTTGATTCTGGAAATCTGTGGCCTGGGAACTTGACTGAGGTTTGATGGCAGAAACCTGTGGACTGGCAACATGACTGAGGTTTGATTGTAGAACCCTGTGCCCTGGAAAGATGACTGTGGTCTGGTACTGGAAACCCATGGCCTAGGAATTTGACATTGGTTTGATTCTGGAACCCTGTGGCCTGGGAACATGACTGAGGCGTGATTATGGAAAACTGTGGCCTGGGAATATGACTGAGGTTTGATTCTGGAAATCTGTGGCCTGGGAACTTGACTGAGGTTTGATGGCAGAAATCTGTGGACTGGCAACATGACTGAGGTTTGATTGTAGAACCCTGTGCCCTAGAAACATGACTGCGACCTGATATTTGAAACCCATGGCCTGGGAACTTGACATTGTTTTGATTCCGGAACATTGTGGCCAGGAAGAAGACTGAGGCGTGATTCTGGAATCCTGTGGCCTGAGAACATGACATCTGTTTAGATTGTGGAATACTGGGCCCTGGGAACCTGATTGAGGCTTGGTTCTGGAACCCTGTGGACTGGGAACATGACTGAGGATTTATTCTGGAATCCTGTGGCCTGGGAACATGACATCAGTGGATTCTTGAACCCTGTGGCCTGGGAACATGAGAACGGTTGGATTCTGGAACACTGTGGCCTGGGAACATGTCTGAGGTTTGATGTTGGAAACCTGTGGCTTGGCAACATGAATGATGTTTGTTATTGGAACCCTGTTCCCTGGGAATATGACTGAGGTTTGATTCTGGACACCTTTGTCCTGGGAACATGACTGTGGTTTGATTGTGGAACCATGGGTCCTGCAAACATGACTGAGGTTTTACTCTGGAACCATGTGTCCTGGGAATATGACTGAGGATTGATTCTGGAAATCTGTGGCTTGGGAAGTTGACTGAGGTTTGATTGTAGAACCCTGTGGCCTGGAAATATGACTGTGGCCTGGTACTGGAAACCCATGGCCTGGGAAATTGACATTGGTTTGATTCTGAAACCTTGTGGCCTGGGAACATGATTGAGGCGTGATTCTGGAAACCTGTGGCCTGGGAACATGACATCTGTTTAGATTGTGGCATACTGTGCCCTGGGAACCGGACTGAAGGCTTGGTTCTGGAATCCTGTGGACTGGGAAAAAGACTGAGATTTTGTTCTGGAACCATGTGGCCTGGGAATATGACTGATGTTAGATCGTGGAATCCTGTGGCCTGGGAACATGACATCGGTTTGGATTCTGGTACCCTGTTGCCTGGGAACATGAAATCGGTTTGATTGTGGAAACCTGTGGTCTGGGAATATGACTGATGTTTGATGGTGGTACCCTCTGGCCTGGCAACATGACTGAGGTTTGATTCTGGATCCCTGTGGCCTGGGAACATGACAGAGGCTTGGTTCTGGAACCCTGTGGCCTGGGAACATGTCTGAGGTTTGATAGTGGAAAACTGTGGCTTGGCAAAATGACTGAGGTTTGTTACTGGAACCCTGTTCCCTGGGAACATGACTGAGGTTTGATTCTGGACACCTTTGTCCTGGGAACATGACTGTGGTTTGATTGTGGAACCGTGGGTCCTGCAAACATGACTGAGGTTTTTATTCTGGAACCATGTGTCCTGGGAATATGACTGAGGTTTGATTCTGGAAATCTGTGGCCTGGGAAATTGACTGAAGTTTGATGGCAGAATCCTGTGGACTGGCAACATGACTGAGGTTTAATTGTTGAACCCTGTGCCCTGGAAACATGACTGCGACCTGATACTGGAAACCCATGGCCTAGGAATTTGACATTGGTTTGTTTCTGGAACCCTCTGGCCTGGGAACATGACGGAGGTTTGATTCTGGAACCCTGTAGGCTTCGATCATAACTGAGGATTGTTTCTGGAACCCTGTGGCCTGGGAACATGACATCAGTGGATTCTGGTACCCTGTGGCCTGGGAACATGAGAACGGTTTAATTCTGGAACCCTGTGGCCTGGGAACATGTCTGAGGTTTGATGGTGGAAACCTGTGGCTTGGCAACATGACTGAGGTTTGTTTCTGGAACCCTGTTCCCTGGGAACATGACTGAGGTTTGATTCTGGACACCTTTGTGCTGGGAACATGACTGTGTTTTGATTGTGGAATCATGGGTCCTGCAAACATGACTTAGGTTTGATTCTGGAACCATGTGTCCTGGGAATATGACTGAGGTTTGATTCTGGAAATCTGTGGCCTGGGAACTTGACTGAGGTTTGATGGCAGAAACCTGTGGACTGGCAACATGACTGAGGTTTGATTGTAGAACCCTGTGCCCTGGAAACATGACTGTGGCCTGGTACTGGAAACCCATGGCCTAGGAATTTGACATTGGTTGGATTCTGGAACCCTGTGGCCTGGGAACATGATTGAGGCGTGATTCTGGAAATCTGTGGCCTGGAACATGACATCTGTTTAGATTGTGGCATACTGTGCCCTGGGAACCAGACTGAAGGCTTAGTTCTGGAATCCTGTGGAGTGGGAACAAGACTGAGATTTTATTCTGCAACCATGTGTCCTCGGAATATGACTGAGGTTTGATTCTGGAAATCTGTGGCCTGGAAACTTGACTGAGGTTTGATGGCAGAAACCTGTGGACTGGCAACATGACTGAGGTTTGATTGTAGAACCCTGTGCCCTGGAAACATGACTGTGGGCTGGTACTGGAAACCCATGGCCTAGGAATTTGACATTGGTTTGATTCTGGAACCCTGTGGCCTGGGAACATGACTGAGGCGTGATTCTGGAAAACTGTGGCCTGGGAATATGACTGAGGTTTGATTCTGGAAATCTGTGGCCTGGGAACTTGACTGAGGTTTGATGGCAGAAATCTGTGTACTGGCAACATGACTGAGGTTTGATTGTAGAACCCTGTGCCCTGGAAACATGACTGCAACCTGATATTTGAAACCCATGGCCTGGGAACTTGACATTGTTTTGATTCCGGAACCCTGTGGCCAGGAACAAGACTGAGGCGTGATTCTGGAATGCTGTGGCCTGGGAACATGACATCTGTTTAGATTGTGGAATACTGGGCCCTGGGAACCTGACTGAGGCTTGGTTCTGGAACCCTGTGGACTGGGAACATGACTGAGGATTTATTCTGGAATCCTGTGGCCTGGGAACATGACATCAGTGGATTCTTGAACCCTGTGGCCTGGGAATATGAGAACGGTTGGATTCTGGAACACTGTGGCCTGGGAACATGTCTGAGGTTTGATGGTGGAAACCTGTGGCTTGGCAACATGAATGAGGTTTGTTACTGGAACCCTGTTCCCTGGGAATATGACTGAGGTTTGATTCTGGACACCTTTGTCCTGGGAACATGACTGTGGTTTGACTGTGGAACCATGGGTCCTGCAATCATGACTGAGGTTTGATTCTGGAACCATGTGTCCTGGGAATATGACTGAGGTTTGATTCTGGAAATCTGTGGCCTGGGAACTTGACTGAGGTTTGATGGCAGAAACCTGTGGACTGGCAACATGACTGAGGTTTGATTGTAGAACCCTGTGCCCTGGAAACATGACTGTGGCCTGGTAGTGGAAACCCATGGCCTAGGAATTTGACATTGGTTGGATTCTGGAACCCTGTGGCCTGGGAACATGACTGAGGCGTGATTCTGGAAAACTGTGGCCTGGGAATATGACTGAGGTTTGATTCTGGAAATCTGTGGCCTGGGAACTTGACTGAGGTTTGATGGCAGAAATCTGTGGACTGGCAACATGACTGAGGTTTGATTGTAGAACCCTGTGCCCTGGAAACATGACTGCGACCTGATGTTTGAAACCCATGGCCTGGGAACTTGACATTGTTTTGATTCCGGAACCCTGTGGCCAGGAACAAGACTGAGGCGTTATTCTGGAATCCTGTGGCCTGGGAACATGACATCTGTTTAGATTGTGGAATACTGGGCCCTGGGAACCTGACTGAGGCTTGGTTCTGGAACCCTGTGGACTGGGAACATGACTGAGGTTTTATTCTGGAATCCTGTGGCCTGGGAACATGATATCAGTGGATTCTTGAACCCTGTGGCCTGGGAACATGAGAACGGTTTGATTCTGGAACCCTGTGGCCTGGGAACATGTCTGAGGTTTGATGGTGGAAACCTGTGGCTTGGCAACATGACTGAGGTTTGTTACTGGAACCCTCTTCCCTGGGAACATGACTGAGGTTTGATTCTGGACACCTTTGTCCTGGGAACATGACTGAGGTTTGATTCTGGACACCTTTGTCCTGGGAACATGACTGTGGTTTGATTGTGGAACCATGGGTCCTGCAAACATGACTGAGGTTTTATTCTGGAACCATGTGTCCTGGGAATATGACTGAGGATTGATTCTGGAAATCTGTGGCCTGGGAAGTTGACTGAGGTTTGATTGTAGAACCCTGTGGCCTGGAAATTAGACTGTGGCCTGGTACTGGAAACCCATGGCCTGGGAAATTGACATTGGTTTGATTCTGAAACCTTGTGGCCTGGGAACATGATTGAGGCGTGATTCTGGAAACCTGTGGCCTGGGAACATGACATCTGTTTAGATTGTGGCATACTGTGCCCTGGGAACCGGACTGAAGCCTTGGTTCTGGAATCCTGTGGACTGGGAAAAAGACTGAGATTTTGTTCTGTAACCATGTGGCCTGGGAATATGACTGATGTTAGATCGTGGAATCCTGTGGCCTGGGAACATGACATCGGTTTGGATTCTGGTACCCTGTTGCCTGGGAACATGAAATCGGTTTGATTGTGGAAACCTGTGATCTGGGAATATGACTGAGGTTTGATGGTGGTACCCTCTGGCCTGGCAACATGACTGAGGTTTGATTCTGGATCCCTGTGGCCTGGGAACATGACAGAGGCTTGGTTCTGGAACCCTGTGGCCTGGGAACATGTCTGAGGTTTGATAGTGGAAAACTGTGGCTTGGCAAAATGACTGAGGTTTGTTCCTGGAACCCTGTTCCCTGGGAACATGACTGAGGTTTGATTCTGGACACCTTTGTCCTGGGAACATGACTGTGGTTTGATTGTGGAACCGTGGGTCCTGCCAACATGACTGAGGTTTTTTTTCTGGAACCATGTGTCCTGGGAATATGACTGAGGTTTGATTCTGGAAATCTGTGGCCTGGGAAATTGACTGAAGTTTGATGGCAGAATCCTGTGGACTGGCAACATGACTGAGGTTTGATTGTTGAACCCTGTGCCCTGGAAACATGACTGCGACCTGATACTGGAAACCCATGGCCTAGGAATTGGACATTGGTTTGTTTCTGGAACCCTGTGGCCTGGGAACATGACATCAGTGGATTCTGGCACCCTGTGGCCTGGGAACATGAGAACGGTTTGATTCTGGAACCCTGTGGCCTGGGAACATGTCTGAGGTTTGATGGTGGAAACCTGTGGCTTGGCAACATGACTGAGGTTTGTTACTGGAACCCTCTTCCCTGGGAACATGACTGAGGTTTGATTCTGGACACCTTTGTCCTGGGAACATGACTGTGGTTTGATTGTGGAACCATGGGTCCTGCAAACATGACTGAGGTTTTATTCTGGAACCATGTGTCCTGGGAATATGACTGAGGATTGATTCTGGAAATCTGTGGCCTGGGAAGTTGACTGAGGTTTGATTGTAGAACCCTGTGGCCTGGAAATATGACTGTGGCCTGGTACTGGAAACCCATGGACTGGGAAATTGACATTGGTTTGATTCTGAAACCCTGTGGCCTAGGAACAGGATTGAGGCGTGATTCTGGAAACCTGTGGCCTGGGAACATGACATCTGTTTAGATTGTGGCATACTGTGCCCTGGGAACCGGACTGAAGGCTTGGTTCTGGAATCCTGTGGACTGGGAACAAGACTGAGGTTTGTTTCTGGAACCATGTGGCCTGGGAATATGACTGATGTTAGATCGTCGAATCCTGTGGCCTGGGAACATGACATCGGTTTGGATTCTGGTACCCTGTTGCCTGGGAATATGAAATCGGTTTGATTGTGGAAACCTGTGGTCTGGGAATATGACTGAGGTTTGATGGTGGTACCCTCTGGCCTGGCAACATGACTGAGGTTTGATTCTGGATCCCTGTGGCCTGGGAACATGACTGAGGATTGATTCTGGAACCCTGTGGCCTGGGAATATATCTGAGGTTTGATGGTGGAAAACTGTGGCTTGGCAAAATGACTGAGGTTTGTTACTGGAACCCTCTTCCCTGGGAACATGACTGAGGTTTGATTCTGGACACCTTTGTCCTGGGAACATGACTGTGGTTTGATTGTGGAACCGTGGGTCCTGCCAACAAGACTGAGGTTTTTTTTCTGGAACCATGTGTCCTGGGAATATGACTGAGGTTTGATTCTGGAAATCTGTGACCTGGGAAATTGACTGAAGTTTGATGGCAGAATCCTGTGGACTGGCAACATGACAGAGGTTTGATTGTTGAACCCTGTGGCCTGGAAACATGACTGTGGCCTGGTACTGGAAACCCATGGCCTAGGAATTTGACATTGGTTTGTTTCTGGAACCCTCTGGCCTGGGAACATGACGGAGATTTGATTCTGGAACCCTGTAGGCTTCGAACATAACTGAGGATTGTTTCTGGAACCCTGTGGCCTGGGAACATGACATCAGTGGATTCTGGCACCCTGTGGCCTGGGAACATGAGAACGGGTTAATTCTGGAACCCTGTGACCTGGGAACATGTCTGAGGTTTGATGGTGGAAACCTGTGGCTTGGCAACATGACTGAGGCTTGTTTCTGGAACCCTGTTCCCTGGGAACATGACTGAGGTTTGATTCTGGACACCTTTGTGCTGGGTACATGACTGTGTTTTGATTGTGGAATCATGGGTCCTGCAAACATGACTTAGGTTTGATTCTGGAACCATGTGTCCTGGGAATATGACTGAGGTTTGATTCTGGAAATCTGTGGCCTGGGAACTTGACAGAGCTTTGATGGCAGAAAACTGGGGACTGGCAATATGACTGAGGTTTGATTGTAGAACCCTGTGCCCTGGAAACATGACTGTGGTCTGGTACTGGACACCCATGGCCTAAGAATTTGACATTGGTTTCTTTCTGGAACCCTGTGACCTGGGAACATGACTGAGGTTTGATTCTGGAAATCTGTGGCCTGGGAACTTGAGTGAGGTTTAATGGCAGAAATCTGTGGACTGGCAACATGACTGAGGTTTGATTGTAGAACCCTGTGCCCTGGAAACATGACTGCGACCTGATATTTGAAACCCATGGCCTAGGAACTTGACATTGGTTTGATTCCGGAACCCTGTGGCCAGGAATAAGACTGAGGCGTGATTCTGGAATCCTGTGGCCTGGGAACATGACATCTGTTTAGACTGTGGAATACTGGGCCCTGGGAACCTGACTGAGGCTTGGTTCTGGAACCCTGTGGACTGGGAACATGACTGAGGTTTTATTCTGGAATCCTGTGGCCTGGGAACATGACATCAGTGGATTCTTGAAACCTGTGGCCTGGGAACATGAGAACGGTTGGATTCTGGAACCCTGTGACCTGGGAACAAGTCTGAGGTTTGATTGTGGAAACCTGTGGCTTGGCAACATGACTGAGGTTTGTTACTGGAACCCTGTTCCCTGGGAACATGACTGAGGTTTGATTCTGGACACCTTTTTCCTGGGAACATGACTGTGGTTTGATTGTGGAACCATGGGTCCTGCAAACATGACTGAGGTTTTATTTTGGAACCATGTGTCCTGGGAATATGACTGAGGTTTGATTCTGGAAATCTGTGGCCTGGGAACTTGACTGAGGTTTGATGGC
This sequence comes from Balaenoptera borealis, assembly GCF_965194805.1. Classification (NCBI taxonomy): domain Eukaryota; kingdom Metazoa; phylum Chordata; class Mammalia; order Artiodactyla; family Balaenopteridae; genus Balaenoptera; species Balaenoptera borealis. The sequence continues at coordinate 30,445,247 of NC_138875.1, forward strand.
AGAAACCTGTGGACTGGCAACATGACAGAGGTTTGATTGTAGAACCCTGTGGCCTGGAAATATGACTGTGGCCTGGTACTGGAAACCCATGGCCTAGGAATTTGACATTGGTTTGATTCTGCAACCCTGTGGCCTGGGAACATGATTGAGGCCTGATTCTGGAAACCTGTGGCGTGGGAACATGACATCTGTTTAGATTGTGGCATACTGTTCCCTGGGAACCGGACTGAAGGCTTGGTTCTGGAATCCTGTGGACTGGGAACAAGACTGAGGTTTGATTCTGGAACCATGTGTCCTGGGAATATGACTGATGTTAGATCGTGGAATCCTGTGGCCTGGGAACATGACATTGGTTTGAATTCTGGTACCCTGTTGCCTGGGAACATGAAATCGGTTTGATTGTGGAAACCTGTGGTCTGGGAATATGACTGAGGTTTGATGGTGGTACCCTCTGGCCTGGCAACATGACTGAGGTTTGATTCTGGATCCCTGTGGCCTGGGAACATGACTGAGGCGTGATTCTGGAATCCTGTGGCCTGGGAACATGACATCTGTTTAGATTGTGGAATAATGTGCCCTGGGAATCTGACTGAGGCTTGGTTCTGGAACCCTGTGGACTGGGAATATGACTGAGGTTTGATTGTAGAACCCTGTGCCCTGGAAACATGACTGTGGCCTGGTACTGGAAACCCATGGCCTAGGAATTTGACATTGGTTTGATTCTGGAACCCTGTGGCCTGAGAACATGACTGAGGATTGATTCTGGAACCCTGTAGCCTGCGAACATAACTGATGATTGTTTCTGGAACCCTGTGGCCTGGGAACATGACATCAGTGGATTCTGGCACCCTGTGGCCTGGGAACATGAGAACGGTTTAATTCTGGAACCCTGTGACCTGGGAACATGTCTGAGGTTTGATGGTGGAAACCTGTGGCTTGGCAACATGACTGAGGTTTGTTTCTGGAACCCTGTTCCCTGGGAACATGACTGAGGTTTGATTCTGGACACCTTTGTGCTGGGACAATGACTGTGTTTTGATTGTGGAATCATGGGTCCTGCAAACATGACTGAGGTTTGATTCTGGAACCATGTGTCCTGGGAATATGACTGAGGTTTGATTCTGGAAATCTGTGGCCTGGAAACTTGACTGAGGTTTGATGGCAGAAACCTGTGGACTGGCAACATGACTGAGGTTTGATTGTAGAACCCTGTGCCCTGGAAACATGACTGTGGGCTGGTACTGGAAACCCATGGCCTAGGAATTTGACATTGGTTGGATTTTGGAACCCTGTGGCCTGGGAACATGACTGAGGCGTGATTCTGGAAAACTGTCGCCTGGGAATATGACTGAGTTTTGATTCTGGAAATCTGTGGACTGGGAACTTGACTGAGGTTTAATGGCAGAAATCTGTGGACTGGCAACATGACTGAGGTTTGATTGTAGAACCCTGTGCCCTGGAAACATGACTGCGACCTGATATTTGAAACCCATGGCCTGGGAACTTGACATTGTTTTGATTCCGGAACCCTGTGGCCAGGAACAAGACTGAGGCGTGATTCTGGAATCCTGTGGCCTGGGAACATGACATCTGTTTAGATTGTGGAATACTGGGCCCTGGGAACCTGACTGAGGCTTGGTTCTGGAACCCTGTGGACTGGGAACATGACTGAGGATTTATTCTGGAATCCTGTGGCCTGGGAACATGACATCAGTGGATTCTTGAACCCTGTGGCCTGGGAACATGAGAACGGTTGGATTCTGGAACACTGTGGCCTGGGAACATGTCTGAGGTTTGATGGTGGAAACCTGTGGCTTGGCAACATGAATGAGGTTTGTTACTGGAACCCTCTTCCCTGGGAATATGACTGAGGTTTGATTCTGGACACCTTTGTCCTGGGAACATGACTGTGGTTTGATTGTGGAACCATGGGTCCTGCAAACATGACTGAGGTTTGATTCTGGAACCATGTGTCCTGGGAATATGACTGAGGTTTGATTCCGGAAATCTGTGGCCTGGGAACTTGACTGAGGTTTGATGGCAGAAACCTGTGGACTGGCAACATGACTGAGGTTTGATTGTAGAACCCTGTGCCCTGGAAACATGACTGTGGCCTGGTACTGGAAACCCATGGCCTAGGAATTTGACTTTGGTTGGATTCTGGAACCCTGTGGCCTGGGAACATGACTGAGGCGTGATTCTGGAAAACTGTGGCCTGGGAATATTACTGAGGTTTGATTCTGGAAATCTGTGGCCTGGGAACTTGACTGAGGTTTGATGGCAGAAATCTGTGGACTGGCAACATGACTGAGGTTTGATTGTAGAACCCTGTGCCCTGGAAACATGACTGCGACCTGATATTTGAAACCCATGGCCTGGGAACTTGACATTGTTTTGATTCCGGAACCCTGTGGTCAGGAACAAGACTGAGGCGTGATTCTGGAATCCTGTGGCCTGGGAACATGACATCTGTTTAGATTGTGGAATACTGGGCCCTGGGAACCTGACTGAGGCTTGGTTCTGGAACCCTGTGGACTGGGAACATGACTGAGGTTTTATTCTGGAATCCTGTGGCCTGGGAACATGACATCAGTGGATTCTTGAAACCTGTGGCCTGGGAACATGAGAACGGTTTGATTCTGGAACCCTGTGGCCTGGGAACATGTCTGAGGTTTGATGGTGGAAACCTGTGGCTTGGCAACATGACTGAGGTTTGTTACTGGAACCCTCTTCCCTGGGAACATGACTGAGGTTTGATTCTGGACACCTTTGTCCTGGGAACATGACTGTGGTTTGATTGTGGAACCATGGGTCCTGCAAACATGACTGAGGGTTTATTCTGGAACCATGTGTCCTGGGAATATGACTGAGGTTTGATTCTGGAAATCTGTGGCCTGGGAAGTTGACTGAGGTTTGATGGCAGAAACCTGTGGCCTGGAAATATGACTGTGGCCTGGTACTGGAAACCCATGGCCTGGGAAATTGACATTGGTTTGATTCTGAAACCCTGTGGCCTGCGAACATGATTGAGGCGTGATTCTGGAAACCTGTGGCCTGGGAACATGACATCTGTTTAGATTGTGGCATACTGTGCCCTGGGAACCGGACTGAAGGCTTGGTTCTGCAATCCTGTGGAGTGGGAACAAGACTGAGATTTTATTCTGGAACCATGTGTCCTGGGAACATGACTGAGGCGTGATTCTGGAATCCTGTGGCCTGGGAACATGACATCTGTTTAGATTGTGGAATAATGTGCCCTGGGAATCTGACTGAGGCTTGGTTCTGGAACCCATTGGACTGGGAACATGACTGAGGTTTGATTGTAGAACCCTGTGCCCTGGAAATATGACTGTGGCCTGGTACTGGAAACCCATGGCCTAGGAATTTGACATTGGTTTGATTCTGGAACTCTGTGGCCTGGGAACATGACTGAGGTTTGATTCTGGAAAACTGTGGCCGGGTACTTGACTGAGGGTTGATGGCAGAAATCTGTGGACTGGTAACATGACTGAGGTTTGATTGTAGAACCCTATGCCCTGGAAACATGACTGTGGCCTGGTACTAGAAACCCATGGCCTAGGAATTTGACATTGGTTTGATTCTGGAACCCTGTGGCCTGGGAACATGACTGAGGATTGACTCTGGAATCTTGTAGCCTGCGAACATAACTGAGGATTGTTTCTGGAACCCTGTTGCCTGGGAACATGACATCAGTGGATTCTGGAAACCTGTGGCCTGGGAACATGAGAACGGTTTAATTCTGGAACCCTGTGACCTGGGAACATGTCTGAGGTTTGATGGTGGAAACCTGTGGCTTGGCAACATGACTGAGGTTTGTTTCTGGAACCCTGTTCCCTGCAAACATGACTGAGGTTTGATTCTGGAACCATGTGTCCTGGGAATATGACTGAGGTTTGATTCTGGAAATCTGTGGCCTGGGAATTTGACTGAGGTTTGATGGCAGAAACCTGTGGACTGGCAACATGACAGAGGTTTGATTGTAGAACCCTGTGGCCTGGAAATATGACTGTGGCCTGGTACTGGAAACCCATGGCCTGGGAAATTGACATTGGTTTGATTCTGAAACCCTGTGGCCTGGGAACATGATTGAGGCGTGATTCTGGAAACCTGTGGCCTGGGAACATGACATCTGTTTAGATTGTGGCATACTGTGCCCTGGGAACCGGACTGAAGGCTTGGTTCTGGAATCCTGTGGAGTGGGAACAAGACTGAGATTTTATTCTGGAACCATGTGTCCTGGGAATATGACTGAGGTTTGATTCTGGAAATCTGTGGCCTGGAAACTTGAGTGAGGTTTGATGGCAGAAACCTGTGGACTGGCAACATGACTGAGGTTTGATTGTAGAACCCTGTGCCCTGGAAACATGACTGTGGGCTGGTACTGGAAACCCATGGCCTAGGAATTTGACATTGGTTTGATTCTGGAACCCTGTGGCCTGGGAACATGACTGAGGCGTGATTCTGGAAAACTGTGGCCTGGGAATATGACTGAGGTTTGATTCTGGAAATCTGTGGCCTGGGAACTTGACTGAGGTTTGATGGCAGAAATCTGTGGACTGGCAACATGACTGAGGTTTGATTGTAGAACCCTGTGCCCTGGAAACATGACTGCGACCTGATATTTGAAACCCATGGCCTGGGAACTTGACATTGTTTTGATTCCGGAACCCTGTGGCCAGGAACAAGACTGAGGCGTGATTCTGGAATCCTGTGGCCTGGGAACATGACATCTGTTTAGTTTGTGGAATACTGGGCCCTGGGAATCTGACTGAGGCTTGGTTCTGGAACCCTGTGGACTGGGATCATGACTGAGGATTTATTCTGGAATCCTGTGGCCTGGGAACATGACATCAGTGGATTCTTGAACCCTGTGGCCTGAGAACATGAGAACGGTTGGATTCTGGAACACTTTGGCCTGGGAACATGTCTGAGGTTTGATGGTGGAAACCTGTGGCTTGGCAACATGAATGAGGTTTGTTACTGGAACCCTGTTCCCTGGGAATATGACTGAGGTTTGATTCTGGACACCTTTGTCCTGAGAGCATGACTGTGGTTTGATTGTGGAACCATGGGTCCTGCAAACATGACTAAGGTTTGATTCTGGGACCATGTGTCCTGGGAATATGACTGAGGTTTGATTCTGGAAATCTGTGGCCTGGGAACTTGACTGAGGTTTGATGGCAGAAACCTGTGGACTGGCAACATGACTGAGGTTTGATTGTAGAACCCTGTGCCCTGGAAACATGACTGTGGTCTGGTACTGGAAACCCATGGCCTGGGAAATAGACACTGGTTTGATTCTGAAACCCTGTGGCCTGGGAACATGATTGAGGCGTGATTCTGGAAACCTGTGGCCTGGGAACATGACATCTGTTTAGATTGTGGCATACTGTGCCCTGGGAACCGGACTGAAGGCTTGGTTCTGGAATCCTTTGGACTGGGAACAAGACTGAGGTTTGATTCTGGAACCATGTGGCCTGGGAATATGACTGATGTTAGATCGTGGAATCCTGTGGCCTGGGAACATGACATCGGTTTGGATTCTGGTACCCTGTTGCCTGGGAACATGAAATTGGTTTGATTGTGGAAACCTGTGGTCTGGGAATATGACTGAGGTTTGATGGTGGTACCCTCGGGCCTGGCAACATGACTGAGGTTTGATTCTGGATCCCTGTGGCCTGGGAACATGACTGAGGCTTGATTCTGGAACCCTGTGGCCTGGGAATATGTCTGAGGTTTGATGGTGGAAAACTGTGGCTTGGCAAAATGACTGAGGTTTGTTACTGGAACCCTGTTCCCTGGGAACATGACTGAGGTTTGATTCTGGACACCTTTGTCCTGGGAACATGACTGTGGTTTGATTGTGGAACCGTGGGTCCTGCCAACAAGACTGAGGTTTTTTTTCTGGAACCATGTGTCCTGGGAATATGACTGAGGTTTGATTCTGGAAATCTGTGACCTGGGAAATTGACTGAAGTTTGATGGCAGAATCCTGTGGACTGGCAACATGAAAGAGGTTTGATTGTTGAACCCTGTGGCCTGGAAACATGACTGTGGCCTGGTACTGGAAACCCATGGCCTAGGAATTTGACATTGGTTTGTTTCTGGAACCCTCTGGCCTGGGAACATGACGGAGGTTTGATTCTGGAAACCTGTAGGCTTCGAACATAACTGAGGATTGTTTCTGGAACCCTGTGGCCTGGGAACATGACATCAGTGGATTCTGGCACCCTGTGGCCTGGGAACATGAGAACGGTTTAATTCTGGAACCCTGTGACCTGGGAACATGTCTGAGGTTTGATGGTGTAAACCTGTGACTTGGCAACATGACTGAGGCTTGTTTCTGGAACCCTGTTCCCTGGGAACATGACTGAGGTTTGATTCTGGACACCTTTGTGCTGGGTACATGACTGTGTTTTGATTGTGGAATCATGGGTCCTGCAAACATGACTTAGGTTTGATTCTGGAACCATGTGTCCTGGGAATATGACTGAGGTTTGATTCTGGAAATCTGTGGCCTGGGAACTTGACAGAGCTTTGATGGCAGAAAACTGGGGACTGGCAACATGACTGAGGTTTGATTGTAGAACCCTGTGCCCTGGAAACATGACTGTGGTCTGGTACTGGAAACCCATGGCCTACGAATTTGACATTGGTTTCTTTCTGGAACCCTGTGACCTGGGAACATGACTGAGGTTTGATTCTGGAAATCTGTGGCCTGGGAACTTGACTGAGGTTTAATGGCAGAAATCTGTGGACTGGCAACATGACTGAGGTTTGATTGTAGAACCCTGTGCCCTGGAAACATGACTGCGACCTGATATTTGAAACCCATGGCCTAGGAACTTGACATTGGTTTGATTCCGGAACCCTGTGGCCAGGAACAAGACTGAGGCGTGATTCTGGAATCCTGTGGCCTGGGAACATGACATCTGTTTAGATTGTGGAATACTGGGCCCTGGGAACCTGAGTGAGGCTTGGTTCTGGAACCCTGTGGACTGGGAACATGACTGACGTTTTATTCTGGAATCCTGTGGCCTGGGAACATGACATCAGTGGATTCTTGAAACCTGTGGCCTGGGAACATGAGAACGGTTGGATTCTGGAACCCTGTGACCTGGGAACAAGTCTGAGGTTTGATTGTGGAAACCTGTGGCTTGGCAACATGACTGAGGTTTGTTACTGGAACCCTGTTCCCTGGGAACATGACTGAGGTTTGATTCTGGACACCTTTGTCCTGGGAACATGACTGTGGTTTGATTGTGGAACCATGGGTCCTGCAAACATGACTGAGGTTTGATTCTGGAACCATGTGTCCTGGGAATATGACTGAGGTTTGATTCTGGAAATCTGTGGCCTGGGAACTTGACTGAGGTTTGATGGCAGAAATCTGTGGACTGGCAACATGACAGAGGTTTGATTGTAGAACCCTGTGGCCTGGAAATATGACTGTGGCCTGGTACTGGAAACTCATGGCCTGGGTAATTGACATTGGTTTGACTCTGCAACCCTGTGGCCTGGGAACATGATTGAGGCCTGATTCTGGAAACCTGTGGCGTGGGAACATGACATCTGTTTAGATTGTGGCATACTGTTCCCTGGGAACCGGACTGAAGGCTTGGTTCTGGAATCCTGTGGACTGGGAACAAGACTGAGGTTTGATTCTGGAACCATGTGGCCTGGGAATATGACTGATGTTAGATCGTGGAATCCTGTGGCCTGGGAACATGACATTGGTTTGAATTCTGGTACCCTGTTGCCTGGGAACATGAAATCGGTTTGATTGTGGAAACCTGTGGTCTGGGAATATGACTGAGGTTTGATGGTGGTACCCTCTGGCCTGGCAACATGACTGAGGTTTGATTCTGGATCCCTGTGGCCTGGGAACATGACTGAGGCGTGATTCTGGAATCCTGTGGCCTGGGAACATGACATCTGTTTAGATTGTGGAATAATGTGCCCTGGGAATCTGACTGAGGCTTGGTTCTGGAACCCTGTGGACTGGGAATATGACTGAGGTTTGATTGTAGAACCCTGTGCCCTGGAAACATGACTGTGGCCTGGTACTGGAAACCCATGGCCTAGGAATTTGACATTGGTTTGATTCTGGAACCCTGTGGCCTGAGAACATGACTGAGGATTGATTCTGGAACCCTGTAGCCTGCGAACATAACTGAGGATTGTTTCTGGAACCCTGTGGCCTGGGAACATGACATCAGTGGATTCTGGAACCCTGTGGCCTGGGAACATGAGAACGGTTTAATTCTGGAACCCTGTGACCTGGGAACATGTCTGAGGTTTGATGGTGGAAACCTGTGGCTTGGCAACATGACTGAGGTTTGTTTCTGGAACCCTGTTCCCTGGGAACATGACTGAGGTTTGATTCTGGACACCTTTGTGCTGGGACAATGACTGTGTTTTGATTGTGGAATCATGGGTCCTGCAAACATGACTGAGGTTTGATTCTGGAACCATGTGTCCTGGGAATATGACTGAGGTTTGATTCTGGAAATCTGTGGCCTGGAATCTTGACTGAGGTTTGATGGCAGAAACCTGTGGACTGGCAACATGACTGAGGTTTGATTGTAGAACCCTGTGCCCTGGAAACATGACTGTGGGCTGGTACTGGAAACCCATGGCCTAGGAATTTGACATTGGTTGGATTTTGGAACCCTGTGGCCTGGGAACATGACTGAGGCGTGATTCTGGAAAACTGTGGCCTGGGAATATGACTGAGGTTTGATTCTGGAAATCTGTGGCCTGGGAACTTGACTGAGGTTTGATGGCAGAAATCTGTGGACTGGCAACATGACTGAGGTTTGATTGTAGAACCCTGTGCCCTGGAAACATGACTGCGACCTGATATTTGAAACCCATGGCCTGGGAACTTGACATTGTTTTGATTCCGGAACCCTGTGGCCAGGAACAAGACTGAGGCGTGATTCTGGCATCCTGTGGCCTGGGAACATGACATCTGTTTACATTGTGGAATACTGGGCCCTGGGAACCTGACTGAGGCTTGGTTCTGGAACCCTGTGGACTGTGAACATGACTGAGGTTTTATTCTGGAATCCTGTGGCCTGGGAACATGACATCAGTGGATTCTTGAAACCTGTGGCCTGGGAACATGAGAACGGTTTGATTCTGGAACCCTGTGGCCTGGGAACATGTCTGAGGTTTGATGGTGGAAACCTGTGGCTTGGCAACATGACTGAGGTTTGTTACTGGAACCCTCTTCCCTGGGAACATGACTGAGGTTTGATTCTGGACACCTTTGTCCTGGGAACATGACTGTGGTTTGATTGTGGGACCATGGGTCCTGCAAAAATGACTGAGGTTTTATTCTGGAACCATGTGTCCTGGGAATATGACTGAGGTTTGATTCTGGAAATCTGTGGCCTGGGAAGTTGACTGAGGTTTGATTGTAGAACGCTGTGGCCTGGAAATATGACTGTGGCCTGGTACTGGAAACCCATGGCCTGGGAAATTGACATTGGTTTGATTCTGAAACCCTGTGGCCTGGGAACATGATTGAGGCGTGATTCTGGAAACCTGTGGCCTGGGAACATGACATCTGTTTAGATTGTGGCATACTGTGCCCTGGGAACCGGACTGAAGGCTTGGTTCTGGAATCCTGTGGAGTGGGAACAAGACTGAGATTTTATTCTGGAACCATGTGTCCTGGGAATATGACTGAGGTTTGAATCTGGAAATCTGTGGCCTGGAAACTTGACTGAGGTTTGATGACAGAAACCTGTGGACTGGCAACATGACTGAGGTTTGATTGTAGAACCCTGTGGCCTGGAAATATGACTGTGGCCTGGTACTGGAAACCCATGGCCTGGGAAATTGACATTGGTTTGATTCTGCAACCCTGTGGCCTGGGAACCTGATTGAGGCCTGATTCTGGAAACCTGTGGCCTGGGAACATGACATCTGTTTAGATTGTGGCATACTGTGCCCTGGGAACCGGACTGAAGGCTTGGTTCTGGAATCCTGTGGACTGGGAACAAGACTGAGGTTTGATTCTGGAACCATATGGCCTGGGAATATGACTGATGTTAGATCGTGGAATCCTGTGGCCTGGGAACATGACATCGGTTTAGATTCTGGTACCCTGTTGCCTGGGAACATGAAATCGGTTTGATTGTGGAAACCTGTGGTCTGGGAATATGACTGAGGTTTGATGGTGGTACCCTCTGGCCTGGCAACATGACTGAGGTTTGATTCTGGATCCCTGTGGCCTGGGAACATGACTGAGGCGTGATTCTGGAATCCTGTGGCCTGGGAACGTGACATCTGTTTAGATTGTGGAATAATGTGCCCTGGGAATCTGACTGAGGCTTGGTTCTGGAACCCTGTGGACTGGGAACATGACTGAGGTTTGATTGTAGAACCCTGTGCTCTGGAAACATGACTGTGGCCTGGTACTGGAAACCCATGGCCTAGGAATTTGACATTGCTTTGATTCTGGAACCCTGTGGCCTGGGAACATGACTGAGGTTTGATTCTGGAAAACTGTGGCCGGGTACTTGACTGAGGGTTGATGGCAGAAATCTGTGGACTGGGAACATGACTGAGGTTTGATTGTAGAACCCTATGCCCTGGAAACATGACTGTGGCCTGGTACTAGAAACCCATGGCCTAGGAATTTGACATTGGTTTGATTCTGGAACCCTGTGGCCTGGGAACATGACTGAGGATTGATTCTGGAACCCTGTAGCCTGCGAACATAACTGAGGATTGTTTCTGGAACCCTGTGGCCTGGGAACATGACATCAGTGGATTCTGGAAACCTGTGGCCTGGGAACATGAGAACGGTTTAATTCTGGAACCCTGTGACCTGGGAACATGTCTGAGGTTTGATGGTGGAAACCTGTGGCTTGGCAACATGACTGAGGTTTGTTTCTGGAACCCTGTTCCCTGCAAACATGACTGAGGTTTGATTCTGGAACCATGTGTCCTGGGAATATGACTGAGGTTTGATTCTGGAAATCTGTGGCCTGGGAATTTGACTGAGGTTTGATGGCAGAAACCTGTGGACTGGCAACATGACAGAGGTTTGATTGTAGAACCCTGTGGCCTGGAAATATGACTGTGGCCTGGTACTGGAAACCCATGGCCTGGGAAATTGACATTGGTTTGATTCTGAAACCCTGTGGCCTGGGAACATGATTGAGGCGTGATTCTGGAAACCTGTGGCCTGGGAACATGACATCTGTTTAGATTGTGGCATGCTGTGCCCTGGGAACCGGACTGAAGGCTTGGTTCTGGAATCCTGTGGAGTGGGAACAAGACTGAGATTTTATTCTGGAACCATGTGTCCTGGGAATATGACTGAGGTTTGATTCTGGAAATCTGTGGCCTGGAAACTTGACTCAGGTTTGATGGCAGAAACCTGTGGACTGGCAACATGACTGAGGTTTGATTGTAGAACCCTGTGCCCTGGAAACATGACTGTGGGCTGGTACTGGAAACCCATGGCCTAGGAATTTGACATTGGTTTGATTCTGGAATCCTGTGGCCTGGGAACATGACTGAGGCGTGATTCTGGAAAACTGTGGCCTGGGAATATGACTGAGGTTTGATTCTGGAAATCTGTGGACTGGGAACTTGACTGAGGTTTGATGGCAGAAATCTGTGGACTGGCAACATGACTGAGGTTTGATTGTAGAACCCTGTGCCCTGGAAACATGACTGCGACCTGATATTTGAAACCCATGGCCTGGGAACTTGACATTGTTTTGATTCCGGAACCCTGTGGCCAGGAACAAGACTGAGGCGTGATTCTGGAATCCTGTGGCCTGGGAACATGACATCTGTTTAGTTTCTGGAATACTGGGCCCTGGGAACCTGACTGAGGCTTGGTTCTGGAACCCTGTGGACTGGGATCATGACTGAGGATTTATTCTGGAATCCTGTGGCCTGGGAACATGACATCAGTGGATTCTTGAACCCTGTGGCCTGGGAACATGAGAACGGTTGGATTCTGGAACACTGTGGCCTGGGAACATGTCTGAGGTTTGATGGTGGAAACCTGTGGCTTGGCAACATGACTGAGGTTTGTTACTGGAACCCTCTTCCCTGGGAACATGACTGAGGTTTGATTCTGGACACCTTTGTCCTGGGAGCATGACTGTGGTTTGATTGTGGAACCATGGGTCCTGCAAACATGACTGAGGTTTGATTCTGGAACCATGTGTCCTGGGAATATGACTGAGGTTTGATTCTGGAAATCTGTGGCCTGGGAACTTGACTGAGGTTTGATGGCAGAAACCTGTGGACTGGCAACATGACTGAGGTTTGATTGTAGAACCCTGTGCCCTGGAAACATGACTGTGGTCTGGTACTGGAAACCCATGGCCTAGGAATTTGACATTGGTTGGATTTTGGAACCCTGTGGCCTGGGAACATGACTGAGGCATGATTCTGGAAAACTGTGTCCTGGGAATATGACTGAGGTTTGATTCTGGAAATCTGTGGCCTGGGAACTTGACTGAGGTTTGATGGCAGAAATCTGTGGACTGGCAACATGACTGAGGTTTGATTGTAGAACCCTGTGCCCTGGAAACATGACTGCCACCTCATATTTGAAACCCATGGCCTGGGAACTTGACATTGTTTTGATTCCGGAACCCTGTGGCCAGGAACAAGACTGAGGCGTGATTCTGGAATCCTGTGGCCTGGGAACATGACATCTGTTTAGATTGTGGAATACTGGGCCCTGGGAACCTGACTGAGGCTTGGTTCTGGAACCCTGTGGACTGGGAACATGACTGAGGTTTTATTCTGGAATCCTGTGGCCTGGGAACATGACATCAGTGGATTCTTGAAACCTGTGGCCTGGGAACATGAGAACGGTTTGATTCTGGAACCCTGTGGCCTGGGAACATGTCTGAGGTTTGATGGTGGAAACCTGTGGCTTGGCAACATGACTGAGGTTTGTTACTGGAACCCTCTTCCCTGGGAACATGACTGAGGTTTGATTCTGGACACCTTTGTCCTGGGAACATGACTGTGGTTTGATTGTGGAACCATAGGTCCTGCAAACATGACTGAGGTTTTATTCTGGAACCATGTGTCCTGGGAATATGACTGAGGTTTGATTCTGGAAATCTGTGGCCTGGGAACATGACTGAGGTTTGATTCTGGAAAACTGTGGCCGGGTACTTGACTGAGGGTTGATGGCAGAAATCTGTGGACTGGGAACATGACTGAGGTTTGATTGTAGATCCCTATGCCCTGGAAACATGACTGTGGCCTGGTACTAGAAACCCATGGCCTAGGAATTTGACATTGGTTTGATTCTGGAACCCTGTGGCCTGGGAACATGACTGAGGATTGATTCTTGAACCTTGTAGCCTGCGAACATAACTGAGGATTGTTTCTGGAACCCTGTGGCCTGGGAACATGACATCAGTGGATTCTGGAAACCTGTGGCCTGGGAACATGAGAACGGTTTAATTCTGGAACCCTGTGACCTGGGAACATGTCTGAGGTTTGATGGTGGAAACCTGTGGCTTAGCAACATGACTGAGGTTTGTTTCTGGAACCCTGTTCCCTGCAAACATGACTGAGGTTTGATTCTGGAACCATGTGTCCTGGGAATATGACTGAGGTTTGATTCTGGAAATCTGTGGCCTGGGAATTTGACTGAGGTTTGATGGCAGAAACCTGTGGACTGGCAACATGACAGAGGTTTGATTGTAGAACCCTGTGGCCTGGAAATATGACTGTGGCCTGGTACTGGAAACCCATGGCCTGGGAAATTGACATTGGTTTGATTCTGAAACCCTGTGGCCTGGGAACATGATTGAGGCGTGATTCTGGAAACCTGTGGCCTGGGAACATGACATCTGTTTAGATTGTGGCATACTGTGCCCTGGGAACCGGACTGAAGGCTTGGTTCTGGAATCCTGTGGAGTGGGAACAAGACTGAGATTTTATTCTGGAACCATGTGTCCTGGGAATATGACTGAGGTTTGATTCTGGAAATCTGTGGCCTGGAAACTTGACTGAGGTTTGATGGCAGAAACCTGTGGACTGGCAACATGACTGAGGTTTGATTGTAGAACCCTGTGCCCTGGAAACATGACTGTGGGCTGGTACTGGAAACCCATGGCCTAGGAATTTGACATTGGTTTGATTCTGGAACCCTGTGGCCTGGGAACATGACTGAGGCGTGATTCTGGAAAACTGTGGCCTGGGAATATGACTGAGGTTTGATTCTGGAAATCTGTGGCCTGGGAACTTGACTGAGGTTTGATGGCAGAAACCTGTGGACTGGCAACATGACAGAGGTTTGATTGTAGAACCCTGTGGCCTGGAAATATTACTGTGGCCTGGTACTGGAAACCCATGGCCTGGGAAATTGACATTGGTTTGATTCTGCAACCCTGTGGCCTGGGAACATGATTGAGGCCTGATTTTGGAAAACTGTGGCCTGGGAACATGATTGAGGCCTGATTCTGGAAACCTGTGGCCTGGGAACATGACATCTGTTTAGATTGTGGCATACTGTGCCCTGGGAACCGGACTGAAGGCTTGGTTCTGGAATCCTGTGGACTGGGAACAAGACTGAGGTTTGATTCTGGAACCATGTGGCCTGGGAATATGACTGATGTTAGATCGTGGAATCCTGTGGCCTGGGAACATGACATCGGTTTGAATTCTGGTACCCTGTTGCCTGGGAACATGAAATCGGTTTGATTGTGGAAACCTGTGGTCTGGGAATATGACTGAGGTTTGATGGTGGTACACTCTGGCCTGGCAACATGACTGAGGTTTGATTCTGGATCCCTGTGGCCTGGGAACATGACTGAGGCGTGATTCTGGAATCCTGTGGCCTGGGAACATGACATCTGTTTAGATTGTGGAATAATGTGCCCTGGGAATCTGACTGAGGCTTGGTTCTGGAACCCTGTGGACTGGGAACATGACTAAGGTTTGATTGTAGAACCCTGTGCCCTGGAAACATGACTGTGGCCTGGTACTGGAAACCCATGGCCTAGGAATTTGACATTGGTTTGATTCTGGAACCCTGTGGCCTGGGAACATGACTGAGGATTGATTCTGGAACCTTGTAGCCTGCGAACATAACTGAGGATTGTTTCTGGAACCCTGTGGCCTGGGAACATGACATCAGTGGATTCTGGAAACCTGTGGCCTGGGAACATGAGAACGGTTTAATTCTGGAACCCTGTGACCTGGGAACATGTCTGAGGTTTGATGGTGGAAACCTGTGGCTTGGCAACATGACTGAGGTTTGTTTCTGGAACCCTGTTCCCTGCAAACATGACTGAGGTTTGATTCTGGAACCCTGTGTCCTGGGAATATGACTGAGGTTTGATTCTGGAAAACTGTGGCCGGGTACTTGACTGAGGGTTGATGGCAGAAATCTGTGGACTGGGAACATGACTGAGGTTTGATTGTAGAACCCTATGCCCTGGAAACATGAATGTGGCCTGGTACTGGAAACCCATGGCCTAGGAATTTGACATTGGTTTGATTCTGGAACCCTGTGGCCTGGGAACATGACTGAGGATTGATTCTGGAACCCTGTAGCCTGCGAACATAACTGAGGATTGTTTCTGGAACCCTGTGGGCTGGGAACATGACATCAGTGGATTCTGGAACCCTGTGGCCTGGGAACATGAGAACGGTTTAATTCTGGAACCCTGTGGCCTGGGAACATGTCTGAGGTTTGATGGTGGAAACCTGTGGCTTGGCAACATGACTGAGGTTTGTTTCTGGAACCCTGTTCCCTGGGAACATGACTGAGGTTTGATTCTGGACACCTTTGTGCTGGGACAATGACTGTGTTTTGATTGTGGAATCATGGGTCCTGCAAACATGACTGAGGTTTGATTCTGGAACCATGTGTCCTGGGAATATGACTGAGGTTTGATTCTGGAAATCTGTGGCCTGGAAACTTGACTGAGGTTTGATGGCAGAAACCTGTGGACTGGCAACCTGACTGAGGTTTGATTGTAGAACCCTGTGCCCTGGAAACATGACTGTGGGCTGGTACTGGAAACCCATGGCCTAGGAATTTGACATTGGTTGGATTCTGGAACCCTGTGGCCTGGGAACATGACTGAGGCGTGATTCTGGAAAACTGTGGCCTGGGAATATGACTGAGGTTTGATTCTGGAAATCTGTGGCCTGGGAACTTGACTGAGGTTTGATGGCAGAAATCTGTGGACTGGCAACATGACTGAGGTTTGATTGTAGAACCCTGTGCCCTGGAAACATGACTGCGACCTGATATTTGAAACCCATGGCCTGGGAACTTGACATTGTTTTGATTCCGGAACCCTGTGGCCAGGAACAAGACTGAGGCGTGATTCTGGAATCCTGTGGCCTGGGAACATGACATCTGTTTAGATTGTGGAATACTGGGCCCTGGGAACCTGACTGAGGCTTGGTTCTGGAACCCTGTGGACTGGGAACATGACTGAGGTTTTATTCTGGAATCCTGTGGCCTGGGAACATGACATCAGTGGATTCTTGAAACCTGTGGCCTGGGAACATGAGAACGGTTTGATTCTGGAACACTGTGGCCTGGGAACATGTCTGAGGTTTGATGGTGGAAACCTGTGGCTTGGCAACATGACTGAGGTTTGTTACTGGAACCCTCTTCCCTGGGAACATGACTGAGGTTTGATTGTGGACACCTTTGTCCTAGGAACATGACTGTGGTTTGATTGTGGAACCATGGGTCTTGCAAACATGACTGAGGTTTTATTCTGGAACCATGTGTCCTGGGAATATGACTGAGGTTTGATTCTGGAAATCTGTGGCCTGGGAACTTGACTGAGGTTTGATGGCAGAAATCTGTGGACTGGCAACATGACTGAGGTTTGATTGTAGAACCCTGTGCCCTGGAAACATGACTGCGACCTGATATTTGAAACCCATGGCCTGGGAACTTGACATTGTTTTGATTCCGGAACCCTGTGGCCAGGAACAAGACTGAGGCGTGATTCTGGAATCCTGTGGCCTGAGAACATGACATCTGTTTAGATTGTGGAATACTGGGCCCTGGGAACCTGACTGAGGCTTGGTTCTGGAACCCTGTGGACTGGGAACATGACTGAGGATTTATTCTGGAATCCTGTGGCCTGGGAACATGACATCAGTGGATTCTTGAACCCTGTGGCCTGGGAACATGAGAACGGTTGGATTCTGGAACACTGTGGCCTGGGAACATGTCTGAGGTTTGATGGTGGAAACCTGTGGCTTGGCAACATGAATGAGGTTTGTTACTGGAACCCTGTTCCCTGGGAATATGACTGAGGTTTGATTCTGGACACCTTTGTCCTGGGAACATGACTGTGGTTTGATTGTGGAACCATGGGTCCTGCAAACATGACTGAGGTTTTATTCTGGAACCATGTGTCCTGGGAATATGACTGAGGTTTGATTCTGGAAATCTGTGGCCTGGGAAGTTGACTGAGGTTTGATTGTAGAACCCTGTGGCCTGGAAATATGACTGTGGCCTGGTACTGGAAGCCCATGGCCTGGGAAATTGACATTGGTTTGATTCTGAAACCCTGTGGCCTGGGAACATGATTGAGGCGTGATTCTGGAAACCTGTGGCCTGGGAACATGACATCTGTTTAGATTGTGGCATACTGTGCCCTGGGAACCGGACTGAAGGCTTGGTTCTGGAATTCTGTGGACTGGGAACAAGACTGAGATTTTATTCTTTAACAATGTGGCCTGGGAATATGACTGATGTTAGATCGTGGAATCCTGTGGCCTGGGAACATGACATCGGTTTGGATTCTGGTACCCTGTTGCCTGGGAACATGAAATCGGTTTGATTGTGGAAACCTGTGGTCTGGGAATATGACTGAGGCTTGATTGTTGAACCCTGTGCCCTGGAAACATGACTGCGACCTGATACTGGAAACCCATGGCCTAGGAATTTGACATTGGTTTGTTTCTGGAACCCTCTGGCCTGGGAACATGACGGAGGTTTGATTCTGGAACCCTGTAGGCTTCGATCATAACTGAGGATTGTTTCTGGAACCCTGTGGCCTGGGAACATGACATCAGTGGATTCTGGCACCCTGTGGCCTGGGAACATGAGAACGGTTTAATTCTGGAACCCTGTGGCCTGGGAACATGTCTGAGGTTTGATGGTGGAAACCTGTGGCTTGGCAACATGACTGAGGTTTGTTTCTGGAACCCTGTTCCCTGGGAACATGACTGAGGTTTGATTCTGGACACCTTTGTGCTGGGAACATGACTGTGTTTTGATTGTGGAATCATGGGTCCTGCAAACATGACTTAGGTTTGATTCTGGAACCATGTGTCCTGGGAATATGACTGAGGTTTGATTCTGGAAATCTGTGGCCTGGGAACTTGACAGAGGTTTGATGGCAGAAACCTGGGGACTGGCAACATGACTGAGGTTTGATTGTAGAACCCTGTGCCCTGGAAACATGACTGTGGGCTGGTACTGGAAACCCATGGCCTACGAATTTGACATTGGTTTGTTTCTGGAACCCTGTGACCTGGGAACATGACTGTGGTTTGATTCTGGAAAACTGTGGTCGGGGACTTGACTGAGGTTTGATGGCAGAAATCTGTGGACTGGAAACATTACTGAGGTTTGATTGTAGAACCCTGTGCCCTGGAAACATGACTGCGACCTGATACTTGAAACCCATGGCCTGGGAACTTGACATTGGTTTGATTCTGGAACCCTGTGGCCAGGAACAAGACTGAGGCGTGATTCTGGAATCCTGTGGCCTGGGAACATGACATCTGTTTAGATTGTGGAATACTGGGCCCTGGGAACCTGACTGAGGCTTGGTTCTGGAACCCTGTGGACTGGGAACATGACTGAGGATTTATTCTGGAATCCTGTGGCCTGGGAACATGACATCAGTGGATTCTTGAGCCCTATGGCCTGGGAACATGAGAACGGTTGGATTCTGGAACACTGTGGACTGGGAAAATGTCTGAGGTTTGATGGTGGAAACCTGTGGCTTGGCAACATGAATGAGGTTTGTTACTGGAACCCTGTTCCCTGGGAATATGACTGAGGTTTGATTCTGGACACCTTTGTCCTGGGAACATGACTGTGGTTTGATTGTGGAACCATGGGTCCTGCAAACATGACTGAGGTTTGATTCTGGAACCATGTGTCCTGGGAATATGACTGAGGTTTGATTCTGGAAATCTGTGGCCTGGGAACTTGACTGAGGTTTGATGGCAGAAACCTGTGGACTGGCAACATGACAGACGTTTGATTGTTGAACCCTGTGCCCTGGAAACATGACTGCGACCTGATACTGGAAACCCATGGCCTAGGAATTTGACATTGGTTTGTTTCTGGAACCCTCTGGCCTGGGAACATGACGGAGGTTTGATTCTGGAACCCTGTAGGCTTCGATCATAACTGAGGATTGTTTCTGGAACCCTGTGGCCTGGGAACATGACATCGGTGGATTCTGGCACCCTGTGGCCTGGGAACATGTCTGAGGTTTGATGTTGGAAACCTGTGGCTTGGCAACATGAATGAGGTTTGTTACTGGAACCCTCTTCCCTGGGAACATGACTGAGGTTTGATTCTGGACACCTTTGTCCTGGGAACATGACTGTGGTTTGATTGTGGAACCATGGGTCCTGCAAACATGACTGAGGTTTTATTCTGGAACCATGTGTCCTGGGAATATGACTGAGGTTTGATTCTGGAAATCTGTGGCCTGGGAAGTTGACTGAGGTTTGATGGCAGAAACCTGTGGACTGGCAACATGACAGAGGTTTGATTGTAGAACCCTGTGGCCTGGAAATATGACTGTGGCCTGGTACTGGAAACCCATGGCCTGGGAAATTGACATTGGTTTGATTCTGAAACCCTGTGGCCTGGGAACATGATTGAGGCGTGATTCTGGAAACCTGTGTCCTGGGAACATGACATCTGTTTAGATTGTGGCATACTGTGCCCTGGGAACCGGACTGAAGGCTTGGTTCTGGAATCCTGTGGAGTGGGAACAAGACTGAGATTTTATTCTGGAACCATGTGTCCTGGGAATATGACTGAGGTTTGATTCTGGAAATCTGTGGCCTGGGAACTTGACTGAGGTTTGATGGCAGAAACCTGTGGACTGGCAACATGACTGAGGTTTGATTGTAGAACCCTGTGCCCTGGAAACATGACTGTGGGCTGGTACTGGAAACCCATGGCCTAGGAATTTGACATTGGTTTGATTCTGGAACCCTGTGGCCTGGGAACATGACTGAGGCGTGATTCTGGAAAACTGTGGCCTGGGAATATGACTGAGGTTTGATTCTGGAAATCTGTGGCCTGGGAACTTGACTGAGGTTTGATGGCAGAAATCTGTGGACTGGCAACATGATTGAGGTTTGATTGTAGAACCCTGTGCCCTGGAAACATGACTGTGGGCTGGTACTGGAAACCCATGGCCTACGAATTTGACATTGGTTTGTTTCTGGAACCATGTGGCCTGGGAATATGACTGATGTTAGATCGTTGAATCCTGTGGCCTGGGAACATGACATCGGTTTGGATTCTGGTACCCTGTTGCCTGGGAACATGAAATCGGTTTGATTGTGGAAACCTGTGGTCTGGGAATATGACTGAGATTTGATGGTGGTACCCTCTGGCCTGGCAACATGACTGAGGTTTGATTCTGGATCCCTGTGGCCTGGGAACATGACTGAGGCTTGATTCTGGAACCCTGTGGCATGGGAATATGTCTGAGTTTTGATGGTGGAAAACTGTGGCTTGGCAAAATGACTGAGGTTTGTTACTGGAACCCTGTTCCCTGGGAACATGACTGAGGTTTGATTCTGAACACCTTTGTCCTGGGAACATGACTGTGGTTTGATTGTGGAACCGTGGGTCCTGCAAACATGACTGAGGTTTTTTTTCTGGAACCATGTGTCCTGGGAATATGACTGAGGTTTGATTCTGGAAATCTGTGGCCTGGGAAATTGACTGAAGTTTGATGGCAGAAACCTGTGGACTGGCAACATGACAGAGGTTTGATTGTTGAACCCTGTGTCCTGGAAACATGACTGTGGCCTGGTACTGGAAACCCATGGCCTAGGAATTTGACATTGGTTTGTTTCTGGAACCCTCTGGCCTGGGAACATGACGGAGGTTTGATTCTGGAACCCTGTAGGCTTCGAACATAACTGAGGATTGTTTCTGGAACCCTGTGGCCTGGGAACATGACATCAGTGGATTCTGGCACCCTGTGGCCTGGGAACATGAGAACGGTTTAATTCTGGAACCCTGTGACCTGGGAACATGTCTGAGGTTTGATGGTGGAAACCTGTGCCTTGGCAACATGACGGAGGTTTGTTTCTGGAACCCTGTTCCCTGGGAACATGACTGAGGTTTGATTCTGGAAACCTTTGTGCTGGGAACATGACTGTGTTTTGATTGTGGAATCATGGGTCCTGCAAACATGACTTAGGTTTGATTCTGGAAGCATGTGTCCTGGGAATATGACTGAGGTTTGATTCTGGAAATCTGTGGCCTGGGAACTTGACAGAGGTTTGATGGCAGAAACCTGGGGACTGGCCACATGACTGAGGTTTGATTGTAGAACCCTGTGCCCTGGAAACATGACTGCGGTCTGGTACTGGAAACCCATGGCCTACGAATTTGACATTGGTTTGTTTCTGGAACCCTGTGACCTGGGAACATGACTGAGGTTTGATTCTGGAAAACTGTGGTAGGGGACTTGACTGAGGTTTGATGGCAGAAATCTGTGGACTGGCAACATGACTGAGGTTTGATTGTAGAACCCTGTGCCCTGGAAACATGACTGCGGCCTGATATTTGAAACCCATGGCCTGGGAACTTGACATTGTTTTGATTCCGGAACCCTGTGGCCAGGAACAAGACTGAGGCGTGATTCTGGAATCCTGGGGCCTGGGAACATGACATCTGTTTAGATTGTGGAATACTGGGCCCTGGGAACCTGACTGAGGCTTGGTTCTGGAACCCTGTGGACTGGGAACATGACTGAGGTTTTATTCTGGAATCCTGTGGCCTGGGAACATGACATCAGTGGATTCTTGAAACCTGTGGCCTGGGAACATGAGAACGGTTTGATTCTGGAACCCTGTGGCCTGGGAACATGTCTGAGGTTTGATGGTGGAAACCTGTGGCTTGGCAACATGACTGAGGTTTGTTACTGGAACCCTCTTCCCTGGGAACATGACTGAGGTTTGATTCTCGACACCTTTGTCCTGGGAACATGACTGTGGTTTGATTGTGGAACCATGGGTCCTGCAAACATGACTGAGGTTTTATTCTGGAACCATGTGTCCTGGGAATATGACTGAGGTTTGATTCTGGAAATCTGTGGCCTGGGAAGTTGACTGAGGTTTGATTGTAGAACCCTGTGGCCTGGAAATATGACTGTGGCCTGGTACTGGAAACCCATGGCCTGGGAAATTGACATTGGTTTGATTCTGAAACCCTGTGGCCTGGGAACATGATTGAGGCGTGATTCTGGAAACCTGTGGCCTGGGAACATGACATCTGTTTAGATTGTGGCATACTGTGCCCTGGGAACCGGACTGAAGGCTTGGTTCTGGAATCCTGTGGACTGGGAACAAGACTGAGGTTTGATTCTGGAACCATGTGGCCTGGGAATATGACTGATGTTAGATCGTGGAATCCTGTGGCCTGGGAACATGACATCGGTTTGGATTCTGGTACCCTGTTGCCTGGGAACATGAAATCGCTTTGATTGTGGAAACCTGTGGTCAGGGAATATGACTGAGATTTGATGGTGGTACCCTCTGGCCTGGCAACATGACTGAGGTTTGATTCTGGATCCCTGTGGCCTGGGAACATGACTGAGGCTTGATTCTGGAACCCTGTGGCATGGGAATATGTCTGAGTTTTGATGGTGGAAAACTGTGGCTTGGCAAAATGACTGAGGTTTGTTACTGGAACCCTGTTCCCTGGGAACATGACTGAGGTTTGATTCTGGACACCTTTGTCCTGGGAACATGACTGTGGTTTGATTCTGGAAAACTGTGGTCGGGGACTTGACTGAGGTTTGATGGCAGAAATCTGTGGACTGGAAACATTACTGAGGTTTGATTGTAGAACCCTGTGCCCTGGAAACATGACTGCGACCTGATACTTGAAACCCATGGCCTGGGAACTTGACATTGGTTTGATTCTGGAACCCTGTGGCCAGGAACAAGACTGAGGCGTGATTCTGGAATCCTGTGGCCTGGGAACATGACATCTGTTTAGATTGTGGAATACTGGGCCCTGGGAACCTGACTGAGGCTTGGTTCTGGAACCCTGTGGACTGGGAACATGACTGAGGATTTATTCTGGAATCCTGTGGCCTGGGAACATGACATCAGTGGATTCTTGAGCCCTATGGCCTGGGAACATGAGAACGGTTGGATTCTGGAACACTGTGGCCTGGGAAAATGTCTGAGGTTTGATGGTGGAAACCTGTGGCTTGGCAACATGAATGAGGTTTGTTACTGGAACCCTGTTCCCTGGGAATATGACTGAGGTTTGATTCTGGACACCTTTGTCCTGGGAACATGACTGTGGTTTGATTGTGGAACCATGGGTCCTGCAAACATGACTGAGGTTTGATTCTGGAACCATGTGTCCTGGGAATATGACTGAGGTTTGATTCTGGAAATCTGTGGCCTGGGAACTTGACTGAGGTTTGATGGCAGAAACCTGTGGACTGGCAACAAGACAGACGTTTGATTGTTGAACCCTGTGCCCTGGAAACATGACTGCGACCTGATACTGGAAACCTATGGCCTAGGAATTTGACATTGGTTTGTTTCTGGAACCCTCTGGCCTGGGAACATGACGGAGGTTTGATTCTGGAACCCTGTAGGCTTCGATCATAACTGAGGATTGTTTCTGGAACCCTGTGGCCTGGGAACATGATATCAGTGGATTCTGGCACCCTGTGGCCTGGGAACATGAGAACGGTTTAATTCTGGAACCCTGTGACCTGGGAATATGTCTGAGGTTTGATGGTGGAAACCTGTGGCTTGGCAACATGACTGAGGTTTGTTTCTGGAACCCTGTTCCCTGGGAACATGACTGAGGTTTGATTCTGGACACCTTTGTGCTGGGAACATGACTGTGTTTTGATTGTGGAATCATGGGTCCTGCAAACATGACTTAGGTTTGATTCTGGAACCATGTGTCCTGGGAATATGACTGAGGTTTGATTCTGGAAATCTGTGGCCTGGGAACTTGACAGAGGTTTGATGGCAGAAACCTGGGGACTGGCAACATGACTGAGGTTTGATTGTAGAACCCTGTGCCCTGGAAACATGACTGTGGGCTGGTACTGGAAAACCCATGGCCTACGAATTTGACATTGGTTTGTTTCAGGAACCCTGTGACGTGGGAATATGACTGTGGTTTGATTCTGGAAAACTGTGGTCGGGGACTTGACTGAGGTTTGATGGCGGAAATCTGTGGACTGGAAACATTACTGAGGTTTGATTGTAGAACCCTGTGCCCTGGAAACATGACTGCGACCTGATACTTGAAACCCATGGCCTGGGAACTTGACATTGGTTTGATTCTGGAACCCTGTGTCCATGAACAAGACTGAGGCGTGATTCTGGAATCCTGTGGCCTGGGAACATGACATCTGTTTAGATTGTGGAATACTGGGCCCTGGGAACCTGACTGAGGCTTGGTTCTGGAACCCTGTGGACTGGGAACATGACTGAGGATTTATTCTGGAATCCTGTGGCCTGGGAACATGACATCAGTGGATTCTTCAACCCTGTGGCCTGGGAACATGAGAACGGTTGGATTTTGGAACACTGTGGCCTGGGAACATGTCTGAGGTTTGATGTTGGAAACCTGTGGCTTGGCAACATGAATGAGGTTTGTTACTGGAACCCTCTTCCCTGGGAACATGACTGAGGTTTGATTCTGGACACCTTTGTCCTGGGAACATGACTGTGGTTTGATTGTGGAACCATGGGTCCTGCAAACATGACTGAGGTTTGATTCTGGAACCATGTGTCCTGGGAATATGACTGAGGTTTGATTCTGGAAATCTGTGGCCTGGGAAGTTGACTGAGGTTTGATGGCAGAAACCTGTGGACTGGCAACATGACAGAGGTTTGATTGTAGAACCCTGTGGCCTGGAAATATGACTGTGGCCTGGTACTGGAAACCCATGGCCTGGGAAATTGACATTGGTTTGATTCTGAAACCCTGTGGTCTGGGAACATGATTGAGGCGTGATTCTGGAAACCTGTGGCCTGGGAACATGACATCTGTTTAGATTGTGGCATACTGTGCCCTGGGAACCGGACTGAAGGCTTGGTTCTGGAATCCTGTGGAGTGGGAACAAGACTGAGATTTTATTCTGGAACCATGTGTCCTGGGAATATGACTGAGGTTTGATTCTGGAAATCTGTGGCCTGGAAACTTGACTGAGGTTTGATGGCAGAAACCTGTGGACTGGCAACATGACTGAGGTTTGATTGTAGAACCCTGTGCCCTGGAAACATGACTGTGGGCTGGTACTGGAAACCCATGGCCTAGGAATTTGACATTGGTTTGATTCTGGAACCCTGTGGCCTGGGAACATGACTGAGGCGTGATTCTGGAAAACTGTGGCCTGGGAATATGACTGAGGTTTGATTCTGGAAATCTGTGGCCTGGGAACTTGACTGAGGTTTGATGGCAGAAATCTGTGGACTGGCAACATGATTGAGGTTTGATTGTAGAACCCTGTGCCCTGGAAACATGACTGTGGGCTGGTACTGGAAACCCATGGCCTACGAATTTGACATTGGTTTGTTTCTGGAACCATGTGGCCTGGGAATATGACTGATGTTAGATCGTGGAATTCTGTGGCCTGGGAACATGACATCGGTTTGGATTCTGGTACCCTGTTGCCTGGGAACATGAAATCGGTTTGATTGTGGAAACCTGTGGTCTGGGAATATGACTGAGATTTGATGGTGGTACCCTCTGGCCTGGCAACATGACTGAGGTTTGATTCTGGATCCCTGTGGCCTGGGAACATGACTGAGGCTTGATTCTGGAACCCTGTGGCATGGGAATATGTCTGAGTTTTGATGGTGGAAAACTGTGGCTTGGCAAAATGACTGAGGTTTGTTACTGGAACCCTGTTCCCTGGGAACATGACTGAGGTTTGATTCTGAACACCTTTGTCCTGGGAACATGACTGTGGTTTGATTGTGGAACCGTGGGTCCTGCAAACATGACTGAGGTTTTTTTTCTGGAACCATGTGTCCTGGGAATATGACTGAGGTTTGATTCTGGAAATCTGTGGCCTGGGAAATTGACTGAAGTTTGATGGCAGAAACCTGTGGACTGGCAACATGACAGAGGTTTGATTGTTGAACCCTGTGGCCTGGAAACATGACTGTGGCCTGGTACTGGAAACCCATGGCCTAGGAATTTGACATTGGTTTGTTTCTGGAACCCTCTGGCCTGGGAACATGACGGAGGTTTGATTCTGGAACCCTGTAGGCTTCGAACATAACTGAGGATTGTTTCTGGAACCCTGTGGCCTGGGAACATGACATCAGTGGATTCTGGCACCCTGTGGCCTGGGAACATGAGAACGGTTTAATTCTGGAACCCTGTGACCTGGGAACATGTCTGAGGTTTGATGGTGGAAACCTGTGCCTTGGCAACATGATGGAGGTTTGTTTCTGGAACCCTGTTCCCTGGGAACATGACTGAGGTTTGATTCTGGAAACCTTTGTGCTGGGAACATGACTGTGTTTTGATTGTGGAATCATGGGTCCTGCAAACATGACTTAGGTTTGATTCTGGAAGCATGTGTCCTGGGAATATGACTGAGGTTTGATTCTGGAAATCTGTGGCCTGGGAACTTGACAGAGGTTTGATGGCAGAAACCTGGGGACTGGCCACATGACTGAGGTTTGATTGTAGAACCCTGTGCCCTGGAAACATGACTGCGGTCTGGTACTGGAAACCCATGGCCTACGAATTTGACATTGGTTTGTTTCTGGAACCCTGTGACCTGGGAACATGACTGAGGTTTGATTCTGGAAAACTGTGGTAGGGGACTTGACTGAGGTTTGATGGCAGAAATCTGTGGACTGGCAACATGACTGAGGTTTGATTGTAGAACCCTGTGCCCTGGAAACATGACTGCGGCCTGATATTTGAAACCCATGGCCTGGGAACTTGACATTGTTTTGATTCCGGAACCCTGTGGCCAGGAACAAGACTGAGGCGTGATTCTGGAATCCTGGGGCCTGGGAACATGACATCTGTTTAGATTGTGGAATACTGGGCCCTGGGAACCTGACTGAGGCTTGGTTCTGGAACCCTGTGGACTGGGAACATGACTGAGGTTTTATTCTGGAATCCTGTGGCCTGGGAACATGACATCAGTGGATTCTTGAAACCTGTGGCCTGGGAACATGAGAACGGTTTGATTCTGGAACCCTGTGGCCTGGGAACATGTCTGAGGTTTGATGGTGGAAACCTGTGGCTTGGCAACATGACTGAGGTTTGTTACTGGAACCCTCTTCCCTGGGAACATGACTGAGGTTTGATTCTGGACACCTTTGTCCTGGGAACATGACTGTGGTTTGATTGTGGAACCATGGGTCCTGCAAACATGACTGAGGTTTTATTCTGGAACCATGTGTCCTGGGAATATGACTGAGGTTTGATTCTGGAAATCTGTGGCCTGGGAAGTTGACTGAGGTTTGATTGTAGAACCCTGTGGCCTGGAAATATGACTGTGGCCTGGTACTGGAAACCCATGGCCTGGGAAATTGACATTGGTTTGATTCTGAAACCCTGTGGCCTGGGAACATGATTGAGGCGTGATTCTGGAAACCTGTGGCCTGGGAACATGACATCTGTTTAGATTGTGGCATACTGTGCCCTGGGAACCGGACTGAAGGCTTGGTTCTGGAATCCTGTGGACTGGGAACAAGACTGAGGTTTGATTCTGGAACCATGTGGCCTGGGAATATGACTGATGTTAGATCGTGGAATCCTGTGGCCTGGGAACATGACATCGGTTTGGATTCTGGTACCCTGTTGCCTGGGAACATGAAATCGCTTTGATTGTGGAAACCTGTGGTCAGGGAATATGACTGAGATTTGATGGTGGTACCCTCTGGCCTGGCAACATGACTGAGGTTTGATTCTGGATCCCTGTGGCCTGGGAACATGACTGAGGCTTGATTCTGGAACCCTGTGGCATGGGAATATGTCTGAGTTTTGATGGTGGAAAACTGTGGCTTGGCAAAATGACTGAGGTTTGTTACTGGAACCCTGTTCCCTGGGAACATGACTGAGGTTTGATTCTGGACACCTTTGTCCTGGGAACATGACTGTGGTTTGATTCTGGAAAACTGTGGTCGGGGACTTGACTGAGGTTTGATGGCGGAAATCTGTGGACTGGAAACATTACTGAGGTTTGATTGTAGAACCCTGTGCCCTGGAAACATGACTGCGACCTGATACTTGAAACCCATGGCCTGGGAACTTGACATTGGTTTGATTCTGGAACCCTGTGGCCAGGAACAAGACTGAGGCGTGATTCTGGAATCCTGTGGCCTGGGAACATGACATCTGTTTAGATTGTGGAATACTGGGCCCTGGGAACCTGACTGAGGCTTGGTTCTGGAACCCTGTGGACTGGGAACATGACTGAGGATTTATTCTGGAATCCTGTGGCCTGGGAACATGACATCAGTGGATTCTTCAACCCTGTGGCCTGGGAACATGAGAACGGTTGGATTTTGGAACACTGTGGCCTGGGAACATGTCTGAGGTTTGATGTTGGAAACCTGTGGCTTGGCAACATGAATGAGGTTTGTTACTGGAACCCTCTTCCCTGGGAACATGACTGAGGTTTGATTCTGGACACCTTTGTCCTGGGAACATGACTGTGGTTTGATTGTGGAACCA
Source organism: Balaenoptera borealis (assembly GCF_965194805.1). Lineage (NCBI taxonomy): Eukaryota > Metazoa > Chordata > Mammalia > Artiodactyla > Balaenopteridae > Balaenoptera > Balaenoptera borealis. Next base: position 30,474,225 of record NC_138875.1, read on the forward strand.
TGGGTCCTGCAAACATGACTGAGGTTTGATTCTGGAACCATGTGTCCTGGGAATATGACTGAGGTTTGATTCTGGAAATCTGTGGCCTGGGAAGTTGACTGAGGTTTGATGGCAGAAACCTGTGGACTGGCAACAAGACAGACGTTTGATTGTTGAACCCTGTGCCCTGGAAACATGACTGCGACCTGATACTGGAAACCTATGGCCTAGGAATTTGACATTGGTTTGTTTCTGGAACCCTCTGGCCTGGGAACATGACGGAGGTTTGATTCTCGAACCCTGTAGGCTTCGATCATAACTGAGGATTGTTTCTGGAACCCTGTGGCCTGGGAACATGACATCAGTGGATTCTGGCACCCTGTGGCCTGGGAACATGAGAACGGTTTAATTCTGGAACCCTGTGACCTGGGAATATGTCTGAGGTTTGATGGTGGAAACCTGTGGCTTGGCAACATGACTGAGGTTTGTTTCTGGAACCCTGTTCCCTGGGAACATGACTGAGGTTTGATTCTGGACACCTTTGTGCTGGGAACATGACTGTGTTTTGATTGTGGAATCATGGGTCCTGCAAACATGACTTAGGTTTGATTCTGGAACCATGTGTCCTGGGAATATGACTGAGGTTTGATTCTGGAAATCTGTGGCCTGGGAACTTGACAGAGGTTTGATGGCAGAAACCTGGGGACTGGCAACATGACTGAGGTTTGATTGTAGAACCCTGTGCCCTGGAAACATGACTGTGGGCTGGTACTGGAAAACCCATGGCCTACGAATTTGACATTGGTTTGTTTCAGGAACCCTGTGACGTGGGAATATGACTGTGGTTTGATTCTGGAAAACTGTGGTCGGGGACTTGACTGAGGTTTGATGGCGGAAATCTGTGGACTGGAAACATTACTGAGGTTTGATTGTAGAACCCTGTGCCCTGGAAACATGACTGCGACCTGATACTTGAAACCCATGGCCTGGGAACTTGACATTGGTTTGATTCTGGAACCCTGTGGCCAGGAACAAGACTGAGGCGTGATTCTGGAATCCTGTGGCCTGGGAACATGACATCTGTTTAGATTGTGGAATACTGGGCCCTGGGAACCTGACTGAGGCTTGGTTCTGGAACCCTGTGGACTGGGAACATGACTGAGGATTTATTCTGGAATCCTGTGGCCTGGGAACATGACATCAGTGGATTCTTCAACCCTGTGGCCTGGGAACATGAGAACGGTTGGATTTTGGAACACTGTGGCCTGGGAACATGTCTGAGGTTTGATGTTGGAAACCTGTGGCTTGGCAACATGAATGAGGTTTGTTACTGGAACCCTCTTCCCTGGGAACATGACTGAGGTTTGATTCTGGACACCTTTGTCCTGGGAACATGACTGTGGTTTGATTGTGGAACCATGGGTCCTGCAAACATGACTGAGGTTTGATTCTGGAACCATGTGTCCTGGGAATATGACTGAGGTTTGATTCTGGAAATCTGTGGCCTGGGAAGTTGACTGAGGTTTGATGGCAGAAACCTGTGGACTGGCAACATGACAGAGGTTTGATTGTAGAACCCTGTGGCCTGGAAATATGACTGTGGCCTGGTACTGGAAACCCATGGCCTGGGAAATTGACATTGGTTTGATTCTGAAACCCTGTGGCCTGGGAACATGATTGAGGCGTGATTCTGGAAACCTGTGGCCTGGGAACATGACATCTGTTTAGATTGTGGCATACTGTGCCCTGGGAACCGGACTGAAGGCTTGGTTCTGGAATCCTGTGGAGTGGGAACAAGACTGAGATTTTATTCTGGAACCATGTGTCCTGGGAATATGACTGAGGTTTGATTCTGGAAATCTGTGGCCTGGAAACTTGACTGAGGTTTGATGGCAGAAACCTGTGGACTGGCAACATGACTGAGGTTTGATTGTAGAACCCTGTGCCCTGGAAACATGACTGTGGGCTGGTACTGGAAACCCATGGCCTAGGAATTTGACATTGGTTTGATTCTGGAACCCTGTGGCCTGGGAACATGACTGAGGCGTGATTCTGGAAAACTGTGGCCTGGGAATATGACTGAGGTTTGATTCTGGAAATCTGTGGCCTGGGAACTTGACTGAGGTTTGATGGCAGAAATCTGTGGACTGGCAACATGATTGAGGTTTGATTGTAGAACCCTGTGCCCTGGAAACATGACTGTGGGCTGGTACTGGAAACCCATGGCCTACGAATTTGACATTGGTTTGTTTCTGGAACCATGTGGCCTGGGAATATGACTGATGTTAGATCGTGGAATTCTGTGGCCTGGGAACATGACATCGGTTTGGATTCTGGTACCCTGTTGCCTGGGAACATGAAATCGGTTTGATTGTGGAAACCTGTGGTCTGGGAATATGACTGAGATTTGATGGTGGTACCCTCTGGCCTGGCAACATGACTGAGGTTTGATTCTGGATCCCTGTGGCCTGGGAACATGACTGAGGCTTGATTCTGGAACCCTGTGGCATGGGAATATGTCTGAGTTTTGATGGTGGAAAACTGTGGCTTGGCAAAATGACTGAGGTTTGTTACTGGAACCCTGTTCCCTGGGAACATGACTGAGGTTTGATTCTGAACACCTTTGTCCTGGGAACATGACTGTGGTTTGATTGTGGAACCGTGGGTCCTGCAAACATGACTGAGGTTTTTTTTCTGGAACCATGTGTCCTGGGAATATGACTGAGGTTTGATTCTGGAAATCTGTGGCCTGGGAAATTGACTGAAGTTTGATGGCAGAAACCTGTGGACTGGCAACATGACAGAGGTTTGATTGTTGAACCCTGTGGCCTGGAAACATGACTGTGGCCTGGTACTGGAAACCCATGGCCTAGGAATTTGACATTGGTTTGTTTCTGGAACCCTCTGGCCTGGGAACATGACGGAGGTTTGATTCTGGAACCCTGTAGGCTTCGAACATAACTGAGGATTGTTTCTGGAACCCTGTGGCCTGGGAACATGACATCAGTGGATTCTGGCACCCTGTGGCCTGGGAACATGAGAACGGTTTAATTCTGGAACCCTGTGACCTGGGAACATGTCTGAGGTTTGATGGTGGAAACCTGTGCCTTGGCAACATGACGGAGGTTTGTTTCTGGAACCCTGTTCCCTGGGAACATGACTGAGGTTTGATTCTGGAAACCTTTGTGCTGGGAACATGACTGTGTTTTGATTGTGGAATCATGGGTCCTGCAAACATGACTTAGGTTTGATTCTGGAAGCATGTGTCCTGGGAATATGACTGAGGTTTGATTCTGGAAATCTGTGGCCTGGGAACTTGACAGAGGTTTGATGGCAGAAACCTGGGGACTGGCCACATGACTGAGGTTTGATTGTAGAACCCTGTGCCCTGGAAACATGACTGCGGTCTGGTACTGGAAACCCATGGCCTACGAATTTGACATTGGTTTGTTTCTGGAACCCTGTGACCTGGGAACATGACTGAGGTTTGATTCTGGAAAACTGTGGTAGGGGACTTGACTGAGGTTTGATGGCAGAAATCTGTGGACTGGCAACATGACTGAGGTTTGATTGTAGAACCCTGTGCCCTGGAAACATGACTGCGGCCTGATATTTGAAACCCATGGCCTGGGAACTTGACATTGTTTTGATTCCGGAACCCTGTGGCCAGGAACAAGACTGAGGCGTGATTCTGGAATCCTGGGGCCTGGGAACATGACATCTGTTTAGATTGTGGAATACTGGGCCCTGGGAACCTGACTGAGGCTTGGTTCTGGAACCCTGTGGACTGGGAACATGACTGAGGTTTTATTCTGGAATCCTGTGGCCTGGGAACATGACATCAGTGGATTCTTGAAACCTGTGGCCTGGGAACATGAGAACGGTTTGATTCTGGAACCCTGTGGCCTGGGAACATGTCTGAGGTTTGATGGTGGAAACCTGTGGCTTGGCAACATGACTGAGGTTTGTTACTGGAACCCTCTTCCCTGGGAACATGACTGAGGTTTGATTCTGGACACCTTTGTCCTGGGAACATGACTGTGGTTTGATTGTGGAACCATGGGTCCTGCAAACATGACTGAGGTTTTATTCTGGAACCATGTGTCCTGGGAATATGACTGAGGTTTGATTCTGGAAATCTGTGGCCTGGGAAGTTGACTGAGGTTTGATTGTAGAACCCTGTGGCCTGGAAATATGACTGTGGCCTGGTACTGGAAACCCATGGCCTGGGAAATTGACATTGGTTTGATTCTGAAACCCTGTGGCCTGGGAACATGATTGAGGCGTGATTCTGGAAACCTGTGGCCTGGGAACATGACATCTGTTTAGATTGTGGCATACTGTGCCCTGGGAACCGGACTGAAGGCTTGGTTCTGGAATCCTGTGGACTGGGAACAAGACTGAGGTTTGATTCTGGAACCATGTGGCCTGGGAATATGACTGATGTTAGATCGTGGAATCCTGTGGCCTGGGAACATGACATCGGTTTGGATTCTGGTACCCTGTTGCCTGGGAACATGAAATCGCTTTGATTGTGGAAACCTGTGGTCAGGGAATATGATTGAGATTTGATGGTGGTACCCTCTGGCCTGGCAACATGACTGAGGTTTGATTCTGGATCCCTGTGGCCTGGGAACATGACTGAGGCTTGATTCTGGAACCCTGTGGCATGGGAATATGTCTGAGTTTTGATGGTGGAAAACTGTGGCTTGGCAAAATGACTGAGGTTTGTTACTGGAACCCTGTTCCCTGGGAACATGACTGAGGTTTGATTCTGGACACCTTTGTCCTGGGAACATGACTGTGGTTTGATTGTGGAACCGTGGGTCCTGCAAACATGACTGAGGTATTTTTTCTGGAACCATGTGTCCTGGGAATATGACTGAGGTTTGATTCTGGAAATCTGTGGCCTGGGAAATTGACTGAAGTTTGATGGCAGAAACCTGTGGACTGGCAACATGACAGAGGTTTGATTGTTGAACCCTGTGGCCTGGAAACATGACTGTGGCCTGGTACTGGAAACCCATGGCCTAGGAATTTGACATTGGTTTGTTTCTGGAACCCTCTGGCCTGGGAACATGACGGAGGTTTGATTCTGGAACCCTGTAGGCTTCGAACATAACTGAGGATTGTTTCTGGAACCCTGTGGCCTGGGAACATGACATCAGTGGATTCTGGCACCCTGTGGCCTGGGAACATGAGAACGGTTTAATTCTGGAACCCTGTGACCTGGGAACATGTCTGAGGTTTGATGGTGGAAACCTGTGCCTTGGCAACATGACTGAGGCTTGTTTCTGGAACCCTGTTCCCTGGGAACATGACTGAGGTTTGATTCTGGAAACCTTTGTGCTGGGAACATGACTGTGTTTTGATTGTGGAATCATGGGTCCTGCAAACATGACTTAGGTTTGATTCTGGAACCATGTGTCCTGGGAATATGACTGAGGTTTGATTCTGGAAATCTGTGGCCTGGGAACTTGACAGAGGTTTGATGGCAGAAACCTGGGGACTGGCAACATGACTGAGGTTTGATTGTAGAACCCTGTGCCCTGGAAATATGACTGCGGTCTGGTACTGGAAACCCATGGCCTACGAATTTGACATTGGTTTGTTTCTGGAACCCTGTGACCTGGGAACATGACTGAGGTTTGATTCTGGAAAACTGTGGTAGGGGACTTGACTGAGGTTTGATGGCAGAAATCTGTGGACTGGAAACATTACTGAGGTTTGATTGTAGAACCCTGTGCCCTGGAAACATGACTGCGACCTGATACTTGAAACCCATGGCCTGGGAACTTGACATTGGTTTGATTCTGGAACCCTGTGGCCAGGAACAAGACTGAGGCGTGATTCTGGAATCCTGTGGCCTGGGAACATGACATCTGTTTAGATTGTGGAATACTGGGCCCTGGGAACCTGACTGAGGCTTGGTTCTGGAACCCTGTGGACTGGGAACATGACTGAGGATTTATTCTGGAATCCTGTGGCCTGGGAACATGACATCAGTGGATTCTTCAACCCTGTGGCCTGGGAACATGAGAACGGTTGGATTTTGGAACACTGTGGCCTGGGAACATGACTGAGGTTTGATGTTGGAAACCTGTGGCTTGGCAACATGAATGAGGTTTGTTCCTGGAACCCTGTTCCCTGGGAATATGACTGAGGTTTGATTCTGGACACCTTTGTCTTGGGAACATGACTGTGGTTTGATTGTGGAAACATGGGTCCTTCAAACATGACTGAGGTTTGATTCTGGAACCATGTGTCCTGGGTATATGACTGGGGTTTGATTCTGGAAATCTGTGGCCTGGGAACTTGACTGAGGTTTGATGGCAGAAACCTGTGGACTGGCAACATGACTGAGGTTTGATTGTAGAACCCTGTGCCCTGGAAACATGACTGTGGCCTGGTACTGGAAACCCGTGGCCTAGGAATTTGACATTGGTTTGATTCTGGAACCCTGTGGCCTGGGAATATGACTGAGGTTTGATTCTGGAAATCTGTGGCCTGGGAACTTGACTGAGGTGTAATGGCAGAAATCTGTGGACTGGCAACATGACTGAGGTTTGATTGTAGAACCCTGTGCCCTGGAAACATGACTGCGACCTGATATTTGAAACCCATGGCCTGGGAACTTGACATTGGTTTGATTCCGGAACCCTGTGGCCAGGAACAAGACTGAGGCGTGATTCTGGAATCCTGTGGCCTGGGAACATGACATCTGTTTAGATTGTGGAATACTGGGCCCTGGGAACCTGACTGAGGCTTGGTTCTGGAACCCTGTGGACTGGGAACATGACTGAGGTTTGATTCTGGAATCCTGTGGCCTGGGAACATGATATCAGTGGATTCTTGAAACCTGTGGCCTGGGAACATGAGAACGGTTTGATTCTGGAACCCTGTGACCTGGGAACAAGTCTGAGGTTTGATTGTGGAAACCTGTGGCTTGGCAACATGACTGAGGTTTGTTACTGGAACCCTCTTCCCTGGGAACATGACTGAGGTTTGATTCTGGACACCTTTGTCCTGGGAACATGACTGTGGTTTGATTGTGGAACCATGGGTCCTGCAAACATGAGTGAGGTTTTATTTTGGAACCATGTGTCCTGGGAATATGACTGAGGTTTGATTCTGGAAAACTGTCGCCTGGGAAGTTGACTGAGGTTTGATGGCAGAAACCTGTTGACTGGCAACATGACAGAGGTTTGATTGTAGAACCCTGTGGCCTGGAAATATGACTGTGGCCTGGTACTGGAAACCCATGGCCTGGGAAATTGACATTGGTTTGATTCTGCAACCCTGTGGCCTGGGAACATGACTGAGGCGTGATTCTGGAAAACTGTGGCCTGGGAATATGACTGAGGTTTGATTCTGGAAATCTGTGGCCTGGGAACTTGACTGAGGTTTGATGGCAGAAATCTGTGGACTGGCAACATGACTTAGGTTTGATTGTAGAACCCTTTGGCCTGGAAATATTACTGTGGCCTGGTACTGGAAACCCATGGCCTGGGAAATTGACATTGGTTTGATTCTGAAACCCTGTGGCCTGGGAACATGATTGAGGCGTGATTCTGGAAACCTGTGGCCTGGGAACATGACATCTGTTTAGATTGTGGCATACTGTGCCCTGGGAACCGGACTGAAGGCTTGGTTCTGGAATCCTGTGGAGTGGGAACAAGACTGAGATTTTATTCTGGAACCATGTGTCCTGGGAATATGACTGAGGTTTGATTCTGGAAATCTGTGGCCTGGGAACTTGACTGAGGTTTGATGGCAGAAACCTGTGGACTGGCAATATGACTGAGGTTTGATTGTAGAACCCTGTGCCCTGGAAACGTGACTGTGGCCTGGTACTGGAAACCCATGGCGTAGGAATTTGACATTGGTTTGATTCTGGAACCCTGTGGCCTGGGAACATGACTGAGGCGTGATTCTGGAAAACTGTGGCCTGGGAATATGACTGAGGTTTGATTCTGGAAATCTGTGGCCTGGGAACTTGACTGAGGTTTGATGGCAGAAATCTGTGGACTGGCAACATGACTGAGGTTTGATTGTTGAACCCTGTGCCCTGGAAACATGACTGCGACCTGATATTTGAAACCCATGGCCTGGGAACTTGACATTGTTTTGATTCCGGAACCCTGTGGCCAGGAACAAGACTGAGGCGTGATTCTGGAATCCTGTGGCCTGGGAACATGACATCTGTTTAGATTGTGGAATACTGGGCCCTGGGAACCTGACTGAGGCTTGGTTCTGGAACCCTGTGGACTGGGAACATGACTGAGGTTTTATTCTGGAATCCTGTGGCCTGGGAACATGACATCAGTGGATTCTTGAAACCTGTGGCCTGGGAACATGAGAACGATTTGATTCTGGAACCCTGTGGCCTGGGAACATGTCTGAGGTTTGATGGTGGAAACCTGTGGCTTGGCAACATGACTGAGGTTTGTTACTGGAACCCTCTTCCCTGGGAACATGACTGAGGTTTGATTCTGGACACCTTTGTCCTGGGAACATGACTGTGGTTTGATTGTGGAACCATGGGTCCTGCAAACATGACTGAGGTTTGATTCTGGAACCATGTGTCCTGGGAATATGACTGAGGTTTGATTCTGGAAATCTGTGGCCTGGGAAGTTGACTGAGGTTTGATTGTAGAACCCTGTGGCCTGGAAATATGACTGTGGCCTGGTACTGGAAACCCATGGCCTGGGAAATTGACATTGGTTTGATTCTGAAACCCTGTGGCCTGGGAACATGATTGAGGCGTGATTCTGGAAACCTGTGGCCTGGGAACATGACATCTGTTTAGATTGTGGCATACTGTGCCCTGGGAACCGGACTGAAGGCTTGGTTCTGGAACCCTGTGGAGTGGGAAGAAGACTGAGATTTTATTCTGGAACCATGTGTCCTGGGAATATGACTGAGGTTTGATTATGGAAATCTGTGGCCTGGAAACTTGACTGAGGTTTGATGGCAGAAACCTGTGGACTGGCAACATGACTGAGGTTTGATTGTAGAACCCTGTGCCCTGGAAACATGACTGTGGGCTGGTACTGGAAACCCATGGCCTAGGAATTTGACATTGGTTTGATTCTGGAACCCTGTGGCCTGGGAACATGACTGAGGCGTGATTCTGGAAAACTGTGGCCTGGGAATATGACTGAGGTTTGATTCTGGAAATCTGTGGCCTGGGAACTTGACTGAGGTTTGATGGCAGAAACCTGTGGACTGGCAACATGACAGAGGTTTGATTGTAGAACCCTGTGGCCTGGAAATATTACTGTGGCCTGGTACTGGAAACCCATGGCCTGGGAAATTGACATTGGTTTGATTCTGCAACCCTGTGGCCTGGGAACATGATTGAGGCCTGATTCTGGAAACCTGTGGCCTGGGAACATGACATCTGTTTAGAGTGTGGCATACTGTGCCCTGGGAACCGGACTGAAGGCTTGGTTCTGGAATCCTTTGGACTGGGAACAAGACTGAGGTTTGATTCTGGAACCATGTGGCCTGGGAATATGACTGATGTTAGATCGTGGAATCCTGTGGCCTGGGAACATGACATCGGTTTGAATTCTGGTACCCTGTTTCCTGGGAACATGAAATCGGTTTGATTGTGGAATCCTGTGGTCTGGGAACATGACTGAGGTTTGATTCTGGAAAACTGTGGCCGGGTACTTGACTGAGGGTTGATGGCAGAAATCTGTGGACTAGGAACATGACTGAGGTTTGATTGTAGAACCCTATGCCCTGGAAACATGACTGTGGCCTGGTACTGGAAACCCATGGCCTAGGAATTTGACATTGGTTTGATTCTGGAACCCTGTGGCCTGGGAACATGAGAACGGTTTAATTCTGGAACCCTGTGGCCTGGGAACATGTCTGAGGTTTGATGGTGGAAACCTGTGGCTTGGCAACATGACTGAGGTTTGTTTCTGGAACCCTGTTCCCTGGGAACATGACTGAGGTTTGATTCTGGACACCTTTGTGCTGGGACAATGACTGTGTTTTGATTGTGGAATCATGGGTCCTGCAAACATGACTGAGGTTTGATTCTGGAACCATGTGTCCTGGGAATATGACTGAGGTTTGATTCTGGAAATCTGTGGCCTGGGAACTTGACTGAGGTTTGATGGCAGAAACCTGTGGACTGGCAACCTGACTGAGGTTTGATTGTAGAACCCTGTTCCCTGGAAATATGACTGTGGGCTGGTACTGGAAACCCATGGCCTAGGAATTTGACATTGGTTGGATTCTGGAACCCTGTGGCCTGGGAACATGACTGAGGCGTGATTCTGGAAAACTGTGGCCTGGGAATATGACTGAGGTTTGATTCTGGAAATCTGTGGCCTGGGAACTTGACTGAGGTTTGATGGCAGAAATCTGTGGACTGGCAACATGACTGAGGTTTGATTGTAGAACCCTGTGCCCTGGAAACATGACTGCGACCTGATATTTGAAACCCATGGCCTGGGAACTTGACATTGTTTTGATTCCGGAACCCTGTGGCCAGGAACAAGACTGAGGCGTGATTCTGGAATCCTGTGGCCTGGGAACATGACATCTGTTTAGATTGTGGAATACTGGGCCCTGGGAACCTGACTGAGGCTTGGTTCTGGAACCCTGTGGACTGGGAACATGACTGAGGTTTTATTCTGGAATCCTGTGGCCTGGGAACATGACATCAGTGGATTCTTGAAACCTGTGGCCTGGGAACATGAGAACGGTTTGATTCTGGAACCCTGTGGCCTGGGAACATGTCTGAGGTTTGATGGTGGAAACCTGTGGCTTGGCAACATGACTGAGGTTTGTTACTGGAACCCTCTTCCCTGGGAACATGACTGAGGTTTGATTCTGGACACCTTTGTCCTGGGAACATGACTGTGGTTTGATTGTGGAACCATGGGTCCTGCAAACATGACTGAGGTTTGATTCTGGAACCATGTGTCCTGGGAATATGACTGAGGTTTGATTCTGGAAATCTGTGGCCTGGGAACTTGACTGAGGTTTGATGGCAGAAATCTATGGACTGGCAACATGACTGAGGTTTGATTGTAGAACCCTGTGCCCTGGAAACATGACTGCGACCTGATATTTGAAACCCATGGCCTGGGAACTTGACATTGTTTTGATTCCGGAACCCTGTGGCCAGGAACAAGACTGAGGCGTGATTCTGGAATCCTGTGGCCTGAGAACATGACATCTGTTTAGATTGTGGAATACTGGGCCCTGGGAACCTGACTGAGGCTTGGTTCTGGAACCCTGTGGACTGGGAACATGACTGAGGATTTATTCTGGAATCCTGTGGCCTGGGAACATGACATCAGTGGATTCGTGAACCCTGTGGCCTGGGAACATGAGAACGGTTGGATTCTGGAACACTGTGGCCTGGGAACATGTCTGAGGTTTGATGGTGGAAACCTTTGGCTTGGCAACATGAATGAGGTTTGTAATTGGAACCCTGTTCCCTGGGAATATGACTGAGGTATGATTCTGGACACCTTTGTCCTGGGAACATGACTGTGGTTTGATTGTGGAACCTTGGGTCCTGCAAAGATGACTGAGGTTTTATTCTGGAACCATGTGTCCTGGGAATATGACTGAGGATTGATTCTGGAAATCTGTGGCCTGGGAAGTTGACTGAGGTTTGATTGTAGAACCCTGTGGCCTGGAAATATGACTGTGGCCTGGTACTGGAAACCCATGGCCTGGGAAATTGACATTGGTTTGATTCTGAAACCCTGTGGCCTGGGAACATGATTGAGGCGTGATTCTGGAAACCTGTGGCCTGGGAACATGACATCTGTTTAGATTGTGGCATACTGTGCCCTGGGAACCGGACTGAAGGCTTGTTTCTGGAATCCTGTGGAGTGGGAACAAGACTGAGATTTTGTTCTGGAACCATGTGGCCTGGGAATATGACTGATGTTAGATCGTGGAATCCTGTGGCCTGGGAACATGACATCGGTTTGGATTCTGGTACCCTGTTGCCTGGGAACATGAAATCTGTTTGATTGTGGAAACCTGTGGTCTGGGAATATGACTGAGGCTTGATTGTTGAACCCTGTGCCCTGGAAACATGACTGCGACCTGATACTGGAAACCCATGGCCTAGGAATTTGACATTGGTTTGTTTCTGGAACCCTCTGGCCTGGGAACATGACGGAGGTTTGATTCTGGAACCCTGTAGGCTTCGATCATAACTGAGGATTGTTTCTGGAACCCTGTGGCCTGGGAACATGACATCAGTGGATTCTGGCACCCTGTGGCCTGGGAACATGAGAACGGTTTAATTCTGGAACCCTGTGGCCTGGGAACATGTCTGAGGTTTGATGGTGGAAACCTGTGGCTTGGCAACATGACTGAGGTTTGTTTCTGGAACCCTGTTCCCTGGGAACATGACTGAGGTTTGATTCTGGACACCTTTGTGCTGGGAACATGACTGTGTTTTGATTGTGGAATCATGGGTCCTGCAAACATGACTGAGGTTTGATTCTGGAACCATGTGTCCTGGGAATATGACTGAGGTTTGATTCTGGAAATCTGTGGCCTGGGAAGTTGACTGAGGTTTGATGGCAGAAACCTGTGGACTGGCAACATTACTGAGGTTTGAGTGTAGAAACCTGTGCCCTGGAAACATGACTGTGGGCTGGTACTGGAAACCCATGGCCTACGAATTTGACATTGGTTTGTTTCTGGAACCCTGTGACCTGGGAACATGACTGTGGTTTGATTCTGGAAAACTGTGGTCGGGGACTTGACTGAGGTTTGATGGCAGAAATCTGTGGACTGGAAACATTACTGAGGTTTGATTGTAGAACCCTGTGCCCTGGAAACATGACTGCGACCTGATATTTGAAACCCATGGCCTGGGAACTTGACATTGTTTTGATTCCGGAACCCTGTGGCCAGGAACAAGACTGAGGCGTGATTCTGGAATCCTGTGGCCTGGGAACATGACATCTGTTTAGATTGTGGAATACTGGGCCCTGGGAAGCTGACTGAGGCTTGGTTCTGGAACCCTGTGGACTGGGAACATGACTGAGGATTTATTCTGGAATCCTGTGGCCTGGGAACATGACATCAGTGGATTCTTGAGCCCTATGGCCTGGGAACATGAGAACGGTTGGATTTTGGAACACTGTGGCCTGGGAACATGTCTGAGGTTTGATGTTGGAAACCTGTGGCTTGGCAACATGAATGAGGTTTGTTACTGGAACCCTCTTCCCTGGGAACATGACTGAGGTTTGATTCTGGACACCTTTGTCCTGGGAACATGACTGTGGTTTGATTGTGGAACCATGGGTCCTGCAAACATGACTGAGGTTTGATTCTGGAACCATGTGTCCTGGGAATATGACTGAGGTTTGATTCTGGAAATCTGTGGCCTGGGAAGTTGACTGAGGTTTGATGGCAGAAACCTGTGGACTGGCAACATGGCAGAGGTTTGATTGTAGAACGCTGTGGCCTGGAAATATGACTGTGGCCTGGTACTGGAAACCCATGGCCTGGGAAATTGACATTGGTTTGATTCTGCAACCCTGTGGCCTGGGAACATGATTGAGGCGTGATTCTGGAAACCTGTGGCCTGGGAACATGACATTTGTTTAGATTGTGGCATACTGTGCCCTGGGAACCGGACTGAAGGCTTGGTTCTGGAATCCTGTGGAGTGGGAACAAGACTGAGATTTTATTCTGGAACCATGTGTCCTGGGAATATGACTGAGGTTTGATTCTGGAAATCTGTGGCCTGGAAACTTGACTGAGGTTTGATGGCAGAAACCTGTGGACTGGCAACATGACTGAGGTTTGATTGTAGAACCCTGTGCCCTGGAAACATGACTGTGGGCTGGTACTGGAAACCCATGGCCTAGGAATTTGACATTGGTTTGATTCTGGAACCCTGTGGCCTGGGAACATGACTGAGGCGTGATTCTGGAAAACTGTGGCCTGGGAATATGACTGAGGTTTGATTCTGGAAATCTGTGGCCTGGGAACTTGACTGAGGTTTGATGGCAGAAATCTGTGGACTGGCAACATGACTGAGGTTTGATTGTAGAACCCTGTGCCCTGGAAAAATGACTGCGACCTGATATTTGAAACCCATGGCCTGGGAACTTGACATTGTTTTGATTCCGGAACCCTGTGGCCAGGAACAAGACTGAGGCGTGATTCTCGAATCCTGTGGCCTGGGAACATGACATCTGTTTAGATTGTGGAATACTGGGCCCTGGGAACCTGACTGAGGCTTGGTTCTGGAACCCTGTGGACTGGGAACATGACTGAGGATTTATTCTGGAATCCTGTGGCCTGGGAACATGACATCAGTGGATTCTGGAACCCTGTGGCCTGGGAACATGAGAACGGTTTAATTCTGGAACCCTGTGACCTGGGAACATGTCTGAGGTTTGATGGTGGAAACCTGTGGCTTGGCAACATGACTGAGGTTTGTTTCTGGAACCCTGTTCCCTGGGAACATGACTGAGGTTTGATTCTGGACACCTTTGTGCTGGGACAATGACTGTGTTTTGATTGTGGAATCATGGGTCCTGCAAACATGACTGAGGTTTGATTCTGGAACCATGTGTCCTGGGAATATGACTGAGGTTTGATTCTGGAAATCTGTGGCCTGGGAACTTGACTGAGGTTTGATGGCAGAAACCTGTGGACTGGCAACATTACTGAGGTTTGAGTGTAGAAACCTGTGCCCTGGAAACATGACTGTGGGCTGGTACTGGAAACCCATGGCCTAGGAATTTGACATTGGTTGGATTCTGGAACCCTGTGGCCTGGGAACATGACTGAGGCGTGATTCTGGAAAACTGTGGCCTGGGAATATGACTGAGGTTTGATTCTGGAAATCTGTGGCCTGGGAACTTGACTGAGGTTTGATGGCAGAAATCTGTGGACTGGCAACATGACTGAGGTTTGATTGTAGAACCCTGTGCCCTGGAATCATGACTGCGACCTGATATTTGAAACCCATGGCCTGGGAACTTGACATTGTTTTGATTCCGGAACCCTGTGGCCAGGAACAAGACTGAGGCGTGATTCTGGAATCCTGTGGCCTGGGAACATGACATCTGTTTAGATTGTGGAATACTGGGCCCTGGGAACCTGACTGAGGCTTGGTTCTGGAACCCTGTGGACTGGGAACATGACTGAGGATTTATTCTGGAATCCTGTGGCCTGGGAACATGACATCAGTGGATTCTTGAGCCCTATGGCCTGGGAACATGAGAACGGTTGGATTCTGGAACACTGTGGCCTGGGAACATGTCTGAGGTTTGATGGTGGAAACCGGTGGCTTGGCAACATGAATGAGGTTTGTTACTGGAACCCTGTTCCCTGGGAATATGACTGAGGTTTGATTCTGGACACCTTTGTCCTGGGAACATGACTGTGGTTTGATTGTGGAACCATGGGTCCTGCAAACATGACTGAGGTTTGATTCTGGAACCATGTGTCCTGGGAATATGACTGAGGATTGATTCTGGAAATCTGTGGCCTGGGAACTTGACTGAGGTTTGATGGCAGAAACCTGTGGACTGGCAACATGACAGAGGTTTGATTGTTGAACCCTGTGCCCTGGAAACATGACTGCGACCTGATACTGGAAACCCATGGCCTAGGAATTTGACATTGGTTTGTTTCTGGAACCCTCTGGCCTGGGAACATGACGGAGGTTTGATTCTGGAACCCTGTAGGCTTCGATCATAACTGAGGATTGTTTCTGGAACCCTGTGGCCTGGGAACATGACATCAGTGGATTCTGGCACCCTGTGGCCTGGGAACATGAGAACGGTTTAATTCTGGAACCCTGTGGCCTGGGAACATGTCTGAGGTTTCATGGTGGAAACCTGTGGCTTGGCAACATGACTGAGGTTTGTTTCTGGAACCCTGTTCCCTGGGAACATGACTGAGGTTTGATTCTGGACACCTTTGTGCTGGGAACATGACTGTGTTTTGATTGTGGAATCATGGGTCCTGCAAACATGACTTAGGTTTGATTCTGGAACCATGTGCCCTGGGAATATGACTGAGGTTTGATTCTGGAAATCTGTGGCCTGGGAACTTGACAGAGGTTTGATGGCAGAAACCTGGGGACTGGCAACATGACTGAGGTTTGATTGTAGAACCCTGTGCCCTGGAAACATGACTGTGGGGTGGTACTGGAAACCCATGGCCTACGAATTTGACATTGGTTTGTTTCTGGAACCCTGTGACCTGGGAACATGACTGTGGTTTGATTCTGGAAAACTGTGGTCGGGGACTTGACTGAGGTTTGATGGCAGAAATCTGTGGACTGGAAACATTACTGAGGTTTGATTGTAGAACCCTGTGCCCTGGAAACATGACTGCGACCTGATATTTGAAACCCATGGCCTGGGAACTTGACATTGTTTTGATTCCGGAACCCTGTGGCCAGGAACAAGACTGAGGCGTGATTCTGGAATCCTGTGGCCTGGGAACATGACATCTGTTTAGATTGTGGAATACTGGGCCCTGGGAACCTGACTGAGGCTTGGTTCTGGAACCCTGTGGACTGGGAACATGACTGAGGATTTATTCTGGAATCCTGTGGCCTGGGAACATGACATCAGTGGATTCTGGAACCCTGTGGCCTGGGAACATGAGAACGGTTTAATTCTGGAACCCTGTGGCCTGGGAACATGACTGAGGCGTGATTCTGGAAAACTGTGGCCTGGGAATATGACTGAGGTTTGATTCTGGAAATCTGTGGCCTGGGAACTTGACTGAGGTTTGATGGCAGAAATCTGTGGACTGGCAACATGACTGAGGTTTGATTGTAGAACCCTGTGCCCTGGAAACATGACTGCGACCTGATATTTGAAACCCATGGCCTGGGAACTTGACATTGTTTTGATTCCGGAACCCTGTGGCCAGGAACAAGACTGAGGCGTGATTCTGGAATCCTGTGGCCTGGGAACATGACATCTGTTTAGATTGTGGAATACTGGGCCCTGGGAACCTGACTGAGGCTTGGTTCTGGAACCCTGTGGACTGGGAACATGACTGAGGATTTATTCTGGAATCCTGTGGCCTGGGAACATGACATCAGTGGATTCTGGAACCCTGTGGCCTGGGAACATGAGAACGGTTTAATTCTGGAACCCTGTGACCTGGGAACATGTCTGAGGTTTGATGGTGGAAACCTGTGGCTTGGCAACATGACTGAGGTTTGTTTCTGGAACCCTGTTCCCTGGGAACATGACTGAGGTTTGATTCTGGACACCTTTGTGCTGGGACAATGACTGTGTTTTGATTGTGGAATCATGGGTCTTGCAAACATGACTGAGGTTTGATTCTGGAACCATGTGTCCTGGGAATATGACTGAGGTTTGATTCTGGAAATCTGTGGCCTGGGAACTTGACTGAGGTTTGATGGCAGAAACCTGTGGACTGGCAACATGACTGAGGTTTGATTGTAGAACCCTGTGCCCTGGAAACATGACTGTGGGCTGGTACTGGAAACCCATGGCCTAGGAATTTGACATTGGTTGGATTCTGGAACCCTGTGGCCTGGGAACATGACTGAGGCGTGATTCTGGAAAACTGTGGCCTGGGAATATGACTGAGGTTTGATTCTGGAAATCTGTGGCCTGGGAAGTTGACTGAGGTTTGATGGCAGAAATCTGTGGACTGGCAACATGACTGAGGTTTGATTGTAGAACCCTGTGCCCTGGAATCATGACTGCGACCTGATATTTGAAACCCATGGCCTGGGAACTTGACATTGTTTTGATTCCGGAACCCTGTGGCCAGGAACAAGACTGAGGCGTGATTCTCGAATCCTGTGGCCTGGGAACATGACATCTGTTTAGATTGTGGAATACTGGGCCCTGGGAACCTGACTGAGGCTTGGTTCTGGAACCCTGTGGACTGGGAACATGACTGAGGATTTATTCTGGAATCCTGTGGCCTGGGAACATGACATCAGTGGATTCTTGAGCCCTATGGCCTGGGAACATGAGAACGGTTGGATTCTGGAACACTGTGGCCTGGGAACATGTCTGAGGTTTGATGGTGGAAACCGGTGGCTTGGCAACATGACTGAGGTTTGTTACTGGAACCCTGTTCCCTGGGAATATGACTGAGGTTTGATTCTGGACACCTTTGTCCTGGGAACATGACTGTGGTTTGATTGTGGAACCATGGGTCCTGCAAACATGACTGAGGTTTGATTCTGGAACCATGTGTCCTGGGAATATGACTGAGGTTTGATTCTGGAAATCTGTGGCCTGGGAACTTGACTGAGGTTTGATGGCAGAAACCTGTGGACTGGCAACATGACAGAGGTTTGATTGTTGAACCCTGTGCCCTGGAAACATGACTGCGACCTGATACTGGAAACCCATGGCCTAGGAATTTGACATTGGTTTGTTTCTGGAACCCTCTGGCCTGGGAACAAGACGGAGGTTTGATTCTGGAACCCTGTAGGCTTCGATCATAACTGAGGATTGTTTCTGGAACCCTGTGGCCTGGGAACATGACATCAGTGGATTCTGGCACCCTGTGGCCTGGGAACATGAGAACGGTTTAATTCTGGAACCCTGTGGCCTGGGAACATGTCTGAGGTTTGATGGTGGAAACCTGTGGCTTGGCAACATGACTGAGGTTTGTTTCTGGAACCCTGTTCCCTGGGAACATGACTGAGGTTTGATTCTGGACACCTTTGTGCTGGGAACATGACTGTGTTTTGATTGTGGAATCATGGGTCCTGCAAACATGACTTAGGTTTGATTCTGGAACCATGTGTCCTGGGAATATGACTGAGGTTTGATTCTGGAAATCTGTGGCCTGGGAACTTGACAGAGGTTTGATGGCAGAAACCTGGGGACTGGCAACATGACTGAGGTTTGATTGTAGAACCCTGTGCCCTGGAAACATGACTGTGGGCTGGTACTGGAAACCCATGGCCTAGGAATTTGACATTGGTTTGATTCTGGAACCCTGTGGCCTGGGAACATGACTGAGGCGTGATTCTGGAAAACTGTGGCCTGGGAATATGACTGAGGTTTGATTCTGGAAATCTGTGGCCTGGGAACTTGACTGAGGTTTGATGGCAGAAATCTGTGGACTGGCAACATGACTGAGGTTTGATTGTAGAACCCTGTGCCCTGGAAACATGACTGCGACCTGATATTTGAAACCCATGGCCTGGGAACTTGACATTGTTTTGATTCCGGAACCCTGTGGCCAGGAACAAGACTGAGGCGTGATTCTGGAATCCTGTGGCCTGGGAACATGACATCTGTTTAGATTGTGGAATACTGGGCCCTGGGAACCTGACTGAGGCTTGGTTCTGGAACCCTGTGGACTGGGAACATGACTGAGGTTTTATTCTGGAATCCTGTGGCCTGGGAACATGACATCAGTGGATTCTGGAACCCTGTGGCCTGGGAACATGAGAACGGTTTAATTCTGGAACCCTGTGACCTGGGAACATGTCTGAGGTTTGATGGTGGAAACCTGTGGCTTGGCAACATGACTGAGGTTTGTTTCTGGAACCCTGTTCCCTGGGAACATGACTGAGGTTTGATTCTGGACACCTTTGTGCTGGGACAATGACTGTGTTTTGATTGTGGAATCATGGGTCCTGCAAACATGACTGAGGTTTGATTCTGGAACCATGTGTCCTGGGAATATGACTGAGGTTTGATTCTGGAAATCTGTGGCCTGGGAACTTGACTGAGGTTTGACGGCAGAAACCTGTGGACTGGCAACATGACTGAGGTTTGATTGTAGAACCCTGTGCCCTGGAAACATGACTGTGGGCTGGTACTGGAAACCCATGGCCTAGGAATTTGACATTGGTTGGATTCTGGAACCCTGTGGCCTGGGAACATGACTGAGGCGTGATTCTGGAAAACTGTGGCCTGGGAATATGACTGAGGTTTGATTCTGGAAATCTGTGGCCTGGGAAGTTGACTGAGGTTTGATGGCAGAAATCTGTGGACTGGCAACATGACTGAGGTTTGATTGTAGAACCCTGTGCCCTGGAATCATGACTGCGACCTGATATTTGAAACCCATGGCCTGGGAACTTGACATTGTTTTGATTCCGGAACCCTGTGGCCAGGAACAAGACTGAGGCGTGATTCTCGAATCCTGTGGCCTGGGAACATGACATCTGTTTAGATTGTGGAATACTGGGCCCTGGGAACCTGACTGAGGCTTGGTTCTTGAACCCTGTGGACTGGGAACATGACTGAGGATTTATTCTGGAATCCTGTGGCCTGGGAACATGACATCAGTGGATTCTTGAGCCCTATGGCCTGGGAACATGAGAACGGTTGGATTCTGGAACACTGTGGCCTGGGAACATGTCTGAGGTTTGATGGTGGAAACCGGTGGCTTGGCAACATGAATGAGGTTTGTTACTGGAACCCTGTTCCCTGGGAATATGACTGAGGTTTGATTCTGGACACCTTTGTCCTGGGAACATGACTGTGGTTTGATTGGGGAACCATGGGTCCTGCAAACATGACTGAGGTTTGATTCTGGAACCATGTGTCCTGGGAATATGACTGAGGTTTGATTCTGGAAATCTGTGGCTTGGAAACTTGACTGAGGTTTGATGGCAGAAACCTGTGGACTGGCAACATGACAGACGTTTGATTGTTGAACCCTGTGCCCTGGAAACATGACTGCGACCTGATACTGGAAACCCATGGCCTAGGAATTTGACATTGGTTTGTTTCTGGAACCCTCTGGCCTGGGAACAAGACGGAGGTTTGATTCTGGAACCCTGTAGGCTTCGATCATAACTGAGGATTGTTTCTGGAACCCTGTGGCCTGGGAACATGACATCAGTGGATTCTGGCACCCTTTGGCCTGGGAACATGAGAACGGTTTAATTCTGGAACCCTGTGGCCTGGGAACATGTCTGAGGTTTCATGGTGGAAACCTGTGGCTTGGCAACATGACTGAGGTTTGTTTCTTGAACCCTGTTCCCTGGGAACATGACTGAGGTTTGATTCTGGACACCTTTGTGCTGGGAACATGACTGTGTTTTGATTGTGGAATCATGGGTCCTGCAAACATGACTTAGGTTTGATTCTGGAACCATGTGTCCTGGGAATATGACTGAGGTTTGATTCTGGAAATCTGTGGCCTGGGAACTTGACAGAGGTTTGATGGCAGAAACCTGGGGACTGGCAACATGACTGAGGTTTGATTGTAGAACCCTGTGCCCTGGAAACATGACTGTGGGCTGGTACTGGAAACCCATGGCCTACGAATTTGACACTGGTTTGTTTCTGGAACCCTGTGACCTGGGAACATGACTGTGGTTTGATTCTGGAAAACTGTGGTCGGGGACTTGACTGAGGTTTGATGGCAGAAATCTGTGGACTGGAAACATTACTGAGGTTTGATTGTAGAACCCTGTGCCCTGGAAACATGACTGCGACCTGATACTTGAAACCCATGGCCTGGGAACTTGACATTGGTTTGATTCTGGAACCCTGTGGCCTGGGAACATGATTGAGGCGTGATTCTGGAAACCTGTGGCCTGGGAACATGACATTTGTTTAGATTGTGGCATACTGTGCCCTGGGAACCGGACTGAAGGCTTGGTTCTGGAATCCTGTGGAGTGCGAACAAGACTGAGATTTTATTCTGGAACCATGTGTCCTGGGAATATGACTGAGGTTTGATTCTGGAAATCTGTGGCCTGGAAACTTGACTGAGGTTTGATGGCAGAAACCTGAGGACTGGCAACATGACAGAGGTTTGATTGTAGAACCCTGTGCCCTGGAAACATGACTGTGGGCTGGTACTGGAAACCCATGGCCTAGGAATTTGACATTGGTTTGATTCTGGAACCCTGTGGCCTGGGAACATGACTGAGGCGTGATTCTGGAAAACTGTGGCCTGGGAATATGACTGAGGTTTGATTCTGGAAATCTGTGGCCTGGGAACTTGACTGAGGTTTGATGGCAGAAATCTGTGGACTGGCAACATGACTGAGGTTTGATTGTAGAACCCTGTGCCCTGGAAACATGACTGCGACCTGATATTTGAAACCCATGGCCTGGGAACTTGACATTGTTTTGATTCCGGAACCCTGTGGCCAGGAACAAGACTGAGGCGTGATTCTGGAATCCTGTGGCCTGGGAACATGACATCTGTTTAGATTGTGGAATACTGGGCCCTGGGAACCTGACTGAGGCTTGGTTCTGGAACCCTGTGGACTGGGAACATGACTGAGGATTTATTCTGGAATCCTTTGGCCTGGGAACATGACATCAGTGGATTCTTGAACCCTGTGGCCTGGGGACATGAGAACGGTTGGATTCTGGAACACTGTGGCCTGGGAACATGTCTGAGGTTTGATGGTGGAAACCTGTGGCTTGGCAACATGAATGAGGTTTGTTACTGGAACCCTGTTCCCTGGGAATATGACTGAGGTTTGATTCTGGACACCTTTGTCCTGGGAACATGACTGTGGTTTGACTGTGGAACCATGGGTCCT
Organism: Balaenoptera borealis; assembly: GCF_965194805.1. Taxonomy (NCBI): domain Eukaryota; kingdom Metazoa; phylum Chordata; class Mammalia; order Artiodactyla; family Balaenopteridae; genus Balaenoptera; species Balaenoptera borealis. The sequence continues at coordinate 30,496,706 of NC_138875.1, forward strand.
GCAAACATGACTGAGGTTTGATTCTGGAACCATGTGTCCTGGGAATATGACTGAGCTTTGATTTTGGAAATCTGTGGCCTGGGAAGTTGACTGAGGTTTGATGGCAGAAACCTGTGGACTGGCAACATGACTGAGGTTTGATTGTAGAACCCTGTGCCCTGGAAACATGACTGTGGGCTGGTACTGGAAACCCATGGCCTAGGAATTTGACATTGGTTTGATTCTGGAACCCTGTGGCCTGGGAACATGACTGAGGCGTGATTCTGGAAAACTGTGGCCTGGGAATATGACTGAGGTTTGATTCTGGAAATCTGTGGCCTGGGAACTTGACTGAGGTTTGATGGCAGAAATCTGTGGACTGGCAACATGACTGAGGTTTGATTGTAGAACCCTGTGCCCTGGAAACATGACTGCGACCTGATATTTGAAACCCATGGCCTGGGAACTTGACATTGTTTTGATTCCGGAACCCTGTGGCCAGGAACAAGACTGAGGCGTGATTCTGGAATCCTGTGGCCTGGGAACATGACATCTGTTTAGATTGTGGAATACTGGGCCCTGGGAACCTGACTGAGGCTTGGTTCTGGAACCCTGTGGACTGGGAACATGACTGAGGTTTTATTCTGGAATCCTGTGGCCTGGGAACATGACATCAGTGGATTCTGGAACCCTGTGGCCTGGGAACATGAGAACGGTTTAATTCTGGAACCCTGTGACCTGGGAACATGTCTGAGGTTTGATGGTGGAAACCTGTGGCTTGGCAACATGACTGAGGTTTGTTTCTGGAACCCTGTTCCCTGGGAACATGACTGAGGTTTGATTCTGGACACCTTTGTGCTGGGACAATGACTGTGTTTTGATTGTGGAATCATGGGTCCTGCAAACATGACTGAGGTTTGATTCTGGAACCATGTGTCCTGGGAATATGACTGAGGTTTGATTCTGGAAATCTGTGGCCTGGGAACTTGACTGAGGTTTGATGGCAGAAACCTGTGGACTGGCAACATGACTGAGGTTTGATTGTAGAACCCTGTGCCCTGGAAACATGACTGTGGGCTGGTACTGGAAACCCATGGCCTAGGAATTTGACATTGGTTGGATTCTGGAACCCTGTGGCCTGGGAACATGACTGAGGCGTGATTCTGGAAAACTGTGGCCTGGGAATATGACTGAGGTTTGATTCTGGAAATCTGTGGCCTGGGAAGTTGACTGAGGTTTGATGGCAGAAATCTGTGGACTGGCAACATGACTGAGGTTTGATTGTAGAACCCTGTGCCCTGGAATCATGACTGCGACCTGATATTTGAAACCCATGGCCTGGGAACTTGACATTGTTTTGATTCCGGAACCCTGTGGCCAGGAACAAGACTGAGGCGTGATTCTCGAATCCTGTGGCCTGGGAACATGACATCTGTTTAGATTGTGGAATACTGGGCCCTGGGAACCTGACTGAGGCTTGGTTCTTGAACCCTGTGGACTGGGAACATGACTGAGGATTTATTCTGGAATCCTGTGGCCTGGGAACATGACATCAGTGGATTCTTGAGCCCTATGGCCTGGGAACATGAGAACGGTTGGATTCTGGAACACTGTGGCCTGGGAACATGTCTGAGGTTTGATGGTGGAAACCGGTGGCTTGGCAACATGAATGAGGTTTGTTACTGGAACCCTGTTCCCTGGGAATATGACTGAGGTTTGATTCTGGACACCTTTGTCCTGGGAACATGACTGTGGTTTGATTGGGGAACCATGGGTCCTGCAAACATGACTGAGGTTTGATTCTGGAACCATGTGTCCTGGGAATATGACTGAGGTTTGATTCTGGAAATCTGTGGCTTGGAAACTTGACTGAGGTTTGATGGCAGAAACCTGTGGACTGGCAACATGACAGACGTTTGATTGTTGAACCCTGTGCCCTGGAAACATGACTGCGACCTGATACTGGAAACCCATGGCCTAGGAATTTGACATTGGTTTGTTTCTGGAACCCTCTGGCCTGGGAACAAGACGGAGGTTTGATTCTGGAACCCTGTAGGCTTCGATCATAACTGAGGATTGTTTCTGGAACCCTGTGGCCTGGGAACATGACATCAGTGGATTCTGGCACCCTTTGGCCTGGGAACATGAGAACGGTTTAATTCTGGAACCCTGTGGCCTGGGAACATGTCTGAGGTTTCATGGTGGAAACCTGTGGCTTGGCAACATGACTGAGGTTTGTTTCTGGAACCCTGTTCCCTGGGAACATGACTGAGGTTTGATTCTGGACACCTTTGTGCTGGGAACATGACTGTGTTTTGATTGTGGAATCATGGGTCCTGCAAACATGACTTAGGTTTGATTCTGGAACCATGTGTCCTGGGAATATGACTGAGGTTTGATTCTGGAAATCTGTGGCCTGGGAACTTGACAGAGGTTTGATGGCAGAAACCTGGGGACTGGCAACATGACTGAGGTTTGATTGTAGAACCCTGTGCCCTGGAAACATGACTGTGGGCTGGTACTGGAAACCCATGGCCTACGAATTTGACACTGGTTTGTTTCTGGAACCCTGTGACCTGGGAACATGACTGTGGTTTGATTCTGGAAAACTGTGGTCGGGGACTTGACTGAGGTTTGATGGCAGAAATCTGTGGACTGGAAACATTACTGAGGTTTGAGTGTAGAACCCTGTGCCCTGGAAACATGACTGCGACCTGATACTTGAAACCCATGGCCTGGGAACTTGACATTGGTTTGATTCTGGAACCCTGTGGCCTGGGAACATGATTGAGGCGTGATTCTGGAAACCTGTGGCCTGGGAACATGACATTTGTTTAGATTGTGGCATACTGTGCCCTGGGAACCGGACTGAAGGCTTGGTTCTGGAATCCTGTGGAGTGCGAACAAGACTGAGATTTTATTCTGGAACCATGTGTCCTGGGAATATGACTGAGGTTTGATTCTGGAAATCTGTGGCCTGGAAACTTGACTGAGGTTTGATGGCAGAAACCTGAGGACTGGCAACATGACAGAGGTTTGATTGTAGAACCCTGTGCCCTGGAAACATGACTGTGGGCTGGTACTGGAAACCCATGGCCTAGGAATTTGACATTGGTTGGATTCTGGAACCCTGTGGCCTGGGAACATGACTGAGGCGTGATTCTGGAAAACTGTGGCCTGGGAATATGACTGAGGTTTGATTCTGGAAATCTGTGGCCTGGGAACTTGACTGAGGTTTGATGGCAGAAATCTGTGGACTGGCAACATGACTGAGGTTTGATTGTAGAACCCTGTGCCCTGGAATCATGACTGCGACCTGATATTTGAAACCCATGGCCTGGGAACTTGACATTGTTTTGATTCCGGAACCCTGTGGCCAGGAACAAGACTGAGGCGTGATTCTCGAATCCTGTGGCCTGGGAACATGACATCTGTTTAGATTGTGGAATACTGGGCCCTGGGAACCTGACTGAGGCTTGGTTCTGGAACCCTGTGGACTGGGAACATGACTGAGGATTTATTCTGGAATCCTGTGGCCTGGGAACATGACATCAGTGGATTCTTGAGCCCTATGGCCTGGGAACATGAGAACGGTTGGATTCTGGAACACTGTGGCCTGGGAACATGTCTGAGGTTTGATGGTGGAAACCGGTGGCTTGGCAACATGACTGAGGTTTGTTACTGGAACCCTGTTCCCTGGGAATATGACTGAGGTTTGATTCTGGACACCTTTGTCCTGGGAACATGACTGTGGTTTGATTGTGGAACCATGGGTCCTGCAAACATGACTGAGGTTTGATTCTGGAACCATGTGTCCTGGGAATATGACTGAGGTTTGATTCTGGAAATCTGTGGCCTGGGAACTTGACTGAGGTTTGATGGCAGAAACCTGTGGACTGGCAACATGACAGAGGTTTGATTGTTGAACCCTGTGCCCTGGAAACATGACTGCGACCTGATACTGGAAACCCATGGCCTAGGAATTTGACATTGGTTTGTTTCTGGAACCCTCTGGCCTGGGAACAAGACGGAGGTTTGATTCTGGAACCCTGTAGGCTTCGATCATAACTGAGGATTGTTTCTGGAACCCTGTGGCCTGGGAACATGACATCAGTGGATTCTGGCACCCTGTGGCCTGGGAACATGAGAACGGTTTAATTCTGGAACCCTGTGGCCTGGGAACATGTCTGAGGTTTGATGGTGGAAACCTGTGGCTTGGCAACATGACTGAGGTTTGTTTCTGGAACCCTGTTCCCTGGGAACATGACTGAGGTTTGATTCTGGACACCTTTGTGCTGGGAACATGACTGTGTTTTGATTGTGGAATCATGGGTCCTGCAAACATGACTTAGGTTTGATTCTGGAACCATGTGTCCTGGGAATATGACTGAGGTTTGATTCTGGAAATCTGTGGCCTGGGAACTTGACAGAGGTTTGATGGCAGAAACCTGGGGACTGGCAACATGACTGAGGTTTGATTGTAGAACCCTGTGCCCTGGAAACATGACTGTGGGCTGGTACTGGAAACCCATGGCCTAGGAATTTGACATTGGTTTGATTCTGGAACCCTGTGGCCTGGGAACATGACTGAGGCGTGATTCTGGAAAACTGTGGCCTGGGAATATGACTGAGGTTTGATTCTGGAAATCTGTGGCCTGGGAACTTGACTGAGGTTTGATGGCAGAAATCTGTGGACTGGCAACATGACTGAGGTTTGATTGTAGAACCCTGTGCCCTGGAAACATGACTGCGACCTGATATTTGAAACCCATGGCCTGGGAACTTGACATTGTTTTGATTCCGGAACCCTGTGGCCAGGAACAAGACTGAGGCGTGATTCTGGAATCCTGTGGCCTGGGAACATGACATCTGTTTAGATTGTGGAATACTGGGCCCTGGGAACCTGACTGAGGCTTGGTTCTGGAACCCTGTGGACTGGGAACATGACTGAGGTTTTATTCTGGAATCCTGTGGCCTGGGAACATGACATCAGTGGATTCTGGAACCCTGTGGCCTGGGAACATGAGAACGGTTTAATTCTGGAACCCTGTGACCTGGGAACATGTCTGAGGTTTGATGGTGGAAACCTGTGGCTTGGCAACATGACTGAGGTTTGTTTCTGGAACCCTGTTCCCTGGGAACATGACTGAGGTTTGATTCTGGACACCTTTGTGCTGGGACAATGACTGTGTTTTGATTGTGGAATCATGGGTCCTGCAAACATGACTGAGGTTTGATTCTGGAACCATGTGTCCTGGGAATATGACTGAGGTTTGATTCTGGAAATCTGTGGCCTGGGAACTTGACTGAGGTTTGACGGCAGAAACCTGTGGACTGGCAACATGACTGAGGTTTGATTGTAGAACCCTGTGCCCTGGAAACATGACTGTGGGCTGGTACTGGAAACCCATGGCCTAGGAATTTGACATTGGTTGGATTCTGGAACCCTGTGGCCTGGGAACATGACTGAGGCGTGATTCTGGAAAACTGTGGCCTGGGAATATGACTGAGGTTTGATTCTGGAAATCTGTGGCCTGGGAAGTTGACTGAGGTTTGATGGCAGAAATCTGTGGACTGGCAACATGACTGAGGTTTGATTGTAGAACCCTGTGCCCTGGAATCATGACTGCGACCTGATATTTGAAACCCATGGCCTGGGAACTTGACATTGTTTTGATTCCGGAACCCTGTGGCCAGGAACAAGACTGAGGCGTGATTCTCGAATCCTGTGGCCTGGGAACATGACATCTGTTTAGATTGTGGAATACTGGGCCCTGGGAACCTGACTGAGGCTTGGTTCTTGAACCCTGTGGACTGGGAACATGACTGAGGATTTATTCTGGAATCCTGTGGCCTGGGAACATGACATCAGTGGATTCTTGAGCCCTATGGCCTGGGAACATGAGAACGGTTGGATTCTGGAACACTGTGGCCTGGGAACATGTCTGAGGTTTGATGGTGGAAACCGGTGGCTTGGCAACATGAATGAGGTTTGTTACTGGAACCCTGTTCCCTGGGAATATGACTGAGGTTTGATTCTGGACACCTTTGTCCTGGGAACATGACTGTGGTTTGATTGGGGAACCATGGGTCCTGCAAACATGACTGAGGTTTGATTCTGGAACCATGTGTCCTGGGAATATGACTGAGGTTTGATTCTGGAAATCTGTGGCTTGGAAACTTGACTGAGGTTTGATGGCAGAAACCTGTGGACTGGCAACATGACAGACGTTTGATTGTTGAACCCTGTGCCCTGGAAACATGACTGCGACCTGATACTGGAAACCCATGGCCTAGGAATTTGACATTGGTTTGTTTCTGGAACCCTCTGGCCTGGGAACAAGACGGAGGTTTGATTCTGGAACCCTGTAGGCTTCGATCATAACTGAGGATTGTTTCTGGAACCCTGTGGCCTGGGAACATGACATCAGTGGATTCTGGCACCCTTTGGCCTGGGAACATGAGAACGGTTTAATTCTGGAACCCTGTGGCCTGGGAACATGTCTGAGGTTTCATGGTGGAAACCTGTGGCTTGGCAACATGACTGAGGTTTGTTTCTTGAACCCTGTTCCCTGGGAACATGACTGAGGTTTGATTCTGGACACCTTTGTGCTGGGAACATGACTGTGTTTTGATTGTGGAATCATGGGTCCTGCAAACATGACTTAGGTTTGATTCTGGAACCATGTGTCCTGGGAATATGACTGAGGTTTGATTCTGGAAATCTGTGGCCTGGGAACTTGACAGAGGTTTGATGGCAGAAACCTGGGGACTGGCAACATGACTGAGGTTTGATTGTAGAACCCTGTGCCCTGGAAACATGACTGTGGGCTGGTACTGGAAACCCATGGCCTACGAATTTGACACTGGTTTGTTTCTGGAACCCTGTGACCTGGGAACATGACTGTGGTTTGATTCTGGAAAACTGTGGTCGGGGACTTGACTGAGGTTTGATGGCAGAAATCTGTGGACTGGAAACATTACTGAGGTTTGATTGTAGAACCCTGTGCCCTGGAAACATGACTGCGACCTGATACTTGAAACCCATGGCCTGGGAACTTGACATTGGTTTGATTCTGGAACCCTGTGGCCTGGGAACATGATTGAGGCGTGATTCTGGAAACCTGTGGCCTGGGAACATGACATTTGTTTAGATTGTGGCATACTGTGCCCTGGGAACCGGACTGAAGGCTTGGTTCTGGAATCCTGTGGAGTGCGAACAAGACTGAGATTTTATTCTGGAACCATGTGTCCTGGGAATATGACTGAGGTTTGATTCTGGAAATCTGTGGCCTGGAAACTTGACTGAGGTTTGATGGCAGAAACCTGAGGACTGGCAACATGACAGAGGTTTGATTGTAGAACCCTGTGCCCTGGAAACATGACTGTGGGCTGGTACTGGAAACCCATGGCCTAGGAATTTGACATTGGTTTGATTCTGGAACCCTGTGGCCTGGGAACATGACTGAGGCGTGATTCTGGAAAACTGTGGCCTGGGAATATGACTGAGGTTTGATTCTGGAAATCTGTGGCCTGGGAACTTGACTGAGGTTTGATGGCAGAAATCTGTGGACTGGCAACATGACTGAGGTTTGATTGTAGAACCCTGTGCCCTGGAAACATGACTGCGACCTGATATTTGAAACCCATGGCCTGGGAACTTGACATTGTTTTGATTCCGGAACCCTGTGGCCAGGAACAAGACTGAGGCGTGATTCTGGAATCCTGTGGCCTGGGAACATGACATCTGTTTAGATTGTGGAATACTGGGCCCTGGGAACCTGACTGAGGCTTGGTTCTGGAACCCTGTGGACTGGGAACATGACTGAGGATTTATTCTGGAATCCTGTGGCCTGGGAACATGACATCAGTGGATTCTTGAACCCTGTGGCCTGGGAACATGAGAACGGTTGGATTCTGGAACACTGTGGCCTGGGAACATGTCTGAGGTTTGATGGTGGAAACCTGTGGCTTGGCAACATGAATGAGGTTTGTTACTGGAACCCTGTTCCCTGGGAATATGACTGAGGTTTGATTCTGGACACCTTTGTCCTGGGAACATGACTGTGGTTTGACTGTGGAACCATGGGTCCTGCAAACATGACTGAGGTTTGATTCTGGAACCATGTGTCCTGGGAATATGACTGAGCTTTGATTTTGGAAATCTGTGGCCTGGGAAGTTGACTGAGGTTTGATGGCAGAAACCTGTGGACTGGCAACATGACTGAGGTTTGATTGTAGAACCCTGTGCCCTGGAAACATGACTGTGGGCTGGTACTGGAAACCCATGGCCTAGGAATTTGACATTGGTTTGATTCTGGAACCCTGTGGCCTGGGAACATGACTGAGGCGTGATTCTGGAAAACTGTGGCCTGGGAATATGACTGAGGTTTGATTCTGGAAATCTGTGGCCTGGGAACTTGACTGAGGTTTGATGGCAGAAATCTGTGGACTGGCAACATGACTGAGGTTTGATTGTAGAACCCTGTGCCCTGGAAACATGACTGCGACCTGATATTTGAAACCCATGGCCTGGGAACTTGACATTGTTTTGATTCCGGAACCCTGTGGCCAGGAACAAGACTGAGGCGTGATTCTGGAATCCTGTGGCCTGGGAACATGACATCTGTTTAGATTGTGGAATACTGGGCCCTGGGAACCTGACTGAGGCTTGGTTCTGGAACCCTGTGGACTGGGAACATGACTGAGGTTTTATTCTGGAATCCTGTGGCCTGGGAACATGACATCAGTGGATTCTGGAACCCTGTGGCCTGGGAACATGAGAACGGTTTAATTCTGGAACCCTGTGACCTGGGAACATGTCTGAGGTTTGATGGTGGAAACCTGTGGCTTGGCAACATGACTGAGGTTTGTTTCTGGAACCCTGTTCCCTGGGAACATGACTGAGGTTTGATTCTGGACACCTTTGTGCTGGGACAATGACTGTGTTTTGATTGTGGAATCATGGGTCCTGCAAACATGACTGAGGTTTGATTCTGGAACCATGTGTCCTGGGAATATGACTGAGGTTTGATTCTGGAAATCTGTGGCCTGGGAACTTGACTGAGGTTTGATGGCAGAAACCTGTGGACTGGCAACATGACTGAGGTTTGATTGTAGAACCCTGTGCCCTGGAAACATGACTGTGGGCTGGTACTGGAAACCCATGGCCTAGGAATTTGACATTGGTTGGATTCTGGAACCCTGTGGCCTGGGAACATGACTGAGGCGTGATTCTGGAAAACTGTGGCCTGGGAATATGACTGAGGTTTGATTCTGGAAATCTGTGGCCTGGGAAGTTGACTGAGGTTTGATGGCAGAAATCTGTGGACTGGCAACATGACTGAGGTTTGATTGTAGAACCCTGTGCCCTGGAATCATGACTGCGACCTGATATTTGAAACCCATGGCCTGGGAACTTGACATTGTTTTGATTCCGGAACCCTGTGGCCAGGAACAAGACTGAGGCGTGATTCTCGAATCCTGTGGCCTGGGAACATGACATCTGTTTAGATTGTGGAATACTGGGCCCTGGGAACCTGACTGAGGCTTGGTTCTTGAACCCTGTGGACTGGGAACATGACTGAGGATTTATTCTGGAATCCTGTGGCCTGGGAACATGACATCAGTGGATTCTTGAGCCCTATGGCCTGGGAACATGAGAACGGTTGGATTCTGGAACACTGTGGCCTGGGAACATGTCTGAGGTTTGATGGTGGAAACCGGTGGCTTGGCAACATGAATGAGGTTTGTTACTGGAACCCTGTTCCCTGGGAATATGACTGAGGTTTGATTCTGGACACCTTTGTCCTGGGAACATGACTGTGGTTTGATTGGGGAACCATGGGTCCTGCAAACATGACTGAGGTTTGATTCTGGAACCATGTGTCCTGGGAATATGACTGAGGTTTGATTCTGGAAATCTGTGGCTTGGAAACTTGACTGAGGTTTGATGGCAGAAACCTGTGGACTGGCAACATGACAGACGTTTGATTGTTGAACCCTGTGCCCTGGAAACATGACTGCGACCTGATACTGGAAACCCATGGCCTAGGAATTTGACATTGGTTTGTTTCTGGAACCCTCTGGCCTGGGAACAAGACGGAGGTTTGATTCTGGAACCCTGTAGGCTTCGATCATAACTGAGGATTGTTTCTGGAACCCTGTGGCCTGGGAACATGACATCAGTGGATTCTGGCACCCTTTGGCCTGGGAACATGAGAACGGTTTAATTCTGGAACCCTGTGGCCTGGGAACATGTCTGAGGTTTCATGGTGGAAACCTGTGGCTTGGCAACATGACTGAGGTTTGTTTCTGGAACCCTGTTCCCTGGGAACATGACTGAGGTTTGATTCTGGACACCTTTGTGCTGGGAACATGACTGTGTTTTGATTGTGGAATCATGGGTCCTGCAAACATGACTTAGGTTTGATTCTGGAACCATGTGTCCTGGGAATATGACTGAGGTTTGATTCTGGAAATCTGTGGCCTGGGAACTTGACAGAGGTTTGATGGCAGAAACCTGGGGACTGGCAACATGACTGAGGTTTGATTGTAGAACCCTGTGCCCTGGAAACATGACTGCGACCTGATATTTGAAACCCATGGCCTGGGAACTTGACATTGTTTTGATTCCGGAACCCTGTGGCCAGGAACAAGACTGAGGCGTGATTCTGGAATCCTGTGGCCTGGGAACATGACATCTGTTTAGATTGTGGAATACTGGGCCCTGGGAACCTGACTGAGGCTTGGTTCTGGAACCCTGTGGACTGGGAACATGACTGAGGATTTATTCTGGAATCCTTTGGCCTGGGAACATGACATCAGTGGATTCTTGAACCCTGTGGCCTGGGGACATGAGAACGGTTGGATTCTGGAACACTGTGGCCTGGGAACATGTCTGAGGTTTGATGGTGGAAACCTGTGGCTTGGCAACATGAATGAGGTTTGTTACTGGAACCCTGTTCCCTGGGAATATGACTGAGGTTTGATTCTGGACACCTTTGTCCTGGGAACATGACTGTGGTTTGACTGTGGAACCATGGGTCCTGCAAACATGACTGAGGTTTGATTCTGGAACCATGTGTCCTGGGAATATGACTGAGCTTTGATTTTGGAAATCTGTGGCCTGGGAAGTTGACTGAGGTTTGATGGCAGAAACCTGTGGACTGGCAACATGACTGAGGTTTGATTGTAGAACCCTGTGCCCTGGAAACATGACTGTGGGCTGGTACTGGAAACCCATGGCCTAGGAATTTGACATTGGTTTGATTCTGGAACCCTGTGGCCTGGGAACATGACTGAGGCGTGATTCTGGAAAACTGTGGCCTGGGAATATGACTGAGGTTTGATTCTGGAAATCTGTGGCCTGGGAACTTGACTGAGGTTTGATGGCAGAAATCTGTGGACTGGCAACATGACTGAGGTTTGATTGTAGAACCCTGTGCCCTGGAAACATGACTGCGACCTGATATTTGAAACCCATGGCCTGGGAACTTGACATTGTTTTGATTCCGGAACCCTGTGGCCAGGAACAAGACTGAGGCGTGATTCTGGAATCCTGTGGCCTGGGAACATGACATCTGTTTAGATTGTGGAATACTGGGCCCTGGGAACCTGACTGAGGCTTGGTTCTGGAACCCTGTGGACTGGGAACATGACTGAGGTTTTATTCTGGAATCCTGTGGCCTGGGAACATGACATCAGTGGATTCTGGAACCCTGTGGCCTGGGAACATGAGAACGGTTTAATTCTGGAACCCTGTGACCTGGGAACATGTCTGAGGTTTGATGGTGGAAACCTGTGGCTTGGCAACATGACTGAGGTTTGTTTCTGGAACCCTGTTCCCTGGGAACATGACTGAGGTTTGATTCTGGACACCTTTGTGCTGGGACAATGACTGTGTTTTGATTGTGGAATCATGGGTCCTGCAAACATGACTGAGGTTTGATTCTGGAACCATGTGTCCTGGGAATATGACTGAGGTTTGATTCTGGAAATCTGTGGCCTGGGAACTTGACTGAGGTTTGATGGCAGAAACCTGTGGACTGGCAACATGACTGAGGTTTGATTGTAGAACCCTGTGCCCTGGAAACATGACTGTGGGCTGGTACTGGAAACCCATGGCCTAGGAATTTGACATTGGTTGGATTCTGGAACCCTGTGGCCTGGGAACATGACTGAGGCGTGATTCTGGAAAACTGTGGCCTGGGAATATGACTGAGGTTTGATTCTGGAAATCTGTGGCCTGGGAAGTTGACTGAGGTTTGATGGCAGAAATCTGTGGACTGGCAACATGACTGAGGTTTGATTGTAGAACCCTGTGCCCTGGAATCATGACTGCGACCTGATATTTGAAACCCATGGCCTGGGAACTTGACATTGTTTTGATTCCGGAACCCTGTGGCCAGGAACAAGACTGAGGCGTGATTCTCGAATCCTGTGGCCTGGGAACATGACATCTGTTTAGATTGTGGAATACTGGGCCCTGGGAACCTGACTGAGGCTTGGTTCTTGAACCCTGTGGACTGGGAACATGACTGAGGATTTATTCTGGAATCCTGTGGCCTGGGAACATGACATCAGTGGATTCTTGAGCCCTATGGCCTGGGAACATGAGAACGGTTGGATTCTGGAACACTGTGGCCTGGGAACATGTCTGAGGTTTGATGGTGGAAACCGGTGGCTTGGCAACATGAATGAGGTTTGTTACTGGAACCCTGTTCCCTGGGAATATGACTGAGGTTTGATTCTGGACACCTTTGTCCTGGGAACATGACTGTGGTTTGATTGGGGAACCATGGGTCCTGCAAACATGACTGAGGTTTGATTCTGGAACCATGTGTCCTGGGAATATGACTGAGGTTTGATTCTGGAAATCTGTGGCTTGGAAACTTGACTGAGGTTTGATGGCAGAAACCTGTGGACTGGCAACATGACAGACGTTTGATTGTTGAACCCTGTGCCCTGGAAACATGACTGCGACCTGATACTGGAAACCCATGGCCTAGGAATTTGACATTGGTTTGTTTCTGGAACCCTCTGGCCTGGGAACAAGACGGAGGTTTGATTCTGGAACCCTGTAGGCTTCGATCATAACTGAGGATTGTTTCTGGAACCCTGTGGCCTGGGAACATGACATCAGTGGATTCTGGCACCCTTTGGCCTGGGAACATGAGAACGGTTTAATTCTGGAACCCTGTGGCCTGGGAACATGTCTGAGGTTTCATGGTGGAAACCTGTGGCTTGGCAACATGACTGAGGTTTGTTTCTGGAACCCTGTTCCCTGGGAACATGACTGAGGTTTGATTCTGGACACCTTTGTGCTGGGAACATGACTGTGTTTTGATTGTGGAATCATGGGTCCTGCAAACATGACTTAGGTTTGATTCTGGAACCATGTGTCCTGGGAATATGACTGAGGTTTGATTCTGGAAATCTGTGGCCTGGGAACTTGACAGAGGTTTGATGGCAGAAACCTGGGGACTGGCAACATGACTGAGGTTTGATTGTAGAACCCTGTGCCCTGGAAACATGACTGTGGGCTGGTACTGGAAACCCATGGCCTACGAATTTGACACTGGTTTGTTTCTGGAACCCTGTGACCTGGGAACATGACTGTGGTTTGATTCTGGAAAACTGTGGTCGGGGACTTGACTGAGGTTTGATGGCAGAAATCTGTGGACTGGAAACATTACTGAGGTTTGAGTGTAGAACCCTGTGCCCTGGAAACATGACTGCGACCTGATACTTGAAACCCATGGCCTGGGAACTTGACATTGGTTTGATTCTGGAACCCTGTGGCCTGGGAACATGATTGAGGCGTGATTCTGGAAACCTGTGGCCTGGGAACATGACATTTGTTTAGATTGTGGCATACTGTGCCCTGGGAACCGGACTGAAGGCTTGGTTCTGGAATCCTGTGGAGTGCGAACAAGACTGAGATTTTATTCTGGAACCATGTGTCCTGGGAATATGACTGAGGTTTGATTCTGGAAATCTGTGGCCTGGAAACTTGACTGAGGTTTGATGGCAGAAACCTGAGGACTGGCAACATGACAGAGGTTTGATTGTAGAACCCTGTGCCCTGGAAACATGACTGTGGGCTGGTACTGGAAACCCATGGCCTAGGAATTTGACATTGGTTGGATTCTGGAACCCTGTGGCCTGGGAACATGACTGAGGCGTGATTCTGGAAAACTGTGGCCTGGGAATATGACTGAGGTTTGATTCTGGAAATCTGTGGCCTGGGAACTTGACTGAGGTTTGATGGCAGAAATCTGTGGACTGGCAACATGACTGAGGTTTGATTGTAGAACCCTGTGCCCTGGAATCATGACTGCGACCTGATATTTGAAACCCATGGCCTGGGAACTTGACATTGTTTTGATTCCGGAACCCTGTGGCCAGGAACAAGACTGAGGCGTGATTCTCGAATCCTGTGGCCTGGGAACATGACATCTGTTTAGATTGTGGAATACTGGGCCCTGGGAACCTGACTGAGGCTTGGTTCTGGAACCCTGTGGACTGGGAACATGACTGAGGATTTATTCTGGAATCCTGTGGCCTGGGAACATGACATCAGTGGATTCTTGAGCCCTATGGCCTGGGAACATGAGAACGGTTGGATTCTGGAACACTGTGGCCTGGGAACATGTCTGAGGTTTGATGGTGGAAACCGGTGGCTTGGCAACATGACTGAGGTTTGTTACTGGAACCCTGTTCCCTGGGAATATGACTGAGGTTTGATTCTGGACACCTTTGTCCTGGGAACATGACTGTGGTTTGATTGTGGAACCATGGGTCCTGCAAACATGACTGAGGTTTGATTCTGGAACCATGTGTCCTGGGAATATGACTGAGGTTTGATTCTGGAAATCTGTGGCCTGGGAACTTGACTGAGGTTTGATGGCAGAAACCTGTGGACTGGCAACATGACAGAGGTTTGATTGTTGAACCCTGTGCCCTGGAAACATGACTGCGACCTGATACTGGAAACCCATGGCCTAGGAATTTGACATTGGTTTGTTTCTGGAACCCTCTGGCCTGGGAACAAGACGGAGGTTTGATTCTGGAACCCTGTAGGCTTCGATCATAACTGAGGATTGTTTCTGGAACCCTGTGGCCTGGGAACATGACATCAGTGGATTCTGGCACCCTGTGGCCTGGGAACATGAGAACGGTTTAATTCTGGAACCCTGTGGCCTGGGAACATGTCTGAGGTTTGATGGTGGAAACCTGTGGCTTGGCAACATGACTGAGGTTTGTTTCTGGAACCCTGTTCCCTGGGAACATGACTGAGGTTTGATTCTGGACACCTTTGTGCTGGGAACATGACTGTGTTTTGATTGTGGAATCATGGGTCCTGCAAACATGACTTAGGTTTGATTCTGGAACCATGTGTCCTGGGAATATGACTGAGGTTTGATTCTGGAAATCTGTGGCCTGGGAACTTGACAGAGGTTTGATGGCAGAAACCTGGGGACTGGCAACATGACTGAGGTTTGATTGTAGAACCCTGTGCCCTGGAAACATGACTGTGGGCTGGTACTGGAAACCCATGGCCTAGGAATTTGACATTGGTTTGATTCTGGAACCCTGTGGCCTGGGAACATGACTGAGGCGTGATTCTGGAAAACTGTGGCCTGGGAATATGACTGAGGTTTGATTCTGGAAATCTGTGGCCTGGGAACTTGACTGAGGTTTGATGGCAGAAATCTGTGGACTGGCAACATGACTGAGGTTTGATTGTAGAACCCTGTGCCCTGGAAACATGACTGCGACCTGATATTTGAAACCCATGGCCTGGGAACTTGACATTGTTTTGATTCCGGAACCCTGTGGCCAGGAACAAGACTGAGGCGTGATTCTGGAATCCTGTGGCCTGGGAACATGACATCTGTTTAGATTGTGGAATACTGGGCCCTGGGAACCTGACTGAGGCTTGGTTCTGGAACCCTGTGGACTGGGAACATGACTGAGGTTTTATTCTGGAATCCTGTGGCCTGGGAACATGACATCAGTGGATTCTGGAACCCTGTGGCCTGGGAACATGAGAACGGTTTAATTCTGGAACCCTGTGACCTGGGAACATGTCTGAGGTTTGATGGTGGAAACCTGTGGCTTGGCAACATGACTGAGGTTTGTTTCTGGAACCCTGTTCCCTGGGAACATGACTGAGGTTTGATTCTGGACACCTTTGTGCTGGGACAATGACTGTGTTTTGATTGTGGAATCATGGGTCCTGCAAACATGACTGAGGTTTGATTCTGGAACCATGTGTCCTGGGAATATGACTGAGGTTTGATTCTGGAAATCTGTGGCCTGGGAACTTGACTGAGGTTTGACGGCAGAAACCTGTGGACTGGCAACATGACTGAGGTTTGATTGTAGAACCCTGTGCCCTGGAAACATGACTGTGGGCTGGTACTGGAAACCCATGGCCTAGGAATTTGACATTGGTTGGATTCTGGAACCCTGTGGCCTGGGAACATGACTGAGGCGTGATTCTGGAAAACTGTGGCCTGGGAATATGACTGAGGTTTGATTCTGGAAATCTGTGGCCTGGGAAGTTGACTGAGGTTTGATGGCAGAAATCTGTGGACTGGCAACATGACTGAGGTTTGATTGTAGAACCCTGTGCCCTGGAATCATGACTGCGACCTGATATTTGAAACCCATGGCCTGGGAACTTGACATTGTTTTGATTCCGGAACCCTGTGGCCAGGAACAAGACTGAGGCGTGATTCTCGAATCCTGTGGCCTGGGAACATGACATCTGTTTAGATTGTGGAATACTGGGCCCTGGGAACCTGACTGAGGCTTGGTTCTTGAACCCTGTGGACTGGGAACATGACTGAGGATTTATTCTGGAATCCTGTGGCCTGGGAACATGACATCAGTGGATTCTTGAGCCCTATGGCCTGGGAACATGAGAACGGTTGGATTCTGGAACACTGTGGCCTGGGAACATGTCTGAGGTTTGATGGTGGAAACCGGTGGCTTGGCAACATGAATGAGGTTTGTTACTGGAACCCTGTTCCCTGGGAATATGACTGAGGTTTGATTCTGGACACCTTTGTCCTGGGAACATGACTGTGGTTTGATTGGGGAACCATGGGTCCTGCAAACATGACTGAGGTTTGATTCTGGAACCATGTGTCCTGGGAATATGACTGAGGTTTGATTCTGGAAATCTGTGGCTTGGAAACTTGACTGAGGTTTGATGGCAGAAACCTGTGGACTGGCAACATGACAGACGTTTGATTGTTGAACCCTGTGCCCTGGAAACATGACTGCGACCTGATACTGGAAACCCATGGCCTAGGAATTTGACATTGGTTTGTTTCTGGAACCCTCTGGCCTGGGAACAAGACGGAGGTTTGATTCTGGAACCCTGTAGGCTTCGATCATAACTGAGGATTGTTTCTGGAACCCTGTGGCCTGGGAACATGACATCAGTGGATTCTGGCACCCTTTGGCCTGGGAACATGAGAACGGTTTAATTCTGGAACCCTGTGGCCTGGGAACATGTCTGAGGTTTCATGGTGGAAACCTGTGGCTTGGCAACATGACTGAGGTTTGTTTCTGGAACCCTGTTCCCTGGGAACATGACTGAGGTTTGATTCTGGACACCTTTGTGCTGGGAACATGACTGTGTTTTGATTGTGGAATCATGGGTCCTGCAAACATGACTTAGGTTTGATTCTGGAACCATGTGTCCTGGGAATATGACTGAGGTTTGATTCTGGAAATCTGTGGCCTGGGAACTTGACAGAGGTTTGATGGCAGAAACCTGGGGACTGGCAACATGACTGAGGTTTGATTGTAGAACCCTGTGCCCTGGAAACATGACTGTGGGCTGGTACTGGAAACCCATGGCCTACGAATTTGACACTGGTTTGTTTCTGGAACCCTGTGACCTGGGAACATGACTGTGGTTTGATTCTGGAAAACTGTGGTCGGGGACTTGACTGAGGTTTGATGGCAGAAATCTGTGGACTGGAAACATTACTGAGGTTTGATTGTAGAACCCTGTGCCCTGGAAACATGACTGCGACCTGATACTTGAAACCCATGGCCTGGGAACTTGACATTGGTTTGATTCTGGAACCCTGTGGCCTGGGAACATGATTGAGGCGTGATTCTGGAAACCTGTGGCCTGGGAACATGACATTTGTTTAGATTGTGGCATACTGTGCCCTGGGAACCGGACTGAAGGCTTGGTTCTGGAATCCTGTGGAGTGCGAACAAGACTGAGATTTTATTCTGGAACCATGTGTCCTGGGAATATGACTGAGGTTTGATTCTGGAAATCTGTGGCCTGGAAACTTGACTGAGGTTTGATGGCAGAAACCTGAGGACTGGCAACATGACAGAGGTTTGATTGTAGAACCCTGTGCCCTGGAAACATGACTGTGGGCTGGTACTGGAAACCCATGGCCTAGGAATTTGACATTGGTTTGATTCTGGAACCCTGTGGCCTGGGAACATGACTGAGGCGTGATTCTGGAAAACTGTGGCCTGGGAATATGACTGAGGTTTGATTCTGGAAATCTGTGGCCTGGGAACTTGACTGAGGTTTGATGGCAGAAATCTGTGGACTGGCAACATGACTGAGGTTTGATTGTAGAACCCTGTGCCCTGGAAACATGACTGCGACCTGATATTTGAAACCCATGGCCTGGGAACTTGACATTGTTTTGATTCCGGAACCCTGTGGCCAGGAACAAGACTGAGGCGTGATTCTGGAATCCTGTGGCCTGGGAACATGACATCTGTTTAGATTGTGGAATACTGGGCCCTGGGAACCTGACTGAGGCTTGGTTCTGGAACCCTGTGGACTGGGAACATGACTGAGGATTTATTCTGGAATCCTGTGGCCTGGGAACATGACATCAGTGGATTCTTGAACCCTGTGGCCTGGGAACATGAGAACGGTTGGATTCTGGAACACTGTGGCCTGGGAACATGTCTGAGGTTTGATGGTGGAAACCTGTGGCTTGGCAACATGAATGAGGTTTGTTACTGGAACCCTGTTCCCTGGGAATATGACTGAGGTTTGATTCTGGACACCTTTGTCCTGGGAACATGACTGTGGTTTGACTGTGGAACCATGGGTCCTGCAAACATGACTGAGGTTTGATTCTGGAACCATGTGTCCTGGGAATATGACTGAGCTTTGATTTTGGAAATCTGTGGCCTGGGAAGTTGACTGAGGTTTGATGGCAGAAACCTGTGGACTGGCAACATGACTGAGGTTTGATTGTAGAACCCTGTGCCCTGGAAACATGACTGTGGGCTGGTACTGGAAACCCATGGCCTAGGAATTTGACATTGGTTTGATTCTGGAACCCTGTGGCCTGGGAACATGACTGAGGCGTGATTCTGGAAAACTGTGGCCTGGGAATATGACTGAGGTTTGATTCTGGAAATCTGTGGCCTGGGAACTTGACTGAGGTTTGATGGCAGAAATCTGTGGACTGGCAACATGACTGAGGTTTGATTGTAGAACCCTGTGCCCTGGAAACATGACTGCGACCTGATATTTGAAACCCATGGCCTGGGAACTTGACATTGTTTTGATTCCGGAACCCTGTGGCCAGGAACAAGACTGAGGCGTGATTCTGGAATCCTGTGGCCTGGGAACATGACATCTGTTTAGATTGTGGAATACTGGGCCCTGGGAACCTGACTGAGGCTTGGTTCTGGAACCCTGTGGACTGGGAACATGACTGAGGTTTTATTCTGGAATCCTGTGGCCTGGGAACATGACATCAGTGGATTCTGGAACCCTGTGGCCTGGGAACATGAGAACGGTTTAATTCTGGAACCCTGTGACCTGGGAACATGTCTGAGGTTTGATGGTGGAAACCTGTGGCTTGGCAACATGACTGAGGTTTGTTTCTGGAACCCTGTTCCCTGGGAACATGACTGAGGTTTGATTCTGGACACCTTTGTGCTGGGACAATGACTGTGTTTTGATTGTGGAATCATGGGTCCTGCAAACATGACTGAGGTTTGATTCTGGAACCATGTGTCCTGGGAATATGACTGAGGTTTGATTCTGGAAATCTGTGGCCTGGGAACTTGACTGAGGTTTGATGGCAGAAACCTGTGGACTGGCAACATGACTGAGGTTTGATTGTAGAACCCTGTGCCCTGGAAACATGACTGTGGGCTGGTACTGGAAACCCATGGCCTAGGAATTTGACATTGGTTGGATTCTGGAACCCTGTGGCCTGGGAACATGACTGAGGCGTGATTCTGGAAAACTGTGGCCTGGGAATATGACTGAGGTTTGATTCTGGAAATCTGTGGCCTGGGAAGTTGACTGAGGTTTGATGGCAGAAATCTGTGGACTGGCAACATGACTGAGGTTTGATTGTAGAACCCTGTGCCCTGGAATCATGACTGCGACCTGATATTTGAAACCCATGGCCTGGGAACTTGACATTGTTTTGATTCCGGAACCCTGTGGCCAGGAACAAGACTGAGGCGTGATTCTCGAATCCTGTGGCCTGGGAACATGACATCTGTTTAGATTGTGGAATACTGGGCCCTGGGAACCTGACTGAGGCTTGGTTCTTGAACCCTGTGGACTGGGAACATGACTGAGGATTTATTCTGGAATCCTGTGGCCTGGGAACATGACATCAGTGGATTCTTGAGCCCTATGGCCTGGGAACATGAGAACGGTTGGATTCTGGAACACTGTGGCCTGGGAACATGTCTGAGGTTTGATGGTGGAAACCGGTGGCTTGGCAACATGAATGAGGTTTGTTACTGGAACCCTGTTCCCTGGGAATATGACTGAGGTTTGATTCTGGACACCTTTGTCCTGGGAACATGACTGTGGTTTGATTGGGGAACCATGGGTCCTGCAAACATGACTGAGGTTTGATTCTGGAACCATGTGTCCTGGGAATATGACTGAGGTTTGATTCTGGAAATCTGTGGCTTGGAAACTTGACTGAGGTTTGATGGCAGAAACCTGTGGACTGGCAACATGACAGACGTTTGATTGTTGAACCCTGTGCCCTGGAAACATGACTGCGACCTGATACTGGAAACCCATGGCCTAGGAATTTGACATTGGTTTGTTTCTGGAACCCTCTGGCCTGGGAACAAGACGGAGGTTTGATTCTGGAACCCTGTAGGCTTCGATCATAACTGAGGATTGTTTCTGGAACCCTGTGGCCTGGGAACATGACATCAGTGGATTCTGGCACCCTTTGGCCTGGGAACATGAGAACGGTTTAATTCTGGAACCCTGTGGCCTGGGAACATGTCTGAGGTTTCATGGTGGAAACCTGTGGCTTGGCAACATGACTGAGGTTTGTTTCTGGAACCCTGTTCCCTGGGAACATGACTGAGGTTTGATTCTGGACACCTTTGTGCTGGGAACATGACTGTGTTTTGATTGTGGAATCATGGGTCCTGCAAACATGACTTAGGTTTGATTCTGGAACCATGTGTCCTGGGAATATGACTGAGGTTTGATTCTGGAAATCTGTGGCCTGGGAACTTGACAGAGGTTTGATGGCAGAAACCTGGGGACTGGCAACATGACTGAGGTTTGATTGTAGAACCCTGTGCCCTGGAAACATGACTGTGGGCTGGTACTGGAAACCCATGGCCTACGAATTTGACACTGGTTTGTTTCTGGAACCCTGTGACCTGGGAACATGACTGTGGTTTGATTCTGGAAAACTGTGGTCGGGGACTTGACTGAGGTTTGATGGCAGAAATCTGTGGACTGGAAACATTACTGAGGTTTGAGTGTAGAACCCTGTGCCCTGGAAACATGACTGCGACCTGATACTTGAAACCCATGGCCTGGGAACTTGACATTGGTTTGATTCTGGAACCCTGTGGCCTGGGAACATGATTGAGGCGTGATTCTGGAAACCTGTGGCCTGGGAACATGACATTTGTTTAGATTGTGGCATACTGTGCCCTGGGAACCGGACTGAAGGCTTGGTTCTGGAATCCTGTGGAGTGCGAACAAGACTGAGATTTTATTCTGGAACCATGTGTCCTGGGAATATGACTGAGGTTTGATTCTGGAAATCTGTGGCCTGGAAACTTGACTGAGGTTTGATGGCAGAAACCTGAGGACTGGCAACATGACAGAGGTTTGATTGTAGAACCCTGTGCCCTGGAAACATGACTGTGGGCTGGTACTGGAAACCCATGGCCTAGGAATTTGACATTGGTTTGATTCTGGAACCCTGTGGCCTGGGAACATGACTGAGGCGTGATTCTGGAAAACTGTGGCCTGGGAATATGACTGAGGTTTGATTCTGGAAATCTGTGGCCTGGGAACTTGACTGAGGTTTGATGGCAGAAATCTGTGGACTGGCAACATGACTGAGGTTTGATTGTAGAACCCTGTGCCCTGGAAACATGACTGCGACCTGATATTTGAAACCCATGGCCTGGGAACTTGACATTGTTTTGATTCCGGAACCCTGTGGCCAGGAACAAGACTGAGGCGTGATTCT
The DNA here is from genome assembly GCF_965194805.1 of Balaenoptera borealis. Taxonomy (NCBI): domain Eukaryota; kingdom Metazoa; phylum Chordata; class Mammalia; order Artiodactyla; family Balaenopteridae; genus Balaenoptera; species Balaenoptera borealis. Next base: position 30,519,190 of record NC_138875.1, read on the forward strand.
GGAATCCTGTGGCCTGGGAACATGACATCTGTTTAGATTGTGGAATACTGGGCCCTGGGAACCTGACTGAGGCTTGGTTCTGGAACCCTGTGGACTGGGAACATGACTGAGGATTTATTCTGGAATCCTGTGGCCTGGGAACATGACATCAGTGGATTCTTGAACCCTGTGGCCTGGGAACATGAGAACGGTTGGATTCTGGAACACTGTGGCCTGGGAACATGTCTGAGGTTTGATGGTGGAAACCTGTGGCTTGGCAACATGAATGAGGTTTGTTACTGGAACCCTGTTCCCTGGGAATATGACTGAGGTTTGATTCTGGACACCTTTGTCCTGGGAACATGACTGTGGTTTGACTGTGGAACCATGGGTCCTGCAAACATGACTGAGGTTTGATTCTGGAACCATGTGTCCTGGGAATATGACTGAGCTTTGATTTTGGAAATCTGTGGCCTGGGAAGTTGACTGAGGTTTGATGGCAGAAACCTGTGGACTGGCAACATGACTGAGGTTTGATTGTAGAACCCTGTGCCCTGGAAACATGACTGTGGCCTGGTACTGGAAACCCATGGCCTAGGAATTTGACATTGGTTTGATTCTGGAACCCTGTGGCCTGGGAACATGACTGAGGCGTGATTCTGGAAAACTGTGGCCTGGGAATATGACTGAGGTTTGATTCTGGAAATCTGTGGCCTGGGAACTTGACTGAGGTTTGATGGCAGAAATCTGTGGACTGGCAACATGACTGAGGTTTGATTGTAGAACCCTGTGCCCTGGAAACATGACTGCGACCTGATATTTGAAACCCATGGCCTGGGAACTTGACATTGTTTTGATTCCGGAACCCTGTGGCCAGGAACAAGACTGAGGCGTGATTCTGGAATCCTGTGGCCTGGGAACATGACATCTGTTTAGATTGTGGAATACTGGGCCCTGGGAACCTGACTGAGGCTTGGTTCTGGAATCCTGTGGACTGGGAACATGACTGAGGTTTTATTCTGGAATCCTGTGGCCTGGGAACATGACATCAGTGGACTCTTGAAACCTGTGGCCTGGGAACATGAGAACGGTTTGATTCTGGAACCCTGTGGCCTGGGAACATGTCTGAGGTTTGATGGTGGAAACCTGTGGCTTGGCAACATGACTGAGGTTTGTTACTGGAACCCTCTTCCCTGGGAACATGACTGAGGTTTGATTCTGGACACCTTTGTCCTGGGAACATGACTGTGGTTTGATTGTGGAACCGTGGGTCCTGCAAACATGACTGAGGTTTTTTTTCTGGAACCATGTGTCCTGGGAATATGACTGAGGTTTGATTCTGGAAATATGTGGCCTGGGAAATTGACTGAAGTTTGATGGCAGAAACCTGTGGACTCGCAACATGACAGAGGTTTGATTGTTGAACCCTGTGGCCTGGAAACATGACTGTGGCCTGGTACTGGAAACCCATGGCCTAGGAATTTGACATTGGTTTGTTTCTGGAACCCTCTGGCCTGGGAACATGACGGAGGTTTGATTCTGGAACCCTGTAGGCTTCGAACATAACTGAGGATTGTTTCTGGAACCCTGTGGCCTGGGAACATGACATCAGTGGATTCTGGCACCCTGTGGCCTCGGAACATGAGAACGGTTTAATTCTGGAACCCTGTGGCCTGGGAACATGTCTGAGGTTTGATGGTGGAAACCTGTGGCTTGGCAACATGACGGAGGTTTGTTTCTGGAACCCTGTTCCCTGGGAACATGACTGAGGTTTGATTCTGGAAACCTTTGTGCTGGGAACATGACTGTGTTTTGATTGTGGAATCATGGGTCCTGCAAACATGACTGAGGTTTTATTCTGGAACCATGTGTCCTGGGAATATGACTGAGGTTTGATTCTGGAAATCTGTGGCCTGGAAACTTGACTGAGGTTTGATGGCAGAAACCTGAGGACTGGCAACATGACAGAGGTTTGATTGTAGAACCCTGTGCCCTGGAAACATGACTGTGGGCTGGTACTGGAAACCCATGGCCTAGGAATTTGACATTGGTTTGATTCTGGAACCCTGTGGCCTGGGAACATGACTGAGGCGTGATTCTGGAAAACTGTGGCCTGGGAATATGACTGAGGTTTGATTCTGGAAATCTGTGGCCTGGGAACTTGACTGAGGTTTGATGGCAGAAATCTGTGGACTGGCAACATGACTGAGGTTTGATTGTAGAACCCTGTGCCCTGGAAACATGACTGCGACCTGATATTTGAAACCCATGGCCTGGGAACTTGACATTGGTTTGATTCCGGAACCCTGTGGCCAGGAACAAGACTGAGGCGTGATTCTGGAATCCTGTGGCCTGGGAACATGACATCTGTTTAGATTGTGGAATACTGGGCCCTGGGAACCTGACTGAGGCTTGGTTCTGGAACCCTGTGGACTGGGAACATGACTGAGGATTTATTCTGGAATCCTGTGGCCTGGGAACATGACATCAGTGGATTCTTGAACCCTGTGGCCTGGGAACATGAGAACGGTTGGATTCTGGAACACTGTGGCCTGGGAACATGTCTGAGGTTTGATGGTGGAAACCTGTGGCTTGGCAACATGAATGAGGTTTGTTACTGGAACCCTGTTCCCTGGGAATATGACTGAGGTTTGATTCTGGACACCTTTGTCCTGGGAACATGACTGTGGTTTGACTGTGGAACCATGGGTCCTGCAAACATGACTGAGGTTTGATTCTGGAACCATGTGTCCTGGGAATATGACTGAGCTTTGATTTTGGAAATCTGTGGCCTGGGAAGTTGACTGAGGTTTGATGGCAGAAACCTGTGGACTGGCAACATGACTGAGGTTTGATTGTAGAACCCTGTGCCCTGGAAACATGACTGTGGCCTGGTACTGGAAACCCATGGCCTAGGAATTTGACATTGGTTTGATTCTGGAACCCTGTGGCCTGGGAACATGACTGAGGCGTGATTCTGGAAAACTGTGGCCTGGGAATATGACTGAGGTTTGATTCTGGAAATCTGTGGCCTGGGAACTTGACTGAGGTTTGATGGCAGAAATCTGTGGACTGGCAACATGACTGAGGTTTGATTGTAGAACCCTGTGCCCTGGAAACATGACTGCGACCTGATATTTGAAACCCATGGCCTGGGAACTTGACATTGTTTTGATTCCGGAACCCTGTGGCCAGGAACAAGACTGAGGCGTGATTCTGGAATCCTGTGGCCTGGGAACATGACATCTGTTTAGATTGTGGAATACTGGGCCCTGGGAACCTGACTGAGGCTTGGTTCTGGAATCCTGTGGACTGGGAACATGACTGAGGTTTTATTCTGGAATCCTGTGGCCTGGGAACATGACATCAGTGGACTCTTGAAACCTGTGGCCTGGGAACATGAGAACGGTTTGATTCTGGAACCCTGTGGCCTGGGAACATGTCTGAGGTTTGATGGTGGAAACCTGTGGCTTGGCAACATGACTGAGGTTTGTTACTGGAACCCTCTTCCCTGGGAACATGACTGAGGTTTGATTCTGGACACCTTTGTCCTGGGAACATGACTGTGGTTTGATTGTGGAACCGTGGGTCCTGCAAACATGACTGAGGTTTTTTTTCTGGAACCATGTGTCCTGGGAATATGACTGAGGTTTGATTCTGGAAATATGTGGCCTGGGAAATTGACTGAAGTTTGATGGCAGAAACCTGTGGACTCGCAACATGACAGAGGTTTGATTGTTGAACCCTGTGGCCTGGAAACATGACTGTGGCCTGGTACTGGAAACCCATGGCCTAGGAATTTGACATTGGTTTGTTTCTGGAACCCTCTGGCCTGGGAACATGACGGAGGTTTGATTCTGGAACCCTGTAGGCTTCGAACATAACTGAGGATTGTTTCTGGAACCCTGTGGCCTGGGAACATGACATCAGTGGATTCTGGCACCCTGTGGCCTCGGAACATGAGAACGGTTTAATTCTGGAACCCTGTGGCCTGGGAACATGTCTGAGGTTTGATGGTGGAAACCTGTGGCTTGGCAACATGACGGAGGTTTGTTTCTGGAACCCTGTTCCCTGGGAACATGACTGAGGTTTGATTCTGGAAACCTTTGTGCTGGGAACATGACTGTGTTTTGATTGTGGAATCATGGGTCCTGCAAACATGACTTAGGTTTGATTCTGGAACCATGTGTCCTGGGAATATGACTGAGGTTTGATTCTGGAAATCTGTGGCCTGGGAACTTGACAGAGGTTTGATGGCAGAAACCTGGGGACTGGCAACATGACTGAGGTTTGATTGTAGAAACCTGTGCCCTGGAAACATGACTGTGGTCTGGTACTGGAAACCCATGGCCTACGAATTTGACATTGGTTTGTTTCTGGAACCCTGTGACCTGGGAACATGACTGAGGTTTGATTCTGGAAAACTGTGGTCGGGGACTTGACTGAAGTTTGATGGCAGAAACCTGGGGACTGGCAACATGACTGAGGTTTGATTGTAGAACCCTGTGCCCTGGAAACATGACTGTGGTCTGGTACTGGAAACCCATGGCCTACGAATTTGACATTGGTTTGTTTCTGGAACCCTGTGACCTGGGAACATGACTGTGGTTTGATTCTGGAAAACTGTGGTCGGGGTCTTGACTGAGGTTTGATGGCAGAAATCTGTGGACTGGAAACATTACTGAGGTTTGATTGTAGAACCCTGTGCCCTGGAAACATGACTGCGACCTGATACTTGAAACCCATGGCCTGGGAACTTGACATTGGTTTGATTCTGGAACCCTGTGGCCAGGAACAAGACTGAGGCGTGATTCTGGAATCCTGTGGCCTGGGAACATGACATCTGTTTAGATTGTGGAATACTGGGCCCTGGGAACTTGACTGAGGCTTGGTTCTGGAACCCTCTGGACTGGGAACATGACTGAGGATTTATTCTGGAATCCTGTGGCCTGGGAACATGACATCAGTGGATTCTTCAACCCTGTGGCCTGGGAACATGAGGACGGTTGGATTTTGGAACACTGTGGCCTGGGAACACGTCTGAGGTTTGATGGTGGAAACCTGTGGCTTGGCAACATGAATGAGGTTTGTTACTGGAACCCTCTTCCCTGGGAACATGACTGAGGTTTGATTCTGGACACCTTTGTCCTGGGAACATGACTGTGGTTTGATTGTGGAACCATGGGTCCTGCAAACATGACTGAGGTTTTATTCTGGAACCATGTGTCCTGGGAATATGACTGAGGTTTGATTCTGGAAATCTGTGGCCTGGGAAGTTGACTGAGGTTTGATGGCAGAAACCTGTGGACTGGCAACATGACAGAGGTTTGATTGTAGAACCCTGTGGCCTGGAAATATGACTGTGGCCTGGTACTGGAAGCCCATGGCCTGGGAAATTGACATTGGTTTGATTCTGAAACCCTGTGGCCTGGGAACATGATTGAGGCGTGATTCTGGAAACCTGTGGCCTGGGAACATGACATTTGTTTAGATTGTGGCATACTCTGCCCTGGGAATCGGACTGAAGGCTTGGTTCTGGAATCCTGTGGAGTGGGAACAAGACTGAGATTTTATTCTGGAACCATGTGTCCTGGGAATATGACTGAGGTTTGATTCTGGAAATCTGTAGCCTGGAAACTTGACTGAGGTTTGATGGCAGAAACCTGTGGACTGGCAACATGACTGAGGTTTGATTGTAGAACCCTGTGCCTTGGAAACATGACTGTGGGCTGGTACTGGAAACCCATGGCCTAGGAATTTGACATTGGTTTGATTCTGGAACCCTGTGGCCTGGGAACATGACTGAGGCGTGATTCTGGAAAACTGTGGCCTGGGAATATGACTGAGGTTTGATTCTGGAAATCTGTGGCCTGGGAACTTGACTGAGGTTTGATGGCAGAAATCTGTGGACTGGCAACATGACTGAGGTTTGATTGTAGAACCCTGTGCCCTGGAAACATGACTGCGACCTGATATTTGAAACCCATGGCCTGGGAACTTGACATTGTTTTGATTCCGGAACCCTGTGGCCAGGAACAAGACTGAGGCGTGATTCTGGAATCCTGTGGTCTGGGAACATGACATTTGTTTAGATTGTGGAATACTGGGCCCTGGGAACCTGACTGAGGCTTGGTTCTGGAACCCTGTGGACTGGGAACATGACTGAGGATTTATTCTGGAATCCTGTGGCCTGGGAACATGACATCAGTGGATTCTTGAACCCTGTGGCCTGGGAACATGAGAACGGTTGGATTCTGGAACACTGTGGCCTGGGAAAATTTTTGAGGTTTGATGGTGGAAACCTGTGGCTTGGCAACATGAATGAGGTTTGTTACTGGAACCCTGTTCGCTGGGAATATGACTGAGGTTTGATTCTGGACACCTTTGTCCTGGGAACATGACTGTGGTTTGACTGTGGAACCATGGGTCCTGCAAACACGACTGAGGTTTGATTGTGGAACCATGTGTCCTGGGAATATGACTGAGCTTTGATTCTGGAAATCTGTGGCCTGGGAAGTTGACTGAGGTTTGATGGCAGAAACCTGTGGACTGGCAACATGACTGAGGTTTGATTGTAGAACCCTGTGCCCTGGAAACATGACTGTGGCCTGGTACTGGAAACCCATGGCCTAGGAATTTGACATTGGTTTGATTCTGGAACCCTGTGGCCTGGGAACATGACTGAGGCGTGATTCTGGAAAACTGTGGCCTGGGAATATGACTGAGGTTTGATTCTGGAAATCTGTGGCCTGGGAACTTGACTGAGGTTTGATGGCAGAAATCTGTGGACTGGCAACATGACTGAGGTTTGATTGTAGAACCCTGTGCCCTGGAAACATGACTGCGACCTGATATTTGAAACCCATGGCCTGGGAACTTGACATTGTTTTGATTCCGGAACCCTGTGGCCAGGAACAAGACTGAGGCGTGATTCTGGAATCCTGTGGCCTGGGAACATGACATCTGTTTAGATTGTGGAATACTGGGCCCTGGGAACCTGACTGAGGCTTGGTTCTGGAACCTTGTGGACTGGGAACATGACTGAGGTTTTATTCTGGAATCCTGTGGCCTGGGAACATGACATCAGTGGATTCTTGAACCCTGTGGCCTGGGAACATGAGAACGGTTTGATTCTGGAACCCTGTGGCCTGGGAACATGTCTGAGGTTTGATGGTGGAAACCTGTGGCTTGGCAACATGACTGAGGTTTGTTACTGGAACCCTCTTCCCTGGGAATATGACTGAGGTTTGATTCTGGACACCTTTGTCCTGGGAACATGACTGTGGTTTGATTGTGGAACCATGGGTCCTGCAAACATGACTGAGGTTTTATTCTGGAACCATGTGTCCTGGGAATATGACTGAGGTTTGATTCTGGAAATCTGTGGCCTGGGAAGTTGACTGAGGTTTGATTGTAGAACCCTGTGGCCTGGAAATATGACTGTGGCCTGGTACTGGAAACCCATGGCCTGGGAAATTGACATTGGTTTGATTCTGAAACCCTGTGGCTTGGGAACATGAGTGAGGCCTGATTCTGGAAACCTGTGGCCTGGGAACATGACATCTGTTTAGATTGTGGCATACTGTGCCCTGGGAACCGGACTGAAGGCTTGGTTCTGGAATCCTGTGGACTGGGAACAAGACTGAGGTTTGATTCTGGAACCATGTGGCCTGGGAATATGACTGATGTTAGATCGTGGAATCCTGTGGCCTGGGAACATGACATCGGTTTGGATTCTGGTACCCTGTTGCCTGGGAACATGAAATCGGTTTGATTGTGGAAACCTGTGGTCTGGGAATATGACTGAGATTTGATGGTGGTACCCTCTGGCCTGGCAACATGACTGAGGTTTGATTCTGGATCCCTGTGGCCTGGGAACATGACTGAGGCTTGATTCTGGAACCCTGTGGCATGGGAATATGTCTGAGTTTTGATGGTGGAAAACTGTGGTTTGGCAAAATGACTGAGGTTTGTTACTGGAACCCTGTTCCCTGGGAACATGACTGAGGTTTGATTCTGGACACCTTTGTCCTGGGAACATGACTGTGGTTTGATTGTGGAACCGTGGGTCCTGCAAACATGACTGAGGTTTTTTTTCTGGAACCATGTGTCCTGGGAATATGACTGAGGTTTGATTCTGGAAATCTGTGGCCTGGGAAATTGACTGAAGTTTGATGGCAGAAACCTGTGGACTGGCAACATGACAGAGGTTTGATTGTTGAACCCTGTGGCCTGGAAACATGACTGTGGCCTGGTACTGGAAACCCATGGCCTAGGAATTTGGCATTGGTTTGTTTCTGGAACCCTCTGGCCTGGGAACATGACGGAGGTTTGATTCTGGAACCCTGTAGGCTTCGAACATAACTGAGGATTGTTTCTGGAACCCTGTGGCCTGGGAACATGACATCAGTGGATTCTGGCACCCTGTGGCCTGGGAACATGAGAACGGTTTAATTCTGGAACCCTGTGACCTGGGAACATGTCTGAGGTTTGATGGTGGAAACCTGTGGCTTGGCAACATGACGGAGGTTTGTTTCTGGAACCCTGTTCCCTGGGAACATGACTGAGGTTTGATTCTGGAAACCTTTGTGCTGGGAACATGACTGTGTTTTGATTGTGGAATCATGGGTCCTGCAAACATGACTTAGGTTTGATTCTGGAACCATGTGTCCTGGGAATATGACTGAGGTTTGATTCTGGAAATCTGTGGCCTGGGACCTTGACAGAGGTTTGATGGCAGAAACCTGGGGACTGGCAACATGACTGAGGTTTGATTGTAGAACCCTGTGCCCTGGAAACATGACTGTGGTCTGGTACTGGAAACCCATGGCCTACGAATTTGACATTGGTTTGTTTCTGGAACCCTGTGACCTGGGAACATGACTGAGGTTTGATTCTGGAAAACTGTGGTCGGGGACTTGACTGACGTTTGATGGCAGAAATCTGTGGACTGGAAACATTACTGAGGTTTGATTGTAGAACCCTGTGCCCTGGAAACATGACTGCGACCTGATACTTGAAACCCATGGCCTGGGAACTTGACATTGGTTTGATTCTGGAACCCTGTGGCCAGGAACAAGACTGAGGCGTGATTCTGGAATCCTGTGGCCTGGGAACATGACATCTGTTTAGATTGTGGAATACTGGGCCCTGGGAACCTGACTGAGGCTTGGTTCTGGAACCCTGTGGACTGGGAACATGACTGAGGATTTATTCTGGAATCCTGTGGCCTGGGAACATGACATCAGTGGATTCTTCAACCCTGTGGCCTGGGAACATGAGAACGGTTGGATTTTGGAACACTGTGGCCTGGGAACATGACTGAGGTTTGATGTTGGAAACCTGTGGCTTGGCAACATGAATGAGGTTTGTTCCTGGAACCCTGTTCCCTGGGAATATGACTGAGGTGTGATTCTGGACACCTTTGTCTTGGGAACATGACTGTGGTTTGATTGTGGAACCATGGGTCCTTCAAACATGACTGAGGTTTGATTCTGGAACCATGTGTCCTGGGAATATGACTGAGGTTTGATTCTGGAAATCTGTGGCCTGGGAACTTGACTGAGGTTTGATGGCAGAAACCTGTGGACTGGCAACATGACAGAGGTTTGATTGTAGAACCCTGTGCCCTGGAAACATGACTGTGGCCTGGTACTGGAAACCCATGGCCTAGGAATTTGACATTGGTTTGATTCTGGAACCCTGTGGCCTGGGAACATGACTGAGGCGTGATTCTGGAAAACTGTGGCCTGGGAATAATACTGAGGTTTGATTCTGGAAATCTGTGGCCTGGGAACTTGACTGAGGTTTAATGGCAGAAATCTGTGGACTGGCAACATGACTGAGGTTTGATTGTAGAACCCTGTGCCCTGGAAACATGACTGCGACCTGATATTTGAAACCCATGGCCTGGGAACTTGACATTGGTTTGATTCCGGAACCCTGTGGCCAGGAACAAGACTGAGGCGTGATTCTGGAATCCTGTGGCCTGGGAACATGACATCTGTTTAGATTGTGGAATACTGGGCCCTGGGAACCTGACTGAGGCTTGGTTCTGGAACCCTGTGGAGTGGGAACATGACTGAGGTTTTATTCTGGAATCCTGTGGCCTGGGAACATGACATCAGTGGATTCTTGAAACCTGTGGCCTGGGAACATGAGAACGGTTTGATTCTGGAACCCTGTGACCTGGGAATAAGTCTGAGGTTTGATTGTGGAAACCTGTGGCTTGGCAACATGACTGAGGTTTGTTACTGGAACCCTCTTCCCTGGGAACATGACTGAGGTTTGATTCTGGACACCTTTGTCCTGGGAACATGACTGTGGTTTTATTGTGGAACCATGGGTCCTGCAAACATGACTGAAGTTTTATTTTAGAACCATGTGTCCTGGGAATATGACTGAGGTTTGATTCTGGAAAACTGTCGCCTGGGAAGTTGACTGAGGTTTGATGGCAGAAACCTGTGGACTGGCAACATGACAGAGGTTTGATTGTAGAACCCTGTGGCCTGGAAATATGACTGTGGCCTGGTACTGGAAACCCATGGCCTGGGAAATTGACATTGGTTTGATTCTGCAACCCTGTTCCCTGGGAACATGACTGAGGCGTGATTCTGGAAAACTGTGGCCTGGGAATATGACTGAGGTTTGATTCTGGAAATCTGTGGCCTGGGAACTTGACTGAGGTTTGATGGCAGAAAGCTGTGGACTGGCAACATGACTGAGGTTTGATTGTAGAACCCTTTGGCCTGGAAATATGACTGTGGCCTGGTACTAGAAACCCATGGCCTGGGAAATTGACATTGGTTTGATTCTGAAACCCTGTGGTCTGGGAACATGATTGAGGCGTGATTCTGGAAACCTGTGGCCTGGGAACATGACATCTGTTTAGATTGTGGCATACTGTGCCCTGGGAACCGGACTGAAGGCTTGGTTCTGGAATCCTGTGGACTGGGAACAAGACTGAGATTTTGTTCTGGAACCATGTGGCCTGGGAATATGACTGATGTTAGATCGTGGAATCCTGTGGCCTGGGAACATGACATCGGTTTGGATTCTGGTACCCTGTTGCCTGGGAACATGAAATCGGTTTGATTGTGGAAACCTGTGGTTTGGGAATATGACTGAGGCTTGATGGTGGTACCCTCTGGCCTGGCAACATGACTGAGGTTTGATTCTGGATCCCTGTGGCCTGGGAACATGACAGAGGCTTGGTTCTGGAACCCTGTGGCCTGGGAACATGTCTGAGGTTTGATAGTGGAAAACTGTGGCTTGGCAAAATGACTGAGGTTTGTTATTGGAACCCTGTTCCCTGGGAACATGACTGAGGTTTCATTCTGGACACCTTTGTCCTGGGAACATGACTGTGGTTTGATTGTGGAACCGTGGGTCCTGCAAACATGACTGAGGTTTTTTTTCTGGAACCATGTGTCCTGGGAATATGACTGAGGTTTGATTCTGGAAATCTGTGGCCTGGGAAATTGACTGAAGATTGATGGCAGAATCCTGTGGACTGGCAACATGACAGAGGTTTAATTGTTGAACCCTGTGCCCTGGAAACATGACTGCGACCTGATACTGGAAACCCATGGCCTAGGAATTTTACATTGGTTTGTTTCTGGAACCCTCTGGCCTGGGAACATGACGGAGGTTTGATTCTGGAACCCTGTAGGCTTCGATCATAACTGAGGATTTTTTCTGGAACCCTGTGGCCTGGGAACATGACATCAGTGGATTCTGGCACCCTGTGGCCTGGGAACATGAGAACGGTTTAATTCTGGAACCCTGTGGCCTGGGAACATGTCTGAGGTTTGATGGTGGAAACCTGTGGCTTGGCAACATGACTGAGGTTTGTTTCTGGAACCCTGTTCCCTGGGAACATGACTGAGGTTTGATTCTGGACACCTTTGTGCTGGGAACATGACTGTGTTTTGATTGTGGAATCATGGGTCCTGCAAACATGACTTAGGTTTGATTCTGGAACCATGTGTCCTGGGAATATGACTGAGGTTTGATTCTGGAAATCTGTGGCCTGGTAACTTGACAGAGGTTTGATGGCAGAAACCTGGGGACTGGCAACATGACTGAGGTTTGATTGTAGAACCCTGTGCCCTGGAAACATGACTGTGGGCTGGTACTGGAAACCCATGGCCTACGAATTTGACATTGGTTTGTTTCTGGAACCCTGTGACCTGGGAACATGACTGTGGTTTGATTCTGGAAAACTGTGGTCGGGGACTTGACTGAGGTTTGATGGCAGAAATCTGTGGACTGGAAACATTACTGAGGTTTGATTGTAGAACCCTGTGCCCTGGAAACATGACTGCGACCTGATACTTGAAACCCATGGCCTGGGAACTTGACATTGGTTTGATTCTGGAACCCTGTGGCCAGGAACAAGACTGAGGCGTGATTCTGGAATCCTGTGGCCTGGGAACATGACATCTGTTTAGATTGTGGAATACTGGGCCCTGGGAACCTGACTGAGGCTTGGTTCTGGAACCCTGTGGACTGGGAACATGACTGAGGATTTATTCTGGAATCCTGTGGCCTGGGAACATGACATCAGTGGATTCTTCAACCCTGTGGCCTGGGAACATGAGAACGGTTGGATTTTGGAACACTGTGGCCTGGGAACATGTCTGAGGTTTGATGTTGGAAACCTGTGGCTTGGCAACATGAATGAGGTTTGTTACTGGAACCCTCTTCCCTGGGAACATGACTGAGGTTTGATTCTGGACACCTTTGTCCTGGGAACATGACTGTGGTTTGATTGTGGAACCATGGGTCCTGCAAACATGACTGAGGTTTGATTCTGGAACCATGTGTCCTGGGAATATGACTGAGGTTTGATTCTGGAAATCTGTGGCCTGGGAACTTGACTGAGGTTTGATGGCAGAAACCTGTGGACTGGCAACATGACAGAGGTTTGATTGTAGAACCCTGTGGCCTGGAAATATGACTGTGGCCTGGTACTGGAAACCCATGGCCTGGGAAATTGACATTGGTTTGATTCTGAAACCCTGTGGCCTGGGAACATGATTGAGGCGTGATTCTGGAAACCTGTGGCCTGGGAACATGACATCTGTTTAGATTGTGGCATACTGTGCCCTGGGAACCGGACTGAAGGCTTGGTTCTGGAATCCTGTGGAGTGGGAACAAGACTGAGATTTTATTCTGGAACCATGTGTCCTGGGAATATGACTGAGGTTTGATTCTGGAAATCTGTGGCCTGGAAACTTGACTGAGGTTTGATGGCAGAAACCTGTGGACTGGCAACATGACTGAGGTTTGATTGTAGAACCCTGTGCCCTGGAAACATGACTGTGGGCTGGTACTGGAAAACCATGGCCTAGGAATTTGACATTGGTTTGATTCTGGAACCCTGTGGCCTGGGAACATGACTGAGGCGTGATTCTGGAAAACTGTGGCCTGGGAATATGACTGAGGTTTGATTCTGGAAATCTGTGGCCTGGGAACTTGACTGAGGTTTGATGGCAGAAATCTGTGGACTGGCAACATGACTGAGGTTTGATTGTAGAACCCTGTGCCCTGGAAACATGACTGCGACCTGATATTTGAAACCCATGGCCTGGGAACTTGACATTGTTTTGATTCCGGAACCCTGTGGCCAGGAACAAGACTGAGGCGTGATTCTGGAATCCTGTGGCCTGGGAACATGACATCTGTTTAGATTGTGGAATACTGGGCCCTGGGAACCTGACTGAGGCTTGGTTCTGGAACCCTGTGGACTGGGAACATGACTGAGGATTTATTCTGGAATCCTGTGGCCTGGGAACATGACATCAGTGGATTCTTGAAACCTGTGGCCTGGGAACATGAGAACGATTTGATTCTGGAACCCTGTGACCTGGGAACAAGTCTGAGGTTTGATTGTGGAAACCTGTGGCTTGGCAACATGACTGAGGTTTGTTACTGGAACCCTCTTCCCTGGGAACATGACTGAGGTTTGATTCTGGACACCTTTGTCCTGGGAACATGACTGTGGTTTGATTGTGGAACCATGGGTCCTGCAAACATGACTGAGGTTTGATTCTGGAACCATGTGTCCTGGGAATATGACTGAGGTTTGATTCTGGAAATCTGTGGCCTGGGAACTTGACTGAGGTTTGATGGCAGAAACCTGTGGACTGGCAACATGACAGAGGTTTGATTGTAGAAACCTGTGGCCTGGAAATATGACTGTGGCCTTGTACTGGAAACCCATGGCCTGGGAAATTGACATTGGTTTGATTCTGCAACCCTGTGGCCTGGGAACATGACTGAGGCGTGATTCTGGAAAACTGTGGCCTGGGAATATGACTGAGGTTTGATTCTGGAAATCTGTGGCCTGGGAACTTGACTGAGGTTTGATGGCAGAAATCTGTGGACTGGCAACATGACTGAGGTTTGATTGTAGAACCCTGTGCCCTGGAAACATGACTGCGACCTGATATTTGAAACCCATGGCCTGGGAACTTGACATTGTTTTGATTCCGGAACCCTGTGGCCAGGAACAAGACTGAGGCGTGATTCTGGAATCCTGTGGCCTGGGAACAAGTCTGAGGTTTGATTGTGGAAACCTGTGGCTTGGCAACATGAATGAGGTTTGTTACTGGAACCCTCTTCCCTGGGAACATGACTGAGGTTTGATTCTGGACACCTTTGTCCTGGGAACATGACTGTGGTTTGATTGTGGAACCATGGGTCCTGCAAACATGACTGAGGTTTTATTCTGGAACCATGTGTCTTGGGAATATGACTGAGGTTTGATTCTGGAAATCTGTGGCCTGGGAAGTTGACTGAGGTTTGATTGTAGAACCCTGTGGCCTGGAAATATGACTGTGGCCTGGTACTGGAAACCCATGGCCTGGGAAATTGACATTGGTTTGATTCTGAAACCCTGTGGCCTGGGAACATGACTGAGGCGTGATTCTGGAATCCTGTGGCCTGGGAACATGACATCTGTTTAGATTGTGGAATAATGTGCCCTGGGAATCTGACTGAGGCTTGGTTCTGGAACCCTGTGGACTGGGAACATGACTGAGGTTTGATTGTAGAACCCTGTGCCCTGGAAACATGACTGTGGCCTGGTACTGGAAACCCATGACCTAAGAATTTGACATTGGTTTGATTCTGGAACCCTGTGGCCTGGGAACATGACTGAGGTTTGATTCTGGAAAACTGTGGCCGGGTACTTGACTGAGGGTTGATGGCAGAAATCTGTGGACTGGGAACATGACTGAGGTTTGATTGTAGAACCCTGTGCCCTGGAAACATGACTGTGGCCTGGTACTGGAAACCCATGGCCTAGGAATTTGACATTGGTTTGATTCTGGACCCCTGTGGCCTCGGAACATGACTGAGGATTGATTCTGGAACCCTGTAGCCTGCGAACATAACTGAGGATTGTTTCTGGAACCCTGTGGCCTGGGAACATGACATCAGTGGATTCTTGAACCCTGTGGCCTGGGAACATGAGAACGGTTTAATTCTGGAACCCTGTGACCTGGGAACATGTCTGAGGTTTGATGGTGGAAACCTGTGGCTTGGCAACATGACTGAGGTTTGTTTCTGGAACCCTGTTCCCTGGGAACATGACTGAGGTTTGATTCTGGACACCTTTGTGCTGGGACAATGACTGTGTTTTGATTGTGGAATCATGGGTCCTGCAAACATGACTGAGGTTTGATTCTGGAACCATGTGTCCTGGGAATATGACTGAGGTTTGATTCTGGAAATCTGTGGCCTGGGAACTTGACAGAGGTTTGATGGCAGAAACCTGGGGACTGGCAACATGACTGAGGTTTGATTGTAGAACCCTGTGCCCTGGAAATATGACTGCGACCTGATACTTGAAACCCATGGCCTGGGAACTTGACATTGGTTTGATTCTGGAACCCTGTGGCCAGGAACAAGACTGAGGCGTGATTCTGGAATCCTGTGGCCTGGGAACATGACATCTGTTTAGATTGTGGAATACTGGGCCCTGGGAACCTGACTGAGGCTTGGTTCTGGAACCCTGTGGACTGGGAACATGACTGAGGATTTATTCTGGAATCCTGTGGCCTGGGAACATGACATCAGTGGATTCTTCAACCCTGTGGCCTGGGAACATGAGAACGGTTGGATTTTGGAACACTGTGGCCTGGGAACATGTCTGAGGTTTGATGTTGGAAACCTGTGGCTTGGCAACATGAATGAGGTTTGTTACTGGAACCCTCTTCCCTGGGAACATGACTGAGGTTTGATTCTGGACACCTTTGTCCTGGGAACATGACTGTGGTTTGATTGTGGAACCATGGGTCCTGCAAACATGACTGAGGTTTGATTCTGGAACCATGTGTCCTGGGAATATGACTGAGGTTTGATTCTGGAAATCTGTGGCCTGGGAACTTGACTGAGGTTTGATGGCAGAAACCTGTGGACTGGCAACATGACAGAGGTTTGATTGTAGAACCCTGTGGCCTGGAAATATGACTGTGGCCTGGTACTGGAAGCCCATGGCCTGGGAAATTGACATTGGTTTGATTCTGAAACCCTGTGGCCTGGGAACATGATTGAGGCGTGATTCTGGAAAGCTGTGGCCTGGGAACATGACATCTGTTTAGATTGTGGCATACTGTGCCCTGGGAACCGGACTGAAGGCTTGGTTCTGGAATCCTGTGGACTGGGAACAAGACTGAGATTTTATTCTGGAACCATGTGTCCTGTGAATATGACTGAGGTTTGATTCTGGAAATCTGTGGCCTGGAAACTTGACTGAGGTTTGATGGCAGAAACCTGTGGACTGGTAACATGACTGAGGTTTGATTGTAGAACCCTGTGCCCTGGAAACATGACTGTGGGCTGGTACTGGAAACCCATGGCCTAGGAATTTGACATTGGTTTGATTCTGGAACCCTGTGGCCTGGGAACATGACTGAGGCGTGATTCTGGAAAACTGTGGCCTGGGAATATGACTGAGGTTTGATTCTGGAAAACTGTGGCAGGGGAACTTGACTGAGGTTTGATTTCAGAAATCTGTGGACTGGCAACATGACTGAAGTTTGATTGTAGAACCCTGTGCCCTGGAAACATGACTGCGACCTGATATTTGAAACCCATGGCCTGGGAACTTGACATTGTTTTGATTCCGGAACCCTGTGGCCAGGAACAAGACTGAGGCGTGATTCTGGAATCCTGTGGCCTGGGAACATGACATCTGTTTAGATTGTGGAATACTGGGCCCTGGGAACCTGACTGAGGCTTGGTTCTGGAACCCTGTGGACTGGGAACATGACTGAGGATTTATTCTGGAATCCTGTGGCCTGGGAACATGACATCAGTGGATTCTTGAAACCTGTGGCCTGGGAACATGAGAACGGTTGGATTCTGGAACACTGTGGCCTGGGAACATGGCTGAGGTTTGATGGTGGAAACCTGTGGCTTGGCAACATGAATGAGGTTTGTTACTGGAACCCTATTCCCTGGGAATATGACTGAGGTTTGATTCTGGACACCTTTGTCCTGGGAACATGACTGTGGTTTCATTGTGGAACCATGGGTCCTGCAAACATGACTGAGGTTTGATTCTGGAACCATGTGTCCTGGGAATATGACTGAGGTTTGATTCTGGAAATCTTTGGCCTGGGAACTTGACTGAGGTTTGATGGCAGAAACCTGTGGACTGGCAACATGACAGAGGTTTGATTGTAGAACCCTGTGGCCTGGAAATATGACTGTGGCCTGGTACTGGAAACCCATGGCCTGGGAAATTGACATTGGTTTGATTCTGAAACCCTGTGGCCTGGGAACATGATTGAGGCGTGATTCTGGAAACCTGTGGCCTGGGAACATGACATCTGTTTAGATTGTGGCATACTGTGCCCTGGGAACCGGACTGAAGGCTTGGTTCTGGAATCCTGTGGAGTGGGAACAAGACTGAGATTTTATTCTGGAACCATGTGTCCTGGGAATATGACTGAGGTTTGATTCTGGAAATCTGTGGCCTGGAAACTTGACTGAGGTTTGATGGCAGAAACCTGTGGACTGGCAACATGACTGAGGTTTGATTGTAGAACCCTGTGCCCTGGAAACATGACTGTGGGCTGGTACTGGAAACCCATGGCCTAGGAATTTGACATTGGTTTGATTCTGGAACCCTGTGGCCTGGGAACATGACTGAGGCGTGATTCTGGAAAACTGTGGCCTGGGAATATGACTGAGGTTTGATTCTGGAAATCTGTGGCCTGGGAACTTGACTGAGGTTTGATGGCAGAAATCTGTGGACTGGCAACATGACTGAGGTTTGATTGTAGAACCCTGTGCCCTGGAAACATGACTGCGACCTGATATTTGAAACCCATGGCCTGGGAACTTGACATTGTTTTGATTCCGGAACCCTGTGGCCAGGAACAAGACTGAGGCGTGATTCTGGAATCCTGTGGCCTGGGAACATGACATCTGTTTAGATTGTGGAATACTGGGCCCTGGGAACCTGACTGAGGCTTGGTTCTGGAACCCTGTGGACTGGGAACATGACTGAGGATTTATTCTGGAATCCTGTGGCCTGGGAACATGACATCAGTGGATTCTTGAAACCTGTGGCCTGGGAACATGAGAACGATTTGATTCTGGAACCCTGTGACCTGGGAACAAGTCTGAGGTTTGATTGTGGAAACCTGTGGCTTGGCAACATGACTGAGGTTTGTTACTGGAACCCTCTTCCCTGGGAACATGACTGAGGTTTGATTCTGGACACCTTTGTCCTGGGAACAAGACTGTGGTTTGATTGTGGAACCATGGGTCCTGCAAACATGACTGAGGTTTTATTCTGGAACCATGTGTCCTGGGAATATGACTGAGGTTTGATTCTGGAAATCTGTGGCCTGGGAACTTGACTGAGGTTTGATGGCAGAAACCTGAGGACTGGCAACATGACAGAGGTTTGATTGTAGAAACCTGTGGCCTGGAAATATGACTGTGGCCTTGTACTGGAAACCCATGGCCTGGGAAATTGACATTGGTTTGATTCTGCAACCCTGTGGCCTGGGAACATGACTGAGGCGTGATTCTGGAAAACTGTGGCCTGGGAATATGACTGAGGTTTGATTCTGGAAATCTGTGGCCTGGGAACTTGACTGAGGTTTGATGGCAGAAATCTGTGGACTGGCAACATGACTGAGGTTTGATTGTAGAACCCTGTGCCCTGGAAACATGACTGCGACCTGATATTTGAAACCCATGGCCTGGGAACTTGACATTGTTTTGATTCCGGAACCCTGTGGCCAGGAACAAGACTGAGGCGTGATTCTGGAATCCTGTGGCCTGGGAACAAGTCTGAGGTTTGATTGTGGAAACCTGTGGCTTGGCAACATGAATGAGGTTTGTTACTGGAACCCTCTTCCCTGGGAACATGACTGAGGTTTGATTCTGGACACCTTTGTCCTGGGAACATGACTGTGGTTTGATTGTGGAACCATGGGTCCTGCAAACATGACTGAGGTTTTATTCTGGAACCATGTGTCTTGGGAATATGACTGAGGTTTGATTCTGGAAATCTGTGGCCTGGGAAGTTGACTGAGGTTTGATTGTAGAACCCTGTGGCCTGGAAATATGACTGTGGCCTGGTACTGGAAACCCATGGCCTGGGAAATTGACATTGGTTTGATTCTGAAACCCTGTGGCCTGGGAACATGACTGAGGCGTGATTCTGGAATCCTGTGGCCTGGGAACATGACATCTGTTTAGATTGTGGAATAATGTGCCCTGGGAATCTGACTGAGGCTTGGTTCTGGAACCCTGTGGACTGGGAACATGACTGAGGTTTGATTGTAGAACCCTGTGCCCTGGAAACATGACTGTGGCCTGGTACTGGAAACCCATGACCTAAGAATTTGACATTGGTTTGATTCTGGAACCCTGTGGCCTGGGAACATGACTGAGGTTTGATTCTGGAAAACTGTGGCCGGGTACTTGACTGAGGGTTGATGGCAGAAATCTGTGGACTGGGAACATGACTGAGGTTTGATTGTAGAACCCTGTGCCCTGGAAACATGACTGTGGCCTGGTACTGGAAACCCATGGCCTAGGAATTTGACATTGGTTTGATTCTGGACCCCTGTGGCCTCGGAACATGACTGAGGATTGATTCTGGAACCCTGTAGCCTGCGAACATAACTGAGGATTGTTTCTGGAACCCTGTGGCTTGGGAACATGACAACAGTGGATTCTTGAAGCCTGTGGCCTGGGAACATGAGAACGGTTTAATTCTGGAACCCTGTGACCTGGGAACATGTCTGAGGTTTGATGGTGGAAACCTGTGGCTTGGCAACATGACTGAGGTTTGTTTCTGGAACCCTGTTCCCTGGGAACATGACTGAGGTTTGATTCTGGACACCTTTGTGCTGGGACAATGACTGTGTTTTGATTGTGGAATCATGGGTCTTGCAAACATGACTGAGGTTTGATTCTGGAACCATGTGTCCTGGGAATGTGACTGAGGTTTGATTCTGGAAATCTGTGGCCTGGGAACTTGACAGAGGTTTGATGGCAGAAACCTGGGGACTGGCAACATGACTGAGGTTTGATTGTAGAACCCTGTGCCCTGGAAACATGACTGCGACCTGATACTTGAAACCCATGGCCTGGGAACTTGACATTGGTTTGATTCTGGAACCCTGTGGCCAGGAACAAGACTGAGGCGTGATTCTGGAATCCTGTGGCCTGGGAACATGACATCTGTTTAGATTGTGGAATACTGGGCCCTGGGAACCTGACTGAGGCTTGGTTCTGGAACCCTGTGGACTGGGAACATGACTGAGGATTTATTCTGGAATCCTGTGGCCTGGGAACATGACATCAGTGGATTCTTCAACCCTGTGGCCTGGGAACATGAGAACGGTTGGATTTTGGAACACTGTGGCCTGGGAACATGTCTGAGGTTTGATGTTGGAAACCTGTGGCTTGGCAACATGAATGAGGTTTGTTACTGGAACCCTCTTCCCTGGGAACATGACTGAGGTTTGATTCTGGACACCTTTGTCCTGGGAACATGACTGTGGTTTGATTGTGGAACCATGGGTCCTGCAAACATGACTGAGGTTTGATTCTGGAACCATGTGTCCTGGGAATATGACTGAGGTTTGATTCTGGAAATCTGTGTCCTGGGAAGTTGACTGAGGTTTGATGGCAGAAACCTGTGGACTGGCAACATGACAGAGGTTTGATTGTAGAACCCTGTGGCCTGGAAATATGACTGTGGCCTGGTACTGGAAACCCATGGCCTGGGAAATTGACATTGGTTTGATTCTGAAACCCTGTGGCCTGGGAACATGATTGAGGCGTGATTCTGGAAAGCTGTGGCCTGGGAACATGACATCTGTTTAGATTGTGGCATACTGTGCCCTGGGAACCGGACTGAAGGCTTGGTTCTGGAATCCTGTGGAGTGGGAACAAGACTGAGATTTTATTCTGGAACCATGTGTCCTGGGAATATGACTGAGGTTTGATTCTGGAAATCTGTGGCCTGGAAACTTGACTGAGGTTTGATGGCAGAAACCTGTGGACTGGCAACATGACTGAGGTTTGATTGTAGAACCCTGTGCCCTGGAAACATGACTGTGGGCTGGTACTGGAAACCCATGGCCTAGGAATTTGACATTGGTTTGATTCTGGAACCCTGTGGCCTGGGAACATGACTGAGGCGTGATTCTGGAAAACTGTGGCCTGGGAATATGACTGAGGTTTGATTCTGGAAATCTGTGGCCTGGGAACTTGACTGAGGTTTGATGGCAGAAATCTGTGGACTGGCAACATGACTGAGGTTTGATTGTAGAACCCTGTGCCCTGGAAACATGACTGCGACCTGATATTTGAAACCCATGGCCTGGGAACTTGACATTGTTTTGATTCCGGAACCCTGTGGCCAGGAACAAGACTGAGGCGTGATTCTGGAATCCTGTGTCCTGGGAACATGACATCTGTTTAGATTGTGGAATACTGGGCCCTGGGAACCTGACTGAGGCTTGGTTCTGGAACCCTGTGGACTGGGAACATGACTGAGGATTTATTCTGGAATCCTGTGGCCTGGGAACATGACATCAGTGGATTCTTGAAACCTGTGGCCTGGGAACATGAGAACGATTTGATTCTGGAACCCTGTGACCTGGGAACAAGTCTGAGGTTTGATTGTGGAAACCTGTGGCTTGGCAACATGACTGAGGTTTGTTACTGGAACCCTCTTCCCTGGGAACATGACTGAGGTTTGATTCTGGACACCTTTGTCCTGGGAACATGACTGTGGTTTGATTGTGGAACCATGGGTCCTGCAAACATGACTGAGGTTTGATTCTGGAACCATGTGTCCTGGGAATATGACTGTTGCCTGGTACTGGAAACCCATGGCCTAGGAATTTGACATTGGTTTGTTTCTGGAACCCTCTGGCCTGGGAACATGACGGAGGTTTGATTCTGGAACCCTGTAGGCTTCGAACATAACTGAGGATTGTTTCTGGAACCCTGTGGCCTGGGAACATGACATCAGTGGATTCTGGCACCCTGTGGCCTGGGAACATGAGAACGGTTTAATTCTGGAACCCTGTGACCTGGGAACATGTCTGAGGTTTGATGGTGGAAACCTGTGGCTTGGCAACATGACGGAGGTTTGTTTCTGGAACCCTGTTCCCTGGGAACATGACTGAGGTTTGATTCTGGAAACCTTTGTGCTGGGAACATGACTGTGTTTTGATTGTGGAATCATGGGTCCTGCAAACATGACTTAGGTTTGATTCTGGAACCATGTGTCCTGGGAATATGACTGAGGTTTGATTCTGGAAATCTGTGGCCTGGGAACTTGACAGAGGTTTGATGGCAGAAACCTGGGGACTGGCAACATGACTGAGGTTTGATTGTAGAACCCTGTGCCCTGGAAACATGACTGTGGTCTGGTACTGGAAACCCATGGCCTACGAATTTGACATTGGTTTGTTTCTGGAACCTTGTGACCTGGGAACATGACTGAGGTTTGATTCTGGAAAACTGTGGTCGGGGACTTGACTGACGTTTGATGGCAGAAATCTGTGGACTGGAAACATTACTGAGGTTTGATTGTAGAACCCTGTGCCCTGGAAACATGACTGCGACCTGATACTTGAAACCCATGGCCTGGGAACTTGACATTGGTTTGATTCTGGAACCCTGTGGCCAGGAACAAGACTGAGGCGTGATTCTGGAATCCTGTGGCCTGGGAACATGACATCTGTTTAGATTGTGGAATACTGGGCCCTGGGAACCTGACTGAGGCTTGGTTCTGGAACCCTGTGGACTGGGAACATGACTGAGGATTTATTCTGGAATCCTGTGGCCTGGGAACATGACATCAGTGGATTCTTCAACCCTGTGGCCTGGGAACATGAGAACGGTTGGATTTTGGAACACTGTGGCCTGGGAACATGACTGAGGTTTGATGTTGGAAACCTGTGGCTTGGCAACATGAATGAGGTTTGTTCCTGGAACCCTGTTCCCTGGGAATATGACTGAGGTGTGATTCTGGACACCTTTGTCTTGGGAACATGACTGTGGTTTGATTGTGGAACCATGGGTCCTTCAAACATGACTGAGGTTTGATTCTGGAACCATGTGTCCTGGGAATATGACTGAGGTTTGATTCTGGAAATCTGTGGCCTGGGAACTTGACTGAGGTTTGATGGCAGAAACCTGTGGACTGGCAACATGACAGAGGTTTGATTGTAGAACCCTGTGCCCTGGAAACATGACTGTGGCCTGGTACTGGAAACCCATGGCCTAGGAATTTGACATTGGTTTGATTCTGGAACCCTGTGGCCTGGGAACATGACTGAGGCGTGATTCTGGAAAACTGTGGCCTGGGAATAATACTGAGGTTTGATTCTGGAAATCTGTGGCCTGGGAACTTGACTGAGGTTTAATGGCAGAAATCTGTGGACTGGCAACATGACTGAGGTTTGATTGTAGAACCCTGTGCCCTGGAAACATGACTGCGACCTGATATTTGAAACCCATGGCCTGGGAACTTGACATTGTTTTGATTCCGGAACCCTGTGGCCAGGAACAAGACTGAGGCGTGATTCTGGAATCCTGTGGCCTGGGAACATGACATCTGTTTAGATTGTGGAATACTGGGCCCTGGGAACCTGACTGAGGCTTGGTTCTGGAACCCTGTGGACTGGGAACATGACTGAGGTTTTATTCTGGAATCCTGTGGCCTGGGAACATGACATCAGTGGATTCTTGAAACCTGTGGCCTGGGAACATGAGAACGGTTTGATTCTGGAACCCTGTGACCTGGGAATAAGTCTGAGGTTTGATTGTGGAAACCTGTGGCTTGGCAACATGACTGAGGTTTGTTACTGGAACCCTCTTCCCTGGGAACATGACTGAGGTTTGATTCTGGACACCTTTGTCCTGGGAACATGACTGTGGTTTGATTGTGGAACCATGGGTCCTGCAAACATGACTGAAGTTTTATTTTAGAACCATGTGTCCTGGGAATATGACTGAGGTTTGATTCTGGAAAACTGTCGCCTGGGAAGTTGACTGAGGTTTGATGGCAGAAACCTGTGGACTGGCAACATGACAGAGGTTTGATTGTAGAACCCTGTGGCCTGGAAATATGACTGTGGCCTGGTACTGGAAACCCATGGCCTGGGAAATTGACATTGGTTTGATTCTGCAACCCTGTTCCCTGGGAACATGACTGAGGCGTGATTCTGGAAAACTGTGGCCTGGGAATATGACTGAGGTTTGATTCTGGAAATCTGTGGCCTGGGAACTTGACTGAGGTTTGATGGCAGAAAGCTGTGGACTGGCAACATGACTGAGGTTTGATTGTAGAACCCTTTGGCCTGGAAATATGACTGTGGCCTGGTACTAGAAACCCATGGCCTGGGAAATTGACATTGGTTTGATTCTGAAACCCTGTGGTCTGGGAACATGATTGAGGCGTGATTCTGGAAACCTGTGGCCTGGGAACATGACATCTGTTTAGATTGTGGCATACTGTGCCCTGGGAACCGGACTGAAGGCTTGGTTCTGGAATCCTGTGGACTGGGAACAAGACTGAGATTTTGTTCTGGAACCATGTGGCCTGGGAATATGACTGATGTTAGATCGTGGAATCCTGTGGCCTGGGAACATGACATCGGTTTGGATTCTGGTACCCTGTTGCCTGGGAACATGAAATCGGTTTGATTGTGGAAACCTGTGGTTTGGGAATATGACTGAGGCTTGATGGTGGTACCCTCTGGCCTGGCAACATGACTGAGGTTTGATTCTGGATCCCTGTGGCCTGGGAACATGACAGAGGCTTGGTTCTGGAACCCTGTGGCCTGGGAACATGTCTGAGGTTTGATAGTGGAAAACTGTGGCTTGGCAAAATGACTGAGGTTTGTTATTGGAACCCTGTTCCCTGGGAACATGACTGAGGTTTCATTCTGGACACCTTTGTCCTGGGAACATGACTGTGGTTTGATTGTGGAACCGTGGGTCCTGCAAACATGACTGAGGTTTTTTTTCTGGAACCATGTGTCCTGGGAATATGACTGAGGTTTGATTCTGGAAATCTGTGGCCTGGGAAATTGACTGAAGATTGATGGCAGAATCCTGTGGACTGGCAACATGACAGAGGTTTAATTGTTGAACCCTGTGCCCTGGAAACATGACTGCGACCTGATACTGGAAACCCATGGCCTAGGAATTTTACATTGGTTTGTTTCTGGAACCCTCTGGCCTGGGAACATGACGGAGGTTTGATTCTGGAACCCTGTAGGCTTCGATCATAACTGAGGATTGTTTCTGGAACCCTGTGGCCTGGGAACATGACATCAGTGGATTCTGGCACCCTGTGGCCTGGGAACATGAGAACGGTTTAATTCTGGAACCCTGTGGCCTGGGAACATGTCTGAGGTTTGATGGTGGAAACCTGTGGCTTGGCAACATGACTGAGGTTTGTTTCTGGAACCCTGTTCCCTGGGAACATGACTGAGGTTTGATTCTGGACACCTTTGTGCTGGGAACATGACTGTGTTTTGATTGTGGAATCATGGGTCCTGCAAACATGACTTAGGTTTGATTCTGGAACCATGTGTCCTGGGAATATGACTGAGGTTTGATTCTGGAAATCTGTGGCCTGGTAACTTGACAGAGGTTTGATGGCAGAAACCTGGGGACTGGCAACATGACTGAGGTTTGATTGTAGAACCCTGTGCCCTGGAAACATGACTGTGGGCTGGTACTGGAAACCCATGGCCTACGAATTTGACATTGGTTTGTTTCTGGAACCCTGTGACCTGGGAACATGACTGTGGTTTGATTCTGGAAAACTGTGGTCGGGGACTTGACTGAGGTTTGATGGCAGAAATCTGTGGACTGGAAACATTACTGAGGTTTGATTGTAGAACCCTGTGCCCTGGAAACATGACTGCGACCTGATACTTGAAACCCATGGCCTGGGAACTTGACATTGGTTTGATTCTGGAACCCTGTGGCCAGGAACAAGACTGAGGCGTGATTCTGGAATCCTGTGGCCTGGGAACATGACATCTGTTTAGATTGTGGAATACTGGGCCCTGGGAACCTGACTGAGGCTTGGTTCTGGAACCCTGTGGACTGGGAACATGACTGAGGATTTATTCTGGAATCCTGTGGCCTGGGAACATGACATCAGTGGATTCTTCAACCCTGTGGCCTGGGAACATGAGAACGGTTGGATTTTGGAACACTGTGGCCTGGGAACATGTCTGAGGTTTGATGTTGGAAACCTGTGGCTTGGCAACATGAATGAGGTTTGTTACTGGAACCCTCTTCCCTGGGAACATGACTGAGGTTTGATTCTGGACACCTTTGTCCTGGGAACATGACTGTGGTTTGATTGTGGAACCATGGGTCCTGCAAACATGACTGAGGTTTGATTCTGGAACCATGTGTCCTGGGAATATGACTGAGGTTTGATTCTGGAAATCTGTGGCCTGGGAACTTGACTGAGGTTTGATGGCAGAAACCTGTGGACTGGCAACATGACAGAGGTTTGATTGTAGAACCCTGTGGCCTGGAAATATGACTGTGGCCTGGTACTGGAAACCCATGGCCTGGGAAATTGACATTGGTTTGATTCTGAAACCCTGTGGCCTGGGAACATGATTGAGGCGTGATTCTGGAAACCTGTGGCCTGGGAACATGACATCTGTTTAGATTGTGGCATACTGTGCCCTGGGAACCGGACTGAAGGCTTGGTTCTGGAATCCTGTGGAGTGGGAACAAGACTGAGATTTTATTCTGGAACCATGTGTCCTGGGAATATGACTGAGGTTTGATTCTGGAAATCTGTGGCCTGGAAACTTGACTGAGGTTTGATGGCAGAAACCTGTGGACTGGCAACATGACTGAGGTTTGATTGTAGAACCCTGTGCCCTGGAAACATGACTGTGGGCTGGTACTGGAAACCCATGGCCTAGGAATTTGACATTGGTTTGATTCTGGAACCCTGTGGCCTGGGAACATGACTGAGGCGTGATTCTGGAAAACTGTGGCCTGGGAATATGACTGAGGTTTGATTCTGGAAATCTGTGGCCTGGGAACTTGACAGAGGTTTGATGGCAGAAACCTGGGGACTGGCAACATGACTGAGGTTTGATTGTAGAACCCTGTGCCCTGGAAATATGACTGCGACCTGATACTTGAAACCCATGGCCTGGGAACTTGACATTGGTTTGATTCTGGAACCCTGTGGCCAGGAACAAGACTGAGGCGTGATTCTGGAATCCTGTGGCCTGGGAACATGACATCTGTTTAGATTGTGGAATACTGGGCCCTGGGAACCTGACTGAGGCTTGGTTCTGGAACCCTGTGGACTGGGAACATGACTGAGGATTTATTCTGGAATCCTGTGGCCTGGGAACATGACATCAGTGGATTCTTCAACCCTGTGGCCTGGGAACATGAGAACGGTTGGATTTTGGAACACTGTGGCCTGGGAACATGTCTGAGGTTTGATGTTGGAAACCTGTGGCTTGGCAACATGAATGAGGTTTGTTACTGGAACCCTCTTCCCTGGGAACATGACTGAGGTTTGATTCTGGACACCTTTGTCCTGGGAACATGACTGTGGTTTGATTGTGGAACCATGGGTCCTGCAAACATGACTGAGGTTTGATTCTGGAACCATGTGTCCTGGGAATATGACTGAGGTTTGATTCTGGAAATCTGTGGCCTGGGAACTTGACTGAGGTTTGATGGCAGAAACCTGTGGACTGGCAACATGACAGAGGTTTGATTGTAGAACCCTGTGGCCTGGAAATATGACTGTGGCCTGGTACTGGAAGCCCATGGCCTGGGAAATTGACATTGGTTTGATTCTGAAACCCTGTGGCCTGGGAACATGATTGAGGCGTGATTCTGGAAAGCTGTGGCCTGGGAACATGACATCTGTTTAGATTGTGGCATACTGTGCCCTGGGAACCGGACTGAAGGCTTGGTTCTGGAATCCTGTGGACTGGGAACAAGACTGAGATTTTATTCTGGAACCATGTGTCCTGTGAATATGACTGAGGTTTGATTCTGGAAATCTGTGGCCTGGAAACTTGACTGAGGTTTGATGGCAGAAACCTGTGGACTGGTAACATGACTGAGGTTTGATTGTAGAACCCTGTGCCCTGGAAACATGACTGTGGGCTGGTACTGGAAACCCATGGCCTAGGAATTTGACATTGGTTTGATTCTGGAACCCTGTGGCCTGGGAACATGACTGAGGCGTGATTCTGGAAAACTGTGGCCTGGGAATATGACTGAGGTTTGATTCTGGAAATCTGTGGCAGGGGAACTTGACTGAGGTTTGATTTCAGAAATCTGTGGACTGGCAACATGACTGAGGTTTGATTGTAGAACCCTGTGCCCTGGAAACATGACTGCGACCTGATATTTGAAACCCATGGCCTGGGAACTTGACATTGTTTTGATTCCGGAACCCTGTGGCCAGGAACAAGACTGAGGCGTGATTCTGGAATCCTGTGGCCTGGGAACATCACATCTGTTTAGATTGTGGAATACTGGGCCCTGGGAACCTGACTGAGGCTTGGTTCTGGAACCCTGTGGACTGGGAACATGACTGAGGATTTATTCTGGAATCCTGTGGCCTGGGAACATGACATCAGTGGATTCTTGAAACCTGTGGCCTGGGAACATGAGAACGGTTGGATTCTGGAACACTGTGGCCTGGGAACATGTCTGAGGTTTGATGGTGGAAACCTGTGGCTTGGCAACATGAATGAGGTTTGTTACTGGAACCCTATTCCCTGGGAATATGACTGAGGTTTGATTCTGGACACCTTTGTCCTGGGAACATGACTGTGGTTTCATTGTGGAACCATGGGTCCTGCAAACATGACTGAGGTTTGATTCTGGAACCATGTGTCCTGGGAATATGACTGAGGTTTGATTCTGGAAATCTGTGGCCTGGGAACTTGACTGAGGTTTGATGGCAGAAACCTGTGGACTGGCAACATGACAGAGGTTTGATTGTAGAACCCTGTGGCCTGGAAATATGACTGTGGCCTGGTACTGGAAACCCATGGCCTGGGAAATTGACATTGGTTTGATTCTGAAACCCTGTGGCCTGGGAACATGATTGAGGCGTGATTCTGGAAACCTGTGGCCTGGGAACATGACATCTGTTTAGATTGTGGCATACTGTGCCCTGGGAACCGGACTGAAGGCTTGGTTCTGGAATCCTGTGGAGTGGGAACAAGACTGAGATTTTATTCTGGAACCATGTGTCCTGGGAATATGACTGAGGTTTGATTCTGGAAATCTGTGGCCTGGAAACTTGACTGAGGTTTGATGGCAGAAACCTGTGGACTGGCAACATGACTGAGGTTTGATTGTAGAACCCTGTGCCCTGGAAACATGACTGTGGGCTGGTACTGGAAACCCATGGCCTAGGAATTTGACATTGGTTTGATTCTGGAACCCTGTGGCCTGGGAACATGACTGAGGCGTGATTCTGGAAAACTGTGGCCTGGGAATATGACTGAGGTTTGATTCTGGAAATCTGTGGCCTGGGAACTTGACTGAGGTTTGATGGCAGAAATCTGTGGACTGGCAACATGACTGAGGTTTGATTGTAGAACCCTGTGCCCTGGAAACATGACTGCGACCTGATATTTGAAACCCATGGCCTGGGAACTTGACATTGTTTTGATTCCGGAACCCTGTGGCCAGGAACAAGACTGAGGCGTGATTCTGGAATCCTGTGGCCTGGGAACATGACATCTGTTTAGATTGTGGAATACTGGGCCCTGGGAACCTGACTGAGGCTTGGTTCTGGAACCCTGTGGACTGGGAACATGACTGAGGATTTATTCTGGAATCCTGTGGCCTGGGAACATGACATCAGTGGATTCTTGAAACCTGTGGCCTGGGAACATGAGAACGATTTGATTCTGGAACCCTGTGACCTGGGAACAAGTCTGAGGTTTGATTGTGGAAACCTGTGGCTTGGCAACATGACTGAGGTTTGTTACTGGAACCCTCTTCCCTGGGAACATGACTGAGGTTTGATTCTGGACACCTTTGTCCTGGGAACAAGACTGTGGTTTGATTGTGGAACCATGGGTCCTGCAAACATGACTGAGGTTTGATTCTGGAACCATGTGTCCTGGGAATATGACTGAGGTTTGATTCTGGAAATCTGTGGCCTGGGAACTTGACTGAGGTTTGATGGCAGAAACCTGTGGACTGGCAACATGACAGAGGTTTGATTGTAGAAACCTGTGGCCTGGAAATATGACTGTGGCCTTGTACTGGAAACCCATGGCCTGGGAAATTGACATTGGTTTCATTCTGCAACCCTGTGGCCTGGGAACATGACTGAGGCGTGATTCTGGAAAACTGTGGCCTGGGAATATGACTGAGGTTTGATTCTGGAAATCTGTGGCCTGGGAACTTGACTGAGGTTTGATGGCAGAAATCTGTGGACTGGCAACATGACTGAGGTTTGATTGTAGAACCCTGTGCCCTGGAAACATGACTGCGACCTGATATTTGAAACCCATGGCCTGGGAACTTGACATTGTTTTGATTCCGGAACCCTGTGGCCAGGAACAAGACTGAGGCGTGATTCTGGAATCCTGTGGCCTGGGAACAAGTCTGAGGTTTGATTGTGGAAACCTGTGGCTTGGCAACATGAATGAGGTTTGTTACTGGAACCCTCTTCCCTGGGAACATGACTGAGGTTTGATTCTGGACACCTTTGTCCTGGGAACATGACTGTGGTTTGATTGTGGAACCATGGGTCCTGCAAACATGACTGAGGTTTTATTCTGGAACCATGTGTCTTGGGAATATGACTGAGGTTTGATTCTGGAAATCTGTGGCCTGGGAAGTTGACTGAGGTTTGATTGTAGAACCCTGTGGCCTGGAAATATGACTGTGGCCTGGTACTGGAAACCCATGGCCTGGGAAATTGACATTGGTTTGATTCTGAAACCCTGTGGCCTGGGAACATGACTGAGGCGTGATTCTGGAATCCTGTGGCCTGGGAACATGACATCTGTTTAGATTGTGGAATAATGTGCCCTGGGAATCTGACTGAGGCTTGGTTCTGGAACCCTGTGGACTGGGAACATGACTGAGGTTTGATTGTAGAACCCTGTGCCCTGGAAACATGACTGTGGCCTGGTACTGGAAACCCATGACCTAAGAATTTGACATTGGTTTGATTCTGGAACCCTGTGGCCTGGGAACATGACTGAGGTTTGATTCTGGAAAACTGTGGCCGGGTACTTGACTGAGGGTTGATGGCAGAAATCTGTGGACTGGGAACATGACTGAGGTTTGATTGTAGAACCCTGTGCCCTGGAAACATGACTGTGGCCTGGTACTGGAAACCCATGGCCTAGGAATTTGACATTGGTTTGATTCTGGACCCCTGTGGCCTCGGAACATGACTGAGGATTGATTCTGGAACCCTGTAGCCTGCGAACATAACTGAGGATTGTTTCTGGAACCCTGTGGCTTGGGAACATGACAACAGTGGATTCTTGAAGCCTGTGGCCTGGGAACATGAGAACGGTTTAATTCTGGAACCCTGTGACCTGGGAACATGTCTGAGGTTTGATGGTGGAAACCTGTGGCTTGGCAACATGACTGAGGTTTGTTTCTGGAACCCTGTTCCCTGGGAACATGACTGAGGTTTGATTCTGGACACCTTTGTGCTGGGACAATGACTGTGTTTTGATTGTGGAATCATGGGTCTTGCAAACATGACTGAGGTTTGATTCTGGAACCATGTGTCCTGGGAATGTGACTGAGGTTTGATTCTGGAAATCTGTGGCCTGGGAACTTGACAGAGGTTTGATGGCAGAAACCTGGGGACTGGCAACATGACTGAGGTTTGATTGTAGAACCCTGTGCCCTGGAAACATGACTGCGACCTGATACTTGAAACCCATGGCCTGGGAACTTGACATTGGTTTGATTCTGGAACCCTGTGGCCAGGAACAAGACTGAGGCGTGATTCTGGAATCCTGTGGCCTGGGAACATGACATCTGTTTAGATTGTGGAATACTGGGCCCTGGGAAACTGACTGAGGCTTGGTTCTGGAACCCTGTGGACTGGGAACATGACTGAGGATTTATTCTGGAATCCTGTGGCCTGGGAACATGACATCAGTGGATTCTTCAACCCTGTGGCCTGGGAACATGAGAACGGTTGGATTTTGGAACACTGTGGCCTGGGAACATGTCTGAGGTTTGATGTTGGAAACCTGTGGCTTGGCAACATGAATGAGGTTTGTTACTGGAACCCTCTTCCCTGGGAACATGACTGAGGTTTGATTCTGGACACCTTTGTCCTGGGAACATGACTGTGGTTTGATTGTGGAACCATGGGTCCTGCAAACATGACTGAGGTTTGATTCTGGAACCATGTGTCCTGGGAATATGACTGAGGTTTGATTCTGGAAATCTGTGGCCTGGGAACTTGACTGAGGTTTGATGGCAGAAACCTGTGGACTGGCAACATGACAGAGGTTTGATTGTAGAACCCTGTGGCCTGGAAATATGACTGTGGCCTGGTACTGGAAACCCATGGCCTGGGAAATTGACATTGGTTTGATTCTGAAACCCTGTGGCCTGGGAACATGATTGAGGCGTGATTCTGGAAAGCTGTGGCCTGGGAACATGACATCTGTTTAGATTGTGGCATACTGTGCCCTGGGAACCGGACTGAAGGCTTGGTTCTGG
Organism: Balaenoptera borealis; assembly: GCF_965194805.1. NCBI lineage: Eukaryota > Metazoa > Chordata > Mammalia > Artiodactyla > Balaenopteridae > Balaenoptera > Balaenoptera borealis. The sequence goes on from NC_138875.1 coordinate 30,552,424, forward strand.
AATCCTGTGGACTGGGAACAAGACTGAGATTTTATTCTGGAACCATGTGTCCTGTGAATATGACTGAGGTTTGATTCTGGAAATCTGTGGCCTGGAAACTTGACTGAGGTTTGATGGCAGAAACCTGTGGACTGGTAACATGACTGAGGTTTGATTGTAGAACCCTGTGCCCTGGAAACATGACTGTGGCCTGGTACTGGAAACCCATGGCCTAGGAATTTGACATTGGTTTGATTCTGGAACCCTGTGGCCTGGGAACATGACTGAGGCGTGATTCTGGAAAACTGTGGCCTGGGAATATGACTGAGGTTTGATTCTGGAAATCTGTGGCAGGGGAACTTGACTGAGGTTTGATTTCAGAAATCTGTGGACTGGCAACATGACTGAGGTTTGATTGTAGAACCCTGTGCCCTGGAAACATGACTGCGACCTGATATTTGAAACCCATGGCCTGGGAACTTGACATTGTTTTGATTCCGGAACCCTGTGGCCAGGAACAAGACTGAGGCGTGATTCTGGAATCCTGTGGCCTGGGAACATGACATCAGTTTAGATTGTGGAATACTGGGCCCTGGGAACCTGACTGAGGCTTGGTTCTGGAACCCTGTGGACTGGGAACATGACTGAGGATTTATTCTGGAATCCTGTGGCCTGGGAACATGACATCAGTGGATTCTTGAAACCTGTGGCCTGGGAACATGAGAACGGTTGGATTCTGGAACACTGTGGCCTGGGAACATGTCTGAGGTTTGATGGTGGAAACCTGTGGTTTGGCAACATGAATGAGGTTTGTTACTGGAACCCTATTCCCTGGGAATATGACTGAGGTTTGATTCTGGACACCTTTGTCCTGGGAACATGACTGTGGTTTGACTGTGGAACCATGGGTCCTGCAAACATGACTGAGGTTTGATTCTGGAACCATGTGTCCTGGGAATATGACTGAGGTTTGATTCTGGAAATCTGTGGCCTGGGAACTTGACTGAGGTTTGATGGCAGAAACCTGTGGACTGGCAACATGACAGAGGTTTGATTGTAGAACCCTGTGGCCCTGAAATATGACTGTGGCCTGGTACTGGAAACCCATGGCCTGGGAAATTGACATTGGTTTGATTCTGCAACCCTGTGTCCTGGGAACATGATTGAGGCCTGATTCTGGAAACCTGTGGCCTGGGAACATGACATCTGTTTAGATTGTGGCATACTGTGCCCTGGGAACCGGACTGAAGGCTTGGTTCTGGAATCCTGTGGACTGGGAACAAGACTGAGGTTTGATGCTGGAACCATGTGTCCTGGGAATATGACTGAGGTTTGATTCTGGAAATCTGTGGCCTGGAAACTTGACTGAGGTTTGATGGCAGAAACCTGTGGACTGGCAACATGACTGAGGTTTGATTGTAGAACCCTGTGCCCTGGAAACATGACTGTGGGCTGGTACTGGAAACCCATGGCCTAGGAATTTGACATTGGTTTGATTCTGGAACCCTGTGGCCTGGGAACATGACTGAGGCGTGATTCTGGAAAACTGTGGCCTGGGAATATGACTGAGGTTTGATTCTGGAAATCTGTGGCCTGGGAACTTGACTGAGGTTTGATGGCAGAAATCTGTGGACTGGCAACATGACTGAGGTTTGATTGTAGAACCCTGTGCCCTGGAAACATGACTGCGACCTGATATTTGAAACCCATGGCCTGGGAACTTGACATTGTTTTGATTCCGGAACCCTGTGGCCAGGAACAAGACTGAGGCGTGATTCTGGAATCCTGTGGCCTGGGAACATGACATCTGTTTAGATTGTGGAATACTGGGCCCTGGGAACCTGACTGAGGCTTGGTTCTGGAACCCTGTGGACTGGGAACATGACTGAGGATTTATTCTGGAATCCTGTGGCCTGGGAACATGACATCAGTGGATTCTTGAAACCTGTGGCCTGGGAACATGAGAACGATTTGATTCTGGAACCCTGTGACCTGGGAACAAGTCTGAGGTTTGATTGTGGAAACCTGTGGCTTGGCAACATGACTGAGGTTTGTTACTGGAACCCTCTTCCCTGGGAACATGACTGAGGTTTGATTCTGGACACCTTTGTCCTGGGAACATGACTGTGGTTTGATTGTGGAACCATGGGTCCTGCAAACATGACTGAGGTTTGATTCTGGAACCATGTGTCCTGGGAATATGACTGAGGTTTGATTCTGGAAATCTGTGGCCTGGGAACTTGACTGAGGTTTGATGGCAGAAACCTGTGGACTGGCAACATGACAGAGGTTTGATTGTAGAAACCTGTGGCCTGGAAATATGACTGTGGCCTTGTACTGGAAACCCATGGCCTGGGAAATTGACATTGGTTTGATTCTGCAACCCTGTGGCCTGGGAACATGACTGAGGCGTGATTCTGGAAAACTGTGGCCTGGGAATATGACTGAGGTTTGATTCTGGAAATCTGTGGCCTGGGAACTTGACTGAGGTTTGATGGCAGAAATCTGTGGACTGGCAACATGACTGAGGTTTGATTGTAGAACCCTGTGCCCTGGAAACATGACTGCGACCTGATATTTGAAACCCATGGCCTGGGAACTTGACATTGTTTTGATTCCGGAACCCTGTGGCCAGGAACAAGACTGAGGCGTGATTCTGGAATCCTGTGGCCTGGGAACAAGTCTGAGGTTTGATTGTGGAAACCTGTGGCTTGGCAACATGAATGAGGTTTGTTACTGGAACCCTCTTCCCTGGGAACATGACTGAGGTTTGATTCTGGACACCTTTGTCCTGGGAACATGACTGTGGTTTGATTGTGGAACCATGGGTCCTGCAAACATGACTGAGGTTTTATTCTGGAACCATGTGTCTTGGGAATATGACTGAGGTTTGATTCTGGAAATCTGTGGCCTGGGAAGTTGACTGAGGTTTGATTGTAGAACCCTGTGGCCTGGAAATATGACTGTGGCCTGGTACTGGAAACCCATGGCCTGGGAAATTGACATTGGTTTGATTCTGAAACCCTGTGGCCTGGGAACATGACTGAGGCGTGATTCTGGAATCCTGTGGCCTGGGAACATGACATCTGTTTAGATTGTGGAATAATGTGCCCTGGGAATCTGACTGAGGCTTGGTTCTGGAACCCTGTGGACTGGGAACATGACTGAGGTTTGATTGTAGAACCCTGTGCCCTGGAAACATGACTGTGGCCTGGTACTGGAAACCCATGACCTAAGAATTTGACATTGGTTTGATTCTGGAACCCTGTGGCCTGGGAACATGACTGAGGTTTGATTCTGGAAAACTGTGGCCGGGTACTTGACTGAGGGTTGATGGCAGAAATCTGTGGACTGGGAACATGACTGAGGTTTGATTGTAGAACCCTGTGCCCTGGAAACATGACTGTGGCCTGGTACTGGAAACCCATGGCCTAGGAATTTGACATTGGTTTGATTCTGGACCCCTGTGGCCTCGGAACATGACTGAGGATTGATTCTGGAACCCTGTAGCCTGCGAACATAACTGAGGATTGTTTCTGGAACCCTGTGGGCTGGGAACATGACATCAGTGGATTCTTGAACCCTGTGGCCTGGGAACATGAGAACGGTTTAATTCTGGAACCCTGTGACCTGGGAACATGTCTGAGGTTTGATGGTGGAAACCTGTGGCTTGGCAACATGACTGAGGTTTGTTTCTGGAACCCTGTTCCCTGGGAACATGACTGAGGTTTGATTCTGGACACCTTTGTGCTGGGACAATGACTGTGTTTTGATTGTGGAATCATGGGTCCTGCAAACATGACTGAGGTTTGATTCTGGAACCATGTGTCCTGGGAATATGACTGAGGTTTGATTCTGGAAATCTGTGGCCTGGGAACTTGACAGAGGTTTGATGGCAGAAACCTGGGGACTGGCAACATGACTGAGGTTTGATTGTAGAACCCTGTGCCCTGGAAATATGACTGCGACCTGATACTTGAAACCCATGGCCTGGGAACTTGACATTGGTTTGATTCTGGAACCCTGTGGCCAGGAACAAGACTGAGGCGTGATTCTGGAATCCTGTGGCCTGGGAACATGACATCTGTTTAGATTGTGGAATACTGGGCCCTGGGAACCTGACTGAGGCTTGGTTCTGGAACCCTGTGGACTGGGAACATGACTGAGGATTTATTCTGGAATCCTGTGGCCTGGGAACATGACATCAGTGGATTCTTCAACCCTGTGGCCTGGGAACATGAGAACGGTTGGATTTTGGAACACTGTGGCCTGGGAACATGTCTGAGGTTTGATGTTGGAAACCTGTGGCTTGGCAACATGAATGAGGTTTGTTACTGGAACCCTCTTCCCTGGGAACATGACTGAGGTTTGATTCTGGACACCTTTGTCCTGGGAACATGACTGTGGTTTGATTGTGGAACCATGGGTCCTGCAAACATGACTGAGGTTTGATTCTGGAACCATGTGTCCTGGGAATATGACTGAGGTTTGATTCTGGAAATCTGTGGCCTGGGAACTTGACTGAGGTTTGATGGCAGAAACCTGTGGACTGGCAACATGACAGAGGTTTGATTGTAGAACCCTGTGGCCTGGAAATATGACTGTGGCCTGGTACTGGAAGCCCATGGCCTGGGAAATTGACATTGGTTTGATTCTGAAACCCTGTGGCCTGGGAACATGATTGAGGCGTGATTCTGGAAAGCTGTGGCCTGGGAACATGACATCTGTTTAGATTGTGGCATACTGTGCCCTGGGAACCGGACTGAAGGCTTGGTTCTGGAATCCTGTGGACTGGGAACAAGACTGAGATTTTATTCTGGAACCATGTGTCCTGTGAATATGACTGAGGTTTGATTCTGGAAATCTGTGGCCTGGAAACTTGACTGAGGTTTGATGGCAGAAACCTGTGGACTGGTAACATGACTGAGGTTTGATTGTAGAACCCTGTGCCCTGGAAACATGACTGTGGGCTGGTACTGGAAACCCATGGCCTAGGAATTTGACATTGGTTTGATTCTGGAACCCTGTGGCCTGGGAACATGACTGAGGCGTGATTCTGGAAAACTGTGGCCTGGGAATATGACTGAGGTTTGATTCTGGAAATCTGTGGCCTGGGAACTTGACTGAGGTTTGATGGCAGAAATCTGTGGACTGGCAACATGACTGAGGTTTGATTGTAGAACCCTGTGCCCTGGAAACATGACTGCGACCTGATATTTGAAACCCATGGCCTGGGAACTTGACATTGTTTTGATTCCGGAACCCTGTGGCCAGGAACAAGACTGAGGCGTGATTCTGGAATCCTGTGTCCTGGGAACATGACATCTGTTTAGATTGTGGAATACTGGGCCCTGGGAACCTGACTGAGGCTTGGTTCTGGAACCCTGTGGACTGGGAACATGACTGAGGATTTATTCTGGAATCCTGTGGCCTGGGAACATGACATCAGTGGATTCTTGAAACCTGTGGCCTGGGAACATGAGAACGGTTGGATTCTGGAACACTGTGGCCTGGGAACATGTCTGAGGTTTGATGGTGGAAACCTGTGGCTTGGCAACATGAATGAGGTTTGTTACTGGAACCCTATTCCCTGGGAATATGACTGAGGTTTGATTCTGGACACCTTTGTCCTGGGAACATGACTGTGGTTTCATTGTGGAACCATGGGTCCTGCAAACATGACTGAGGTTTGATTCTGGAACCATGTGTCCTGGGAATATGACTGAGGTTTGATTCTGGAAATCTGTGGCCTGGGAACTTGACTGAGGTTTGATGGCAGAAACCTGTGGACTGGCAACATGACAGAGGTTTGATTGTAGAACCCTGTGGCCTGGAAATATGACTGTGGCCTGGTACTGGAAACCCATGGCCTGGGAAATTGACATTGGTTTGATTCTGAAACCCTGTGGCCTGGGAACATGATTGAGGCGTGATTCTGGAAACCTGTGGCCTGGGAACATGACATCTGTTTAGATTGTGGCATACTGTGCCCTGGGAACCGGACTGAAGGCTTGGTTCTGGAATCCTGTGGAGTGGGAACAAGACTGAGATTTTATTCTGGAACCATGTGTCCTGGGAATATGACTGAGGTTTGATTCTGGAAATCTGTGGCCTGGAAACTTGACTGAGGTTTGATGGCAGAAACCTGTGGACTGGCAACATGACTGAGGTTTGATTGTAGAACCCTGTGCCCTGGAAACATGACTGTGGGCTGGTACTGGAAACCCATGGCCTAGGAATTTGACATTGGTTTGATTCTGGAACCCTGTGGCCTGGGAACATGACTGAGGCGTGATTCTGGAAAACTGTGGCCTGGGAATATGACTGAGGTTTGATTCTGGAAATCTGTGGCCTGGGAAGTTGACTGAGGTTTGATGGCAGAAACCTGTGGACTGGCAACATGACAGAGGTTTGATTGTAGAACCCTGTGGCCTGGAAATATGACTGTGGCCTGGTACTGGAAACCCATGGCCTGGGAAATTGACATTGGTTTGATTCTGAAACCCTGTGGCCTGGGAACATGATTGAGGCGTGATTCTGGAAACCTGTGGCCTAGGAACATGACATCTGTTTAGATTGTGGCATACTGTGCCCTGGGAACCGGACTGAAGGCTTGGTTCTGGAATCCTGTGGAGTGGGAACAAGACTGAGATTTTATTCTGGAACCATGTGTCCTGGGAATATGACTGAGGTTTGATTCTGGAAATCTGTGGCCTGGAAACTTGACTGAGGTTTGATGGCAGAAACCTGTGGACTGGCAACATGACTGAGGTTTGATTGTAGAACCCTGTGCCCTGGAAACATGACTGTGGGCTGGTACTGGAAACCCATGGCCTAGGAATTTGACATTGGTTTGATTCTGGAACCCTGTGGCCTGGGAACATGACTGAGGCGTGATTCTGGAAAACTGTGGCCTGGGAATATGACTGAGGTTTGATTCTGGAAATCTGTGGCAGGGGAACTTGACTGAGGTTTGATTTCAGAAATCTGTGGACTGGCAACATGACTGAGGTTTGATTGTAGAACCCTGTGCCCTGGAAACATGACTGCGACCTGATATTTGAAACCCATGGCCTGGGAACTTGACATTGTTTTGATTCCGGAACCCTGTGGCCAGGAACAAGACTGAGGCGTGATTCTGGAATCCTGTGTCCTGGGAACATGACATCTGTTTAGATTGTGGAATACTGGGCCCTGGGAACCTGACTGAGGCTTGGTTCTGGAACCCTGTGGACTGGGAACATGACTGAGGATTTATTCTGGAATCCTGTGGCCTGGGAACATGACATCAGTGGATTCTTGAAACCTGTGGCCTGGGAACATGAGAACGGTTGGATTCTGGAACACTGTGGCCTGGGAACATGTCTGAGGTTTGATGGTGGAAACCTGTGGCTTGGCAACATGAATGAGGTTTGTTACTGGAACCCTATTCCCTGGGAATATGACTGAGGTTTGATTCTGGACACCTTTGTCCTGGGAACATGACTGTGGTTTCATTGTGGAACCATGGGTCCTGCAAACATGACTGAGGTTTGATTCTGGAACCATGTGTCCTGGGAATATGACTGAGGTTTGATTCTGGAAATCTGTGGCCTGGGAACTTGACTGAGGTTTGATGGCAGAAACCTGTGGACTGGCAACATGACAGAGGTTTGATTGTAGAACCCTGTGGCCTGGAAATATGACTGTGGCCTGGTACTGGAAACCCATGGCCTGGGAAATTGACATTGGTTTGATTCTGAAACCCTGTGGCCTGGGAACATGATTGAGGCGTGATTCTGGAAACCTGTGGCCTGGGAACATGACATCTGTTTAGATTGTGGCATACTGTGCCCTGGGAACCGGACTGAAGGCTTGGTTCTGGAATCCTGTGGAGTGGGAACAAGACTGAGATTTTATTCTGGAACCATGTGTCCTGGGAATATGACTGAGGTTTGATTCTGGAAATCTGTGGCCTGGAAACTTGACTGAGGTTTGATGGCAGAAACCTGTGGACTGGCAACATGACTGAGGTTTGATTGTAGAACCCTGTGCCCTGGAAACATGACTGTGGGCTGGTACTGGAAACCCATGGCCTAGGAATTTGACATTGGTTTGATTCTGGAACCCTGTGGCCTGGGAACATGACTGAGGCGTGATTCTGGAAAACTGTGGCCTGGGAATATGACTGAGGTTTGATTCTGGAAATCTGTGGCCTGGGAACTTGACTGAGGTTTGATGGCAGAAATCTGTGGACTGGCAACATGACTGAGGTTTGATTGTAGAACCCTGTGCCCTGGAAACATGACTGCGACCTGATATTTGAAACCCATGGCCTGGGAACTTGACATTGTTTTGATTCCGGAACCCTGTGGCCAGGAACAAGACTGAGGCGTGATTCTGGAATCCTGTGGCCTGGGAACATGACATCTGTTTAGATTGTGGAATACTGGGCCCTGGGAACCTGACTGAGGCTTGGTTCTGGAACCCTGTGGACTGGGAACATGACTGAGGATTTATTCTGGAACCCTGTGGACTGGGAACATGACTGAGGATTTATTCTGGAATCCTGTGGCCTGGGAACATGACATCAGTGGATTCTTGAAACCTGTGGCCTGGGAACATGAGAACGATTTGATTCTGGAACCCTGTGACCTGGGAACAAGTCTGAGGTTTGATTGTGGAAACCTGTGGCTTGGCAACATGACTGAGGTTTGTTACTGGAACCCTCTTCCCTGGGAACATGACTGAGGTTTGATTCTGGACACCTTTGTCCTGGGAACATGACTGTGGTTTGATTGTGGAACCATGGGTCCTGCAAACATGACTGAGGTTTGATTCTGGAACCATGTGTCCTGGGAATATGACTGAGGTTTGATTCTGGAAATCTGTGGCCTGGGAACTTGACTGAGGTTTGATGGCAGAAACCTGTGGACTGGCAACATGACAGAGGTTTGATTGTAGAAACCTGTGGCCTGGAAATATGACTGTGGCCTTGTACTGGAAACCCATGGCCTGGGAAATTGACATTGGTTTGATTCTGCAACCCTGTGGCCTGGGAACATGACTGAGGCGTGATTCTGGAAAACTGTGGCCTGGGAATATGACTGAGGTTTGATTCTGGAAATCTGTGGCCTGGGAACTTGACTGAGGTTTGATGGCAGAAATCTGTGGACTGGCAACATGACTGAGGTTTGATTGTAGAACCCTGTGCCCTGGAAACATGACTGCGACCTGATATTTGAAACCCATGGCCTGGGAACTTGACATTGTTTTGATTCCGGAACCCTGTGGCCAGGAACAAGACTGAGGCGTGATTCTGGAATCCTGTGGCCTGGGAACAAGTCTGAGGTTTGATTGTGGAAACCTGTGGCTTGGCAACATGAATGAGGTTTGTTACTGGAACCCTCTTCCCTGGGAACATGACTGAGGTTTGATTCTGGACACCTTTGTCCTGGGAACATGACTGTGGTTTGATTGTGGAACCATGGGTCCTGCAAACATGACTGAGGTTTTATTCTGGAACCATGTGTCTTGGGAATATGACTGAGGTTTGATTCTGGAAATCTGTGGCCTGGGAAGTTGACTGAGGTTTGATTGTAGAACCCTGTGGCCTGGAAATATGACTGTGGCCTGGTACTGGAAACCCATGGCCTGGGAAATTGACATTGGTTTGATTCTGAAACCCTGTGGCCTGGGAACATGACTGAGGCGTGATTCTGGAATCCTGTGGCCTGGGAACATGACATCTGTTTAGATTGTGGAATAATGTGCCCTGGGAATCTGACTGAGGCTTGGTTCTGGAACCCTGTGGACTGGGAACATGACTGAGGTTTGATTGTAGAACCCTGTGCCCTGGAAACATGACTGTGGCCTGGTACTGGAAACCCATGACCTAAGAATTTGACATTGGTTTGATTCTGGAACCCTGTGGCCTGGGAACATGACTGAGGTTTGATTCTGGAAAACTGTGGCCGGGTACTTGACTGAGGGTTGATGGCAGAAATCTGTGGACTGGGAACATGACTGAGGTTTGATTGTAGAACCCTGTGCCCTGGAAACATGACTGTGGCCTGGTACTGGAAACCCATGGCCTAGGAATTTGACATTGGTTTGATTCTGGACCCCTGTGGCCTCGGAACATGACTGAGGATTGATTCTGGAACCCTGTAGCCTGCGAACATAACTGAGGATTGTTTCTGGAACCCTGTGGCTTGGGAACATGACAACAGTGGATTCTTGAAGCCTGTGGCCTGGGAACATGAGAACGGTTTAATTCTGGAACCCTGTGTCCTGGGAACATGTCTGAGGTTTGATGGTGGAAACCTGTGGCTTGGCAACATGACTGAGGTTTGTTTCTGGAACCCTGTTCCCTGGGAACATGACTGAGGTTTGATTCTGGACACCTTTGTGCTGGGACAATGACTGTGTTTTGATTGTGGAATCATGGGTCTTGCAAACATGACTGAGGTTTGATTCTGGAACCATGTGTCCTGGGAATGTGACTGAGGTTTGATTCTGGAAATCTGTGGCCTGGGAACTTGACAGAGGTTTGATGGCAGAAACCTGGGGACTGGCAACATGACTGAGGTTTGATTGTAGAACCCTGTGCCCTGGAAATATGACTGCGACCTGATACTTGAAACCCATGGCCTGGGAACTTGACATTGGTTTGATTCTGGAACCCTGTGGCCAGGAACAAGACTGAGGCGTGATTCTGGAATCCTGTGGCCTGGGAACATGACATCTGTTTAGATTGTGGAATACTGGGCCCTGGGAACCTGACTGAGGCTTGGTTCTGGAACCCTGTGGACTGGGAACATGACTGAGGATTTATTCTGGAATCCTGTGGCCTGGGAACATGACATCAGTGGATTCTTCAACCCTGTGGCCTGGGAACATGAGAACGGTTGGATTTTGGAACACTGTGGCCTGGGAACATGTCTGAGGTTTGATGTTGGAAACCTGTGGCTTGGCAACATGAATGAGGTTTGTTACTGGAACCCTCTTCCCTGGGAACATGACTGAGGTTTGATTCTGGACACCTTTGTCCTGGGAACATGACTGTGGTTTGATTGTGGAACCATGGGTCCTGCAAACATGACTGAGGTTTGATTCTGGAACCATGTGTCCTGGGAATATGACTGAGGTTTGATTCTGGAAATCTGTGGCCTGGGAACTTGACTGAGGTTTGATGGCAGAAACCTGTGGACTGGCAACATGACAGAGGTTTGATTGTAGAACGCTGTGGCCTGGAAATATGACTGTGGCCTGGTACTGGAAACCCATGGCCTGGGAAATTGACATTGGTTTGATTCTGAAACCCTGTGGCCTGGGAACATGATTGAGGCGTGATTCTGGAAAGCTGTGGCCTGGGAACATGACATCTGTTTAGATTGTGGCATACTGTGCCCTGGGAACCGGACTGAAGGCTTGGTTCTGGAATCCTGTGGACTGGGAACAAGACTGAGATTTTATTCTGGAACCATGTGTCCTGTGAATATGACTGAGGTTTGATTCTGGAAATCTGTGGCCTGGAAACTTGACTGAGGTTTGATGGCAGAAACCTGTGGACTGGTAACATGACTGAGGTTTGATTGTAGAACCCTGTGCCCTGGAAACATGACTGTGGGCTGGTACTGGAAACCCATGGCCTAGGAATTTGACATTGGTTTGATTCTGGAACCCTGTGGCCTGGGAACATGACTGAGGCGTGATTCTGGAAAACTGTGGCCTGGGAATATGACTGAGGTTTGATTCTGGAAATCTGTGGCAGGGGAACTTGACTGAGGTTTGATTTCAGAAATCTGTGGACTGGCAACATGACTGAGGTTTGATTGTAGAACCCTGTGCCCTGGAAACATGACTGCGACCTGATATTTGAAACCCATGGCCTGGGAACTTGACATTGTTTTGATTCCGGAACCCTGTGGCCAGGAACAAGACTGAGGCGTGATTCTGGAATCCTGTGGCCTGGGAACATGACATCTGTTTAGATTGTGGAATACTGGGCCCTGGGAACCTGACTGAGGCTTGGTTCTGGAACCCTGTGGACTGGGAACATGACTGAGGATTTATTCTGGAATCCTGTGGCCTGGGAACATGACATCAGTGGATTCTTGAAACCTGTGGCCTGGGAACATGAGAACGGTTGGATTCTGGAACCCTGTGGCCTGGGAACATGTCTGAGGTTTGATGGTGGAAACCTGTGGTTTGGCAACATGAATGAGGTTTGTTACTGGAACCCTATTCCCTGGGAATATGACTGAGGTTTGATTCTGGACACCTTTGTCCTGGGAACATGACTGTGGTTTGACTGTGGAACCATGGGTCCTGCAAACATGACTGAGGTTTGATTCTGGAACCATGTGTCCTGGGAATATGACTGAGGTTTGATTCTGGAAATCTGTGGCCTGGGAACTTGACTGAGGTTTGATGGCAGAAACCTGTGGACTGGCAACATGACAGAGGTTTGATTGTAGAACCCTGTGGCCCTGAAATATGACTGTGGCCTGGTACTGGAAACCCATGGCCTGGGAAATTGACATTGGTTTGATTCTGCAACCCTGTGTCCTGGGAACATGATTGAGGCCTGATTCTGGAAACCTGTGGCCTGGGAACATGACATCTGTTTAGATTGTGGCATACTGTGCCCTGGGAACCGGACTGAAGGCTTGGTTCTGGAATCCTGTGGACTGGGAACAAGACTGAGGTTTGATGCTGGAACCATGTGGCCTGGGAATATGACTGATGTTAGATCGTGGAATCCTGTGGCCTGGGAACATGACATCGGTTTGGATTCTGGTACCCTGTTGCCTGGGAACATGAAATCGGTTTGATTGTGGAGACCTGTGGTCTGGGAATATGACTGAGGTTTGATGGTGGTACCCTCTGGCCTGGCAACATGACTGAGGTTTGATTCTGGATCCCTGTGGCCTGGGAACATGACTGAGGCGTGATTCTGGAATCCTGTGGCCTGGGAACATGACATCTGTTTAGATTGTGGAATAATGTGCCCTGGGAATCTGACTGAGGCTTGGTTCTGGAACCCTGTGGACTGGGAACATGACTGAGGTTTGATTGTAGAACCCTGTGCCCTGGAAACATGACTGTGGCCTGGTACTGGAAACCCATGACCTAAGAATTTGACATTGGTTTGATTCTGGAACCCTGTGGCCTGGGAACATGACTGAGGTTTGATTCTGGAAAACTGTGGCCGGGTACTTGACTGAGGGTTGATGGCAGAAATCTGTGGACTGGGAACATGACTGAGGTTTGATTGTAGAACCCTGTGCCCTGGAAACATGACTGTGGCCTGGTACTGGAAACCCATGGCCTAGGAATTTGACATTGGTTTGATTCTGGACCCCTGTGGCCTGGGAACATGACTGAGGATTGATTCTGGAACCCTGTAGCCTGCGAACATAACTGAGGATTGTTTCTGGAACCCTGTGGCCTGGGAACATGACATCAGTGGATTCTTGAACCCTGTGGCCTGGGAACATGAGAACGGTTTAATTCTGGAACCCTGTGACCTGGGAACATGTCTGAGGTTTGATGGTGGAAACCTGTGGCTTGGCAACATGACTGAGGTTTGTTTCTGGAACCCTGTTCCCTGGGAACATGACTGAGGTTTGATTCTGGACACCTTTGTGCTGGGACAATGACTGTGTTTTGATTGTGGAATCATGGGTCCTGCAAACATGACTGAGGTTTGATTCTGGAACCATGTGTCCTGGGAATATGACTGAGGTTTGATTCTGGAAATCTGTGGCCTGGGAACTTGACAGAGGTTTGATGGCAGAAACCTGGGGACTGGCAACATGACTGAGGTTTGATTGTAGAACCCTGTGCCCTGGAAACATGACTGTGGTCTGGTAACGGAAACCCATGGCCTACGAATTTGACATTGGTTTGTTTCTGGAACCCTGTGACCTGGGAACATGACTGAGGTTTGATTCTGGAAAACTGTGGTCGGGGACTTGACTGAGGTTTGATGGCAGAAATCTGTGGACTGGCAACATGACTGAGGTTTGATTGTAGAACCCTGTGCCCTGGAAACATGACTGCGACCTGATACTTGAAACCCATGGCCTGGGAACTTGACATTGGTTTGATTCTGGAACCCTGTGGCCAGGAACAAGACTGAGGCGTGATTCTGGAATCCTGTGGCCTGGGAACATGACATCTGTTTAGATTGTGGAATACTGGGCCCTGGGAACCTGACTGAGGCTTGGTTCTGGAACCCTGTGGACTGGGAACATGACTGAGGATTTATTCTGGAATCCTGTGGCCTGGGAACATGACATCAGTGGATTCTTCAACCCTGTGGCCTGGGAACATGAGAACGGTTGGATTTTGGAACCCTGTGGCCTGGGAACATGTCTGAGGTTTGATGTTGGAAACCTGTGGCTTGGCAACATGAATGAGGTTTGTTACTGGAACCCTCTTCCCTGGGAACATGACTGAGGTTTGATTCTGGACACCTTTGTCCTGGGAACATGACTGTGGTTTGATTGTGGAACCATGGGTCCTGCAAACATGACTGAGGTTTGATTCTGGAACCATGTGTCCTGGGAATATGACTGAGGTTTGATTCTGGAAATCTGAGGCCTGGGAAGTTGACTGAGGTTTGATGGCAGAAACCTGTGGACTGGCAACATGACAGAGGTTTGATTGTAGAACCCTGTGGCCTGGAAATATGACTGTGGCCTGGTACTGGAAGCCCATGGCCTGGGAAATTGACATTGGTTTGATTCTGAAACCCTGTGGCCTGGGAACATGATTGAGGCGTGATTCTGGAAACCTGTGGCCTGGGAACATGACATCTATTTAGATTGTGGCATACTGTGCCCTGGGAACCGGACTGAAGGCTTGGTTCTGGAATCCTGTGGAGTGGGAACAAGACTGAGATTTTATTCTGGAACCATGTGTCCTGGGAATATGACTGAGGTTTGATTCTGGAAATCTGTGGCCTGGAAACTTGACTGAGGTTTGATGGCAGAAACCTGTGGACTGGCAACATGACTGAGGTTTGATTGTAGAACCCTGTGCCCTGGAAACATGACTGTGGGCTGGTACTGGAAACCCATGGCCTAGGAATTTGACATTGGTTTGATTCTGGAACCCTGTGGCCTGGGAACATGACTGAGGCGTGATTCTGGAAAACTGTGGCCTGGGAATATGACTGAGGTTTGATTCTGGAAATCTGTGGCCTGGGAACTTGACTGAGGTTTGATGGCAGAAATCTGTGGACTGGCAACATGACTGAGGTTTGATTGTAGAACCCTGTGCCCTGGAAACATGACTGCGACCTGATATTTGAAACCCATGGCCTGGGAACTTGACATTGTTTTGATTCCGGAACCCTGTGGCCAGGAACAAGACTGAGGCGTGATTCTGGAATCCTGTGTCCTGGGAACATGACATCTGTTTAGATTGTGGAATACTGGGCCCTGGGAACCTGACTGAGGCTTGGTTCTGGAACCCTGTGGACTGGGAACATGACTGAGGATTTATTCTGGAATCCTGTGGCCTGGGAACATGACATCAGTGGATTCTTGAAACCTGTGGCCTGGGAACATGAGAACGGTTTGATTCTGGAACCCTGTGACCTGGGAACAAGTCTGAGGTTTGATTGTGGAAACCTGTGGCTTGGCAACATGACTGAGGTTTGTTACTGGAACCCTCTTCCCTGGGAACATGACTGAGGTTTGATTCTGGACACCTTTATCCTGGGAACATGACTGTGGTTTGATTGTGGAACCATGGGTCCTGCAAACATGACTGAGGTTTGATTCTGGAACCATGTGTCCTGGGAATATGACTGAGGTTTGATTCTGGAAATCTGTGGCCTGGGAACTTGACTGAGGTTTGATGGCAGAAACCTGTGGACTGGCAACATGACAGAGGTTTGATTGTAGAACCCTGTGGCCTGGAAATATGACTGTGGCCTGGTACTGGAAACCCATGGCCTGGGAAATTGACATTGGTTTGATTCTGCAACCCTGTGGCCTGGGAACATGATTGAGGCCTGATTCTGGAAACCTGTGGCCTGGGAACATGACATCTGTTTAGATTGTGGCATACTGTGCCCTGGGAACCGGACTGAAGGCTTGGTTCTGGAATCCTGTGGACTGGGAACAAGACTGAGGTTTGATGCTGGAACCATGTGGCCTGGGAATATGACTGATGTTAGATCGTGGAATCCTGTGGCCTGGGAACATGACATCGGTTTGGATTCTGGTACCCTGTTGCCTGGGAACATGAAATCGGTTTGATTGTGGAGACCTGTGGTCTGGGAATATGACTGAGGTTTGATGGTGGTACCCTCTGGCCTGGCAACATGACTGAGGTTTGATTCTGGATCCCTGTGGCCTGGGAACATGACTGAGGCGTGATTCTGGAATCCTGTGGCCTAGGAACATGACATCTGTTTAGATTGTGGAATAATGTGCCCTGGGAATCTGACTGAGGCTTGGTTCTGGAACCCTGTGGACTGGGAACATGACTGAGGTTTGATTGTAGAACCCTGTGCCCTGGTAACATGACTGTGGCCTGGTACTGGAAACCCATGACCTAAGAATTTGACATTGGTTTGATTCTGGAACCCTGTGGCCTGGGAACATGACTGAGGTTTGATTCTGGAAAACTGTGGCCGGGTACTTGACTGAGGGTTGATGGCAGAAATCTGTGGACTGGGAACATGACTGAGGTTTGATTTTAGAACCCTGTGCCCTGGAAACATGACTGTGGCCTGGTACTGGAAACCCATGGCCTAGGAATTTGACATTGGTTTGATTCTGGACCCCTGTGGCCTGGGAACATGACTGAGGATTGATTCTGGAACCCTGTAGCCTGCGAACATAACTGAGGATTGTTTCTGGAACCCTGTGGCCTGGGAACATGACATCAGTGGATTCTTGAACCCTGTGGCCTGGGAACATGAGAACGGTTTAATTCTGGAACCCTGTGACCTGGGAACATGTCTGAGGTTTGATGGTGGAAACCTGTGGCTTGGCAACATGACTGAGGTTTGTTTCTGGAACCCTGTTCCCTGGGAACATGACTGAGGTTTGATTCTGGACACCTTTGTGCTGGGACAATGACTGTGTTTTGATTGTGGAATCATGGGTCCTGCAAACATGACTGAGGTTTGATTCTGGAACCATGTGTCCTGGGAATATGACTGAGGTTTGATTCTGGAAATCTGTGGCCTGGGAACTTGACAGAGGTTTGATGGCAGAAACCTGGGGACTGGCAACATGACTGAGGTTTGATTGTAGAACCCTGTGCCCTGGAAACATGACTGTGGTCTGGTACTGGAAACCCATGGCCTACGAATTTGACATTGGTTTGTTTCTGGAACCCTGTGACCTGGGAACATGACTGAGGTTTGATTCTGGAAAACTGTGGTCGGGGACTTGACTGAGGTTTGATGGCAGAAATCTGTGGACTGGCAACATTACTGAGGTTTGATTGTAGAACCCTGTGCCCTGGAAACATGACTGCGACCTGATACTTGAAACCCATGGCCTGGGAACTTGACATTGGTTTGATTCTGGAACCCTGTGGCCAGGAACAAGACTGAGGCGTGATTCTGGAATCCTGTGGCCTGGGAACATGACATCTGTTTAGATTGTGGAATACTGGGCCCTGGGAACCTGACTGAGGCTTGGTTCTGGAACCCTGTGGACTGGGAACATGACTGAGGATTTATTCTGGAATCCTGTGGCCTGGGAACATGACATCAGTGGATTCTTCAACCCTGTGGCCTGGGAACATGAGAACGGTTGGATTTTGGAACACTGTGGCCTGGGAACATGTCTGAGGTTTGATGTTCGAAACCTGTGGCTTGGCAACATGAATGAGGTTTGTTACTGGAACCCTCTTCCCTGGGAACATGACTGAGGTTTGATTCTGGACACCTTTGTCCTGGGAACATGACTGTGGTTTGATTGTGGAACCATGGGTCCTGCAAACATGACTGAGGTTTGATTCTGGAACCATGTGTCCTGGGAATATGACTGAGGTTTGATTCTGGAAATCTGTGGCCTGGGAAGTTGACTGAGGTTTGATGGCAGAAACCTGTGGACTGGCAACATGACAGAGGTTTGATTGTAGAACCCTGTGGCCTGGAAACATGACTGTGGCCTGGTACTGGAAACCCATGGCCTAGGAATTTGACATTGGTTTGATTCTGGAACCCTGTGGCCTGGGAACATGACTGAGGCGTGATTCTGGAAAACTGTGGCCTGGGAATATGACTGAGGTTTGATTCTGGAAATCTGTGGCAGGGGAACTTGACTGAGGTTTGATTTCAGAAATCTGTGGACTGGCAACATGACTGAGGTTTGATTGTAGAACCCTGTGCCCTGGAAATATGACTGCGACCTGATATTTGAAACCCATGGCCTGGGAACTTGACATTGTTTTGATTCCGGAACCCTGTGGCCAGGAACAAGACTGAGGCGTGATTCTGGAATCCTGTGGCCTGGGAACATCACATCTGTTTAGATTGTGGAATACTGGGCCCTGGGAACCTGACTGAGGCTTGGTTCTGGAACCCTGTGGACTGGGAACATGAGTGAGGATTTATTCTGGAATCCTGTGGCCTGGGAACATGACATCAGTGGATTCTTGAAACCTGTGGCCTGGGAACATGAGAACGGTTGGATTCTGGAACACTGTGGCCTGGGAACATGTCTGAGGTTTGATGGTGGAAACCTGTGGCTTGGCAACATGAATGAGGTTTGTTACTGGAACCCTATTCCCTGGGAATATGACTGAGGTTTGATTCTGGACACCTTTGTCCTGGGAACATGTCTGTGGTTTGACTGTGGAACCATGGGTCCTGCAAACATGACTGAGGTTTGATTCTGGAACCATGTGTCCTGGGAATATGACTGAGGTTTGATTCTGGAAATCTGTGGCCTGGGAACTTGACTGAGGTTTGATGGCAGAAACCTGTGGACTGGCAACATGACAGAGGTTTGATTGTAGAATCCTGTGGCCTGGAAATATGACTGTGGCCTGGTACTGGAAACCCATGGCCTGGGAAATTGACATTGGTTTGATTCTGCAACCCTGTGTCCTGGGAACATGATTGAGGCCTGATTCTGGAAACCTGTGGCCTGGGAACATGACATCTGTTTAGATTGTGGCATACTGTGCCCTGGGAACCGGACTGAAGGCTTGGTTCTGGAATCCTGTGGACTGGGAACAAGACTGAGGTTTGATGCTGGAACCATGTGGCCTGGGAATATGACTGATGTTAGATCGTGGAATCCTGTGGCCTGGGAACATGACATCGGTTTGGATTCTGGTACCCTGTTGCCTGGGAACATGAAATCGGTTTGATTGTGGAGACCTGTGGTCTGG
This sequence comes from Balaenoptera borealis, assembly GCF_965194805.1. Taxonomy (NCBI): domain Eukaryota; kingdom Metazoa; phylum Chordata; class Mammalia; order Artiodactyla; family Balaenopteridae; genus Balaenoptera; species Balaenoptera borealis. The sequence continues at coordinate 30,571,762 of NC_138875.1, forward strand.
GAATATGACTGAGGTTTGATGGTGGTACCCTCTGGCCTGGCAACATGACTGAGGTTTGATTCTGGATCCCTGTGGCCTGGGAACATGACTGAGGCGTGATTCTGGAATCCTGTGGCCTAGGAACATGACATCTGTTTAGATTGTGGAATAATGTGCCCTGGGAATCTGACTGAGGCTTGGTTCTGGAACCCTGTGGACTGGGAACATGACTGAGGTTTGATTGTAGAACCCTGTGCCCTGGAAACATGACTGTGGCCTGGTACTGGAAACCCATGACCTAAGAATTTGACATTGGTTTGATTCTGGAACCCTGTGGCCTGGGAACATGACTGAGGTTTGATTCTGGAAAACTGTGGCCGGGTACTTGACTGAGGGTTGATGGCAGAAATCTGTGGACTGGGAACATGACTGAGGTTTGATTGTAGAACCCTGTGCCCTGGAAACATGACTGTGGCCTGGTACTGGAAACCCATGGCCTAGGAATTTGACATTGGTTTGATTCTGGACCCCTGTGGCCTGGGAACATGACTGAGGATTGATTCTGGAACCCTGTAGCCTGCGAACATAACTGAGGATTGTTTCTGGAACCCTGTGGCCTGGGAACATGACATCAGTGGATTCTTGAACCCTGTGGCCTGGGAACATGAGAACGGTTTAATTCTGGAACCCTGTGACCTGGGAACATGTCTGAGGTTTGATGGTGGAAACCTGTGGCTTGGCAACATGACTGAGGTTTGTTTCTGGAACCCTGTTCCCTGGGAACATGACTGAGGTTTGATTCTGGACACCTTTGTGCTGGGACAATGACTGTGTTTTGATTGTGGAATCATGGGTCCTGCAAACATGACTGAGGTTTGATTCTGGAACCATGTGTCCTGGGAATATGATTGAGGTTTGATTCTGGAAATCTGTGGCCTGGGAACTTGACAGAGGTTTGATGGCAGAAACCTGGGGACTGGCAACATGACTGAGGTTTGATTGTAGAACCCTGTGCCCTGGAAACATGACTGTGGTCTGGTACTGGAAACCCATGGCCTACGAATTTGACATTGGTTTGTTTCTGGAACCCTGTGACCTGGGAACATGACTGAGGTTTGATTCTGGAAAACTGTGGTCGGGGACTTGACTGAGGTTTGATGGCAGAAATCTGTGGACTGGCAACATTACTGAGGTTTGATTGTAGAACCCTGTGCCCTGGAAACATGACTGCGACCTGATACTTGAAACCCATGGCCTGGGAACTTGACATTGGTTTGATTCTGGAACCCTGTGGCCAGGAACAAGACTGAGGCGTGATTCTGGAATCCTGTGGCCTGGGAACATGACATCTGTTTAGATTGTGGAATACTGGGCCCTGGGAACCTGACTGAGGCTTGGTTCTGGAACCCTGTGGACTGGGAACATGACTGAGGATTTATTCTGGAATCCTGTGGCCTGGGAACATGACATCAGTGGATTCTTCAACCCTGTGGCCTGGGAACATGAGAACGGTTGGATTTTGGAACACTGTGGCCTGGGAACATGTCTGAGGTTTGATGTTGGAAACCTGTGGCTTGGCAACATGAATGAGGTTTGTTACTGGAACCCTCTTCCCTGGGAACATGACTGAGGTTTGATTCTGGACACCTTTGTCCTGGGAACATGACTGTGGTTTGATTGTGGAACCATGGGTCCTGCAAACATGACTGAGGTTTGATTCTGGAACCATGTGTCCTGGGAATATGACTGAGGTTTGATTCTGGAAATCTGTGGCCTGGGAAGTTGACTGAGGTTTGATGGCAGAAACCTGTGGACTGGCAACATGACAGAGGTTTGATTGTAGAACCCTGTGGCCTGGAAATATGACTGTGGCCTGGTACTGGAAGCCCATGGCCTGGGAAATTGACATTGGTTTGATTCTGAAACCCTGTGGCCTGGGAACATGATTGAGGCGTGATTCTGGAAACCTGTGGCCTGGGAACATGACATCTGTTTAGATTGTGGCATACTGTGCCCTGGGAACCGGACTGAAGGCTTGGTTCTGGAATCCTGTGGAGTGGGAACAAGACTGAGATTTTATTCTGGAACCATGTGTCCTGGGAATATGACTGAGGTTTGATTCTGGAAATCTGTGGCCTGGAAACTTGACTGAGGTTTGATGGCAGAAACCTGTGGACTGGCAACATGACTGAGGTTTGATTGTAGAACCCTATGCCCTGGAAACATGACTGTGGGCTGGTACTGGAAACCCATGGCCTAGGAATTTGACATTGGTTTGATTCTGGAACCCTGTGGCCTGGGAACATGACTGAGGCGTGATTCTGGAAAACTGTGGCCTGGGAATATGACTGAGGTTTGATTCTGGAAATCTGTGGCCTGGGAACTTGACTGAGGTTTGATGGCAGAAATCTGTGGACTGGCAACATGACTGAGGTTTGATTGTAGAACCCTGTGCCCTGGAAACATGACTGCGACCTGATATTTGAAACCCATGGCCTGGGAACTTGACATTGTTTTGATTCCGGAACCCTGTGGCCAGGAACAAGACTGAGGCGTGATTCTGGAATCCTGTGTCCTGGGAACATGACATCTGTTTAGATTGTGGAATACTGGGCCCTGGGAACCTGACTGAGGCTTGGTTCTGGAACCCTGTGGACTGGGAACATGACTGAGGATTTATTCTGGAATCCTGTGGCCTGGGAACATGACATCAGTGGATTCTTGAAACCTGTGGCCTGGGAACATGAGAACGGTTTGATTCTGTAACCCTGTGACCTGGGAACAAGTCTGAGGTTTGATTGTGGAAACCTGTGGCTTGGCAACATGACTGAGGTTTGTTACTGGAACCCTCTTCCCTGGGAACATGACTGAGGTTTGATTCTGGACACCTTTATCCTGGGAACATGACTGTGGTTTGATTGTGGAACCATGGGTCCTGCAAACATGACTGAGGTTTGATTCTGGAACCATGTGTCCTGGGAATATGACTGAGGTTTGATTCTGGAAATCTGTGGCCTGGGAACTTGACTGAGGTTTGATGGCAGAAACCTGTGGACTGGCAACATGACAGAGGTTTGATTGTAGAACCCTGTGGCCTGGAAATATGACTGTGGCCTGGTACTGGAAACCCATGGCCTGGGAAATTGACATTGGTTTGATTCTGCAACCCTGTGGCCTGGGAACATGACTGAGGCGTGATTCTGGAAAACTGTGGCCTGGGAATATGACTGAGGTTTGATTCTGGAAATCTGTGGCCTGGGAACTTGACTGAGGTTTGATGGCAGAAATCTGTGGACTGGCAACATGACTGAGGTTTGATTGTAGAACCCTGTGCCCTGGAAACATGACTGTGGGCTGGTACTGGAAACCCATGGCCTAGGAATTTGACATTGGTTTGATTCTGGAACCCTGTGGCCTGGGAACATGACTGATGTTAGATCGTGGAATCCTGTGGCCTGGGAACATGACATCGGTTTGGATTCTGGTACCCTGTTGCCTGGGAACATGAAATCGGTTTGATTGTGGAGACCTGTGGTCTGGGAATATGACTGAGGTTTGATGGTGGTACCCTCTGGCCTGGCAACATGACTGAGGTTTGATTCTGGATCCCTGTGGCCTGGGAACATGACTGAGGCGTGATTCTGGAATCCTGTGGCCTGGGAACATGACATCTGTTTAGATTGTGGAATAATGTGCCCTGGGAATCTGACTGAGGCTTGGTTCTGGAACCCTGTGGACTGGGAACATGACTGAGGTTTGATTGTAGAACCCTGTGCCCTGGAAACATGACTGTGGCCTGGTACTGGAAACCCATGACCTAAGAATTTGACATTGGTTTGATTCTGGAACCCTGTGGCCTGGGAACATGACTGAGGTTTGATTCTGGAAAACTGTGGCCGGGTACTTGACTGAGGGTTGATGGCAGAAATCTGTGGACTGGGAACATGACTGAGGTTTGATTGTAGAACCCTGTGCCCTGGAAACATGACTGTGGCCTGGTACTGGAAACCCATGGCCTAGGAATTTGACATTGGTTTGATTCTGGACCCCTGTGGCCTGGGAACATGACTGAGGATTGATTCTGGAACCCTGTAGCCTGCGAACATAACTGAGGATTGTTTCTGGAACCCTGTGGCCTGGGAACATGACATCAGTGGATTCTTGAACCCTGTGGCCTGGGAACATGAGAACGGTTTAATTCTGGAACCCTGTGACCTGGGAACATGTCTGAGGTTTGATGGTGGAAACCTGTGGCTTGGCAACATGACTGAGGTTTGTTTCTGGAACCCTGTTCCCTGGGAACATGACTGAGGTTTGATTCTGGACACCTTTGTGCTGGGACAATGACTGTGTTTTGATTGTGGAATCATGGGTCCTGCAAACATGACTGAGGTTTGATTCTGGAACCATGTGTCCTGGGAATATGACTGAGGTTTGATTCTGGAAATCTGTGGCCTGGGAACTTGACAGAGGTTTGATGGCAGAAACCTGGGGACTGGCAACATGACTGAGGTTTGATTGTAGAACCCTGTGCCCTGGAAACATGACTGTGGTCTGGTAACGGAAACCCATGGCCTACGAATTTGACATTGGTTTGTTTCTGGAACCCTGTGACCTGGGAACATGACTGAGGTTTGATTCTGGAAAACTGTGGTCGGGGACTTGACTGAGGTTTGATGGCAGAAATCTGTGGACTGGCAACATGACTGAGGTTTGATTGTAGAACCCTGTGCCCTGGAAACATGACTGCGACCTGATACTTGAAACCCATGGCCTGGGAACTTGACATTGGTTTGATTCTGGAACCCTGTGGCCAGGAACAAGACTGAGGCGTGATTCTGGAATCCTGTGGCCTGGGAACATGACATCTGTTTAGATTGTGGAATACTGGGCCCTGGGAACCTGACTGAGGCTTGGTTCTGGAACCCTGTGGACTGGGAACATGACTGAGGATTTATTCTGGAATCCTGTGGCCTGGGAACATGACATCAGTGGATTCTTCAACCCTGTGGCCTGGGAACATGAGAACGGTTGGATTTTGGAACCCTGTGGCCTGGGAACATGTCTGAGGTTTGATGTTGGAAACCTGTGGCTTGGCAACATGAATGAGGTTTGTTACTGGAACCCTCTTCCCTGGGAACATGACTGAGGTTTGATTCTGGACACCTTTGTCCTGGGAACATGACTGTGGTTTGATTGTGGAACCATGGGTCCTGCAAACATGACTGAGGTTTGATTCTGGAACCATGTGTCCTGGGAATATGACTGAGGTTTGATTCTGGAAATCTGAGGCCTGGGAAGTTGACTGAGGTTTGATGGCAGAAACCTGTGGACTGGCAACATGACAGAGGTTTGATTGTAGAACCCTGTGGCCTGGAAATATGACTGTGGCCTGGTACTGGAAGCCCATGGCCTGGGAAATTGACATTGGTTTGATTCTGAAACCCTGTGGCCTGGGAACATGATTGAGGCGTGATTCTGGAAACCTGTGGCCTGGGAACATGACATCTATTTAGATTGTGGCATACTGTGCCCTGGGAACCGGACTGAAGGCTTGGTTCTGGAATCCTGTGGAGTGGGAACAAGACTGAGATTTTATTCTGGAACCATGTGTCCTGGGAATATGACTGAGGTTTGATTCTGGAAATCTGTGGCCTGGAAACTTGACTGAGGTTTGATGGCAGAAACCTGTGGACTGGCAACATGACTGAGGTTTGATTGTAGAACCCTGTGCCCTGGAAACATGACTGTGGGCTGGTACTGGAAACCCATGGCCTAGGAATTTGACATTGGTTTGATTCTGGAACCCTGTGGCCTGGGAACATGACTGAGGCGTGATTCTGGAAAACTGTGGCCTGGGAATATGACTGAGGTTTGATTCTGGAAATCTGTGGCCTGGGAACTTGACTGAGGTTTGATGGCAGAAATCTGTGGACTGGCAACATGACTGAGGTTTGATTGTAGAACCCTGTGCCCTGGAAACATGACTGCGACCTGATATTTGAAACCCATGGCCTGGGAACTTGACATTGTTTTGATTCCGGAACCCTGTGGCCAGGAACAAGACTGAGGCGTGATTCTGGAATCCTGTGTCCTGGGAACATGACATCTGTTTAGATTGTGGAATACTGGGCCCTGGGAACCTGACTGAGGCTTGGTTCTGGAACCCTGTGGACTGGGAACATGACTGAGGATTTATTCTGGAATCCTGTGGCCTGGGAACATGACATCAGTGGATTCTTGAAACCTGTGGCCTGGGAACATGAGAACGGTTTGATTCTGGAACCCTGTGACCTGGGAACAAGTCTGAGGTTTGATTGTGGAAACCTGTGGCTTGGCAACATGACTGAGGTTTGTTACTGGAACCCTCTTCCCTGGGAACATGACTGAGGTTTGATTCTGGACACCTTTATCCTGGGAACATGACTGTGGTTTGATTGTGGAACCATGGGTCCTGCAAACATGACTGAGGTTTGATTCTGGAACCATGTGTCCTGGGAATATGACTGAGGTTTGATTCTGGAAATCTGTGGCCTGGGAACTTGACTGAGGTTTGATGGCAGAAACCTGTGGACTGGCAACATGACAGAGGTTTGATTGTAGAACCCTGTGGCCTGGAAATATGACTGTGGCCTGGTACTGGAAACCCATGGCCTGGGAAATTGACATTGGTTTGATTCTGCAACCCTGTGGCCTGGGAACATGATTGAGGCCTGATTCTGGAAACCTGTGGCCTGGGAACATGACATCTGTTTAGATTGTGGCATACTGTGCCCTGGGAACCGGACTGAAGGCTTGGTTCTGGAATCCTGTGGACTGGGAACAAGACTGAGGTTTGATGCTGGAACCATGTGGCCTGGGAATATGACTGATGTTAGATCGTGGAATCCTGTGGCCTGGGAACATGACATCGGTTTGGATTCTGGTACCCTGTTGCCTGGGAACATGAAATCGGTTTGATTGTGGAGACCTGTGGTCTGGGAATATGACTGAGGTTTGATGGTGGTACCCTCTGGCCTGGCAACATGACTGAGGTTTGATTCTGGATCCCTGTGGCCTGGGAACATGACTGAGGCGTGATTCTGGAATCCTGTGGCCTAGGAACATGACATCTGTTTAGATTGTGGAATAATGTGCCCTGGGAATCTGACTGAGGCTTGGTTCTGGAACCCTGTGGACTGGGAACATGACTGAGGTTTGATTGTAGAACCCTGTGCCCTGGAAACATGACTGTGGCCTGGTACTGGAAACCCATGACCTAAGAATTTGACATTGGTTTGATTCTGGAACCCTGTGGCCTGGGAACATGACTGAGGTTTGATTCTGGAAAACTGTGGCCGGGTACTTGACTGAGGGTTGATGGCAGAAATCTGTGGACTGGGAACATGACTGAGGTTTGATTGTAGAACCCTGTGCCCTGGAAACATGACTGTGGCCTGGTACTGGAAACCCATGGCCTAGGAATTTGACATTGGTTTGATTCTGGACCCCTGTGGCCTGGGAACATGACTGAGGATTGATTCTGGAACCCTGTAGCCTGCGAACATAACTGAGGATTGTTTCTGGAACCCTGTGGCCTGGGAACATGACATCAGTGGATTCTTGAACCCTGTGGCCTGGGAACATGAGAACGGTTTAATTCTGGAACCCTGTGACCTGGGAACATGTCTGAGGTTTGATGGTGGAAACCTGTGGCTTGGCAACATGACTGAGGTTTGTTTCTGGAACCCTGTTCCCTGGGAACATGACTGAGGTTTGATTCTGGACACCTTTGTGCTGGGACAATGACTGTGTTTTGATTGTGGAATCATGGGTCCTGCAAACATGACTGAGGTTTGATTCTGGAACCATGTGTCCTGGGAATATGACTGAGGTTTGATTCTGGAAATCTGTGGCCTGGGAACTTGACAGAGGTTTGATGGCAGAAACCTGGGGACTGGCAACATGACTGAGGTTTGATTGTAGAACCCTGTGCCCTGGAAACATGACTGTGGTCTGGTACTGGAAACCCATGGCCTACGAATTTGACATTGGTTTGTTTCTGGAACCCTGTGACCTGGGAACATGACTGAGGTTTGATTCTGGAAAACTGTGGTCGGGGACTTGACTGAGGTTTGATGGCAGAAATCTGTGGACTGGCAACATTACTGAGGTTTGATTGTAGAACCCTGTGCCCTGGAAACATGACTGCGACCTGATACTTGAAACCCATGGCCTGGGAACTTGACATTGGTTTGATTCTGGAACCCTGTGGCCAGGAACAAGACTGAGGCGTGATTCTGGAATCCTGTGGCCTGGGAACATGACATCTGTTTAGATTGTGGAATACTGGGCCCTGGGAACCTGACTGAGGCTTGGTTCTGGAACCCTGTGGACTGGGAACATGACTGAGGATTTATTCTGGAATCCTGTGGCCTGGGAACATGACATCAGTGGATTCTTCAACCCTGTGGCCTGGGAACATGAGAACGGTTGGATTTTGGAACACTGTGGCCTGGGAACATGTCTGAGGTTTGATGTTCGAAACCTGTGGCTTGGCAACATGAATGAGGTTTGTTACTGGAACCCTCTTCCCTGGGAACATGACTGAGGTTTGATTCTGGACACCTTTGTCCTGGGAACATGACTGTGGTTTGATTGTGGAACCATGGGTCCTGCAAACATGACTGAGGTTTGATTCTGGAACCATGTGTCCTGGGAATATGACTGAGGTTTGATTCTGGAAATCTGTGGCCTGGGAAGTTGACTGAGGTTTGATGGCAGAAACCTGTGGACTGGCAACATGACAGAGGTTTGATTGTAGAACCCTGTGGCCTGGAAACATGACTGTGGCCTGGTACTGGAAACCCATGGCCTAGGAATTTGACATTGGTTTGATTCTGGAACCCTGTGGCCTGGGAACATGACTGAGGCGTGATTCTGGAAAACTGTGGCCTGGGAATATGACTGAGGTTTGATTCTGGAAATCTGTGGCAGGGGAACTTGACTGAGGTTTGATTTCAGAAATCTGTGGACTGGCAACATGACTGAGGTTTGATTGTAGAACCCTGTGCCCTGGAAATATGACTGCGACCTGATATTTGAAACCCATGGCCTGGGAACTTGACATTGTTTTGATTCCGGAACCCTGTGGCCAGGAACAAGACTGAGGCGTGATTCTGGAATCCTGTGGCCTGGGAACATCACATCTGTTTAGATTGTGGAATACTGGGCCCTGGGAACCTGACTGAGGCTTGGTTCTGGAACCCTGTGGACTGGGAACATGAGTGAGGATTTATTCTGGAATCCTGTGGCCTGGGAACATGACATCAGTGGATTCTTGAAACCTGTGGCCTGGGAACATGAGAACGGTTGGATTCTGGAACACTGTGGCCTGGGAACATGTCTGAGGTTTGATGGTGGAAACCTGTGGCTTGGCAACATGAATGAGGTTTGTTACTGGAACCCTATTCCCTGGGAATATGACTGAGGTTTGATTCTGGACACCTTTGTCCTGGGAACATGTCTGTGGTTTGACTGTGGAACCATGGGTCCTGCAAACATGACTGAGGTTTGATTCTGGAACCATGTGTCCTGGGAATATGACTGAGGTTTGATTCTGGAAATCTGTGGCCTGGGAACTTGACTGAGGTTTGATGGCAGAAACCTGTGGACTGGCAACATGACAGAGGTTTGATTGTAGAATCCTGTGGCCTGGAAATATGACTGTGGCCTGGTACTGGAAACCCATGGCCTGGGAAATTGACATTGGTTTGATTCTGCAACCCTGTGTCCTGGGAACATGATTGAGGCCTGATTCTGGAAACCTGTGGCCTGGGAACATGACATCTGTTTAGATTGTGGCATACTGTGCCCTGGGAACCGGACTGAAGGCTTGGTTCTGGAATCCTGTGGACTGGGAACAAGACTGAGGTTTGATGCTGGAACCATGTGGCCTGGGAATATGACTGATGTTAGATCGTGGAATCCTGTGGCCTGGGAACATGACATCGGTTTGGATTCTGGTACCCTGTTGCCTGGGAACATGAAATCGGTTTGATTGTGGAGACCTGTGGTCTGGGAATATGACTGAGGTTTGATGGTGGTACCCTCTGGCCTGGCAACATGACTGAGGTTTGATTCTGGATCCCTGTGGCCTGGGAACATGACTGAGGCGTGATTCTGGAATCCTGTGGCCTAGGAACATGACATCTGTTTAGATTGTGGAATAATGTGCCCTGGGAATCTGACTGAGGCTTGGTTCTGGAACCCTGTGGACTGGGAACATGACTGAGGTTTGATTGTAGAACCCTGTGCCCTGGAAACATGACTGTGGCCTGGTACTGGAAACCCATGACCTAAGAATTTGACATTGGTTTGATTCTGGAACCCTGTGGCCTGGGAACATGACTGAGGTTTGATTCTGGAAAACTGTGGCCGGGTACTTGACTGAGGGTTGATGGCAGAAATCTGTGGACTGGGAACATGACTGAGGTTTGATTGTAGAACCCTGTGCCCTGGAAACATGACTGTGGCCTGGTACTGGAAACCCATGGCCTAGGAATTTGACATTGGTTTGATTCTGGACCCCTGTGGCCTGGGAACATGACTGAGGATTGATTCTGGAACCCTGTAGCCTGCGAACATAACTGAGGATTGTTTCTGGAACCCTGTGGCCTGGGAACATGACATCAGTGGATTCTTGAACCCTGTGGCCTGGGAACATGAGAACGGTTTAATTCTGGAACCCTGTGACCTGGGAACATGTCTGAGGTTTGATGGTGGAAACCTGTGGCTTGGCAACATGACTGAGGTTTGTTTCTGGAACCCTGTTCCCTGGGAACATGACTGAGGTTTGATTCTGGACACCTTTGTGCTGGGACAATGACTGTGTTTTGATTGTGGAATCATGGGTCCTGCAAACATGACTGAGGTTTGATTCTGGAACCATGTGTCCTGGGAATATGATTGAGGTTTGATTCTGGAAATCTGTGGCCTGGGAACTTGACAGAGGTTTGATGGCAGAAACCTGGGGACTGGCAACATGACTGAGGTTTGATTGTAGAACCCTGTGCCCTGGAAACATGACTGTGGTCTGGTACTGGAAACCCATGGCCTACGAATTTGACATTGGTTTGTTTCTGGAACCCTGTGACCTGGGAACATGACTGAGGTTTGATTCTGGAAAACTGTGGTCGGGGACTTGACTGAGGTTTGATGGCAGAAATCTGTGGACTGGCAACATTACTGAGGTTTGATTGTAGAACCCTGTGCCCTGGAAACATGACTGCGACCTGATACTTGAAACCCATGGCCTGGGAACTTGACATTGGTTTGATTCTGGAACCCTGTGGCCAGGAACAAGACTGAGGCGTGATTCTGGAATCCTGTGGCCTGGGAACATGACATCTGTTTAGATTGTGGAATACTGGGCCCTGGGAACCTGACTGAGGCTTGGTTCTGGAACCCTGTGGACTGGGAACATGACTGAGGATTTATTCTGGAATCCTGTGGCCTGGGAACATGACATCAGTGGATTCTTCAACCCTGTGGCCTGGGAACATGAGAACGGTTGGATTTTGGAACACTGTGGCCTGGGAACATGTCTGAGGTTTGATGTTGGAAACCTGTGGCTTGGCAACATGAATGAGGTTTGTTACTGGAACCCTCTTCCCTGGGAACATGACTGAGGTTTGATTCTGGACACCTTTGTCCTGGGAACATGACTGTGGTTTGATTGTGGAACCATGGGTCCTGCAAACATGACTGAGGTTTGATTCTGGAACCATGTGTCCTGGGAATATGACTGAGGTTTGATTCTGGAAATCTGTGGCCTGGGAAGTTGACTGAGGTTTGATGGCAGAAACCTGTGGACTGGCAACATGACAGAGGTTTGATTGTAGAACCCTGTGGCCTGGAAATATGACTGTGGCCTGGTACTGGAAGCCCATGGCCTGGGAAATTGACATTGGTTTGATTCTGAAACCCTGTGGCCTGGGAACATGATTGAGGCGTGATTCTGGAAACCTGTGGCCTGGGAACATGACATCTGTTTAGATTGTGGCATACTGTGCCCTGGGAACCGGACTGAAGGCTTGGTTCTGGAATCCTGTGGAGTGGGAACAAGACTGAGATTTTATTCTGGAACCATGTGTCCTGGGAATATGACTGAGGTTTGATTCTGGAAATCTGTGGCCTGGAAACTTGACTGAGGTTTGATGGCAGAAACCTGTGGACTGGCAACATGACTGAGGTTTGATTGTAGAACCCTATGCCCTGGAAACATGACTGTGGGCTGGTACTGGAAACCCATGGCCTAGGAATTTGACATTGGTTTGATTCTGGAACCCTGTGGCCTGGGAACATGACTGAGGCGTGATTCTGGAAAACTGTGGCCTGGGAATATGACTGAGGTTTGATTCTGGAAATCTGTGGCCTGGGAACTTGACTGAGGTTTGATGGCAGAAATCTGTGGACTGGCAACATGACTGAGGTTTGATTGTAGAACCCTGTGCCCTGGAAACATGACTGCGACCTGATATTTGAAACCCATGGCCTGGGAACTTGACATTGTTTTGATTCCGGAACCCTGTGGCCAGGAACAAGACTGAGGCGTGATTCTGGAATCCTGTGTCCTGGGAACATGACATCTGTTTAGATTGTGGAATACTGGGCCCTGGGAACCTGACTGAGGCTTGGTTCTGGAACCCTGTGGACTGGGAACATGACTGAGGATTTATTCTGGAATCCTGTGGCCTGGGAACATGACATCAGTGGATTCTTGAAACCTGTGGCCTGGGAACATGAGAACGGTTTGATTCTGTAACCCTGTGACCTGGGAACAAGTCTGAGGTTTGATTGTGGAAACCTGTGGCTTGGCAACATGACTGAGGTTTGTTACTGGAACCCTCTTCCCTGGGAACATGACTGAGGTTTGATTCTGGACACCTTTATCCTGGGAACATGACTGTGGTTTGATTGTGGAACCATGGGTCCTGCAAACATGACTGAGGTTTGATTCTGGAACCATGTGTCCTGGGAATATGACTGAGGTTTGATTCTGGAAATCTGTGGCCTGGGAACTTGACTGAGGTTTGATGGCAGAAACCTGTGGACTGGCAACATGACAGAGGTTTGATTGTAGAACCCTGTGGCCTGGAAATATGACTGTGGCCTGGTACTGGAAACCCATGGCCTGGGAAATTGACATTGGTTTGATTCTGCAACCCTGTGGCCTGGGAACATGACTGAGGCGTGATTCTGGAAAACTGTGGCCTGGGAATATGACTGAGGTTTGATTCTGGAAATCTGTGGCCTGGGAACTTGACTGAGGTTTGATGGCAGAAATCTGTGGACTGGCAACATGACTGAGGTTTGATTGTAGAACCCTGTGCCCTGGAAACATGACTGTGGGCTGGTACTGGAAACCCATGGCCTAGGAATTTGACATTGGTTTGATTCTGGAACCCTGTGGCCTGGGAACATGACTGATGTTAGATCGTGGAATCCTGTGGCCTGGGAACATGACATCGGTTTGGATTCTGGTACCCTGTTGCCTGGGAACATGAAATCGGTTTGATTGTGGAGACCTGTGGTCTGGGAATATGACTGAGGTTTGATGGTGGTACCCTCTGGCCTGGCAACATGACTGAGGTTTGATTCTGGATCCCTGTGGCCTGGGAACATGACTGAGGCGTGATTCTGGAATCCTGTGGCCTGGGAACATGACATCTGTTTAGATTGTGGAATAATGTGCCCTGGGAATCTGACTGAGGCTTGGTTCTGGAACCCTGTGGACTGGGAACATGACTGAGGTTTGATTGTAGAACCCTGTGCCCTGGAAACATGACTGTGGCCTGGTACTGGAAACCCATGACCTAAGAATTTGACATTGGTTTGATTCTGGAACCCTGTGGCCTGGGAACATGACTGAGGTTTGATTCTGGAAAACTGTGGCCGGGTACTTGACTGAGGGTTGATGGCAGAAATCTGTGGACTGGGAACATGACTGAGGTTTGATTGTAGAACCCTGTGCCCTGGAAACATGACTGTGGCCTGGTACTGGAAACCCATGGCCTAGGAATTTGACATTGGTTTGATTCTGGACCCCTGTGGCCTGGGAACATGACTGAGGATTGATTCTGGAACCCTGTAGCCTGCGAACATAACTGAGGATTGTTTCTGGAACCCTGTGGCCTGGGAACATGACATCAGTGGATTCTTGAACCCTGTGGCCTGGGAACATGAGAACGGTTTAATTCTGGAACCCTGTGACCTGGGAACATGTCTGAGGTTTGATGGTGGAAACCTGTGGCTTGGCAACATGACTGAGGTTTGTTTCTGGAACCCTGTTCCCTGGGAACATGACTGAGGTTTGATTCTGGACACCTTTGTGCTGGGACAATGACTGTGTTTTGATTGTGGAATCATGGGTCCTGCAAACATGACTGAGGTTTGATTCTGGAACCATGTGTCCTGGGAATATGACTGAGGTTTGATTCTGGAAATCTGTGGCCTGGGAACTTGACAGAGGTTTGATGGCAGAAACCTGGGGACTGGCAACATGACTGAGGTTTGATTGTAGAACCCTGTGCCCTGGAAACATGACTGTGGTCTGGTACTGGAAACCCATGGCCTACGAATTTGACATTGGTTTGTTTCTGGAACCCTGTGACCTGGGAACATGACTGAGGTTTGATTCTGGAAAACTGTGGTCGGGGACTTGACTGAGGTTTGATGGCAGAAATCTGTGGACTGGCAACATGACTGAGGTTTGATTGTAGAACCCTGTGCCCTGGAAACATGACTGCGACCTGATACTTGAAACCCATGGCCTGGGAACTTGACATTGGTTTGATTCTGGAACCCTGTGGCCAGGAACAAGACTGAGGCGTGATTCTGGAATCCTGTGGCCTGGGAACATGACATCTGTTTAGATTGTGGAATACTGGGCCCTGGGAACCTGACTGAGGCTTGGTTCTGGAACCCTGTGGACTGGGAACATGACTGAGGATTTATTCTGGAATCCTGTGGCCTGGGAACATGACATCAGTGGATTCTTCAACCCTGTGGCCTGGGAACATGAGAACGGTTGGATTTTGGAACCCTGTGGCCTGGGAACATGTCTGAGGTTTGATGTTGGAAACCTGTGGCTTGGCAACATGAATGAGGTTTGTTACTGGAACCCTCTTCCCTGGGAACATGACTGAGGTTTGATTCTGGACACCTTTGTCCTGGGAACATGACTGTGGTTTGATTGTGGAACCATGGGTCCTGCAAACATGACTGAGGTTTGATTCTGGAACCATGTGTCCTGGGAATATGACTGAGGTTTGATTCTGGAAATCTGAGGCCTGGGAAGTTGACTGAGGTTTGATGGCAGAAACCTGTGGACTGGCAACATGACAGAGGTTTGATTGTAGAACCCTGTGGCCTGGAAATATGACTGTGGCCTGGTACTGGAAGCCCATGGCCTGGGAAATTGACATTGGTTTGATTCTGAAACCCTGTGGCCTGGGAACATGATTGAGGCGTGATTCTGGAAACCTGTGGCCTGGGAACATGACATCTATTTAGATTGTGGCATACTGTGCCCTGGGAACCGGACTGAAGGCTTGGTTCTGGAATCCTGTGGAGTGGGAACAAGACTGAGATTTTATTCTGGAACCATGTGTCCTGGGAATATGACTGAGGTTTGATTCTGGAAATCTGTGGCCTGGAAACTTGACTGAGGTTTGATGGCAGAAACCTGTGGACTGGCAACATGACTGAGGTTTGATTGTAGAACCCTGTGCCCTGGAAACATGACTGTGGGCTGGTACTGGAAACCCATGGCCTAGGAATTTGACATTGGTTTGATTCTGGAACCCTGTGGCCTGGGAACATGACTGAGGCGTGATTCTGGAAAACTGTGGCCTGGGAATATGACTGAGGTTTGATTCTGGAAATCTGTGGCCTGGGAACTTGACTGAGGTTTGATGGCAGAAATCTGTGGACTGGCAACATGACTGAGGTTTGATTGTAGAACCCTGTGCCCTGGAAACATGACTGCGACCTGATATTTGAAACCCATGGCCTGGGAACTTGACATTGTTTTGATTCCGGAACCCTGTGGCCAGGAACAAGACTGAGGCGTGATTCTGGAATCCTGTGTCCTGGGAACATGACATCTGTTTAGATTGTGGAATACTGGGCCCTGGGAACCTGACTGAGGCTTGGTTCTGGAACCCTGTGGACTGGGAACATGACTGAGGATTTATTCTGGAATCCTGTGGCCTGGGAACATGACATCAGTGGATTCTTGAAACCTGTGGCCTGGGAACATGAGAACGGTTTGATTCTGGAACCCTGTGACCTGGGAACAAGTCTGAGGTTTGATTGTGGAAACCTGTGGCTTGGCAACATGACTGAGGTTTGTTACTGGAACCCTCTTCCCTGGGAACATGACTGAGGTTTGATTCTGGACACCTTTATCCTGGGAACATGACTGTGGTTTGATTGTGGAACCATGGGTCCTGCAAACATGACTGAGGTTTGATTCTGGAACCATGTGTCCTGGGAATATGACTGAGGTTTGATTCTGGAAATCTGTGGCCTGGGAACTTGACTGAGGTTTGATGGCAGAAACCTGTGGACTGGCAACATGACAGAGGTTTGATTGTAGAACCCTGTGGCCTGGAAATATGACTGTGGCCTGGTACTGGAAACCCATGGCCTGGGAAATTGACATTGGTTTGATTCTGCAACCCTGTGTCCTGGGAACATGATTGAGGCCTGATTCTGGAAACCTGTGGCCTGGGAACATGACATCTGTTTAGATTGTGGCATACTGTGCCCTGGGAACCGGACTGAAGGCTTGGTTCTGGAATCCTGTGGACTGGGAACAAGACTGAGGTTTGATGCTGGAACCATGTGGCCTGGGAATATGACTGATGTTAGATCGTGGAATCCTGTGGCCTGGGAACATGACATCGGTTTGGATTCTGGTACCCTGTTGCCTGGGAACATGAAATCTGTTTGATTGTGGAGACCTGTGGTCTGGGAATATGACTGAGGTTTGATGGTGGTACCCTCTGGCCTGGCAACATGACTGAGGTTTGATTCTGGATCCCTGTGGCCTGGGAACATGACTGAGGCGTGATTCTGGAATCCTGTGGCCTAGGAACATGACATCTGTTTAGATTGTGGAATAATGTGCCCTGGGAATCTGACTGAGGCTTGGTTCTGGAACCCTGTGGACTGGGAACATGACTGAGGTTTGATTGTAGAACCCTGTGCCCTGGAAACATGACTGTGGCCTGGTACTGGAAACCCATGACCTAAGAATTTGACATTGGTTTGATTCTGGAACCCTGTGGCCTGGGAACATGACTGAGGTTTGATTCTGGAAAACTGTGGCCGGGTACTTGACTGAGGGTTGATGGCAGAAATCTGTGGACTGGGAACATGACTGAGGTTTGATTGTAGAACCCTGTGCCCTGGAAACATGACTGTGGCCTGGTACTGGAAACCCATGGCCTAGGAATTTGACATTGGTTTGATTCTGGACCCCTGTGGCCTGGGAACATGACTGAGGATTGATTCTGGAACCCTGTAGCCTGCGAACATAACTGAGGATTGTTTCTGGAACCCTGTGGCCTGGGAACATGACATCAGTGGATTCTTGAACCCTGTGGCCTGGGAACATGAGAACGGTTTAATTCTGGAACCCTGTGACCTGGGAACATGTCTGAGGTTTGATGGTGGAAACCTGTGGCTTGGCAACATGACTGAGGTTTGTTTCTGGAACCCTGTTCCCTGGGAACATGACTGAGGTTTGATTCTGGACACCTTTGTGCTGGGACAATGACTGTGTTTTGATTGTGGAATCATGGGTCCTGCAAACATGACTGAGGTTTGATTCTGGAACCATGTGTCCTGGGAATATGACTGAGGTTTGATTCTGGAAATCTGTGGCCTGGGAACTTGACAGAGGTTTGATGGCAGAAACCTGGGGACTGGCAACATGACTGAGGTTTGATTGTAGAACCCTGTGCCCTGGAAACATGACTGTGGTCTGGTACTGGAAACCCATGGCCTACGAATTTGACATTGGTTTGTTTCTGGAACCCTGTGACCTGGGAACATGACTGAGGTTTGATTCTGGAAAACTGTGGTCGGGGACTTGACTGAGGTTTGATGGCAGAAATCTGTGGACTGGCAACATGACTGAGGTTTGATTGTAGAACCCTGTGCCCTGGAAACATGACTGCGACCTGATACTTGAAACCCATGGCCTGGGAACTTGACATTGGTTTGATTCTGGAACCCTGTGGCCAGGAACAAGACTGAGGCGTGATTCTGGAATCCTGTGGCCTGGGAACATGACATCTGTTTAGATTGTGGAATACTGGGCCCTGGGAACCTGACTGAGGCTTGGTTCTGGAACCCTGTGGACTGGGAACATGACTGAGGATTTATTCTGGAATCCTGTGGCCTGGGAACATGACATCAGTGGATTCTTCAACCCTGTGGCCTGGGAACATGAGAACGGTTGGATTTTGGAACACTGTGGCCTGGGAACATGTCTGAGGTTTGATGTTGGAAACCTGTGGCTTGGCAACATGAATGAGGTTTGTTACTGGAACCCTCTTCCCTGGGAACATGACTGAGGTTTGATTCTGGACACCTTTGTCCTGGGAACATGACTGTGGTTTGATTGTGGAACCATGGGTCCTGCAAACATGACTGAGGTTTGATTCTGGAACCATGTGTCCTGGGAATATGACTGAGGTTTGATTCTGGAAATCTGTGGCCTGGGAAGTTGACTGAGGTTTGATGGCAGAAACCTGTGGACTGGCAACATGACAGAGGTTTGATTGTAGAACCCTGTGGCCTGGAAACATGACTGTGGCCTGGTACTGGAAACCCATGGCCTAGGAATTTGACATTGGTTTGATTCTGGAACCCTGTGGCCTGGGAACATGACTGAGGCGTGATTCTGGAAAACTGTGGCCTGGGAATATGACTGAGGTTTGATTCTGGAAATCTGTGGCAGGGGAACTTGACTGAGGTTTGATTTCAGAAATCTGTGGACTGGCAACATGACTGAGGTTTGATTGTAGAACCCTGTGCCCTGGAAACATGACTGCGACCTGATATTTGAAACCCATGGCCTGGGAACTTGACATTGTTTTGATTCCGGAACCCTGTGGCCAGGAACAAGACTGAGGCGTGATTCTGGAATCCTGTGGCCTGGGAACATGACATCTGTTTAGATTGTGGAATACTGGGCCCTGGGAACCTGACTGAGGCTTGGTTCTGGAACCCTGTGGACTGGGAACATGACTGAGGATTTATTCTGGAATCCTGTGGCCTGGGAACATGACATCAGTGGATTCTTGAAACCTGTGGCCTGGGAACATGAGAACGGTTGGATTCTGGAACACTGTGGCCTGGGAACATGTCTGAGGTTTGATGGTGGAAACCTGTGGCTTGGCAACATGAATGAGGTTTGTTACTGGAACCCTATTCCCTGGGAATATGACTGAGGTTTGATTCTGGACACCTTTGTCCTGGGAACATGTCTGTGGTTTGACTGTGGAACCATGGGTCCTGCAAACATGACTGAGGTTTGATTCTGGAACCATGTGTCCTGGGAATATGACTGAGGTTTGATTCTGGAAATCTGTGGCCTGGGAACTTGACTGAGGTTTGATGGCAGAAACCTGTGGACTGGCAACATGACAGAGGTTTGATTGTAGAATCCTGTGGCCTGGAAATATGACTGTGGCCTGGTACTGGAAACCCATGGCCTGGGAAATTGACATTGGTTTGATTCTGCAACCCTGTGTCCTGGGAACATGATTGAGGCCTGATTCTGGAAACCTGTGGCCTGGGAACATGACATCTGTTTAGATTGTGGCATACTGTGCCCTGGGAACCGGACTGAAGGCTTGGTTCTGGAATCCTGTGGACTGGGAACAAGACTGAGGTTTGATGCTGGAACCATGTGGCCTGGGAATATGACTGATGTTAGATCGTGGAATCCTGTGGCCTGGGAACATGACATCGGTTTGGATTCTGGTACCCTGTTGCCTGGGAACATGAAATCGGTTTGATTGTGGAGACCTGTGGTCTGGGAATATGACTGAGGTTTGATGGTGGTACCCTCTGGCCTGGCAACATGACTGAGGTTTGATTCTGGATCCCTGTGGCCTGGGAACATGACTGAGGCGTGATTCTGGAATCCTGTGGCCTAGGAACATGACATCTGTTTAGATTGTGGAATAATGTGCCCTGGGAATCTGACTGAGGCTTGGTTCTGGAACCCTGTGGACTGGGAACATGACTGAGGTTTGATTGTAGAACCCTGTGCCCTGGAAACATGACTGTGGCCTGGTACTGGAAACCCATGACCTAAGAATTTGACATTGGTTTGATTCTGGAACCCTGTGGCCTGGGAACATGACTGAGGTTTGATTCTGGAAAACTGTGGCCGGGTACTTGACTGAGGGTTGATGGCAGAAATCTGTGGACTGGGAACATGACTGAGGTTTGATTGTAGAACCCTGTGCCCTGGAAACATGACTGTGGCCTGGTACTGGAAACCCATGGCCTAGGAATTTGACATTGGTTTGATTCTGGACCCCTGTGGCCTGGGAACATGACTGAGGATTGATTCTGGAACCCTGTAGCCTGCGAACATAACTGAGGATTGTTTCTGGAACCCTGTGGCCTGGGAACATGACATCAGTGGATTCTTGAACCCTGTGGCCTGGGAACATGAGAACGGTTTAATTCTGGAACCCTGTGACCTGGGAACATGTCTGAGGTTTGATGGTGGAAACCTGTGGCTTGGCAACATGACTGAGGTTTGTTTCTGGAACCCTGTTCCCTGGGAACATGACTGAGGTTTGATTCTGGACACCTTTGTGCTGGGACAATGACTGTGTTTTGATTGTGGAATCATGGGTCCTGCAAACATGACTGAGGTTTGATTCTGGAACCATGTGTCCTGGGAATATGATTGAGGTTTGATTCTGGAAATCTGTGGCCTGGGAACTTGACAGAGGTTTGATGGCAGAAACCTGGGGACTGGCAACATGACTGAGGTTTGATTGTAGAACCCTGTGCCCTGGAAACATGACTGTGGTCTGGTACTGGAAACCCATGGCCTACGAATTTGACATTGGTTTGTTTCTGGAACCCTGTGACCTGGGAACATGACTGAGGTTTGATTCTGGAAAACTGTGGTCGGGGACTTGACTGAGGTTTGATGGCAGAAATCTGTGGACTGGCAACATTACTGAGGTTTGATTGTAGAACCCTGTGCCCTGGAAACATGACTGCGACCTGATACTTGAAACCCATGGCCTGGGAACTTGACATTGGTTTGATTCTGGAACCCTGTGGCCAGGAACAAGACTGAGGCGTGATTCTGGAATCCTGTGGCCTGGGAACATGACATCTGTTTAGATTGTGGAATACTGGGCCCTGGGAACCTGACTGAGGCTTGGTTCTGGAACCCTGTGGACTGGGAACATGACTGAGGATTTATTCTGGAATCCTGTGGCCTGGGAACATGACATCAGTGGATTCTTCAACCCTGTGGCCTGGGAACATGAGAACGGTTGGATTTTGGAACACTGTGGCCTGGGAACATGTCTGAGGTTTGATGTTGGAAACCTGTGGCTTGGCAACATGAATGAGGTTTGTTACTGGAACCCTCTTCCCTGGGAACATGACTGAGGTTTGATTCTGGACACCTTTGTCCTGGGAACATGACTGTGGTTTGATTGTGGAACCATGGGTCCTGCAAACATGACTGAGGTTTGATTCTGGAACCATGTGTCCTGGGAATATGACTGAGGTTTGATTCTGGAAATCTGTGGCCTGGGAAGTTGACTGAGGTTTGATGGCAGAAACCTGTGGACTGGCAACATGACAGAGGTTTGATTGTAGAACCCTGTGGCCTGGAAATATGACTGTGGCCTGGTACTGGAAGCCCATGGCCTGGGAAATTGACATTGGTTTGATTCTGAAACCCTGTGGCCTGGGAACATGATTGAGGCGTGATTCTGGAAACCTGTGGCCTGGGAACATGACATCTGTTTAGATTGTGGCATACTGTGCCCTGGGAACCGGACTGAAGGCTTGGTTCTGGAATCCTGTGGAGTGGGAACAAGACTGAGATTTTATTCTGGAACCATGTGTCCTGGGAATATGACTGAGGTTTGATTCTGGAAATCTGTGGCCTGGAAACTTGACTGAGGTTTGATGGCAGAAACCTGTGGACTGGCAACATGACTGAGGTTTGATTGTAGAACCCTATGCCCTGGAAACATGACTGTGGGCTGGTACTGGAAACCCATGGCCTAGGAATTTGACATTGGTTTGATTCTGGAACCCTGTGGCCTGGGAACATGACTGAGGCGTGATTCTGGAAAACTGTGGCCTGGGAATATGACTGAGGTTTGATTCTGGAAATCTGTGGCCTGGGAACTTGACTGAGGTTTGATGGCAGAAATCTGTGGACTGGCAACATGACTGAGGTTTGATTGTAGAACCCTGTGCCCTGGAAACATGACTGCGACCTGATATTTGAAACCCATGGCCTGGGAACTTGACATTGTTTTGATTCCGGAACCCTGTGGCCAGGAACAAGACTGAGGCGTGATTCTGGAATCCTGTGTCCTGGGAACATGACATCTGTTTAGATTGTGGAATACTGGGCCCTGGGAACCTGACTGAGGCTTGGTTCTGGAACCCTGTGGACTGGGAACATGACTGAGGATTTATTCTGGAATCCTGTGGCCTGGGAACATGACATCAGTGGATTCTTGAAACCTGTGGCCTGGGAACATGAGAACGGTTTGATTCTGTAACCCTGTGACCTGGGAACAAGTCTGAGGTTTGATTGTGGAAACCTGTGGCTTGGCAACATGACTGAGGTTTGTTACTGGAACCCTCTTCCCTGGGAACATGACTGAGGTTTGATTCTGGACACCTTTATCCTGGGAACATGACTGTGGTTTGATTGTGGAACCATGGGTCCTGCAAACATGACTGAGGTTTGATTCTGGAACCATGTGTCCTGGGAATATGACTGAGGTTTGATTCTGGAAATCTGTGGCCTGGGAACTTGACTGAGGTTTGATGGCAGAAACCTGTGGACTGGCAACATGACAGAGGTTTGATTGTAGAACCCTGTGGCCTGGAAATATGACTGTGGCCTGGTACTGGAAACCCATGGCCTGGGAAATTGACATTGGTTTGATTCTGCAACCCTGTGGCCTGGGAACATGACTGAGGCGTGATTCTGGAAAACTGTGGCCTGGGAATATGACTGAGGTTTGATTCTGGAAATCTGTGGCCTGGGAACTTGACTGAGGTTTGATGGCAGAAATCTGTGGACTGGCAACATGACTGAGGTTTGATTGTAGAACCCTGTGCCCTGGAAACATGACTGTGGCCTGGTACTGGAAACCCATGACCTAAGAATTTGACATTGGTTTGATTCTGGAACCCTGTGGCCTGGGAACATGACTGAGGTTTGATTCTGGAAAACTGTGGCCGGGTACTTGACTGAGGGTTGATGGCAGAAATCTGTGGACTGGGAACATGACTGAGGTTTGATTGTAGAACCCTGTGCCCTGGAAACATGACTGTGGCCTGGTACTGGAAACCCATGGCCTAGGAATTTGACATTGGTTTGATTCTGGACCCCTGTGGCCTGGGAACATGACTGAGGATTGATTCTGGAACCCTGTAGCCTGCGAACATAACTGAGGATTGTTTCTGGAACCCTGTGGCCTGGGAACATGACATCAGTGGATTCTTGAACCCTGTGGCCTGGGAACATGAGAACGGTTTAATTCTGGAACCCTGTGACCTGGGAACATGTCTGAGGTTTGATGGTGGAAACCTGTGGCTTGGCAACATGACTGAGGTTTGTTTCTGGAACCCTGTTCCCTGGGAACATGACTGAGGTTTGATTCTGGACACCTTTGTGCTGGGACAATGACTGTGTTTTGATTGTGGAATCATGGGTCCTGCAAACATGACTGAGGTTTGATTCTGGAACCATGTGTCCTGGGAATATGATTGAGGTTTGATTCTGGAAATCTGTGGCCTGGGAACTTGACAGAGGTTTGATGGCAGAAACCTGGGGACTGGCAACATGACTGACGTTTGACTGTAGAACCCTGTGCCCTGGAAACATGACTGCGACCTGATACTTGAAACCCATGGCCTGGGAACTTGACATTGGTTTGATTCTGGAACCCTGTGGCCAGGAACAAGACTGAGGCGTGATTCTGGAATCCTGTGGCCTGGGAACATGACATCTGTTTAGATTGTGGAATACTGGGCCCTGGGAACCTGACTGAGGCTTGGTTCTGGAACCCTGTGGACTGGGAACATGACTGAGGATTTATTCTGGAATCCTGTGGCCTGGGAACATGACATCAGTGGATTCTTCAACCCTGTGGCCTGGGAACATGAGAACGGTTGGATTTTGGAACACTGTGGCCTGGGAACATGTCTGAGGTTTGATGTTGGAAACCTGTGGCTTGGCAACATGAATGAGGTTTGTTACTGGAACCCTCTTCCCTGGGAACATGACTGAGGTTTGATTCTGGACACCTTTGTCCTGGGAACATGACTGTGGTTTGATTGTGGAACCATGGGTCCTGCAAACATGACTGAGGTTTGATTCTGGAACCATGTGTCCTGGGAATATGACTGAGGTTTGATTCTGGAAATCTGTGGCCTGGGAAGTTGACTGAGGTTTGATGGCAGAAACCTGTGGACTGGCAACATGACAGAGGTTTGATTGTAGAACCCTGTGGCCTGGAAACATGACTGTGGCCTGGTACTGGAAACCCATGGCCTAGGAATTTGACATTGGTTTGATTCTGGAACCCTGTGGCCTGGGAACATGACTGAGGCGTGATTCTGGAAAACTGTGGCCTGGGAATATGACTGAGGTTTGATTCTGGAAATCTGTGGCAGGGGAACTTGACTGAGGTTTGATTTCAGAAATCTGTGGACTGGCAACATGACTGAGGTTTGATTGTAGAACCCTGTGCCCTGGAAACATGACTGCGACCTGATATTTGAAACCCATGGCCTGGGAACTTGACATTGTTTTGATTCCGGAACCCTGTGGCCAGGAACAAGACTGAGGCGTGATTCTGGAATCCTGTGGCCTGGGAACATGACATCTGTTTAGATTGTGGAATACTGGGCCCTGGGAACCTGACTGAGGCTTGGTTCTGGAACCCTGTGGACTGGGAACATGACTGAGGATTTATTCTGGAATCCTGTGGCCTGGGAACATGACATCAGTGGATTCTTCAACCCTGTGGCCTGGGAACATGAGAACGGTTGGATTTTGGAACCCTGTGGCCTGGGAACATGTCTGAGGTTTGATGTTGGAAACCTGTGGCTTGGCAACATGAATGAGGTTTGTTACTGGAACCCTCTTCCCTGGGAACATGACTGAGGTTTGATTCTGGACACCTTTGTCCTGGGAACATGACTGTGGTTTGATTGTGGAACCATGGGTCCTGCAAACATGACTGAGGTTTGATTCTGGAACCATGTGTCCTGGGAATATGACTGAGGTTTGATTCTGGAAATCTGTGGCCTGGGAAGTTGACTGAGGTTTGATGGCAGAAACCTGTGGACTGGCAACATGACAGAGGTTTGATTGTAGAACCCTGTGGCCTGGAAACATGACTGTGGCCTGGTACTGGAAACCCATGGCCTAGGAATTTGACATTGGTTTGATTCTGGAACCCTGTGGCCTGGGAACATGACTGAGGCGTGATTCTGGAAAACTGTGGCCTGGGAATATGACTGAGGTTTGATTCTGGAAATCTGTGGCAGGGGAACTTGACTGAGGTTTGATTTCAGAAATCTGTGGACTGGCAACATGACTGAGGTTTGATTGTAGAACCCTGTGCCCTGGAAACATGACTGCGACCTGATATTTGAAACCCATGGCCTGGGAACTTGACATTGTTTTGATTCCGGAACCCTGTGGCCAGGAACAAGACTGAGGCGTTATTCTGGAATCCTGTGGCCTGGGAACATCACATCTGTTTAGATTGTGGAATACTGGGCCCTGGGAACCTGACTGAGGCTTGGTTCTGGAACCCTGTGGACTGGGAACATGACTGAGGATTTATTCTGGAATCCTGTGGCCTGGGAACATGACATCAGTGGATTCTTGAAACCTGTGGCCTGGGAACATGAGAACGGTTGGATTCTGGAACACTGTGGCCTGGGAACATGTCTGAGGTTTGATGGTGGAAACCTGTGGCTTGGCAACATGAATGAGGTTTGTTACTGGAACCCTATTCCCTGGGAATATGACTGAGGTTTGATTCTGGACACCTTTGTCCTGGGAACATGTCTGTGGTTTGACTGTGGAACCATGGGTCCTGCAAACATGACTGAGGTTTGATTCTGGAACCATGTGTCCTGGGAATATGACTGAGGTTTGATTCTGGAAATCTGTGGCCTGGGAACTTGACTGAGGTTTGATGGCAGAAACCTGTGGACTGGCAACATGACAGAGGTTTGATTGTAGAATCCTGTGGCCTGGAAATATGACTGTGGCCTGGTACTGGAAACCCATGGCCTGGGAAATTGACATTGGTTTGATTCTGCAACCCTGTGTCCTGGGAACATGATTGAGGCCTGATTCTGGAAACCTGTGGCCTGGGAACATGACATCTGTTTAGATTGTGGCATACTGTGCCCTGGGAACCGGACTGAAGGCTTGGTTCTGGAATCCTGTGGACTGGGAACAAGACTGAGGTTTGATGCTGGAACCATGTGGCCTGGGAATATGACTGATGTTAGATCGTGGAATCCTGTGGCCTGGGAACATGACATCGGTTTGGATTCTGGTACCCTGTTGCCTGGGAACATGAAATCGGTTTGATTGTGGAGACCTGTGGTCTGGGAATATGACTGAGGTTTGATGGTGGTACCCTCTGGCCTGGCAACATGACTGAGGTTTGATTCTGGATCCCTGTGGCCTGGGAACATGACTGAGGCGTGATTCTGGAATCCTGTGGCCTAGGAACATGACATCTGTTTAGATTGTGGAATAATGTGCCCTGGGAATCTGACTGAGGCTTGGTTCTGGAACCCTGTGGACTGGGAACATGACTGAGGTTTGATTGTAGAACCCTGTGCCCTGGAAACATGACTGTGGCCTGGTACTGGAAACCCATGACCTAAGAATTTGACATTGGTTTGATTCTGGAACCCTGTGGCCTGGGAACATGACTGAGGTTTGATTCTGGAAAACTGTGGCCGGGTACTTGACTGAGGGTTGATGGCAGAAATCTGTGGACTGGGAACATGACTGAGGTTTGATTGTAGAACCCTGTGCCCTGGAAACATGACTGTGGCCTGGTACTGGAAACCCATGGCCTAGGAATTTGACATTGGTTTGATTCTGGACCCCTGTGGCCTGGGAACATGACTGAGGATTGATTCTGGAACCCTGTAGCCTGCGAACATAACTGAGGATTGTTTCTGGAACCCTGTGGCCTGGGAACATGACATCAGTGGATTCTTGAACCCTGTGGCCTGGGAACATGAGAACGGTTTAATTCTGGAACCCTGTGACCTGGGAACATGTCTGAGGTTTGATGGTGGAAACCTGTGGCTTGGCAACATGACTGAGGTTTGTTTCTGGAACCCTGTTCCCTGGGAACATGACTGAGGTTTGATTCTGGACACCTTTGTGCTGGGACAATGACTGTGTTTTGATTGTGGAATCATGGGTCCTGCAAACATGACTGAGGTTTGATTCTGGAACCATGTGTCCTGGGAATATGATTGAGGTTTGATTCTGGAAATCTGTGGCCTGGGAACTTGACAGAGGTTTGATGGCAGAAACCTGGGGACTGGCAACATGACTGAGGTTTGATTGTAGAACCCTGTGCCCTGGAAACATGACTGTGGTCTGGTACTGGAAACCCATGGCCTACGAATTTGACATTGGTTTGTTTCTGGAACCCTGTGACCTGGGAACATGACTGAGGTTTGATTCTGGAAAACTGTGGTCGGGGACTTGACTGAGGTTTGATGGCAGAAATCTGTGGACTGGCAACATGACTGAGGTTTGATTGTAGAACCCTGTGCCCTGGAAACATGACTGCGACCTGATACTTGAAACCCATGGCCTGGGAACTTGACATTGGTTTGATTCTGGAACCCTGTGGCCAGGAACAAGACTGAGGCGTGATTCTGGAATCCTGTGGCCTGGGAACATGACATCTGTTTAGATTGTGGAATACTGGGCCCTGGGAACCTGACTGAGGCTTGGTTCTGGAACCCTGTGGACTGGGAACATGACTGAGGATTTATTCTGGAATCCTGTGGCCTGGGAACATGACATCAGTGGATTCTTCAACCCTGTGGCCTGGGAACATGAGAACGGTTGGATTTTGGAACACTGTGGCCTGGGAACATGTCTGAGGTTTGATGTTGGAAACCTGTGGCTTGGCAACATGAATGAGGTTTGTTACTGGAACCCTCTTCCCTGGGAACATGACTGAGGTTTGATTCTGGACACCTTTGTCCTGGGAACATGACTGTGGTTTGATTGTGGAACCATGGGTCCTGCAAACATGACTGAGGTTTGATTCTGGAACCATGTGTCCTGGGAATATGACTGAGGTTTGATTCTGGAAATCTGTGGCCTGGGAAGTTGACTGAGGTTTGATGGCAGAAACCTGTGGACTGGCAACATGACAGAGGTTTGATTGTAGAACCCTGTGGCCTGGAAATATGACTGTGGCCTGGTACTGGAAGCCCATGGCCTGGGAAATTGACATTGGTTTGATTCTGAAACCCTGTGGCCTGGGAACATGATTGAGGCGTGATTCTGGAAACCTGTGGCCTGGGAACATGACATCTGTTTAGATTGTGGCATACTGTGCCCTGGGAACCGGACTGAAGGCTTGGTTCTGGAATCCTGTGGAGTGGGAACAAGACTGAGATTTTATTCTGGAACCATGTGTCCTGGGAATATGACTGAGGTTTGATTCTGGAAATCTGTGGCCTGGAAACTTGACTGAGGTTTGATGGCAGAAACCTGTGGACTGGCAACATGACTGAGGTTTGATTGTAGAACCCTATGCCCTGGAAACATGACTGTGGGCTGGTACTGGAAACCCATGGCCTAGGAATTTGACATTGGTTTGATTCTGGAACCCTGTGGCCTGGGAACATGACTGAGGCGTGATTCTGGAAAACTGTGGCCTGGGAATATGACTGAGGTTTGATTCTGGAAATCTGTGGCCTGGGAACTTGACTGAGGTTTGATGGCAGAAATCTGTGGACTGGCAACATGACTGAGGTTTGATTGTAGAACCCTGTGCCCTGGAAACATGACTGCGACCTGATATTTGAAACCCATGGCCTGGGAACTTGACATTGTTTTGATTCCGGAACCCTGTGGCCAGGAACAAGACTGAGGCGTGATTCTGGAATCCTGTGTCCTGGGAACATGACATCTGTTTAGATTGTGGAATACTGGGCCCTGGGAACCTGACTGAGGCTTGGTTCTGGAACCCTGTGGACTGGGAACATGACTGAGGATTTATTCTGGAATCCTGTGGCCTGGGAACATGACATCAGTGGATTCTTGAAACCTGTGGCCTGGGAACATGAGAACGGTTTGATTCTGTAACCCTGTGACCTGGGAACAAGTCTGAGGTTTGATTGTGGAAACCTGTGGCTTGGCAACATGACTGAGGTTTGTTACTGGAACCCTCTTCCCTGGGAACATGACTGAGGTTTGATTCTGGACACCTTTATCCTGGGAACATGACTGTGGTTTGATTGTGGAACCATGGGTCCTGCAAACATGACTGAGGTTTGATTCTGGAACCATGTGTCCTGGGAATATGACTGAGGTTTGATTCTGGAAATCTGTGGCCTGGGAACTTGACTGAGGTTTGATGGCAGAAACCTGTGGACTGGCAACATGACAGAGGTTTGATTGTAGAACCCTGTGGCCTGGAAATATGACTGTGGCCTGGTACTGGAAACCCATGGCCTGGGAAATTGACATTGGTTTGATTCTGCAACCCTGTGGCCTGGGAACATGACTGAGGCGTGATTCTGGAAAACTGTGGCCTGGGAATATGACTGAGGTTTGATTCTGGAAATCTGTGGCCTGGGAACTTGACTGAGGTTTGATGGCAGAAATCTGTGGACTGGCAACATGACTGAGGTTTGATTGTAGAACCCTGTGCCCTGGAAACATGACTGTGGCCTGGTACTGGAAACCCATGACCTAAGAATTTGACATTGGTTTGATTCTGGAACCCTGTGGCCTGGGAACATGACTGAGGTTTGATTCTGGAAAACTGTGGCCGGGTACTTGACTGAGGGTTGATGGCAGAAATCTGTGGACTGGGAACATGACTGAGGTTTGATTGTAGAACCCTGTGCCCTGGAAACATGACTGTGGCCTGGTACTGGAAACCCATGGCCTAGGAATTTGACATTGGTTTGATTCTGGACCCCTGTGGCCTGGGAACATGACTGAGGATTGATTCTGGAACCCTGTAGCCTGCGAACATAACTGAGGATTGTTTCTGGAACCCTGTGGCCTGGGAACATGACATCAGTGGATTCTTGAACCCTGTGGCCTGGGAACATGAGAACGGTTTAATTCTGGAACCCTGTGACCTGGGAACATGTCTGAGGTTTGATGGTGGAAACCTGTGGCTTGGCAACATGACTGAGGTTTGTTTCTGGAACCCTGTTCCCTGGGAACATGACTGAGGTTTGATTCTGGACACCTTTGTGCTGGGACAATGACTGTGTTTTGATTGTGGAATCATGGGTCCTGCAAACATGACTGAGGTTTGATTCTGGAACCATGTGTCCTGGGAATATGATTGAGGTTTGATTCTGGAAATCTGTGGCCTGGGAACTTGACAGAGGTTTGATGGCAGAAACCTGGGGACTGGCAACATGACTGACGTTTGACTGTAGAACCCTGTGCCCTGGAAACATGACTGCGACCTGATACTTGAAACCCATGGCCTGGGAACTTGACATTGGTTTGATTCTGGAACCCTGTGGCCAGGAACAAGACTGAGGCGTGATTCTGGAATCCTGTGGCCTGGGAACATGACATCTGTTTAGATTGTGGAATACTGGGCCCTGGGAACCTGACTGAGGCTTGGTTCTGGAACCCTGTGGACTGGGAACATGACTGAGGATTTATTCTGGAATCCTGTGGCCTGGGAACATGACATCAGTGGATTCTTCAACCCTGTGGCCTGGGAACATGAGAACGGTTGGATTTTGGAACCCTGTGGCCTGGGAACATGTCTGAGGTTTGATGTTGGAAACCTGTGGCTTGGCAACATGAATGAGGTTTGTTACTGGAACCCTCTTCCCTGGGAACATGACTGAGGTTTGATTCTGGACACCTTTGTCCTGGGAACATGACTGTGGTTTGATTGTGGAACCATGGGTCCTGCAAACATGACTGAGGTTTGATTCTGGAACCATGTGTCCTGGGAATATGACTGAGGTTTGATTCTGGAAATCTGTGGCCTGGGAAGTTGACTGAGGTTTGATGGCAGAAACCTGTGGACTGGCAACATGACAGAGGTTTGATTGTAGAACCCTGTGGCCTGGAAACATGACTGTGGCCTGGTACTGGAAACCCATGGCCTAGGAATTTGACATTGGTTTGATTCTGGAACCCTGTGGCCTGGGAACATGACTGAGGCGTGATTCTGGAAAACTGTGGCCTGGGAATATGACTGAGGTTTGATTCTGGAAATCTGTGGCAGGGGAACTTGACTGAGGTTTGATTTCAGAAATCTGTGGACTGGCAACATGACTGAGGTTTGATTGTAGAACCCTGTGCCCTGGAAACATGACTGCGACCTGATATTTGAAACCCATGGCCTGGGAACTTGACATTGTTTTGATTCCGGAACCCTGTGGCCAGGAACAAGACTGAGGCGTGATTCTGGAATCCTGTGGCCTGGGAACATCACATCTGTTTAGATTGTGGAATACTGGGCCCTGGGAACCTGACTGAGGCTTGGTTCTGGAACCCTGTGGACTGGGAACATGACTGAGGATTTATTCTGGAATCCTGTGGCCTGGGAACATGACATCAGTGGATTCTTGAAACCTGTGGCCTGGGAACATGAGAACGGTTGGATTCTGGAACACTGTGGCCTGGGAACATGTCTGAGGTTTGATGGTGGAAACCTGTGGCTTGGCAACATGAATGAGGTTTGTTACTGGAACCCTATTCCCTGGGAATATGACTGAGGTTTGATTCTGGACACCTTTGTCCTGGGAACATGTCTGTGGTTTGACTGTGGAACCATGGGTCCTGCAAACATGACTGAGGTTTGATTCTGGAACCATGTGTCCTGGGAATATGACTGAGGTTTGATTCTGGAAATCTGTGGCCTGGGAACTTGACTGAGGTTTGATGGCAGAAACCTGTGGACTGGCAACATGACAGAGGTTTGATTGTAGAATCCTGTGGCCTGGAAATATGACTGTGGCCTGGTACTGGAAACCCATGGCCTGGGAAATTGACATTGGTTTGATTCTGCAACCCTGTGTCCTGGGAACATGATTGAGGCCTGATTCTGGAAACCTGTGGCCTGGGAACATGACATCTGTTTAGATTGTGGCATACTGTGCCCTGGGAACCGGACTGAAGGCTTGGTTCTGGAATCCTGTGGACTGGGAACAAGACTGAGGTTTGATGCTGGAACCATGTGGCCTGGGAATATGACTGATGTTAGATCGTGGAATCCTGTGGCCTGGGAACATGACATCGGTTTGGATTCTGGTACCCTGTTGCCTGGGAACATGAAATCGGTTTGATTGTGGAGACCTGTGGTCTGGGAATATGACTGAGGTTTGATGGTGGTACCCTCTGGCCTGGCAACATGACTGAGGTTTGATTCTGGATCCCTGTGGCCTGGGAACATGACTGAGGCGTGATTCTGGAATCCTGTGGCCTAGGAACATGACATCTGTTTAGATTGTGGAATAATGTGCCCTGGGAATCTGACTGAGGCTTGGTTCTGGAACCCTGTGGACTGGGAACATGACTGAGGTTTGATTGTAGAACCCTGTGCCCTGGAAACATGACTGTGGCCTGGTACTGGAAACCCATGACCTAAGAATTTGACATTGGTTTGATTCTGGAACCCTGTGGCCTGGGAACATGACTGAGGTTTGATTCTGGAAAACTGTGGCCGGGTACTTGACTGAGGGTTGATGGCAGAAATCTGTGGACTGGGAACATGACTGAGGTTTGATTGTAGAACCCTGTGCCCTGGAAACATGACTGTGGCCTGGTACTGGAAACCCATGGCCTAGGAATTTGACATTGGTTTGATTCTGGACCCCTGTGGCCTGGGAACATGACTGAGGATTGATTCTGGAACCCTGTAGCCTGCGAACATAACTGAGGATTGTTTCTGGAACCCTGTGGCCTGGGAACATGACATCAGTGGATTCTTGAACCCTGTGGCCTGGGAACATGAGAACGGTTTAATTCTGGAACCCTGTGACCTGGGAACATGTCTGAGGTTTGATGGTGGAAACCTGTGGCTTGGCAACATGACTGAGGTTTGTTTCTGGAACCCTGTTCCCTGGGAACATGACTGAGGTTTGATTCTGGACACCTTTGTGCTGGGACAATGACTGTGTTTTGATTGTGGAATCATGGGTCCTGCAAACATGACTGAGGTTTGATTCTGGAACCATGTGTCCTGGGAATATGATTGAGGTTTGATTCTGGAAATCTGTGGCCTGGGAACTTGACAGAGGTTTGATGGCAGAAACCTGGGGACTGGCAACATGACTGAGGTTTGATTGTAGAACCCTGTGCCCTGGAAACATGACTGTGGTCTGGTACTGGAAACCCATGGCCTACGAATTTGACATTGGTTTGTTTCTGGAACCCTGTGACCTGGGAACATGACTGAGGTTTGATTCTGGAAAACTGTGGTCGGGGACTTGACTGAGGTTTGATGGCAGAAATCTGTGGACTGGCAACATTACTGAGGTTTGATTGTAGAACCCTGTGCCCTGGAAACATGACTGCGACCTGATACTTGAAACCCATGGCCTGGGAACTTGACATTGGTTTGATTCTGGAACCCTGTGGCCAGGAACAAGACTGAGGCGTGATTCTGGAATCCTGTGGCCTGGGAACATGACATCTGTTTAGATTGTGGAATACTGGGCCCTGGGAACCTGACTGAGGCTTGGTTCTGGAACCCTGTGGACTGGGAACATGACTGAGGATTTATTCTGGAATCCTGTGGCCTGGGAACATGACATCAGTGGATTCTTCAACCCTGTGGCCTGGGAACATGAGAACGGTTGGATTTTGGAACACTGTGGCCTGGGAACATGTCTGAGGTTTGATGTTGGAAACCTGTGGCTTGGCAACATGAATGAGGTTTGTTACTGGAACCCTCTTCCCTGGGAACATGACTGAGGTTTGATTCTGGACACCTTTGTCCTGGGAACATGACTGTGGTTTGATTGTGGAACCATGGGTCCTGCAAACATGACTGAGGTTTGATTCTGGAACCATGTGTCCTGGGAATATGACTGAGGTTTGATTCTGGAAATCTGTGGCCTGGGAAGTTGACTGAGGTTTGATGGCAGAAACCTGTGGACTGGCAACATGACAGAGGTTTGATTGTAGAACCCTGTGGCCTGGAAATATGACTGTGGCCTGGTACTGGAAGCCCATGGCCTGGGAAATTGACATTGGTTTGATTCTGAAACCCTGTGGCCTGGGAACATGATTGAGGCGTGATTCTGGAAACCTGTGGCCTGGGAACATGACATCTGTTTAGATTGTGGCATACTGTGCCCTGGGAACCGGACTGAAGGCTTGGTTCTGGAATCCTGTGGAGTGGGAACAAGACTGAGATTTTATTCTGGAACCATGTGTCCTGGGAATATGACTGAGGTTTGATTCTGGAAATCTGTGGCCTGGAAACTTGACTGAGGTTTGATGGCAGAAACCTGTGGACTGGCAACATGACTGAGGTTTGATTGTAGAACCCTATGCCCTGGAAACATGACTGTGGGCTGGTACTGGAAACCCATGGCCTAGGAATTTGACATTGGTTTGATTCTGGAACCCTGTGGCCTGGGAACATGACTGAGGCGTGATTCTGGAAAACTGTGGCCTGGGAATATGACTGAGGTTTGATTCTGGAAATCTGTGGCCTGGGAACTTGACTGAGGTTTGATGGCAGAAATCTGTGGACTGGCAACATGACTGAGGTTTGATTGTAGAACCCTGTGCCCTGGAAACATGACTGCGACCTGATATTTGAAACCCATGGCCTGGGAACTTGACATTGTTTTGATTCCGGAACCCTGTGGCCAGGAACAAGACTGAGGCGTGATTCTGGAATCCTGTGTCCTGGGAACATGACATCTGTTTAGATTGTGGAATACTGGGCCCTGGGAACCTGACTGAGGCTTGGTTCTGGAACCCTGTGGACTGGGAACATGACTGAGGATTTATTCTGGAATCCTGTGGCCTGGGAACATGACATCAGTGGATTCTTGAAACCTGTGGCCTGGGAACATGAGAACGGTTTGATTCTGTAACCCTGTGACCTGGGAACAAGTCTGAGGTTTGATTGTGGAAACCTGTGGCTTGGCAACATGACTGAGGTTTGTTACTGGAACCCTCTTCCCTGGGAACATGACTGAGGTTTGATTCTGGACACCTTTATCCTGGGAACATGACTGTGGTTTGATTGTGGAACCATGGGTCCTGCAAACATGACTGAGGTTTGATTCTGGAACCATGTGTCCTGGGAATATGACTGAGGTTTGATTCTGGAAATCTGTGGCCTGGGAACTTGACTGAGGTTTGATGGCAGAAACCTGTGGACTGGCAACATGACAGAGGTTTGATTGTAGAACCCTGTGGCCTGGAAATATGACTGTGGCCTGGTACTGGAAACCCATGGCCTGGGAAATTGACATTGGTTTGATTCTGCAACCCTGTGGCCTGGGAACATGACTGAGGCGTGATTCTGGAAAACTGTGGCCTGGGAATATGACTGAGGTTTGATTCTGGAAATCTGTGGCCTGGGAACTTGACTGAGGTTTGATGGCAGAAATCTGTGGACTGGCAACATGACTGAGGTTTGATTGTAGAACCCTGTGCCCTGGAAACATGACTGTGGCCTGGTACTGGAAACCCATGACCTAAGAATTTGACATTGGTTTGATTCTGGAACCCTGTGGCCTGGGAACATGACTGAGGTTTGATTCTGGAAAACTGTGGCCGGGTACTTGACTGAGGGTTGATGGCAGAAATCTGTGGACTGGGAACATGACTGAGGTTTGATTGTAGAACCCTGTGCCCTGGAAACATGACTGTGGCCTGGTACTGGAAACCCATGGCCTAGGAATTTGACATTGGTTTGATTCTGGACCCCTGTGGCCTGGGAACATGACTGAGGATTGATTCTGGAACCCTGTAGCCTGCGAACATAACTGAGGATTGTTTCTGGAACCCTGTGGCCTGGGAACATGACATCAGTGGATTCTTGAACCCTGTGGCCTGGGAACATGAGAACGGTTTAATTCTGGAACCCTGTGACCTGGGAACATGTCTGAGGTTTGATGGTGGAAACCTGTGGCTTGGCAACATGACTGAGGTTTGTTTCTGGAACCCTGTTCCCTGGGAACATGACTGAGGTTTGATTCTGGACACCTTTGTGCTGGGACAATGACTGTGTTTTGATTGTGGAATCATGGGTCCTGCAAACATGACTGAGGTTTGATTCTGGAACCATGTGTCCTGGGAATATGATTGAGGTTTGATTCTGGAAATCTGTGGCCTGGGAACTTGACAGAGGTTTGATGGCAGAAACCTGGGGACTGGCAACATGACTGACGTTTGACTGTAGAACCCTGTGCCCTGGAAACATGACTGCGACCTGATACTTGAAACCCATGGCCTGGGAACTTGACATTGGTTTGATTCTGGAACCCTGTGGCCAGGAACAAGACTGAGGCGTGATTCTGGAATCCTGTGGCCTGGGAACATGACATCTGTTTAGATTGTGGAATACTGGGCCCTGGGAACCTGACTGAGGCTTGGTTCTGGAACCCTGTGGACTGGGAACATGACTGAGGATTTATTCTGGAATCCTGTGGCCTGGGAACATGACATCAGTGGATTCTTCAACCCTGTGGCCTGGGAACATGAGAACGGTTGGATTTTGGAACACTGTGGCCTGGGAACATGTCTGAGGTTTGATGTTGGAAACCTGTGGCTTGGCAACATGAATGAGGTTTGTTACTGGAACCCTCTTCCCTGGGAACATGACTGAGGTTTGATTCTGGACACCTTTGTCCTGGGAACATGACTGTGGTTTGATTGTGGAACCATGGGTCCTGCAAACATGACTGAGGTTTGATTCTGGAACCATGTGTCCTGGGAATATGACTGAGGTTTGATTCTGGAAATCTGTGGCCTGGGAAGTTGACTGAGGTTTGATGGCAGAAACCTGTGGACTGGCAACATGACAGAGGTTTGATTGTAGAACCCTGTGGCCTGGAAACATGACTGTGGCCTGGTACTGGAAACCCATGGCCTAGGAATTTGACATTGGTTTGATTCTGGAACCCTGTGGCCTGGGAACATGACTGAGGCGTGATTCTGGAAAACTGTGGCCTGGGAATATGACTGAGGTTTGATTCTGGAAATCTGTGGCAGGGGAACTTGACTGAGGTTTGATTTCAGAAATCTGTGGACTGGCAACATGACTGAGGTTTGATTGTAGAACCCTGTGCCCTGGAAACATGACTGCGACCTGATATTTGAAACCCATGGCCTGGGAACTTGACATTGTTTTGATTCCGGAACCCTGTGGCCAGGAACAAGACTGAGGCGTGATTCTGGAATCCTGTGGCCTGGGAACATCACATCTGTTTAGATTGTGGAATACTGGGCCCTGGGAACCTGACTGAGGCTTGGTTCTGGAACCCTGTGGACTGGGAACATGACTGAGGATTTATTCTGGAATCCTGTGGCCTGGGAACATGACATCAGTGGATTCTTGAAACCTGTGGCCTGGGAACATGAGAACGGTTGGATTCTGGAACACTGTGGCCTGGGAACATGTCTGAGGTTTGATGGTGGAAACCTGTGGCTTGGCAACATGAATGAGGTTTGTTACTGGAACCCTATTCCCTGGGAATATGACTGAGGTTTGATTCTGGACACCTTTGTCCTGGGAACATGTCTGTGGTTTGACTGTGGAACCATGGGTCCTGCAAACATGACTGAGGTTTGATTCTGGAACCATGTGTCCTGGGAATATGACTGAGGTTTGATTCTGGAAATCTGTGGCCTGGGAACTTGACTGAGGTTTGATGGCAGAAACCTGTGGACTGGCAACATGACAGAGGTTTGATTGTAGAATCCTGTGGCCTGGAAATATGACTGTGGCCTGGTACTGGAAACCCATGGCCTGGGAAATTGACATTGGTTTGATTCTGAAACCCTGTGTCCTGGGAACATGATTGAGGCCTGATTCTGGAAACCTGTGGCCTGGGAACATGACATCTGTTTAGATTGTGGCATACTGTGCCCTGGGAACCGGACTGAAGGCTTGGTTCTGGAATCCTGTGGACTGGGAACAAGACTGAGGTTTGATGCTGGAACCATGTGGCCTGGGAATATGACTGATGTTAGATCGTGGAATCCTGTGGCCTGGGAACATGACATCGGTTTGGATTCTGGTACCCTGTTGCCTGGGAACATGAAATCGGTTTGATTGTGGAGACCTGTGGTCTGGGAATATGACTGAGGTTTGATGGTGGTACCCTCTGGCCTGGCAACATGACTGAGGTTTGATTCTGGATCCCTGTGGCCTGGGAACATGACTGAGGCGTGATTCTGGAATCCTGTGGCCTAGGAACATGACATCTGTTTAGATTGTGGAATAATGTGCCCTGGGAATCTGACTGAGGCTTGGTTCTGGAACCCTGTGGACTGGGAACATGACTGAGGTTTGATTGTAGAACCCTGTGCCCTGGAAGCATGACTGTGGCCTGGTACTGGAAACCCATGACCTAAGAATTTGACATTGGTTTGATTCTGGAACCCTGTGGCCTGGGAACATGACTGAGGTTTGATTCTGGAAAACTGTGGCCGGGTACTTGACTGAGGGTTGATGGCAGAAATCTGTGGACTGGGAACATGACTGAGGTTTGATTGTAGAACCCTGTGCCCTGGAAACATGACTGTGGCCTGGTACTGGAAACCCATGGCCTAGGAATTTGACATTGGTTTGATTCTGGACCCCTGTGGCCTGGGAACATGACTGAGGATTGATTCTGGAACCCTGTAGCCTGCGAACATAACTGAGGATTGTTTCTGGAACCCTGTGGCCTGGGAACATGACATCAGTGGATTCTTGAACCCTGTGGCCTGGGAACATGAGAACGGTTTAATTCTGGAACCCTGTGACCTGGGAACATGTCTGAGGTTTGATGGTGGAAACCTGTGGCTTGGCAACATGACTGAGGTTTGTTTCTGGAACCCTGTTCCCTGGGAACATGACTGAGGTTTGATTCTGGACACCTTTGTGCTGGGACAATGACTGTGTTTTGATTGTGGAATCATGGGTCCTGCAAACATGACTGAGGTTTGATTCTGGAACCATGTGTCCTGGGAATATGATTGAGGTTTGATTCTGGAAATCTGTGGCCTGGGAACTTGACAGAGGTTTGATGGCAGAAACCTGGGGACTGGCAACATGACTGAGGTTTGATTGTAGAACCCTGTGCCCTGGAAACATGACTGTGGTCTGGTACTGGAAACCCATGGCCTACGAATTTGACATTGGTTTGTTTCTGGAACCCTGTGACCTGGGAACATGACTGAGGTTTGATTCTGGAAAACTGTGGTCGGGGACTTGACTGAGGTTTGATGGCAGAAATCTGTGGACTGGCAACATTACTGAGGTTTGATTGTAGAACCCTGTGCCCTGGAAACATGACTGCGACCTGATACTTGAAACCCATGGCCTGGGAACTTGACATTGGTTTGATTCTGGAACCCTGTGGCCAGGAACAAGACTGAGGCGTGATTCTGGAATCCTGTGGCCTGGGAACATGACATCTGTTTAGATTGTGGAATACTGGGCCCTGGGAACCTGACTGAGGCTTGGTTCTGGAACCCTGTGGACTGGGAACATGACTGAGGATTTATTCTGGAATCCTGTGGCCTGGGAACATGACATCAGTGGATTCTTCAACCCTGTGGCCTGGGAACATGAGAACGGTTGGATTTTGGAACACTGTGGCCTGGGAACATGTCTGAGGTTTGATGTTGGAAACCTGTGGCTTGGCAACATGAATGAGGTTTGTTACTGGAACCCTCTTCCCTGGGAACATGACTGAGGTTTGATTCTGGACACCTTTGTCCTGGGAACATGACTGTGGTTTGATTGTGGAACCATGGGTCCTGCAAACATGACTGAGGTTTGATTCTGGAACCATGTGTCCTGGGAATATGACTGAGGTTTGATTCTGGAAATCTGTGGCCTGGGAAGTTGACTGAGGTTTGATGGCAGAAACCTGTGGACTGGCAACATGACAGAGGTTTGATTGTAGAACCCTGTGGCCTGGAAATATGACTGTGGCCTGGTACTGGAAGCCCATGGCCTGGGAAATTGACATTGGTTTGATTCTGAAACCCTGTGGCCTGGGAACATGATTGAGGCGTGATTCTGGAAACCTGTGGCCTGGGAACATGACATCTGTTTAGATTGTGGCATACTGTGCCCTGGGAACCGGACTGAAGGCTTGGTTCTGGAATCCTGTGGAGTGGGAACAAGACTGAGATTTTATTCTGGAACCATGTGTCCTGGGAATATGAC
The DNA here is from genome assembly GCF_965194805.1 of Balaenoptera borealis. Taxonomy (NCBI): domain Eukaryota; kingdom Metazoa; phylum Chordata; class Mammalia; order Artiodactyla; family Balaenopteridae; genus Balaenoptera; species Balaenoptera borealis. The sequence goes on from NC_138875.1 coordinate 30,612,678, forward strand.
TGAGGTTTGATTCTGGAAATCTGTGGCCTGGAAACTTGACTGAGGTTTGATGGCAGAAACCTGTGGACTGGCAACATGACTGAGGTTTGATTGTAGAACCCTATGCCCTGGAAACATGACTGTGGGCTGGTACTGGAAACCCATGGCCTAGGAATTTGACATTGGTTTGATTCTGGAACCCTGTGGCCTGGGAACATGACTGAGGCGTGATTCTGGAAAACTGTGGCCTGGGAATATGACTGAGGTTTGATTCTGGAAATCTGTGGCCTGGGAACTTGACTGAGGTTTGATGGCAGAAATCTGTGGACTGGCAACATGACTGAGGTTTGATTGTAGAACCCTGTGCCCTGGAAACATGACTGCGACCTGATATTTGAAACCCATGGCCTGGGAACTTGACATTGTTTTGATTCCGGAACCCTGTGGCCAGGAACAAGACTGAGGCGTGATTCTGGAATCCTGTGTCCTGGGAACATGACATCTGTTTAGATTGTGGAATACTGGGCCCTGGGAACCTGACTGAGGCTTGGTTCTGGAACCCTGTGGACTGGGAACATGACTGAGGATTTATTCTGGAATCCTGTGGCCTGGGAACATGACATCAGTGGATTCTTGAAACCTGTGGCCTGGGAACATGAGAACGGTTTGATTCTGTAACCCTGTGACCTGGGAACAAGTCTGAGGTTTGATTGTGGAAACCTGTGGCTTGGCAACATGACTGAGGTTTGTTACTGGAACCCTCTTCCCTGGGAACATGACTGAGGTTTGATTCTGGACACCTTTATCCTGGGAACATGACTGTGGTTTGATTGTGGAACCATGGGTCCTGCAAACATGACTGAGGTTTGATTCTGGAACCATGTGTCCTGGGAATATGACTGAGGTTTGATTCTGGAAATCTGTGGCCTGGGAACTTGACTGAGGTTTGATGGCAGAAACCTGTGGACTGGCAACATGACAGAGGTTTGATTGTAGAACCCTGTGGCCTGGAAATATGACTGTGGCCTGGTACTGGAAACCCATGGCCTGGGAAATTGACATTGGTTTGATTCTGCAACCCTGTGGCCTGGGAACATGACTGAGGCGTGATTCTGGAAAACTGTGGCCTGGGAATATGACTGAGGTTTGATTCTGGAAATCTGTGGCCTGGGAACTTGACTGAGGTTTGATGGCAGAAATCTGTGGACTGGCAACATGACTGAGGTTTGATTGTAGAACCCTGTGCCCTGGAAACATGACTGTGGCCTGGTACTGGAAACCCATGACCTAAGAATTTGACATTGGTTTGATTCTGGAACCCTGTGGCCTGGGAACATGACTGAGGTTTGATTCTGGAAAACTGTGGCCGGGTACTTGACTGAGGGTTGATGGCAGAAATCTGTGGACTGGGAACATGACTGAGGTTTGATTGTAGAACCCTGTGCCCTGGAAACATGACTGTGGCCTGGTACTGGAAACCCATGGCCTAGGAATTTGACATTGGTTTGATTCTGGACCCCTGTGGCCTGGGAACATGACTGAGGATTGATTCTGGAACCCTGTAGCCTGCGAACATAACTGAGGATTGTTTCTGGAACCCTGTGGCCTGGGAACATGACATCAGTGGATTCTTGAACCCTGTGGCCTGGGAACATGAGAACGGTTTAATTCTGGAACCCTGTGACCTGGGAACATGTCTGAGGTTTGATGGTGGAAACCTGTGGCTTGGCAACATGACTGAGGTTTGTTTCTGGAACCCTGTTCCCTGGGAACATGACTGAGGTTTGATTCTGGACACCTTTGTGCTGGGACAATGACTGTGTTTTGATTGTGGAATCATGGGTCCTGCAAACATGACTGAGGTTTGATTCTGGAACCATGTGTCCTGGGAATATGATTGAGGTTTGATTCTGGAAATCTGTGGCCTGGGAACTTGACAGAGGTTTGATGGCAGAAACCTGGGGACTGGCAACATGACTGACGTTTGACTGTAGAACCCTGTGCCCTGGAAACATGACTGCGACCTGATACTTGAAACCCATGGCCTGGGAACTTGACATTGGTTTGATTCTGGAACCCTGTGGCCAGGAACAAGACTGAGGCGTGATTCTGGAATCCTGTGGCCTGGGAACATGACATCTGTTTAGATTGTGGAATACTGGGCCCTGGGAACCTGACTGAGGCTTGGTTCTGGAACCCTGTGGACTGGGAACATGACTGAGGATTTATTCTGGAATCCTGTGGCCTGGGAACATGACATCAGTGGATTCTTCAACCCTGTGGCCTGGGAACATGAGAACGGTTGGATTTTGGAACACTGTGGCCTGGGAACATGTCTGAGGTTTGATGTTGGAAACCTGTGGCTTGGCAACATGAATGAGGTTTGTTACTGGAACCCTCTTCCCTGGGAACATGACTGAGGTTTGATTCTGGACACCTTTGTCCTGGGAACATGACTGTGGTTTGATTGTGGAACCATGGGTCCTGCAAACATGACTGAGGTTTGATTCTGGAACCATGTGTCCTGGGAATATGACTGAGGTTTGATTCTGGAAATCTGTGTCCTGGGAAGTTGACTGAGGTTTGATGGCAGAAACCTGTGGACTGGCAACATGACAGAGGTTTGATTGTAGAACCCTGTGCCCTGGAAACATGACTGTGGCCTGGTACTGGAAACCCATGGCCTAGGAATTTGACATTGGTTTGATTCTGGAACCCTGTGGCCTGGGAACATGACTGAGGCGTGATTCTGGAAAACTGTGGCCTGGGAATATGACTGAGGTTTGATTCTGGAAATCTGTGGCAGGGGAACTTGACTGAGGTTTGATTTCAGAAATCTGTGGACTGGCAACATGACTGAGGTTTGATTGTAGAACCCTGTGCCCTGGAAACATGACTGCGACCTGATATTTGAAACCCATGGCCTGGGAACTTGACATTGTTTTGATTCCGGAACCCTGTGGCCAGGAACAAGACTGAGGCGTGATTCTGGAATCCTGTGGCCTGGGAACATCACATCTGTTTAGATTGTGGAATACTGGGCCCTGGGAACCTGACTGAGGCTTGGTTCTGGAACCCTGTGGACTGGGAACATGACTGAGGATTTATTCTGGAATCCTGTGGCCTGGGAACATGACATCAGTGGATTCTTCAACCCTGTGGCCTGGGAACATGAGAACGGTTGGATTTTGGAACACTGTGGCCTGGGAACATGTCTGAGGTTTGATGTTGGAAACCTGTGGCTTGGCAACATGAATGAGGTTTGTTACTGGAACCCTCTTCCCTGGGAACATGACTGAGGTTTGATTCTGGACACCTTTGTCCTGGGAACATGACTGTGGTTTGATTGTGGAACCATGGGTCCTGCAAACATGACTGAGGTTTGATTCTGGAACCATGTGTCCTGGGAATATGACTGAGGTTTGATTCTGGAAATCTGTGGCCTGGGAAGTTGACTGAGGTTTGATGGCAGAAACCTGTGGACTGGCAACATGACAGAGGTTTGATTGTAGAACCCTGTGGCCTGGAAACATGACTGTGGCCTGGTACTGGAAACCCATGGCCTAGGAATTTGACATTGGTTTGATTCTGGAACCCTGTGGCCTGGGAACATGACTGAGGCGTGATTCTGGAAAACTGTGGCCTGGGAATATGACTGAGGTTTGATTCTGGAAATCTGTGGCAGGGGAACTTGACTGAGGTTTGATTTCAGAAATCTGTGGACTGGCAACATGACTGAGGTTTGATTGTAGAACCCTGTGCCCTGGAAACATGACTGCGACCTGATATTTGAAACCCATGGCCTGGGAACTTGACATTGTTTTGATTCCGGAACCCTGTGGCCAGGAACAAGACTGAGGCGTGATTCTGGAATCCTGTGGCCTGGGAACATCACATCTGTTTAGATTGTGGAATACTGGGCCCTGGGAACCTGACTGAGGCTTGGTTCTGGAACCCTGTGGACTGGGAACATGACTGAGGATTTATTCTGGAATCCTGTGGCCTGGGAACATGACATCAGTGGATTCTTGAAACCTGTGGCCTGGGAACATGAGAACGGTTGGATTCTGGAACACTGTGGCCTGGGAACATGTCTGAGGTTTGATGGTGGAAACCTGTGGCTTGGCAACATGAATGAGGTTTGTTACTGGAACCCTGTTCCCTGGGAATATGACTGAGGTTTGATTCTGGACACCTTTGTCCTGGGAACATGTCTGTGGTTTGACTGTGGAACCATGGGTCCTGCAAACATGACTGAGGTTTGATTCTGGAACCATGTGTCCTGGGAATATGACTGAGGTTTGATTCTGGAAATCTGTGGCCTGGGAACTTGACTGAGGTTTGATGGCAGAAACCTGTGGACTGGCAACATGACAGAGGTTTGATTGTAGAATCCTGTGGCCTGGAAATATGACTGTGGCCTGGTACTGGAAACCCATGGCCTGGGAAATTGACATTGGTTTGATTCTGCAACCCTGTGTCCTGGGAACATGATTGAGGCCTGATTCTGGAAACCTGTGGCCTGGGAACATGACATCTGTTTAGATTGTGGCATACTGTGCCCTGGGAACCGGACTGAAGGCTTGGTTCTGGAATCCTGTGGACTGGGAACAAGACTGAGGTTTGATGCTGGAACCATGTGGCCTGGGAATATGACTGATGTTAGATCGTGGAATCCTGTGGCCTGGGAACATGACATCGGTTTGGATTCTGGTACCCTGTTGCCTGGGAACATGAAATCGGTTTGATTGTGGAGACCTGTGGTCTGGGAATATGACTGAGGTTTGATGGTGGTACCCTCTGGCCTGGCAACATGACTGAGGTTTGATTCTGGATCCCTGTGGCCTGGGAACATGACTGAGGCGTGATTCTGGAATCCTGTGGCCTAGGAACATGACATCTGTTTAGATTGTGGAATAATGTGCCCTGGGAATCTGACTGAGGCTTGGTTCTGGAACCCTGTGGACTGGGAACATGACTGAGGTTTGATTGTAGAACCCTGTGCCCTGGAAACATGACTGTGGCCTGGTACTGGAAACCCATGACCTAAGAATTTGACATTGGTTTGATTCTGGAACCCTGTGGCCTGGGAACATGACTGAGGTTTGATTCTGGAAAACTGTGGCCGGGTACTTGACTGAGGGTTGATGGCAGAAATCTGTGGACTGGGAACATGACTGAGGTTTGATTGTAGAACCCTGTGCCCTGGAAACATGACTGTGGCCTGGTACTGGAAACCCATGGCCTAGGAATTTGACATTGGTTTGATTCTGGACCCCTGTGGCCTGGGAACATGACTGAGGATTGATTCTGGAACCCTGTAGCCTGCGAACATAACTGAGGATTGTTTCTGGAACCCTGTGGCCTGGGAACATGACATCAGTGGATTCTTGAACCCTGTGGCCTGGGAACATGAGAACGGTTTAATTCTGGAACCCTGTGACCTGGGAACATGTCTGAGGTTTGATGGTGGAAACCTGTGGCTTGGCAACATGACTGAGGTTTGTTTCTGGAACCCTGTTCCCTGGGAACATGACTGAGGTTTGATTCTGGACACCTTTGTGCTGGGACAATGACTGTGTTTTGATTGTGGAATCATGGGTCCTGCAAACATGACTGAGGTTTGATTCTGGAACCATGTGTCCTGGGAATATGATTGAGGTTTGATTCTGGAAATCTGTGGCCTGGGAACTTGACAGAGGTTTGATGGCAGAAACCTGGGGACTGGCAACATGACTGAGGTTTGATTGTAGAACCCTGTGCCCTGGAAACATGACTGTGGTCTGGTACTGGAAACCCATGGCCTACGAATTTGACATTGGTTTGTTTCTGGAACCCTGTGACCTGGGAACATGACTGAGGTTTGATTCTGGAAAACTGTGGTCGGGGACTTGACTGAGGTTTGATGGCAGAAATCTGTGGACTGGCAACATTACTGAGGTTTGATTGTAGAACCCTGTGCCCTGGAAACATGACTGCGACCTGATACTTGAAACCCATGGCCTGGGAACTTGACATTGGTTTGATTCTGGAACCCTGTGGCCAGGAACAAGACTGAGGCGTGATTCTGGAATCCTGTGGCCTGGGAACATGACATCTGTTTAGATTGTGGAATACTGGGCCCTGGGAACCTGACTGAGGCTTGGTTCTGGAACCCTGTGGACTGGGAACATGACTGAGGATTTATTCTGGAATCCTGTGGCCTGGGAACATGACATCAGTGGATTCTTCAACCCTGTGGCCTGGGAACATGAGAACGGTTGGATTTTGGAACACTGTGGCCTGGGAACATGTCTGAGGTTTGATGTTGGAAACCTGTGGCTTGGCAACATGAATGAGGTTTGTTACTGGAACCCTCTTCCCTGGGAACATGACTGAGGTTTGATTCTGGACACCTTTGTCCTGGGAACATGACTGTGGTTTGATTGTGGAACCATGGGTCCTGCAAACATGACTGAGGTTTGATTCTGGAACCATGTGTCCTGGGAATATGACTGAGGTTTGATTCTGGAAATCTGTGGCCTGGGAAGTTGACTGAGGTTTGATGGCAGAAACCTGTGGACTGGCAACATGACAGAGGTTTGATTGTAGAACCCTGTGGCCTGGAAATATGACTGTGGCCTGGTACTGGAAGCCCATGGCCTGGGAAATTGACATTGGTTTGATTCTGAAACCCTGTGGCCTGGGAACATGATTGAGGCGTGATTCTGGAAACCTGTGGCCTGGGAACATGACATCTGTTTAGATTGTGGCATACTGTGCCCTGGGAACCGGACTGAAGGCTTGGTTCTGGAATCCTGTGGAGTGGGAACAAGACTGAGATTTTATTCTGGAACCATGTGTCCTGGGAATATGACTGAGGTTTGATTCTGGAAATCTGTGGCCTGGAAACTTGACTGAGGTTTGATGGCAGAAACCTGTGGACTGGCAACATGACTGAGGTTTGATTGTAGAACCCTATGCCCTGGAAACATGACTGTGGGCTGGTACTGGAAACCCATGGCCTAGGAATTTGACATTGGTTTGATTCTGGAACCCTGTGGCCTGGGAACATGACTGAGGCGTGATTCTGGAAAACTGTGGCCTGGGAATATGACTGAGGTTTGATTCTGGAAATCTGTGGCCTGGGAACTTGACTGAGGTTTGATGGCAGAAATCTGTGGACTGGCAACATGACTGAGGTTTGATTGTAGAACCCTGTGCCCTGGAAACATGACTGCGACCTGATATTTGAAACCCATGGCCTGGGAACTTGACATTGTTTTGATTCCGGAACCCTGTGGCCAGGAACAAGACTGAGGCGTGATTCTGGAATCCTGTGGCCTGGGAACATGACATCTGTTTAGATTGTGGAATACTGGGCCCTGGGAACCTGACTGAGGCTTGGTTCTGGAACCCTGTGGACTGGGAACATGACTGAGGATTTATTCTGGAATCCTGTGGCCTGGGAACATGACATCAGTGGATTCTTCAACCCTGTGGCCTGGGAACATGAGAACGGTTGGATTTTGGAACACTGTGGCCTGGGAACATGTCTGAGGTTTGATGTTGGAAACCTGTGGCTTGGCAACATGAATGAGGTTTGTTACTGGAACCCTCTTCCCTGGGAACATGACTGAGGTTTGATTCTGGACACCTTTGTCCTGGGAACATGACTGTGGTTTGATTGTGGAACCATGGGTCCTGCAAACATGACTGAGGTTTGATTCTGGAACCATGTGTCCTGGGAATATGACTGAGGTTTGATTCTGGAAATCTGTGGCCTGGGAAGTTGACTGAGGTTTGATGGCAGAAACCTGTGGACTGGCAACATGACAGAGGTTTGATTGTAGAACCCTGTGGCCTGGAAATATGACTGTGGCCTGGTACTGGAAGCCCATGGCCTGGGAAATTGACATTGGTTTGATTCTGAAACCCTGTGGCCTGGGAACATGATTGAGGCGTGATTCTGGAAACCTGTGGCCTGGGAACATGACATCTGTTTAGATTGTGGCATACTGTGCCCTGGGAACCGGACTGAAGGCTTGGTTCTGGAATCCTGTGGAGTGGGAACAAGACTGAGATTTTATTCTGGAACCATGTGTCCTGGGAATATGACTGAGGTTTGATTCTGGAAATCTGTGGCCTGGAAACTTGACTGAGGTTTGATGGCAGAAACCTGTGGACTGGCAACATGACTGAGGTTTGATTGTAGAACCCTATGCCCTGGAAACATGACTGTGGGCTGGTACTGGAAACCCATGGCCTAGGAATTTGACATTGGTTTGATTCTGGAACCCTGTGGCCTGGGAACATGACTGAGGCGTGATTCTGGAAAACTGTGGCCTGGGAATATGACTGAGGTTTGATTCTGGAAATCTGTGGCCTGGGAACTTGACTGAGGTTTGATGGCAGAAATCTGTGGACTGGCAACATGACTGAGGTTTGATTGTAGAACCCTGTGCCCTGGAAACATGACTGCGACCTGATATTTGAAACCCATGGCCTGGGAACTTGACATTGTTTTGATTCCGGAACCCTGTGGCCAGGAACAAGACTGAGGCGTGATTCTGGAATCCTGTGTCCTGGGAACATGACATCTGTTTAGATTGTGGAATACTGGGCCCTGGGAACCTGACTGAGGCTTGGTTCTGGAACCCTGTGGACTGGGAACATGACTGAGGATTTATTCTGGAATCCTGTGGCCTGGGAACATGACATCAGTGGATTCTTGAAACCTGTGGCCTGGGAACATGAGAACGGTTGGATTCTGTAACCCTGTGACCTGGGAACAAGTCTGAGGTTTGATTGTGGAAACCTGTGGCTTGGCAACATGACTGAGGTTTGTTACTGGAACCCTCTTCCCTGGGAACATGACTGAGGTTTGATTCTGGACACCTTTATCCTGGGAACATGACTGTGGTTTGATTGTGGAACCATGGGTCCTGCAAACATGACTGAGGTTTGATTCTGGAACCATGTGTCCTGGGAATATGACTGAGGTTTGATTCTGGAAATCTGTGGCCTGGGAACTTGACTGAGGTTTGATGGCAGAAACCTGTGGACTGGCAACATGACAGAGGTTTGATTGTAGAACCCTGTGGCCTGGAAATATGACTGTGGCCTGGTACTGGAAACCCATGGCCTGGGAAATTGACATTGGTTTGATTCTGCAACCCTGTGGCCTGGGAACATGACTGAGGCGTGATTCTGGAAAACTGTGGCCTGGGAATATGACTGAGGTTTGATTCTGGAAATCTGTGGCCTGGGAACTTGACTGAGGTTTGATGGCAGAAATCTGTGGACTGGCAACATGACTGAGGTTTGATTGTAGAACCCTGTGCCCTGGAAACATGACTGTGGCCTGGTACTGGAAACCCATGACCTAAGAATTTGACATTGGTTTGATTCTGGAACCCTGTGGCCTGGGAACATGACTGAGGTTTGATTCTGGAAAACTGTGGCCGGGTACTTGACTGAGGGTTGATGGCAGAAATCTGTGGACTGGGAACATGACTGAGGTTTGATTGTAGAACCCTGTGCCCTGGAAACATGACTGTGGCCTGGTACTGGAAACCCATGGCCTAGGAATTTGACATTGGTTTGATTCTGGACCCCTGTGGCCTGGGAACATGACTGAGGATTGATTCTGGAACCCTGTAGCCTGCGAACATAACTGAGGATTGTTTCTGGAACCCTGTGGCCTGGGAACATGACATCAGTGGATTCTTGAACCCTGTGGCCTGGGAACATGAGAACGGTTTAATTCTGGAACCCTGTGACCTGGGAACATGTCTGAGGTTTGATGGTGGAAACCTGTGGCTTGGCAACATGACTGAGGTTTGTTTCTGGAACCCTGTTCCCTGGGAACATGACTGAGGTTTGATTCTGGACACCTTTGTGCTGGGACAATGACTGTGTTTTGATTGTGGAATCATGGGTCCTGCAAACATGACTGAGGTTTGATTCTGGAACCATGTGTCCTGGGAATATGATTGAGGTTTGATTCTGGAAATCTGTGGCCTGGGAACTTGACAGAGGTTTGATGGCAGAAACCTGGGGACTGGCAACATGACTGAGGTTTGATTGTAGAACCCTGTGCCCTGGAAACATGACTGTGGTCTGGTACTGGAAACCCATGGCCTACGAATTTGACATTGGTTTGTTTCTGGAACCCTGTGACCTGGGAACATGACTGAGGTTTGATTCTGGAAAACTGTGGTCGGGGACTTGACTGAGGTTTGATGGCAGAAATCTGTGGACTGGCAACATTACTGAGGTTTGATTGTAGAACCCTGTGCCCTGGAAACATGACTGCGACCTGATACTTGAAACCCATGGCCTGGGAACTTGACATTGGTTTGATTCTGGAACCCTGTGGCCAGGAACAAGACTGAGGCGTGATTCTGGAATCCTGTGTCCTGGGAACATGACATCTGTTTAGATTGTGGAATACTGGGCCCTGGGAACCTGACTGAGGCTTGGTTCTGGAACCCTGTGGACTGGGAACATGACTGAGGATTTATTCTGGAATCCTGTGGCCTGGGAACATGACATCAGTGGATTCTTGAAACCTGTGGCCTGGGAACATGAGAACGGTTTGATTCTGTAACCCTGTGACCTGGGAACAAGTCTGAGGTTTGATTGTGGAAACCTGTGGCTTGGCAACATGACTGAGGTTTGTTACTGGAACCCTCTTCCCTGGGAACATGACTGAGGTTTGATTCTGGACACCTTTATCCTGGGAACATGACTGTGGTTTGATTGTGGAACCATGGGTCCTGCAAACATGACTGAGGTTTGATTCTGGAACCATGTGTCCTGGGAATATGACTGAGGTTTGATTCTGGAAATCTGTGGCCTGGGAACTTGACTGAGGTTTGATGGCAGAAACCTGTGGACTGGCAACATGACAGAGGTTTGATTGTAGAACCCTGTGGCCTGGAAATATGACTGTGGCCTGGTACTGGAAACCCATGGCCTGGGAAATTGACATTGGTTTGATTCTGCAACCCTGTGGCCTGGGAACATGACTGAGGCGTGATTCTGGAAAACTGTGGCCTGGGAATATGACTGAGGTTTGATTCTGGAAATCTGTGGCCTGGGAACTTGACTGAGGTTTGATGGCAGAAATCTGTGGACTGGCAACATGACTGAGGTTTGATTGTAGAACCCTGTGCCCTGGAAACATGACTGCGACCTGATATTTGAAACCCATGGCCTGGGAACTTGACATTGTTTTGATTCCGGAACCCTGTGGCCAGGAACAAGACTGAGGCATGATTCTGGAATCCTGTGGCCTGGGAACATCACATCTGTTTAGATTGTGGAATACTGGGCCCTGGGAACCTGACTGAGGCTTGGTTCTGGAACCCTGTGGACTGGGAACATGACTGAGGATTTATTCTGGAATCCTGTGGCCTGGGAACATGACATCAGTGGATTCTTGAAACCTGTGGCCTGGGAACATGAGAACGGTTGGATTCTGGAACACTGTGGCCTGGGAACATGTCTGAGGTTTGATGGTGGAAACCTGTGGCTTGGCAACATGAATGAGGTTTGTTACTGGAACCCTCTTCCCTGGGAACATGACTGAGGTTTGATTCTGGACACCTTTGTCCTGGGAACATGACTGTGGTTTGATTGTGGAACCATGGGTCCTGCAAACATGACTGAGGTTTGATTCTGGAACCATGTGTCCTGGGAATATGACTGAGGTTTGATTCTGGAAATCTGTGGCCTGGGAAGTTGACTGAGGTTTGATGGCAGAAACCTGTGGACTGGCAACATGACAGAGGTTTGATTGTAGAACCCTGTGGCCTGGAAATATGACTGTGGCCTGGTACTGGAAGCCCATGGCCTGGGAAATTGACATTGGTTTGATTCTGAAACCCTGTGGCCTGGGAACATGACTGAGGCGTGATTCTGGAAAACTGTGGCCTGGGAATATGACTGAGGTTTGATTCTGGAAATCTGTGGCCTGGGAACTTGACTGAGGATTGATGGCAGAAATCTGTGGACTGGCAACATGACTGAGGTTTGATTGTAGAACCCTGTGCCCTGGAAACATGACTGTGGCCTGGTACTGGAAACCCATGACCTAAGAATTTGACATTGGTTTGATTCTGGAACCCTGTGGCCTGGGAACATGACTGAGGTTTGATTCTGGAAAACTGTGGCCGGGTACTTGACTGAGGGTTGATGGCAGAAATCTGTGGACTGGGAACATGACTGAGGTTTGATTGTAGAACCCTGTGCCCTGGAAACATGACTGTGGCCTGGTACTGGAAACCCATGGCCTAGGAATTTGACATTGGTTTGATTCTGGACCCCTGTGGCCTGGGAACATGACTGAGGATTGATTCTGGAACCCTGTAGCCTGCGAACATAACTGAGGATTGTTTCTGGAACCCTGTGGCCTGGGAACATGACATCAGTGGATTCTTGAACCCTGTGGCCTGGGAACATGAGAATGGTTTAATTCTGGAACCCTGTGACCTGGGAACATGTCTGAGGTTTGATGGTGGAAACCTGTGGCTTGGCAACATGACTGAGGTTTGTTTCTGGAACCCTGTTCCCTGGGAACATGACTGAGGTTTGATTCTGGACACCTTTGTGCTGGGACAATGACTGTGTTTTGATTGTGGAATCATGGGTCCTGCAAACATGACTGAGGTTTGATTCTGGAACCATGTGTCCTGGGAATATGATTGAGGTTTGATTCTGGAAATCTGTGGCCTGGGAAGTTGACTGAGGTTTGATGGCAGAAACCTGTGGACTGGCAACATGACAGAGGTTTGATTGTAGAACCCTGTGGCCTGGAAATATGACTGTGGCCTGGTACTGGAAGCCCATGGCCTGGGAAATTGACATTGGTTTGATTCTGAAACCCTGTGGCCTGGGAACATGATTGAGGCGTGATTCTGGAAACCTGTGGCCTGGGAACATGACATCTATTTAGATTGTGGCATACTGTGCCCTGGGAACCGGACTGAAGGCTTGGTTCTGGAATCCTGTGGAGTGGGAACAAGACTGAGATTTTATTCTGGAACCATGTGTCCTGGGAATATGACTGAGGTTTGATTCTGGAAATCTGTGGCCTGGAAACTTGACTGAGGTTTGATGGCAGAAACCTGTGGACTGGCAACATGACTGAGGTTTGATTGTAGAACCCTGTGCCCTGGAAACATGACTGTGGGCTGGTACTGGAAACCCATGGCCTAGGAATTTGACATTGGTTTGATTCTGGAACCCTGTGGCCTGGGAACATGACTGAGGCGTGATTCTGGAAAACTGTGGCCTGGGAATATGACTGAGGTTTGATTCTGGAAATCTGTGGCCTGGGAACTTGACTGAGGTTTGATGGCAGAAATCTGTGGACTGGCAACATGACTGAGGTTTGATTGTAGAACCCTGTGCCCTGGAAACATGACTGCGACCTGATATTTGAAACCCATGGCCTGGGAACTTGACATTGTTTTGATTCCGGAACCCTGTGGCCAGGAACAAGACTGAGGCGTGATTCTGGAATCCTGTGGCCTGGGAACATGACATCTGTTTAGATTGTGGAATACTGGGCCCTGGGAACCTGACTGAGGCTTGGTTCTGGAACCCTGTGGACTGGGAACATGACTGAGGATTTATTCTGGAATCCTGTGGCCTGGGAACATGACATCAGTGGATTCTTCAACCCTGTGGCCTGGGAACATGAGAACGGTTGGATTTTGGAACACTGTGGCCTGGGAACATGTCTGAGGTTTGATGTTGGAAACCTGTGGCTTGGCAACATGAATGAGGTTTGTTACTGGAACCCTCTTCCCTGGGAACATGACTGAGGTTTGATTCTGGACACCTTTGTCCTGGGAACATGACTGTGGTTTGATTGTGGAACCATGGGTCCTGCAAACATGACTGAGGTTTGATTCTGGAACCATGTGTCCTGGGAATATGACTGAGGTTTGATTCTGGAAATCTGTGGCCTGGGAAGTTGACTGAGGTTTGATGGCAGAAACCTGTGGACTGGCAACATGACAGAGGTTTGATTGTAGAACCCTGTGGCCTGGAAATATGACTGTGGCCTGGTACTGGAAGCCCATGGCCTGGGAAATTGACATTGGTTTGATTCTGAAACCCTGTGGCCTGGGAACATGATTGAGGCGTGATTCTGGAAACCTGTGGCCTGGGAACATGACATCTGTTTAGATTGTGGCATACTGTGCCCTGGGAACCGGACTGAAGGCTTGGTTCTGGAATCCTGTGGAGTGGGAACAAGACTGAGATTTTATTCTGGAACCATGTGTCCTGGGAATATGACTGAGGTTTGATTCTGGAAATCTGTGGCCTGGAAACTTGACTGAGGTTTGATGGCAGAAACCTGTGGACTGGCAACATGACTGAGGTTTGATTGTAGAACCCTATGCCCTGGAAACATGACTGTGGGCTGGTACTGGAAACCCATGGCCTAGGATTTTGACATTGGTTTGATTCTGGAACCCTGTGGCCTGGGAACATGACTGAGGCGTGATTCTGGAAAACTGTGGCCTGGGAATATGACTGAGGTTTGATTCTGGAAATCTGTGGCCTGGGAACTTGACTGAGGTTTGATGGCAGAAATCTGTGGACTGGCAACATGACTGAGGTTTGATTGTAGAACCCTGTGCCCTGGAAACATGACTGCGACCTGATATTTGAAACCCATGGCCTGGGAACTTGACATTGTTTTGATTCCGGAACCCTGTGGCCAGGAACAAGACTGAGGCGTGATTCTGGAATCCTGTGTCCTGGGAACATGACATCTGTTTAGATTGTGGAATACTGGGCCCTGGGAACCTGACTGAGGCTTGGTTCTGGAACCCTGTGGACTGGGAACATGACTGAGGATTTATTCTGGAATCCTGTGGCCTGGGAACATGACATCAGTGGATTCTTGAAACCTGTGGCCTGGGAACATGAGAACGGTTTGATTCTGTAACCCTGTGACCTGGGAACAAGTCTGAGGTTTGATTGTGGAAACCTGTGGCTTGGCAACATGACTGAGGTTTGTTACTGGAACCCTCTTCCCTGGGAACATGACTGAGGTTTGATTCTGGACACCTTTATCCTGGGAACATGACTGTGGTTTGATTGTGGAACCATGGGTCCTGCAAACATGACTGAGGTTTGATTCTGGAACCATGTGTCCTGGGAATATGACTGAGGTTTGATTCTGGAAATCTGTGGCCTGGGAACTTGACTGAGGTTTGATGGCAGAAACCTGTGGACTGGCAACATGACAGAGGTTTGATTGTAGAACCCTGTGGCCTGGAAATATGACTGTGGCCTGGTACTGGAAACCCATGGCCTGGGAAATTGACATTGGTTTGATTCTGCAACCCTGTGGCCTGGGAACATGACTGAGGCGTGATTCTGGAAAACTGTGGCCTGGGAATATGACTGAGGTTTGATTCTGGAAATCTGTGGCCTGGGAACTTGACTGAGGTTTGATGGCAGAAATCTGTGGACTGGCAACATGACTGAGGTTTGATTGTAGAACCCTGTGCCCTGGAAACATGACTGCGACCTGATATTTGAAACCCATGGCCTGGGAACTTGACATTGTTTTGATTCCGGAACCCTGTGGCCAGGAACAAGACTGAGGCATGATTCTGGAATCCTGTGGCCTGGGAACATCACATCTGTTTAGATTGTGGAATACTGGGCCCTGGGAACCTGACTGAGGCTTGGTTCTGGAACCCTGTGGACTGGGAACATGACTGAGGATTTATTCTGGAATCCTGTGGCCTGGGAACATGACATCAGTGGATTCTTGAAACCTGTGGCCTGGGAACATGAGAACGGTTGGATTCTGGAACACTGTGGCCTGGGAACATGTCTGAGGTTTGATGGTGGAAACCTGTGGCTTGGCAACATGAATGAGGTTTGTTACTGGAACCCTATTCCCTGGGAATATGACTGAGGTTTGATTCTGGACACCTTTGTCCTGGGAACATGTCTGTGGTTTGACTGTGGAACCATGGGTCCTGCAAACATGACTGAGGTTTGATTCTGGAACCATGTGTCCTGGGAATATGACTGAGGTTTGATTCTGGAAATCTGTGGCCTGGGAACTTGACTGAGGTTTGATGGCAGAAACCTGTGGACTGGCAACATGACAGAGGTTTGATTGTAGAATCCTGTGGCCTGGAAATATGACTGTGGCCTGGTACTGGAAACCCATGGCCTGGGAAATTGACATTGGTTTGATTCTGCAACCCTGTGTCCTGGGAACATGATTGAGGCCTGATTCTGGAAACCTGTGGCCTGGGAACATGACATCTGTTTAGATTGTGGCATACTGTGCCCTGGGAACCGGACTGAAGGCTTGGTTCTGGAATCCTGTGGACTGGGAACAAGACTGAGGTTTGATGCTGGAACCATGTGGCCTGGGAATATGACTGATGTTAGATCGTGGAATCCTGTGGCCTGGGAACATGACATCGGTTTGGATTCTGGTACCCTGTTGCCTGGGAACATGAAATCGGTTTGATTGTGGAGACCTGTGGTCTGGGAATATGACTGAGGT
The DNA here is from genome assembly GCF_965194805.1 of Balaenoptera borealis. NCBI lineage: Eukaryota > Metazoa > Chordata > Mammalia > Artiodactyla > Balaenopteridae > Balaenoptera > Balaenoptera borealis. Next base: position 30,629,197 of record NC_138875.1, read on the forward strand.
TTGATGGTGGTACCCTCTGGCCTGGCAACATGACTGAGGTTTGATTCTGGATCCCTGTGGCCTGGGAACATGACTGAGGCGTGATTCTGGAATCCTGTGGCCTAGGAACATGACATCTGTTTAGATTGTGGAATAATGTGCCCTGGGAATCTGACTGAGGCTTGGTTCTGGAACCCTGTGGACTGGGAACATGACTGAGGTTTGATTGTAGAACCCTGTGCCCTGGAAACATGACTGTGGCCTGGTACTGGAAACCCATGACCTAAGAATTTGACATTGGTTTGATTCTGGAACCCTGTGGCCTGGGAACATGACTGAGGTTTGATTCTGGAAAACTGTGGCCGGGTACTTGACTGAGGGTTGATGGCAGAAATCTGTGGACTGGGAACATGACTGAGGTTTGATTGTAGAACCCTGTGCCCTGGAAACATGACTGTGGCCTGGTACTGGAAACCCATGGCCTAGGAATTTGACATTGGTTTGATTCTGGACCCCTGTGGCCTGGGAACATGACTGAGGATTGATTCTGGAACCCTGTAGCCTGCGAACATAACTGAGGATTGTTTCTGGAACCCTGTGGCCTGGGAACATGACATCAGTGGATTCTTGAACCCTGTGGCCTGGGAACATGAGAACGGTTTAATTCTGGAACCCTGTGACCTGGGAACATGTCTGAGGTTTGATGGTGGAAACCTGTGGCTTGGCAACATGACTGAGGTTTGTTTCTGGAACCCTGTTCCCTGGGAACATGACTGAGGTTTGATTCTGGACACCTTTGTGCTGGGACAATGACTGTGTTTTGATTGTGGAATCATGGGTCCTGCAAACATGACTGAGGTTTGATTCTGGAACCATGTGTCCTGGGAATATGATTGAGGTTTGATTCTGGAAATCTGTGGCCTGGGAAGTTGACTGAGGTTTGATGGCAGAAACCTGTGGACTGGCAACATGACAGAGGTTTGATTGTAGAACCCTGTGGCCTGGAAATATGACTGTGGCCTGGTACTGGAAGCCCATGGCCTGGGAAATTGACATTGGTTTGATTCTGAAACCCTGTGGCCTGGGAACATGATTGAGGCGTGATTCTGGAAACCTGTGGCCTGGGAACATGACATCTATTTAGATTGTGGCATACTGTGCCCTGGGAACCGGACTGAAGGCTTGGTTCTGGAATCCTGTGGAGTGGGAACAAGACTGAGATTTTATTCTGGAACCATGTGTCCTGGGAATATGACTGAGGTTTGATTCTGGAAATCTGTGGCCTGGAAACTTGACTGAGGTTTGATGGCAGAAACCTGTGGACTGGCAACATGACTGAGGTTTGATTGTAGAACCCTGTGCCCTGGAAACATGACTGTGGGCTGGTACTGGAAACCCATGGCCTAGGAATTTGACATTGGTTTGATTCTGGAACCCTGTGGCCTGGGAACATGACTGAGGCGTGATTCTGGAAAACTGTGGCCTGGGAATATGACTGAGGTTTGATTCTGGAAATCTGTGGCCTGGGAACTTGACTGAGGTTTGATGGCAGAAATCTGTGGACTGGAAACATTACTGAGGTTTGATTGTAGAACCCTGTGCCCTGGAAACATGACTGCGACCTGATATTTGAAACCCATGGCCTGGGAACTTGACATTGTTTTGATTCCGGAACCCTGTGGCCAGGAACAAGACTGAGGCGTGATTCTGGAATCCTGTGGCCTGGGAACATGACATCTGTTTAGATTGTGGAATACTGGGCCCTGGGAACCTGACTGAGGCTTGGTTCTGGAACCCTGTGGACTGGGAACATGACTGAGGATTTATTCTGGAATCCTGTGGCCTGGGAACATGACATCAGTGGATTCTTGAAACCTGTGGCCTGGGAACATGAGAACGGTTTGATTCTGGAACCCTGTGACCTGGGAACAAGTCTGAGGTTTGATTGTGGAAACCTGTGGCTTGGCAACATGACTGAGGTTTGTTACTGGAACCCTCTTCCCTGGGAACATGACTGAGGTTTGATTCTGGACACCTTTATCCTGGGAACATGACTGTGGTTTGATTGTGGAACCATGGGTCCTGCAAACATGACTGAGGTTTGATTCTGGAACCATGTGTCCTGGGAATATGACTGAGGTTTGATTCTGGAAATCTGTGGCCTGGGAACTTGACTGAGGTTTGATGGCAGAAACCTGTGGACTGGCAACATGACAGAGGTTTGATTGTAGAACCCTGTGGCCTGGAAATATGACTGTGGCCTGGTACTGGAAACCCATGGCCTGGGAAATTGACATTGGTTTGATTCTGCAACCCTGTGGCCTGGGAACATGACTGAGGCGTGATTCTGGAAAACTGTGGCCTGGGAATATGACTGAGGTTTGATTCTGGAAATCTGTGGCCTGGGAACTTGACTGAGGTTTGATGGCAGAAATCTGTGGACTGGCAACATGACTGAGGTTTGATTGTAGAACCCTGTGCCCTGGAAACATGACTGCGACCTGATATTTGAAACCCATGGCCTAGGAACTTGACATTGTTTTGATTCCGGAACCCTGTGGCCAGGAACAAGACTGAGGCGTGATTCTGGAATCCTGTGGCCTGGGAACAAGTCTGAGGTTTGATTGTGGAAACCTGTGGCTTGGCAACATGAATGAGGTTTGTTACTGGAACCCTCTTCCCTGGGAACATGACTGAGGTTTGATTCTGGACACCTTTGTCCTGGGAACATGACTGTGGTTTGATTGTGGAACCATGGGTCCTGCAAACATGACTGAGGTTTTATTCTGGAACCATTTGTCTTGGGAATATGACTGAGGTTTGATTCTGGAAATCTGTGGCCCGGGAAGTTGACTGAGGTTTGATTGTAGAACCCTGTGGCCTGGAAATATGACTGTGGCCTGGTACTGGAAACCCATGGCCTGGGAAATTGACATTGGTTTGATTCTGAAACCCTGTGGCCTGGGAACATGATTGAGGCCTGATTCTGGAAACCTGTGGCCTGGGAACATGACATCTGTTTAGATTGTGGCATACTGTGCCCTGGGAACCGGACTGAAGGCTTGGTTCTGGAATCCTGTGGACTGGGAAAAAGACTGAGGTTTGATTCTGGAACCATGTGGCCTGGGAATATGACTGATGTTAGATCGTGGAATCCTGTGGCCTGGGAACATGACATCGGTTTGGATTCTGGTACCCTGTTGCCTGGGAACATGAAATCGCTTTGATTGTGGAAACCTGTGGTCTGGGAATATGACTGAGGTTTGATGGTGGTACCCTCTGGCCTGGCAACATGACTGAGGTTTGATTCTGGATCCCTGTGGCCTGGGAACATGACTGAGGCTTGATTCTGGAACCCTGTGGCATGGGAATATGTCTGAGTTTTGATGGTGGAAAACTGTGGCTTGGCAAAATGACTGAGGTTTGTTACTGGAACCCTGTTCCCCGGGAACATGACTGAGGTTTGATTCTGGACACCTTTGTGCTGGGAACATGACTGTGTTTTGATTGTGGAATCATGGGTCCTGCAAACATGACTTAGGTTTGATTCTGGAACCATGTGTCCTGGGAATATGACTGAGGTTTGATTCTGGAAATCTGTGGCCTGGGAACTTGACAGAGGTTTGATGGCAGAAACCTGGGGACTGGCAACATGACTGAGGTTTGATTGTAGAACCCTGTGCCCTGGAAACATGACTGCGACCTGATACTTGAAACCCATGGCCTGGGAACTTGACATTGGTTTGATTCCGGAACCCTGTGGCCAGGAACAAGACTGAGGCGTGATTCTGGAATCCTGTGGCCTGGGAACATGACATCTGTTTAGATTGTGGAATACTGGGCCCTGGGAACCTGACTGAGGCTTGGTTCTGGAACCCTGTGGACTGGGAACATGACTGAGGATTTATTCTGGAATCCTGTGGCCTGGGAACATGACATCAGTGGATTCTTGAAACCTGTGGCCTGGGAACATGAGAACGGTTGGATTCTGGAACACTGTGGCCTGGGAACATGTCTGAGGTTTGATGGTGGAAACCTGTGGCTTGGCAACATGAATGAGGTTTGTTACTGGAACCCTATTCCCTGGGAATATGACTGAGGTTTGATTCTGGACACCTTTGTCCTGGGAACATGACTGTGGTTTGACTGTGGAACCATGGGTCCTGCAAACATGACTGAGGTTTGATTCTGGAACCATGTGTCCTGGGAATATGACTGAGGTTTGATTCTGGAAATCTGTGGCCTGGGAACTTGACTGAGGTTTGATGGCAGAAACCTGTGGACTGGCAACATGACAGAGGTTTGATTGTAGAACCCTGTGGCCTGGAAATATGACTGTGGCCTGGTACTGGAAACCCATGGCCTGGGAAATTGACATTGGTTTGATTCTGCAACCCTGTGTCCTGGGAACATGATTGAGGCCTGATTCTGGAAACCTGTGGCCTGGGAACATGACATCTGTTTAGATTGTGGCATACTGTGCCCTGGGAACCGGACTGAAGGCTTGGTTCTGGAATCCTGTGGACTGGGAACAAGACTGAGGTTTGATGCTGGAACCATGTGGCCTGGGAATATGACTGATGTTAGATCGTGGAATCCTGTGGCCTGGGAACATGACATCGGTTTGGATTCTGGTACCCTGTTGCCTGGGAACATGAAATCGGTTTGATTGTGGAGACCTGTGGTCTGGGAATATGACTGAGGTTTGATGGTGGTACCCTCTGGCCTGGCAACATGACTGAGGTTTGATTCTGGATCCCTGTGGCCTGGGAACATGACTGAGGCGTGATTCTGGAATCCTGTGGCCTGGGAACATGACATCTGTTTAGATTGTGGAATAATGTGCCCTGGGAATCTGACTGAGGCTTGGTTCTGGAACCCTGTGGACTGGGAACATGACTGAGGTTTGATTGTAGAACCCTGTGCCCTGGAAACATGACTGTGGCCTGGTACTGGAAACCCATGACCTAAGAATTTGACATTGGTTTGATTCTGGAACCCTGTGGCCTGGGAACATGACTGAGGTTTGATTCTGGAAAACTGTGGCCGGGTACTTGACTGAGGGTTGATGGCAGAAATCTGTGGACTGGGAACATGACTGAGGTTTGATTGTAGAACCCTGTGCCCTGGAAACATGACTGTGGCCTGGTACTGGAAACCCATGGCCTAGGAATTTGACATTGGTTTGATTCTGGACCCCTGTGGCCTGGGAACATGACTGAGGATTGATTCTGGAACCCTGTAGCCTGCGAACATAACTGAGGATTGTTTCTGGAACCCTGTGGCCTGGGAACATGACATCAGTGGATTCTTGAACCCTGTGGCCTGGGAACATGAGAACGGTTTAATTCTGGAACCCTGTGACCTGGGAACATGTCTGAGGTTTGATGGTGGAAACCTGTGGCTTGGCAACATGACTGAGGTTTGTTTCTGGAACCCTGTTCCCTGGGAACATGACTGAGGTTTGATTCTGGACACCTTTGTGCTGGGACAATGACTGTGTTTTGATTGTGGAATCATGGGTCCTGCAAACATGACTGAGGTTTGATTCTGGAACCATGTGTCCTGGGAATATGACTGAGGTTTGATTCTGGAAATCTGTGGCCTGGGAACTTGACAGAGGTTTGATGGCAGAAACCTGGGGACTGGCAACATTACTGAGGTTTGATTGTAGAACCCTGTGCCCTGGAAACATGACTGCGACCTGATACTTGAAACCCATGGCCTACGAATTTGACATTGGTTTGATTCTGGAACCCTGTGGCCAGGAACAAGACTGAGGCGTGATTCTGGAATCCTGTGGCCTGGGAACATGACATCTGTTTAGATTGTGGAATACTGGGCCCTGGGAACCTGAGTGAGGCTTGGTTCTGGAACCCTGAGGACTGGGAACATGAGTGAGGATTTATTCTGGAATCCTGTGGCCTGGGAACATGACATCAGTGGATTCTTCAACCCTGTGGCCTGGGAACATGAGAACGGTTGGATTTTGGAACACTGTGGCCTGGGAACATGACTGAGGTTTGATGTTGGAAACCTGTGGCTTGGCAACATGAATGAGGTTTGTTACTGGAACCCTGTTCCCTGGGAATATGACTGAGGTTTGATTCTGGACACCTTTGTCCTGGGAACATGACTGTGGTTTGATTGTGGAACCATGGGTCCTGCAAACATGACTGAGGTTTGATTCTGGAACCATGTGTCCTGGGAATATGACTGAGGTTTGATTCTGGACACCTTTGTCCTGGGAACATGACTGTGGTTTGATTGTGGAACCATGGGTCCTGCAAACATGACTGAGGTTTGATTCTGGAACCATGTGTCCTGGGAATATGACTGAGGTTTGATTCTGGAAATCTGTGGCCTGGGAAGTTGACTGAGGTTTGATGGCAGAAACCTGTGGACTGGCAACATGACAGAGGTTTGATTGTAGAACCCTGTGGCCTGGAAATATGACTGTGGCCTGGTACTGGAAGCCCATGGCCTGGGAAATTGACATTGGTTTGATTCTGAAACCCTGTGGCCTGGGAACATGATTGAGGCGTGATTCTGGAAACCTGTGGCCTGGGAACATGACATCTGTTTAGATTGTGGCATACTGTGCCCTGGGAACCGGACTGAAGGCTTGGTTCTGGAATCCTGTGGAGTGGGAACAAGACTGAGATTTTATTCTGGAACCATGTGTCCTGGGAATATGACTGAGGTTTGATTCTGGAAATCTGTGGCCTGGAAACTTGACTGAGGTTTGATGGCAGAAACCTGTGGACTGGCAACATGACTGAGGTTTGATTGTAGAACCCTGTGCCCTGGAAACATGACTGTGGGCTGGTACTGGAAACCCATGGCCTAGGAATTTGACATTGGTTTGATTCTGGAACCCTGTGGCCTGGGAACATGACTGAGGCGTGATTCTGGAAAACTGTGGCCTGGGAATATGACTGAGGTTTGATTCTGGAAATCTGTGGCCTGGGAACTTGACTGAGGTTTGATGGCAGAAATCTGTGGACTGGCAACATGACTGAGGTTTGATTGTAGAACCCTGTGCCCTGGAAACATGACTGCGACCTGATATTTGAAACCCATGGCCTGGGAACTTGACATTGTTTTGATTCCGGAACCCTGTGGCCAGGAACAAGACTGAGGCGTGATTCTGGAATCCTGTGTCCTGGGAACATGACATCTGTTTAGATTGTGGAATACTGGGCCCTGGGAACCTGACTGAGGCTTGGTTCTGGAACCCTTTGGACTGGGAACATGACTGAGGATTTATTCTAGAATCCTGTGGCCTGGGAACATGACATCAGTGGATTCTTGAAACCTGTGGCCTGGGAACATGAGAACGGTTTGATTCTGGAACCCTGTGACCTGGGAACAAGTCTGAGGTTTGATTGTGGAAACCTGTGGCTTGGCAACATGACTGAGGTTTGTTACTGGAACCCTCTTCCCTGGGAACATGACTGAGGTTTGATTCTGGACACCTTTATCCTGGGAACATGACTGTGGTTTGATTGTGGAACCATGGGTCCTGCAAACATGACTGAGGTTTGATTCTGGAACCATGTGTCCTGGGAATATGACTGAGGTTTGATTCTGGAAATCTGTGGCCTGGGAACTTGACTGAGGTTTGATGGCAGAAACCTGTGGACTGGCAACATGACAGAGGTTTGATTGTAGAACCCTGTGGCCTGGAAATATGACTGTGGCCTGGTACTGGAAACCCATGGCCTGGGAAATTGACATTGGTTTGATTCTGCAACCCTGTGGCCTGGGAACATGACTGAGGCGTGATTCTGGAAAACTGTGGCCTAGGAATATGACTGAGGTTTGATTCTGGAAATCTGTGGCCTGGGAACTTGACTGAGGTTTGATGGCAGAAATCTGTGGACTGGCAACATGACTGAGGTTTGATTGTAGAACCCTGTGCCCTGGAAACATGACTGCGACCTGATATTTGAAACCCATGGCCTAGGAACTTGACATTGTTTTGATTCTGGAACCCTGTGGCCAGGAACAAGACTGAGGCGTGATTCTGGAATCCTGTGGCCTGGGAACAAGTCTGAGGTTTGATTGTGGAAACCTGTGGCTTGGCAACATGAATGAGGTTTGTTACTGGAACCCTCTTCCCTGGGAACATGACTGAGGTTTGATTCTGGACACCTTTGTCCTGGGAACATGACTGTGGTTTGATTGTGGAACCATGGGTCCTGCAAACATGACTGAGGTTTTATTCTGGAACCATGTGTCTTGGGAATATGACTGAGGTTTGATTCTGGAAATCTGTGGCCCGGGAAGTTGACTGAGGTTTGATTGTAGAACCCTGTGGCCTGGAAATATGACTGTGGCCTGGTACTGGAAACCCATGGCCTGGGAAATTGACATTGGTTTGATTCTGAAACCCTGTGGCCTGGGAACATGATTGAGGCCTGATTCTGGAAACCTGTGGCCTGGGAACATGACATCTGTTTAGATTGTGGCATACTGTGCCCTGGGAACCGGACTGAAGGCTTGGTTCTGGAATCCTGTGGACTGGGAACAAGACTGAGGTTTGATTCTGGAACCATGTGGCCTGGGAATATGACTGATGTTAGATCGTGGAATCCTGTGGCCTGGGAACATGACATCGGTTTGGATTCTGGTACCCTGTTGCCTGGGAACATGAAATCGCTTTGATTGTGGAAACCTGTGGTCTGGGAATATGACTGAGGTTTGATGGTGGTACCCTCTGGCCTGGCAACATGACTGAGGTTTGATTCTGGATCCCTGTGGCCTGGGAACATGACTGAGGCTTGATTCTGGAACCCTGTGGCATGGGAATATGTCTGAGTTTTGATGGTGGAAAACTGTGGCTTGGCAAAATGACTGAGGTTTGTTACTGGAACCCGGTTCCCTGGGAACATGACTGAGGTTTGATTCTGGACACCTTTGTGCTGGGAACATGACTGTGTTTTGATTGTGGAATCATGGGTCCTGCAAACATGACTTAGGTTTGATTCTGGAACCATGTGTCCTGGGAATATGACTGAGGTTTGATTCTGGAAATCTGTGGCCTGGGAACTTGACAGAGGTTTGATGGCAGAAACCTGGGGACTGGCAACATGACTGAGGTTTGATTGTAGAACCCTGTGCCCTGGAAACATGACTGCGACCTGATACTTGAAACCCATGGCCTGGGAACTTGACATTGGTTTGATTCTGGAACCCTGTGGCCAGGAACAAGACTGAGGCGTGATTCTGGAATCCTGTGGCCTGGGAACATGACATCTGTTTAGATTGTGGAATACTGGGCCCTGGGAACCTGACTGAGGCTTGGTTCTGGAACCCTGTGGACTGGGAACATGACTGAGGATTTATTCTGGAATCCTGTGGCCTGGGAACATGACATCAGTGGATTCTTAAAACCTGTGGCCTGGGAACATGAGAACGGTTGGATTCTGGAACACTGTGGCCTGGGAACATGTCTGAGGCTTGATGGTGGAAACCTGTGGCTTGGCAACATGAATGAGGTTTGTTACTGGAACCCTATTCCCTGGGAATATGACTGAGGTTTGATTCTGGACACCTTTGTCCTGGGAACATGACTGTGGTTTGACTGTGGAACCATGGGTCCTGCAAACATGACTGAGGTTTGATTCTGGAACCATGTGTCCTGGGAATATGACTGAGGTTTGATTCTGGAAATCTGTGGCCTGGGAACTTGACTGAGGTTTGATGGCAGAAACCTGTGGACTGGCAACATGACAGAGGTTTGATTGTAGAACCCTGTGGCCTGGAAATATGACTGTGGCCTGGTACTGGAAACCCATGGCCTGGGAAATTGACATTGGTTTGATTCTGCAACCCTGTGTCCTGGGAACATGATTGAGGCCTGATTCTGGAAACCTGTGGCCTGGGAACATGACATCTGTTTAGATTGTGGCATACTGTGCCCTGGGAACCGGACTGAAGGCTTGGTTCTGGAATCCTGTGGACTGGGAACAAGACTGAGGTTTGATGCTGGAACCATGTGGCCTGGGAATATGACTGATGTTAGATCGTGGAATCCTGTGGCCTGGAAACATGACATCGGTTTGGATTCTGGTACCCTGTTGCCTGGGAACATGAAATCGGTTTGATTGTGGAGACCTGTGGTCTGGGAATATGACTGAGGTTTGATGGTGGTACTTTCTGGGCTGGCAACATGACTGAGGTTTGATTCTGGATCCCTGTGGCCTGGGAACATGACTGAGGCGTGATTCTGGAATCCTGTGGCCTGGGAACATGACATCTGTTTAGATTGTGGAATAATGTGCCCTGGGAATCTGACTGAGGCTTGGTTCTGGAACCCTGTGGACTGGGAACATGACTGAGGTTTGATTGTAGAACCCTGTGCCCTGGAAACATGACTGTGGCCTGGTACTGGAAACCCATGACCTAAGAATTTGACATTGGTTTGATTCTGGAACCCTGTGGCCTGGGAACATGACTGAGGTTTGATTCTGGAAAACTGTGGCCGGGTACTTGACTGAGGGTTGATGGCAGAAATCTGTGGACTGGGAACATGACTGAGGTTTGATTGTAGAACCCTGTGCCCTGGAAACATGACTGTGGCCTGGTACTGGAAACCCATGGCCTAGGAATTTGACATTGGTTTGATTCTGGACCCCTGTGGCCTGGGAACATGACTGAGGATTGATTCTGGAACCCTGTAGCCTGCGAACATAACTGAGGATTGTTTCTGGAACCCTGTGGCCTGGGAACGTGACATCTGTTTAGATTGTGGCATACTGTGCCCTGGGAACCGGACTGAAGGCTTGGTTCTGGAATCCTGTGGAGTGGGAACAAGACTGAGATTTTATTCTGGAACCATGTGTCCTGGGAATATGACTGAGGTTTGATTCTGGAAATCTGTGGCCTGGAAACTTGACTGAGGTTTGATGGCAGAAACCTGTGGACTGGCAACATGACTGAGGTTTGATTGTAGAACCCTGTGCCCTGGAAACATGACTGTGGCCTGGTACTGGAAACCCATGGCCTAGGAATTTGACATTGGTTGGATTCTGGAACCCTGTGGCCTGGGAACATGACTGAGGCGTGATTCTGGAAAACTGTGGCCTGGGAATATGACTGAGGTTTGATTCTGGAAATCTGTGGCCTGGGAACTTGACTGAGGTTTGATGGCAGAAATCTGTGGACTGGCAACATGACTGAGGTTTGATTGTAGAACCCTGTGCCCTGGAAACATGACTGTGGTCTGGTACTGGAAACCCATGGCCTACGAATTTGACATTGGTTTGTTTCTGGAACCCTGTGACCTGGGAACATGACTGAGGTTTGATTCTGGAAAACTGTGGTCGGGGACTTGACTGAGGTTTGATGGCAGAAATCTGTGGACTGGAAACATTACTGAGGTTTGATTGTAGAACCCTGTGCCCTGGAAACATGACTGCGACCTGATACTTGAAACCCATGGCCTGGGAACTTGACATTGGTTTGATTCTGGAACCCTGTGGCCAGGAACAAGACTGAGGCGTGATTCTGGAATCCTGTGGCCTGGGAACATGACATCTGTTTAGATTGTGGAATACTGGGCCCTGGGAACCTGAGTGAGGCTTGGTTCTGGAACCCTGTGGACTGGGAACATGAGTGAGGATTTATTCTGGAATCCTGTGGCCTGGGAACATGACATCAGTGGATTCTTCAACCCTGTGGCCTGGGAACATGAGAACGGTTGGATTTTGGAACACTGTGGCCTGGGAACATGACTGAGGTTTGATGTTGGAAACCTGTGGCTTGGCAACATGAATGAGGTTTGTTACTGGAACCCTGTTCCCTGGGAATATGACTGAGGTTTGATTCTGGACACCTTTGTCCTGGGAACATGACTGTGGTTTGATTGTGGAACCATGGGTCCTGCAAACATGACTGAGGTTTGATTCTGGAACCATGTGTCCTGGGAATATGACTGAGGTTTGATTCTGGAAATCTGTGGCCTGGGAACTTGACTGAGGTTTGATGGCAGAAACCTGTGGACTGGCAACATGACAGAGGTTTGATTGTAGAACCCTGTGGCCTGGAAATATGACTGTGGCCTGGTACTGGAAACCCATGGCCTGGGAAATTGACATTGGTTTGATTCTGGAACCCTGTGGCCTGGGAACATGACTGAGGCGTGATTCTGGAAAACTGTGGCCTGGGAATATGACTGAGGTTTGATTCTGGAAATCTGTGGCCTGGGAACTTGACTGAGGTTTGATGGCAGAAATCTGTGGACTGGCAACATGACTGAGGTTTGATTGTAGAACCCTGTGCCCTGGAAACATGACTGCGACCTGATATTTGAAACCCATGGCCTGGGAACTTGACATTGTTTTGATTCCGGAACCCTGTGGCCAGGAACAAGACTGAGGCGTGATTCTGGAATCCTGTGGCCTGGGAACATGACATCTGTTTAGATTGTGGAATACTGGGCCCTGGGAACCTGACTGAGGCTTGGTTCTGGAACCCTGTGGACTGGGAACATGACTGAGGTTTTATTCTGGAATCCTGTGGCCTGGGAACATGACATCAGTGGATTCTTGAAACCTGTGGCCTGGGAACATGAGAACGGTTTGATTCTGGAACCCTGTGGCCTGGGAACATGTCTGAGGTTGGATGCTGGAAACCTGTGGCTTGGCAACATGACTGAGGTTTGTTACTGGAGCTCTCTTCCCTGGGAACATGACTGAGGTTTGATTCTGGACACCTTTGTCCTGGGAACATGACTGTGGTTTGCTTGTGGAACCATGGGTCCTGCAAAGATGACTGAGGTTTGATTCTGGAACCATGTGTCCTGGGAATATGACTGAGGTTTGATTCTGGAAATCTGTGTCCTGGGAAGTTGACTGAGGTTTGATTGTAGAACCCTGTGGCCTGGAAATATGACTGTGGCCTGGTACTGGAAACCCATGGCCTGGGAAATTGACATTGGTTTGATTCTGAAACCCTGTGGCCTGGGAACATGATTGAGGCGTGATTCTGGAAACCTGTGGCCTGGGAACATGACATCTGTTTAGATTGTGGCATACTGTGCCCTGGGAACCGGACTGAAGGCTTGGTTCTGGAATCCTGTGGACTGGGAACAAGACTGAGGTTTGATTCTGGAACCATGTGGCCTGGGAATATGACTGATGTTAGATCGTGGAATCCTGTGGCCTGGGAACATGACATCGGTTTGGATTCTGGTACACTGTTGCCTGGGAACATGAAATCGCTTTGATTGTGGAAACCTGTGGTCTGGGAATATGACTGAGGTTTGATGGTGGTACCCTCTGGCCTGGCAACATGACTGAGGTTTGATTCTGAATCCCTGTGGCCTGGGAACATGACTGAGGCTTGATTCTGGAACCCTGTGGCATGGGAATATGTCTGAGTTTTGATGGCGGAAAACTGTGGCTTGGCAAAATGACTGAGGTTTGTTACTGGAACCCTGTTCCCTGGGAACAAGACTGTGGTTTGATTGTGGAACCGTGGGTCCTGCAAACATGACTGAGGTTTTTTTTCTAGAACCATGTGTCCTGGGAATATGACTGAGGTTTGATTCTGGAAATCTGTGGCCTGGGAAATTGACTGAAGTTTGATGGCAGAAACCTGTGGACTGGCAACATGACAGAGGTTTGATTGTTGAACCCTGTGGCCTGGAAACATGACTGTGGCCTGGTACTGGAAACCCATGGCCTAGGAATTTGACATTGGTTTGTTTCTGGAACCCTCTGGCCTGGGAACATGACGGAGGTTTGATTCTGGAACCCTGTAGGCTTCGAACATAACTGAGGATTGTTTCTGGAACCCTGTGGCCTGGGAACATGACATCAGTGGATTCTGGCACCCTGTGGCCTGGGAACATGAGAACGGTTTAATTCTGGAACCCTGTGACCTGGGAACATGTCTGAGGTTTGATGGTGGAAACCTGTGGCTTGGCAACATGACGGAGGTTTGTTTCTGGAACCCTGTTCCCTGGGAACATGACTGAGGTTTGATTCTGGACACCTTTGTGCTGGGAACATGACTGTGTTTTGATTGTGGAATCATGGGTCCTGCAAACATGACTTAGGTTTCATTCTGGAACCATGTGTCCTGGGAATATGACTGAGGTTTGATTCTGGAAATCTGTGGCCTGGGAACTTGACTGAGGTTTGATGGCAGAAATCTGTGGACTGGCAACATGACTGAGGTTTGATTGTAGAACCCTGTGCCCTGGAAACATGACTGCGACCTGATATTTGAAACCCATGGCCTGGGAACTTGACATTGTTTTGATTCCGGAACCCTGTGGCCAGGAACAAGACTGAGGCGTGATTCTGGAATCCTGTGGCCTGGGAACATGACATCTGTTTAGATTGTGGAATACTGGGCCCTGGGAACCTGACTGAGGCTTGGTTCTGGAACCCTGTGGACTGGGAACATGACTGAGGTTTTATTCTGGAATCCTGTGGCCTGGGAACATGACATCAGTGGATTCTTGAAACCTGTGGCCTGGGAACATGAGAACGGTTTGATTCTGGAACCCTGTGGCCTGGGAACATGTCTGAGGTTGGATGCTGGAAACCTGTGGCTTGGCAACATGACTGAGGTTTGTTACTGGAGCTCTCTTCCCTGGGAACATGACTGAGGTTTGATTCTGGACACCTTTGTCCTGGGAACATGACTGTGGTTTGCTTGTGGAACCATGGGTCCTGCAAAGATGACTGAGGTTTGATTCTGGAACCATGTGTCCTGGGAATATGACTGAGGTTTGATTCTGGAAATCTGTGTCCTGGGAAGTTGACTGAGGTTTGATTGTAGAACCCTGTGGCCTGGAAATATGACTGTGGCCTGGTACTGGAAACCCATGGCCTGGGAAATTGACATTGGTTTGATTCTGAAACCCTGTGGCCTGGGAACATGATTGAGGCGTGATTCTGGAAACCTGTGGCCTGGGAACATGACATCTGTTTAGATTGTGGCATACTGTGCCCTGGGAACCGGACTGAAGGCTTGGTTCTGGAATCCTGTGGACTGGGAACAAGACTGAGGTTTGATTCTGGAACCATGTGGCCTGGGAATATGACTGATGTTAGATCGTGGAATCCTGTGGCCTGGGAACATGACATCGGTTTGGATTCTGGTACACTGTTGCCTGGGAACATGAAATCGCTTTGATTGTGGAAACCTGTGGTCTGGGAATATGACTGAGGTTTGATGGTGGTACCCTCTGGCCTGGCAACATGACTGAGGTTTGATTCTGAATCCCTGTGGCCTGGGAACATGACTGAGGCTTGATTCTGGAACCCTGTGGCATGGGAATATGTCTGAGTTTTGATGGCGGAAAACTGTGGCTTGGCAAAATGACTGAGGTTTGTTACTGGAACCCTGTTCCCTGGGAACAAGACTGTGGTTTGATTGTGGAACCGTGGGTCCTGCAAACATGACTGAGGTTTTTTTTCTAGAACCATGTGTCCTGGGAATATGACTGAGGTTTGATTCTGGAAATCTGTGGCCTGGGAAATTGACTGAAGTTTGATGGCAGAAACCTGTGGACTGGCAACATGACAGAGGTTTGACTGTTGAACCCTGTGGCCTGGAAACATGACTGTGGCCTGGTACTGGAAACCCATGGCCTAGGAATTTGACATTGGTTTGTTTCTGGAACCCTCTGGCCTGGGAACATGACGGAGGTTTGATTCTGGAACCCTGTAGGCTTCGAACATAACTGAGGATTGTTTCTGGAACCCTGTGGCCTGGGAACATGACATCAGTGGATTCTGGCACCCTGTGGCCTGGGAACATGAGAACGGTTTAATTCTGGAACCCTGTGACCTGGGAACATGTCTGAGGTTTGATGGTGGAAACCTGTGGCTTGGCAACATGACGGAGGTTTGTTTCTGGAACCCTGTTCCCTGGGAACATGACTGAGGTTTGATTCTGGACACCTTTGTGCTGGGAACATGACTGTGTTTTGATTGTGGAATCATGGGTCCTGCAAACATGACTTAGGTTTGATTCTGGAACCATGTGTCCTGGGAATATGACTGAGGTTTGATTCTGGAAATCTGTGGCCTGGGACCTTGACAGAGGTTTGATGGCAGAAACCTGGGGACTGGCAACATGACTGAGGTTTGATTGTAGAACCCTGTGCCCTGGAAACATGACTGTGGTCTGGTACTGGAAACCCATGGCCTACGAATTTGACATTGGTTTGTTTCTGGAACCCTGTGACCTGGGAACATGACTGAGGTTTGATTCTGGAAAACTGTGGTCGGGGACTTGACTGAGGTTTGATGGCAGAAATCTGTGGACTGGAAACATGACTGAGGTTTGATTGTAGAACCCTGTGCCCTGGAAACATGACTGCGACCTGATACTTGAAACCCATGGCCTGGGAACTTGACATTGGTTTGATTCTGGAACCCTGTGGCCAGGAACAAGACTGAGGCGTGATTCTGGAATCCTGTGGCCTGGGAACATGACATCTGTTTAGATTGTGGAATACTGGGCCCTGGGAACCTGAGTGAGGCTTGGTTCTGGAACCCTGTGGACTGGGAACATGAGTGAGGATTTATTCTGGAATCCTGTGGCCTGGGAACATGACATCAGTGGATTCTTCAACCCTGTGGCCTGGGAACATGAGAACGGTTGGATTTTGGAACACTGTGGCCTGGGAACATGACTGAGGTTTGATGGTGGAAACCTGTGGCTTGGCAACATGAATGAGGTTTGTTACTGGAACCCTGTTCCCTGGGAATATGACTGAGGTTTGATTCTGGACACCTTTGTCCTGGGAACATGACTGTGGTTTGATTGTGGAACCATGGGTCCTGCAAACATGACTGAGGTTTGATTCTGGAACCATGTGTCCTGGGAATATGACTGAGGTTTGATTCTGGAAATCTGTGGCCTGGGAACTTGACTGAGGTTTAATGGCAGAAATCTGTGGACTGGCAACATGACTGAGGTTTGATTGTAGAACCCTGTGCCCTGGAAACATGACTGCGACCTGATATTTGAAACCCATGGCCTGGGAACTTGACATTGGTTTGATTCCGGAACCCTGTGGCCAGGAACAAGACTGAGGCGTGATTCTGGAATCCTGTGGCCTGGGAACATGACATCTGTTTAGATTGTGGAATACTGGGCCCTGGGAACCTGAGTGAGGCTTGGTTCTGGAACCCTGTGGACTGGGAACATGACTGAGGTTTGATTCTGGAATCCTGTGGCCTGGGAACATGACATCAGTGGATTCTTGAAACCTGTGGCCTGGGAACATGAGAACGGTTTGAATCTGGAACCCTGTGACCTGGGAACATGTCTGAGGTTTGATAGTGGAAACCTGTGGCTTGGCAACATGACTGAGGTTTGTTACTGGAACCCTCTTCCCTGGGAACATGACTGAGGTTTGATTCTGGACACCTTTGTCCTGGGAACATGACTGTGGTTTGATTGTGGAATCATGGGTCCTGCAAACATGACTGAGGTTTTATTTTGGAACCATGTGTCCTGGGAATATGACTGAGGTTTGATTCTGGAAATCTGTGGCCTGGGAAGTTGACTGAGGTTTGATGGCAGAAACCTGTGGACTGGCAACATGACAGAGGTTTGATTGTAGAACCCTGTGGCCTGGAAATATGACTGTGGCCTGGTACTGGAAACCCATGGCCTGGGAAATTGACATTGGTTTGATTCTGAAACCCTGTGGCCTGGAACCATGATTGAGGCCTGATTCTGGAAACCTGTGGCCTGGGAACATGACATCTGTTTAGATTGTGGCATACTGTGCCCTGGGAACCGGACTGAAGGCTTGGTTCTGGAATCCTGTGGACTGGGAACAAGACTGAGGTTTGATTCTGGAACCATGTGGCCTGGGAATATGACTGATGTTAGATCATGGAATCCTGTGGCCTGGGAACATGACATCGGTTTGGATTCTGGTACCCTGTTGCCTGGGAACATGAAATCGGTTTGATTGTGGAGACCTGTGGTCTGGGAATATGACTGAGGTTTGATGGTGGTACCCTCTGGCCTGGCAACATGACTGAGGTTTGATTCTGGATCCCTGTGGCCTGGGAACATGACTGAGGCGTGATTCTGGAATCCTGTGGCCTGGGAACATGACATCTGTTTAGATTGTGGAATAATGTGCCCTGGGAATCTGACTGAGGCTTGGTTCTGGAACCCTGTGGACTGGGAACATGACTGAGGTTTGATTGTAGAACCCTGTGCCCTGGAAACATGACTGTGGCCTGGTACTGGAAACCCATGACCTAAGAATTTGACATTGGTTTGATTCTGGAACCCTGTGGCCTGGGAACATGACTGAGGTTTGATTCTGGAAAACTGTGGCCGGGTACTTGACTGAGGGTTGATGGCAGAAATCTGCGGACTGGGAACATGACTGAGGTTTGATTGTAGAACCCTGTGCCCTGGAAATATGACTGTGGCCTGGTACTGGAAACCCATGGCCTAGGAATTTGACATTGGTTTGATTCTGGACCCCTGTGGCCTGGGAACATGACTGAGGATTGATTCTGGAACCCTGTAGCCTGCGAACATAACTGAGGATTGTTTCTGGAACCCTGTGGCCTGGGAACATGACATCAGTGGATTCTTGAACCCTGTGGCCTGGGAACATGAGAACGGTTTAATTCTGGAACCCTGTGACCTGGGAACATGTCTGAGGTTTGATGGTGGAAACCTGTGGCTTGGCAACATGACTGAGGTTTGTTTCTGGAACCCTGTTCCCTGGGAACATGACTGAGGTTTGATTCTGGACACCTTTGTGCTGGGACAATGACTGTGTTTTGATTGTGGAATCATGGGTCCTGCAAACATGACTGAGGTTTGATTCTGGAACCATGTGTCCTGGGAATATGACTGAGGTTTGATTCTGGAAATCTGTGGCCTGGGAACTTGACAGAGGTTTGATGGCAGAAACCTGGGGACTGGCAACATGACTGAGGTTTGATTGTAGAACCCTGTGCCCTGGAAACATGACTGTGGGCTGGTACTGGAAACCCTTGGCCTAGGAATTTGACATTGGTTGGATTCTGGAACCCTGTGGCCTGGGAACATGACTGAGGCGTTATTCTGGAAAACTGTGGCCTGGGAATATGACTGAGGTTTGATTCTGGAAATCTGTGGCCTGGGAACTTGACTGAGGTTTGATGGCAGAAACCTGTGGACTGGCAACATGACTGAGGTTTGATTGTAGAACCCTGTGCCCTGGAAACATGACTGCGACCTGATATTTGAAACCCATGGCCTGGGAACTTGACATTGTTTTGATTCCGGAACCCTGTGGCCAGGAACAAGACTGAGGCGTGATTCTGGAATCCTGTGTCCTGGGAACATGACATCTGTTTAGATTGTGGAATACTGGGCCCTGGGAACCTGACTGAGGCTTGGTTCTGGAACCCTGTGGACTGGGAACATGACTGAGGATTTATTCTGGAATCCTGTGGCCTGGGAACATGACATCAGTGGATTCTTGAAACCTGTGGCCTGGGAACATGAGAACGGTTTGATTCTGGAACCCTGTGACCTGGGAACAAGTCTGAGGTTTGATTGTGGAAACCTGTGGCTTGGCAACATGACTGAGGTTTGTTACTGGAACCCTCTTCCCTGGGAACATGACTGAGGTTTGATTCTGGACACCTTTGTCCTGGGAACATGACTGTGGTTTGATTGTGGAACCATGGGTCCTGCAAACATGACTGAGGTTTTATTTTGGAACCATGTGTCCTGTGAATATGACTGAGGTTTGATTCTGGAAATCTGTGGCCTGGGAAGTTGACTGAGGTTTGATGGCAGAAACCTGTGGACTGGCAACATGACAGAGGTTTGATTGTAGAACCCTGTGGCCTGGAAATATGACTGTGGCCTGGTACTGGAAACCCATGGCCTGGGAAATTGACATTGGTTTGATTCTGGAACCCTGTGGCCTGGGAACATGACTGAGGCGTGATTCTGGAAAACTGTGGCCTGGGAATATGACTGAGGTTTGATTCTGGAAATCTGTGGCCTGGGAACTTGACTGAGGATTGATGGCAGAAATCTGTGGACTGGCAACATGACTGAGGTTTGATTGTAGAACCCTGTGCCCTGGAAACATGACTGCGACCTGATATTTGAAACCCATGGCCTGGGAACTTGACATTGTTTTGATTCCGGAACCCTGTGGCCAGGAACAAGACTGAGGCGTGATTCCGGAATCCTGTGGCCTGGGAACAAGTCTGAGGTTTGATTGTGGAAACCTGTGGCTTGGCAACATGAATGAGGTTTGTTACTGGAACCCTCTTCCCTGGGAACATGACTGAGGTTTGATTCTGGACACCTTTGTCCTGGGAACATGACTGTGGTTTGATTGTGGAACCATGGGTCCTGCAAACATGACTGAGGTTTTATTCTGGAACCATGTGTCTTGGGAATATGACTGAGGTTTGATTCTGGAAATCTGTGGCCTGGGAAGTTGACTGAGGTTTGATTGTAGAACCCTGTGGCCTGGAAATATGACTGTGGCCTGGTACTGGAAACCCATGGCCTGGGAAATTGACATTGGTTTGATTCTGAAACCCTGTGGCCTGGGACCATGATTGAGGCGTGATTCTGGAAACCTGTGGCCTGGGAACATGACATCTGTTTAGATTGTGGCATACTGTGCCCTGGGAACCGGACTGAAGGCTTGGTTCTAGAATCCTGTGGACTGGGAACAAGACTGAGGTTTGAGTCTGGAACCATGTGGCCTGGGAATATGACTGATGTTAGATCGTGGAATCCTGTGGCCTGGGAACATGACATCGGTTTGGATTCTGGTACCCTGTTGCCTGGGAACATGAAATCGCATTGATTGTGGAAACCTGTGGTCTGGGAATATGACTGAGGTTTGATGGTGGTACCCTCTGGCCTGGCAACATGACTGAGGTTTGATTCTGGATCCCTGTGGCCTGGGAACATGACTGAGGCTTGATTCTGGAACCCTGTGGCATGGGAATATGTCTGAGTTTTGATGGTGGAAAACTGTGGCTTGGCAAAATGACTGAGGTTTGTTACTGGAACCCTGTTCCCTGGGAACATGACTGTGGTTTGATTGTGGAACCGTGGGTCCTGCAAACATGACTGAGGTTTTTTTTCTGGAACCATGTGTCCTGGGAATATGACTGAGGTTTGATTCTGGAAATCTGTGGCCTGGGAAATTGACTGAAGTTTGATGGCAGAAACCTGTGGACTGGCAAAATGACAGAGGTTTGATTGTTGAACCCTGTGGCCTGGAAACATGACTGTGGCCTGGTACTGGAAACCCATGGCCTAGGAATTTGACATTGGTTTGTTTCTGGAACCCTCTGGCCTGGGAACATGACGGAGGTTTGATTCTGGAACCCTGTAGGCTTCGAACATAACTGAGGATTGTTTCTGGAACCCTGTGGCCTGGGAACATGACATCAGTGGATTCTGGCACCCTGTGGCCTGGGAACATGAGAACGGTTTAATTCTGGAACCCTGTGACCTGGGAACATGTCTGAGGTTTGATGGTGGAAACCTGTGGCTTGGCAACATGACGGAGGTTTGTTTCTGGAACCCTGTTCCCTGGGAACATGACTGAGGTTTGATTCTGGACACCTTTGTGCTGGGAACATGACTGTGTTTTGATTGTGGAATCATGGGTCCTGCAAACATGACTTAGGTTTGATTCTGGAACCATGTGTCCTGGGAATATGACTGAGGTTTGATTCTGGAAATCTGTGGCCTGGGAACTTGACAGAGGTTTGATGGCAGAAACCTGGGGACTGGCAACATGACTGAGGTTTGATTGTAGAACCCTGTGCCCTGGAAACATGACTGTGGTCTGGTACTGGAAACCCATGGCCTACGAATTTGACATTGGTTTGTTTCTGGAACCCTGTGACCTGGGAACATGACTGAGGTTTGATTCTGGAAAACTGTGGTCGGGGACTTGACTGAGGTTTGATGGCAGAAATCTGTGGACTGGAAACATGACTGAGGTTTGATTGTAGAACCCTGTGCCCTGGAAACATGACTGCGACCTGATACTTGAAACCCATGGCCTGGGAACTTGACATTGGTTTGATTCTGGAACCCTGTGGCCAGGAACAAGACTGAGGCGTGATTCTGGAATCCTGTGGCCTGGGAACATGACATCTGTTTAGATTGTGGAATACTGGGCCCTGGGAACCTGAGTGAGGCTTGGTTCTGGAACCCTGTGGACTGGGAACATGAGTGAGGATTTATTCTGGAATCCTGTGGCCTGGGAACATGACATCAGTGGATTCTTGAAACCTGTGGCCTGGGAACATGAGAACGATTTGATTCTGGAACCCTGTGACCTGGGAACAAGTCTGAGGTTTGATTGTGGAAACCTGTGGCTTGGCAACATGACTGAGGTTTGTTACTGGAACCCTCTTCCCTGGGAACATGACTGAGGTTTGATTCTGGACACCTTTGTCCTGGGAACATGACTGTGGTTTGATTGTGGAACCATGGGTCCTGCAAACATGACTGAGGTTTGATTCTGGAACCATGTGTCCTGGGAATATGACTGAGGTTTGATTCTGGAAATCTGTGTCCTGGGAAGTTGACTGAGGTTTGATGGCAGAAACCTGTGGACTGGCAACATGACAGAGGTTTGATTGTAGAACCCTGTGGCCTGGAAATATGACTGTGGCCTGGTACTGGAAACCCATGGTCTGGGAAATTGACATTGGTTTGATTCTGCAACCCTGTGGCCTGGGAACATGACTGAGGCGTGATTCTGGAAAACTGTGGCCTGGGAATATGACTGAGGTTTGATTCTGGAAATCTGTGGCCTGGGAACTTGACTGAGGTTTGATGGCAGAAATCTGTGGACTGGCAACATGACTGAGGTTTGATTGTAGAACCCTGTGCCCTGGAAACATGACTGCGACCTGATATTTGAAACCCATGGCCTGGGAACTTGACATTGTTTTGATTCCGGAACCCTGTGGCCAGGAACAAGACTGAGGCGTGATTCTGGAATCCTGTGGCCTGGGAACAAGTCTGAGGTTTGATTGTGGAAACCTGTGGCTTGGCAACATGAATGAGGTTTGTTACTGGAACCCTCTTCCCTGGGAACATGACTGAGGTTTGATTCTGGACACCTTTGTCCTGGGAACATGACTGTGGTTTGATTGTGGAACCATGGGTCCTGCAAACATGACTGAGGTTTGATTCTGGAACCATGTGTCTTGGGAATATGACTGAGGTTTGATTCTGGAAATCTGTGGCCTGGGAAGTTGACTGAGGTTTGATTGTAGAACCCTGTGGCCTGGAAATATGACTGTGGCCTGGTACTGGAAACCCATGGCCTGGGAAATTGACATTGGTTTGATTCTGAAACCCTGTGGCCTGGGACCATGATTGAGGCGTGATTCTGGAAACCTGTGGCCTGGGAACATGACATCTGTTTAGATTGTGGCATACTGTGCCCTGGGAACCGGACTGAAGGCTTGGTTCTAGAATCCTGTGGACTGGGAACAAGACTGAGGTTTGAGTCTGGAACCATGTGGCCTGGGAATATGACTGATGTTAGATCGTGGAATCCTGTGGCCTGGGAACATGACATCGGTTTGGATTCTGGTACCCTGTTGCCTGGGAACATGAAATCGGTTTGATTGTGGAGACCTGTGGTCTGGGAATATGACTGAGGTTTGATGGTGGTACCCTCTGGCCTGGCAACATGACTGAGGTTTGATTCTGGATCCCTGTGGCCTGGGAGCATGACTGAGGCGTGATTCTGGAATCCTGTGGCCTGGGAACATGACATCTGTTTAGATTGTGGAATAATGTGCCCTGGGAATCTGACTGAGGCTTGGTTCTGGAACCCTGTGGACTGGGAACATGACTGAGGTTTGATTGTAGAACCCTGTGCCCTGGAAACATGACTGTGGCCTGGTACTGGAAACCCATGACCTAAGAATTTGACATTGGTTTGATTCTGGAACCCTGTGGCCTGGGAACATGACCGAGGTTTGATTCTGGAAAACTGTGGCCGGGTACTTGACTGAGGGTTGATGGCAGAAATCTGTGGACTGGGAACATGACTGAGGTTTGATTGTAGAACCCTGTGCCCTGGAAATATGACTGTGGCCTGGTACTGGAAACCCATGGCCTAGGAATTTGACATTGGTTTGATTCTGGACCCCTGTGGCCTGGGAACATGACTGAGGATTGATTCTGGAACCCTGTAGCCTGCGAACATAACTGAGGATTGTTTCTGGAACCCTGTGGCCTGGGAACATGACATCAGTGGATTCTTGAACCCTGTGGCCTGGGAACATGAGAACGGTTTAATTCTGGAACCCTGTGACCTGGGAACATGTCTGAGGTTTGATGGTGGAAACCTGTGGCTTGGCAACATGACTGAGGTTTGTTTCTGGAACCCTGTTCCCTGGGAACATGACTGAGGTTTGATTCTGGACACCTTTGTGCTGGGACAATGACTGTGTTTTGATTGTGGAATCATGGGTCCTGCAAACATGACTGAGGTTTGATTCTGGAACCATGTGTCCTGGGAATATGACTGAGGTTTGATTCTGGAAATCTGTGGCCTGGGAACTTGACAGAGGTTTGATGGCAGAAACCTGGGGACTGGCAACATGACTGAGGTTTGATTGTAGAACCCTGTGCCCTGGAAACATGACTGTGGGCTGGTACTGGAAACCCTTGGCCTAGGAATTTGACATTGGTTGGATTCTGGAACCCTGTGGCCTGGGAACATGACTGAGGCGTTATTCTGGAAAACTGTGGCCTGGGAATATGACTGAGGTTTGATTCTGGAAATCTGTGGCCTGGGAACTTGACTGAGGTTTGATGGCAGAAATCTGTGGACTGGCAACATGACTGAGGTTTGATTGTAGAACCCTGTGCCCTGGAAACATGACTGCGACCTGATATTTGAAACCCATGGCCTGGGAACTTGACATTGTTTTGATTCCGGAACCCTGTGGCCAGGAACAAGACTGAGGCGTGATTCTGGAATCCTGTGTCCTGGGAACATGACATCTGTTTAGATTGTGGAATACTGGGCCCTGGGAACCTGACTGAGGCTTGGTTCTGGAACCCTGTGGACTGGGAACATGACTGAGGATTTATTCTGGAATCCTGTGGCCTGGGAACATGACATCAGTGGATTCTTGAAACCTGTGGCCTGGGAACATGAGAACGGTTTGATTCTGGAACCCTGTGACCTGGGAACAAGTCTGAGGTTTGATTGTGGAAACCTGTGGCTTGGCAACATGACTGAGGTTTGTTACTGGAACCCTCTTCCCTGGGAACATGACTGAGGTTTGATTCTGGACACCTTTGTCCTGGGAACATGACTGTGGTTTGATTGTGGAACCATGGGTCCTGCAAACATGACTGAGGTTTTATTTTGGAACCATGTGTCCTGTGAATATGACTGAGGTTTGATTCTGGAAATCTGTGGCCTGGGAAGTTGACTGAGGTTTGATGGCAGAAACCTGTGGACTGGCAACATGACAGAGGTTTGATTGTAGAACCCTGTGGCCTGGAAATATGACTGTGGCCTGGTACTGGAAACCCATGGCCTGGGAAATTGACATTGGTTTGATTCTGGAACCCTGTGGCCTGGGAACATGACTGAGGCGTGATTCTGGAAAACTGTGGCCTGGGAATATGACTGAGGTTTGATTCTGGAAATCTGTGGCCTGGGAACTTGACTGAGGATTGATGGCAGAAATCTGTGGACTGGCAACATGACTGAGGTTTGATTGTAGAACCCTGTGCCCTGGAAACATGACTGCGACCTGATATTTGAAACCCATGGCCTGGGAACTTGACATTGTTTTGATTCCGGAACCCTGTGGCCAGGAACAAGACTGAGGCGTGATTCCGGAATCCTGTGGCCTGGGAACAAGTCTGAGGTTTGATTGTGGAAACCTGTGGCTTGGCAACATGAATGAGGTTTGTTACTGGAACCCTCTTCCCTGGGAACATGACTGAGGTTTGATTCTGGACACCTTTGTCCTGGGAACATGACTGTGGTTTGATTGTGGAACCATGGGTCCTGCAAACATGACTGAGGTTTTATTCTGGAACCATGTGTCTTGGGAATATGACTGAGGTTTGATTCTGGAAATCTGTGGCCTGGGAAGTTGACTGAGGTTTGATTGTAGAACCCTGTGGCCTGGAAATATGACTGTGGCCTGGTACTGGAAACCCATGGCCTGGGAAATTGACATTGGTTTGATTCTGAAACCCTGTGGCCTGGGACCATGATTGAGGCGTGATTCTGGAAACCTGTGGCCTGGGAACATGACATCTGTTTAGATTGTGGCATACTGTGCCCTGGGAACCGGACTGAAGGCTTGGTTCTAGAATCCTGTGGACTGGGAACAAGACTGAGGTTTGAGTCTGGAACCATGTGGCCTGGGAATATGACTGATGTTAGATCGTGGAATCCTGTGGCCTGGGAACATGACATCGGTTTGGATTCTGGTACCCTGTTGCCTGGGAACATGAAATCGCTTTGATTGTGGAAACCTGTGGTCTGGGAATATGACTGAGGTTTGATGGTGGTACCCTCTGGCCTGGCAACATGACTGAGGTTTGATTCTGGATCCCTGTGGCCTGGGAACATGACTGAGGCTTGATTCTGGAACCCTGTGGCATGGGAATATGTCTGAGTTTTGATGGTGGAAAACTGTGGCTTGGCAAAATGACTGAGGTTTGTTACTGGAACCCTGTTCCCTGGGAACATGACTGTGGTTTGATTGTGGAACCGTGGGTCCTGCAAACATGACTGAGGTTTTTTTTCTGGAACCATGTGTCCTGGGAATATGACTGAGGTTTGATTCTGGAAATCTGTGGCCTGGGAAATTGACTGAAGTTTGATGGCAGAAACCTGTGGACTGGCAAAATGACAGAGGTTTGATTGTTGAACCCTGTGGCCTGGAAACATGACTGTGGCCTGGTACTGGAAACCCATGGCCTAGGAATTTGACATTGGTTTGTTTCTGGAACCCTCTGGCCTGGGAACATGACGGAGGTTTGATTCTGGAACCCTGTAGGCTTCGAACATAACTGAGGATTGTTTCTGGAACCCTGTGGCCTGGGAACATGACATCAGTGGATTCTGGCACCCTGTGGCCTGGGAACATGAGAACGGTTTAATTCTGGAACCCTGTGACCTGGGAACATGTCTGAGGTTTGATGGTGGAAACCTGTGGCTTGGCAACATGACGGAGGTTTGTTTCTGGAACCCTGTTCCCTGGGAACATGACTGAGGTTTGATTCTGGACACCTTTGTGCTGGGAACATGACTGTGTTTTGATTGTGGAATCATGGGTCCTGCAAACATGACTTAGGTTTGATTCTGGAACCATGTGTCCTGGGAATATGACTGAGGTTTGATTCTGGAAATCTGTGGCCTGGGAACTTGACAGAGGTTTGATGGCAGAAACCTGGGGACTGGCAACATGACTGAGGTTTGATTGTAGAACCCTGTGCCCTGGAAACATGACTGTGGTCTGGTACTGGAAACCCATGGCCTACGAATTTGACATTGGTTTGTTTCTGGAACCCTGTGACCTGGGAACATGACTGAGGTTTGATTCTGGAAAACTGTGGTCGGGGACTTGACTGAGGTTTGATGGCAGAAATCTGTGGACTGGAAACATGACTGAGGTTTGATTGTAGAACCCTGTGCCCTGGAAACATGACTGCGACCTGATACTTGAAACCCATGGCCTGGGAACTTGACATTGGTTTGATTCTGGAACCCTGTGGCCAGGAACAAGACTGAGGCGTGATTCTGGAATCCTGTGGCCTGGGAACATGACATCTGTTTAGATTGTGGAATACTGGGCCCTGGGAACCTGAGTGAGGCTTGGTTCTGGAACCCTGTGGACTGGGAACATGAGTGAGGATTTATTCTGGAATCCTGTGGCCTGGGAACATGACATCAGTGGATTCTTGAAACCTGTGGCCTGGGAACATGAGAACGATTTGATTCTGGAACCCTGTGACCTGGGAACAAGTCTGAGGTTTGATTGTGGAAACCTGTGGCTTGGCAACATGACTGAGGTTTGTTACTGGAACCCTCTTCCCTGGGAACATGACTGAGGTTTGATTCTGGACACCTTTGTCCTGGGAACATGACTGTGGTTTGATTGTGGAACCATGGGTCCTGCAAACATGACTGAGGTTTGATTCTGGAACCATGTGTCCTGGGAATATGACTGAGGTTTGATTCTGGAAATCTGTGTCCTGGGAAGTTGACTGAGGTTTGATGGCAGAAACCTGTGGACTGGCAACATGACAGAGGTTTGATTGTAGAACCCTGTGGCCTGGAAATATGACTGTGGCCTGGTACTGGAAACCCATGGTCTGGGAAATTGACATTGGTTTGATTCTGCAACCCTGTGGCCTGGGAACATGACTGAGGCGTGATTCTGGAAAACTGTGGCCTGGGAATATGACTGAGGTTTGATTCTGGAAATCTGTGGCCTGGGAACTTGACTGAGGTTTGATGGCAGAAATCTGTGGACTGGCAACATGACTGAGGTTTGATTGTAGAACCCTGTGCCCTGGAAACATGACTGCGACCTGATATTTGAAACCCATGGCCTGGGAACTTGACATTGTTTTGATTCCGGAACCCTGTGGCCAGGAACAAGACTGAGGCGTGATTCTGGAATCCTGTGGCCTGGGAACAAGTCTGAGGTTTGATTGTGGAAACCTGTGGCTTGGCAACATGAATGAGGTTTGTTACTGGAACCCTCTTCCCTGGGAACATGACTGAGGTTTGATTCTGGACACCTTTGTCCTGGGAACATGACTGTGGTTTGATTGTGGAACCATGGGTCCTGCAAACATGACTGAGGTTTGATTCTGGAACCATGTGTCTTGGGAATATGACTGAGGTTTGATTCTGGAAATCTGTGGCCTGGGAAGTTGACTGAGGTTTGATTGTAGAACCCTGTGGCCTGGAAATATGACTGTGGCCTGGTACTGGAAACCCATGGCCTGGGAAATTGACATTGGTTTGATTCTGAAACCCTGTGGCCTGGGACCATGATTGAGGCGTGATTCTGGAAACCTGTGGCCTGGGAACATGACATCTGTTTAGATTGTGGCATACTGTGCCCTGGGAACCGGACTGAAGGCTTGGTTCTAGAATCCTGTGGACTGGGAACAAGACTGAGGTTTGAGTCTGGAACCATGTGGCCTGGGAATATGACTGATGTTAGATCGTGGAATCCTGTGGCCTGGGAACATGACATCGGTTTGGATTCTGGTACCCTGTTGCCTGGGAACATGAAATCGCTTTGATTGTGGAAACCTGTGGTCTGGGAATATGACTGAGGTTTGATGGTGGTACCCTCTGGCCTGGCAACATGACTGAGGTTTGATTCTGGATCCCTGTGGCCTGGGAACATGACTGAGGCTTGATTCTGGAACCCTGTGGCATGGGAATATGTCTGAGTTTTGATGGTGAAAAACTGTGGCTTGGCAAAATGACTGAGGTTTGTTACTGGAACCCTGTTCCCTGGGAACATGACTGAGGATTAATTCTGGACACCTTTGTCCTGGGAACATGACTGTGGTTTGATTGTGGAACCGTGGGTCCTGCAAACATGACTGAGGTTTTTTTTCTGGAACCATGTGTCCTGGGAATATGACTGAGGTTTGAGTCTGGAAATCTGTGGCCTGGGAAATTGACTGAAGTTTGATGGCAGAAACCTGTGGACTGGCAAAATGACAGAGGTTTGATTGTTGAACCCTGTGGCCTGGAAACATGACTGTGGCCTGGTACTGGAAACCCATGGCCTAGGAATTTGACATTGGTTTGTTTCTGGAACCCTCTGGCCTGGGAACATGACGGAGGTTTGATTCTGGAACCCTGTAGGCTTCGAACATAACTGAGCATTGTTTCTGGAACCCTGTGGCCTGGGAACATGACATCAGTGGATTCTGGCACCCTGTGGCCTGGGAACATGAGAACGGTTTAATTCTGGAACCCTGTGACCTGGGAACATGTCTGAGGTTTGATGGTGGAAACCTGTGGCTTGGCAACATGACGGAGGTTTGTTTCTGGAACCCTGTTCCCTGGGAACATGACTGAGGTTTGATTCTGGACACCTTTGTGCTGGGAACATGACTGTGTTTTGATTGTGGAATCATGGTTCCTGCAAACATGACTTAGGTTTGATTCTGGAACCATGTGTCCTGGGAATATGACTGAGGTTTGATTCTGGAAATCTGTGGCCTGGGAACTTGACAGAGGTTTGATGGCAGAAACCTGGGGACTGGCAACATGACTGAGGTTTGATTTTAGAACCCTGTGCCCTGGAAACATGACTGTGGTCTGGTACTGGAAACCCATGGCCTACGAATTTGACATTGGTTTGTTTCTGGAACCCTGTGACCTGGGAACATGACTGAGGTTTGATTCTGGAAAACTGTGGTCGGGGACTTGACTGAGGTTTGATGGCAGAAATCTGTGGACTGGAAACATTACTGAGGTTTGATTGTAGAACCCTGTGCCCTGGAAACATGACTGCGACCTGATACTTGAAACCCATGGCCTGGGAACTTGACATTGGTTTGATTCTGGAACCCTGTGGCCAGGAACAAGACTGAGGCGTGATTCTGGAATCCTGTGGCCTGGGAACATGACATCTGTTTAGATTGTGGAATACTGGGCCCTGGGAACCTGAGTGAGGCTTGGTTCTGGAACCCTGTGGACTGGGAACATGAGTGAGGATTTATTCTGGAATCCTGTGGCCTGGGAACATGACATCAGTGGATTCTTCAACCCTGTGGCCTGGGAACATGAGAACGGTTGGATTTTGGAACACTGTGGCCTGGGAACATGACTGAGGTTTGATGTTGGAAACCTGTGGCTTGGCAACATGAATGAGGTTTGTTACTGGAACCCTGTTCCCTGGGAATATGACTGAGGTTTGATTCTGGACACCTTTGTCCTGGGAACATGACTGTGGTTTGATTGTGGAACCATGGGTCCTGCAAACATGACTGAGGTTTGATTCTGGAACCATGTGTCCTGGGAATATGACTGAGGTTTGATTCTGGAAATCTGTGGCCTGGGAACTTGACTGAGGTTTGATGGCAGAAACCTGTGGACTGGCAACATGACTGAGGTTTGATTGTAGAACCCTGTGCCCTGGAAACATGACTGTGGCCTGGTACTGGAAACCCATGGCCTAGGAATTTGACATTGGTTTGATTCTGGAACCCT
The DNA here is from genome assembly GCF_965194805.1 of Balaenoptera borealis. Lineage (NCBI taxonomy): Eukaryota > Metazoa > Chordata > Mammalia > Artiodactyla > Balaenopteridae > Balaenoptera > Balaenoptera borealis. The sequence goes on from NC_138875.1 coordinate 30,660,422, forward strand.
GTGGCCTGGGAACATGACTGAGGCGTGATTCTGGAAAACTGTGGCCTGGGAATATGACTGAGGTTTGATTCTGGAAATCTGTGGCCTGGGAACTTGACTGAGGTTTAATGGCAGAAATCTGTGGACTGGCAACATGACTGAGGTTTGATTGTAGAACCCTGTGCCCTGGAAACATGACTGCGACCTGATATTTGAAACCCATGGCCTGGGAACTTGACATTGGTTTGATTCCGGAACCCTGTGGCCAGGAACAAGACTGAGGCGTGATTCTGGAATCCTGTGGCCTGGGAACATGACATCTGTTTAGATTGTGGAATACTGGGCCCTGGGAACCTGACTGAGGCTTGGTTCTGGAACCCTGTGGACTGGGAACATGACTGAGGTTTGATTCTGGAATCCTGTGGCCTGGGAACATGACATCAGTGGATTCTTGAAACCTGTGGCCTGGGAACATGAGAACGGTTTGAATCTGGAACCCTGTGACCTGGGAACATGTCTGAGGTTTGATTGTGGAAACCTGTGGCTTGGCAACATGACTGAGGTTTGTTACTGGAACCCTCTTCCCTGGGAATATGACTGAGGTTTGATTCTGGACACCTTTGTCCTGGGAACATGACTGTGGTTTGATTGTGGAATCATGGGTCCTGCAAACATGACTGAGGTTTTATTTTGGAACCATGTGTCCTGGGAATATGACTGAGGTTTGATTCTGGAAATCTGTGGCCTGGGAAGTTGACTGAGGTTTGATGGCAGAAACCTGTGGACTGGCAACATGACAGAGGTTTGATTGTAGAACCCTGTGGCCTGGAAATATGACTGTGGCCTGGTACTGGAAACCCATGGCCTGGGAAATTGACATTGGTTTGATTCTGCAACCCTGTGGCCTGGGAACATGATTGAGGCCTGATTCTGGAAACCTGTGGCCTGGGAACATGACATCTGTTTAGATTGTGGCATACTGTGCCCTGGGAACCGGACTGAAGGCTTGGTTCTGGAATCCTGTGGACTGGGAACAAGACTGAGGTTTGATTCTGGAACCATGTGGCCTGGGAATATGACTGATGTTAGATCGTGGAATCCTGTGGCCTGGGAACATGACATCGGTTTGGATTCTGGTACCCTGTTGCCTGGGAACATGAAATCGGTTTGATTGTGGAGACCTGTGGTCTGGGAATATGACTGAGGTTTGATGGTGGTACCCTCTGGCCTGGCAACATGACTGAGGTTTGATTCTGGATCCCTGTGGCCTGGGAACATGACTGAGGCGTGATTCTGGAATCCTGTGGCCTGGGAACATGACATCTGTTTAGATTGTGGAATAATGTGCCCTGGGAATCTGACTGAGGCTTGGTTCTGGAACCCTGTGGACTGGGAACATGACTGAGGTTTGATTGTAGAATCCTGTGCCCTGGAAACATGACTGTGGCCTGGTACTGGAAACCCATGACCTAAGAATTTGACATTGGTTTGATTCTGGAACCCTGTGGCCTGGGAACATGACTGAGGTTTGATTCTGGAAAACTGTGGCCGGGTACTTGACTGAGGGTTGATGGCAGAAATCTGTGGACTGGGAACATGACTGAGGTTTGATTGTAGAACCCTGTGCCCTGGAAACATGACTGTGGCCTGGTACTGGAAACCCATGGCCTAGGAATTTGACATTGGTTTGATTCTGGACCCCTGTGGCCTGGGAACATGACTGAGGATTGATTCTGGAACCCTGTAGCCTGCTAACATAACTGAGGATTGTTTCTGGAACCCTGTGGCCTGGGAACATGACATCAGTGGATTCTTGAACCCTGTGGCCTGGGAACATGAGAACGGTTTAATTCTGGAACCCTGTGACCTGGGAACATGTCTGAGGTTTGATGGTGGAAACCTGTGGCTTGGCAACATGACTGAGGTTTGTTTCTGGAACCCTGTTCCCTGGGAACATGACTGAGGTTTGATTCTGGACACCTTTGTGCTGGGACAATGACTGTGTTTTGATTGTGGAATCATGGGTCCTGCAAACATGACTGAGGTTTGATTCTGGAACCATGTGTCCTGGGAATATGACTGAGGTTTGATTCTGGAAATCTGTGGCCTGGGAACTTGACAGAGGTTTGATGGCAGAAACCTGGGGACTGGCAACATGACTGAGGTTTGATTGTAGAACCCTGTGCCCTGGAAACATGACTGTGGTCTGGTACTGGAAACCCATGGCCTACGAATTTGACATTGGTTTGTTTCTGGAACCCTGCGACCTGGGAACATGACTGAGGTTTGATTCTTGAAAACTGTGGTCGGTGACTTGACTGAGGTTTGATGGCAGAAATCTGTGGACTGGCAACATTACTGAGGTTTGATTGTAGAACCCTGTGCCCTGGAAACATGACTGCGACCTGATACTTGAAACCCATGGCCTGGGAACTTGACATTGGTTTGATTCTGGAACCCTGTGGCCAGGAACAAGACTGAGGCGTGATTCTGGAATCCTGTGGCCTGGGAACATGACATCTGTTTAGATTGTGGAATACTGGGCCCTGGGAACCTGACTGAGGCTTGGTTCTGGAACCCTGTGGACTGGGAACATGACTGAGGATTTATTCTGGAATCCTGTGGCCTGGGAACATGACATCAGTGGATTCTTCAACCCTGTGGCCTGGGAACATGAGAACGGTTGGATTTTGGAACACTGTGGCCTGGGAACATGTCTGAGGTTTGATGTTGGAAACCTGTGGCTTGGCAACATGAATGAGGTTTGTTACAGGAAACCTATTCCCTGGGAACATGACTGAGGTTTGATTCTGGACACCTTTGTCCTGGGAACATGACTGTTGTTTGATTGTGGAACCATGGGTCCTGCAAACATGACTGAGGTTTGATTCTGGAACCATGTGTCCTGGGAATATGACTGAGGTTTGATTCTGGAAATCTGTGTCCTGGGAAGTTGACTGAGGTTTGATGGCAGAAACCTGTGGACTGGCAACATGACAGAGGTTTGATTGTAGAACCCTGTGCCCTGGAAACATGACTGTGGCCTGGTACTGGAAACCCATGGCCTAGGAATTTGACATTGGTTTGATTCTGGAACCCTGTGGCCTGGGAACATGACTGAGGCGTGATTCTGGAAAACTGTGGCCTGGGAATATGACTGAGGTTTGATTCTGGAAATCTGTGGCCTGGGAACTTGACTGAGGTTTGATGGCAGAAATCTGTGGACTGGCAACATGACTGAGGTTTGATTGTAGAACCCTGTGCCCTGGAAACATGACTGCGACCTGATATTTGAAACCCATGGCCTGGGAACTTGATATTGGTTTGATTCCGGAACCCTGTGGCCAGGAACAAGACTGAGGCGTGATTCTGGAATCCTGTGTCCTGGGAACATGACATCTGTTTAGATTGTGGAATACTGGGCCCTGGGAACCTGACTGAGGCTTTGTTCTGGAACCCTGTGGACTGGGAACATGACTGAGGATTTATTCTGGAATCCTGTGGCCTGGGAACATGACATCAGGGGATTCTTGAAACCTGTGGCCTGGGAACATGAGAACGGTTTGATTCTGGAACCCTGTGACCTGGGAACAAGTCTGAGGTTTGATTGTGGAAACCTGTGGCTTGGCAACATGACTGAGGTTTGTTACTGGAACCCTCTTCCCTGGGAACATGACTGAGGTTTGATTCTGGACACCTTTGTCCTGGGAACATGACTGTGGTTTGATTGTGGAACCATGGGTCCTGCAAACATGACTGAGGTTTTATTTTGGAACCATGTGTCCTGGGAATATGACTGAGGTTTGATTCTGGAAAACTGTCGCCTGGGAAGTTGACTGAGGTTTGATGGCAGAAACCTGTGGACTGGCAACATGACAGAGGTTTGATTGTAGAACCCTGTGGCCTGGAAATATGACTGTGGCCTGGTACTGGAAACCCATGGCCTGGGAAATTGACATTGGTTTGATTCTGCAACCCTGTGGCCTGGGAACATGATTGAGGCGTGATTCTGGAAAACTGTGGCCTGGGAATATGACTGAGGTTTGATTCTGGAAATCTGTGGCCTGGGAACTTGACTGAGGTTTGATGGCAGAAATCTGTGGACTGGCAACATGACTGAGGTTTGATTGTAGAACCCTGTGCCCTGGAAACATGACTGCGACCTGATATTTGAAACCCATGGCCTGGGAACTTGACATTGTTTTGATTCCGGAACCCTGTGGCCAGGAACAAGACTGAGGCGTGATTCTGGAATCCTGTGGCCTGGGAACAAGTCTGAGGTTTGATTGTGGAAACCTGTGGCTTGGCAACATGAATGAGGTTTGTTACTGGAACCCTCTTCCCTGGGAACATGACTGAGGTTTGATTCTGGACACCTTTGTTCTGGGAACATGACTGTGGTTTGATTGTGGAACCATGGGTCCTGCAAACATGACTGAGGTTTTATTCTGGAACCATGTGTCTTGGGAATATGACTGAGGTTTGATTCTGGAAATCTGTGGCCTGAGAAGTTGACTGAGGTTTGATTGTAGAACCCTGTGGCCTGGAAATATGACTGTGGCCTGGTACTGGAAACCCATGGCCTGGGAAATTGACATTGGTTTGATTCTGAAACCCTGTGGCCTGGGACCATGATTGAGGCGTGATTCTGGAAACCTGTGGCCTGGGAACATGACATCTGTTTAGATTGTGGCATACTGTGCCCTGGGAACCGGACTGAAGGCTTGGTTCTGGAATCCTGTGGACTGGGAACAAGACTGAGGTTTGAGTCTGGAACCATGTGGCCTGGGAATATGACTGATGTTAGATCGTGGAATCCTGTGGCCTGGGAACATGACATCGGTTTGGATTCTGGTACCCTGTTGCCTGGGAACATGAAATCGGTTTGATTGTGGAAACCTGTGGTCTGGGAATATGACTGAGGTTTGATGGTGGTACCCTCTGGCCTGGCAACATGACTGAGGTTTGATTCTGGATCCCTGTGGCCTGGGAACATGACTGAGGCTTGATTCTGGAACCCTGTGGCATGGGAATATGTCTGAGTTTTGATGGTGGAAAACTGTGGCTTGGCAAAATGACTGAGGTTTGTTACTGGAACCCTGTTCCCTGGGAACATGACTGAGGATTAATTCTGGACACCTTTGTCCTGGGAACATGACTGTGGTTTGATTGTGGAACCGTGGGTCCTGCAAACATGACTGAGGTTTTTTTTCTGGAACCATGTGTCCTGGGAATATGACTGAGGTTTGATTCTGGAAATCTGTGGCCTGGGAAATTGACTGAAGTTTTATGGCAGAAACCTGTGGACTGGCAACATGACAGAGGTTTGATTGTAGAACCCTGTGGCCTGGAAATATGACTGTGGCCTGGTACTGGAAACCCATGGCCTGGGAAATTGACATTGGTTTGATTCTGCAACCCTGTGGCCTGGGAACATGACTAAGGCGTGATTCTGGAAAACTGTGGCCTGGGAATATGACTGAGGTTTGATTCTGGAAATCTGTGGCCTGGGAACTTGACTGAGGTTTAATGGCAGAAATCTGTGGACTGGCAACATGACTGAGGTTTGATTGTAGAACCCTGTGCCCTGGAAACATGACTGCGACCTGATATTTGAAACCCATGGCCTGGGAACTTGACATTGGTTTGATTCCGGAACCCTGTGGCCAGGAACAAGACTGAGGCGTGATTCTGGAATCCTGTGGCCTGGGAACATGACATCTGTTTAGATTGTGGAATACTGGGCCCTGGGAACCTGACTGAGGCTTGGTTCTGGAACCCTGTGGACTGGGAACATGACTGAGGTTTTATTCTGGAATCCTGTGGCCTGGGAACATGACATCAGTGGATTCTTGAAACCTGTGGCCTGGGAACATGAGAACGGTTTGATTCTGGAACCCTGTGGCCTGGGAACATGTCTGAGGTTTGATGGTGGAAACCTGTGGCTTGGCAACATGACTGAGGTTTGTTACTGGAGCCCTCTTCCCTGGGAACATGACTGAGGTTTGATTCTGGACACCTTTGTCCTGGGAACATGACTGTGGTTTGCTTGTGGAACCATGGGTCCTGCAAACATGACTGAGGTTTGATTCTGGAACCATGTGTCTTGGGAATATGACTGAGGTTTGATTCTGGAAATCTGTGGCCTGGGAAGTTGACTGAGGTTTGATTGTAGAACCCTGTGGCCTGGAAATATGACTGTGGCCTGGTACTGGAAACCCATGGCCTGGGAAATTGACATTGGTTTGATTCTGAAACCCTGTGGCCTGGGAACATGATTGAGGCGTGATTCTGGAAACCTGTGGCCTGGGAACATGACATCTGTTTAGATTGTGGCATACTGTGCCCTGGGAACCGGACTGAAGGCTTGGTTCTGGAATCCTGTGGACTGGGAACAAGACTGATGTTTGATTCTGGAACCATATGGCCTGGGAATATGACTGATGTTAGATCGTGGAATCCTGTGGCCTGGGAACATGACATCGGTTTGGATTCTGGTACCCTGTTGCCTGGGAACATGAAATCGCTTTGATTGTGGAAACCTGTGGTCTGGGAATATGACTGAGGTTTGATGGTGGTACCCTCTGGCCTGGCAAAATGACTGAGGTTTGATTCTGGAAATTTGTGGCCTGGGAACTTGACTGAGGTTTAATGGCAGAAATCTGTGGACTGGCAACATGACTGAGGTTTGATTGTAGAACCCTGTGCCCTGGAAACATGACTGCGACATGATATTTGAAACCCATGGCCTGGGAACTTGACATTGGTTTGATTCCGGAACCCTGTGGCCAGGAACAAGACTGAGGCGTGATTCTGGAATCCTGTGGCCTGGGAACATGACATCTGTTTAGATTGTGGAATACTGGGCCCTGGGAACCTGACTGAGGCTTGGTTCTGGAACCCTGTGGACTGGGAACATGACTGAGGTTTTATTCTGGAATCCTGTGGCCTGGGAACATGATATCAGTGGATTCTTGAAACCTGTGGCCTGGGAACATGAGAACGGTTTGATTCTGGAACCCTGTGACCTGGGAACAAGTCTGAGGTTTGATTGTGGAAACCTGTGGCTTGGCAACATGACTGAGGTTTGTTACTGGAACCCTCTTCCCTGGGAACATGACTGAGGTTTGATTCTGGACACCTTTGTCCTGGGAACATGACTGTGGTTTGATTGTGCAACCATGGGTCCTGCAAACATGACTGAGGTTTGATTCTGGAACCATGTGTCCTGGGAATATGACTGAGGTTTGATTCTGGAAATCTGTGGCCTGGGAACTTGACTGAGGTTTGATGGCAGAAACCTGTGGACTGGCAACATGACAGAGGTTTGATTGTAGAACCCTGTGGCCTGGAAATATGACTGTGGCCTGGTACTGGAAACCCATGGCCTGGGAAATTGACATTGGTTTGATTCTGCAACCCTGTGGCCTGGGAACATGACTAAGGCGTGATTCTGGAAAACTGTGGCCTGGGAATATGACTGAGGTTTGATTCTGGAAATCTGTGGCCTGGGAACTTGACTGAGGTTTAATGGCAGAAACCTGTGGTCTGGCAACATGACTGAGGTTTGATTGTAGAACCCTGTGCCCTGGAAACATGACTGCGACCTGATATTTGAAACCCATGGCCTGGGAACTTGACATTGGTTTGATTCTGGAACCCTGTGGCCAGGAACAAGACTGAGGCGTGATTCTGGAATCCTGTGGCCTGGGAACATGACATCTGTTTAGATTGTGGAATACTGGGCCCTGGGAACCTGACTGAGGCTTGGTTCTGGAACCCTGTGGACTGGGAACATGACTGAGGTTTTATTCTGGAATCCTGTGGCCTGGGAACATGACATCAGTGGATTCTTGAAACCTGTGGCCTGGGAACATGAGAACGGTTTGATTCTGGAACCCTGTGGCCTGGGAACATGTCTGAGGTTTGATGGTGGAAACCTGTGGCTTGGCAACATGACTGAGGTTTGTTACTGGAGCCCTCTTCCCTGGGAACATGACTGAGGTTTGATTCTGGACACCTTTGTCCTGGGAACATGACTGTGGTTTGCTTGTGGAACCATGGGTCCTGCAAACATGACTGAGGTTTTATTCTGGAACCATGTGTCTTGGGAATATGACTGAGGTTTGATTCTGGAAATCTGTGGCCTGGGAAGTTGACTGAGGTTTGATTGTAGAACCCTGTGGCCTGGAAATATGACTGTGGCCTGGTACTGGAAACCCATGGCCTGGGAAATTGACATTGGTTTGATTCTGAAACCCTGTGGCCTGGGAACATGATTGAGGCGTGATTCTGGAAACCTGTGGCCTGGGAACATGACATCTGTTTAGATTGTGGCATACTGTGCCCTGGGAACCGGACTGAAGGCTTGGTTCTGGAATCCTGTGGACTGGGAACAAGACTGAGGTTTGATTCTGGAACCATGTGGCCTGGGAATATGACTGATGTTAGATCGTGGAATCCTGTGGCCTGGGAACATGACATCGGTTTGGATTCTGGTACCCTGTTGCCTGGGAACATGAAATCGCTTTGATTGTGGAAACCTGTGGTCTGGGAATATGACTGAGGTTTGATGGTGGTACCCTCTGGCCTGGCAACATGACTGAGGTTTGATTCTGGATCCCTGTGGCCTGGGAACATGACTGAGGCTTGATTCTGGAACCCTGTGGCATGGGAATATGTCTGAGTTTTGATGGTGGAAAACTGTGGCTTGGCAAAATGACTGAGGTTTGTTACTGGAACCCTGTTCCCTGGGAACATGACTGTGGTTTGATTGTGGAACCGTGGGCCCTGCAAACATGACTGAGGTTTTTTTTCTGGAACCATGTGTCCTGGGAATATGACTGAGGTTTGATTCTGGAAATCTGTGGCCTGGGAAATTGACTGAAGTTTGATGGCAGAAACCTGTGGACTGGCAACATGACAGAGGTTTGATTGTTGAACCCTGTGGCCTGGAAACATGACTGTGGCCTGGTACTGGAAACCCATGGCCTAGGAATTTGACATTGGTTTGTTTCTGGAACCCTCTGGCCTGGGAACATGACGGAGGTTTGATTCTGGAACCCTGTAGGCTTCGAACATAACTGAGGATTGTTTCTGGAACCCTGTGGCCTGGGAACATGACATCAGTGGATTCTGGCACCCTGTGGCCTGGGAACATGAGAACGGGTTAATTCTGGAACCCTGTGACCTGGGAACATGTCTGAGGTTTGATGGTGGAAACCTGTGGCTTGGCAACATGACGGAGGTTTGTTTCTGGAACCCTGTTCCCTGGGTACATGACTGAGGTTTGATTCTGGAAACCTTTGTGCTGGGAACATGACTGTGTTTTGATTGTGGAATCATGGGTCCTGCAAACATGACTTAGGTTTGATTCTGGAACCATGTGTCCTGGGAATATGACTGAGGTTTGATTCTGGAAATCTGTGGCCTGGGAACTTGACAGAGGTTTGATGGCAGAAACCTGGGGACTGGCAACATGACTGAGGTTTGATTGTAGAACCCTGTGCCCTGGAAACATGACTGTGGTCTGGTACTGGAAACCCATGGCCTACGAATTTGACATTGGTTTGTTTCTGGAACCCTGTGACCTGGGAACATGACTGAGGTTTGATTCTGGAAAACTGTGGTCGGGGACTTGACTGAGGTTTGATGGCAGAAATCTGTGGACTGGAAACATGAATGAGGTTTGATTGTAGAACCCTGTGCCCTGGAAACATGACTGCGACCTGATACTTGAAACCCATGGCCTGGGAACTTGACATTGGTTTGATTCTGGAACCCTGTGGCCAGGAACAAGACTGAGGCGTGATTCTGGAATCCTGTGGCCTGGGAACATGACATCTGTTTAGATTGTGGAATACTGGGCCCTGGGAACCTGAGTGAGGCTTAGTTCTGGAACCCTGTGGACTGGGAACATGAGTGAGGATTTATTCTGGAATCCTGTGGCCTGGGAACATGACATCAGTGGATTCTTCAACCCTGTGGCCTGGGAACATGAGAACGGTTGGATTTTGGAACACTGTGGCCTGGGAACATGACTGAGGTTTGATGTTGGAAACCTGTGGCTAGGCAACATGAATGAGGTTTGTTACTGGAACCCTGTTCCGTGGGAATATGACTGAGGTTTGATTCTGGACACCTTTGTCCTGGGAACATGACTGTGGTTTGATTGTGGAACCATGGGTCCTGCAAACATGACTGAGGTTTGATTCTGGAACCATGTGTCCTGGGAATATGACTGAGGTTTGATTCTGGAAATCTGTGGCCTGGGAACTTGACTGAGGTTTGATGGCAGAAACCTGTGGACTGGCAACATGACTGAGGTTTGATTGTAGAACCCTGTGCCCTGGAAACATGACTGTGGCCTGGTACTGGAAACCCATGGCCTAGGAATTTGACATTGGTTTGATTCTGGAACCCTGTGGCCTGGGAACATGACTGAGGCGTGATTCTGGAAAACTGTGGCCTGGGAATATGACTGAGGTTTGATTCTGGAAATCTGTGGCCTGGGAACTTGACTGAGGTTTAATGGCAGAAATCTGTGGACTGGCAACATGACTGAGGTTTGATTGTAGAACCCTGTGCCCTGGAAACATGACTGCGACCTGATATTTGAAACCCATGGCCTGGGAACTTGACATTGGTTTGATTCCGGAACCCTGTGGCCAGGAACAAGACTGAGGCGTGATTCTGGAATCCTGTGGCCTGGGAACATGACATCTGTTTAGATTGTGGAATACTGGGCCCTGGGAACCTGACTGAGGCTTGGTTCTGGAACCCTGTGGACTGGGAACATGACTGAGGTTTGATTCTGGAATCCTGTGGCCTGGGAACATGACATCAGTGGATTCTTGAAACCTGTGGCCTGGGAACATGAGAACGGTTTGAATCTGGAACCCTGTGACCTGGGAACATGTCTGAGGTTTGATTGTGGAAACCTGTGGCTTGGCAACATGACTGAGGTTTGTTACTGGAACCCTCTTCCCTGGGAACATGACTGAGGTTTGATTCTGGACACCTTTGTCCTGGGAACATGACTGTGGTTTGATTGTGGAATCATGGGTCCTGCAAACATGACTGAGGTTTTATTTTGGAACCATGTGTCCTGGGAATATGACTGAGGTTTGATTCTGGAAATCTGTGGCCTGGGAAGTTGACTGAGGTTTGATGGCAGAAACCTGTGGACTGGCAACATGACAGAGGTTTGATTGTAGAACCCTGTGGCCTGGAAATATGACTGTGGCCTGGTACCGGAAACCCATGGCCTGGGAAATTGACATTGGTTTGATTCTGCAACCCTGTGGCCTGGGAACATGATTGAGGCCTGATTCTGGAAACCTGTGGCCTGGGAACATGACATCTGTTTAGATTGTGGCATACTGTGCCCTGGGAACCGGACTGAAGGCTTGGTTCTGGAATCCTGTGGACTGGGAACAAGACTGAGGTTTGATTCTGGAACCATGTGGCCTGGGAATATGACTGATGTTAGATCGTGGAATCCTGTGGCCTGGGAACATGACATCGGTTTGGATTCTGGTACCCTGTTGCCTGGGAACATGAAATCGGTTTGATTGTGGAGACCTGTGGTCTGGGAATATGACTGAGGTTTGATGGTGGTACCCTCTGGCCTGGCAACATGACTGAGGTTTGATTCTGGATCCCTGTGGCCTGGGAACATGACTGAGGCGTGATTCTGGAATCCTGTGGCCTGGGAACATGACATCTGTTTAGATTGTGGAATAATGTGCCCTGGGAATCTGACTGAGGCTTGGTTCTGGAACCCTGTGGACTGGGAACATGACTGAGGTTTGATTGTAGAATCCTGTGCCCTGGAAACATGACTGTGGCCTGGTATTGGAAACCCATGACCTAAGAATTTGACATTGGTTTGATTCTGGAACCCTGTGGCCTGGGAACATGACTGAGGTTTGATTCTGGAAAACTGTGGCCGGGTACTTGACTGAGGGTTGATGGCAGAAATCTGTGGACTGGGAACATGACTGAGGTTTGATTGTAGAACCCTGTGCCCTGGAAACATGACTGTGGCCTGGTACTGGAAACCCATGGCCTAGGAATTTGACATTGGTTTGATTCTGGACCCCTGTGGCCTGGGAACATGACTGAGGATTGATTCTGGAACCCTGTAGCCTGCGAACATAACTGAGGATTGTTTCTGGAACCCTGTGGCCTGGGAACATGACATCAGTGGATTCTTGAACCCTGTGGCCTGGGAACATGAGAACGGTTTAATTCTGGAACCCTGTGACCTGGGAACATGTCTGAGGTTTGATGGTGGAAACCTGTGGCTTGGCAACATGACTGAGGTTTGTTTCTGGAACCCTGTTCCCTGGGAACATGACTGAGGTTTGATTCTGGACACCTTTGTGCTGGGACAATGACTGTGTTTTGATTGTGGAATCATGGGTCCTGCAAACATGACTGAGGTTTGATTCTGGAACCATGTGTCCTGGGAATATGACTGAGGTTTGATTCTGGAAATCTGTGGCCTGGGAACTTGACAGAGGTTTGATGGCAGAAACCTGGGGACTGGCAACATGACTGACGTTTGATTGTAGAACCCTGTGCCCTGGAAACATGACTGTGGTCTGGTACTGGAAACCCATGGCCTACGAATTTGACATTGGTTTGTTTCTGGAACCCTGCGACCTGGGAACATGACTGAGGTTTGATTCTGGAAAACTGTGGTCGGGGACTTGACTGAGGTTTGATGGCAGAAATCTGTGGACTGGCAACATTACTGAGGTTTGATTGTAGAACCCTGTGCCCTGGAAACATGACTGCGACCTGATACTTGAAACCCATGGCCTGGGAACTTGACATTGGTTTGATTCTGGAACCCTGTGGCCAGGAACAAGACTGAGGCGTGATTCTGGAATCCTGTGGCCTGGGAACATGACATCTGTTTAGATTGTGGAATACTGGGCCCTGGGAACCTGACTGAGGCTTGGTTCTGGAACCCTGTGGACTGGGAACATGACTGAGGATTTATTCTGGAATCCTGTGGCCTGGGAACATGACATCAGTGGATTCTTCAACCCTGTGGCCTGGGAACATGAGAACGGTTGGATTTTGGAACACTGTGGCCTGGGAACATGTCTGAGGTTTGATGTTGGAAACCTGTGGCTTGGCAACATGAATGAGGTTTGTTACTGGAACCCTCTTCCCTGGGAACATGACTGAGGTTTGATTCTGGACACCTTTGTCCTGGGAACATGACTGTGGTTTGATTGTGGAACCATGGGTCCTGCAAACATGACTGAGGTTTGATTCTGGAACCATGTGTCCTGGGAATATGACTGAGGTTTGATTCTGGAAATCTGTGGCCTGGGAACTTGACTGAGGTTTGATGGCAGAAACCTGTGGACTGGCAACATGACAGAGGTTTGATTGTAGAACCCTGTGGCCTGGAAATATGACTGTGGCCTGGTACTGGAAACCCATGGCCTGGGAAATTGACATTGGTTTGATTCTGAAACCCTGTGGCCTGGGAACATGATTGAGGCGTGATTCTGGAAACCTGTGGCCTGGGAACATGACATCTGTTTAGATTGTGGCATACTGTGCCCTGGGAACCGGACTGAAGGCTTGGTTCTGGAATCCTGTGGAGTGGGAACAAGACTGAGATTTTATTCTGGAACCATGTGTCCTGGGAATATGACTGAGGTTTGATTCTGGAAATCTGTGGCCTGGAAACTTGACTGAGGTTTGATGGCAGAAACCTGTGGACTGGCAACATGATTGAAGTTTGATTGTAGAACCCTGTGCCCTGGAAACATGACTGTGGGCTGGTACTGGAAACCCATGGCCTAGGAATTTGACATTGGTTTGATTCTGGAACCCTGTGGCCTGGGAACATGACTGAGGCGTGATTCTGGAAAACTGTGGCCTGGGAATATGACTGAGGTTTGATTCTGGAAATCTGTGGCCTGGGAACTTGACTGAGGTTTGATGGCAGAAATCTGTGGACTGGCAACATGACTGAGGTTTGATTGTAGAACCCTGTGCCCTGGAAACATGACTGCGATCTGATATTTGAAACCCATGGCCTGGGAACTTGACATTGGTTTGATTCCGGAACCCTGTGGCCAGGAACAAGACTGAGGCGTGATTCTGGAATCCTGTGTCCTGGGAACATGACATCTGTTTAGATTGTGGAATACTGGGCCCTGGGAACCTGACTGAGGCTTGGTTCTGGAACCCTGTGGACTGGGAACATGACTGAGGATTTATTCTGGAATCCTGTGGCCTGGGAACATGACATCAGTGGATTCTTGAAACCTGTGGCCTGGGAACATGAGAACGGTTTGATTCTGGAACCCTGTGACCTGGGAACAAGTCTGAGGTTTGATTGTGGAAACCTGTGGCTTGGCAACATGACTGAGGTTTGTTACTGGAACCCTCTTCCCTGGGAACATGACTGAGGTTTGATTCTGGACACCTTTGTCCTGGGAACATGACTGTGGTTTGATTGTGGAACCATGGGTCCTGCAAACATGACTGAGGTTTTATTTTGGAACCATGTGTCCTGGGAATATGACTGAGGTTTGATTCTGGAAATCTGTGGCCTGGGAACTTGACTGAGGTTTGATGGCAGAAACCTGTGGACTGGCAACATGACAGAGGTTTGATTGTAGAACCCTGTGGCCTGGAAATATGACTGTGGCCTGGTACTGGAAACCCATGGCCTGGGAAATTGACATTGGTTTGATTCTGCAACCCTGTGGCCTGGGAACATGACTGAGGCGTGATTCTGGAAAACTGTGGCCTGGGAATATGACTGAGGTTTGATTCTGGAAATCTGTGGCCTGGGAACTTGACTGAGGTTTGATGGCAGAAATCTGTGGACTGGCAACATGACTGAGGTTTGATTGTAGAACCCTGTGCCCTGGAAACATGACTGCGAGCTGATATTTGAAACCCATGGCCTGGGAACTTGACATTGTTTTGATTCCGGAACCCTGTGGCCAGGAACAAGACTGAGGCGTGATTCTGGAATCCTGTGGCCTGGGAACAAGTCTGAGGTTTGATTGTGGAAACCTGTGGCTTGGCAACATGAATGAGGTTTGTTACTGGAACCCTCTTCCCTGGGAACATGACTGAGGTTTGATTCTGGACACCTTTGTCCTGGGAACATGACTGTGGTTTGATTGTGGAACCATGGGTCCTGCAAACATGACTGAGGTTTTATTCTGGAACCATGTGTCTTGGGAATATGACTGAGGTTTGATTCTGGAAATCTGTGGCCTGGGAAGTTGACTGAGGTTTGATTGTAGAACCCTGTGGCCTGGAAATATGACTGTGGCCTGGTACTGGAAACCCATGGCCTGGGAAATTGACATTGGTTTGATTCTGAAACCCTGTGGCCTGGGACCATGATTGAGGCGTGATTCTGGAAACCTGTGGCCTGGGAACATGACATCTGTTTAGATTGTGGCATACTGTGCCCTGGGAACCGGACTGAAGGCTTGGTTCTAGAATCCTGTGGACTGGGAACAAGACTGAGGTTTGAGTCTGGAACCATGTGGCCTGGGAATATGACTGATGTTAGATCGTGGAATCCTGTGGCCTGGGAACATGACATCGGTTTGGATTCTGGTACCCTGTTGCCTGGGAACATGAAATCGCTTTGATTGTGGAAACCTGTGGTCTGGGAATATGACTGAGGTTTGATGGTGGTACCCTCTGGCCTGGCAACATGACTGAGGTTTGATTCTGGATCCCTGTGGCCTGGGAACATGACTGAGGCTTGATTCTGGAACCCTGTGGCATGGGAATATGTCTGAGTTTTGATGGTGGAAAACTGTGGCTTGGCAAAATGACTGAGGTTTGTTACTGGAACCCTGTTCCCCGGGAACATGACTGAGGTTTGATTCTGGACACCTTTGTGCTGGGAACATGACTGTGTTTTGATTGTGGAATCATGGGTCCTGCAAACATGACTTAGGTTTGATTCTGGAACCATGTGTCCTGGGAATATGACTGAGGTTTGATTCTGGAAATCTGTGGCCTGGGAACTTGACAGAGGTTTGATGGCAGAAACCTGGGGACTGGCAACATGACTGAGGTTTGATTGTAGAACCCTGTGCCCTGGAAACATGACTGTGGTCTGGTACTGGAAACCCATGGCCTACGAATTTGACATTGGTTTGTTTCTGGAACCCTGTGACCTGGGAACATGACTGAGGTTTGATTCTGGAAAACTGTGGTCGGGGACTTGACTGAGGTTTGATGGCAGAAATCTGTGGACTGGCAACATTACTGAGGTTTGATTGTAGAACCCTGTGCCCTGGAAACATGACTGCGACCTGATACTTGAAACCCATGGCCTGGGAACTTGACATTGGTTTGATTCTGGAACCCTGTGGCCAGGAACAAGACTGAGGCGTGATTCTGGAATCCTGTGGCCTGGGAACATGACATCTGTTTAGATTGTGGAATACTGGGCCCTGGGAACCTGACTGAGGCTTGGTTCTGGAACCCTGTGGACTGGGAACATGACTGAGGATTTATTCTGGAATCCTGTGGCCTGGGAACATGACATCAGTGGATTCTTCAACCCTGTGGCCTGGGAACATGAGAACGGTTGGATTTTGGAACACTGTGGCCTGGGAACATGTCTGAGGTTTGATGTTGGAAACCTGTGGCTTGGCAACATGAATGAGGTTTGTTACTGGAACCCTCTTCCCTGGGAACATGACTGAGGTTTGATTCTGGACACCTTTGTCCTGGGAACATGACTGTGGTTTGATTGTGGAACCATGGGTCCTGCAAACATGACTGAGGTTTGATTCTGGAACCATGTGTCCTGGGAATATGACTGAGGTTTGATTCTGGAAATCTGTGTCCTGGGAAGTTGACTGAGGTTTGATGGCAGAAACCTGTGGACTGGCAACATGACAGAGGTTTGATTGTAGAACCCTGTGCCCTGGAAACATGACTGTGGCCTGGTACTGGAAACCCATGGCCTAGGAATTTGACATTGGTTTGATTCTGGAACCCTGTGGCCTGGGAACATGACTGAGGCGTGATTCTGGAAAACTGTGGCCTGGGAATATGACTGAGGTTTGATTCTGGAAATCTGTGGCCTGGGAACTTGACTGAGGTTTGATGGCAGAAATCTGTGGACTGGCAACATGACTGAGGTTTGATTGTAGAACCCTGTGCCCTGGAAACATGACTGCGACCTGATATTTGAAACCCATGGCCTGGGAACTTGATATTGGTTTGATTCCGGAACCCTGTGGCCAGGAACAAGACTGAGGCGTGATTCTGGAATCCTGTGTCCTGGGAACATGACATCTGTTTAGATTGTGGAATACTGGGCCCTGGGAACCTGACTGAGGCTTTGTTCTGGAACCCTGTGGACTGGGAACATGACTGAGGATTTATTCTGGAATCCTGTGGCCTGGGAACATGACATCAGGGGATTCTTGAAACCTGTGGCCTGGGAACATGAGAACGGATTGATTCTGGAACCCTGTGACCTGGGAACAAGTCTGAGGTTTGATTGTGGAAACCTGTGGCTTGGCAACATGACTGAGGTTTGTTACTGGAACCCTCTTCCCTGGGAACATGACTGAGGTTTGATTCTGGACACCTTTGTCCTGGGAACATGACTGTGGTTTGATTGTGGAACCATGGGTCCTGCAAACATGACTGAGGTTTTATTTTGGAACCATGTGTCCTGGGAATATGACTGAGGTTTGGTTCTGGAAAACTGTCGCCTGGGAAGTTGACTGAGGTTTGATGGCAGAAACCTGTGGACTGGCAACATGACAGAGGTTTGATTGTAGAACCCTGTGGCCTGGAAATATGACTGTGGCCTGGTACTGGAAACCCATGGCCTGGGAAATTGACATTGGTTTGATTCTGCAACCCTGTGTCCTGGGAACATGATTGAGGCCTGATTCTGGAAACCTGTGGCCTGGGAACATGACATCTGTTTAGATTGTGGCATACTGTGCCCTGGGAACCGGACTGAAGGCTTGGTTCTGGAATCCTGTGGACTGGGAACAAGACTGAGGTTTGATGCTGGAACCATGTGGCCTGGGAATATGACTGATGTTAGATCGTGGAATCCTGTGGCCTGGGAACATGACATCGGTTTGGATTCTGGTACCCTGTTGCCTGGGAACATGAAATCGGTTTGATTGTGGAGACCTGTGGTCTGGGAATATGACTGAGGTTTGATGGTGGTACCCTCTGGCCTGGCAACATGACTGAGGTTTGATTCTGGATCCCTGTGGCCTGGGAACATGACTGAGGCGTGATTCTGGAATCCTGTGGCCTGGGAACATGACATCTGTTTAGATTGTGGAATAATGTGCCCTGGGAATCTGACTGAGGCTTGGTTCTGGAACCCTGTGGACTGGGAACATGACTGAGGTTTGATTGTAGAACCCTGTGCCCTGGAAACATGACTGTGGCCTGGTACTGGAAACCCATGACCTAAGAATTTGACATTGGTTTGATTCTGGAACCCTGTGGCCTGGGAACATGACTGAGGTTTGATTCTGGAAAACTGTGGCCGGGTACTTGACTGAGGGTTGATGGCAGAAATCTGTGGACTGGGAACATGACTGAGGTTTGATTGTAGAACCCTGTGCCCTGGAAACATGACTGTGGCCTGGTACTGGAAACCCATGGCCTAGGAATTTGACATTGGTTTGATTCTGGACCCCTGTGGCCTGGGAACATGACTGAGGATTGATTCTGGAACCCTGTAGCCTGCGAACATAACTGAGGATTGTTTCTGGAACCCTGTGGCCTGGGAACATGACATCAGTGGATTCTTGAACCCTGTGGCCTGGGAACATGAGAACGGTTTAATTCTGGAACCCTGTGACCTGGGAACATGTCTGAGGTTTGATGGTGGAAACCTGTGGCTTGGCAACATGACTGAGGTTTGTTTCTGGAACCCTGTTCCCTGGGAACATGACTGAGGTTTGATTCTGGACACCTTTGTGCTGGGACAATGACTGTGTTTTGATTGTGGAATCATGGGTCCTGCAAACATGACTGAGGTTTGATTCTGGAACCATGTGTCCTGGGAATATGACTGAGGTTTGATTCTGGAAATCTGTGGCCTGGGAACTTGACAGAGGTTTGATGGCAGAAACCTGGGGACTGGCAACATGACTGAGGTTTGATTGTAGAACCCTGTGCCCTGGAAACATGACTGTGGTCTGGTACTGGAAACCCATGGCCTACGAATTTGACATTGGTTTGTTTCTGGAACCCTGTGACCTGGGAACATGACTGAGGTTTGATTCTGGAAAACTGTGGTCGGGGACTTGACTGAGGTTTGATGGCAGAAATCTGTGGACTGGCAACATTACTGAGGTTTGATTGTAGAACCCTGTGCCCTGGAAACATGACTGCGACCTGATACTTGAAACCCATGGCCTGGGAACTTGACATTGGTTTGATTCTGGAACCCTGTGGCCAGGAACAAGACTGAGGCGTGATTCTGGAATCCTGTGGCCTGGGAACATGACATCTGTTTAGATTGTGGAATACTGGGCCCTGGGAACCTGAGTGAGGCTTGGTTCTGGAACCCTGTGGACTGGGAACATGAGTGAGGATTTATTCTGGAATCCTGTGGCCTGGGAACATGACATCAGTGGATTCTTCAACCCTGTGGCCTGGGAACATGAGAACGGTTGGATTTTGGAACACTGTGGCCTGGGAACATGACTGAGGTTTGATGTTGGAAACCTGTGGCTTGGCAACATGAATGAGGTTTGTTACTGGAACCCTGTTCCCTGGGAATATGACTGAGGTTTGATTCTGGACACCTTTGTCCTGGGAACATGACTGTGGTTTGATTGTGGAACCATGGGTCCTGCAAACATGACTGAGGTTTGATTCTGGAACCATGTGTCCTGGGAATATGACTGAGGTTTGATTCTGGACACCTTTGTCCTGGGAACATGACTGTGGTTTGATTGTGGAACCATGGGTCCTGCAAACATGACTGAGGTTTGATTCTGGAACCATGTGTCCTGGGAATATGACTGAGGTTTGATTCTGGAAATCTGTGGCCTGGGAAGTTGACTGAGGTTTGATGGCAGAAACCTGTGGACTGGCAACATGACAGAGGTTTGATTGTAGAACCCTGTGGCCTGGAAATATGACTGTGGCCTGGTACTGGAAGCACATGGCCTGGGAAATTGACATTGGTTTGATTCTGAAACCCTGTGGCCTGGGAACATGATTGAGGCGTGATTCTGGAAACCTGTGGCCTGGGAACATGACATCTGTTTAGATTGTGGCATACTGTGCCCTGGGAACCGGACTGAAGGCTTGGTTCTGGAATCCTGTGGAGTGGGAACAAGACTGAGATTTTATTCTGGAACCATGTGTCCTGGGAATATGACTGAGGTTTGATTCTGGAAATCTGTGGCCTGGAAACTTGACTGAGGTTTGATGGCAGAAACCTGTGGACTGGCAACATGACTGAGGTTTGATTGTAGAACCCTGTGCCCTGGAAACATGACTGTGGGCTGGTACTGGAAACCCATGGCCTAGGAATTTGACATTGGTTTGATTCTGGAACCCTGTGGCCTGGGAACATGACTGAGGCGTGATTCTGGAAAACTGTGGCCTGGGAATATGACTGAGGTTTGATTCTGGAAATCTGTGGCCTGGGAACTTGACTGAGGTTTGATGGCAGAAATCTGTGGACTGGCAACATGACTGAGGTTTGATTGTAGAACCCTGTGCCCTGGAAACATGACTGCGACCTGATATTTGAAACCCATGGCCTGGGAACTTGACATTGTTTTGATTCCGGAACCCTGTGGCCAGGAACAAGACTGAGGCGTGATTCTGGAATCCTGTGTCCTGGGAACATGACATCTGTTTAGATTGTGGAATACTGGGCCCTGGGAACCTGACTGAGGCTTGGTTCTGGAACCCTGTGGACTGGGAACATGACTGAGGATTTATTCTGGAATCCTGTGGCCTGGGAACATGACATCAGTGGATTCTTGAAACCTGTGGCCTGGGAACATGAGAACGGTTTGATTCTGGAACCCTGTGACCTGGGAACAAGTCTGAGGTTTGATTGTGGAAACCTGTGGCTTGGCAACATGACTGAGGTTTGTTACTGGAACCCTCTTCCCTGGGAACATGACTGAGGTTTGATTCTGGACACCTTTATCCTGGGAACATGACTGTGGTTTGATTGTGGAACCATGGGTCCTGCAAACATGACTGAGGTTTGATTCTGGAACCATGTGTCCTGGGAATATGACTGAGGTTTGATTCTGGAAATCTGTGGCCTGGGAACTTGACTGAGGTTTGATGGCAGAAACCTGTGGACTGGCAACATGACAGAGGTTTGATTGTAGAACCCTGTGGCCTGGAAATATGACTGTGGCCTGGTACTGGAAACCCATGGCCTGGGAAATTGACATTGGTTTGATTCTGCAACCCTGTGGCCTGGGAACATGACTGAGGCGTGATTCTGGAAAACTGTGGCCTAGGAATATGACTGAGGTTTGATTCTGGAAATCTGTGGCCTGGGAACTTGACTGAGGTTTGATGGCAGAAATCTGTGGACTGGCAACATGACTGAGGTTTGATTGTAGAACCCTGTGCCCTGGAAACATGACTGCGACCTGATATTTGAAACCCATGGCCTAGGAACTTGACATTGTTTTGATTCTGGAACCCTGTGGCCAGGAACAAGACTGAGGCGTGATTCTGGAATCCTGTGGCCTGGGAACAAGTCTGAGGTTTGATTGTGGAAACCTGTGGCTTGGCAACATGAATGAGGTTTGTTACTGGAACCCTCTTCCCTGGGAACATGACTGAGGTTTGATTCTGGACACCTTTGTCCTGGGAACATGACTGTGGTTTGATTGTGGAACCATGGGTCCTGCAAACATGACTGAGGTTTTATTCTGGAACCATGTGTCTTGGGAATATGACTGAGGTTTGATTCTGGAAATCTGTGGCCCGGGAAGTTGACTGAGGTTTGATTGTAGAACCCTGTGGCCTGGAAATATGACTGTGGCCTGGTACTGGAAACCCATGGCCTGGGAAATTGACATTGGTTTGATTCTGAAACCCTGTGGCCTGGGAACATGATTGAGGCCTGATTCTGGAAACCTGTGGCCTGGGAACATGACATCTGTTTAGATTGTGGCATACTGTGCCCTGGGAACCGGACTGAAGGCTTGGTTCTGGAATCCTGTGGACTGGGAACAAGACTGAGGTTTGATTCTGGAACCATGTGGCCTGGGAATATGACTGATGTTAGATCGTGGAATCCTGTGGCCTGGGAACATGACATCGGTTTGGATTCTGGTACCCTGTTGCCTGGGAACATGAAATCGCTTTGATTGTGGAAACCTGTGGTCTGGGAATATGACTGAGGTTTGATGGTGGTACCCTCTGGCCTGGCAACATGACTGAGGTTTGATTCTGGATCCCTGTGGCCTGGGAACATGACTGAGGCTTGATTCTGGAACCCTGTGGCATGGGAATATGTCTGAGTTTTGATGGTGGAAAACTGTGGCTTGGCAAAATGACTGAGGTTTGTTACTGGAACCCGGTTCCCTGGGAACATGACTGAGGTTTGATTCTGGACACCTTTGTGCTGGGAACATGACTGTGTTTTGATTGTGGAATCATGGGTCCTGCAAACATGACTTAGGTTTGATTCTGGAACCATGTGTCCTGGGAATATGACTGAGGTTTGATTCTGGAAATCTGTGGCCTGGGAACTTGACAGAGGTTTGATGGCAGAAACCTGGGGACTGGCAACATGACTGACGTTTGATTGTAGAACCCTGTGCCCTGGAAACATGACTGCGACCTGATACTTGAAACCCATGGCCTGGGAACTTGACATTGGTTTGATTCTGGAACCCTGTGGCCAGGAACAAGACTGAGGCGTGATTCTGGAATCCTGTGGCCTGGGAACATGACATCTGTTTAGATTGTGGAATACTGGGCCCTGGGAACCTGACTGAGGCTTGGTTCTGGAACCCTGTGGACTGGGAACATGACTGAGGATTTATTCTGGAATCCTGTGGCCTGGGAACATGACATCAGTGGATTCTTGAAACCTGTGGCCTGGGAACATGAGAACGGTTGGATTCTGGAACACTGTGGCCTGGGAACATGTCTGAGGCTTGATGGTGGAAACCTGTGGCTTGGCAACATGAATGAGGTTTGTTACTGAAACCCTATTCCCTGGGAATATGACTGAGGTTTGATTCTGGACACCTTTGTCCTGGGAACATGACTGTGGTTTGACTGTGGAACCATGGGTCCTGCAAACATGACTGAGGTTTGATTCTGGAACCATGTGTCCTGGGAATATGACTGAGGTTTGATTCTGGAAATCTGTGGCCTGGGAACTTGACTGAGGTTTGATGGCAGAAACCTGTGGACTGGCAACATGACAGAGGTTTGATTGTAGAACCCTGTGGCCTGGAAATATGACTGTGGCCTGGTACTGGAAACCCATGGCCTGGGAAATTGACATTGGTTTGATTCTGCAACCCTGTGTCCTGGGAACATGATTGAGGCCTGATTCTGGAAACCTGTGGCCTGGGAACATGACATCTGTTTAGATTGTGGCATACTGTGCCCTGGACTGAAGGCTTGGTTCTGGAATCCTGTGGACTGGGAACAAGACTGAGGTTTGATGCTGGAACCATGTGGCCTGGGAATATGACTGATGTTAGATCGTGGAATCCTGTGGCCTGGGAACATGACATCGGTTTGGATTCTGGTACCCTGTTGCCTGGGAACATGAAATCGGTTTGATTGTGGAGACCTGTGGTCTGGGAATATGACTGAGGTTTGATGGTGGTACCCTCTGGGCTGGCAACATGACTGAGGTTTGATTCTGGATCCCTGTGGCCTGGGAACATGACTGAGGCGTGATTCTGGAATCCTGTGGCCTGGGAACATGACATCTGTTTAGATTGTGGAATAATGTGCCCTGGGAATCTGACTGAGGCTTGGTTCTGGAACCCTGTGGACTGGGAACATGACTGAGGTTTGATTGTAGAACCCTGTGCCCTGGAAACATGACTGTGGCCTGGTACTGGAAACCCATGACCTAAGAATTTGACATTGGTTTGATTCTGGACCCCTGTGGCCTGGGAACATGACTGAGGTTTGATTCTGGAACCCTGTAGCCTGCGAACATAACTGAGGATTGTTTCTGGAACCCTGTGGCCTGGGAACATGACATCTGTTTAGATTGTGGCATACTGTGCCCTGGGAACCGGACTGAAGGCTTGGTTCTGGAATCCTGTGGAGTGGGAACAAGACTGAGATTTTATTCTGGAACCATGTGTCCTGGGAATATGACTGAGGTTTGATTCTGGAAATCTGTGGCCTGGAAACTTGACTGAGGTTTGATGGCAGAAACCTGTGGACTGGCAACATGACTGAGGTTTGATTGTAGAACCCTGTGCCCTGGAAACATGACTGTGGCCTGGTACTGGAAACCCATGGCCTAGGAATTTGACATTGGTTGGATTCTGGAACCCTGTGGCCTGGGAACATGACTGAGGCGTGATTCTGGAAAACTGTGGCCTGGGAATATGACTGAGGTTTGATTCTGGAAATCTGTGGCCTGGGAACTTGACTGAGGTTTGATGGCAGAAATCTGTGGACTGGCAACATGACTGAGGTTTGATTGTAGAACCCTGTGCCCTGGAAACATGACTGTGGTCTGGTACTGGAAACCCATGGCCTACGAATTTGACATTGGTTTGTTTCTGGAACCCTGTGACCTGGGAACATGACTGAGGTTTGATTCTGGAAAACTGTGGTCGGGGACTTGACTGAGGTTTGATGGCAGAAATCTGTGGACTGGAAACATTACTGAGGTTTGATTGTAGAACCCTGTGCCCTGGAAACATGACTGCGACCTGATACTTGAAACCCATGGCCTGGGAACTTGACATTGGTTTGATTCTGGAACCCTGTGGCCAGGAACAAGACTGAGGCGTGATTCTGGAATCCTGTGGCCTGGGAACATGACATCTGTTTAGATTGTGGAATACTGGGCCCTGGGAACCTGAGTGAGGCTTGGTTCTGGAACCCTGTGGACTGGGAACATGAGTGAGGATTTATTCTGGAATCCTGTGGCCTGGGAACATGACATCAGTGGATTCTTCAACCCTGTGGCCTGGGAACATGAGAACGGTTGGATTTTGGAACACTGTGGCCTGGGAACATGACTGAGGTTTGATGTTGGAAACCTGTGGCTTGGCAACATGAATGAGGTTTGTTACTGGAACCCTGTTCCCTGGGAATATGACTGAGGTTTGATTCTGGACACCTTTGTCCTGGGAACATGACTGTGGTTTGATTGTGGAACCATGGGTCCTGCAAACATGACTGAGGTTTGATTCTGGAACCATGTGTCCTGGGAATATGACTGAGGTTTGATTCTGGAAATCTGTGGCCTGGGAACTTGACTGAGGTTTGATGGCAGAAACCTGTGGACTGGCAACATGACAGAGGTTTGATTGTAGAACCCTGTGGCCTGGAAATATGACTGTGGCCTGGTACTGGAAACCCATGGCCTGGGAAATTGACATTGGTTTGATTCTGCAACCCTGTGGCCTGGGAACATGACTGAGGCGTGATTCTGGAAAACTGTGGCCTGGGAACTTGACTGAGGTTTGATGGCAGAAATCTGTGGACTGGCAACATGACTGAGGTTTGATTGTAGAACCCTGTGCCCTGGAAACATGACTGCGACCTGATATTTGAAACCCATGGCCTGGGAACTTGACATTGTTTTGATTCCGGAACCCTGTGGCCAGGAACAAGACTGAGGCGTGATTCTGGAATCCTGTGGCCTGGGAACATGACATCTGTTTAGATTGTGGAATACTGGGCCCTGGGAACCTGACTGAGGCTTGGTTCTGGAACCCTGTGGACTGGGAACATGACTGAGGTTTTATTCTGGAATCCTGTGGCCTGGGAACATGACATCAGTGGATTCTTGAAACCTGTGGCCTGGGAACATGAGAACGGTTTGATTCTGGAACCCTGTGGCCTGGGAACATGTCTGAGGTTGGATGCTGGAAACCTGTGGCTTGGCAACATGACTGAGGTTTGTTACTGGAGCTCTCTTCCCTGGGAACATGACTGAGGTTTGATTCTGGACACCTTTGTCCTGGGAACATGACTGTGGTTTGCTTGTGGAACCATGGGTCCTGCAAAGATGACTGAGGTTTGATTCTGGAACCATGTGTCCTGGGAATATGACTGAGGTTTGATTCTGGAAATCTGTGTCCTGGGAAGTTGACTGAGGTTTGATTGTAGAACCCTGTGGCCTGGAAATATGACTGTGGCCTGGTACTGGAAACCCATGGCCTGGGAAATTGACATTGGTTTGATTCTGAAACCCTGTGGCCTGGGAACATGATTGAGGCGTGATTCTGGAAACCTGTGGCCTGGGAACATGACATCTGTTTAGATTGTGGCATACTGTGCCCTGGGAACCGGACTGAAGGCTTGGTTCTGGAATCCTGTGGACTGGGAACAAGACTGAGGTTTGATTCTGGAACCATGTGGCCTGGGAATATGACTGATGTTAGATCGTGGAATCCTGTGGCCTGGGAACATGACATCGGTTTGGATTCTGGTACCCTGTTGCCTGGGAACATGAAATCGCTTTGATTGTGGAAACCTGTGGTCTGGGAATATGACTGAGGTTTGATGGTGGTACCCTCTGGCCTGGCAACATGACTGAGGTTTGATTCTGAATCCCTGTGGCCTGGGAACATGACTGAGGCTTGATTCTGGAACCCTGTGGCATGGGAATATGTCTGAGTTTTGATGGCGGAAAACTGTGGCTTGGCAAAATGACTGAGGTTTGTTACTGGAACCCTGTTCCCTGGGAACAAGACTGTGGTTTGATTGTGGAACCGTGGGTCCTGCAAACATGACTGAGGTTTTTTTTCTAGAACCATGTGTCCTGGGAATATGACTGAGGTTTGATTCTGGAAATCTGTGGCCTGGGAAATTGACTGAAGTTTGATGGCAGAAACCTGTGGACTGGCAACATGACAGAGGTTTGATTGTTGAACCCTGTGGCCTGGAAACATGACTGTGGCCTGGTACTGGAAACCCATGGCCTAGGAATTTGACATTGGTTTGTTTCTGGAACCCTCTGGCCTGGGAACATGACGGAGGTTTGATTCTGGAACCCTGTAGGCTTCGAACATAACTGAGGATTGTTTCTGGAACCCTGTGGCCTGGGAACATGACATCAGTGGATTCTGGCACCCTGTGGCCTGGGAACATGAGAACGGTTTAATTCTGGAACCCTGTGACCTGGGAACATGTCTGAGGTTTGATGGTGGAAACCTGTGGCTTGGCAACATGACGGAGGTTTGTTTCTGGAACCCTGTTCCCTGGGAACATGACTGAGGTTTGATTCTGGACACCTTTGTGCTGGGAACATGACTGTGTTTTGATTGTGGAATCATGGGTCCTGCAAACATGACTTAGGTTTGATTCTGGAACCATGTGTCCTGGGAATATGACTGAGGTTTGATTCTGGAAATCTGTGGCCTGGGACCTTGACAGAGGTTTGATGGCAGAAACCTGGGGACTGGCAACATGACTGAGGTTTGATTGTAGAACCCTGTGCCCTGGAAACATGACTGTGGTCTGGTACTGGAAACCCATGGCCTACGAATTTGACATTGGTTTGTTTCTGGAACCCTGTGACCTGGGAACATGACTGAGGTTTGATTCTGGAAAACTGTGGTCGGGGACTTGACTGAGGTTTGATGGCAGAAATCTGTGGACTGGAAACATGACTGAGGTTTGATTGTAGAACCCTGTGCCCTGGAAACATGACTGCGACCTGATACTTGAAACCCATGGCCTGGGAACTTGACATTGGTTTGATTCTGGAACCCTGTGGCCAGGAACAAGACTGAGGCGTGATTCTGGAATCCTGTGGCCTGGGAACATGACATCTGTTTAGATTGTGGAATACTGGGCCCTGGGAACCTGAGTGAGGCTTGGTTCTGGAACCCTGTGGACTGGGAACATGAGTGAGGATTTATTCTGGAATCCTGTGGCCTGGGAACATGACATCAGTGGATTCTTCAACCCTGTGGCCTGGGAACATGAGAACGGTTGGATTTTGGAACACTGTGGCCTGGGAACATGACTGAGGTTTGATGGTGGAAACCTGTGGCTTGGCAACATGAATGAGGTTTGTTACTGGAACCCTGTTCCCTGGGAATATGACTGAGGTTTGATTCTGGACACCTTTGTCCTGGGAACATGACTGTGGTTTGATTGTGGAACCATGGGTCCTGCAAACATGACTGAGGTTTGATTCTGGAACCATGTGTCCTGGGAATATGACTGAGGTTTGATTCTGGAAATCTGTGGCCTGGGAACTTGACTGAGGTTTAATGGCAGAAATCTGTGGACTGGCAACATGACTGAGGTTTGATTGTAGAACCCTGTGCCCTGGAAACATGACTGCGACCTGATATTTGAAACCCATGGCCTGGGAACTTGACATTGGTTTGATTCCGGAACCCTGTGGCCAGGAACAAGACTGAGGCGTGATTCTGGAATCCTGTGGCCTGGGAACATGACATCTGTTTAGATTGTGGAATACTGGGCCCTGGGAACCTGAGTGAGGCTTGGTTCTGGAACCCTGTGGACTGGGAACATGACTGAGGTTTGATTCTGGAATCCTGTGGCCTGGGAACATGACATCAGTGGATTCTTGAAACCTGTGGCCTGGGAACATGAGAACGGTTTGAATCTGGAACCCTGTGACCTGGGAACATGTCTGAGGTTTGATAGTGGAAACCTGTGGCTTGGCAACATGACTGAGGTTTGTTACTGGAACCCTCTTCCCTGGGAACATGACTGAGGTTTGATTCTGGACACCTTTGTCCTGGGAACATGACTGTGGTTTGATTGTGGAATCATGGGTCCTGCAAACATGACTGAGGTTTTATTTTGGAACCATGTGTCCTGGGAATATGACTGAGGTTTGATTCTGGAAATCTGTGGCCTGGGAAGTTGACTGAGGTTTGATGGCAGAAACCTGTGGACTGGCAACATGACAGAGGTTTGATTGTAGAACCCTGTGGCCTGGAAATATGACTGTGGCCTGGTACTGGAAACCCATGGCCTGGGAAATTGACATTGGTTTGATTCTGAAACCCTGTGGCCTGGGACCATGATTGAGGCCTGATTCTGGAAACCTGTGGCCTGGGAACATGACATCTGTTTAGATTGTGGCATACTGTGCCCTGGGAACCGGACTGAAGGCTTGGTTCTGGAATCCTGTGGACTGGGAACAAGACTGAGGTTTGATTCTGGAACCATGTGGCCTGGGAATATGACTGATGTTAGATCATGGAATCCTGTGGCCTGGGAACATGACATCGGTTTGGATTCTGGTACCCTGTTGCCTGGGAACATGAAATCGGTTTGATTGTGGAGACCTGTGGTCTGGGAATATGACTGAGGTTTGATGGTGGTACCCTCTGGCCTGGCAACATGACTGAGGTTTGATTCTGGATCCCTGTGGCCTGGGAACATGACTGAGGCGTGATTCTGGAATCCTGTGGCCTGGGAACATGACATCTGTTTAGATTGTGGAATAATGTGCCCTGGGAATCTGACTGAGGCTTGGTTCTGGAACCCTGTGGACTGGGAACATGACTGAGGTTTGATTGTAGAACCCTGTGCCCTGGAAACATGACTGTGGCCTGGTACTGGAAACCCATGACCTAAAAATTTGACATTGGTTTGATTCTGGAACCCTGTGGCCTGGGAACATGACTGAGGTTTGATTCTGGAAAACTGTGGCCGGGTACTTGACTGAGGGTTGATGGCAGAAATCTGTGGACTGGGAACATGACTGAGGTTTGATTGTAGAACCCTGTGCCCTGGAAATATGACTGTGGCCTGGTACTGGAAACCCATGGCCTAGGAATTTGACATTGGTTTGATTCTGGACCCCTGTGGCCTGGGAACATGACTGAGGATTGATTCTGGAACCCTGTAGCCTGCGAACATAACTGAGGATTGTTTCTGGAACCCTGTGGCCTGGGAACATGACATCAGTGGATTCTTGAACCCTGTGGCCTGGGAACATGAGAACGGTTTAATTCTGGAACCCTGTGACCTGGGAACATGTCTGAGGTTTGATGGTGGAAACCTGTGGCTTGGCAACATGACTGAGGTTTGTTTCTGGAACCCTGTTCCCTGGGAACATGACTGAGGTTTGATTCTGGACACCTTTGTGCTGGGACAATGACTGTGTTTTGATTGTGGAATCATGGGTCCTGCAAACATGACTGAGGTTTGATTCTGGAACCATGTGTCCTGGGAATATGACTGAGGTTTGATTCTGGAAATCTGTGGCCTGGGAACTTGACAGAGGTTTGATGGCAGAAACCTGTGGACTGGCAACATGACTGAGGTTTGATTGTAGAACCCTGTGCCCTGGAAACATGACTGTGGGCTGGTACTGGAAACCCTTGGCCTAGGAATTTGACATTGGTTGGATTCTGGAACCCTGTGGCCTGGGAACATGACTGAGGCGTTATTCTGGAAAACTGTGGCCTGGGAATATGACTGAGGTTTGATTCTGGAAATCTGTGGCCTGGGAACTTGACTGAGGTTTGATGGCAGAAATCTGTGGACTGGCAACATGACTGAGGTTTGATTGTAGAACCCTGTGCCCTGGAAACATGACTGCGACCTGATATTTGAAACCCATGGCCTGGGAACTTGACATTGTTTTGATTCCGGAACCCTGTGGCCAGGAACAAGACTGAGGCGTGATTCTGGAATCCTGTGTCCTGGGAACATGACATCTGTTTAGATTGTGGAATACTGG
The DNA here is from genome assembly GCF_965194805.1 of Balaenoptera borealis. Classification (NCBI taxonomy): domain Eukaryota; kingdom Metazoa; phylum Chordata; class Mammalia; order Artiodactyla; family Balaenopteridae; genus Balaenoptera; species Balaenoptera borealis. The sequence goes on from NC_138875.1 coordinate 30,691,305, forward strand.
GCCCTGGGAACCTGACTGAGGCTTGGTTCTGGAACCCTGTGGACTGGGAACATGACTGAGGATTTATTCTGGAATCCTGTGGCCTGGGAACATGACATCAGTGGATTCTTGAAACCTGTGGCCTGGGAACATGAGAACGGTTTGATTCTGGAACCCTGTGACCTGGGAACAAGTCTGAGGTTTGATTGTGGAAACCTGTGGCTTGGCAACATGACTGAGGTTTGTTACTGGAACCCTCTTCCCTGGGAACATGACTGAGGTTTGATTCTGGACACCTTTGTCCTGGGAACATGACTGTGGTTTGATTGTGGAACCATGGGTCCTGCAAACATGACTGAGGTTTTATTTTGGAACCATGTGTCCTGTGAATATGACTGAGGTTTGATTCTGGAAATCTGTGGCCTGGGAAGTTGACTGAGGTTTGATGGCAGAAACCTGTGGACTGGCAACATGACAGAGGTTTGATTGTAGAACCCTGTGGCCTGGAAATATGACTGTGGCCTGGTACTGGAAACCCATGGCCTGGGAAATTGACATTGGTTTGATTCTGGAACCCTGTGGCCTGGGAACATGACTGAGGCGTGATTCTGGAAAACTGTGGCCTGGGAATATGACTGAGGTTTGATTCTGGAAATCTGTGGCCTGGGAACTTGACTGAGGATTGATGGCAGAAATCTGTGGACTGGCAACATGACTGAGGTTTGATTGTAGAACCCTGTGCCCTGGAAACATGACTGCGACCTGATATTTGAAACCCATGGCCTGGGAACTTGACATTGTTTTGATTCCGGAACCCTGTGGCCAGGAACAAGACTGAGGCGTGATTCTGGAATCCTGTGGCCTGGGAACAAGTCTGAGGTTTGATTGTGGAAACCTGTGGCTTGGCAACATGAATGAGGTTTGTTACTGGAACCCTCTTCCCTGGGAACATGACTGAGGTTTGATTCTGGACACCTTTGTCCTGGGAACATGACTGTGGTTTGATTGTGGAACCATGGGTCCTGCAAACATGACTGAGGTTTTATTCTGGAACCATGTGTCTTGGGAATATGACTGAGGTTTGATTCTGGAAATCTGTGGCCTGGGAAGTTGACTGAGGTTTGATTGTAGAACCCTGTGGCCTGGAAATATGACTGTGGCCTGGTACTGGAAACCCATGGCCTGGGAAATTGACATTGGTTTGATTCTGAAACCCTGTGGCCTGGGACCATGATTGAGGCGTGATTCTGGAAACCTGTGGCCTGGGAACATGACATCTGTTTAGATTGTGGCATACTGTGCCCTGGGAACCGGACTGAAGGCTTGGTTCTAGAATCCTGTGGACTGGGAACAAGACTGAGGTTTGAGTCTGGAACCATGTGGCCTGGGAATATGACTGATGTTAGATCGTGGAATCCTGTGGCCTGGGAACATGACATCGGTTTGGATTCTGGTACCCTGTTGCCTGGGAACATGAAATCGCTTTGATTGTGGAAACCTGTGGTCTGGGAATATGACTGAGGTTTGATGGTGGTACCCTCTGGCCTGGCAACATGACTGAGGTTTGATTCTGGATCCCTGTGGCCTGGGAACATGACTGAGGCTTGATTCTGGAACCCTGTGGCATGGGAATATGTCTGAGTTTTGATAGTGGAAAACTGTGGCTTGGCAAAATGACTGAGGTTTGTTACTGGAACCCTGTTCCCTGGGAACATGACTGTGGTTTGATTGTGGAACCGTGGGTCCTGCAAACATGACTGAGGTTTTTTTTCTGGAACCATGTGTCCTGGGAATATGACTGAGGTTTGATTCTGGAAATCTGTGGCCTGGGAAATTGACTGAAGTTTGATGGCAGAAACCTGTGGACTGGCAAAATGACAGAGGTTTGATTCTGGATCCCTGTGGCCTGGGAACATGACTGAGGCGTGATTCTGGAATCCTGTGGCCTGGGAACATGACATCTGTTTAGATTGTGGAATAATGTGCCCTGGGAATCTGACTGAGGCTTGGTTCTGGAACCCTGTGGACTGGGAACATGACTGAGGTTTGATTGTAGAACCCTGTGCCCTGGAAACATGACTGTGGCCTGGTACTGGAAACCCATGACCTAAAAATTTGACATTGGTTTGATTCTGGAACCCTGTGGCCTGGGAACATGACTGAGGTTTGATTCTGGAAAACTGTGGCCGGGTACTTGACTGAGGGTTGATGGCAGAAATCTGTGGACTGGGAACATGACTGAGGTTTGATTGTAGAACCCTGTGCCCTGGAAATATGACTGTGGCCTGGTACTGGAAACCCATGGCCTAGGAATTTGACATTGGTTTGATTCTGGACCCCTGTGGCCTGGGAACATGACTGAGGATTGATTCTGGAACCCTGTAGCCTGCGAACATAACTGAGGATTGTTTCTGGAACCCTGTGGCCTGGGAACATGACATCAGTGGATTCTTGAACCCTGTGGCCTGGGAACATGAGAACGGTTTAATTCTGGAACCCTGTGACCTGGGAACATGTCTGAGGTTTGATGGTGGAAACCTGTGGCTTGGCAACATGACTGAGGTTTGTTTCTGGAACCCTGTTCCCTGGGAACATGACTGAGGTTTGATTCTGGACACCTTTGTGCTGGGACAATGACTGTGTTTTGATTGTGGAATCATGGGTCCTGCAAACATGACTGAGGTTTGATTCTGGAACCATGTGTCCTGGGAATATGACTGAGGTTTGATTCTGGAAATCTGTGGCCTGGGAACTTGACAGAGGTTTGATGGCAGAAACCTGTGGACTGGCAACATGACTGAGGTTTGATTGTAGAACCCTGTGCCCTGGAAACATGACTGTGGGCTGGTACTGGAAACCCTTGGCCTAGGAATTTGACATTGGTTGGATTCTGGAACCCTGTGGCCTGGGAACATGACTGAGGCGTTATTCTGGAAAACTGTGGCCTGGGAATATGACTGAGGTTTGATTCTGGAAATCTGTGGCCTGGGAACTTGACTGAGGTTTGATGGCAGAAATCTGTGGACTGGCAACATGACTGAGGTTTGATTGTAGAACCCTGTGCCCTGGAAACATGACTGCGACCTGATATTTGAAACCCATGGCCTGGGAACTTGACATTGTTTTGATTCCGGAACCCTGTGGCCAGGAACAAGACTGAGGCGTGATTCTGGAATCCTGTGTCCTGGGAACATGACATCTGTTTAGATTGTGGAATACTGGGCCCTGGGAACCTGACTGAGGCTTGGTTCTGGAACCCTGTGGACTGGGAACATGACTGAGGATTTATTCTGGAATCCTGTGGCCTGGGAACATGACATCAGTGGATTCTTGAAACCTGTGGCCTGGGAACATGAGAACGGTTTGATTCTGGAACCCTGTGACCTGGGAACAAGTCTGAGGTTTGATTGTGGAAACCTGTGGCTTGGCAACATGACTGAGGTTTGTTACTGGAACCCTCTTCCCTGGGAACATGACTGAGGTTTGATTCTGGACACCTTTGTCCTGGGAACATGACTGTGGTTTGATTGTGGAACCATGGGTCCTGCAAACATGACTGAGGTTTTATTTTGGAACCATGTGTCCTGTGAATATGACTGAGGTTTGATTCTGGAAATCTGTGGCCTGGGAAGTTGACTGAGGTTTGATGGCAGAAACCTGTGGACTGGCAACATGACAGAGGTTTGATTGTAGAACCCTGTGGCCTGGAAATATGACTGTGGCCTGGTACTGGAAACCCATGGCCTGGGAAATTGACATTGGTTTGATTCTGGAACCCTGTGGCCTGGGAACATGACTGAGGCGTGATTCTGGAAAACTGTGGCCTGGGAATATGACTGAGGTTTGATTCTGGAAATCTGTGGCCTGGGAACTTGACTGAGGATTGATGGCAGAAATCTGTGGACTGGCAACATGACTGAGGTTTGATTGTAGAACCCTGTGCCCTGGAAACATGACTGCGACCTGATATTTGAAACCCATGGCCTGGGAACTTGACATTGTTTTGATTCCGGAACCCTGTGGCCAGGAACAAGACTGAGGCGTGATTCTGGAATCCTGTGGCCTGGGAACAAGTCTGAGGTTTGATTGTGGAAACCTGTGGCTTGGCAACATGAATGAGGTTTGTTACTGGAACCCTCTTCCCTGGGAACATGACTGAGGTTTGATTCTGGACACCTTTGTCCTGGGAACATGACTGTGGTTTGATTGTGGAACCATGGGTCCTGCAAACATGACTGAGGTTTTATTCTGGAACCATGTGTCTTGGGAATATGACTGAGGTTTGATTCTGGAAATCTGTGGCCTGGGAAGTTGACTGAGGTTTGATTGTAGAACCCTGTGGCCTGGAAATATGACTGTGGCCTGGTACTGGAAACCCATGGCCTGGGAAATTGACATTGGTTTGATTCTGAAACCCTGTGGCCTGGGACCATGATTGAGGCGTGATTCTGGAAACCTGTGGCCTGGGAACATGACATCTGTTTAGATTGTGGCATACTGTGCCCTGGGAACCGGACTGAAGGCTTGGTTCTAGAATCCTGTGGACTGGGAACAAGACTGAGGTTTGAGTCTGGAACCATGTGGCCTGGGAATATGACTGATGTTAGATCGTGGAATCCTGTGGCCTGGGAACATGACATCGGTTTGGATTCTGGTACCCTGTTGCCTGGGAACATGAAATCGCTTTGATTGTGGAAACCTGTGGTCTGGGAATATGACTGAGGTTTGATGGTGGTACCCTCTGGCCTGGCAACATGACTGAGGTTTGATTCTGGATCCCTGTGGCCTGGGAACATGACTGAGGCTTGATTCTGGAACCCTGTGGCATGGGAATATGTCTGAGTTTTGATGGTGGAAAACTGTGGCTTGGCAAAATGACTGAGGTTTGTTACTGGAACCCTGTTCCCTGGGAACATGACTGTGGTTTGATTGTGGAACCGTGGGTCCTGCAAACATGACTGAGGTTTTTTTTCTGGAACCATGTGTCCTGGGAATATGACTGAGGTTTGATTCTGGAAATCTGTGGCCTGGGAAATTGACTGAAGTTTGATGGCAGAAACCTGTGGACTGGCAAAATGACAGAGGTTTGATTGTTGAACCCTGTGGCCTGGAAACATGACTGTGGCCTGGTACTGGAAACCCATGGCCTAGGAATTTGACATTGGTTTGTTTCTGGAACCCTCTGGCCTGGGAACATGACGGAGGTTTGATTCTGGAACCCTGTAGGCTTCGAACATAACTGAGGATTGTTTCTGGAACCCTGTGGCCTCGGAACATGACATCAGTGGATTCTGGCACCCTGTGGCCTGGGAACATGAGAACGGTTTAATTCTGGAACCCTGTGACCTGGGAACATGTCTGAGGTTTGATGGTGGAAACCTGTGGCTTGGCAACATGACGGAGGTTTGTTTCTGGAACCCTGTTCCCTGGGAACATGACTGAGGTTTGATTCTGGACACCTTTGTGCTGGGAACATGACTGTGTTTTGATTGTGGAATCATGGGTCCTGCAAACATGACTTAGGTTTGATTCTGGAACCATGTGTCCTGGGAATATGACTGAGGTTTGATTCTGGAAATCTGTGGCCTGGGAACTTGACAGAGGTTTGATGGCAGAAACCTGGGGACTGGCAACATGACTGAGGTTTGATTGTAGAACCCTGTGCCCTGGAAACATGACTGTGGTCTGGTACTGGAAACCCATGGCCTACGAATTTGACATTGGTTTGTTTCTGGAACCCTGTGACCTGGGAACATGACTGAGGTTTGATTCTGGAAAACTGTGGTCGGGGACTTGACTGAGGTTTGATGGCAGAAATCTGTGGACTGGCAACATTACTGAGGTTTGATTGTAGAACCCTGTGCCCTGGAAACATGACTGCGACCTGATACTTGAAACCCATGGCCTGGGAACTTGACATTGGTTTGATTCTGGAACCCTGTGGCCAGGAACAAGACTGAGGCGTGATTCTGGAATCCTGTGGCCTGGGAACATGACATCTGTTTAGATTGTGGAATACTGGGCCCTGGGAACCTGAGTGAGGCTTGGTTCTGGAACCCTGTGGACTGGGAACATGAGTGAGGATTTATTCTGGAATCCTGTGGCCTGGGAACATGACATCAGTGGATTCTTGAAACCTGTGGCCTGGGAACATGAGAACGATTTGATTCTGGAACCCTGTGACCTGGGAACAAGTCTGAGGTTTGATTGTGGAAACCTGTGGCTTGGCAACATGACTGAGGTTTGTTACTGGAACCCTCTTCCCTGGGAACATGACTGAGGTTTGATTCTGGACACCTTTGTCCTGGGAACATGACTGTGGTTTGATTGTGGAACCATGGGTCCTGCAAACATGACTGAGGTTTGATTCTGGAACCATGTGTCCTGGGAATATGACTGAGGTTTGATTCTGGAAATCTGTGTCCTGGGAAGTTGACTGAGGTTTGATGGCAGAAACCTGTGGACTGGCAACATGACAGAGGTTTGATTGTAGAACCCTGTGGCCTGGAAATATGACTGTGGCCTGGTACTGGAAACCCATGGTCTGGGAAATTGACATTGGTTTGATTCTGCAACCCTGTGGCCTGGGAACATGACTGAGGCGTGATTCTGGAAAACTGTGGCCTGGGAATATGACTGAGGTTTGATTCTGGAAATCTGTGGCCTGGGAACTTGACTGAGGTTTGATGGCAGAAATCTGTGGACTGGCAACATGACTGAGGTTTGATTGTAGAACCCTGTGCCCTGGAAACATGACTGCGACCTGATATTTGAAACCCATGGCCTGGGAACTTGACATTGTTTTGATTCCGGAACCCTGTGGCCAGGAACAAGACTGAGGCGTGATTCTGGAATCCTGTGGCCTGGGAACAAGTCTGAGGTTTGATTGTGGAAACCTGTGGCTTGGCAACATGAATGAGGTTTGTTACTGGAACCCTCTTCCCTGGGAACATGACTGAGGTTTGATTCTGGACACCTTTGTCCTGGGAACATGACTGTGGTTTGATTGTGGAACCATGGGTCCTGCAAACATGACTGAGGTTTGATTCTGGAACCATGTGTCTTGGGAATATGACTGAGGTTTGATTCTGGAAATCTGTGGCCTGGGAAGTTGACTGAGGTTTGATTGTAGAACCCTGTGGCCTGGAAATATGACTGTGGCCTGGTACTGGAAACCCATGGCCTGGGAAATTGACATTGGTTTGATTCTGAAACCCTGTGGCCTGGGACCATGATTGAGGCGTGATTCTGGAAACCTGTGGCCTGGGAACATGACATCTGTTTAGATTGTGGCATACTGTGCCCTGGGAACCGGACTGAAGGCTTGGTTCTAGAATCCTGTGGACTGGGAACAAGACTGAGGTTTGAGTCTGGAACCATGTGGCCTGGGAATATGACTGATGTTAGATCGTGGAATCCTGTGGCCTGGGAACATGACATCGGTTTGGATTCTGGTACCCTGTTGCCTGGGAACATGAAATCGCTTTGATTGTGGAAACCTGTGGTCTGGGAATATGACTGAGGTTTGATGGTGGTACCCTCTGGCCTGGCAACATGACTGAGGTTTGATTCTGGATCCCTGTGGCCTGGGAACATGACTGAGGCTTGATTCTGGAACCCTGTGGCATGGGAATATGTCTGAGTTTTGATGGTGAAAAACTGTGGCTTGGCAAAATGACTGAGGTTTGTTACTGGAACCCTGTTCCCTGGGAACATGACTGAGGATTAATTCTGGACACCTTTGTCCTGGGAACATGACTGTGTTTTGATTGTGGAATCATGGGTCCTGCAAACATGACTTAGGTTTGATTCTGGAACCATGTGTCCTGGGAATATGACTGAGGTTTGATTCTGGAAATCTGTGGCCTGGGAACTTGACAGAGGTTTGATGGCAGAAACCTGGGGACTGGCAACATGACTGAGGTTTGATTGTAGAACCCTGTGCCCTGGAAACATGACTGTGGTCTGGTACTGGAAACCCATGGCCTACGAATTTGACATTGGTTTGTTTCTGGAACCCTGTGACCTGGGAACATGACTGAGGTTTGATTCTGGAAAACTGTGGTCGGGGACTTGACTGAGGTTTGATGGCAGAAATCTGTGGACTGGCAACATTACTGAGGTTTGATTGTAGAACCCTGTGCCCTGGAAACATGACTGCGACCTGATACTTGAAACCCATGGCCTGGGAACTTGACATTGGTTTGATTCTGGAACCCTGTGGCCAGGAACAAGACTGAGGCGTGATTCTGGAATCCTGTGGCCTGGGAACATGACATCTGTTTAGATTGTGGAATACTGGGCCCTGGGAACCTGAGTGAGGCTTGGTTCTGGAACCCTGTGGACTGGGAACATGAGTGAGGATTTATTCTGGAATCCTGTGGCCTGGGAACATGACATCAGTGGATTCTTGAAACCTGTGGCCTGGGAACATGAGAACGATTTGATTCTGGAACCCTGTGACCTGGGAACAAGTCTGAGGTTTGATTGTGGAAACCTGTGGCTTGGCAACATGACTGAGGTTTGTTACTGGAACCCTCTTCCCTGGGAACATGACTGAGGTTTGATTCTGGACACCTTTGTCCTGGGAACATGACTGTGGTTTGATTGTGGAACCATGGGTCCTGCAAACATGACTGAGGTTTGATTCTGGAACCATGTGTCCTGGGAATATGACTGAGGTTTGATTCTGGAAATCTGTGTCCTGGGAAGTTGACTGAGGTTTGATGGCAGAAACCTGTGGACTGGCAACATGACAGAGGTTTGATTGTAGAACCCTGTGGCCTGGAAATATGACTGTGGCCTGGTACTGGAAACCCATGGTCTGGGAAATTGACATTGGTTTGATTCTGCAACCCTGTGGCCTGGGAACATGACTGAGGCGTGATTCTGGAAACCTGTGGCCTGGGAACATGACATCTGTTTAGATTGTGGCATACTGTGCCCTGGGAACCGGACTGAAGGCTTGGTTCTAGAATCCTGTGGACTGGGAACAAGACTGAGGTTTGAGTCTGGAACCATGTGGCCTGGGAATATGACTGATGTTAGATCGTGGAATCCTGTGGCCTGGGAACATGACATCGGTTTGGATTCTGGTACCCTGTTGCCTGGGAACATGAAATCGCTTTGATTGTGGAAACCTGTGGTCTGGGAATATGACTGAGGTTTGATGGTGGTACCCTCTGGCCTGGCAACATGACTGAGGTTTGATTCTGGATCCCTGTGGCCTGGGAACATGACTGAGGCTTGATTCTGGAACCCTGTGGCATGGGAATATGTCTGAGTTTTGATGGTGAAAAACTGTGGCTTGGCAAAATGACTGAGGTTTGTTACTGGAACCCTGTTCCCTGGGAACATGACTGAGTTTTAATTCTGGACACCTTTGTCCTGGGAACATGACTGTGGTTTGATTGTGGAACCGTGGGTCCTGCAAACATGACTGAGGTTTTTTTTCTGGAACCATGTGTCCTGGGAATATGACTGAGGTTTGAGTCTGGAAATCTGTGGCCTGGGAAATTGACTGAAGTTTGATGGCAGAAACCTGTGGACTGGCAAAATGACAGAGGTTTGATTGTTGAACCCTGTGGCCTGGAAACATGACTGTGGCCTGGTACTGGAAACCCATGGCCTAGGAATTTGACATTGGTTTGTTTCTGGAACCCTCTGGCCTGGGAACATGACGGAGGTTTGATTCTGGAACCCTGTAGGCTTCGAACATAACTGAGGATTGTTTCTGGAACCCTGTGGCCTGGGAACATGACATCAGTGGATTCTGGCACCCTGTGGCCTGGGAACATGAGAACGGTTTAATTCTGGAACCCTGTGACCTGGGAACATGTCTGAGGTTTGATGGTGGAAACCTGTGGCTTGGCAACATGACGGAGGTTTGTTTCTGGAACCCTGTTCCCTGGGAACATGACTGAGGTTTGATTCTGGACACCTTTGTGCTGGGAACATGACTGTGTTTTGATTGTGGAATCATGGTTCCTGCAAACATGACTTAGGTTTGATTCTGGAACCATGTGTCCTGGGAATATGACTGAGGTTTGATTCTGGAAATCTGTGGCCTGGGAACTTGACAGAGGTTTGATGGCAGAAACCTGGGGACTGGCAACATGACTGAGGTTTGATTTTAGAACCCTGTGCCCTGGAAACATGACTGTGGTCTGGTACTGGAAACCCATGGCCTACGAATTTGACATTGGTTTGTTTCTGGAACCCTGTGACCTGGGAACATGACTGAGGTTTGATTCTGGAAAACTGTGGTCGGGGACTTGACTGAGGTTTGATGGCAGAAATCTGTGGACTGGAAACATTACTGAGGTTTGATTGTAGAACCCTGTGCCCTGGAAACATGACTGCGACCTGATACTTGAAACCCATGGCCTGGGAACTTGACATTGGTTTGATTCTGGAACCCTGTGGCCAGGAACAAGACTGAGGCGTGATTCTGGAATCCTGTGGCCTGGGAACATGACATCTGTTTAGATTGTGGAATACTGGGCCCTGGGAACCTGAGTGAGGCTTGGTTCTGGAACCCTGTGGACTGGGAACATGAGTGAGGATTTATTCTGGAATCCTGTGGCCTGGGAACATGACATCAGTGGATTCTTCAACCCTGTGGCCTGGGAACATGAGAACGGTTGGATTTTGGAACACTGTGGCCTGGGAACATGACTGAGGTTTGATGTTGGAAACCTGTGGCTTGGCAACATGAATGAGGTTTGTTACTGGAACCCTGTTCCCTGGGAATATGACTGAGGTTTGATTCTGGACACCTTTGTCCTGGGAACATGACTGTGGTTTGATTGTGGAACCATGGGTCCTGCAAACATGACTGAGGTTTGATTCTGGAACCATGTGTCCTGGGAATATGACTGAGGTTTGATTCTGGAAATCTGTGGCCTGGGAACTTGACTGAGGTTTGATGGCAGAAACCTGTGGACTGGCAACATGACTGAGGTTTGATTGTAGAACCCTGTGCCCTGGAAACATGACTGTGGCCTGGTACTGGAAACCCATGGCCTAGGAATTTGACATTGGTTTGATTCTGGAACCCTGTGGCCTGGGAACATGACTGAGGCGTGATTCTGGAAAACTGTGGCCTGGGAATATGACTGAGGTTTGATTCTGGAAATCTGTGGCCTGGGAACTTGACTGAGGTTTAATGGCAGAAATCTGTGGACTGGCAACATGACTGAGGTTTGATTGTAGAACCCTGTGCCCTGGAAACATGACTGCGACCTGATATTTGAAACCCATGGCCTGGGAACTTGACATTGGTTTGATTCCGGAACCCTGTGGCCAGGAACAAGACTGAGGCGTGATTCTGGAATCCTGTGGCCTGGGAACATGACATCTGTTTAGATTGTGGAATACTGGGCCCTGGGAACCTGACTGAGGCTTGGTTCTGGAACCCTGTGGACTGGGAACATGACTGAGGTTTGATTCTGGAATCCTGTGGCCTGGGAACATGACATCAGTGGATTCTTGAAACCTGTGGCCTGGGAACATGAGAACGGTTTGAATCTGGAACCCTGTGACCTGGGAACATGTCTGAGGTTTGATAGTGGAAACCTGTGGCTTGGCAACATGACTGAGGTTTGTTACTGGAACCCTCTTCCCTGGGAACATGACTGAGGTTTGATTCTGGACACCTTTGTCCTGGGAACATGACTGTGGTTTGATTGTGGAATCATGGGTCCTGCAAACATGACTGAGGTTTTATTTTGGAACCATGTGTCCTGGGAATATGACTGAGGTTTGATTCTGGAAATCTGTGGCCTGGGAAGTTGACTGAGGTTTGATGGCAGAAACCTGTGGACTGGCAACATGACAGAGGTTTGATTGTAGAACCCTGTGGCCTGGAAATATGACTGTGGCCTGGTACTGGAAACCCATGGCCTGGGAAATTGACATTGGTTTGATTCTGAAACCCTGTGGCCTGGGACCATGATTGAGGCCTGATTCTGGAAACCTGTGGCCTGGGAACATGACATCTGTTTAGATTGTGGCATACTGTGCCCTGGGAACCGGACTGAAGGCTTGGTTCTGGAATCCTGTGGACTGGGAACAAGACTGAGGTTTGATTCTGGAACCATGTGGCCTGGGAATATGACTGATGTTAGATCATGGAATCCTGTGGCCTGGGAACATGACATCGGTTTGGATTCTGGTACCCTGTTGCCTGGGAACATGAAATCGGTTTGATTGTGGAGACCTGTGGTCTGGGAATATGACTGAGGTTTGATGGTGGTACCCTCTGGCCTGGCAACATGACTGAGGTTTGATTCTGGATCCCTGTGGCCTGGGAACATGACTGAGGCGTGATTCTGGAATCCTGTGGCCTGGGAACATGACATCTGTTTAGATTGTGGAATACTGTGCCCTGGGAATCTGACTGAGGCTTGGTTCTGGAACCCTGTGGACTGGGAACATGACTGAGGTTTGATTGTAGAACCCTGTGCCCTGGAAACATGACTGTGGCCTGGTACTGGAAACCCATGACCTAAAAATTTGACATTGGTTTGATTCTGGAACCCTGTGGCCTGGGAACATGACTGAGGTTTGATTCTGGAAAACTGTGGCCGGGTACTTGACTGAGGGTTGATGGCAGAAATCTGTGGACTGGGAACATGACTGAGGTTTGATTGTAGAACCCTGTGCCCTGGAAATATGACTGTGGCCTGGTACTGGAAACCCATGGCCTAGGAATTTGACATTGGTTTGATTCTGGACCCCTGTGGCCTGGGAACATGACTGAGGATTGATTCTGGAACCCTGTAGCCTGCGAACATAACTGAGGATTGTTTCTGGAACCCTGTGGCCTGGGAACATGACATCAGTGGATTCTTGAACCCTGTGGCCTGGGAACATGAGAACGGTTTAATTCTGGAACCCTGTGACCTGGGAACATGTCTGAGGTTTGATGGTGGAAACCTGTGGCTTGGCAACATGACTGAGGTTTGTTTCTGGAACCCTGTTCCCTGGGAACATGACTGAGGTTTGATTCTGGACACCTTTGTGCTGGGACAATGACTGTGTTTTGATTGTGGAATCATGGGTCCTGCAAACATGACTGAGGTTTGATTCTGGAACCATGTGTCCTGGGAATATGACTGAGGTTTGATTCTGGAAATCTGTGGCCTGGGAACTTGACAGAGGTTTGATGGCAGAAACCTGTGGACTGGCAACATGACTGAGGTTTGATTGTAGAACCCTGTGCCCTGGAAACATGACTGTGGTCTGGTACTGGAAACCCATGGCCTACGAATTTGACATTGGTTTGTTTCTGGAACCCTGCGACCTGGGAACATGACTGAGGTTTGATTCTGGAAAACTGTGGTCGGGGACTTGACTGAGGTTTGATGGCAGAAATCTGTGGACTGGCAACATTACTGAGGTTTGATTGTAGAACCCTGTGCCCTGGAAACATGACTGCGACCTGATACTTGAAACCCATGGCCTGGGAACTTGACATTGGTTTGATTCTGGAACCCTGTGGCCAGGAACAAGACTGAGGCGTGATTCTGGAATCCTGTGGCCTGGGAACATGACATCTGTTTAGATTGTGGAATACTGGGCCCTGGGAACCTGACTGAGGCTTGGTTCTGGAACCCTGTGGACTGGGAACATGACTGAGGATTTATTCTGGAATCCTGTGGCCTGGGAACATGACATCAGTGGATTCTTCAACCCTGTGGCCTGGGAACATGAGAACGGTTGGATTTTGGAACACTGTGGCCTGGGAACATGTCTGAGGTTTGATGTTGGAAACCTGTGGCTTGGCAACATGAATGAGGTTTGTTACTGGAACCCTCTTCCCTGGGAACATGACTGAGGTTTGATTCTGGACACCTTTGTCCTGGGAACATGACTGTGGTTTGATTGTGGAACCATGGGTCCTGCAAACATGACTGAGGTTTGATTCTGGAACCATGTGTCCTGGGAATATGACTGAGGTTTGATTCTGGAAATCTGTGTCCTGGGAAGTTGACTGAGGTTTGATGGCAGAAACCTGTGGACTGGCAACATGACAGAGGTTTGATTGTAGAACCCTGTGCCCTGGAAACATGACTGTGGCCTGGTACTGGAAACCCATGGCCTAGGAATTTGACATTGGTTTGATTCTGGAACCCTGTGGCCTGGGAACATGACTGAGGCGTGATTCTGGAAAACTGTGGCCTGGGAATATGACTGAGGTTTGATTCTGGAAATCTGTGGCCTGGGAACTTGACTGAGGTTTGATGGCAGAAATCTGTGGACTGGCAACATGACTGAGGTTTGATTGTAGAACCCTGTGCCCTGGAAACATGACTGCGACCTGATATTTGAAACCCATGGCCTGGGAACTTGATATTGGTTTGATTCCGGAACCCTGTGGCCAGGAACAAGACTGAGGCGTGATTCTGGAATCCTGTGTCCTGGGAACATGACATCTGTTTAGATTGTGGAATACTGGGCCCTGGGAACCTGACTGAGGCTTTGTTCTGGAACCCTGTGGACTGGGAACATGACTGAGGATTTATTCTGGAATCCTGTGGCCTGGGAACATGACATCAGGGGATTCTTGAAACCTGTGGCCTGGGAACATGAGAACGGTTTGATTCTGGAACCCTGTGACCTGGGAACAAGTCTGAGGTTTGATTGTGGAAACCTGTGGCTTGGCAACATGACTGAGGTTTGTTACTGGAACCCTCTTCCCTGGGAACATGACTGAGGTTTGATTCTGGACACCTTTGTCCTGGGAACATGACTGTGGTTTGATTGTGGAACCATGGGTCCTGCAAACATGACTGAGGTTTGATTCTGGAACCATGTGTCCTGGGAATATGACTGAGGTTTGATTCTGGAAAACTGTCGCCTGGGAAGTTGACTGAGGTTTGATGGCAGAAACCTGTGGACTGGCAACATGACAGAGGTTTGATTGTAGAACCCTGTGGCCTGGAAATATGACTGTGGCCTGGTACTGGAAACCCATGGCCTGGGAAATTGACATTGGTTTGATTCTGCAACCCTGTGGCCTGGGAACATGATTGAGGCGTGATTCTGGAAAACTGTGGCCTGGGAATATGACTGAGGTTTGATTCTGGAAATCTGTGGCCTGGGAACTTGACTGAGGTTTGATGGCAGAAATCTGTGGACTGGCAACATGACTGAGGTTTGATTGTAGAACCCTGTGCCCTGGAAACATGACTGCGACCTGATATTTGAAACCCATGGCCTGGGAACTTGACATTGTTTTGATTCCGGAACCCTGTGGCCAGGAACAAGACTGAGGCGTGATTCTGGAATCCTGTGGCCTGGGAACAAGTCTGAGGTTTGATTGTGGAAACCTGTGGCTTGGCAACATGAATGAGGTTTGTTACTGGAACCCTCTTCCCTGGGAACATGACTGAGGTTTGATTCTGGACACCTTTGTTCTGGGAACATGACTGTGGTTTGATTGTGGAACCATGGGTCCTGCAAACATGACTGAGGTTTTATTCTGGAACCATGTGTCTTGGGAATATGACTGAGGTTTGATTCTGGAAATCTGTGGCCTGAGAAGTTGACTGAGGTTTGATTGTAGAACCCTGTGGCCTGGAAATATGACTGTGGCCTGGTACTGGAAACCCATGGCCTGGGAAATTGACATTGGTTTGATTCTGAAACCCTGTGGCCTGGGACCATGATTGAGGCGTGATTCTGGAAACCTGTGGCCTGGGAACATGACATCTGTTTAGATTGTGGCATACTGTGCCCTGGGAACCGGACTGAAGGCTTGGTTCTGGAATCCTGTGGACTGGGAACAAGACTGAGGTTTGAGTCTGGAACCATGTGGCCTGGGAATATGACTGATGTTAGATCGTGGAATCCTGTGGCCTGGGAACATGACATCGGTTTGGATTCTGGTACCCTGTTGCCTGGGAACATGAAATCGGTTTGATTGTGGAAACCTGTGGTCTGGGAATATGACTGAGGTTTGATGGTGGTACCCTCTGGCCTGGCAACATGACTGAGGTTTGATTCTGGATCCCTGTGGCCTGGGAACATGACTGAGGCTTGATTCTGGAACCCTGTGGCATGGGAATATGTCTGAGTTTTGATGGTGGAAAACTGTGGCTTGGCAAAATGACTGAGGTTTGTTACTGGAACCCTGTTCCCTGGGAACATGACTGAGGATTAATTCTGGACACCTTTGTCCTGGGAACATGACTGTGGTTTGATTGTGGAACCGTGGGTCCTGCAAACATGACTGAGGTTTTTTTTCTGGAACCATGTGTCCTGGGAAT
Organism: Balaenoptera borealis; assembly: GCF_965194805.1. Taxonomy (NCBI): domain Eukaryota; kingdom Metazoa; phylum Chordata; class Mammalia; order Artiodactyla; family Balaenopteridae; genus Balaenoptera; species Balaenoptera borealis. Next base: position 30,707,558 of record NC_138875.1, read on the forward strand.
ATGACTGAGGTTTGATTCTGGAAATCTGTGGCCTGGGAAATTGACTGAAGTTTGATGGCAGAAACCTGTGGACTGGCAACATGACAGAGGTTTGATTGTAGAACCCTGTGGCCTGGAAATATGACTGTGGCCTGGTACTGGAAACCCATGGCCTGGGAAATTGACATTGGTTTGATTCTGCAACCCTGTGGCCTGGGAACATGACTAAGGCGTGATTCTGGAAAACTGTGGCCTGGGAATATGACTGAGGTTTGATTCTGGAAATCTGTGGCCTGGGAACTTGACTGAGGTTTAATGGCAGAAATCTGTGGACTGGCAACATGACTGAGGTTTGATTGTAGAACCCTGTGCCCTGGAAACATGACTGCGACCTGATATTTGAAACCCATGGCCTGGGAACTTGACATTGGTTTGATTCCGGAACCCTGTGGCCAGGAACAAGACTGAGGCGTGATTCTGGAATCCTGTGGCCTGGGAACATGACATCTGTTTAGATTGTGGAATACTGGGCCCTGGGAACCTGACTGAGGCTTGGTTCTGGAACCCTGTGGACTGGGAACATGACTGAGGTTTTATTCTGGAATCCTGTGGCCTGGGAACATGACATCAGTGGATTCTTGAAACCTGTGGCCTGGGAACATGAGAACGGTTTGATTCTGGAACCCTGTGGCCTGGGAACATGTCTGAGGTTTGATGGTGGAAACCTGTGGCTTGGCAACATGACTGAGGTTTGTTACTGGAGCCCTCTTCCCTGGGAACATGACTGAGGTTTGATTCTGGACACCTTTGTCCTGGGAACATGACTGTGGTTTGCTTGTGGAACCATGGGTCCTGCAAACATGACTGAGGTTTGATTCTGGAACCATGTGTCTTGGGAATATGACTGAGGTTTGATTCTGGAAATCTGTGGCCTGGGAAGTTGACTGAGGTTTGATTGTAGAACCCTGTGGCCTGGAAATATGACTGTGGCCTGGTACTGGAAACCCATGGCCTGGGAAATTGACATTGGTTTGATTCTGAAACCCTGTGGCCTGGGAACATGATTGAGGCGTGATTCTGGAAACCTGTGGCCTGGGAACATGACATCTGTTTAGATTGTGGCATACTGTGCCCTGGGAACCGGACTGAAGGCTTGGTTCTGGAATCCTGTGGACTGGGAACAAGACTGATGTTTGATTCTGGAACCATATGGCCTGGGAATATGACTGATGTTAGATCGTGGAATCCTGTGGCCTGGGAACATGACATCGGTTTGGATTCTGGTACCCTGTTGCCTGGGAACATGAAATCGCTTTGATTGTGGAAACCTGTGGTCTGGGAATATGACTGAGGTTTGATGGTGGTACCCTCTGGCCTGGCAACATGACTGAGGTTTGATTCTGGAAATTTGTGGCCTGGGAACTTGACTGAGGTTTAATGGCAGAAATCTGTGGACTGGCAACATGACTGAGGTTTGATTGTAGAACCCTGTGCCCTGGAAACATGACTGCGACATGATATTTGAAACCCATGGCCTGGGAACTTGACATTGGTTTGATTCCGGAACCCTGTGGCCAGGAACAAGACTGAGGCGTGATTCTGGAATCCTGTGGCCTGGGAACATGACATCTGTTTAGATTGTGGAATACTGGGCCCTGGGAACCTGACTGAGGCTTGGTTCTGGAACCCTGTGGACTGGGAACATGACTGAGGTTTTATTCTGGAATCCTGTGGCCTGGGAACATGATATCAGTGGATTCTTGAAACCTGTGGCCTGGGAACATGAGAACGGTTTGATTCTGGAACCCTGTGACCTGGGAACAAGTCTGAGGTTTGATTGTGGAAACCTGTGGCTTGGCAACATGACTGAGGTTTGTTACTGGAACCCTCTTCCCTGGGAACATGACTGAGGTTTGATTCTGGACACCTTTGTCCTGGGAACATGACTGTGGTTTGATTGTGCAACCATGGGTCCTGCAAACATGACTGAGGTTTGATTCTGGAACCATGTGTCCTGGGAATATGACTGAGGTTTGATTCTGGAAATCTGTGGCCTGGGAACTTGACTGAGGTTTGATGGCAGAAACCTGTGGACTGGCAACATGACAGAGGTTTGATTGTAGAACCCTGTGGCCTGGAAATATGACTGTGGCCTGGTACTGGAAACCCATGGCCTGGGAAATTGACATTGGTTTGATTCTGCAACCCTGTGGCCTGGGAACATGACTAAGGCGTGATTCTGGAAAACTGTGGCCTGGGAATATGACTGAGGTTTGATTCTGGAAATCTGTGGCCTGGGAACTTGACTGAGGTTTAATGGCAGAAACCTGTGGTCTGGCAACATGACTGAGGTTTGATTGTAGAACCCTGTGCCCTGGAAACATGACTGCGACCTGATATTTGAAACCCATGGCCTGGGAACTTGACATTGGTTTGATTCTGGAACCCTGTGGCCAGGAACAAGACTGAGGCGTGATTCTGGAATCCTGTGGCCTGGGAACATGACATCTGTTTAGATTGTGGAATACTGGGCCCTGGGAACCTGACTGAGGCTTGGTTCTGGAACCCTGTGGACTGGGAACATGACTGAGGTTTTATTCTGGAATCCTGTGGCCTGGGAACATGACATCAGTGGATTCTTGAAACCTGTGGCCTGGGAACATGAGAACGGTTTGATTCTGGAACCCTGTGGCCTGGGAACATGTCTGAGGTTTGATGGTGGAAACCTGTGGCTTGGCAACATGACTGAGGTTTGTTACTGGAGCCCTCTTCCCTGGGAACATGACTGAGGTTTGATTCTGGACACCTTTGTCCTGGGAACATGACTGTGGTTTGCTTGTGGAACCATGGGTCCTGCAAACATGACTGAGGTTTTATTCTGGAACCATGTGTCTTGGGAATATGACTGAGGTTTGATTCTGGAAATCTGTGGCCTGGGAAGTTGACTGAGGTTTGATTGTAGAACCCTGTGGCCTGGAAATATGACTGTGGCCTGGTACTGGAAACCCATGGCCTGGGAAATTGACATTGGTTTGATTCTGAAACCCTGTGGCCTGGGAACATGATTGAGGCGTGATTCTGGAAACCTGTGGCCTGGGAACATGACATCTGTTTAGATTGTGGCATACTGTGCCCTGGGAACCGGACTGAAGGCTTGGTTCTGGAATCCTGTGGACTGGGAACAAGACTGAGGTTTGATTCTGGAACCATGTGGCCTGGGAATATGACTGATGTTAGATCGTGGAATCCTGTGGCCTGGGAACATGACATCGGTTTGGATTCTGGTACCCTGTTGCCTGGGAACATGAAATCGCTTTGATTGTGGAAACCTGTGGTCTGGGAATATGACTGAGGTTTGATGGTGGTACCCTCTGGCCTGGCAACATGACTGAGGTTTGATTCTGGATCCCTGTGGCCTGGGAACATGACTGAGGCTTGATTCTGGAACCCTGTGGCATGGGAATATGTCTGAGTTTTGATGGTGGAAAACTGTGGCTTGGCAAAATGACTGAGGTTTGTTACTGGAACCCTGTTCCCTGGGAACATGACTGTGGTTTGATTGTGGAACCGTGGGCCCTGCAAACATGACTGAGGTTTTTTTTCTGGAACCATGTGTCCTGGGAATATGACTGAGGTTTGATTCTGGAAATCTGTGGCCTGGGAAATTGACTGAAGTTTGATGGCAGAAACCTGTGGACTGGCAACATGACAGAGGTTTGATTGTTGAACCCTGTGGCCTGGAAACATGACTGTGGCCTGGTACTGGAAACCCATGGCCTAGGAATTTGACATTGGTTTGTTTCTGGAACCCTCTGGCCTGGGAACATGACGGAGGTTTGATTCTGGAACCCTGTAGGCTTCGAAAATAACTGAGGATTGTTTCTGGAACCCTGTGGCCTGGGAACATGACATCAGTGGATTCTGGCACCCTGTGGCCTGGGAACATGAGAACGGGTTAATTCTGGAACCCTGTGACCTGGGAACATGTCTGAGGTTTGATGGTGGAAACCTGTGGCTTGGCAACATGACGGAGGTTTGTTTCTGGAACCCTGTTCCCTGGGTACATGACTGAGGTTTGATTCTGGAAACCTTTGTGCTGGGAACATGACTGTGTTTTGATTGTGGAATCATGGGTCCTGCAAACATGACTTAGGTTTGATTCTGGAACCATGTGTCCTGGGAATATGACTGAGGTTTGATTCTGGAAATCTGTGGCCTGGGAACTTGACAGAGGTTTGATGGCAGAAACCTGGGGACTGGCAACATGACTGAGGTTTGATTGTAGAACCCTGTGCCCTGGAAACATGACTGTGGTCTGGTACTGGAAACCCATGGCCTACGAATTTGACATTGGTTTGTTTCTGGAACCCTGTGACCTGGGAACATGACTGAGGTTTGATTCTGGAAAACTGTGGTCGGGGACTTGACTGAGGTTTGATGGCAGAAATCTGTGGACTGGAAACATGACTGAGGTTTGATTGTAGAACCCTGTGCCCTGGAAACATGACTGCGACCTGATACTTGAAACCCATGGCCTGGGAACTTGACATTGGTTTGATTCTGGAACCCTGTGGCCAGGAACAAGACTGAGGCGTGATTCTGGAATCCTGTGGCCTGGGAACATGACATCTGTTTAGATTGTGGAATACTGGGCCCTGGGAACCTGAGTGAGGCTTAGTTCTGGAACCCTGTGGACTGGGAACATGACTGAGGATTTATTCTGGAATCCTGTGGCCTGGGAACATGACATCAGTGGATTCTTCAACCCTGTGGCCTGGGAACATGAGAACGGTTGGATTTTGGAACACTGTGGCCTGGGAACATGACTGAGGTTTGATGTTGGAAACCTGTGGCTTGGCAACATGAATGAGGTTTGTTACTGGAACCCTGTTCCGTGGGAATATGACTGAGGTTTGATTCTGGACACCTTTGTCCTGGGAACATGACTGTGGTTTGATTGTGGAACCATGGGTCCTGCAAACATGACTGAGGTTTGATTCTGGAACCATGTGTCCTGGGAATATGACTGAGGTTTGATTCTGGAAATCTGTGGCCTGGGAACTTGACTGAGGTTTGATGGCAGAAACCTGTGGACTGGCAACATGACTGAGGTTTGATTGTAGAACCCTGTGCCCTGGAAACATGACTGTGGCCTGGTACTGGAAACCCATGGCCTAGGAATTTGACATTGGTTTGATTCTGGAACCCTGTGGCCTGGGAACATGACTGAGGCGTGATTCTGGAAAACTGTGGCCTGGGAATATGACTGAGGTTTGATTCTGGAAATCTGTGGCCTGGGAACTTGACTGAGGTTTAATGGCAGAAATCTGTGGACTGGCAACATGACTGAGGTTTGATTGTAGAACCCTGTGCCCTGGAAACATGACTGCGACCTGATATTTGAAACCCATGGCCTGGGAACTTGACATTGGTTTGATTCCGGAACCCTGTGGCCAGGAACAAGACTGAGGCGTGATTCTGGAATCCTGTGGCCTGGGAACATGACATCTGTTTAGATTGTGGAATACTGGGCCCTGGGAACCTGAGTGAGGCTTGGTTCTGGAACCCTGTGGACTGGGAACATGACTGAGGTTTGATTCTGGAATCCTGTGGCCTGGGAACATGACATCAGTGGATTCTTGAAACCTGTGGCCTGGGAACATGAGAACGGTTTGAATCTGGAACCCTGTGACCTGGGAACATGTCTGAGGTTTGATTGTGGAAACCTGTGGCTTGGCAACATGACTGAGGTTTGTTACTGGAACCCTCTTCCCTGGGAACATGACTGAGGTTTGATTCTGGACACCTTTGTCCTGGGAACATGACTGTGGTTTGATTGTGGAATCATGGGTCCTGCAAACATGACTGAGGTTTTATTTTGGAACCATGTGTCCTGGGAATATGACTGAGGTTTGATTCTGGAAATCTGTGGCCTGGGAAGTTGACTGAGGTTTGATGGCAGAAACCTGTGGACTGGCAACATGACAGAGGTTTGATTGTAGAACCCTGTGGCCTGGAAATATGACTGTGGCCTGGTACCGGAAACCCATGGCCTGGGAAATTGACATTGGTTTGATTCTGCAACCCTGTGGCCTGGGAACATGATTGAGGCCTGATTCTGGAAACCTGTGGCCTGGGAACATGACATCTGTTTAGATTGTGGCATACTGTGCCCTGGGAACCGGACTGAAGGCTTGGTTCTGGAATCCTGTGGACTGGGAACAAGACTGAGGTTTGATTCTGGAACCATGTGGCCTGGGAATATGACTGATGTTAGATCGTGGAATCCTGTGGCCTGGGAACATGACATCGGTTTGGATTCTGGTACCCTGTTGCCTGGGAACATGAAATCGGTTTGATTGTGGAGACCTGTGGTCTGGGAATATGACTGAGGTTTGATGGTGGTACCCTCTGGCCTGGCAACATGACTGAGGTTTGATTCTGGATCCCTGTGGCCTGGGAACATGACTGAGGCGTGATTCTGGAATCCTGTGGCCTGGGAACATGACATCTGTTTAGATTGTGGAATAATGTGCCCTGGGAATCTGACTGAGGCTTGGTTCTGGAACCCTGTGGACTGGGAACATGACTGAGGTTTGATTGTAGAATCCTGTGCCCTGGAAACATGACTGTGGCCTGGTATTGGAAACCCATGACCTAAGAATTTGACATTGGTTTGATTCTGGAACCCTGTGGCCTGGGAACATGACTGAGGTTTGATTCTGGAAAACTGTGGCCGGGTACTTGACTGAGGGTTGATGGCAGAAATCTGTGGACTGGGAACATGACTGAGGTTTGATTGTAGAACCCTGTGCCCTGGAAACATGACTGTGGCCTGGTACTGGAAACCCATGGCCTAGGAATTTGACATTGGTTTGATTCTGGACCCCTGTGGCCTGGGAACATGACTGAGGATTGATTCTGGAACCCTGTAGCCTGCGAACATAACTGAGGATTGTTTCTGGAACCCTGTGGCCTGGGAACATGACATCAGTGGATTCTTGAACCCTGTGGCCTGGGAACATGAGAACGGTTTAATTCTGGAACCCTGTGACCTGGGAACATGTCTGAGGTTTGATGGTGGAAACCTGTGGCTTGGCAACATGACTGAGGTTTGTTTCTGGAACCCTGTTCCCTGGGAACATGACTGAGGTTTGATTCTGGACACCTTTGTGCTGGGACAATGACTGTGTTTTGATTGTGGAATCATGGGTCCTGCAAACATGACTGAGGTTTGATTCTGGAACCATGTGTCCTGGGAATATGACTGAGGTTTGATTCTGGAAATCTGTGGCCTGGGAACTTGACAGAGGTTTGATGGCAGAAACCTGGGGACTGGCAACATGACTGACGTTTGATTGTAGAACCCTGTGCCCTGGAAACATGACTGTGGTCTGGTACTGGAAACCCATGGCCTACGAATTTGACATTGGTTTGTTTCTGGAACCCTGCGACCTGGGAACATGACTGAGGTTTGATTCTGGAAAACTGTGGTCGGGGACTTGACTGAGGTTTGATGGCAGAAATCTGTGGACTGGCAACATTACTGAGGTTTGATTGTAGAACCCTGTGCCCTGGAAACATGACTGCGACCTGATACTTGAAACCCATGGCCTGGGAACTTGACATTGGTTTGATTCTGGAACCCTGTGGCCAGGAACAAGACTGAGGCGTGATTCTGGAATCCTGTGGCCTGGGAACATGACATCTGTTTAGATTGTGGAATACTGGGCCCTGGGAACCTGACTGAGGCTTGGTTCTGGAACCCTGTGGACTGGGAACATGACTGAGGATTTATTCTGGAATCCTGTGGCCTGGGAACATGACATCAGTGGATTCTTCAACCCTGTGGCCTGGGAACATGAGAACGGTTGGATTTTGGAACACTGTGGCCTGGGAACTTGTCTGAGGTTTGATGTTGGAAACCTGTGGCTTGGCAACATGAATGAGGTTTGTTACTGGAACCCTCTTCCCTGGGAACATGACTGAGGTTTGATTCTGGACACCTTTGTCCTGGGAACATGACTGTGGTTTGATTGTGGAACCATGGGTCCTGCAAACATGACTGAGGTTTGATTCTGGAACCATGTGTCCTGGGAATATGACTGAGGTTTGATTCTGGAAATCTGTGTCCTGGGAAGTTGACTGAGGTTTGATGGCAGAAACCTGTGGACTGGCAACATGACAGAGGTTTGATTGTAGAACCCTGTGGCCTGGAAATATGACTGTGGCCTGGTACTGGAAACCCATGGCCTGGGAAATTGACATTGGTTTGATTCTGAAACCCTGTGGCCTGGGAACATGATTGAGGCGTGATTCTGGAAACCTGTGGCCTGGGAACATGACATCTGTTTAGATTGTGGCATACTGTGCCCTGGGAACCGGACTGAAGGCTTGGTTCTGGAATCCTGTGGAGTGGGAACAAGACTGAGATTTTATTCTGGAACCATGTGTCCTGGGAATATGACTGAGGTTTGATTCTGGAAATCTGTGGCCTGGAAACTTGACTGAGGTTTGATGGCAGAAACCTGTGGACTGGCAACATGACTGAAGTTTGATTGTAGAACCCTGTGCCCTGGAAACATGACTGTGGGCTGGTACTGGAAACCCATGGCCTAGGAATTTGACATTGGTTTGATTCTGGAACCCTGTGGCCTGGGAACATGACTGAGGCGTGATTCTGGAAAACTGTGGCCTGGGAATATGACTGAGGTTTGATTCTGGAAATCTGTGGCCTGGGAACTTGACTGAGGTTTGATGGCAGAAATCTGTGGACTGGCAACATGACTGAGGTTTGATTGTAGAACCCTGTGCCCTGGAAACATGACTGCGATCTGATATTTGAAACCCATGGCCTGGGAACTTGACATTGGTTTGATTCCGGAACCCTGTGGCCAGGAACAAGACTGAGGCGTGATTCTGGAATCCTGTGTCCTGGGAACATGACATCTGTTTAGATTGTGGAATACTGGGCCCTGGGAACCTGACTGAGGCTTGGTTCTGGAACCCTGTGGACTGGGAACATGACTGAGGATTTATTCTGGAATCCTGTGGCCTGGGAACATGACATCAGTGGATTCTTGAAACCTGTGGCCTGGGAACATGAGAACGGTTTGATTCTGGAACCCTGTGACCTGGGAACAAGTCAGAGGTTTGATTGTGGAAACCTGTGGCTTGGCAACATGACTGAGGTTTGTTACTGGAACCCTCTTCCCTGGGAACATGACTGAGGTTTGATTCTGGACACCTTTGTCCTGGGAACATGACTGTGGTTTGATTGTGGAACCATGGGTCCTGCAAACATGACTGAGGTTTTATTTTGGAACCATGTGTCCTGGGAATATGACTGAGGTTTGATTCTGGAAATCTGTGGCCTGGGAACTTGACTGAGGTTTGATGGCAGAAACCTGTGGACTGGCAACATGACAGAGGTTTGATTGTAGAACCCTGTGGCCTGGAAATATGACTGTGGCCTGGTACTGGAAACCCATGGCCTGGGAAATTGACATTGGTTTGATTCTGCAACCCTGTGGCCTGGGAAAATGACTGAGGCGTGATTCTGGAAAACTGTGGCCTGGGAATATGACTGAGGTTTGATTCTGGAAATCTGTGGCCTGGGAACTTGACTGAGGTTTGATGGCAGAAATCTGTGGACTGGCAACATGACTGAGGTTTGATTGTAGAACCCTGTGCCCTGGAAACATGACTGCGAGCTGATATTTGAAACCCATGGCCTGGGAACTTGACATTGTTTTGATTCCGGAACCCTGTGGCCAGGAACAAGACTGAGGCGTGATTCTGGAATCCTGTGGCCTGGGAACAAGTCTGAGGTTTGATTGTGGAAACCTGTGGCTTGGCAACATGAATGAGGTTTGTTACTGGAACCCTCTTCCCTGGGAACATGACTGAGGTTTGATTCTGGACACCTTTGTCCTGGGAACATGACTGTGGTTTGATTGTGGAACCATGGGTCCTGCAAACATGACTGAGGTTTTATTCTGGAACCATGTGTCTTGGGAATATGACTGAGGTTTGATTCTGGAAATCTGTGGCCTGGGAAGTTGACTGAGGTTTGATTGTAGAACCCTGTGACCTGGAAATATGACTGTGGCCTGGTACTGGAAACCCATGGCCTGGGAAATTGACATTGGTTTGATTCTGAAACCCTGTGGCCTGGGACCATGATTGAGGCGTGATTCTGGAAACCTGTGGCCTGGGAACATGACATCTGTTTAGATTGTGGCATACTGTGCCCTGGGAACCGGACTGAAGGCTTGGTTCTAGAATCCTGTGGACTGGGAACAAGACTGAGGTTTGAGTCTGGAACCATGTGGCCTGGGAATATGACTGATGTTAGATCGTGGAATCCTGTGGCCTGGGAACATGACATCGGTTTGGATTCTGGTACCCTGTTGCCTGGGAACATGAAATCGCTTTGATTGTGGAAACCTGTGGTCTGGGAATATGACTGAGGTTTGATGGTGGTACCCTCTGGCCTGGCAACATGACTGAGGTTTGATTCTGGATCCCTGTGGCCTGGGAACATGACTGAGGCGTGATTCTGGAATCCTGTGGCCTGGGAACATGACATCTGTTTAGATTGTGGAATAATGTGCCCTGGGAATCTGACTGAGGCTTGGTTCTGGAACCCTGTGGACTGGGAACATGACTGAGGATTAATTCTGGACAACTTTGTCCTGGGAACATGACTGTGGTTTGATTGTGGAACCGTGGGTCCTGCAAACATGACTGAGGTTTTTTTTCTGGAACCATGTGTCCTGGGAATATGACTGAGGTTTGATTCTAGAAATCTGTGGCCTGGGAAATTGACTGAAGTTTGATGGCAGAAACCTGTGGACTGGCAAAATGACAGAGGTTTGATTGTTGAACCCTGTGGCCTGGAAACATGACTGTGGCCTGGTACTGGAAACCCATGGCCTAGGAATTTGACATTGGTTTGTTTCTGGAACCCTCTGGCCTGGGAACATGACGGAGGTTTGATTCTGGAACCCTGTAGGCTTCGAACATAACTGAGGATTGTTTCTGGAACCCTGTGGCCTGGGAACATGACATCAGTGGATTCTGGCACCCTGTGGCCTGGGAATATGAGAACGGTTTAATTCTGGAACCCTGTGACCTGGGAACATGTCTGAGGTTTGATGGTGGAAACCTGTGGCTTGGCAACATGACTGAGGTTTGTTTCTGGAACCCTGTTCCCTGGGAACATGACTGAGGTTTGATTCTGGAAACCTTTGTGCTGGGAACATGACTGTGTTTTGATTGTGGAATCATGGGTCCTGCAAACATGACTTAGGTTTGATTCTGGAACCATGTGTCCTGGGAATATGACTGAGGTTTGATTCTGGAAATCTGTGGCCTGGGAACTTGACAGAGGTTTGATGGCAGAAACCTGGGGACTGGCAACATGACTGAGGTTTGATTGTAGAACCCTGTGCCCTGGAAACATGACTGTGGTCCTGTACTGGAAACCCATGGCCTACGAATTTGACATTGGTTTGTTTCTGGAACCCTGTGACCTGGGAACATGACTGAGGTTTGATTCTGGAAAACTGTGGTCGGGGACTTGACTGAGGTTTGATGGCAGAAATCTGTGGACTGGCAACATGACTGAGGTTTGATTGTAGAACCCTGTGCCCTGGAAACATGACTGCGACCTGATACTTGAAACCCATGGCCTGGGAACTTGACATTGGTTTGATTCTGGAACCCTGTGGCCAGGAACAAGACTGAGGCGTGATTCTGGAATCCTGTGGCCTGGGAACATGACATCTGTTTAGATTGTGGAATACTGGGCCCTGGGAACCTGACTGAGGCTTGGTTCTGGAACCCTGTGGACTGGGAACATGAGTGAGGATTTATTCTGGAATCCTGTGGCCTGGGAACATGACATCAGTGGATTCTTCAACCCTGTGGCCTGGGAACATGAGAACGGTTGGATTTTGGAACACTGTGGCCTGGGAACATGACTGAGGTTTGATGTTGGAAACCTGTGGCTTGGCAACATGAATGAGGTTTGTTACTGGAACCCTGTTCCCTGGGAATATGACTGAGGTTTGATTCTGGACACCTTTGTCCTGGGAACATGACTGTGGTTTGATTGTGGAACCATGGATCCTGCAAACATGACTGAGGTTTGATTCTGGAACCATGTGTCCTGGGAATATGACTGAGGTTTGATTCTGGAAATCTGTGGCCTGGGAACTTGACTGAGGTTTGATGGCAGAAACCTGTGGACTGGCAACATGACTGAGGTTTGATTGTAGAACCCTGTGCCCTGGAAACATGACTGTGGCCTGGTACTGGAAACCCATGGCCTAGGAATTTGACATTGGTTTGATTCTGGAACCCTGTGGCCTGGGAACATGACTGAGGCGTGATTCTGGAAAACTGTGGCCTGGGAATATGACTGAGGTTTGATTCTGGAAATCTGTGGCCTGGGAACTTGACTGAGGTTTAATGGCAGAAATCTGTGGACTGGCAACATGACTGAGGTTTGATTGTAGAACCCTGTGCCCTGGAAACATGACTGCGATCTGATATTTGAAACCCATGGCCTGGGAACTTGACATTGGTTTGATTCCGGAACCCTGTGGCCAGGAACAAGACTGAGGCGTGATTCTGGAATCCTGTGGCCTGGGAACATGACATCTGTTTAGATTGTGGAATACTGGGCCCTGGGAACCTGACTGAGGCTTGGTTCTGGAACCCTGTGGACTGGGAACATGACTGAGGTTTGATTCTGGAATCCTGTGGCCTGGGAACATGACATCAGTGGATTCTTGAAACCTGTGGCCTGGGAACATGAGAACGGTTTGAATCTGGAACCCTGTGACCTGGGAACAAGTCTGAGGTTTGATTGTGGAAACCTGTGGCTTGGCAACATGACTGAGGTTTGTTACTGGAACCCTCTTCCCTGGGAACATGACTGAGGTTTGATTCTGGACACCTTTGTCCTGGGAACATGACTGTGGTTTGATTGTGGAATCATGGGTCCTGCAAACATGACTGAGGTTTTATTTTGGAACCATGTGTCCTGGGAATATGACTGAGGTTTGATTCTGGAAATCTGTGGCCTGGGAAGTTGACTGAGGTTTGATGGCAGAAACCTGTGGACTGGCAACATGACAGAGGTTTGATTGTAGAACCCTGTGGCCTAGAAATATGACTGTGGCCTGGTACTGGAAACCCATGGCCTGGGAAATTGACATTGGTTTGATTCTGCAACCCTGTGGCCTGGGAACATGATTGAGGCCTGATTCTGGAAACCTGTGGCCTGGGAACATGACATCTGTTTAGATTGTGGCATACTGTGCCCTGGGAACCGGACTGAAGGCTTGGTTCTGGAATCCTGTGGACTGGGAACAAGACTGAGGTTTGATTCTGGAACCATGTGGCCTGGGAATATGACTGATGTTAGATCGTGGAATCCTGTGGCCTGGGAACATGACATCGGTTTGGATTCTGGTACCCTGTTGCCTGGGAACATGAAATCGGTTTGATTGTGGAGACCTGTGGTCTGGGAATATGACTGAGGTTTGATGGTGGTACCCTCTGGCCTGGCAACATGACTGAGGTTTGATTCTGGATCCCTGTGGCCTGGGAACATGACTGAGGCGTGATTCTGGAATCCTGTGGCCTGGGAACATGACATCTGTTTAGATTGTGGAATAATGTGCCCTGGGAATCTGACTGAGGCTTGGTTCTGGAACCCTGTGGACTGGGAACATGACTGAGGTTTGATTGTAGAACCCTGTGCCCTGGAAACATGACTGTGGCCTGGTACTGGAAACCCATGACCTAAGAATTTGACATTGGTTTGATTCTGGAACCCTGTGGCCTGGGAACATGTCTGAGGTTTGATTCTGGAAAACTGTGGCCGGGTACTTGACTGAGGGTTGATGGCAGAAATCTGTGGACTGGGAACATGACTGAGGTTTGATTGTAGAACCCTGTGCCCTGGAAACATGACTGTGGCCTGGTACTGGAAACCCATGGCCTAGGAATTTGACATTGGTTTGATTCTGGACCCCTGTGGCCTGGGAACATGACTGAGGATTGATTCTGGAACCCTGTAGCCTGCGAACATAACTGAGGATTGTTTCTGGAACCCTGTGGCCTGGGAACATGACATCAGTGGATTCTTGAACCCTGTGGCCTGGGAACATGAGAACGGTTTAATTCTGGAACCCTGTGACCTGGGAACATGTCTGAGGTTTGATGGTGGAAACCTGTGGCTTGGCAACATGACTGAGGTTTGTTTCTGGAACCCTGTTCCCTGGGAACATGACTGAGGTTTGATTCTGGACACCTTTGTGCTGGGACAATGACTGTGTTTTGATTGTGGAATCATGGGTCCTGCAAACATGACTGAGGTTTGATTCTGGAACCATGTGTCCTGGGAATATGACTGAGGTTTGATTCTGGAAATCTGTGGCCTGGGAACTTGACAGAGGTTTGATGGCAGAAATCTGTGGACTGGCAACATGACTGAGGTTTGATTGTAGAACCCTGTGCCCTGGAAACATGACTGCGACCTGATACTTGAAACCCATGGCCTGGGAACTTGACATTGGTTTGATTCTGGAACCCTGTGGCCAGGAACAAGACTGAGGCGTGATTCTGGAATCCTGTGGCCTGGGAACATGACATCTGTTTAGATTGCGGAATACTGGGCCCTGGGAACCTGACTGAGGCTTGGTTCTGGAACCCTGTGGACTGGGAACATGACTGAGGATTTATTCTGGAATCCTGTGGCCTGGGAACATGACATCAGTGGATTCTTCAACCCTGTGGCCTGGGAACATGAGAACGGTTGGATTTTGGAACACTGTGGCCTGGGAACATGTCTGAGGTTTGATGTTGGAAACCTGTGGCTTGGCAACATGAATGAGGTTTGTTACTGGAACCCTCTTCCCTGGGAACATGACTGAGGTTTGATTCTGGACACCTTTGTCCTGGGAACATGACTGTGGTTTGATTGTGGAACCATGGGTCCTGCAAACATGACTGAGGTTTGATTCTGGAACCATGTGTCCTGGGAATATGACTGAGGTTTGATTCTGGAAATCTGTGGCCTGGGAAGTTGACTGAGGTTTGATGGCAGAAACCTGTGGACTGGCAACATGACAGAGGTTTGATTGTAGAACCCTGTGGCCTGGAAATATGACTGTGGCCTGGTACTGGAAACCCATGGCCTGGGAAATTGACATTGGTTTGATTCTGAAACCCTGTGGCCTGGGAACATGATTGAGGCGTGATTCTGGAAACCTGTGGCCTGGGAACATGACATCTGTTTAGATTGTGGCATACTGTGCCCTGGGAACCGGACTGAAGGCTTGGTTCTGGAATCCTGTGGAGTGGGAACAAGACTGAGATTTTATTCTGGAACCATGTGTCCTGGGAATATGACTGAGGTTTGATTCTGGAAATCTGTGGCCTGGAAACTTGACTGAGGTTTGATGGCAGAAAACTGTGGACTGGCAACATGACTGAGGTTTGATTGTAGAACCCTGTGCCCTGGAAACATGACTGTGGGCTGGTACTGGAAACCCATGGCCTAGGAATTTGACATTGGTTTGATTCTGGAACCCTGTGGCCTGGGAACATGACTGAGGCGTGATTCTGGAAAACTGTGGCCTGGGAATATGACTGAGGTTTGATTCTGGAAATCTGTGGCCTGGGAACTTGACTGAGGTTTGATGGCAGAAATCTGTGGACTGGCAACATGACTGAGGTTTGATTGTAGAACCCTGTGCCCTGGAAACATGACTGCTACCTGATATTTGAAACCCATGGCCTGGGAACTTGACATTGTTTTGATTCCGGAACCCTGTGGCCAGGAACAAGACTGAGGCGTGATTCTGGAATCCTGTGGCCTGGGAACATGACATCTGTTTAGATTGTGGAATACTGGGCCCTGGGAACCTGACTGAGGCTTGGTTCTGGAACCCTGTGGACTGGGAACATGACTGAGGATTTATTCTGGAATCCTGTGGCCTGGGAACATGACATCAGTGGATTCTTGAAACCTGTGGCCTGGGAACATGAGAACGGTTTGATTCTGGAACCCTGTGACCTGGGAACAAGTCTGAGGTTTGATTGTGGAAACCTGTGGCTTGGCGACATGACTGAGGTTTGTTACTGGAACCCTCTTCCCTGGGAACATGACTGAGGTTTGATTCTGGACACCTTTGTCCTGGGAACATGACTGTGGTTTGATTGTGGAACCATGGGTCCTGCAAACATGACTGAGGTTTTATTTTGGAACCATGTGTCCTGGGAATATGACTGAGGTTTGATTCTGGAAATCTGTGGCCTGGGAAGTTGACTGAGGTTTGATGGCAGAAACCTGTGGACTGGCAACATGACAGAGGTTTGATTGTAGAACCCTGTGGCCTGGAAATATGACTGTGGCCTGGTACTGGAAACCCATGGCCTGGGAAATTGACATTGGTTTGATTCTGCAACCCTGTGGCCTGGGAACATGATTGAGGCCTGATTCTGGAAACCTGTGGCCTGGGAACATGACATCTGTTTAGATTGTGGCATACTGTGCCCTGGGAACCGGACTGAAGGCTTCGTTCTGGAATCCTGTGGACTGGGAACAAGACTGAGGTTTGATTCTGGAACCATGTGGCCTGGGAATATGACTGATGTTAGATCGTGGAATCCTGTGGCCTGGGAACATGACATCGGTTTGGATTCTGGTACCCTGTTGCCTGGGAACATGAAATCGGTTTGATTGTGGAGACCTGTGGTCTGGGAATATGACTGAGGTTTGATGGTGGTACCCTCTGGCCTGGCAACATGACTGAGGTTTGATTCTGGATCCCTGTGGCCTGGGAACATGACTGAGGCGTGATTCTGGAATCCTGTGGCCTGGGAACATGACATCTGTTTAGATTGTGGAATAATGTGCCCTGGGAATCTGACTGAGGCTTGGTTCTGGAACCCTGTGGACTGGGAACATGACTGAGGTTTGATTGTAGAACCCTGTGCCCTGGAAACATGACTGTGGCCTGGTACTTGAAACCCATGACCTAAGAATTTGACATTGGTTTGATTCTGGAACCCTGTGGCCTGGGAACATGTCTGAGGTTTGATTCTGGAAAACTGTGGCCGGGTACTTGACTGAGGGTTGATGGCAGAAATCTGTGGACTGGGAACATGACTGAGGTTTGATTGTAGAACCCTGTGCCCTGGAAACATGACTGTGGCCTGGTACTGGAAACCCATGGCCTAGGAATTTGACATTGGTTTGATTCTGGACCCCTGTGGCCTGGGAACATGACTGAGGATTGATTCTGGAACCCTGTAGCCTGCGAACATAACTGAGGATTGTTTCTGGAACCCTGTGGCCTGGGAACATGACATCAGTGGATTCTTGAACCCTGTGGCCTGGGAACATGAGAACGGTTTAATTATGGAACCCTGTGACCTGGGAACATGTCTGAGGTTTGATGGTGGAAACCTGTGGCTTGGCAACATGACTGAGGTTTGTTTCTGGAACCCTGTTCCCTGGGAACATGACTGAGGTTTGATTCTGGACACCTTTGTGCTGGGACAATGACTGTGTTTTGATTGTGGAATCATGGGTCCTGCAAACATGACTGAGGTTTGATTCTGGAACCATGTGTCCTGGGAATATGACTGAGGTTTGATTCTGGAAATCTGTGGCCTGGGAACTTGACAGAGGTTTGATGGCAGAAACCTGGGGACTGGCAACATGACTGACGTTTGATTGTAGAACCCTGTGCCCTGGAAACATGACTGTGGTCTGGTACTGGAAACCCATGGCCTACGAATTTGACATTGGTTTGTTTCTGGATCCCTGTGACCTGGGAACATGACTGAGGTTTGATTCTTGAAAACTGTGGTCGGGGACTTGACTGAGGTTTGATGGCAGAAATCTGTGGACTGGCAACATTACTGAGGTTTGATTGTAGAACCCTGTGCCCTGGAAACATGACTGCGACCTGATACTTGAAACCCATGGCCTGGGAAATTGACATTGGTTTGATTCTGGAACCCTGTGGCCAGGAACAAGACTGAGGCGTGATTCTGGAATCCTGTGGCCTGGGAACATGACATCTGTTTAGATTGTGGAATACTGGGCCCTGGGAACCTGACTGAGGCTTGGTTCTGGAACCCTGTGGACTGGGAACATGACTGAGGATTTATTCTGGAATCCTGTGGCCTGGGAACATGACATCAGTGGATTCTTCAACCCTGTGGCCTGGGAACATGAGAACGGTTGGATTTTGGAACACTGTGGCCTGGGAACATGTCTGAGGTTTGATGTTGGAAACCTGTGGCTTGGCAACATGAATGAGGTTTGTTACTGGAACCCTCATCCCTGGGAACATGACTGAGGTTTGATTCTGGACACCTTTGTCCTGGGAACATGACTGTGGTTTGATTGTGGAACCATGGGTCCTGCAAACATGACTGAGGTTTGATTCTGGAACCATGTGTCCTGGGAATATGACTGAGGTTTGATTCTGGAAATCTGTGGCCTGGGAAGTTGACTGAGGTTTGATGGCAGAAACCTGTGGACTGGCAACATGACAGAGGTTTGATTGTAGAACCCTGTGGCCTGGAAATATGACTGTGGCCTGGTACTGGAAACCCATGGCCTGGGAAATTGACATTGGTTTGATTCTGAAACCCTGTGGCCTGGGAACATGATTGAGGTGTGATTCTGGAAACCTGTGGCCTGGGAACATGACATCTGTTTAGATTGTGGCATACTGTGCCCTGGGAACCGGACTGAAGGCTTGGTTCTGGAATCCTGTGGAGTGGGAACAAGACTGAGATTTTATTCTGGAACCATGTGTCCTGGGAATATGACTGAGGTTTGATTCTGGAAATCTGTGGCCTGGAAACTTGACTGAGGTTTGATGGCAGAAAACTGTGGACTGGCAACATGACTGAGGTTTGATTGTAGAACCCTGTGCCCTGGAAACATGACTGTGGGCTGGTACTGGAAACCCATGGCCTAGGAATTTGACATTGGTTTGATTCTGGAACCCTGTGGCCTGGGAACATGACTGAGGCGTGATTCTGGAAAACTGTGGCCTGGGAATATGACTGAGGTTTGATTCTGGAAATCTGTGGCCTGGGAACTTGACTGAGGTTTGATGGCAGAAATCTGTGGACTGGCAACATGACTGAGGTTTGATTGTAGAACCCTGTGCCCTGGAAACATGACTGCGACCTGATATTTGAAACCCATGGCCTGGGAACTTGACATTGTTTTGATTCCGGAACCCTGTGGCCAGGAACAAGACTGAGGCGTGATTCTGGAATCCTGTGGCCTGGGAACATGACATCTGTTTAGATTGTGGAATACTGGGCCCTGGGAACCTGACTGAGGCTTGGTTCTGGAACCCTGTGGACTGGGAACATGACTGAGGATTTATTCTGGAATCCTGTGGCCTGGGAACATGACATCAGTGGATTCTTGAAACCTGTGGCCTGGGAACATGAGAACGGTTTGATTCTGGAACCCTGTGACCTGGGAACAAGTCTGAGGTTTGATTGTGGAAACCTGTGGCTTGGCAACATGACTGAGGTTTGTTACTGGAACCCTCTTCCCTGGGAACATGACTGAGGTTTGATTCTGGACACCTTTGTCCTGGGAACATGACTGTGGTTTGATTGTGGAACCATGGGTCCTGCAAACATGACTGAGGTTTTATTTTGGAACCATGTGTCCTGGGAATATGACTGAGGTTTGATTCTGGAAAACTGTCGCCTGGGAAGTTGACTGAGGTTTGATGGCAGAAACCTGTGGACTGGCAACATGACAGAGGTTTGATTGTAGAACCCTGTGGCCTGGAAATATGACTGTGGCCTGGTACTGGAAACCCATGGCCTGGGAAATTGACATTGGTTTGATTCTGCAACCCTGTGGCCTGGGAACATGACTGAGGCGTGATTCTGGAAAACTGTGGCCTGGGAATATGACTGAGGTTTGATTCTGGAAATCTGTGGCCTGGGAACTTGACTGAGGTTTGATGGCAGAAATCTGTGGACTGGCAACATGACTGAGGTTTGATTGTAGAACCCTGTGCCCTGGAAACATGACTGCGACCTGATATTTGAAACCCATGGCCTGGGAACTTGACATTGTTTTGATTCCGGAACCCTGTGGCCAGGAACAAGACTGAGGCGTGATTCTGGAATCCTGTGGCCTGGGAACAAGTCTGAGGTTTGATTGTGGAAACCTGTGGCTTGGCAACATGAATGAGGTTTGTTACTGGAACCCTCTTCCCTGGGAACATGACTGAGGTTTGATTCTGGACACCTTTGTCCTGGGAACATGACTGTGGTTTGATTGTGGAACCATGGGTCCTGCAAACATGACTGAGGTTTTATTCTGGAACCATGTGTCTTGGGAATATGACTGAGGTTTGATTCTGGAAATCTGTGGCCTGAGAAGTTGACTGAGGTTTGATTGTAGAACCCTGTGGCCTGGAAATATGACTGTGGCCTGGTACTGGAAACCCATGGCCTGGGAAATTGACATTGGTTTGATTCTGAAACCCTGTGGCCTGGGACCATGATTGATGCGTGATTCTGGAAACCTGTGGCCTGGGAACATGACATCTGTTTAGATTGTGGCATACTGTGCCCTGGGAACCGGACTGAAGGCTTGGTTCTGGAATCCTGTGGACTGGGAACAAGACTGAGGTTTGAGTCTGGAACCATGTGGCCTGGGAATATGACTGATGTTAGATCGTGGAATCCTGTGGCCTGGGAACATGACATCGGTTTGGATTCTGGTACCCTGTTGCCTGGGAACATGAAATCGGTTTGATTGTGGAAACCTGTGGTCTGGGAATATGACTGAGGTTTGATGGTGGTACCCTCTGGCCTGGCAACATGACTGAGGTTTGATTCTGGATCCCTGTGGCCTGGGAACATGACTGAGGCTTGATTCTGGAACCCTGTGGCATGGGAATATGTCTGAGTTTTGATGGTGGAAAACTGTGGCTTGGCAAAATGACTGAGGTTTGTTACTGGAACCCTGTTCCCTGGGAACATGACTGTGGTTTGATTGTGGAACCGTGGGTCCTGCAAACATGACTGAGGTTTTTTTTCTGGAACCATGTGTCCTGGGAATATGACTGAGGTTTGATTCTGGAAATCTGTGGCCTGGGAAATTGACTGAAGTTTGATGGCAGAAACCTGTGGACTGGCAACATGACAGAGGTTTGATTGTTGAACCCTGTGGCCTGGAAACATGACTGTGGCCTGGTACTGGAAACCCATGGCCTAGGAATTTGACATTGGTTTGTTTCTGGAACCCTCTGGCCTGGGAACATGACGGAGGTTTGATTCTGGAACCCTGTAGGCTTCGAACAGAACTGAGGATTGTTTCTGGAACCCTGTGGCCTGGGAACATGACATCAGTGGATTCTGGCACCCTGTGGCCTGGGAATATGAGAACGGTTTAATTCTGGAACCCTGTGACCTGGGAATATGTCTGAGGTTTGATGGTGGAAACCTGTGGCTTGGCAACATGACTGAGGTTTGTTTCTGGAACCCTGTTCCCTGGGAACATGACTGAGGTTTGATTCTGGAAACCTTTGTGCTGGGAACATGACTGTGTTTTGATTGTGGAATCATGGGTCCTGCAAACATGACTTAGGTTTGATTCTGGAAACATGTGTCCTGGGAATATGACTGAGGTTTGATTCTGGAAATCTGTGGCCTGGGAACTTGACAGAGGTTTGATGGCAGAAACCTGGGGACTGGCAACATGACTGAGGTTTGATTGTAGAACCCTGTGCCCTGGAAACATGACTGTGGTCTGGTACTGGAAACCCATGGCCTACGAATTTGACATTGGTTTGTTTCTCGAACCCTGTGACCTGGGAACATGACTGAGGTTTGATTCTGGAAAACTGTGGTCGGGGACTTGACTGAGGTTTGATGGCAGAAATCTGTGGACTGGCAACATGACTGAGGTTTGATTGTAGAACCCTGTGCCCTGGAAACATGACTGCGACCTGATATTTGAAACCCATGGCCTGGGAACTTGACATTGTTTTGATTCCGGAACCCTGTGGCCAGGAACAAGACTGAGGCGTGATTCTGGAATCCTGTGGCCTGGGAACAAGTCTGAGGTTTGATTGTGGAAACCTGTGGCTTGGCAACATGAATGAGGTTTGTTACTGGAACCCTCTTCCCTGGGAACATGACTGAGGTTTGATTCTGGACATCTTTGTCCTGGGAACATGACTGTGGTTTGATTGTGGAACCATGGGTCCTGCAAACATGACTGAGGTTTTATTCTGGAACCATGTGTCTTGGGAATATGACTGAGGTTTGATTCTGGAAATCTGTGGCCTGGGAAGTTGACTGAGGTTTGATTGTAGAACCCTGTGCCCTGGAAACATGACTGTGGGCTGGTACTGGAAACCCATGGCCTAGGAATTTGACATTGGTTTGATTCTGGAACCCTGTGGCCTGGGAACATGACTGAGGCGTGATTCTGGAAAACTGTGGCCTGGGAATATGACTGAGGTTTGATTCTGGAAATCTGTGGCCTGGGAACTTGACTGAGGTTTGATGGCAGAAATCTGTGGACTGGCAACATGACTGAGGTTTGATTGTAGAACCCTGTGCCCTGGAAACATGACTGCGAGCTGATATTTGAAACCCATGGCCTGGGAACTTGACATTGTTTTGATTCCGGAACCCTGTGGCCAGGAACAAGACTGAGGCGTGATTCTGGAATCCTGTGTCCTGGGAACATGACATCTGTTTAGATTGTGGAATACTGGGCCCTGGGAACCTGACTGAGGCTTGGTTCTGGAACCCTGTGGAATGGGAACATGACTGAGGATTTATTCTGGAATCCTGTGGCCTGGGAACATGACATCAGTGGATTCTTGAAACCTGTGGCCTGGGAACATGAGAACGGTTTGATTCTGGAACCCTGTGACCTGGGAACAAGTCTGAGGTTTGATTGTGGAAACCTGTGGCTTGGCAACATGACTGAGGTTTGTTACTGGAACCCTCTTCCCTGGGAACATGACTGAGGTTTGATTCTGGACACCTTTGTCCTGGGAACATGACTGTGGTTTGATTGTGGAACCATGGGTCCTGCAAACATGACTGAGGTTTTATTTTGGAACCATGTGTCCGGGGAATATGACTGAGGTTTGATTCTGGAAAACTGTCGCCTGGGAAGTTGACTGAGGTTTGATGGCAGAAACCTGTGGACTGGCAACATGACAGAGGTTTGATTGTAGAACCCTGTGGCCTGGAAATATGACTGTGGCCTGGTACTGGAAACCCATGGCCTGGGAAATTGACATTGGTTTGATTCTGCAACCCTGTGGCCTGGGAACATGACTGAGGCGTGATTCTGGAAAACTGTGGCCTGGGAATATGACTGAGGTTTGATTCTGGAAATCTGTGGCCTGGGAACTTGACTGAGGTTTGATGGCAGAAATCTGTGGACTGGCAACATGACTGAGGTTTGATTGTAGAACCCTGTGCCCTGGAAACATGACTGCGAGCTGATATTTGAAACCCATGGCCTGGGAACTTGACATTGTTTTGATTCCGGAACCCTGTGGCCAGGAACAAGACTGAGGCGTGATTCTGGAATCCTGTGGCCTGGGAACAAGTCTGAGGTTTGATTGTGGAAACCTGTGGCTTGGCAACATGAATGAGGTTTGTTACTGGAACCCTCTTCCCTGGGAACATGACTGAGGTTTGATTCTGGACACCTTTGTCCTGGGAACATGACTGTGGTTTGATTGTGGAACCATGGGTCCTGCAAACATGACTGAGGTTTTATTCTGGAACCATGTGTCTTGGGAATATGACTGAGGTTTGATTCTGGAAATCTGTGGCCTGAGAAGTTGACTGAGGTTTGATTGTAGAACCCTGTGGCCTGGAAATATGACTGTGGCCTGGTACTGGAAACCCATGGCCTGGGAAATTGACATTGGTTTGATTCTGAAACCCTGTGGCCTGGGACCATGATTGATGCGTGATTCTGGAAACCTGTGGCCTGGGAACATGACATCTGTTTAGATTGTGGCATACTGTGCCCTGGGAACCGGACTGAAGGCTTGGTTCTGGAATCCTGTGGACTGGGAACAAGACTGAGGTTTGAGTCTGGAACCATGTGGCCTGGGAATATGACTGATGTTAGATCGTGGAATCCTGTGGCCTGGGAACATGACATCGGTTTGGATTCTGGTACCCTGTTGCCTGGGAACATGAAATCGGTTTGATTGTGGAAACCTGTGGTCTGGGAATATGACTGAGGTTTGATGGTGGTACCCTCTGGCCTGGCAACATGACTGAGGTTTGATTCTGGATCCCTGTGGCCTGGGAACATGACTGAGGCTTGATTCTGGAACCCTGTGGCATGGGAATATGTCTGAGTTTTGATGGTGGAAAACTGTGGCTTGGCAAAATGACTGAGGTTTGTTACTGGAACCCTGTTCCCTGGGAACATGACTGTGGTTTGATTGTGGAACCGTGGGTCCTGCAAACATGACTGAGGTTTTTTTTCTGGAACCATGTGTCCTGGGAATATGACTGAGGTTTGATTCTGGAAATCTGTGGCCTGGGAAATTGACTGAAGTTTGATGGCAGAAACCTGTGGACTGGCAACATGACAGAGGTTTGATTGTTGAACCCTGTGGCCTGGAAACATGACTGTGGCCTGGTACTGGAAACCCATGGCCTAGGAATTTGACATTGGTTTGTTTCTGGAACCCTCTGGCCTGGGAACATGACGGAGGTTTGATTCTGGAACCCTGTAGGCTTCGAACAGAACTGAGGATTGTTTCTGGAACCCTGTGGCCTGGGAACATGACATCAGTGGATTCTGGCACCCTGTGGCCTGGGAATAGGAGAACGGTTTAATTCTGGAACCCTGTGACCTGGGAATATGTCTGAGGTTTGATGGTGGAAACCTGTGGCTTGGCAACATGACTGAGGTTTGTTTCTGGAACCCTGTTCCCTGGGAACATGACTGAGGTTTGATTCTGGAAACCTTTGTGCTAGGAACATGACTGTGTTTTGATTGTGGAATCATGGGTCCTGCAAACATGACTTAGGTTTGATTCTGGAACCATGTGTCCTGGGAATATGACTGAGGTTTGATTCTGGAAATCTGTGGCCTGGGAACTTGACAGAGGTTTGATGGCAGAAACCTGGGGACTGGCAACATGACTGAGGTTTGATTGTAGAACCCTGTGCCCTGGAAACATGACTGTGGTCTGGTACTGGAAACCCATGGCCTACGAATTTGACATTGGTTTGTTTCTGGAACCCTGTGACCTGGGAACATGACTGAGGTTTGATTCTGGAAAACTGTGGTCGGGGACTTGACTGAGGTTTGATGGCAGAAATCTGTGGACTGGCAACATGACTGAGGTTTGATTGTAGAACCCTGTGCCCTGGAAACATGACTGCGACCTGATATTTGAAACCCATGGCCTGGGAACTTGACATTGTTTTGATTCCGGAACCCTGTGGCCAGGAACAAGACTGAGGCGTGATTCTGGAATCCTGTGGCCTGGGAACAAGTCTGAGGTTTGATTGTGGAAACCTGTGGCTTGGCAACATGAATGAGGTTTGTTACTGGAACCCTCTTCCCTGGGAACATGACTGAGGTTTGATTCTGGACATCTTGGTCCTGGGAACATGACTGTGGTTTGATTGTGGAACCATGGGTCCTGCAAACATGACTGAGGTTTTATTCTGGAACCATGTGTCTTGGGAATATGACTGAGGTTTGATTCTGGAAATCTGTGGCCTGGGAAGTTGACTGAGGTTTGATTGTAGAACCCTGTGCCCTGGAAACATGACTGTGGCCTGGTACTGGAAACCCATGGCCTAGGAATTTGACATTGGTTTGATTCTGGAACCCTGTGGCCTGGGAACATGACTGAGGCGTGATTCTGGAAAACTGTGGCCTGGGAATATGACTGAGGTTTGATTCTGGAAATCTGTGGCCTGGGAACTTGACTGAGGTTTGATGGCAGAAATCTGTGGACTGGCAACATGACTGAGGTTTGATTGTAGAACCCTGTGCCCTGGAAACATGACTGCGACCTGATATTTGAAACCGATGGCCTGGGAACTTGACATTGTTTTGATTCCGGAACCCTGTGGCCAGGAACAAGACTGAGGCGTGATTCTGGAATCCTGTGTCCTGGGAACATGACATCTGTTTAGATTGTGGAATACTGGGCCCTGGGAACCTGACTGAGGCTTGGGCCTGGAACCCTGTGGAATGGGAACATGACTGAGGATTTATTCTGGAATCCTGTGGCCTGGGAACATGACATCAGTGGATTCTTGAAACCTGTGGCCTGGGAACATGAGAACGGTTTGATTCTGGAACCCTGTGACCTGGGAACAAGTCTGAGGTTTGATTGTGGAAACCTGTGGCTTGGCAACATGACTGAGGTTTGTTACTGGAACCCTCTTCCCTGGGAACATGACTGAGGTTTGATTCTGGACACCTTTGTCCTGGGAACATGACTGTGGTTTGATTGTGGAATCATGGGTCCTGCAAACATGACTGAGGTTTTATTTTGGAACCATGTGTCCTGGGAATATGACTGAGGTTTGATTCTGGAAAACTGTCGCCTGGGAAGTTGACTGAGGTTTGATGGCAGAAACCTGTGGACTGGCAACATGACAGAGGTTTGATTGTAGAACCCTGTGGCCTGGAAATATGACTGTGGCCTGGTACTGGAAACCCATGGCCTGGGAAATTGACATTGGTTTGATTCTGCAACCCTGTGGCCTGGGAACATGACTGAGGCGTGATTCTGGAAAACTGTGGCCTGGGAATATGACTGAGGTT
The DNA here is from genome assembly GCF_965194805.1 of Balaenoptera borealis. Lineage (NCBI taxonomy): Eukaryota > Metazoa > Chordata > Mammalia > Artiodactyla > Balaenopteridae > Balaenoptera > Balaenoptera borealis. The sequence goes on from NC_138875.1 coordinate 30,734,412, forward strand.
TGATTCTGGAAATCTGTGGCCTGGGAACTTGACTGAGGTTTGATGGCAGAAATCTGTGGACTGGCAACATGACTGAGGTTTGATTGTAGAAACCTGTGCCCTGGAAACATGACTGCGAGCTGATTTTTGAAACCCATGGCCTGGGAACTTGACATTGTTTTGATTCCGGAACCCTGTGGCCAGGAACAAGACTGAGGCGTGATTCTGGAATCCTGTGGCCTGGGAACAAGTCTGAGGTTTGATTGTGGAAACCTGTGGCTTGGCAACATGAATGAGGTTTGTTACTGGAACCCTCTTCCCTGGGAACATGACTGAGGTTTGATTCTGGACACCTTTGTCCTGGGAACATGACTGTGGTTTGATTGTGGAACCATGGGTCCTGCAAACATGACTGAGGTTTTATTCTGGAACCATGTGTCTTGGGAATATGACTGAGGTTTGATTCTGGAAATCTGTGGCCTGAGAAGTTGACTGAGGTTTGATTGTAGAACCCTGTGGCCTGGAAATATGACTGTGGCCTGGTACTGGAAACCCATGGCCTGGGAAATTGACATTGGTTTGATTCTGAAACCCTGTGGCCTGGGACCATGATTGAGGCGTGATTCTGGAAACCTGTGGCCTGGGAACATGACATCTGTTTAGATTGTGGCATACTGTGCCCTGGGAACCGGACTGAAGGCTTGGTTCTGGAATCCTGTGGACTGGGAACAAGACTGAGGTTTGATTCTGGAACCATGTGGCCTGGGAATATGACTGATGTTAGATCGTGGAATCCTGTGGCCTGGGAACATGACATCGGTTTGGATTCTGGTACCCTGTTGCCTGGGAACATGAAATCGGTTTGATTGTGGATACCTGTGGTCTGGGAATATGACTGAGGTTTGATGGTGGTACCCTCTGGCCTGGCAACATGACTAAGGTTTGATTCTGGATCCCTGTGGCTTGGGAACATGACTGAGGCTTGATTCTGGAACCCTGTGGCATGGGAATATGTCTGAGTTTTGATGGTGGAAAACTGTGGCTTGGCAAAATGACTGAGGTTTGTTACTGGAACCCTGTTCCCTGGGAACATGACTGTGGTTTGATTGTGGAACCGTGGGTCCTGCAAACATGACTGAGGTTTTTTTTCTGGAACCATGTGTCCTGGGAATATGACTGAGGTTTGATTCTGGAAATCTGTGGCCTGGGAAATTGACTGAAGTTTGATGGCAGAAACCTGTGGACTGGCAAAATGACAGAGGTTTGATTGTTGAACCCTGTGGCCTGGAAACATGACTGTGGCCTGGTACTGGAAACCCATGGCCTAGGAATTTGACATTGGTTTGTTTCTGGAACCCTCTGGCCTGGGAACATGACGGAGGTTTGAATCTGGAACCCTGTAGGCTTCGAACAGAACTGAGGATTGTTTCTGGAACCCTGTGGCCTGGGAACATGACATCAGTGGATTCTGGCACCCTGTGGCCTGGGAATAGGAGAACGGTTTAATTCTGGAACCCTGTGACCTGGGAATATGTCTGAGGTTTGATGGTGGAAACCTGTGGCTTGGCAACATGACTGAGGTTTGTTTCTGGAACCCTGTTCCCTGGGAACATGACTGAGGTTTGATTCTGGAAACCTTTGTGCTGGGAACATGACTGTGTTTTGATTGTGGAATCATGGGTCCTGCAAACATGACTTAGGTTTGATTCTGGAACCATGTGTCCTGGGAATATGACTGAGGTTTGATTCTGGAAATCTGTGGCCTGGGAACTTGACAGAGGTTTGATGGCAGAAACCTGGGGACTGGCAACATGACTGAGGTTTGATTGTAGAACCCTGTGCCCTGGAAACATGACTGTGGTCTGGTACTGGAAACCCATGGCCTACGAATTTGACATTGGTTTGTTTCTCGAACCCTGTGACCTGGGAACATGACTGAGGTTTGATTCTGGAAAACTGTGGTCGGGGACTTGACTGAGGTTTGATGGCAGAAATCTGTGGACTGGCAACATGACTGAGGTTTGATTGTAGAACCCTGTGCCCTGGAAACATGACTGCGACCTGATATTTGAAACCCATGGCCTGGGAACTTGACATTGTTTTGATTCCGGAACCCTGTGGCCAGGAACAAGACTGAGGCGTGATTCTGGAATCCTGTGGCCTGGGAACAAGTCTGAGGTTTGATTGTGGAAACCTGTGGCTTGGCAACATGAATGAGGTTTGTTACTGGAACCCTCTTCCCTGGGAACATGACTGAGGTTTGATTCTGGACATCTTTGTCCTGGGAACATGACTGTGGTTTGATTGTGGAACCATGGGTCCTGCAAACATGACTGAGGTTTTATTCTGGAACCATGTGTCTTGGGAATATGACTGAGGTTTGATTCTGGAAATCTGTGGCCTGGGAAGTTGACTGAGGTTTGATTGTAGAACCCTGTGGCCTGGAAATATGACTGTGGCCTGGTACTGGAAACCCATGGCCTGGGAAATTGACATTGGTTTGAATCTGAAACCCTGTGGCCTGGGACCATGATTGAGGCGTGATTCTGGAAACCTGTGGCCTGGGAACATGACATCTGTTTAGATTGTGGCATACTGTGCCCTGGGAACCGGACTGAAGGCTTGGTTCTAGAATCCTGTGGACTGGGAACAAGACTGAGGTTTGAGTCTGGAACCATGTGGCCTGGGAATATGACTGAAGTTAGATCGTGGAATCCTGTGGCCTGGGAACATGACATCGGTTTGGATTCTGGTACCCTGTTGCCTGGGAACATGAAATCGGTTTGATTGTGGAAACCTGTGGTCTGGGAATATGACTGAGGTTTGATGGTGGTACCCTCTGGCCTGGCAACATGACTGAGGTTTGATTCTGGATCCCTGTGGCCTGGGAACATGACTGAGGCTTGATTCTGGAACCCTGTGGCATGGGAATATGTCTGAGTTTTGATGGTGGAAAACTGTGGCTTGGCAAAATGACTGAGGTTTGTTACTGGAACCCTGTTCCCTGGGAACATGACTGAGGATTAATTCTGGACACCTTTGTCCTGGGAACATGACTGTGGTTTGACTGTGGAACCGTGGGTCCTGCAAACATGACTGAGGTTTTTTTTCTGGAACCATGTGTCCTGGGAATATGACTGAGGTTTGATTCTGGAAATCTGTGGCCTGGGAAATTGACTGAAGTTTGATGGCAGAAACCTGTGGACTGGCAAAATGACAGAGGTTTGATTGTTGAACCCTGTGGCCTGGAAACATGACTGTGGCCTGGTACTGGAAACCCATGGCCTAGGAATTTGACATTGGTTTGTTTCTGGAACCCTCTGGCCTGGGAACATGACGGAGGTTTGATTCTGGAACCCTGTAGGCTTCGAACATAACTGAGGATTGTTTCTGGAACCCTGTGGCCTGGGAACATGACATCAGTGGATTCTGGCACCCTGTGGCCTGGGAATATGAGAACGGTTTAATTCTGGAACCCTGTGACCTGGGAACATGTCTGAGGTTTGATGGTGGAAACCTGTGGCTTGGCAACATGACTGAGGTTTGTTTCTGGAACCCTGTTCCCTGGGAACATGACTGAGGTTTGATTCTGGAAACCTTTGTGCTGGGAACATGACTGTGTTTTGATTGTGGAATCATGGGTCCTGCAAACATGACTGAGGTTTGATTCTGGAACCATGTGTCCTGGGAATATGACTGAGGTTTGATTCTGGAAATCTGTGGCCTGGGAACTTGACAGAGGTTTGATGGCAGAAACCTGGGGACTGGCAACATGACTGAGGTTTGATTGTAGAACCCTGTGCCCTGGAAACATGACTGTGGTCTGGTACTGGAAACCCATGGCCTACGAATTTGACATTGGTTTGTTTGTGGAACCCTGTGACCTGGGAACATGACTGAGGTTTGATTCTGGAAAACTGTGGTCGGGGACTTGACTGAGGTTTGATGGCAGAAATCTGTGGACTGGCAACATTACTGAGGTTTGATTGTAGAACCCTGTGCCCTGGAAACATGACTGCGACCTGATACTTGAAACCCATGGCCTGGGAACTTGACATTGGTTTGATTCTGGAACCCTGTGGCCAGGAACAAGACTGAGGCGTGATTCTGGAATCCTGTGGCCTGGGAACATGACATCTGTTTAGATTGTGGAATACTGGGCCCTGGGAACCTGAGTGAGGCTTGGTTCTGGAACCCTGTGGACTGGGAACATGAGTGAGGATTTATTCTGGAATCCTGTGGCCTGGGAACATGACATCAGTGGATTCTTCAACCCTGTGGCCTGGGAACATGAGAACGGTTGGGTTTTGGAACACTGTGGCCTGGGAACATGACTGAGGTTTGATGTTGGAAACCTGTGGCTTGGCAACATGAATGAGGTTTGTTACTGGAACCCTGTTCCCTGGGAATATGACTGAGGTTTGATTCTGGACACCTTTGTCCTGGGAACATGACTGTGGTTTGATTGTGGAACCATGGGTCCTGCAAACATGACTGAGGTTTGATTCTGGAACCATGTGTCCTGGGAATATGACTGAGGTTTGATTCTGGAAATCTGTGGCCTGGGAACTTGACTGAGGTTTGATGGCAGAAACCTGTGGACTGGCAACATGACTGAGGTTTGATTGTAGAACCCTGTGCCCTGGAAACATGACTGTGGCCTGGTACTGGAAACCCATGGCCTAGGAATTTGACATTGGTTTGATTCTGGAACCCTGTGGCCTGGGAACATGACTGAGGCGTGATTCTGGAAAACTGTGGCCTGGGAATATGACTGAGGTTTGATTCTGGAAATCTGTGGCCTGGGAACTTGACTGAGGTTTAATGGCAGAAATCTGTGGACTGGCAACATGACTGAGGTTTGATTGTAGAACCCTGTGCCCTGGAAACATGACTGCGACCTGATATTTGAAACCCATGGCCTGGGAACTTGACATTGGTTTGATTCCGGAACCCTGTGGCCAGGAACAAGACTGAGGCGTGATTCTGGAATCCTGTGGCCTGGGAACATGACATCTGTTTAGATTGTGGAATACTGGGCCCTGGGAACCTGACTGAGGCTTGGTTCTGGAACCCTGTGGACTGGGAACATGACTGAGGTTTGATTCTGGAATCCTGTGGCCTGGGAACATGACATCAGTGGATTCTTGAAACCTGTGGCCTGGGAACATGAGAACGGTTTGAATCTGGAACCCTGTGACCTGGGAACATGTCTGAGGTTTGATTGTGGAAACCTGTGGCTTGGCAACATGACTGAGGTTTGTTACTGGAAACCTCTTCCCTGGGAACATGACTGAGGTTTGATTCTGGACACCTTTGTCCTGGGAACATGACTGTGGTTTGATTGTGGAATCATGGGTCCTGCAAACATGACTGAGGTTTTATTTTGGAACCATGTGTCCTGGGAATATGACTGAGGTTTGATTCTGGAAATCTGTGGCCTGGGAAGTTGACTGAGGTTTGATGGCAGAAACCTGTGGACTGGCAACATGACAGAGGTTTGATTGTAGAACCCTGTGGCCTGGAAATATGACTGTGGCCTGGTACTGGAAACCCATGGCCTGGGAAATTGACATTGGTTTGATTCTGCAACCCTGTGGCCTGGGAACATGATTGAGGCGTGATTCTGGAAACCTGTGGCCTGGGAACATGACATCTGTTTAGATTGTGGCATACTGTGCCCTGGGAACCGGACTGAAGGCTTGGTTCTGGAATCCTGTGGACTGGGAACAAGACTGAGGTTTGATTCTGGAACCATGTGGCCTGGGAATATGACTGATGTTAGATCGTGGAATCCTGTGGCCTGGGAACATGACATCGGTTTGGATTCTGGTACCCTGTTGCCTGGGAACATGAAATCGGTTTGATTGTGGAGACCTGTGGTCTGGGAATATGACTGAGGTTTGATGGTGGTACCCTCTGGCCTGGCAACATGACTGAGGTTTGATTCTGGAACCATGTGTCCTGGGAATATGACTGAGGTTTGATTCTGGAAATCTGTGGCCTGGGAAGTTGACTGAGGTTTGATGGCAGAAACCTGTGGACTGGCAACATGACAGAGGTTTGATTGTAGAACCCTGTGGCCTGGAAATATGACTGTGGCCTGGTACTGGAAACCCATGGCCTGGGAAATTGACATTGGTTTGATTCTGCAACCCTGTGGCCTGGGAACATGACTGAGGCGTGATTCTGGAAAACTGTGGCCTGGGAATATGACTGAGGTTTGATTCTGGAAATCTGTGGCCTGGGAACTTGACTGAGGTTTGATGGCAGAAATCTGTGGACTGGCAACATGACTGAGGTTTGATTGTAGAACCCTGTGCCCTGGAAACATGACTGCGAGCTGATATTTGAAACCCATGGCCTGGGAACTTGACATTGTTTTGATTCCGGAACCCTGTGGCCAGGAACAAGACTGAGGCGTGATTCTGGAATCCTGTGGCCTGGGAACAAGTCTGAGGTTTGATTGTGGAAACCTGTGGCTTGGCAACATGAATGAGGTTTGTTACTGGAACCCTCTTCCCTGGGAACATGACTGAGGTTTGATTCTGGACACCTTTGTCCTGGGAACATGACTGTGGTTTGATTGTGGAACCATGGGTCCTGCAAACATGACTGAGGTTTTATTCTGGAACCATGTGTCTTGGGAATATGACTGAGGTTTGATTCTGGAAATCTGTGGCCTGAGAAGTTGACTGAGGTTTGATTGTAGAACCCTGTGGCCTGGAAATATGACTGTGGCCTGGTACTGGAAACCCATGGCCTGGGAAATTGACATTGGTTTGATTCTGAAACCCTGTGGCCTGGGAACATGATTGAGGCCTGATTCTGGAAACCTGTGGCCTGGGAACATGACATCTGTTTAGATTGTGGCATACTGTGCCCTGGGAACCGGACTGAAGGCTTGGTTCTGGAATCCTGTGGACTGGGAACAAGACTGAGGTTTGATTCTGGAACCATGTGGCCTGGGAATATGACTGATGTTAGATCGTGGAATCCTGTGGCCTGGGAACATGACATCGGTTTGGATTCTGGTACCCTGTTGCCTGGGAACATGAAATCGGTTTGATTGTGGAGACCTGTGGTCTGGGAATATGACTGAGGTTTGATGGTGGTACCCTCTGGCCTGGCAACATGACTGAGGTTTGATTCTGGATCCCTGTGGCCTGGGAACATGACTGAGGCGTGATTCTGGAATCCTGTGGCCTAGGAACATGACATCTGTTTAGATTGTGGAATAATGTGCCCTGGGAATCTGACTGAGGCTTGGTTCTGGAACCCTGTGGACTGGGAACATGACTGAGGTTTGATTGTAGAACCCTGTGCCCTGGAAACATGACTGTGGCCTGGTACTGGAAACCCATGACCTAAGAATTTGACATTGGTTTGATTCTGGAACCCTGTGGCCTGGGAACATGACTGAGGTTTGATTCTGGAAAACTGTGGCCGGGTACTTGACTGAGGGTTGATGGCAGAAATCTGTGGACTGGGAACATGACTGAGGTTTGATTGTAGAACCCTGTGCCCTGGAAACATGACTGTGGCCTGGTACTGGAAACCCATGGCCTAGGAATTTGACATTGGTTTGATTCTGGACCCCTGTGGCCTGGGAACATGACTGAGGATTGATTCTGGAACCCTGTAGCCTGCGAACATAACTGAGGATTGTTTCTGGAACCCTGTGGCCTGGGAACATGACATCAGTGGATTCTTGAACCCTGTGGCCTGGGAACATGAGAACGGTTTAATTCTGGAACCCTGTGACCTGGGAACATGTCTGAGGTTTGATGGTGGAAACCTGTGGCTTGGCAACATGACTGAGGTTTGTTTCTGGAACCCTGTTCCCTGGGAACATGACTGAGGTTTGATTCTGGACACCTTTGTGCTGGGACAATGACTGTGTTTTGATTGTGGAATCATGGGTCCTGCAAACATGACTGAGGTTTGATTCTGGAACCATGTGTCCTGGGAATATGACTGAGGTTTGATTCTGGAAATCTGTGGCCTGGGAACTTGACAGAGGTTTGATGGCAGAAACCTGGGGACTGGCAACATGACTGAGGTTTGATTGTAGAACCCTGTGCCCTGGAAACATGACTGTGGTCTGGTACTGGAAACCCATGGCCTACGAATTTGACATTGGTTTGTTTCTGGAACCCTGTGACCTGGGAACATGACTGAGGTTTGATTCTGGAAAACTGTGGTCGGGGACTTGACTGAGGTTTGATGGCAGAAATCTGTGGACTGGCAACATTACTGAGGTTTGATTGTAGAACCCTGTGCCCTGGAAACATGACTGCGACCTGATACTTGAAACCCATGGCCTGGGAACTTGACATTGGTTTGATTCTGGAACCCTGTGGCCAGGAACAAGACTGAGGCGTGATTCTGGAATCCTGTGGCCTGGGAACATGACATCTGTTTAGATTGTGGAATACTGGGCCCTGGGAACCTGACTGAGGCTTGGTTCTGGAACCCTGTGGACTGGGAACATGACTGAGGATTTATTCTGGAATCCTGTGGCCTGGGAACATGACATCAGTGGATTCTTCAACCCTGTGGCCTGGGAACATGAGAACGGTTGGATTTTGGAACACTGTGGCCTGGGAACATGTCTGAGGTTTGATGTTGGAAACCTGTGGCTTGGCAACATGAATGAGGTTTGTTACTGGAAACCTCTTCCCTGGGAACATGACTGAGGTTTGATTCTGGACACCTTTGTCCTGGGAACATGACTGTGGTTTGATTGTGGAACCATGGGTCCTGCAAACATGACTGAGGTTTGATTCTGGAACCATGTGTCCTGGGAATATGACTGAGGTTTGATTCTGGAAATCTGTGGCCTGGGAAGTTGACTGAGGTTTGATGGCAGAAACCTGTGGACTGGCAACATGACAGAGGTTTGATTGTAGAACCCTGTGGCCTGGAAATATGACTGTGGCCTGGTACTGGAAACCCATGGCCTGGGAAATTGACATTGGTTTGATTCTGAAACCCTGTGGCCTGGGAACATGATTGAGGCGTGATTCTGGAAACCTGTGGCCTGGGAACATGACATCTGTTTAGATTGTGGCATACTGTGCCCTGGGAACCGGACTGAAGGCTTGGTTCTGGAATCCTGTGGAGTGGGAACAAGACTGAGATTTTATTCTGGAACCATGTGTCCTGGGAATATGACTGAGGTTTGATTCTGGAAATCTGTGGCCTGGAAACTTGACTGAGGTTTGATGGCAGAAACCTGTGGACTGGCAACATGACTGAGGTTTGATTGTAGAACCCTGTGCCCTGGAAACATGACTGTGGCCTGGTACTGGAAACCCATGGCCTAGGAATTTGACATTGGTTTGATTCTGGAACCCTGTGGCCTGGGAACATGACTGAGGCGTGATTCTGGAAAACTGTGGCCTGGGAATATGACTGAGGTTTGATTCTGGAAATCTGTGGCCTGGGAACTTGACTGAGGTTTGATGGCAGAAATCTGTGGACTGGCAACATGACTGAGGTTTGATTGTAGAACCCTGTGCCCTGGAAACATGACTGCGACCTGATATTTGAAACCCATGGCCTGGGAACTTGACATTGTTTTGATTCCGGAACCCTGTGGCCAGGAACAAGACTGAGGCGTGATTCTGGAATCCTGTGGCCTGGGAACATGACATCTGTTTAGATTGTGGAATACTGGGCCCTGGGAACCTGACTGAGGCTTGGTTCTGGAACCCTGTGGACTGGGAACATGACTGAGGATTTATTCTGGAATCCTGTGGCCTGGGAACATGACATCAGTGGATTCTTGAAACCTGTGGCCTGGGAACATGAGAACGGTTTGATTCTGGAACCCTGTGACCTGGGAACAAGTCTGAGGTTTGATTGTGGAAACCTGTGGCTTGGCAACATGACTGAGGTTTGTTACTGGAACCCTCTTCCCTGGGAACATGACTGAGGTTTGATTCTGGACACCTTTGTCCTGGGAACATGACTGTGGTTTGATTGTGGAACCATGGGTCCTGCAAACATGACTGAGGTTTTATTTTGGAACCATGTGTCCTGGGAATATGACTGAGGTTTGATTCTGGAAAACTGTCGCCTGGGAAGTTGACTGAGGTTTGATGGCAGAAACCTGTGGACTGGCAACATGACAGAGGTTTGATTGTAGAACCCTGTGGCCTGGAAACATGACTGTGGCCTGGTACTGGAAACCCATGGCCTGGGAAATTGACATTGGTTTGATTCTGCAACCCTGTGGCCTGGGAACATGACTGAGGCGTGATTCTGGAAAACTGTGGCCTGGGAATATGACTGAGGTTTGATTCTGGAAATCTGTGGCCTGGGAACTTGACTGAGGTTTGATGGCAGAAATCTGTGGACTGGCAACATGACTGAGGTTTGATTGTAGAACCCTGTGCCCTGGAAACATGACTGCGAGCTGATATTTGAAACCCATGGCCTGGGAACTTGACATTGTTTTGATTCCTGAACCCTGTGGCCAGGAACAAGACTGAGGCGTGATTCTGGAATCCTGTGGCCTGGGAACAAGTCTGAGGTTTGATTGTGGAAACCTGTGGCTTGGCAACATGAATGAGGTTTGTTACTGGAACCCTCTTCCCTGGGAACATGACTGAGGTTTGATTCTGGACACCTTTGTCCTGGGAACATGACTGTGGTTTGATTGTGGAACCATGGGTCCTGCAAACATGACTGAGGTTTTATTCTGGAACCATGTGTCTTGGGAATATGACTGAGGTTTGATTCTGGAAATCTGTGGCCTGAGAAGTTGACTGAGGTTTGATTGTAGAACCCTGTGGCCTGGAAATATGACTGTGGCCTGGTACTGGAAACCCATGGCCTGGGAAATTGACATTGGTTTGATTCTGAAACCCTGTGGCCTGGGACCATGATTGAGGCGTGATTCTGGAAACCTGTGGCCTGGGAACATGACATCTGTTTAGATTGTGGCATACTGTGCCCTGGGAACCGGACTGAAGGCTTGGTTCTGGAATCCTGTGGACTGGGAACAAGACTGAGGTTTGATGCTGGAACCATGTGGCCTGGGAATATGACTGATGTTAGATCGTGGAATCCTGTGGCCTGGGAACATGACATCGGTTTGGATTCTGGTACCCTGTTGCCTGGGAACATGAAATCGGTTTGATTGTGGAAACCTGTGGTCTGGGAATATGACTGAGGTTTGATGGTGGTACCCTCTGGCCTGGCAACATGACTGAGGTTTGATTCTGGATCCCTGTGGCCTGGGAACATGACTGAGGCTTGATTCTGGAACCCTGTGGCATGGGAATATGTCTGAGTTTTGATGGTGGAAAACTGTGGCTTGGCAAAATGACTGAGGTTTGTTACTGGAACCCTGTTCCCTGGGAACATGACTGTGGTTTGATTGTGGAACCGTGGGTCCTGCAAACATGACTGAGGTTTTTTTTCTGGAACCATGTGTCCTGGGAATATGACTGAGGTTTGATTCTGGAAATCTGTGGCCTGGGAAATTGACTGAAGTTTGATGGCAGAAACCTGTGGACTGGCAAAATGACAGAGGTTTGATTGTTGAACCCTGTGGCCTGGAAACATGACTGTGGCCTGGTACTGGAAACCCATGGCCTAGGAATTTGACATTGGTTTGTTTCTGGAACCCTCTGGCCTGGGAACATGATGGAGGTTTGATTCTGGAAACCTGTAGGCTTCGAACAGAACTGAGGATTGTTTCTGGAACCCTGTGGCCTGGGAACATGACATCAGTGGATTCTGGCACCCTGTGGCCTGGGAATATGAGAACGGTTTAATTCTGGAACCCTGTGACCTGGGAATATGTCTGAGGTTTGATGGTGGAAACCTGTGGCTTGGCAACATGACTGAGGTTTGTTTCTGGAACCCTGTTCCCTGGGAACATGACTGAGGTTTGATTCTGGACACCTTTGTGCTGGGAACATGACTGTGTTTTGATTGTGGAATCATGGGTCCTGCAAACATGACTTAGGTTTGATTCTGGAACCATGTGTCCTGGGAATATGACTGAGGTTTGATTCTGGAAATCTGTGGCCTGGGAACTTGACAGAGGTTTGATGGCAGAAACCTGGGGACTGGCAACATGACTGAGGTTTGATTGTAGAACCCTGTGCCCTGGAAACATGACTGTGGTCTGGTACTGGAAACCCATGGCCTACGAATTTGACATTGGTTTGTTTCTGGAACCCTGTGACCTGGGAACATGACTGAGGTTTGATTCTGGAAAACTGTGGTCGGGGACTTGACTAAGGTTTGATGGCAGAAATCTGTGGACTGGCAACATGACTGAGGTTTGATTGTAGAACCCTGTGCCCTGGAAACATGACTGCGACCTGATACTTGAAACCCATGGCCTGGGAACTTGACATTGGTTTGATTCCGGAACCCTGTGGCCAGGAACAAGACTGAGGCGTGATTCTGGAATCCTGTGGCCTGGGAACATGACATCTGTTTAGATTGTGGAATACTGGGCCCTGGGAACCTGAGTGAGGCTTGGTTCTGGAACCCTGTGGACTGGGAACATGAGTGAGGATTTATTCTGGAATCCTGTGGCCTGGGAACATGACATCAGTGGATTCTTCAACCCTGTGGCCTGGGAACATGAGAACGGTTGGATTTTGGAACACTGTGGCCTGGGAACATGACTGAGGTTTGATGTTGGAAACCTGTGGCTTGGCAACATGAATGAGGTTTGTTACTGGAACCCTGTTCCCTGGGAATATGACTGAGGTTTGATTCTGGACACCTTTGTCCTGGGAACATGACTGTGGTTTGATTGTGGAACCATGGGTCCTGCAAACATGACTGAGGTTTGATTCTGGAACCATGTGTCCTGGGAATATGACTGAGGTTTGATTCTGGAAATCTGTGGCCTGGGAACTTGACTGAGGTTTGATGGCAGAAACCTGTGGACTGGCAACATGACTGAGGTTTGATTGTAGAACCCTGTGCCCTGGAAACATGACTGTGGCCTGGTACTGGAAACCCATGGCCTAGGAATTTGACATTGGTTTGATTCTGGAACCCTGTGGCCTGGGAACATGACTGAGGCGTGATTCTGGAAAACTGTGGCCTGGGAATATGACTGAGGTTTGATTCTGGAAATCTGTGGCCTGGGAACTTGACTGAGGTTTAATGGCAGAAATCTGTGGACTGGCAACATGACTGAGGTTTGATTGTAGAACCCTGTGCCCTGGAAACATGACTGCGACCTGATATTTGAAACCCATGGCCTGGGAACTTGACATTGGTTTGATTCCGGAACCCTGTGGCCAGGAACAAGACTGAGGCGTGATTCTGGAATCCTGTGGCCTGGGAACATGACATCTGTTTAGATTGTGGAATACTGGGCCCTGGGAACCTGACTGAGGCTTGGTTCTGGAACCCTGTGGACTGGGAACATGACTGAGGTTTGATTCTGGAATCCTGTGGCCTGGGAACATGACATCAGTGGATTCTTGAAACCTGTGGCCTGGGAACATGAGAACGGTTTGAATCTGGAAACCTGTGACCTGGGAACATGTCTGAGGTTTGATTGTGGAAACCTGTGGCTTGGCAACATGACTGAGGTTTGTTACTGGAACCCTCTTCCCTGGGAACATGACTGAGGTTTGATTCTGGACACCTTTGTCCTGGGAACATGACTGTGGTTTGATTGTGGAATCATGGGTCCTGCAAACATGACTGAGGTTTTATTTTGGAACCATGTGTCCTGGGAATATGACTGAGGTTTGATTCTGGAAATCTGTGGCCTGGGAAGTTGACTGAGGTTTGATGGCAGAAACCTGTGGACTGGCAACATGACAGAGGTTTGATTGTAGAACCCTGTGGCCTGGAAATATGACTGTGGCCTGGTACTGGAAACCCATGGCCTGGGAAATTGACATTGGTTTGATTCTGCAACCCTGTGGCCTGGGAACATGATTGAGGCCTGATTCTGGAAACCTGTGGCCTGGGAACATGACATCTGTTTAGATTGTGGCATACTGTGCCCTGGGAACCGGACTGAAGGCTTGGTTCTGGAATCCTGTGGACTGGGAACAAGACTGAGGTTTGATTCTGGAACCATGTGGCCTGGGAATATGACTGATGTTAGATCGTGGAATCCTGTGGCCTGGGAACATGACATCGGTTTGAATTCTGGTACCCTGTTGCCTGGGAACATGAAATCGGTTTGATTGTGGAGACCTGTGGTCTGGGAATATGACTGAGGTTTGATGGTGGTACCCTCTGGCCTGGCAACATGACTGAGGTTTGATTCTGGATCCCTGTGGCCTGGGAACATGACTGAGGCGTGATTCTGGAATCCTGTGGCCTGGGAACATGACATCTGTTTAGATTGTGGAATAATGTGCCCTGGGAATCTGACTGAGGCTTGGTTCTGGAACCCTGTGGGCTGGGAACATGACTGAGGTTTGATTGTAGAACCCTGGGCCCTGGAAACATGACTGTGGCCTGGTACTGGAAACCCATGACCTAAGAATTTGACATTGGTTTGATTCTGGAACCCTGTGGCCTGGGAACATGACTGAGGTTTGATTCTGGAAAACTGTGGCCGGGTACTTGACTGAGGGTTGATGGCAGAAATCTGTGGACTGGGAACATGACTGAGGTTTGATTGTAGAACCCTGTGCCCTGGAAACATGACTGTGGCCTGGTACTGGAAACCCATGGCCTAGGAATTTGACATTGGTTTGATTCTGGACCCCTGTGGCCTGGGAACATGACTGAGGATTGATTCTGGAACCCTGTAGCCTGCGAACATAACTGAGGATTGTTTCTGGAACCCTGTGGCCTGGGAACATGACATCAGTGGATTCTTGAACCCTGTGGCCTGGGAACATGAGAACGGTTTAATTCTGGAACCCTGTGGCCTGGGAACATGTCTGAGGTTTGATGGTGGAAACCTGTGGCTTGGCAACATGACTGAGGTTTGTTACTGGAACCCTCTTCCCTGGGAACATGACTGAGGTTTGATTCTGGACACCTTTGTCCTGGGAACATGACTGTGGTTTGATTGTGGAACCATGGGTCCTGCAAACATGACTGAGGTTTGATTCTGGAACCATGTGTCCTGGGAATATGACTGAGGTTTGATTCTGGAAATCTGTGGCCTGGGAACTTGACTGAGGTTTGATGGCAGAAACCTGTGGACTGGCAACATGACTGAGGTTTGATTGTAGAACCCTGTGCCCTGGAAACATGACTGTGGCCTGGTACTGGAAACCCATGGCCTAGGAATTTGACATTGGTTTGATTCTGGAACCCTGTGGCCTGGGAACATGACTGAGGCGTGATTCTGGAAAACTGTGGCCTGGGAATATGACTGAGGTTTGATTCTGGAAATCTGTGGCCTGGGAACTTGACTGAGGTTTGATGGCAGAAATCTGTGGACTGGCAACATGACTGAGGTTTGATTGTAGAACCCTGTGCCCTGGAAACATGACTGCGACCTGATACTTGAACCCATGGCCTGGGAACTTGACATTGGTTTGATTCTGGAACCCTGTGGCCAGGAACAAGACTGAGGCGTGATTCTGGAATCCTGTGGCCTGGGAACATGACATCTGTTTAGATTGTGGAATACTGGGCCCTGGGAACCTGACTGAGGCTTGGTTCTGGAACCCTGTGGACTGGGAACATGAGTGAGGATTTATTCTGGAATCCTGTGGCCTGGGAACATGACATCAGTGGATTCTTCAACCCTGTGGCCTGGGAACATGAGAACGGTTGGATTTTGGAACACTGTGGCCTGGGAACATGACTGAGGTTTGATGTTGGAAACCTGTGGCTTGGCAACATGAATGAGGTTTGTTACTGGAACCCTGTTCCCTGGGAATATGACTGAGGTTTGATTCTGGACACCTTTGTCCTGGGAACATGACTGTGGTTTGATTGTGGAACCATGGGTCCTGCAAACATGACTGAGGTTTGATTCTGGAACCATGTGTCCTGGGAATATGACTGAGGTTTGATTCTGGAAATCTGTGGCCTGGGAAATTCACTGAGGTTTGATGGCAGAAACCTGTGGACTTGCAACATGACTGAGGTTTGATTGTAGAACCCTGTGCCCTGGAAACATGACTGTGGCCTGGTACTTGAAACCCATGGCCTAGGAATTTGACATTGGTTTGATTCTGGAACCCTGTGGCCTGGGAACATGACTGAGGCGTGATTCTGGAAAACTGTGGCCTGGGAATATGACTGAGGTTTGATTCTGGAAATCTGTGGCCTGGGAACTTGACTGAGGTTTAATGGCAGAAATCTGTGGACTGGCAACATGACTGAGGTTTGATTGTAGAACCCTGTGCCCTGGAAACATGACTGCGACCTGATATTTGAAACCCATGGCCTGGGAACTTGACATTGGTTTGATTCCGGAACCCTGTGGCCAGGAACAAGACTGAGGCGTGATTCTGGAATCCTGTGTCCTGGGAACATGACATCTGTTTAGATTGTGGAATACTGGGCCCTGGGAACCTGACTGAGGCTTGGTTCTGGAACCCTGTGGACTGGGAACATGACTGAGGTTTGATTCTGGAATCCTGTGGCCTGGGAACATGACATCAGTGGATTCATGAAACCTGTGGCCTGGGAACATGAGAACGGTTTGATTCTGGAACCCTGTGACCTGGGAACATGTCTGAGGTTTGATTGTGGAAACCTGTGGCTTGGCAACATGACTGAGGTTTGTTACTGGAACCCTCTTCCCTGGGAACATGACTGAGGTTTGATTCTGGACACCTTTGTCCTGGGAACATGACTGTGGTTTGATTGTGGAATCATGGGTCCTGCAAACATGACTGAGGTTTTATTTTGGAACCATGTGTCCTGGGAATATGACTGAGGTTTGATTCTGGAAATCTGTGGCCTGGGAAGTTGACTGAGGTTTGATGGCAGAAACCTGTGGACTGGCAACATGACAGAGGTTTGATTGTAGAACCCTGTGGCCTGGAAATATGACTGTGGCCTGGTACTGGAAACCCATGGCCTGGGAAATTGACATTGGTTTGATTCTGCAACCCTGTGGCCTGGGAACATGATTGAGGCCTGATTCTGGAAACCTGTGGCCTGGGAACATGACATCTGTTTAGATTGTGGCATACTGTGCCCTGGGAACCGGACTGAAGGCTTGGTTCTGGAATCCTGTGGACTGGGAACAAGACTGAGGTTTGATTCTGGAACCATGTGGCCTGGGAATATGACTGATGTTAGATCGTGGAATCCTGTGGCCTGGGAACATGACATCGGTTTGAATTCTGGTACCCTGTTGCCTGGGAACATGAAATCGGTTTGATTGTGGAGACCTGTGGTCTGGGAATATGACTGAGGTTTGATGGTGGTACCCTCTGGCCTGGCAACATGACTGAGGTTTGATTCTGGGTCCCTGTGGCCTGGGAACATGACTGAGGCGTGATTCTGGAATCCTGTGGCCTGGGAACATGACATCTGTTTAGATTGTGGAATAATGTGCCCTGGGAATCTGACTGAGGCTTGGTTCTGGAACCCTGTGGACTGGGAACATGACTGAGGTTTGATTGTAGAACCCTGTGCCCTGGAAACATGACTGTGGCCTGGTACTGGAAACCCATGACCTAAGAATTTGACATTGGTTTGATTCTGGAACCCTGTGGCCTGGGAACATGACTGAGGTTTGATTCTGGAAAACTGTGGCCGGGTACTTGACTGAGGGTTGATGGCAGAAATCTGTGGACTGGGAACATGACTGAGGTTTGATTGTAGAACCCTGTGGCCTGGAAACATGACTGTGGGCTGGTACTGGAAACCCATGTCCTAGGAATTTGACATTGGTTTGATTCTGGACCCCTGTGGCCTGGGAACATGACTGAGGATTGATTCTGGAACCCTGTAGCCTGAGAACATAACTGAGGATTGTTTCTGGAACCCTGTGGCCTGGGAATATGACATCAGTGGATTCTTGAACCCTGTGGCCTGGGAATATGAGAACGGTTTAATTCTGGAAACCTGTGACCTGGGAACATGTCTGAGGTTTGATGGTGGAAACCTGTGGCTTGGCAACATGACTGAGGTTTGTTTCTGGAACCCTGTTCCCTGGGAACAAGACTGAGGTTTGATTCTGGACACCTTTGTGCTGGGACAATGACTGTGTTTTGATTGTGGAATCATGGGTCCTGCAAACATGACTGAGGTTTGATTCTGGAACCATGTGTCCTGGGAATATGACTGAGGTTTGATTCTGGAAATCTGTGGCCTGGGAACTTGACAGAGGTTTGATGGCAGAAACCTGGGGACTGGCAACATGACTGAGGTTTGATTGTAGAACCCTGTGCCCTGGAAACATGACTGTGGTCTGGTACTGGAAACCCATGGCCTACGAATTTGACATTGGTTTGTTTGTGGAACCCTGTGACCTGGGAACATGACTGAGGTTTGATTCTGGAAAACTGTGGTCGGGGACTTGACTGACGTTTGATGGCAGAAATCTGTGGACTGGCAACATTACTGAGGTTTGATTGTAGAACCCTGTGCCCTGGAAACATGACTGCGACCTGATACTTGAAACCCATGGCCTGGGAACTTGACATTGGTTTGATTCTGGAACCCTGTGGCCAGGAACAAGACTGAGGCGTGATTCTGGAATCCTGTGGCCTGGGAACATGACATCTGTTTAGATTGTGGAATACTGGGCCCTGGGAACCTGACTGAGGCTTGGTTCTGGAACCCTGTGGACTGGGAACATGACTGAGGATTTATTCTGGAATCCTGTGGCCTGGGAACATGACATCAGTGGATTCTTCAACCCTGTGGCCTGGGAACATGAGAACGGTTGGATTTTGGAACACTGTGGCCTGGGAACATGTCTGAGGTTTGATGTTGGAAACCTGTGGCTTGGCAACATGAATGAGGTTTGTTACTGGAACCCTCTTCCCTGGGAACATGACTGAGGTTTGATTCTGGACACCTTTGTCCTGGGAACATGACTGTGGTTTGATTGTGGAACCATGGGTCCTGCAAACATGACTGAGGTTTGATTCTGGAACCATGTGTCCTGGGAATATGACTGAGGTTTGATTCTGGAAATCTGTGGCCTGGGAAGTTGACTGAGGTTTGATGGCAGAAACCTGTGGACTGGCAACATGACAGAGGTTTGATTGTAGAACCCTGTGGCCTGGAAATATGACTGTGGCCTGGTACTGGAAACCCATGGCCTGGGAAATTGACATTGGTTTGATTCTGAAACCCTGTGGCCTGGGAACATGATTGAGGCGTGATTCTGGAAACCTGTGGCCTAGGAACATGACATCTGTTTAGATTGTGGCATACTGTGCCCTGGGAACCGGACTGAAGGCTTGGTTCTGGAATCCTGTGGAGTGGGAACAAGACTGAGATTTTATTCTGGAACCATGTGTCCTGGGAATATGACTGAGGTTTGATTCTGGAAATCTGTGGCCTGGAAACTTGACTGAGGTTTGATGGCAGAAACCTGTGGACTGGGAACATGACTGAGGTTTGATTGTAGAACCCTGTGCCCTGGAAACATGACTGTGGGCTGGTACTGGAAACCCATGGCCTGGGAAATTGACATTGGTTTGATTCTGCAACCCTGTGGCCTGGGAACATGACTGAGGCGTGATTCTGGAAAACTGTGGCCTGGGAATATGACTGAGGTTTGATTCTGGAAATCTGTGTCCTGGGAACTTGACTGAGGTTTGATGGCAGAAATCTGTGGACTGGCAACATGACTGAGGTTTGATTGTAGAACCCTGTGCCCTGGAAACATGACTGCGAGCTGATATTTGAAACCCATGGCCTGGGAACTTGACATTGTTTTGATTCCGGAACCCTGTGGCCAGGAACAAGACTGAGGCGTGATTCTGGAATCCTGTGGCCTGGGAACAAGTCTGAGGTTTGATTGTGGAAACCTGTGGCTTGGCAACATGAATGAGGTTTGTTACTGGAACCCTCTTCCCTGGGAACATGACTGAGGTTTGATTCTGGACACCTTTGTCCTGGGAACATGACTGTGGTTTGATTGTGGAACCATGGGTCCTGCAAACATGACTGAGGTTTTATTCTGGAACCATGTGTCTTGGGAATATGACTGAGGTTTGATTCTGGAAATCTGTGGCCCGGGAAGTTGACTGAGGTTTGATTGTAGAACCCTGTGGCCTGGAAATATGACTGTGGCCTGGTACTGGAAACCCATGGCCTGGGAAATTGACATTGGTTTGATTCTGCAACCCTGTGGCCTGGGAACATGATTGAGGCCTGATTCTGGAAACCTGTGGCCTGGGAACATGACATCTGTTTAGATTGTGGCATACTGTGCCCTGGGAACCGGACTGAAGGCTTGGTTCTGGAATCCTGTGGACTGGGAACAAGACTGAGGTTTGATTCTGGAACCATGTGGCCTGGGAATATGACTGATGTTAGATCGTGGAATCCTGTGGCCTGGGAACATGACATCGGTTTGAATTCTGGTACCCTGTTGCCTGGGAACATGAAATCGGTTTGATTGTGGAGACCTGTGGTCTGGGAATATGACTGAGGTTTGATGGTGGTACCCTCTGGCCTGGCAACATGACTGAGGTTTGATTCTGGATCCCTGTGGCCTGGGAACATGACTGAGGCGTGATTCTGGAATCCTGTGGCCTGGGAACATGACATCTGTTTAGATTGTGGAATAATGTGCCCTGGGAATCTGACTGAGGCTTGGTTCTGGAACCCTGTGGGCTGGGAACATGACTGAGGTTTGATTGTAGAACCCTGGGCCCTGGAAACATGACTGTGGCCTGGTACTGGAAACCCATGACCTAAGAATTTGACATTGGTTTGATTCTGGAACCCTGTGGCCTGGGAACATGACTGAGGTTTGATTCTGGAAAACTGTGGCCGGGTACTTGACTGAGGGTTGATGGCAGAAATCTGTGGACTGGGAACATGACTGAGGTTTGATTGTAGAACCCTGTGCCCTGGAAACATGACTGTGGCCTGGTACTGGAAACCCATGGCCTAGGAATTTGACATTGGTTTGATTCTGGACCCCTGTGGCCTGGGAACATGACTGAGGATTGATTCTGGAACCCTGTAGCCTGCGAACATAACTGAGGATTGTTTCTGGAACCCTGTGGCCTGGGAACATGACATCAGTGGATTCTTGAACCCTGTGGCCTGGGAACATGAGAACGGTTTAATTCTGGAACCCTGTGGCCTGGGAACATGTCTGAGGTTTGATGGTGGAAACCTGTGGCTTGGCAACATGACTGAGGTTTGTTACTGGAACCCTCTTCCCTGGGAACATGACTGAGGTTTGATTCTGGACACCTTTGTCCTGGGAACATGACTGTGGTTTGATTGTGGAACCATGGGTCCTGCAAACATGACTGAGGTTTGATTCTGGAACCATGTGTCCTGGGAATATGACTGAGGTTTGATTCTGGAAATCTGTGGCCTGGGAACTTGACTGAGGTTTGATGGCAGAAACCTGTGGACTGGCAACATGACTGAGGTTTGATTGTAGAACCCTGTGCCCTGGAAACATGACTGTGGCCTGGTACTGGAAACCCATGGCCTAGGAATTTGACATTGGTTTGATTCTGGAACCCTGTGGCCTGGGAACATGACTGAGGCGTGATTCTGGAAAACTGTGGCCTGGGAATATGACTGAGGTTTGATTCTGGAAATCTGTGGCCTGGGAACTTGACTGAGGTTTGATGGCAGAAATCTGTGGACTGGCAACATGACTGAGGTTTGATTGTAGAACCCTGTGCCCTGGAAACATGACTGCGACCTGATACTTGAACCCATGGCCTGGGAACTTGACATTGGTTTGATTCTGGAACCCTGTGGCCAGGAACAAGACTGAGGCGTGATTCTGGAATCCTGTGGCCTGGGAACATGACATCTGTTTAGATTGTGGAATACTGGGCCCTGGGAACCTGACTGAGGCTTGGTTCTGGAACCCTGTGGACTGGGAACATGAGTGAGGATTTATTCTGGAATCCTGTGGCCTGGGAACATGACATCAGTGGATTCTTCAACCCTGTGGCCTGGGAACATGAGAACGGTTGGATTTTGGAACACTGTGGCCTGGGAACATGACTGAGGTTTGATGTTGGAAACCTGTGGCTTGGCAACATGAATGAGGTTTGTTACTGGAACCCTGTTCCCTGGGAATATGACTGAGGTTTGATTCTGGACACCTTTGTCCTGGGAACATGACTGTGGTTTGATTGTGGAACCATGGGTCCTGCAAACATGACTGAGGTTTGATTCTGGAACCATGTGTCCTGGGAATATGACTGAGGTTTGATTCTGGAAATCTGTGGCCTGGGAAATTCACTGAGGTTTGATGGCAGAAACCTGTGGACTTGCAACATGACTGAGGTTTGATTGTAGAACCCTGTGCCCTGGAAACATGACTGTGGCCTGGTACTTGAAACCCATGGCCTAGGAATTTGACATTGGTTTGATTCTGGAACCCTGTGGCCTGGGAACATGACTGAGGCGTGATTCTGGAAAACTGTGGCCTGGGAATATGACTGAGGTTTGATTCTGGAAATCTGTGGCCTGGGAACTTGACTGAGGTTTAATGGCAGAAATCTGTGGACTGGCAACATGACTGAGGTTTGATTGTAGAACCCTGTGCCCTGGAAACATGACTGCGACCTGATATTTGAAACCCATGGCCTGGGAACTTGACATTGGTTTGATTCCGGAACCCTGTGGCCAGGAACAAGACTGAGGCGTGATTCTGGAATCCTGTGTCCTGGGAACATGACATCTGTTTAGATTGTGGAATACTGGGCCCTGGGAACCTGACTGAGGCTTGGTTCTGGAACCCTGTGGACTGGGAACATGACTGAGGTTTGATTCTGGAATCCTGTGGCCTGGGAACATGACATCAGTGGATTCATGAAACCTGTGGCCTGGGAACATGAGAACGGTTTGATTCTGGAACCCTGTGACCTGGGAACATGTCTGAGGTTTGATTGTGGAAACCTGTGGCTTGGCAACATGACTGAGGTTTGTTACTGGAACCCTCTTCCCTGGGAACATGACTGAGGTTTGATTCTGGACACCTTTGTCCTGGGAACATGACTGTGGTTTGATTGTGGAATCATGGGTCCTGCAAACATGACTGAGGTTTTATTTTGGAACCATGTGTCCTGGGAATATGACTGAGGTTTGATTCTGGAAATCTGTGGCCTGGGAAGTTGACTGAGGTTTGATGGCAGAAACCTGTGGACTGGCAACATGACAGAGGTTTGATTGTAGAACCCTGTGGCCTGGAAATATGACTGTGGCCTGGTACTGGAAACCCATGGCCTGGGAAATTGACATTGGTTTGATTCTGCAACCCTGTGGCCTGGGAACATGATTGAGGCCTGATTCTGGAAACCTGTGGCCTGGGAACATGACATCTGTTTAGATTGTGGCATACTGTGCCCTGGGAACCGGACTGAAGGCTTGGTTCTGGAATCCTGTGGACTGGGAACAAGACTGAGGTTTGATTCTGGAACCATGTGGCCTGGGAATATGACTGATGTTAGATCGTGGAATCCTGTGGCCTGGGAACATGACATCGGTTTGAATTCTGGTACCCTGTTGCCTGGGAACATGAAATCGGTTTGATTGTGGAGACCTGTGGTCTGGGAATATGACTGAGGTTTGATGGTGGTACCCTCTGGCCTGGCAACATGACTGAGGTTTGATTCTGGGTCCCTGTGGCCTGGGAACATGACTGAGGCGTGATTCTGGAATCCTGTGGCCTGGGAACATGACATCTGTTTAGATTGTGGAATAATGTGCCCTGGGAATCTGACTGAGGCTTGGTTCTGGAACCCTGTGGACTGGGAACATGACTGAGGTTTGATTGTAGAACCCTGTGCCCTGGAAACATGACTGTGGCCTGGTACTGGAAACCCATGACCTAAGAATTTGACATTGGTTTGATTCTGGAACCCTGTGGCCTGGGAACATGACTGAGGTTTGATTCTGGAAAACTGTGGCCGGGTACTTGACTGAGGGTTGATGGCAGAAATCTGTGGACTGGGAACATGACTGAGGTTTGATTGTAGAACCCTGTGGCCTGGAAACATGACTGTGGGCTGGTACTGGAAACCCATGTCCTAGGAATTTGACATTGGTTTGATTCTGGACCCCTGTGGCCTGGGAACATGACTGAGGATTGATTCTGGAACCCTGTAGCCTGAGAACATAACTGAGGATTGTTTCTGGAACCCTGTGGCCTGGGAATATGACATCAGTGGATTCTTGAACCCTGTGGCCTGGGAATATGAGAACGGTTTAATTCTGGAAACCTGTGACCTGGGAACATGTCTGAGGTTTGATGGTGGAAACCTGTGGCTTGGCAACATGACTGAGGTTTGTTTCTGGAACCCTGTTCCCTGGGAACAAGACTGAGGTTTGATTCTGGACACCTTTGTGCTGGGACAATGACTGTGTTTTGATTGTGGAATCATGGGTCCTGCAAACATGACTGAGGTTTGATTCTGGAACCATGTGTCCTGGGAATATGACTGAGGTTTGATTCTGGAAATCTGTGGCCTGGGAACTTGACAGAGGTTTGATGGCAGAAACCTGGGGACTGGCAACATGACTGAGGTTTGATTGTAGAACCCTGTGCCCTGGAAACATGACTGTGGTCTGGTACTGGAAACCCATGGCCTACGAATTTGACATTGGTTTGTTTGTGGAACCCTGTGACCTGGGAACATGACTGAGGTTTGATTCTGGAAAACTGTGGTCGGGGACTTGACTGACGTTTGATGGCAGAAATCTGTGGACTGGCAACATTACTGAGGTTTGATTGTAGAACCCTGTGCCCTGGAAACATGACTGCGACCTGATACTTGAAACCCATGGCCTGGGAACTTGACATTGGTTTGATTCTGGAACCCTGTGGCCAGGAACAAGACTGAGGCGTGATTCTGGAATCCTGTGGCCTGGGAACATGACATCTGTTTAGATTGTGGAATACTGGGCCCTGGGAACCTGACTGAGGCTTGGTTCTGGAACCCTGTGGACTGGGAACATGACTGAGGATTTATTCTGGAATCCTGTGGCCTGGGAACATGACATCAGTGGATTCTTCAACCCTGTGGCCTGGGAACATGAGAACGGTTGGATTTTGGAACACTGTGGCCTGGGAACATGTCTGAGGTTTGATGTTGGAAACCTGTGGCTTGGCAACATGAATGAGGTTTGTTACTGGAACCCTCTTCCCTGGGAACATGACTGAGGTTTGATTCTGGACACCTTTGTCCTGGGAACATGACTGTGGTTTGATTGTGGAACCATGGGTCCTGCAAACATGACTGAGGTTTGATTCTGGAACCATGTGTCCTGGGAATATGACTGAGGTTTGATTCTGGAAATCTGTGGCCTGGGAAGTTGACTGAGGTTTGATGGCAGAAACCTGTGGACTGGCAACATGACAGAGGTTTGATTGTAGAACCCTGTGGCCTGGAAATATGACTGTGGCCTGGTACTGGAAACCCATGGCCTGGGAAATTGACATTGGTTTGATTCTGAAACCCTGTGGCCTGGGAACATGATTGAGGCGTGATTCTGGAAACCTGTGGCCTAGGAACATGACATCTGTTTAGATTGTGGCATACTGTGCCCTGGGAACCGGACTGAAGGCTTGGTTCTGGAATCCTGTGGAGTGGGAACAAGACTGAGATTTTATTCTGGAACCATGTGTCCTGGGAATATGACTGAGGTTTGATTCTGGAAATCTGTGGCCTGGAAACTTGACTGAGGTTTGATGGCAGAAACCTGTGGACTGGGAACATGACTGAGGTTTGATTGTAGAACCCTGTGCCCTGGAAACATGACTGTGGGCTGGTACTGGAAACCCATGGCCTGGGAAATTGACATTGGTTTGATTCTGCAACCCTGTGGCCTGGGAACATGACTGAGGCGTGATTCTGGAAAACTGTGGCCTGGGAATATGACTGAGGTTTGATTCTGGAAATCTGTGTCCTGGGAACTTGACTGAGGTTTGATGGCAGAAATCTGTGGACTGGCAACATGACTGAGGTTTGATTGTAGAACCCTGTGCCCTGGAAACATGACTGCGAGCTGATATTTGAAACCCATGGCCTGGGAACTTGACATTGTTTTGATTCCGGAACCCTGTGGCCAGGAACAAGACTGAGGCGTGATTCTGGAATCCTGTGGCCTGGGAACAAGTCTGAGGTTTGATTGTGGAAACCTGTGGCTTGGCAACATGAATGAGGTTTGTTACTGGAACCCTCTTCCCTGGGAACATGACTGAGGTTTGATTCTGGACACCTTTGTCCTGGGAACATGACTGTGGTTTGATTGTGGAACCATGGGTCCTGCAAACATGACTGAGGTTTTATTCTGGAACCATGTGTCTTGGGAATATGACTGAGGTTTGATTCTGGAAATCTGTGGCCCGGGAAGTTGACTGAGGTTTGATTGTAGAACCCTGTGGCCTGGAAATATGAATGTGGCCTGGTACTGGAAACCCATGGCCTGGGAAATTGACATTGGTTTGATTCTGAAACCCTGTGGCCTGGGACCATGATTGAGGCGTGATTCTGGAAACCTGTGGCCTGGGAACATGACATCTGTTTAGATTGTGGCATACTGTGCCCTGGGAACCGGACTGAAGGCTTGGTTCTGGAATCCTGTGGACTGGGAACAAGACTGAGGTTTGAGTCTGGAACCATGTGGCCTGGGAATATGACTGATGTTAGATCGTGGAATCCTGTGGCCTGGGAACATGACATCGGTTTGGATTCTGGTACCCTGTTGCCTGGGAACATGAAATCGGTTTGATTGTGGAAATCTGTGGTCTGGGAATATGACTGAGGTTTGATGGTGGTACCCTCTGGCCTGGCAACATGACTGAGGTTTGATTCTGGATCCCTGTGGCCTGGGAACATGACTGAGGCTTGATTCTGGAACCCTGTGGCATGGGAATATGTCTGAGTTTTGATGGTGGAAAACTGTGGCTTGGCAAAATGACTGAGGTTTGTTACTGGAACCCTGTTCCCTGGGAACATGACTGAGGATTAATTCTGGACACCTTTGTCCTGGGAACATGACTGTGGTTTGATTGTGGAACCGTGGGTCCTGCAAACATGACTGAGGTTTTTTTTCTGGAACCATGTGTCCTGGGAATATGACTGAGGTTTGATTCTGGAAATCTGTGGCCTGGGAAATTGACTGAAGTTTGATGGCAGAAACCTGTGGACTGGCAAAATGACAGAGGTTTGATTGTTGAACCCTGTGGCCTGGAAACATGACTGTGGCCTGGTACTGGAAACCCATGGCCTAGGAATTTGACATTGGTTTGTTTCTGGAACCCTCTGGCCTGGGAACATGACGGAGGTTTGATTCTGGAACCCTGTAGGCTTCGAACATAACTGAGGATTGTTTCTGGAACCCTGTGGCCTGGGAACATGACATCAGTGGATTCTGGCACCCTGTGGCCTGGGAATATGAGAACGGTTTAATTCTGGAACCCTGTGACCTGGGAACATGTCTGAGGTTTGATGGTGGAAACCTGTGGCTTGGCAACATGACTGAGGTTTGTTTCTGGAACCCTGTTCCCTGGGAACATGACTGAGGTTTGATTCTGGAAACCTTTGTGCTGGGAACATGACTGTGTTTTGATTGTGGAATCATGGGTCCTGCAAACATGACTTAGGTTTGATTCTGGAACCATGTGTCCTGGGAATATGACTGAGGTTTGATTCTGGAAATCTGTGGCCTGGGAACTTGACAGAGGTTTGATGGCAGAAACCTGGGGACTGGCAACATGACTGAGGTTTGATTGTAGAACCCTGTGCCCTGGAAACATGACTGTGGTCTGGTACTGGAAACCCATGGCCTACGAATTTGACATTGGTTTGTTTCTGGAACCCTGTGACCTGGGAACATGACTGAGGTTTGATTCTGGAAAACTGTGGTCGGGGACTTGACTGAGGTTTGATGGCAGAAATCTGTGGACTGGAAACATTACTGAGGTTTGATTGTAGAACCCTGTGCCCTGGAAACATGACTGCGACCTGATACTTGAAACCCATGGCCTGGGAACTTGACATTGGTTTGATTCTGGAACCCTGTGGCCAGGAACAAGACTGAGGCGTGATTCTGGAATCCTGTGGCCTGGGAACATGACATCTGTTTAGATTGTGGAATACTGGGCCCTGGGAACCTGAGTGAGGCTTGGTTCTGGAACCCTGTGGACTGGGAACATGACTGAGGATTTATTCTGGAATCCTGTGGCCTGGGAACATGACATCAGTGGATTCTTCAACCCTGTGGCCTGGGAACATGAGAACGGTTGGATTTTGGAACACTGTTGCCTGGGAAAATGACTGAGGTTTGATGTTGGAAACCTGTGGCTTGGCAACATGAATGAGGTTTGTTACTGGAACCCTGTTCCCTGGGAATATGACTGAGGTTTGATTCTGGACACCTTTGTCCTGGGAACATGACTGTGGTTTGATTGTGGAACCATGGGTCCTGCAACCATGACTGAGGTTTGATTCTGGAACCATGTGTCCTGGGAATATGACTGAGGTTTGATTCTGGAAATCTGTGGCCTGGGAACTTGACTGAGGTTTGATGGCAGAAACCTGTGGACTGGCAACATGACTGAGGTTTGATTGTAGAACCCTGTGCCCTGGAAACATGACTGTGGCCTGGTACTGGAAACCCATGGCCTAGGAATTTGACATTGGTTTGATTCTGGACCCCTGTGGCCTGGGAACATGACTGAGGATTGATTCTGGAACCCTGTAGCCTGCGAACATAACTGAGGATTGTTTCTGGAACCCTGTGGCCTGGGAATATGACATCAGTGGATTCTTGAACCCTGTGGCCTGGGAATATGAGAACGGTTTAATTCTGGAACCCTGTGACCTGGGAACATGTCTGAGGTTTGGTGGTGGAAACCTGTGGCTTGGCAACATGACTGAGGTTTGTTTCTGGAACCCTGTTCCCTGGGAACATGACTGAGGTTTGATTCTGGACACCTTTGTGCTGGGACAATGACTGTGTTTTGATTGTGGAATCATGGGTCCTACAAAAATGACTGAGGTTTGATTCTGGAACCATGTGTCCTGGGAATATGACTGAGGTTTGATTCTGGAAATCTGTGGCCTGGGAACTTGACAGAGGTTTGATGGCAGAAACCTGGGGACTGGCAACATGACTGAGGTTTGATTGTAGAACCCTGTGCCCTGGAAACATGACTGTGGTCTGGTACTGGAAACCCATGGCCTACGAATTTGACATTGGTTTGTTTGTGGAACCCTGTGACCTGGGAACATGACTGAGGTTTGATTCTGGAAAACTGTGGTCGGGGACTTGACTGAGGTTTGATGGCAGAAATCTGTGGACTGGCAACATTACTGAGGTTTGATTGTAGAACCCTGTGCCCTGGAAACATGACTGCGACCTGATACTTGAAACAAATGGCCTGGGAACTTGACATTGGTTTGATTCTGGAACCCTGTGGCCAGGAACAAGACTGAGGCGTGATTCTGGAATCCTGTGGCCTGGGAACATGACATCTGTTTAGATTGTGGAATACTGGGCCCTGGGAACCTGACTGAGGCTTGGTTCTGGAACCCTGTGGACTGGGAACATGACTGAGGATTTATTCTGGAATCCTGTGGCCTGGGAACATGACATCAGTGGATTCTTCAACCCTGTGGCCTGGGAACATGAGAACGGTTGGATTTTGGAACACTGTGGCCTGGGAACATGTCTGAGGTTTGATGTTGGAAACCTGTGGCTTGGCAACATGAATGAGGTTTGTTACTGGAACCCTCTTCCCTGGGAACATGACTGAGGTTTGATTCTGGACACCTTTGTCCTGGGAACATGACTGTGGTTTGATTGTGGAATCATGGGTCCTGCAAACATGACTGAGGTTTTATTTTGGAACCATGTGTCCTGGGAATATGACTGAGGTTTGATTCTGGAAATCTGTGGCCTGGGAAGTTGACTGAGGTTTGATGGCAGAAACCTGTGGACTGGCAACATGACAGAGGTTTGATTGTAGAACCCTGTGGCCTGGAAATATGACTGTGGCCTGGTACTGGAAACCCATGGCCTGGGAAATTGACATTGGTTTGATTCTGCAACCCTGTGGCCTGGGAACATGATTGAGGCCTGATTCTGGAAACCTGTGGCCTGGGAACATGACATCTGTTTAGATTGTGGCATACTGTGCCCTGGGAACCGGACTGAAGGCTTGGTTCTGGAATCCTGTGGACTGGGAACAAGACTGAGGTTTGATTCTGGAACCATGTGGCCTGGGAATATGACTGATGTTAGATCGTGGAATCCTGTGGCCTGGGAACATGACATCGGTTTGAATTCTGGTACCCTGTTGCCTGGGAACATGAAATCGGTTTGATTGTGGAGACCTGTGGTCTGGGAATATGACTGAGGTTTGATGGTGGTACCCTCTGGCCTGGCAACATGACTGAGGTTTGATTCTGGGTCCCTGTGGCCTGGGAACATGACTGAGGCGTGATTCTGGAATCCTGTGGCCTGGGAACATGACATCTGTTTAGATTGTGGAAT
The DNA here is from genome assembly GCF_965194805.1 of Balaenoptera borealis. Lineage (NCBI taxonomy): Eukaryota > Metazoa > Chordata > Mammalia > Artiodactyla > Balaenopteridae > Balaenoptera > Balaenoptera borealis. Next base: position 30,764,988 of record NC_138875.1, read on the forward strand.
AATGTGCCCTGGGAATCTGACTGAGGCTTGGTTCTGGAACCCTGTGGACTGGGAACATGACTGAGGTTTGATTGTAGAACCCTGTGCCCTGGAAACATGACTGTGGCCTGGTACTGGAAACCCATGACCTAAGAATTTGACATTGGTTTGATTCTGGAACCCTGTGGCCTGGGAACATGACTGAGGTTTGATTCTGGAAAACTGTGGCCGGGTACTTGACTGAGGGTTGATGGCAGAAATCTGTGGACTGGGAACATGACTGAGGTTTGATTGTAGAACCCTGTGGCCTGGAAACATGACTGTGGGCTGGTACTGGAAACCCATGGCCTAGGAATTTGACATTGGTTTGATTCTGGACCCCTGTGGCCTGGGAACATGACTGAGGATTGATTCTGGAACCCTGTAGCCTGCGAACATAACTGAGGATTGTTTCTGGAACCCTGTGGCCTGGGAATATGACATCAGTGGATTCTTGAACCCTGTGGCCTGGGAATATGAGAACGGTTTAATTCTGGAACCCTGTGACCTGGGAACATGTCTGAGGTTTGATGGTGGAAACCTGTGGCTTGGCAACATGACTGAGGTTTGTTTCTGGAACCCTGTTCCCTGGGAACAAGACTGAGGTTTGATTCTGGACACCTTTGTGCTGGGACAATGACTGTGTTTTGATTGTGGAATCATGGGTCCTGCAAACATGACTGAGGTTTGATTCTGGAACCATGTGTCCTGGGAATATGACTGAGGTTTGATTCTGGAAATCTGTGGCCTGGGAACTTGACAGAGGTTTGATGGCAGAAACCTGGGGACTGGCAACATGACTGAGGTTTGATTGTAGAACCCTGTGCCCTGGAAACATGACTGTGGTCTGGTACTGGAAACCCATGGCCTACGAATTTGACATTGGTTTGTTTGTGGAACCCTGTGACCTGGGAACATGACTGAGGTTTGATTCTGGAAAACTGTGGTCGGGGACTTGACTGAGGTTTGATGGCAGAAATCTGTGGACTGGCAACATTACTGAGGTTTGATTGTAGAACCCTGTGCCCTGGAAACATGACTGCGACCTGACACTTGAAACCCATGGCCTGGGAACTTGACATTGGTTTGATTCTGGAACCCTGTGGCCAGGAACAAGACTGAGGCGTGATTCTGGAATCCTGTGGCCTGGGAACATGACATCTGTTTAGATTGTGGAATACTGGGCCCTGGGAACTTGACTGAGGCTTGGTTCTGGAACCCTGTGGACTGGGAACATGACTGAGGATTTATTCTGGAATCCTGTGGCCTGGGAACATGACATCAGTGGATTCTTCAACCCTGTGGCCTGGGAACATGAGAACGGTTGGATTTTGGAACACTGTGGCCTGGGAACATGTCTGAGGTTTGATGTTGGAAACCTGTGGCTTGGCAACATGAATGAGGTTTGTTACTGGAACCCTCTTCCCTGGGAACATGACTGAGGTTTGATTCTGGACACCTTTGTCCTGGGAACATGAATGTGGTTTGATTGTGGAACCATGGGTCCTGCAAACATGACTGAGGTTTGATTCTGGAACCATGTGTCCTGGGAATATGACTGAGGTTTGATTCTGGAAATCTGTGGCCTGGGAAGTTGACTGAGGTTTGATGGCAGAAACCTGTGGACTGGCAACATGACAGAGGTTTGATTGTAGAACCCTGTGGCCTGGAAATATGACTGTGGCCTGGTACTGGAAACCCATGGCCTGGGAAATTGACATTGGTTTGATTCTGAAACCCTGTGGCCTGGGAACATGATTGAGGCGTGATTCTGGAAACCTGTGGCCTAGGAACATGACATCTGTTTAGATTGTGGCATACTGTGCCCTGGGAACCGGACTGAAGGCTTGGTTCTGGAATCCTGTGGACTGGGAACAAGACTGAGGTTTGAGTCTGGAACCATGTGGCCTGGGAATATGACTGATGTTAGATCGTGGAATCCTGTGGCCTGGGAACATGACATCAGTTTGGATTCTGGTACCCTGTTGCCTGGGAACATGAAATCGGTTTGATTGTGGAAACCTGTGGTCTGGGAATATGACTGAGGTTTGATGGTGGTACCCTCTGGCCTGGCAACATGACTGAGGTTTGATTCTGGATCCCTGTGGCCTGGGAACATGACTGAGGCTTGATTCTGGAACCCTGTGGCATGGGAATATGTCTGAGTTTTGATGGTGGAAAACTGTGGCTTGGCAAAATGACTGAGGTTTGTTACTGGAACCCTGTTCCCTGGGAACATGACTGAGGATTAATTCTGGACACCTTTGTCCTGGGAACATGACTGTGGTTTGATTGTGGAACCGTGGGTCCTGCAAACATGACTGAGGTTTTTTTTCTGGAACCATGTGTCCTGGGAATATGACTGAGGTTTGATTCTGGAAATCTGTGGCCTGGGAAATTGACTGAAGTTTGATGGCAGAAACCTGTGCACTGGCAAAATGACAGAGGTTTGATTGTTGAACCCTGTGGCCTGGAAACATGACTGTGGCCTGGTACTGGAAACCCATGGCCTAGGAATTTGACATTGGTTTGTTTCTGGAACCCTCTGGCCTGGGAACATGACGGAGGTTTGATTCTGGAACCCTGTAGGCTTCGAACATAACTGAGGATTGTTTCTGGAACCCTGTGGCCTGGGAACATGACATCAGTGGATTCTGGCACCCTGTGGCCTGGGAATATGAGAACGGTTTAATTCTGGAACCCTGTGACCTGGGAACATGTCTGAGGTTTGATGGTGGAAACCTGTGGCTTGGCAACATGACTGAGGTTTGTTTCTGGAACCCTGTTCCCTGGGAACATGACTGAGGTTTGATTCTGGAAACCTTTGTGCTGGGAACATGACTGTGTTTTGATTGTGGAATCATGGGTCCTGCAAACATGACTTAGGTTTGATTCTGGAACCATGTGTCCTGGGAATATGACTGAGGTTTGATTCTGGAAATCTGTGGCCTGGGAACTTGACAGAGGTTTGATGGCAGAAACCTGGGGACTGGCAATATGACTGAGGTTTGATTGTAGAACCCTGTGCCCTGGAAACATGACTGTGGTCTGGTACTGGAAACCCATGGCCTACGAATTTGACATTGGTTTGTTTCTGGAACCCTGTGACCTGGGAACATGACTGAGGTTTGATTCTGGAAAACTGTGGTCGGGGACTTGACTGAGGTTTGATGGCAGAAATCTGTGGACTGGAAACATTACTGAGGTTTGATTGTAGAACCCTGTGCCCTGGAAACATGACTGCGACCTGATACTTGAAACCCATGGCCTGGGAACTTGACATTGGTTTGATTCTGGAACCCTGTGGCCAGGAACAAGACTGAGGCGTGATTCTGGAATCCTGTGGCCTGGGAACATGACATCTGTTTAGATTGTGGAATACTGGGCCCTGGGAAACTGACTGAGGCTTGGTTCTGGAACCCTGTGGACTGGGAACATGACTGAGGATTTATTCTGGAATCCTGTGGCCTGGGAACATGACATCAGTGGATTCTTCAACCCTGTGGCCTGGGAACATGAGAACGGTTGGATTTTGGAACACTGTTGCCTGGGAAAATGACTGAGGTTTGATGTTGGAAACCTGTGGCTTGGCAACATGAATGAGGTTTGTTACTGGAACCCTGTTCCCTGGGAATATGACTGAGGTTTGATTCTGGACACCTTTGTCCTGGGAACATGACTGTGGTTTGATTGTGGAACCATGGGTCCTGCAAACATGACTGAGGTTTGATTCTGGAACCATGTGTCCTGGGAATATGACTGAGGTTTGATTCTGGAAATCTGTGGCCTGGGAACTTGACTGAGGTTTGATGGCAGAAACCTGTGGACTGGCAACATGACTGAGGTTTGATTGTAGAACCCTGTGCCCTGGAAACATGACTGTGGCCTGGTACTGGAAACCCATGGCCTAGGAATTTGACATTGGTTTGATTCTGGAACCCTGTGGCCTGGGAACATGACTGAGGCGTGTTTCTAGAAAACTGTGGCCTGGGAATATGACTGAGGTTTGATTCTGGAAATTTGTGGCCTGGGAACTTGACTGAGGTTTAATGGCAGAAATCTGTGGACTGGCAACATGACTGAGGTTTGATTGTAGAACCCTGTGCCCTGGAAACATGACTGCGACCTGATATTTGAAACCCATGGCCTGGGAACTTGACATTGGTTTGATTCCGGAACCCTGTGGTCAGGAACAAGACTGAGGCGTGATTCTGGAATCCTGTGGCCTGGGAACATGACATCTGTTTAGATTGTGGAATACTGGGCCCTGGGAAACTGACTGAGGCTTGGTTCTGGAACCCTGTGGACTGGGAACATGAGTGAGGATTTATTCTGGAATCCTGTGGCCTGGGAACATGACATCAGTGGATTCTTGAAACCTGTGTCCTGGGAACATGAGAACGGTTTGATTCTGGAACCCTGTGACCTGGGAACAAGTCTGAGGTTTGATTGTGGAAACCTGTGGCTTGGCAACATGACTGAGGTTTGTTACTGGAACCCTCTTCCCTGGAAACATGACTGAGGTTTGATTCTGGATACCTTTGTCCTGGGAACATGACTGTGGTTTGATTGTGGAACCATGGGTCCTGCAAACATGACTGAGGTTTTATTCTGGAACCATGTGTCCTGGGAATATGACTGAGGTTTGATTCTGGAAATCTGTGGCCTGGGAACTTGACTGAGGTTTGATGGCAGAAACCTGTGGACTGGCAACATGACAGAGGTTTGATTGTAGAACCCTGTGGCCTGGAAATATGACTGTGGCCTGGTACTGGAAACCCATGGCCTGGGAAATTGACATTGGTTTGATTCTGCAACCCTGTGGCCTGGGAACATGACTGAGGCGTGATTCTGGAAAACTGTGGCCTGGGAATATGACTGAGGTTTGATTCTGGAAATCTGTGGCCTGGGAACTTGACTGAGGTTTGATGGCAGAAATCTGTGGACTGGCAACATGACTGAGGTTTGATTGTAGAACCCTGTGCCCTGGAAACATGACTGCGACCTGATATTTGAAACCCATGGCCTGGGAACTTGACATTGTTTTGATTCCGGAACCCTGTGGCCAGGAACAAGACTGAGGCGTGATTCTGGAATCCTGTGGCCTAGGAAAAAGTCTGAGGTTTGATTGTGGAAACCTGTGGCTTGGCAACATGAATGAGGTTTGTTACTGGAACCCTGTTCCCTGGGAATATGACTGAGGTTTGATTCTGGACACCTTTGTCCTGGGAACATGACTGTGGTTTGATTGTGGAACCATGGGTCCTGCAAACATGACTGAGGTTTGATTCTGGAACCATGTGTCCTGGGAATATGACTGAGGTTTGATTCTGGAAATCTGTGGCCTGGGAACTTGACTGAGGTTTGATGGCAGAAACCTGTGGACTGGCAACATGACTGAGGTTTGATTGTAGAACCCTGTGCCCTGGAAACATGACTGTGGGCTGGTACTGGAAACCCATGGCCTAGGAATTTGACATTGGTTTGATTCTGGAACCCTGTGGCCTGGGAACATGACTGAGGCGTGATTCTGGAAAACTGTGGCCTGGGAATATGACTGAGGTTTGATTCTGGAAATCTGTGGCCTGGGAACTTGACTGAGGTTTAATGGCAGAAATCTGTGGACTGGCAACATGACTGAGGTTTGATTGTAGAACCCTGTGCCCTGGAAACATGACTGCGACCTGATATTTGAAACCCATGGCCTGGGAACTTGACATTGGTTTGATTCCGGAACCCTGTGGCCAGGAACAAGACTAAGGCGTGATTCTGGAATCCTGTGGCCTGGGAACATGACATCTGTTTAGATTGTGGAATACTGGGCCCTGGGAACCTGACTGAGGCTTGGTTCTGGAAACCTGTGGACTGGGAACATGACTGAGGTTTGATTCTGGAATCCTGTGGCCTGGGAACATGACATCAGTGGATTCATGAAACCTGTGGCCTGGGAACATGAGAACGGTTTGATTCTGGAACCCTGTGACCTGGAAACATGTCTGAGGTTTGATTGTGGAAACCTGTGGCTTGGCAACATGACTGAGGTTTGTTACTGGAACCCTCTTCCCTGGGAACATGACTGAGGTTTGATTCTGGACACCTTTGTCCTGGGAACATGACTGTGGTTTGATTGTGGAATCATGGGTCCTGCAAACATGACTGAGGTTTTATTTTGGAACCATGTGTCCTGGGAATATGACTGAGGTTTGATTCTGGAAATCTGTGGCCTGGGAAGTTGACTGAGGTTTGATGGCAGAAACCTGTGGACTGGCAACATGACAGAGGTTTGATTGTAGAACCCTGTGGCCTGGAAATATGACTGTGGCCTGGTACTGGAAACCCATGGCCTGGGAAATTGACATTGGTTTGATTCTGCAACCCTGTGGCCTGGGAACATGATTGAGGCCTGATTCTGGAAACCTGTGGCCTGGGAACATGACATCTGTTTAGATTGTGGCATACTGTGCCCTGGGAACCGGACTGAAGGCTTGGTTCTGGAATCCTGTGGACTGGGAACAAGACTGAGGTTTGATTCTGGAACCATGTGGCCTGGGAATATGACTGATGTTAGATCGTGGAATCCTGTGGCCTGGGAACATGACATCGGTTTGAATTCTGGTACCCTGTTGCCTGGGAACATGAAATCGGTTTGATTGTGGAGACCTGTGGTCTGGGAATATGACTGAGGTTTGATGGTGGTACCCTCTGGCCTGGCAACATGACTGAGGTTTGATTCTGGGTCCCTGTGGCCTGGGAACATGACTGAGGCGTGATTCTGGAATCCTGTGGCCTGGGAACATGACATCTGTTTAGATTGTGGAATACTGTGCCCTGGGAATCTGACTGAGGCTTGGTTCTGGAACCCTGTGGACTGGGAACATGACTGAGGTTTGATTGTAGAACCCTGTGCCCTGGAAACATGACTGTGGCCTGGTACTGGAAACCCATGACCTAAGAATTTGACATTGGTTTGATTCTGGAACCCTGTGGCCTGGGAACATGACTGAGGTTTGATTCTGGAAAACTGTGGCCGGGTACTTGACTGAGGGTTGATGGCAGAAATCTGTGGACTGGGAACATGACTGAGGTTTGATTGTAGAACCCTGTGGCCTGGAAACATGACTGTGGGCTGGTACTGGAAACCCATGGCCTAGGAATTTGACATTGGTTTGATTCTGGACCCCTGTGGCCTGGGAACATGACTGAGGATTGATTCTGGAACCCTGTAGCCTGCGAACATAACTGAGGATTGTTTCTGGAACCCTGTGGCCTGGGAATATGACATCAGTGGATTCTTGAACCCTGTGGCCTGGGAATATGAGAACGGTTTAATTCTGGAACCCTGTGACCTGGGAACATGTCTGAGGTTTGGTGGTGGAAACCTGTGGCTTGGCAACATGACTGAGGTTTGTTTCTGGAACCCTGTTCCCTGGGAACATGACTGAGGTTTGATTCTGGACACCTTTGTGCTGGGACAATGACTGTGTTTTGATTGTGGAATCATGGGTCCTACAAACATGACTGAGGTTTGATTCTGGAACCATGTGTCCTGGGAATATGACTGAGGTTTGATTCTGGAAATCTGTGGCCTGGGAACTTGACAGAGGTTTGATGGCAGAAACCTGGGGACTGGCAACATGACTGAGGTTTGATTGTAGAACCCTGTGCCCTGGAAACATGACTGTGGTCTGGTACTGGAAACCCATGGCCTACGAATTTGACATTGGTTTGTTTGTGGAACCCTGTGACCTGGGAACATGACTGAGGTTTGATTCTGGAAAACTGTGGTCGGGGACTTGACTGAGGTTTGATGGCAGAAATCTGTGGACTGGCAACATTACTGAGGTTTGATTGTAGAACCCTGTGCCCTGGAAACATGACTGCGACCTGACACTTGAAACCCATGGCCTGGGAACTTGACATTGGTTTGATTCTGGAACCCTGTGGCCAGGAACAAGACTGAGGCGTGATTCTGGAATCCTGTGGCCTGGGAACATGACATCTGTTTAGATTGTGGAATACTGGGCCCTGGGAACCTGACTGAGGCTTGGTTCTGGAACCCTGTGGACTGGGAACATGACTGAGGATTTATTCTGGAATCCTGTGGCCTGGGAACATGACATCAGTGGATTCTTCAACCCTGTGGCCTGGGAACATGAGAACGGTTGGATTTTGGAACACTGTGGCCTGGGAACATGTCTGAGGTTTGATGTTGGAAACCTGTGGCTTGGCAACATGAATGAGGTTTGTTACTGGAACCCTCTTCCCTGGGAACATGACTGAGGTTTGATTCTGGACACCTTTGTCCTGGGAACATGACTGTGGTTTGATTGTGGAACCATGGGTCCTGCAAACATGACTGAGGTTTGATTCTGGAACCATGTGTCCTGGGAATATGACTGAGGTTTGATTCTGGAAATCTGTGGCCTGGGAAGTTGACTGAGGTTTGATGGCAGAAACCTGTGGACTGGCAACATGACAGAGGTTTGATTGTAGAACCCTGTGGCCTGGAAATATGACTGTGGCCTGGTACTGGAAACCCATGGCCTGGGAAATTGACATTGGTTTGATTCTGAAACCCTGTGGCCTGGGAACATGATTGAGGCGTGATTCTGGAAACCTGTGGCCTAGGAACATGACATCTGTTTAGATTGTGGCATACTGTGCCCTGGGAACCGGACTGAAGGCTTGGTTCTGGAATCCTGTGGAGTGGGAACAAGACTGAGATTTTATTCTGGAACCATGTGTCCTGGGAATATGACTGAGGTTTGATTCTGGAAATCTGTGGCCTGGAAACTTGACTGAGGTTTGATGGCAGAAACCTGTGGACTGGCAACATGACTGAGGTTTGATTGTAGAACCCTGTGCCCTGGAAACATGACTGTGGGCTGGTACTGGAAACCCATGGCCTAGGAATTTGACATTGGTTTGATTCTGGAACCCTGTGGCCTGGGAACATGACTGAGGCGTGATTCTGGAAAACTGTGGCCTGGGAATATGACTGAGGTTTGATTCTGGAAATCTGTGGCCTGGGAACTTGACTGAGGTTTGATGGCAGAAATCTGTGGACTGGCAACATGACTGAGGTTTGATTGTAGAACCCTGTGCCCTGGAAACATGACTGCGACCTGATATTTGAAACCCATGGCCTGGGAACTTGACATTGTTTTGATTCCGGAACCCTGTGGCCAGGAACAAGACTGAGGCGTGATTCTGGAATCCTGTGGCCTGGGAACAAGTCTGAGGTTTGATTGTGGAAACCTGTGGCTTGGCAACATGAATGAGGTTTGTTACTGGAACCCTCTTCCCTGGGAACATGACTGAGGTTTGATTCTGGACACCTTTGTCCTGGGAACATGACTGTGGTTTGATTGTGGAACCATGGGTCCTGCAAACATGACTGAGGTTTGATTCTGGAACCATGTGTCTTGGGAATATGACTGAGGTTTGATTCTGGAAATCTGTGGCCCGGGAAGTTGACTGAGGTTTGATTGTAGAACCCTGTGGCCTGGAAATATGAATGTGGCCTGGTACTGGAAACCCATGGCCTGGGAAATTGACATTGGTTTGATTCTGAAACCCTGTGGCCTGGGACCATGATTGAGGCGTGATTCTGGAAACCTGTGGCCTGGGAACATGACATCTGTTTAGATTGTGGCATACTGTGCCCTGGGAACCGGACTGAAGGCTTGGTTCTGGAATCCTGTGGACTGGGAACAAGACTGAGGTTTGAGTCTGGAACCATGTGGCCTGGGAATATGACTGATGTTAGATCGTGGAATCCTGTGGCCTGGGAACATGACATCAGTTTGGATTCTGGTACCCTGTTGCCTGGGAACATGAAATCGGTTTGATTGTGGAAACCTGTGGTCTGGGAATATGACTGAGGTTTGATGGTGGTACCCTCTGGCCTGGCAACATGACTGAGGTTTGATTCTGGATCCCTGTGGCCTGGGAACATGACTGAGGCTTGATTCTGGAACCCTGTGGCATGGGAATATGTCTGAGTTTTGATGGTGGAAAACTGTGGCTTGGCAAAATGACTGAGGTTTGTTACTGGAACCCTGTTCCCTGGGAACATGACTGAGGATTAATTCTGGACACCTTTGTCCTGGGAACATGACTGTGGTTTGATTGTGGAACCGTGGGTCCTGCAAACATGACTGAGGTTTTTTTTCTGGAACCATGTGTCCTGGGAATATGACTGAGGTTTGATTCTGGAAATCTGTGGCCTGGGAAATTGACTGAAGTTTGATGGCAGAAACCTGTGCACTGGCAAAATGACAGAGGTTTGATTGTTGAACCCTGTGGCCTGGAAACATGACTGTGGCCTGGTACTGGAAACCCATGGCCTAGGAATTTGACATTGGTTTGTTTCTGGAACCCTCTGGCCTGGGAACATGACGGAGGTTTGATTCTGGAACCCTGTAGGCTTCGAACATAACTGAGGATTGTTTCTGGAACCCTGTGGCCTGGGAACATGACATCAGTGGATTCTGGCACCCTGTGGCCTGGGAATATGAGAACGGTTTAATTCTGGAACCCTGTGACCTGGGAACATGTCTGAGGTTTGATGGTGGAAACCTGTGGCTTGGCAACATGACTGAGGTTTGTTTCTGGAACCCTGTTCCCTGGGAACATGACTGAGGTTTGATTCTGGAAACCTTTGTGCTGGGAACATGACTGTGTTTTGATTGTGGAATCATGGGTCCTGCAAACATGACTTAGGTTTGATTCTGGAACCATGTGTCCTGGGAATATGACTGAGGTTTGATTCTGGAAATCTGTGGCCTGGGAACTTGACAGAGGTTTGATGGCAGAAACCTGGGGACTGGCAATATGACTGAGGTTTGATTGTAGAACCCTGTGCCCTGGAAACATGACTGTGGTCTGGTACTGGAAACCCATGGCCTACGAATTTGACATTGGTTTGTTTCTGGAACCCTGTGACCTGGGAACATGACTGAGGTTTGATTCTGGAAAACTGTGGTCGGGGACTTGACTGAGGTTTGATGGCAGAAATCTGTGGACTGGAAACATTACTGAGGTTTGATTGTAGAACCCTGTGCCCTGGAAACATGACTGCGACCTGATACTTGAAACCCATGGCCTGGGAACTTGACATTGGTTTGATTCTAGAACCCTGTGGCCAGGAACAAGACTGAGGCGTGATTCTGGAATCCTGTGGCCTGGGAACATGACATCTGTTTAGATTGTGGAATACTGGGCCCTGGGAACCTGAGTGAGGCTTGGTTCTGGAACCCTGTGGACTGGGAACATGACTGAGGATTTATTCTGGAATCCTGTGGCCTGGGAACATGACATCAGTGGATTCTTCAACCCTGTGGCCTGGGAACATGAGAACGGTTGGATTTTGGAACACTGTTGCCTGGGAAAATGACTGAGGTTTGATGTTGGAAACCTGTGGCTTGGCAACATGAATGAGGTTTGTTACTGGAACCCTGTTCCCTGGGAATATGACTGAGGTTTGATTCTGGACACCTTTGTCCTGGGAACATGACTGTGGTTTGATTGTGGAACCATGGGTCCTGCAAACATGACTGAGGTTTGATTCTGGAACCATGTGTCCTGGGAATATGACTGAGGTTTGATTCTGGAAATCTGTGGCCTGGGAACTTGACTGAGGTTTGATGGCAGAAACCTGTGGACTGGCAACATGACTGAGGTTTGATTGTAGAACCCTGTGCCCTGGAAACATGACTGTGGCCTGGTACTGGAAACCCATGGCCTAGGAATTTGACATTGGTTTGATTCTGGAACCCTGTGGCCTGGGAACATGACTGAGGCGTGTTTCTAGAAAACTGTGGCCTGGGAATATGACTGAGGTTTGATTCTGGAAATTTGTGGCCTGGGAACTTGACTGAGGTTTAATGGCAGAAATCTGTGGACTGGCAACATGACTGAGGTTTGATTGTAGAACCCTGTGCCCTGGAAACATGACTGCGACCTGATATTTGAAACCCATGGCCTGGGAACTTGACATTGGTTTGATTCCGGAACCCTGTGGTCAGGAACAAGACTGAGGCGTGATTCTGGAATCCTGTGGCCTGGGAACATGACATCTGTTTAGATTGTGGAATACTGGGCCCTGGGAACCTGACTGAGGCTTGGTTCTGGAACCCTGTGGACTGGGAACATGAGTGAGGATTTATTCTGGAATCCTGTGGCCTGGGAACATGACATCAGTGGATTCTTGAAACCTGTGTCCTGGGAACATGAGAACGGTTTGATTCTGGAACCCTGTGACCTGGGAACAAGTCTGAGGTTTGATTGTGGAAACCTGTGGCTTGGCAACATGACTGAGGTTTGTTACTGGAACCCTCTTCCCTGGAAACATGACTGAGGTTTGATTCTGGATACCTTTGTCCTGGGAACATGACTGTGGTTTGATTGTGGAACCATGGGTCCTGCAAACATGACTGAGGTTTTATTCTGGAACCATGTGTCCTGGGAATATGACTGAGGTTTGATTCTGGAAATCTGTGGCCTGGGAACTTGACTGAGGTTTGATGGCAGAAACCTGTGGACTGGCAACATGACAGAGGTTTGATTGTAGAACCCTGTGGCCTGGAAATATGACTGTGGCCTGGTACTGGAAACCCATGGCCTGGGAAATTGACATTGGTTTGATTCTGCAACCCTGTGGCCTGGGAACATGACTGAGGCGTGATTCTGGAAAACTGTGGCCTGGGAATATGACTGAGGTTTGATTCTGGAAATCTGTGGCCTGGGAACTTGACTGAGGTTTGATGGCAGAAATCTGTGGACTGGCAACATGACTGAGGTTTGATTGTAGAACCCTGTGCCCTGGAAACATGACTGCGACCTGATATTTGAAACCCATGGCCTGGGAACTTGACATTGTTTTGATTCCGGAACCCTGTGGCCAGGAACAAGACTGAGGCGTGATTCTGGAATCCTGTGGCCTAGGAAAAAGTCTGAGGTTTGATTGTGGAAACCTGTGGCTTGGCAACATGAATGAGGTTTGTTACTGGAACCCTGTTCCCTGGGAATATGACTGAGGTTTGATTCTGGACACCTTTGTCCTGGGAACATGACTGTGGTTTGATTGTGGAACCATGGGTCCTGCAAACATGACTGAGGTTTTATTTTGGAACCATGTGTCCTGGGAATATGACTGAGGTTTGATTCTGGAAATCTGTGGCCTGGGAACTTGACTGAGGTTTGATGGCAGAAACCTGTGGACTGGCAACATGACTGAGGTTTGATTGTAGAACCCTGTGCCCTGGAAACATGACTGTGGGCTGGTACTGGAAACCCATGGCCTAGGAATTTGACATTGGTTTGATTCTGGAACCCTGTGGCCTGGGAACATGACTGAGGCGTGATTCTGGAAAACTGTGGCCTGGGAATATGACTGAGGTTTGATTCTGGAAATCTGTGGCCTGGGAACTTGACTGAGGTTTAATGGCAGAAATCTGTGGACTGGCAACATGACTGAGGTTTGATTGTAGAACCCTGTGCCCTGGAAACATGACTGCGACCTGATATTTGAAACCCATGGCCTGGGAACTTGACATTGGTTTGATTCCGGAACCCTGTGGCCAGGAACAAGACTAAGGCGTGATTCTGGAATCCTGTGGCCTGGGAACATGACATCTGTTTAGATTGTGGAATACTGGGCCCTGGGAACCTGACTGAGGCTTGGTTCTGGAAACCTGTGGACTGGGAACATGACTGAGGTTTGATTCTGGAATCCTGTGGCCTGGGAACATGACATCAGTGGATTCATGAAACCTGTGGCCTGGGAACATGAGAACGGTTTGATTCTGGAACCCTGTGACCTGGGAACATGTCTGAGGTTTGATTGTGGAAACCTGTGGCTTGGCAACATGACTGAGGTTTGTTACTGGAACCCTCTTCCCTGGGAACATGACTGAGGTTTGATTCTGGACACCTTTGTCCTGGGAACATGACTGTGGTTTGATTGTGGAATCATGGGTCCTGCAAACATGACTGAGGTTTTATTTTGGAACCATGTGTCCTGGGAATATGACTGAGGTTTGATTCTGGAAATCTGTGGCCTGGGAAGTTGACTGAGGTTTGATGGCAGAAACCTGTGGACTGGCAACATGACAGAGGTTTGATTGTAGAACCCTGTGGCCTGGAAATATGACTGTGGCCTGGTACTGGAAACCCATGGCCTGGGAAATTGACATTGGTTTGATTCTGCAACCCTGTGGCCTGGGAACATGATTGAGGCCTGATTCTGGAAACCTGTGGCCTGGGAACATGACATCTGTTTAGATTGTGGCATACTGTGCCCTGGGAACCGGACTGAAGGCTTGGTTCTGGAATCCTGTGGACTGGGAACAAGACTGAGGTTTGATTCTGGAACCATGTGGCCTGGGAATATGACTGATGTTAGATCGTGGAATCCTGTGGCCTGGGAACATGACATCGGTTTGAATTCTGGTACCCTGTTGCCTGGGAACATGAAATCGGTTTGATTGTGGAGACCTGTGGTCTGGGAATATGACTGAGGTTTGATGGTGGTACCCTCTGGCCTGGCAACATGACTGAGGTTTGATTCTGGGTCCCTGTGGCCTGGGAACATGACTGAGGCGTGATTCTGGAATCCTGTGGCCTGGGAACATGACATCTGTTTAGATTGTGGAATAATGTGCCCTGGGAATCTGACTGAGGCTTGGTTCTGGAACCCTGTGGACTGGGAACATGACTGAGGTTTGATTGTAGAACCCTGTGCCCTGGAAACATGACTGTGGCCTGGTACTGGAAACCCATGACCTAAGAATTTGACATTGGTTTGATTCTGGAACCCTGTGGCCTGGGAACATGACTGAGGTTTGATTCTGGAAAACTGTGGCCGGGTACTTGACTGAGGGTTGATGGCAGAAATCTGTGGACTGGGAACATGACTGAGGTTTGATTGTAGAACCCTGTGGCCTGGAAACATGACTGTGGGCTGGTACTGGAAACCCATGGCCTAGGAATTTGACATTGGTTTGATTCTGGACCCCTGTGGCCTGGGAACATGACTGAGGATTGATTCTGGAACCCTGTAGCCTGCGAACATAACTGAGGATTGTTTCTGGAACCCTGTGGCCTGGGAATATGACATCAGTGGATTCTTGAACCCTGTGGCCTGGGAATATGAGAACGGTTTAATTCTGGAACCCTGTGACCTGGGAACATGTCTGAGGTTTGGTGGTGGAAACCTGTGGCTTGGCAACATGACTGAGGTTTGTTTCTGGAACCCTGTTCCCTGGGAACATGACTGAGGTTTGATTCTGGACACCTTTGTGCTGGGACAATGACTGTGTTTTGATTGTGGAATCATGGGTCCTACAAACATGACTGAGGTTTGATTCTGGAACCATGTGTCCTGGGAATATGACTGAGGTTTGATTCTGGAAATCTGTGGCCTGGGAACTTGACAGAGGTTTGATGGCAGAAACCTGGGGACTGGCAACATGACTGAGGTTTGATTGTAGAACCCTGTGCCCTGGAAACATGACTGTGGTCTGGTACTGGAAACCCATGGCCTACGAATTTGACATTGGTTTGTTTGTGGAACCCTGTGACCTGGGAACATGACTGAGGTTTGATTCTGGAAAACTGTGGTCGGGGACTTGACTGAGGTTTGATGGCAGAAATCTGTGGACTGGCAACATTACTGAGGTTTGATTGTAGAACCCTGTGCCCTGGAAACATGACTGCGACCTGACACTTGAAACCCATGGCCTGGGAACTTGACATTGGTTTGATTCTGGAACCCTGTGGCCAGGAACAAGACTGAGGCGTGATTCTGGAATCCTGTGGCCTGGGAACATGACATCTGTTTAGATTGTGGAATACTGGGCCCTGGGAACCTGACTGAGGCTTGGTTCTGGAACCCTGTGGACTGGGAACATGACTGAGGATTTATTCTGGAATCCTGTGGCCTGGGAACATGACATCAGTGGATTCTTCAACCCTGTGGCCTGGGAACATGAGAACGGTTGGATTTTGGAACACTGTGGCCTGGGAACATGTCTGAGGTTTGATGTTGGAAACCTGTGGCTTGGCAACATGAATGAGGTTTGTTACTGGAACCCTCTTCCCTGGGAACATGACTGAGGTTTGATTCTGGACACCTTTGTCCTGGGAACATGACTGTGGTTTGATTGTGGAACCATGGGTCCTGCAAACATGACTGAGGTTTGATTCTGGAACCATGTGTCCTGGGAATATGACTGAGGTTTGATTCTGGAAATCTGTGGCCTGGGAAGTTGACTGAGGTTTGATGGCAGAAACCTGTGGACTGGCAACATGACAGAGGTTTGATTGTAGAACCCTGTGGCCTGGAAATATGACTGTGGCCTGGTACTGGAAACCCATGGCCTGGGAAATTGACATTGGTTTGATTCTGAAACCCTGTGGCCTGGGAACATGATTGAGGCGTGATTCTGGAAACCTGTGGCCTAGGAACATGACATCTGTTTAGATTGTGGCATACTGTGCCCTGGGAACCGGACTGAAGGCTTGGTTCTGGAATCCTGTGGAGTGGGAACAAGACTGAGATTTTATTCTGGAACCATGTGTCCTGGGAATATGACTGAGGTTTGATTCTGGAAATCTGTGGCCTGGAAACTTGACTGAGGTTTGATGGCAGAAACCTGTGGACTGGCAACATGACTGAGGTTTGATTGTAGAACCCTGTGCCCTGGAAACATGACTGTGGGCTGGTACTGGAAACCCATGGCCTAGGAATTTGACATTGGTTTGATTCTGGAACCCTGTGGCCTGGGAACATGACTGAGGCGTGATTCTGGAAAACTGTGGCCTGGGAATATGACTGAGGTTTAATTCTGGAAATCTGTGGCCTGGGAACTTGACTGAGGTTTGATGGCAGAAATCTGTGGACTGGCAACATGACTGAGGTTTGATTGTAGAACCCTGTGCCCTGGAAACATGACTGCGAGCTGATATTTGAAACCCATGGCCTGGGAACTTGACATTGTTTTGATTCCGGAACCCTGTGGCCAGGAAAAAGACTGAGGCGTGATTCTGGAATCCTGTGTCCTGGGAACATGACATCTGTTTAGATTGTGGAATACTGGGCCCTGGGAACCTGACTGAGGCTTGGTTCTGGAACCCTGTGGACTGGGAACATGACTGAGGATTTATTCTGGAATCCTGTGGCCTGGGAACATGACATCAGTGGATTCTTGAAACCTGTGGCCTGGGAACATGAGAACGGTTTGATTCTGGAACCCTGTGACCTGGGAACAAGTCTGAGGTTTGATTGTGGAAACCTGTGGCTTGGCAACATGACTGAGGTTTGTTACTGGAACCCTCTTCCCTGGGAACATGACTGAGGTTTGATTCTGGACACCTTTGTCCTGGGAACATGACTGTGGTTTGATTGTGGAACCATGGGTCCTGCAAACATGACTGAGGTTTTATTCTGGAACCATGTGTCTTGGGAATATGACTGAGGTTTGATTCTGGAAATCTGTGGCCCGGGAAGTTGACTGAGGTTTGATTGTAGAACCCTGTGGCCTGGAAATATGAATGTGGCCTGGTACTGGAAACCCATGGCCTGGGAAATTGACATTGGTTTGATTCTGAAACCCTGTGGCCTGGGACCATGATTGAGGCGTGATTCTGGAAACCTGTGGCCTGGGAACATGACATCTGTTTAGATTGTGGCATACTGTGCCCTGGGAACCGGACTGAAGGCTTGGTTCTGGAATCCTGTGGACTGGGAACAAGACTGAGGTTTGAGTCTGGAACCATGTGGCCTGGGAATATGACTGATGTTAGATCGTGGAATCCTGTGGCCTGGGAACATGACATCGGTTTGGATTCTGGTACCCTGTTGCCTGGGAACATGAAATTGGTTTGATTGTGGAAACCTGTGGTCTGGGAATATGACTGAGGTTTGATGGTGGTACCCTCTGGCCTGGCAACATGACTGAGGTTTGATTCTGGATCCCTGTGGCCTGGGAACATGACTGAGGCTTGATTCTGGAACCCTGTGGCATGGGAATATGTCTGAGTTTTGATGGTGGAAAACTGTGGCTTGGCAAAATGACTGAGGTTTGTTACTGGAACCCTGTTCCCTGGGAACATGACTGAGGATTAATTCTGGACACCTTTGTCCTGGGAACATGACTGTGGTTTGATTGTGGAACCGTGGGTCCTGCAAACATGACTGAGGTTTTTTTTCTGGAACCATGTGTCCTGGGAATATGACTGAGGTTTGATTCTGGAAATCTGTGGCCTGGGAAATTGACTGAAGTTTGATGGCAGAAACCTGTGGACTGGCAAAATGACAGAGGTTTGATTGTTGAACCCTGTGGCCTGGAAACATGACTGTGGCCTGGTACTGGAAACCCATGGCCTAGGAATTTGACATTGGTTTGTTTCTGGAACCCTCTGGCCTGGGAACATGACGGAGGTTTGATTCTGGAACCCTGTAGGCTTCGAACATAACTGAGGATTGTTTCTGGAACCCTGTGGCCTGGGAACATGACATCAGTGGATTCTGGCACCCTGTGGCCTGGGAATATGAGAACGGTTTAATTCTGGAACCCTGTGACCTGGGAACATGTCTGAGGTTTGATGGTGGAAACCTGTGGCTTGGCAACATGACTGAGGTTTGTTTCTGGAACCCTGTTCCCTGGGAACATGACTGAGGTTTGATTCTGGAAACCTTTGTGCTGGGAACATGACTGTGTTTTGATTGTGGAATCATGGGTCCTGCAAACATGACTTAGGTTTGATTCTGGAACCATGTGTCCTGGGAATATGACTGAGGTTTGATTCTGGAAATCTGTGGCCTGGGAACTTGACAGAGGTTTGATGGCAGAAACCTGGGGACTGGCAACATGACTGAGGTTTGATTGTAGAACCCTGTGCCTTGGAAACATGACTGTGGTCTGGTACTGGAAACCCATGGCCTACGAATTTGACATTGGTTTGTTTCTGGAACCCTGTGACCTGGGAACATGACTGAGGTTTGATTCTGGAAAACTGTGGTCGGGGACTTGACTGAGGTTTGATGGCAGAAATCTGTGGACTGGAAACATTACTGAGGTTTGATTGTAGAACCCTGTGCCCTGGAAACATGACTGCGACCTGATACTTGAAACCCATGGCCTGGGAACTTGACATTGGTTTGATTCTGGAACCCTGTGGCCAGGAACAAGACTGAGGCGTGATTCTGGAATCCTGTGGCCTGGGAACATGACATCTGTTTAGATTGTGGAATACTGGGCCCTGGGAACCTGAGTGAGGCTTGGTTCTGGAACCCTGTGGACTGGGAACATGACTGAGGATTTATTCTGGAATCCTGTGGCCTGGGAACATGACATCAGTGGATTCTTCAACCCTGTGGCCTGGGAACATGAGAACGGTTGGATTTTGGAACACTGTTGCCTGGGAAAATGACTGAGGTTTGATGTTGGAAACCTGTGGTTTGGCAACATGAATGAGGTTTGTTACTGGAACCCTGTTCCCTGGGAATATGACTGAGGTTTGATTCTGGACACCTTTGTCCTGGGAACATGACTGTGGTTTGATTGTGGAACCATGGGTCCTGCAAACATGACTGAGGTTTGATTCTGGAACCATGTGTCCTGGGAATATGACTGAGGTTTGATTCTGGAAATCTGTGGCCTGGGAACTTGACTGAGGTTTGATGGCAGAAACCTGTGGACTGGCAACATGACTGAGGTTTGATTGTAGAACCCTGTGCCCTGGAAACATGACTGTGGCCTGGTACTGGAAACCCATGGCCTAGGAATTTGACATTGGTTTGATTCTGGAACCCTGTGGCCTGGGAACATGACTGAGGCGTGTTTCTGGAAAACTGTGGCCTGGGAATATGACTGAGGTTTGATTCTGGAAATTTGTGGCCTGGGAACTTGACTGAGGTTTAATGGCAGAAATCTGTGGACTGGCAACATGACTGAGGTTTGATTGTAGAACCCTGTGCCCTGGAAACATGACTGCGACCTGATATTTGAAACCCATGGCCTGGGAACTTGACATTGGTTTGATTCCGGAACCCTGTGGTCAGGAACAAGACTGAGGCGTGATTCTGGAATCCTGTGGCCTGGGAACATGACATCTGTTTAGATTGTGGAATACTGGGCCCTGGGAACCTGACTGAGGCTTGGTTCTGGAACCCTGTGGACTGGGAACATGAGTGAGGATTTATTCTGGAATCCTGTGGCCTGGGAACATGACATCAGTGGATTCTTGAAACCTGTGTCCTGGGAACATGAGAACGGTTTGATTCTGGAACCCTGTGACCTGGGAACAAGTCTGAGGTTTGATTGTGGAAACCTGTGGCTTGGCAACATGAATGAGGTTTGTTACTGGAACCCTCTTCCCTGGGAACATGACTGAGGTTTGATTCTGGACACCTTTGTCCTGGGAACATGACTGTGGTTTGATTGTGGAATCATGGGTCCTGCAAACATGACTGAGGTTTTATTTTGGAACCATGTGTCCTGGGAATATGACTGAGGTTTGATTCTGGAAATCTGTGGCCTGGGAAGTTGACTGAGGTTTGATGGCAGAAACCTGTGGACTGGCAACATGACAGAGGTTTGATTGTAGAACCCTGTGGCCTGGAAATATGACTGTGGCCTGGTACTGGAAACCCATGGCCTGGGAAATTGACATTGGTTTGATTCTGCAACCCTGTGGCCTGGGAACATGATTGAGGCCTGATTCTGGAAACCTGTGGCCTGGGAACATGACATCTGTTTAGATTGTGGCATACTGTGCCCTGGGAACCGGACTGAAGGCTTGGTTCTGGAATCCTGTGGACTGGGAACAAGACTGAGGTTTGATTCTGGAACCATGTGGCCTGGGAATATGACTGATGTTAGATCGTGGAATCCTGTGGCCTGGGAACATGACATCGGTTTGAATTCTGGTACCCTGTTGCCTGGGAACATGAAATCGGTTTGATTGTGGAGACCTGTGGTCTGGGAATATGACTGAGGTTTGATGGTGGTACCCTCTGGCCTGGCAACATGACTGAGGTTTGATTCTGGGTCCCTGTGGCCTGGGAACATGACTGAGGCGTGATTCTGGAATCCTGTGGCCTGGGAACATGACATCTGTTTAGATTGTGGAATAATGTGCCCTGGGAATCTGACTGAGGCTTGGTTCTGGAACCCTGTGGACTGGGAACATGACTGAGGTTTGATTGTAGAACCCTGTGCCCTGGAAACATGACTGTGGCCTGGTACTGGAAACCCATGACCTAAGAATTTGACATTGGTTTGATTCTGGAACCCTGTGGCCTGGGAACATGACTGAGGTTTGATTCTGGAAAACTGTGGCCGGGTACTTGACTGAGGGTTGATGGCAGAAATCTGTGGACTGGGAACATGACTGAGGTTTGATTGTAGAACCCTGTGGCCTGGAAACATGACTGTGGGCTGGTACTGGAAACCCATGGCCTAGGAATTTGACATTGGTTTGATTCTGGACCACTGTGGCCTGGGAACATGACTGAGGATTGATTCTGGAACCCTGTAGCCTGCGAACATAACTGAGGATTGTTTCTGGAACCCTGTGGCCTGGGAATATGACATCAGTGGATTCTTGAACCCTGTGGCCTGGGAATATGAGAACGGTTTAATTCTGGAACCCTGTGACCTGGGAACATGTCTGAGGTTTGGTGGTGGAAACCTGTGGCTTGGCAACATGACTGAGGTTTGTTTCTGGAACCCTGTTCCCTGGGAACATGACTGAGGTTTGATTCTGGACACCTTTGTGCTGGGACAATGACTGTGTTTTGATTGTGGAATCATGGGTCCTACAAACATGACTGAGGTTTGATTCTGGAACCATGTGTCCTGGGAATATGACTGAGGTTTGATTCTGGAAATCTGTGGCCTGGGAACTTGACAGAGGTTTGATGGCAGAAACCTGGGGACTGGCAACATGACTGAGGTTTGATTGTAGAACCCTGTGCCCTGGAAACATGACTGTGGTCTGGTACTGGAAACCCATGGCCTACGAATTTGACATTGGTTTGTTTGTGGAACCCTGTGACCTGGGAACATGACTGAGGTTTGATTCTGGAAAACTGTGGTCGGGGACTTGACTGAGGTTTGATGGCAGAAATCTGTGGACTGGCAACATTACTGAGGTTTGATTGTAGAACCCTGTGCCCTGGAAACATGACTGCGACCTGACACTTGAAACCCATGGCCTGGGAACTTGACATTGGTTTGATTCTGGAACCCTGTGGCCAGGAACAAGACTGAGGCGTGATTCTGGAATCCTGTGGCCTGGGAACATGACATCTGTTTAGATTGTGGAATACTGGGCCCTGGGAACCTGACTGAGGCTTGGTTCTGGAACCCTGTGGACTGGGAACATGACTGAGGATTTATTCTGGAATCCTGTGGCCTGGGAACATGACATCAGTGGATTCTTCAACCCTGTGGCCTGGGAACATGAGAACGGTTGGATTTTGGAACACTGTGGCCTGGGAACATGTCTGAGGTTTGATGTTGGAAACCTGTGGCTTGGCAACATGAATGAGGTTTGTTACTGGAACCCTCTTCCCTGGGAACATGACTGAGGTTTGATTCTGGACACCTTTGTCCTGGGAACATGACTGTGGTTTGATTGTGGAACCATGGGTCCTGCAAACATGACTGAGGTTTGATTCTGGAACCATGTGTCCTGGGAATATGACTGAGGTTTGATTCTGGAAATCTGTGGCCTGGGAAGTTGACTGAGGTTTGATGGCAGAAACCTGTGGACTGGCAACATGACAGAGGTTTGATTGTAGAACCCTGTGGCCTGGAAATATGACTGTGGCCTGGTACTGGAAACCCATGGCCTGGGAAATTGACATTGGTTTGATTCTGAAACCCTGTGGCCTGGGAACATGATTGAGGCGTGATTCTGGAAACCTGTGGCCTAGGAACATGACATCTGTTTAGATTGTGGCATACTGTGCCCTGGGAACCGGACTGAAGGCTTGGTTCTGGAATCCTGTGGAGTGGGAACAAGACTGAGATTTTATTCTGGAACCATGTGTCCTGGGAATATGACTGAGGTTTGATTCTGGAAATCTGTGGCCTGGGAACTTGACTGAGGTTTGATGGCAGAAACCTGTGGACTGGCAACATGACTGAGGTTTGATTGTAGAACCCTGTGCCCTGGAAACATGACTGTGGGCTGGTACTGGAAACCCATGGCCTAGGAATTTGACATTGGTTTGATTCTGGAACCCTGTGGCCTGGGAACATGACTGAGGCGTGATTCTGGAAAACTGTGGCCTGGGAATATGACTGAGGTTTAATTCTGGAAATCTGTGGCCTGGGAACTTGACTGAGGTTTGATGGCAGAAATCTGTGGACTGGCAACATGACTGAGGTTTGATTGTAGAACCCTGTGCCCTGGAAACATGACTGCGACCTGACACTTGAAACCCATGGCCTGGGAACTTGACATTGGTTTGATTCTGGAACCCTGTGGCCAGGAACAAGACTGAGGCGTGATTCTGGAATCCTGTGGCCTGGGAACATGACATCTGTTTAGATTGTGGAATACTGGGCCCTGGGAACCTGACTGAGGCTTGGTTCTGGAACCCTGTGGACTGGGAACATGACTGAGGATTTATTCTGGAATCCTGTGGCCTGGGAACATGACATCAGTGGATTCTTCAACCCTGTGGCCTGGGAACATGAGAACGGTTGGATTTTGGAACACTGTGGCCTGGGAACATGTCTGAGGTTTGATGTTGGAAACCTGTGGCTTGGCAACATGAATGAGGTTTGTTACTGGAACCCTCTTCCCTGGGAACATGACTGAGGTTTGATTCTGGACACCTTTGTCCTGGGAACATGACTGTGGTTTGATTGTGGAACCATGGGTCCTGCAAACATGACTGAGGTTTGATTCTGGAACCATGTGTCCTGGGAATATGACTGAGGTTTGATTCTGGAAATCTGTGGCCTGGGAAGTTGACTGAGGTTTGATGGCAGAAACCTGTGGACTGGCAACATGACAGAGGTTTGATTGTAGAACCCTGTGGCCTGGAAATATGACTGTGGCCTGGTACTGGAAACCCATGGCCTGGGAAATTGACATTGGTTTGATTCTGAAACCCTGTGGCCTGGGAACATGATTGAGGCGTGATTCTGGAAACATGTGGCCTAGGAACATGACATCTGTTTAGATTGTGGCATACTGTGCCCTGGGAACCGGACTGAAGGCTTGGTTCTGGAATCCTGTGGAGTGGGAACAAGACTGAGATTTTATTCTGGAACCATGTGTCCTGGGAATATGACTGAGGTTTGATTCTGGAAATCTGTGGCCTGGAAACTTGACTGAGGTTTGATGGCAGAAACCTGTTGACTGGCAACATGACTGAGGTTTGATTGTAGAACCCTGTGCCCTGGAAACATGACTGTGGGCTGGTACTGGAAACCCATGGCCTAGGAATTTGACATTGGTTTGATTCTGGAACCCTGTGGCCTGGGAACATGACTGAGGCGTGATTCTGGAAAACTGTGGCCTGGGAATATGACTGAGGTTTAATTCTGGAAATCTGTGGCCTGGGAACTTGACTGAGGTTTGATGGCAGAAATCTGTGGACTGGCAACATGACTGAGGTTTGATTGTAGAACCCTGTGCCCTGGAAACATGACTGCGACCTGATATTTGAAACCCATGGCCTGGGAACTTGACATTGTTTTGATTCCGGAACCCTGTGGCCAGGAAAAAGACTGAGGCGTGATTCTGGAATCCTGTGTCCTGGGAACATGACATCTGTTTAGATTGTGGAATACTGGGCCCTGGGAACCTGACTGAGGCTTGGTTCTGGAACCCTGTGGACTGGGAACATGACTGAGGATTTATTCTGGAATCCTGTGGCCTGGGAACATGACATCAGTGGATTCTTGAAACCTGTGGCCTGGGAACATGAGAACGGTTTGATTCTGGAACCCTGTGACCTGGGAACAAGTCTGAGGTTTGATTGTGGAAACCTGTGGCTTGGCAACATGACTGAGGTTTGTTACTGGAACCTCTTCCCTGGGAACATGACTGAGGTTTGATTCTGGACACCTTTGTCCTGGGAACATGACTGTGGTTTGATTGTGGAACCATGGGTCCTGTAAACATGACTGAGGTTTTATTTTGGAACCATGTGTCCTGGGAATATGACTGAGGTTTGATTCTGGAAAACTGTCGCCTGGGAAGTTGACTGAGGTTTGATGGCAGAAACCTGTGGACTGGCAACATGACAGAGGTTTGATTGTAGAACCCTGTGGCCTGGAAATATGACTGTGGCCTGGTACTGGAAACCCATGGCCTGGGAAATTGACATTGGTTTGATTCTGCAACCCTGTGGCCTGGGAACATGACTGAGGCGTGATTCTGGAAAACTGTGGCCTGGGAATATGACTGAGGTTTGATTCTGGAAATCTGTGGCCTTGGAACTTGACTGAGGTTTGATGGCAGAAATCTGTGGACTGGCAACATGACTGAGGTTTGATTGTAGAACCCTGTGCCCTGGAAACATGACTGCGAGCTGATATTTGAAACCCATGGCCTGGGAACTTGACATTGTTTTGATTCCGGAACCCTGTGGCCAGGAACAAGACTGAGGCGTGATTCTGGAATCCTGTGGCCTGGGAACAAGTCTGAGGTTTGATTGTGGAAACCTGTGGCTTGGCAAGATGAATGAGGTTTGTTACTGGAACCCTCTTCCCTGGGAACATGACTGAGGTTTGATTCTGGACACCTTTGTCCTGGGAACATGACTGTGGTTTGATTGTGGAACCATGGGTCCTGCAAACATGACTGAGGTTTTATTCTGGAACCATGTGTCTTGGGAATATGACTGAGGTTTGATTCTGGAAATCTGTGGCCCGGGAAGTTGACTGAGGTTTGATTGTAGAACCCTGTGGCCTGGAAATATGAATGTGGCCTGGTACTGGAAACCCATGGCCTGGGAAATTGACATTGGTTTGATTCTGAAACCCTGTGGCCTGGGACCATGATTGAGGCGTGATTCTGGAAACCTGTGGCCTGGGAACATGACATCTGTTTAGATTGTGGCATACTGTGCCCTGGGAACCGGACTGAAGGCTTGGTTCTGGAATCCTGTGGACTGGGAACAAGACTGAGGTTTGACTCTGGAACCATGTGGCCTGGGAATATGACTGATGTTAGATCGTGGAATCCTGTGGCCTGGGAACATGACATCGGTTTGGATTCTGGTACCCTGTTGCCTGGGAACATGAAATCGGTTTGATTGTGGAAACCTGTGGTCTGGGAATATGACTGAGGTTTGATGGTGGTACCCTCTGGCCTGGCAACATGACTGAGGTTTGATTCTGGATCCCTGTGGCCTGGGAACATGACTGAGGCTTGATTCTGGAACCCTGTGGCATGGGAATATGTCTGAGTTTTGATGGTGGAAAACTGTGGCTTGGCAAAATGACTGAGGTTTGTTACTGGAACCCTGTTCCCTGGGAACATGACTGAGGATTAATTCTGGACACCTTTGTCCTGGGAACATGACTGTGGTTTGATTGTGGAACCGTGGGTCCTGCAAACATGACTGAGGTTTTTTTTCTGGAACCATGTGTCCTGGGAATATGACTGAGGTTTGATTCTGGAAATCTGTGGCCTGGGAAATTGACTGAAGTTTGATGGCAGAAACCTGTGGACTGGCAAAATGACAGAGGTTTGATTGTTGAACCCTGTGGCCTGGAAACATGACTGTGGCCTGGTACTGGAAACCCATGGCCTAGGAATTTGACATTGGTTTGTTTCTGGAACCCTCTGGCCTGGGAACATGACGGAGGTTTGATTCTGGAACCCTGTAGGCTTCGAACATAACTGAGGATTGTTTCTGGAACCCTGTGGCCTGGGAACATGACATCAGTGGATTCTGGCACCCTGTGGCCTGGGAATATGAGAACGGTTTAATTCTGGAACCCTGTGACCTGGGAACATGTCTGAGGTTTGATGGTGGAAACCTGTGGCTTGGCAACATGACTGAGGTTTGTTTCTGGAACCCTGTTCCCTGGGAACATGACTGAGGTTTGATTCTGGAAACCTTTGTGCTGGGAACATGACTGTGTTTTGATTGTGGAATCATGGGTCCTGCAAACATGACTTAGGTTTGATTCTGGAACCATGTGTCCTGGGAATATGACTGAGGTTTGATTCTGGAAATCTGTGGCCTGGGAACTTGACAGAGGTTTGATGGCAGAAACCTGGGGACTGGCAACATGACTGAGGTTTGATTGTAGAACCCTGTGCCCTGGAAACATGACTGTGGTCTGGTACTGGAAACCCATGGCCTACGAATTTGACATTGGTTTGTTTCTGGAACCCTGTGACCTGGGAACATGACTGAGGTTTGATTCTGGAAAACTGTGGTCGGGGACTTGACTGAGGTTTGATGGCAGAAATCTGTGGACTGGAAACATTACTGAGGTTTGATTGTAGAACCCTGTGCCCTGGAAACATGACTGCGACCTGATACTTGAAACCCATGGCCTGGGAACTTGACATTGGTTTGATTCTGGAACCCTGTGGCCAGGAACAAGACTGAGGCGTGATTCTGGAATCCTGTGGCCTGGGAACATGACATCTGTTTAGATTGTGGAATACTGGGCCCTGGGAACCTGAGTGAGGCTTGGTTCTGGAACCCTGTGGACTGGGAACATGACTGAGGATTTATTCTGGAATCCTGTGGCCTGGGAACATGACATCAGTGGATTCTTCAACCCTGTGGCCTGGGAACATGAGAACGGTTGGATTTTGGAACACTGTTGCCTGGGAAAATGACTGAGGTTTGATGTTGGAAACCTGTGGCTTGGCAACATGAATGAGGTTTGTTACTGGAACCCTGTTCCCTGGGAATATGACTGAGGTTTGATTCTGGACACCTTTGTCCTGGGAACATGACTGTGGTTTGATTGTGGAACCATGGGTCCTGCAAACATGACTGAGGTTTGATTCTGGAACCATGTGTCCTGGGAATATGACTGAGGTTTGATTCTGGAAATCTGTGGCCTGGGAACTTGACTGAGGTTTGATGGCAGAAACCTGTGGACTGGCAACATGACTGAGGTTTGATTGTAGAACCCTGTGCCCTGGAAACATGACTGTGGCCTGGTACTGGAAACCCATGGCCTAGGAATTTGACATTGGTTTGATTCTGGAACCCTGTGGCCTGGGAACATGACTGAGGCGTGTTTCTGGAAAACTGTGGCCTGGGAATATGACTGAGGTTTGATTCTGGAAATTTGTGGCCTGGGAACTTGACTGAGGTTTAATGGCAGAAATCTGTGGACTGGCAACATGACTGAGGTTTGATTGTAGAACCCTGTGCCCTGGAAACATGACTGCGACCTGATATTTGAAACCCATGGCCTGGGAACTTGACATTGGTTTGATTCCGGAACCCTGTGGCCAGGAACAAGACTGAGGCGTGATTCTGGAATCCTGTGGCCTGGGAACATGACATCTGTTTAGATTGTGGAATACTGGGCCCTGGGAACCTGACTGAGGCTTGGTTCTGGAACCCTGTGGACTGGGAACATGAGTGAGGATTTATTCTGGAATCCTGTGGCCTGGGAACATGACATCAGTGGATTCTTGAAACCTGTGGCCTGGGAACATGAGAACGGTTTGATTCTGGAACCCTGTGACCTGGGAACAAGTCTGAGGTTTGATTGTGGAAACCTGTGGCTTGGCAACATGACTGAGGTTTGTTACTGGAACCCTCTTCCCTGGAAACATGACTGAGGTTTGATTCTGGATACCTTTGTCCTGGGAACATGACTGTGGTTTGATTGTGGAACCATGGGTCCTGCAAACATGACTGAGGTTTGATTCTGGAACCATGTGTCCTGGGAATATGACTGAGGTTTGATTCTGGAAATCTGTGGCCTGGGAACTTGACTGAGGTTTGATGGCAGAAACCTGTGGACTGGCAACATGACAGAGGTTTGATTGTAGAACCCTGTGGCCTGGAAATATGACTGTGGCCTGGTACTGGAAACCCATGGCCTGGGAAATTGACATTGGTTTGATTCTGCAACCCTGTGGCCTGGGAACATGACTGAGGCGTGATTCTGGAAAACTGTGGCCTGGGAATATGACTGAGGTTTGATTCTGGAAATCTGTGGCCTGGGAACTTGACTGAGGTTTGATGGCAGAAATCTGTGGACTGGCAACATGACTGAGGTTTGATTGTAGAACCCTGTGCCCTGGAAACATGACTGCGACCTGATATTTGAAACCCATGGCCTGGGAACTTGACATTGTTTTGATTCCGGAACCCTGTGGCCAGGAACAAGACTGAGGCGTGATTCTGGAATCCTGTGGCCTGGGAAAAAGTCTGAGGTTTGATTGTGGGAACCTGTGGCTTGGCAACATGAATGAGGTTTGTTACTGGAACCCTGTTCCCTGGGAATATGACTGAGGTTTGATTCTGGACACCTTTGTCCTGGGAACATGACTGTGGTTTGATTGTGGAACCATGGGTCCTGCAAACATGACTGAGGTTTGATTCTGGAACCATGTGTCCTGGGAATATGACTGAGGTTTGATTCTGGAAATCTGTGGCCTGGGAACTTGACTGAGGTTTGATGGCAGAAACCTGTGGACTGGCAACATGACTGAGGTTTGATTGTAGAACCCTGTGCCCTGGAAACATGACTGTGGCCTGGTACTGGAAACCCATGGCCTAGGAATTTGACATTGGTTTGATTCTGGAACCCTGTGGCCTGGGAACATGACTGAGGCGTGATTCTGGAAAACTGTGGCCTGGGAATATGACTGAGGTTTGATTCTGGAAATCTGTGGCCTGGGAACTTGACTGAGGTTTAATGGCAGAAACCTGTGGACTGGCAACTTGACTGAGGTTTGATTGTAGAACCCTGTGCCCTGGAAACATGACTGCGACCTGATATTTGAAACCCATGGCCTGGGAACTTGACATTGGTTTGATTCCGGAACCCTGTGGCCAGGAACAAGACTGAGGCGTGATTCTGGAATCCTGTGGCCTGGGAACATGACATCTGTTTAGATTGTGGAATACTGGGCCCTGGGAACCTGACTGAGGCTTGGTTCTGGAATCCTGTGGACTGGGAACAAGACTGAGGTTTGATTCTGGAACCATGTGGCCTGGGAATATGACTGATGTTAGATCGTGGAATCCTGTGGCCTGGGAACATGACATCGGTTTGAATTCTGGTACCCTGTTGCCTGGTAATATGAAATCGGTTTGATTGTGGAGACCTGTGGTCTGGGAATATGACTGAGGTTTGATGGTGGTACCCTCTGGCCTGGCAACATGACTGAGGTTTGATTCTGGATCCCTGTGGCCTGGGAACATGACTGAGGCGTGATTCTGGAATCCTGTGGCCTGGGAACATGACATCTGTTTAGATTGTGGAATACTGTGCCCTGGGAATCTGACTGAGGCTTGGTTCTGGAACCCTGTGGACTGGGAACATGACTGAGGTTTGATTGTAGAACCCTGTGCCCTGGAAACATGACTGTGGCCTGGTACTCGAAACCCATGACCTAAGAATTTGACATTGGTTTGATTCTGGAACCCTGTGGCCTGGGAACATGACTGAGGTTTGATTCTGGAAAACTGTGGCCGGGTACTTGACTGAGGGTTGATGGCAGAAATCTGTGGACTGGGAACATGACTGAGGTTTGATTGTAGAACCCTGTGCCCTGGAAACATGACTGTGGCCTGGTACTGGAAACCCATGGCCTAGGAATTTGACATTGGTTTGATTCTGGACCCCTGTGGCCTGGGAACATGACTGAGGATTGATTCTGGAACCCTGTAGCCTGCGAACATAACTGAGGATTGTTTCTGGAACCCTGTGGCCTGGGAACATGACATCAGTGGATTCTTGAACCCTGTGGCCTGGGAACATGAGAACGGTTTAATTCTGGAACCCTGTGACCTGGGAACATGTCTGAGGTTTGATGGTGGAAACCTGTGGCTTGGCAACATGACTGAGATTTGTTTCTGGAACCCTGTTCCTTGGGAACATGACTGAGGTTTGATTCTGGACACCTTTGTGCTGGGACAATGACTGTGTTTTGATTGTGGAATCATGGGTCCTGCAAACATGACTGAGGTTTGATTCTGGAACCATGTGTCCTGGGAATATGACTGAGGTTTGATTCTGGAAATCTGTGGCCTGGGAACTTGACAGAGGTTTGATGGCAGAAACCTGGGGACTGGCAACATGACTGAGGTTTGATTGTAGAACCCTGTGCCCTGGAAACATGACTGTGGTCTGGTACTGGAAACCCATGGCCTACGAATTTGACATTGGTTTGTTTCTGGAACCCTGTGACCTGGGAACATGACTGAGGTTTGATTCTGGAAAACTGTGGTCGGGGACTTGACTGAGGTTTGATGGCAGAAATCTGTGGACTGGCAACATTACTGAGGTTTGATTGTAGAACCCTGTGCCCTGGAAACATGACTGCGACCTGATACTTGAAACCCATGGCCTGGGAACTTGACATTGGTTTGATTCTAGAACCCTGTGGCCAGGAACAAGACTGAGGCGTGATTCTGGAATCCTGTGGCCTGGGAACATGACATCTGTTTAGATTGTGGAATACTGGGCCCTGGGAACCTGAGTGAGGCTTGGTTCTGGAACCCTGTGGACTGGGAACATGACTGAGGATTTATTCTGGAATCCTGTGGCCTGGGAACATGTCATCAGTGGATTCTTCAACCCTGTGGCCTGGGAACATGAGAACGGTTGGATTTTGGAACACTGTGGCCTGGGAACATGTCTGAGGTTTGATGTTGGAAACCTGTGGCTTGGCAACATGAATGAGGTTTGTTACTGGAACCCTCTTCCCTGGGAACATGACTGAGGTTTGATTCTGGACACCTTTGTCCTGGGAACATGACTGTGGTTTGATTGTGGAACCATGGGTCCTGCAAACATGACTGAGGTTTGATTCTGGAACCATGTGTCCTGGGAATATGACTGAGGTTTGATTCTGGAAATCTGTGGCCTGGGAAGTTGACTGAGGTTTGATGGCAGAAACCTGTGGACTGGCAACATGACAGAGGTTTGATTGTAGAACCCTGTGGCCTGGAAATATGACTGTGGCCTGGTACTGGAAACCCATGGCCTGGGAAATTGACATTGGTTTGATTCTGAAACCCTGTGGCCTGGGAACATGATTGAGGCGTGATTCTGGAAACCTGTGGCCTGGGAACATGACATCTGTTTAGATTGTGGCATACTGTGCCCTGGGAACCGGACTGAAGGCTTGGTTCTGGAATCCTGTGGAGTGGGAACAAGACTGAGATTTTATTCTGGAACCATGTGTCCTGGGAATATGACTGAGGTTTGATTCTGGAAATCTGTGGCCTGGAAACTTGACTGAGGTTTGATGGCAGAAACCTGTGGACTGGCAACATGACTGAGGTTTGATTGTAGAACCCTGTGCCCTGGAAACATGACTGTGGGCTGGTACTGGAAACCCATGGCCTAGGAATTTGACATTGGTTTGATTCTGGAACCCTGTGGCCTGGGAACATGACTGAGGCGTGATTCTGGAAAACTGTGGCCTGGGAATATGACTGAGGTTTGATTCTGGAAATCTGTGGCCTGGGAACTTGACTGAGGTTTGATGGCAGAAATCTGTGGACTGGCAACATGACTGAGGTTTGATTGTAGAACCCTGTGCCCTGGAAACATGACTGCGACCTGATATTTGAAACCCATGGCCTGGGAACTTGACATTGTTTTGATTCCGGAACCCTGTGGCCAGGAACAAGACTGAGGCGTGATTCTGGAATCCTGTGTCCTGGGAACATGACATCTGTTTAGATTGTGGAATACTGGGCCCTGGGAACCTGACTGAGGCTTGGTTCTGGAACCCTGTGGACTGGGAACATGACTGAGGATTTATTCTGGAATCCTGTGCCCTGGGAACATGACATCAGTGGATTCTTGAAACCTGTGGCCTGGGAACATGAGAACGGTTTGATTCTGGAACCCTGTGATCTGGGAACAAGTCTGAGGTTTGATTGTGGAAACCTGTGGCTTGGCAACATGACTGAGGTTTGTTACTGGAACCCTCTTCCCTGGGAACATGACTGAGGTTTGATTCTGGACACCTTTGTCCTGGGAACATGACTGTGGTTTGATTGTGGAACCATGGGTCCTGCAAACATGACTGAGGTTTTATTTTGGAACCATGTGTCCTGGGAATATGACTGAGGTTTGATTCTGGAAAACTGTCGCCTGGGAAGTTGACTGAGGTTTGATGGCAGAAACCTGTGGACTGGCAACATGACAGAGGTTTGATTGTAGAACCCTGTGGCCTGGAAATATGACTGTGGCCTGGTACTGGAAACCCATGGCCTGGGAAATTGACATTGGTTTGATTCTGCAACCCTGTGGCCTGGGAACATGACTGAGGCGTGATTCTGGAAAACTGTGGCCTGGGAATATGACTGAGGTTTGATTCTGGAAATCTGTGGCCTGGGAACTTGACTGAGGTTTGATGGCAGAAATCTGTGGACTGGCAACATGACTGAGGTTTGATTGTAGAACCCTGTGCCCTGGAAACATGACTGCGACCTGATATTTGAAACCCATGGCCTGGGAACTTGACATTGTTTTGATTCCGGAACCCTGTGGCCAGGAACAAGACTGAGGCGTGATTCTGGAATCCTGTGGCCTGGGAACAAGTCTGAGGTTTGATTGTGGAAACCTGTGGCTTGGCAACATGAATGAGGTTTGTTACTGGAACCCTCTTCCCTGGGAACATGACTGAGGTTTGATTCTGGACACCTTTGTCCTGGGAACATGACTGTGGTTTGATTGTGGAACCATGGGTCCTGCAAACATGACTGAGGTTTTATTCTGGAACCATGTGTCTTGGGAATATGACTGAGGTTTGATTCTGGAAATCTGTGGCCTGGGAAGTTGACTGAGGTTTGATTGTAGAACCCTGTGGCCTGGAAATATGACTGTGGCCTGGTACTGGAAACCCATGGCCTGGGAAATTGACATTGGTTTGATTCTGAAACCCTGTGGCCTGGGACCATGATTGAGGTGTGATTCTGGAAACCTGTGGCCTGGGAACATGACATCTGTTTAGATTGTGGCATACTGTGCCCTGGGAACCGAACTGAAGGCTTGGTTCTGGAATCCTGTGGACTGGGAACAAGACTGAGGTTTGAGTCTGGAACCATGTGGCCTGGGAATATGACTGATGTTAGATCGTGGAATCCTGTGGCCTGGGAACATGACATCGGTTTGGATTCTGGTACCCTGTTGCCTGGGAACATGAAATCGTTTTGATTGTGGAAACCTGTGGTCTGGGAATATGACTGAGGTTTGATGGTGGTACCCTCTGGCCTGGCAACATGACTGAGGTTTGATTCTGGATCCCTGTGGCCTGGGAACATGACTGAGGCTTGATTCTGGAACCCTGTGGCATGGGAATATGTCTGAGTTTTGATGGTGGAAAACTGTGGCTTGGCAAAATGACTGAGGTTTGTTACTGGAACCCTGTTCCCTGGGAACATGACTGAGGATTAATTCTGGACACCTTTGTCCTGGGAACATGACTGTGGTTTGATTGTGGAACCGTGGGTCCTGCAAACATGACTGAGGTTTTTTTTCTGGAACCATGTGTCCTGGGAATATGACTGAGGTTTGATTCTGGAAATTTGTGGCCTGGGAAGTTGACTGAGGTTTGATGGCAGAAACCTGTGGACTGGCAACATGACAGAGGTTTGATTGTAGAACCCTGTGGCCTGGAAATATGACTGTGGCCTGGTACTGGAAACCCATGGCCTGGGAAATTGACATTGGTTTGATTCTGAAACCCTGTCGCCTGGGAACATGATTGAGGCATGATTCTGGAAACCTGTGGCCTGGGAACATGACATCTGTTTAGATTGTGGCATACTGTGCCCTGGGAACCGGACTGAAGGCTTGGTTCTGGAATCCTGTGGAGTGGGAACAAGACTGAGATTTTATTCTGGAACCATGTGTCCTGGGAATATGACTGAGGTTTGATTCTGGAAATCTGTGGCCTGGAAACTTGACTGAGGTTTGATGGCAGAAACCTGTGGACTGGCAACATGACTGAGGTTTGATTGTAGAACCCTGTGCCCTGGAAACATGACTGTGGGCTGGTACTGGAAACCCATGGCCTAGGAATTTGACATTGGTTGGATTCTGGAACCCTGTGGCCTGGGAACATGACTGAGGCGTGATTCTGGAAAACTGTGGCCTGGGAATATGACTGAGGTTTGATTCTGGAAATCTGTGGCCTGGGAATTTGACTGAGGTTTGATGGCAGAAATCTGTGGACTGGCAACATGACTGAGGTTTGATTGTAGAACCCTGTGCCCTGGAAACATGACTGCGACTTTATATTTGAAACCCATGGCCTGGGAACTTGACATTGTTTTGATTCCGGAACCCTGTGGCCAGGAACAAGACTGAGGCGTGATTCTGGAATCCTGTGTCCTGGGAACATGACATCTGTTTAGATTGTGGAATACTGGGCCCTGGGAACCTGACTGAGGCTTGGTTCTGGAACCCTGTGGACTGGGAACATGACTGAGGATTTATTCTGGAATCCTGTGCCCTGGGAACATGACATCAGTGGATTCTTGAAACCTGTGGCCTGGGAACATGAGAACGGTTTGATTCTGGAACCCTGTGATCTGGGAACAAGTCTGAGGTTTGATTGTGGAAACCTGTGGCTTGGCAACATGACTGAGGTTTGTTACTGGAACCCTCTTCCCTGGGAACATGACTGAGGTTTGATTCTGGACACCTTTGTCCTGGGAACATGACTGTGGTTTGATTGTGGAACCATGGGTCCTGCAAACATGACTGAGGTTTTATTTTGGAACCATGTGTCCTGGGAATATGACTGAGGTTTGATTCTGGAAAACTGTGTCCTGGGAAGTTGACTGAGGTTTGATGGCAGAAACCTGTGGACTGGGAACATGACAGAGGTTTGATTGTAGAACCCTGTGGCCTGGAAATATGACTGTGGCCTGGTACTGGAAACCCATGGCCTGGGAAATTGACATTGGTTTGATTCTGCAACCCTGTGGCCTGGGAACATGACTGAGGCGTGATTCTGGAAAACTGTGGCCTGGGAATATGACTGAGGTTTGATTCTGGAAATCTGTGGCCTGGGAACTTGACTGAGGTTTGATGGCAGAAATCTGTGGACTGGCAACATGACTGAGGTTTGATTGTAGAACCCTGTGCCCTGGAAACATGACTGCGACCTGATATTTGAAACCCATGGCCTGGGAACTTGACATTGTTTTGATTCCGGAACCCTGTGGCCAGGAACAAGACTGAGGCGTGATTCTGGAATCCTGTGGCCTGGGAACAAGTCTGAGGTTTGATTGTGGAAACCTGTGGCTTGGCAACATGAATGAGGTTTGTTACTGGAACCCTCTTCCCTGGGAACATGACTGAGGTTTGATTCTGGACACCTTTGTCCTGGGAACATGACTGTGGTTTGATTGTGGAACCATGGGTCCTGCAAACATGACTGAGGTTTTATTCTGGAACCATGTGTCTTGGGAATATGACTGAGGTTTGATTCTGGAAATCTGTGGCCTGGGAAGTTGACTGAGGTTTGATTGTAGAACCCTGTGGCCTGGAAATATGACTGTGGCCTGGTACTGGAAACCCATGGCCTGGGAAATTGACATTGGTTTGATTCTGAAACCCTGTGGCCTGGGACCATGATTGAGGCGTGATTCTGGAAACCTGTGGCCTGGGAACATGACATCTGTTTAGATTGTGGCATACTGTGCCCTGGGAACCGGACTGAAGGCTTGGTTCTGGAATCCTGTGGACTGGGAACAAGACTGAGGTTTGAGTCTGGAATCATGTGGCCTGGGAATATGACTGATGTTAGATCGTGGAATCCTGTGGCCTGGGAACATGACATCGGTTTGGATTCTGGTACCCTGTTGCCTGGGAACATGAAATCGTTTTGATTGTGGAAACCTGTGGTCTGGGAATATGACTGAGGTTTGATGGTGGTACCCTCTGGCCTGGCAACATGACTGAGGTTTGATTCTGGATCCCTGTGGCCTGGGAACATGACTGAGGCTTGATTCTGGAACCCTGTGGCATGGGAATATGTCTGAGTTTTGATGGTGGAAAACTGTGGCTTGGCAAAATGACTGAGGTTTGTTACTGGAACCCTGTTCCCTGGGAACATGACTGAGGATTAATTCTGGACACCTTTGTCCTGGGAACATGACTGTGGTTTGATTGTGGAACCGTGGGTCCTGCAAACATGACTGAGGTTTTTTTTCTGGAACCATGTGTCCTGGGAATATGACTGAGGTTTGATTCTGGAAATCTGTGGCCTGGGAAATTGACTGAAGTTTGATGGCAGAAACCTGTGGACTGGCAAAATGACAGAGGTTTGATTGTTGAACCCTGTGGCCTGGAAACATGACTGTGGCCTGGTACTGGAAACCCATGGCCTAGGAATTTGACATTGGTTTGTTTCTGGAACCCTCTGGCCTGGGAACATGACGGAGGTTTGATTCTGGAACCCTGTAGGCTTCGAACATAACTGAGGATTGTTTCTGGAACCCTGTGGCCTGGGAACATGACATCAGTGGATTCTGGCACCCTGTGGCCTGGGAATATGAGAACGGTTTAATTCTGGAACCCTGTGACCTGGGAACATGTCTGAGGTTTGATGGTGGAAACCTGTGGCTTGGCAACATGACTGAGGTTTGTTTCTGGAACCCTGTTCCCTGGGAACATGACTGAGGTTTGATTCTGGACACCTTTGTGCTGGGACAATGACTGTGTTTTGATTGTGGAATCATGGGTCCTGCAAACATGACTGAGGTTTGATTCTGGAACCATGTGTCCTGGGAATATGACTGAGGTTTGATTCTGGAAATCTGTGGCCTGGGAACTTGACAGAGGTTTGATGGCAGAAACCTGTGGACTGGCAACATGACTGAGGTTTGATTGTAGAAACCTGTGCCCTGGAAACATGACTGTGGTCTGGTACTGGAAACCCATGGCCT
Organism: Balaenoptera borealis; assembly: GCF_965194805.1. Taxonomy (NCBI): domain Eukaryota; kingdom Metazoa; phylum Chordata; class Mammalia; order Artiodactyla; family Balaenopteridae; genus Balaenoptera; species Balaenoptera borealis. The sequence continues at coordinate 30,803,116 of NC_138875.1, forward strand.
ACGAATTTGACTTTGGTTTGTTTCTGGAACCCTGTGACCTGGGAACATGACTGAGGTTTGATTCTGGAAAACTGTGGTCGGGGACTTGACTGAGGTTTGATGGCAGAAATCTGTGGACTGGCAACATTACTGAGGTTTGATTGTAGAACCCTGTGCCCTGGAAACATGACTGCGACCTGATACTTGAAACCCATGGCCTGGGAACTTGACATTGGTTTGATTCTGGAACCCTGTGGCCAGGAACAAGACTGAGGCGTGATTCTGGAATCCTGTGGCCTGGGAACATGACATCTGTTTAGATTGTGGAATACTGGGCCCTGGGAACCTGAGTGAGGCTTGGTTCTGGAACCCTGTGGACTGGGAACATGACTGAGGATTTATTCTGGAATCCTGTGGCCTGGGAACATGACATCAGTGGATTCTTCAACCCTGTGGCCTGGGAACATGAGAACGGTTGGATTTTGGAACACTGTGGCCTGGCAACATGACTGAGGTTTGATGTTGGAAACCTGTGGCTTGGCAACATGAATGAGGTTTGTTACTGGAACCCTGTTCCCTGGGAATATGACTGAGGTTTGATTCTGGACACCTTTGTCCTGGGAACATGACTGTGGTTTGATTGTGGAACCATGGGTCCTGCAAACATGACTGAGGTTTGATTCTGGAACCATGTGTCCTGGGAATATGACTGAGGTTTGATTCTGGAAATCTGTGGCCTGGGAACTTGACTGAGGTTTGATGGCAGAAACCTGTGGACTGGCAACATGACTGAGGTTTGATTGTAGAACCCTGTGCCCTGGAAACATGACTGTGGGCTGGTACTGGAAACCCATGGCCTAGGAATTTGACATTGGTTTGATTCTGGAACCCTGTGGCCTGGGAACATGACTGAGGCGTGATTCTGGAAAACTGTGGCCTGGGAATATGACTGAGGTTTGATTCTGGAAATCTGTGGCCTGGGAACTTGACTGAGGTTTAATGGCAGAAATCTGTGGACTGGCAACATGACTGAGTTTTGATTGTAGAACCCTGTGCCCTGGAAACATGACTGCGACCTGATATTTGAAACCCATGGCCTGGGAACTTGACATTGGTTTGATTCCGGAACCCTGTGGCCAGGAACAAGACTGAGGCGTGATTCTGGAATCCTGTGGCCTGGGAACATGACATCTGTTTAGATTGTGGAATACTGGGCCCTGGGAACCTGACTGAGGCTTGGTTCTGGAACCCTGTGGACTGGGAACATGACTGAGGTTTGATTCTGGAATCCTGTGGCCTGGGAACCTGACATCAGTGGATTCATGAAACCTTTGGCCTGGGAACATGAGAACGGTTTGATTCTGGAACCCTGTGACCTGGGAACATGTCTGAGGTTTGATTGTGGAAACCTGTGGCTTGGCAACATTACTGAGGTTTGTTACTGGAACCCTCTTCCCTGGGAACATGACTGAGGTTTGATTCTGGACACCTTTGTCCTAGGAACATGACTGTGGTTTGATTGTGGAATCATGGGTCCTGCAAACCTGACTGAGGTTTTATTTTGGAACCATGTGTCCTGGGAATATGACTGAGGTTTGATTCTGGAAATCTGTGGCCTGGGAAGTTGACTGAGGTTTGATGGCAGAAACCTGTGGACTGGCAACATGACAGAGGTTTGATTGTAGAACCCTGTGGCCTGGAAATATGACTGTGGCCTGGTACTGGAAACCCATGGCCTGGGAAATTGACATTGGTTTGATTCTGCAACCCTGTGGCCTGGGAACATGATTGAGGCCTGATTCTGGAAACCTGTGGCCTGGGAACATGACATCTGTTTAGATTGTGGCATACTGTGCCCTGGGAACCGGACTGAAGGCTTGGTTCTGGAATCCTGTGGACTGGGAACAAGACTGAGGTTTGATTCTGGAACCATGTGGCCTGGGAATATGACTGATGTTAGATCGTGGAATCCTGTGGCCTGGGAACATGACATCGGTTTGAATTCTGGTACCCTGTTGCCTGGGAACATGAAATCGGTTTGATTGTGGAGACCTGTGGTCTGGGAATATGACTGAGGTTTGATGGTGGTACCCTCTGGCCTGGCAACATGACTGAGGTTTGATTCTGGATCCCTGTGGCCTGGGAACATGACTGAGGCGTGATTCTGGAATCCTGTGGCCTGGGAACATGACATCTGTTTAGATTGTGGAATAATGTGCCCTGGGAATCTGACTGAGGCTTGGTTCTGGAACCCTGTGGACTGGGAACATGACTGAGGTTTGATTGTAGAACCCTGTGCCCTGGAAACATGACTGTGGCCTGGTACTGGAAACCCATGACCTAAGAATTTGACATTGGTTTGATTCTGGAACCCTGTGGCCTGGGAACATGACTGAGGTTTGATTCTGGAAAACTGTGGCCGGGTACTTGACTGAGGGTTGATGGCAGAAATCTGTGGACTGGGAACATGACTGAGGTTTGATTGTAGAACCCTGTGGCCTGGAAACATGACTGTGGGCTGGTACTGGAAACCCATGGCCTAGGAATTTGACATTGGTTTGATTCTGGACCCCTGTGGCCTGGGAACATGACTGAGGATTGATTCTGGAACCCTGTAGCCTGCGAACATAACTGAGGATTGTTTCTGGAACCCTGTGGCCTGGGAACATGACATCAGTGGATTCTTGAACCCTGTGGCCTGGGAACATGAGAACGGTTTAATTCTGGAACCCTGTGACCTGGGAACATGTCTGAGGTTTGATGGTGGAAACCTGTGGCTTGGCAACATGACTGAGGTTTGTTTCTGGAACCCTGTTCCCTGGGAACATGACTGAGGTTTGATTCTGGACACCTTTGTGCTGGGACAATGACTGTGTTTTGATTGTGGAATCATGGGTCCTGCAAACATGACTGAGGTTTGATTCTGGAACCATGTGTCCTGGGAATATGACTGAGGTTTGATTCTGGAAATCTGTGGCCTGGGAACTTGACAGAGGTTTGATGGCAGAAACCTGGGGACTGGCAACATGACTGACGTTTGATTGTAGAACCCTGTGCCCTGGAAACATGACTGTGGTCTGGTACTGGAAACCCATGGCCTACGAATTTGACATTGGTTTGTTTCTGGAACCCTGCGACCTGGGAACATGACTGAGGTTTGATTCTGGAAAACTGTGGTCGGGGACTTGACTGAGGTTTGATGGCAGAAATCTGTGGACTGGCAACATTACTGAGGTTTGATTGTAGAACCCTGTGCCCTGGAAACATGACTGCGACCTGATACTTGAAACCCATGGCCTGGGAACTTGACATTGGTTTGATTCTGGAACACTGTGGCCAGGAACAAGACTGAGGCGTGATTCTGGAATCCTGTGGCCTGGGAACATGACATCTGTTTAGATTGTGGAATACTGGGCCCTGGGAACCTGACTGAGGCTTGGTTCTGGAACCCTGTGGACTGGGAACATGACTGAGGATTTATTCTGGAATCCTGTGGCCTGGGAACATGACATCAGTGGATTCTTCAACCCTGTGGCCTGGGAACATGAGAACGGTTGGATTTTGGAACACTGTGGCCTGGGAACATGTCTGAGGTTTGATGTTGGAAACCTGTGGCTTGGCAACATGAATGAGGTTTGTTACTGGAACCCTCTTCCCTGGGAACATGACTGAGGTTTGATTCTGGACACCTTTGTCCTAGGAACATGACTGTGGTTTGATTGTGGAACCATGGGTCCTGCAAACATGACTGAGGTTTGATTCTGGAACCATGTGTCCTGGGAATATGACTGAGGTTTGATTCTGGAAATCTGTGTCCTGGGAAGTTGACTGAGGTTTGATGGCAGAAACCTGTGGACTGGCAACATGACAGAGGTTTGATTGTAGAACCCTGTGGCCTGGAAATATGACTGTGGCCTGGTACTGGAAACCCATGGCCTGGGAAATTGACATTGGTTTGATTCTGAAACCCTGTGGCCTGGGAACATGATTGAGGCGTGATTCTGGAAACCTGTGGCCTGGGAACATGACATCTGTTTAGATTGTGGCATACTGTGCCCTGGGAACCGGACTGAAGGCTTGGTTCTGGAATCCTGTGGAGTGGGAACAAGACTGAGATTTTATTCTGGAACCATGTGTCCTGGGAATATGACTGAGGTTTGATTCTGGAAATCTGTGGCCTGGAAACTTGACTGAGGTTTGATGGCAGAAACCTGTGGACTGGCAACATGACTGAGGTTTGATTGTAGAACCCTGTGCCCTGGAAACATGACTGTGGGCTGGTACTGGAAACCCATGGCCTAGGAATTTGACATTGGTTTGATTCTGGAACCCTGTGGCCTGGGAACATGACTGAGGCGTGATTCTGGAAAACTGTGGCCTGGGAATATGACTGAGGTTTGATTCTGGAAATCTGTGGCCTGGGAACTTGACTGAGGTTTGATGGCAGAAATCTGTGGACTGGCAACATGACTGAGGTTTGATTGTAGAACCCTGTGCCCTGGAAACATGACTGCGACCTGATATTTGAAACCCATGGCCTGGGAACTTGACATTGTTTTGATTCCGGAACCCTGTGGCCAGGAACAAGACTGAGGCGTGATTCTGGAATCCTGTGTCCTGGGAACATGACATCTGTTTAGATTGTGGAATACTGGGCCCTGGGAACCTGACTGAGGCTTGGTTCTGGAACCCTGTGGACTGGGAACATGACTGAGGATTTATTCTGGAATCCTGTGGCCTGGGAACATGACATCAGTGGATTCTTGAAACCTGTGGCCTGGGAACATGAGAACGGTTTGATTCTGGAACCCTGTGACCTGGGAACAAGTCTGAGGTTTGATTGTGGAAACCTGTGGCTTGGCAACATGACTGAGGTTTGTTACTGGAACCCTCTTCCCTGGGAACATGACTGAGGTTTGATTCTGGACACCTTTGTCCTGGGAACATGACTGTGGTTTGATTGTGGAACCATGGGTTCTGCAAACATGACTGAGGTTTGATTCTGGAACCATGTGTCCTGGGAATATGACTGAGGTTTGATTCTGGAAATCTGTGGCCTGGGAACTTGACTGAGGTTTGATGGCAGAAACCTGTGGACTGGCAACATGACAGAGGTTTGATTGTAGAACCCTGTGGCCTGGAAATATGACTGTGGCCTGGTACTGGAAACCCATGGCCTGGGAAATTGACATTGGTTTGATTCTGCAACCCTGTGGCCTGGGAACATGACTGAGGCGTGATTCTGGAAAACTGTGGCCTGGGAATATGACTGAGGTTTGATTCTGGAAATCTGTGGCCTGGGAACTTGACTGAGGTTTGATGGCAGAAATCTGTGGACTGGCAACATGACTGAGGTTTGATTGTAGAACCCTGTGCCCTGGAAACATGACTGCGAGCTGATATTTGAAACCCATGGCCTGGGAACTTGACATTGTTTTGATTCCGGAACCCTGTGGCCAGGAACAAGACTGAGGCGTGATTCTGGAATCCTGTGGCCTGGGAACAAGTCTGAGGTTTGATTGTGGAAACCTGTGGCTTGGCAACATGAATGAGGTTTGTTATTGGAACCCTCTTCCCTGGGAACATGACTGAGGTTTGATTCTGGACACCTTTGTCCTGGGAACATGACTGTGGTTTGATTGTGGAACCATGGGTCCTGCAAACATGACTGAGGTTTTATTCTGGAACCATGTGTCTTGGGAATATGACTGAGGTTTGATTCTGGAAATCTGTGGCCTGGGAAGTTGACTGAGGTTTGATTGTAGAACCCTGTGGCCTGGAAATATGACTGTGGCCTGGTACTGGAAACCCATGGCCTGGGAAATTGACATTGGTTTGATTCTGAAACCCTGTGGCCTGGGACCATGATTGAGGCGTGATTCTGGAAACCTGTGGCCTGGGAACATGACATCTGTTTAGATTGTGGCATACTGTGCCCTGGGAACCGGACTGAAGGCTTGGTTCTAGAATCCTGTGGACTGGGAACAAGACTGAGGTTTGAGTCTGGAACCATGTGGCCTGGGAATATGACTGATGTTAGATCGTGGAATCCTGTGGCCTGGGAACATGACATCGGTTTGGATTCTGGTACCCTGTTGCCTGGGAACATGAAATCGCTTTGATTGTGGAAACCTGTGGTCTGGGAATATGACTGAGGTTTGATGGTGGTACCCTCTGGCCTGGCAACATGACTGAGGTTTGATTCTGGATCCCTGTGGCCTGGGAACATGACTGAGGCGTGATTCTGGAATCCTGTGGCCTGGGAACATGACATCTGTTTAGATTGTGGAATAATGTGCCCTGGGAATCTGACTGAGGCTTGGTTCTGGAACCCTGTGGACTGGGAACATGACTGAGGATTAATTCTGGACCACTTTGTCCTGGGAACATGACTGTGGTTTGATTGTGGAACCGTGGGTCCTGCAAACATGACTGAGGTTTTTTTTCTGGAACCATGTGTCCTGGGAATATGACTGAGGTTTGATTCTGGAAATCTGTGGCCTGGGAAATTGACTGAAGTTTGATGGCAGAAACCTGTGGACTGGCAAAATGACAGAGGTTTGATTGTTGAACCCTGTGGCCTGGAAACATGACTGTGGCCTGGTACTGGAAACCCATGGCCTAGGAATTTGACATTGGTTTGTTTCTGGAACCCTCTGGCCTGGGAACATGACGGAGGTTTGATTCTGGAACCCTGTAGGCTTCGAACATAACTGAGGATTGTTTCTGGAACCCTGTGGCCTGGGAACATGACATCAGTGGATTCTGGCACCCTGTGGCCTGGGAATATGAGAACGGTTTAATTCTGGAACCCTGTGACCTGGGAACATGTCTGAGGTTTGATGGTGGAAACCTGTGGCTTGGCAACATGACTGAGGTTTGTTTCTGGAACCCTGTTCCCTGGGAACATGACTGAGGTTTGATTCTGGAAACCTTTGTGCTGGGAACATGACTGTGTTTTGATTGTGGAATCATGGGTCCTGCAAACATGACTTAGGTTTGATTCTGGAACCATGTGTCCTGGGAATATGACTGAGGTTTGATTCTGGAAATCTGTGGCCTGGGAACTTGACAGAGGTTTGATGGCAGAAACCTGGGGACTGGCAACATGACTGAGGTTTGATTGTAGAACCCTGTGCCCTGGAAACATGACTGTGGTCCTGTACTGGAAACCCATGGCCTACGAATTTGACATTGGTTTGTTTCTGGAACCCTGTGACCTGGGAACATGACTGAGGTTTGATTCTGGAAAACTGTGGTCGGGGACTTGACTGAGGTTTGATGGCAGAAATCTGTGGACTGGAAACATTACTGAGGTTTGATTGTAGAACCCTGTGCCCTGGAAACATGACTGCGACCTGATACTTGAAACCCATGGCCTGGGAACTTGACATTGGTTTGATTCTGGAACCCTGTGGCCAGGAACAAGACTGAGGCGTGATTCTGGAATCCTGTGGCCTGGGAACATGACATCTGTTTAGATTGTGGAATACTGGGCCCTGGGAACCTGAGTGAGGCTTGGTTCTGGAACCCTGTGGACTGGGAACATGAGTGAGGATTTATTCTGGAATCCTGTGGCCTGGGAACATGACATCAGTGGATTCTTCAACCCTGTGGCCTGGGAACATGAGAACGGTTGGATTTTGGAACACTGTGGCCTGGGAACATGACTGAGGTTTGATGTTGGAAACCTGTGGCTTGGCAACATGAATGAGGTTTGTTACTGGAACCCTGTTCCCTGGGAATATGACTGAGGTTTGATTCTGGACACCTTTGTCCTGGGAACATGACTGTGGTTTGATTGTGGAACCATGGGTCCTGCAAACATGACTGAGGTTTGATTCTGGAACCATGTGTCCTGGGAATATGACTGAGGTTTGATTCTGGAAATCTGTGGCCTGGGAACTTGACTGAGGTTTGATGGCAGAAACCTGTGGACTGGCAACATGACTGAGGTTTGATTGTAGAACCCTGTGCCCTGGAAACATGACTGTGGCCTGGTACTGGAAACCCATGGCATAGGAATTTGACATTGGTTTGATTCTGGAACCCTGTGGCCTGGGAACATGACTGAGGCGTGATTCTGGAAAACTGTGGCCTGGGAATATGACTGAGGTTTGATTCTGGAAATCTGTGGCCTGGGAACTTGACTGAGGTTTAATGGCAGAAATCTGTGGACTGGCAACATGACTGAGGTTTGATTGTAGAACCCTGTGCCCTGGAAACATGACTGCGACCTGATATTTGAAACCCATGGCCTGGGAACTTGACATTGGTTTGATTCCGGAACCCTGTGGCCAGGAACAAGACTGAGGCGTGATTCTGGAATCCTGTGGCCTGGGAACATGACATCTGTTTAGATTGTGGAATACTGGGCCCTGGGAACCTGAGTGAGGCTTGGTTCTGGAACCCTGTGGACTGGGAACATGACTGAGGTTTGATTCTGGAATCCTGTGGCCTGGGAACATGACATCAGTGGATTCTTGAAACCTGTGGCCTGGGAACATGAGAACGGTTTGAATCTGGAACCCTGTGACCTGGGAACATGTCTGAGGTTTGATTGTGGAAACCTGTGGCTTGGCAACATGACTGAGGTTTGTTACTGGAACCCTCTTCCCTGGGAACATGACTGAGGTTTGATTCTGGACACCTTTGTCCTGGGAACATGACTGTGGTTTGATTGTGGAATCATGGGTCCTGCAAACATGACTGAGGTTTTATTTTGGAACCATGTGTCCTGGGAATATGACTGAGGTTTGATTCTGGAAATCTGTGGCCTGGGAAGTTGACTGAGGTTTGATGGCAGAAACCTGTGGACTGGCAACATGACAGAGGTTTGATTGTAGAACCCTGTGGCCTGGAAATATGACTGTGGCCTGGTACTGGAAACCCATGGCCTGGGAAATTGACATTGGTTTGATTCTGCAACCCTGTGGCCTGGGAACATGATTGAGGCCTGATTCTGGAAACCTGTGGCCTGGGAACATGACATCTGTTTAGATTGTGGCATACTGTGCCCTGGGAACCGGACTGAAGGCTTGGTTCTGGAATCCTGTGGACTGGGAACAAGACTGAGGTTTGATTCTGGAACCATGTGGCCTGGGAATATGACTGATGTTAGATCGTGGAATCCTGTGGCCTGGGAACATGACATCGGTTTGGATTCTGGTACCCTGTTGCCTGGGAACATGAAATCGGTTTGATTGTGGAGACCTGTGGTCTGGGAATATGACTGAGGTTTGATGGTGGTACCCTCTGGACTGGCAACATGACTGAGGTTTGATTCTGGATCCCTGTGGCCTGGGAACATGACTGAGGCGTGATTCTGGAATCCTGTGGCCTGGGAACATGACATCTGTTTAGATTGTGGAATAATGTGCCCTGGGAATCTGACTGAGGCTTGGTTCTGGAACCCTGTGGACTGGGAACATGACTGAGGTTTGATTGTAGAATCCTGTGCCCTGGAAACATGACTGTGGCCTGGTACTGGAAACCCATGACCTAAGAATTTGACATTGGTTTGATTCTGGAACCCTGTGGCCTGGGAACATGACTGAGGTTTGATTCTGGAAAACTGTGGCCGGGTACTTGACTGAGGGTTGATGGCAGAAATCTGTGGACTGGGAACATGACTGAGGTTTGATTGTAGAACCCTGTGCCCTGGAAACATGACTGTGGCCTGGTACTGGAAACCCATGGCCTAGGAATTTGACATTGGTTTGATTCTGGACCCCTGTGGCCTGGGAACATGACTGAGGATTGATTCTGGAACCCTGTAGCCTGCTAACATAACTGAGGATTGTTTCTGGAACCCTGTGGCCTGGGAACATGACATCAGTGGATTCTTGAACCCTGTGGCCTGGGAACATGAGAACGGTTTAATTCTGGAACCCTGTGGCCTGGGAACATGTCTGAGGTTTGATGGTGGAAACCTGTGGCTTGGCAACATGACTGAGGTTTGTTTCTGGAACCCTGTTCCCTGGGAACATGACTGAGGTTTGATTCTGGACACCTTTGTGCTGGGACAATGACTGTGTTTTGATTGTGGAATCATGGGTCCTGCAAACATGACTGAGGTTTGATTCTGGAACCATGTGTCCTGGGAATATGACTGAGGTTTGATTCTGGAAATCTGTGGCCTGGGAACTTGACAGAGGTTTGATGGCAGAAACCTGGGGACTGGCAACATGACTGACGTTTGATTGTAGAACCCTGTGCCCTGGAAACATGACTGTGGTCTGGTACTGGAAACCCATGGCCTACGAATTTGACATTGGTTTGTTTCTGGAACCCTGCGACCTGGGAACATGACTGAGGTTTGATTCTGGAAAACTGTGGTCGGGGACTTGACTGAGGTTTGATGGCAGAAATCTGTGGACTGGCAACATTACTGAGGTTTGATTGTAGAACCCTGTGCCCTGGAAACATGACTGCGACCTGATACTTGAAACCCATGGCCTGGGAACTTGACATTGGTTTGATTCTGGAACCCTGTGGCCAGGAACAAGACTGAGGCGTGATTCTGGAATCCTGTGGCCTGGGAACATGACATCTGTTTAGATTGTGGAATACTGGGCCCTGGGAACCTGACTGAGGCTTGGTTCTGGAACCCTGTGGACTGGGAACATGACTGAGGATTTATTCTGGAATCCTGTGGCCTGGGAACATGACATCAGTGGATTCTTCAACCCTGTGGCCTGGGAACATGAGAACGGTTGGATTTTGGAACACTGTGGCCTGGGAACATGTCTGAGGTTTGATGTTGGAAACCTGTGGCTTGGCAACATGAATGAGGTTTGTTACTGGAACCCTCTTCCCTGGGAACATGACTGAGGTTTGATTCTGGACACCTTTGTCCTGGGAACATGACTGTGGTTTGATTGTGGAACCATGGGTCCTGCAAACATGACTGAGGTTTGATTCTGGAACCATGTGTCCTGGGAATATGACTGAGGTTTGATTCTGGAAATCTGTGTCCTGGGAAGTTGACTGAGGTTTGATGGCAGAAACCTGTGGACTGGCAACATGACAGAGGTTTGATTGTAGAACCCTGTGGCCTGGAAATATGACTGTGGCCTGGTACTGGAAACCCATGGCCTGGGAAATTGACATTGGTTTGATTCTGAAACCCTGTGGCCTGGGAACATGATTGAGGCGTGATTCTGGAAACCTGTGGCCTGGGAACATGACATCTGTTTAGATTGTGGCATACTGTGCCCTGGGAACCGGACTGAAGGCTTGGTTCTGGAATCCTGTGGAGTGGGAACAAGACTGAGATTTTATTCTGGAACCATGTGTCCTGGGAATATGACTGAGGTTTGATTCTGGAAATCTGTGGCCTGGAAACTTGACTGAGGTTTGATGGCAGAAACCTGTGGACTGGCAACATGACTGAGGTTTGATTGTAGAACCCTGTGCCCTGGAAACATGACTGTGGGCTGGTACTGGAAACCCATGGCCTAGGAATTTGACATTGGTTTGATTCTGGAACCCTGTGGCCTGGGAACATGACTGAGGCGTGATTCTGGAAAACTGTGGCCTGGGAATATGACTGAGGTTTGATTCTGGAAATCTGTGGCCTGGGAACTTGACTGAGGTTTGATGGCAGAAATCTGTGGACTGGCAACATGACTGAGGTTTGATTGTAGAACCCTGTGCCCTGGAAACATGACTGCGACCTGATATTTGAAACCCATGGCCTGGGAACTTGACATTGTTTTGATTCCGGAACCCTGTGGCCAGGAACAAGACTGAGGCGTGATTCTGGAATCCTGTGTCCTGGGAACATGACATCTGTTTAGATTGTGGAATACTGGGCCCTGGGAACCTGACTGAGGCTTGGTTCTGGAACCCTGTGGACTGGGAACATGACTGAGGATTTATTCTGGAATCCTGTGGCCTGGGAACATGACATCAGTGGATTCTTGAAACCTGTGGCCTGGGAACATGAGAACGGTTTGATTCTGGAAACCTGTGACCTGGGAACAAGTCTGAGGTTTGATTGTGGAAACCTGTGGCTTGGCAACATGACTGAGGTTTGTTACTGGAACCCTCTTCCCTGGGAACATGACTGAGGTTTGATTCTGGACACCTTTGTCCTGGGAACATGACTGTGGTTTGATTGTGGAACCATGGGTCCTGCAAACATGACTGAGGTTTGATTCTGGAACCATGTGTCCTGGGAATATGACTGAGGTTTGATTCTGGAAATCTGTGGCCTGGGAACTTGACTGAGGTTTGATGGCAGAAACCTGTGGACTGGCAACATGACAGAGGTTTGATTGTAGAACCCTGTGGCCTGGAAATATGACTGTGGCCTGGTACTGGAAACCCATGGCCTGGGAAATTGACATTGGTTTGATTCTGCAACCCTGTGGCCTGGGAACATGACTGAGGCGTGATTCTGGAAAACTGTGGCCTGGGAATATGACTGAGGTTTGATTCTGGAAATCTGTGGCCTGGGAACTTGACTGAGGTTTGATGGCAGAAATCTGTGGACTGGCAACATGACTGAGGTTTGATTGTAGAACCCTGTGCCCTGGAAACATGACTGCGAGCTGATATTTGAAACCCATGGCCTGGGAACTTGACATTGTTTTGATTCCGGAACCCTGTGGCCAGGAACAAGACTGAGGCGTGATTCTGGAATCCTGTGGCCTGGGAACAAGTCTGAGGTTTGATTGTGGAAACCTGTGGCTTGGCAACATGAATGAGGTTTGTTATTGGAACCCTCTTCCCTGGGAACATGACTGAGGTTTGATTCTGGACACCTTTGTCCTGGGAACATGACTGTGGTTTGATTGTGGAACCATGGGTCCTGCAAACATGACTGAGGTTTTATTCTGGAACCATGTGTCTTGGGAATATGACTGAGGTTTGATTCTGGAAATCTGTGGCCTGGGAAGTTGACTGAGGTTTGATTGTAGAACCCTGTGGCCTGGAAATATGACTGTGGCCTGGTACTGGAAACCCATGGCCTGGGAAATTGACATTGGTTTGATTCTGAAACCCTGTGGCCTGGGACCATGATTGAGGCGTGATTCTGGAAACCTGTGGCCTGGGAACATGACATCTGTTTAGATTGTGGCATACTGTGCCCTGGGAACCGGACTGAAGGCTTGGTTCTAGAATCCTGTGGACTGGGAACAAGACTGAGGTTTGAGTCTGGAACCATGTGGCCTGGGAATATGACTGATGTTAGATCGTGGAATCCTGTGGCCTGGGAACATGACATCGGTTTGGATTCTGGTACCCTGTTGCCTGGGAACATGAAATCGCTTTGATTGTGGAAACCTGTGGTCTGGGAATATGACTGAGGTTTGATGGTGGTACCCTCTGGCCTGGCAACATGACTGAGGTTTGATTCTGGATCCCTGTGGCCTGGGAACATGACTGAGGCGTGATTCTGGAATCCTGTGGCCTGGGAACATGACATCTGTTTAGATTGTGGAATAATGTGCCCTGGGAATCTGACTGAGGCTTGGTTCTGGAACCCTGTGGACTGGGAACATGACTGAGGATTAATTCTGGACCACTTTGTCCTGGGAACATGACTGTGGTTTGATTGTGGAACCGTGGGTCCTGCAAACATGACTGAGGTTTTTTTTCTGGAACCATGTGTCCTGGGAATATGACTGAGGTTTGATTCTGGAAATCTGTGGCCTGGGAAATTGACTGAAGTTTGATGGCAGAAACCTGTGGACTGGCAAAATGACAGAGGTTTGATTGTTGAACCCTGTGGCCTGGAAACATGACTGTGGCCTGGTACTGGAAACCCATGGCCTAGGAATTTGACATTGGTTTGTTTCTGGAACCCTCTGGCCTGGGAACATGACGGAGGTTTGATTCTGGAACCCTGTAGGCTTCGAACATAACTGAGGATTGTTTCTGGAACCCTGTGGCCTGGGAACATGACATCAGTGGATTCTGGCACCCTGTGGCCTGGGAATATGAGAACGGTTTAATTCTGGAACCCTGTGACCTGGGAACATGTCTGAGGTTTGATGGTGGAAACCTGTGGCTTGGCAACATGACTGAGGTTTGTTTCTGGAACCCTGTTCCCTGGGAACATGACTGAGGTTTGATTCTGGAAACCTTTGTGCTGGGAACATGACTGTGTTTTGATTGTGGAATCATGGGTCCTGCAAACATGACTGAGGTTTGATTCTGGAACCATGTGTCCTGGGAATATGACTGAGGTTTGATTCTGGAAATCTGTGGCCTGGGAACTTGACAGAGGTTTGATGGCAGAAACCTGGGGACTGGCAACATGACTGAGGTTTGATTGTAGAACCCTGTGCCCTGGAAACATGACTGTGGTCCTGTACTGGAAACCCATGGCCTACGAATTTGACATTGGTTTGTTTCTGGAACCCTGTGACCTGGGAACATGACTGAGGTTTGATTCTGGAAAACTGTGGTCGGGGACTTGACTGAGGTTTGATGGCAGAAATCTGTGGACTGGAAACATTACTGAGGTTTGATTGTAGAACCCTGTGCCCTGGAAACATGACTGCGACCTGATACTTGAAACCCATGGCCTGGGAACTTGACATTGGTTTGATTCTGGAACCCTGTGGCCAGGAACAAGACTGAGGCGTGATTCTGGAATCCTGTGGCCTGGGAACATGACATCTGTTTAGATTGTGGAATACTGGGCCCTGGGAACCGGAGTGAGGCTTGGTTCTGGAACCCTGTGGACTGGGAACATGACTGAGGATTTATTCTGGAATCCTGTGGCCTGGGAACATGACATCAGTGGATTCTTCAACCCTGTGGCCTGGGAACATGAGAACGGTTGGATTTTGGAACACTGTGGCCTGGGAACATGACTGAGGTTTGATGTTGGAAACCTGTGGCTTGGCAACATGAATGAGGTTTGTTACTGGAACCCTGTTCCCTGGGAATATGACTGAGGTTTGATTCTGGACACCTTTGTCCTGGGAACATGACTGTGGTTTGATTGTGGAACCATGGGTCCTGCAAACATGACTGAGGTTTGATTCTGGAACCATGTGTCCTGGGAATATGACTGAGGTTTGATTCTGGAAATCTGTGGCCTGGGAACTTGACTGAGGTTTGATGGCAGAAACCTGTGGACTGGCAACATGACTGAGGTTTGATTGTAGAACCCTGTGCCCTGGAAACATGACTGTGGCCTGGTACTGGAAACCCATGGCATAGGAATTTGACATTGGTTTGATTCTGGAACCCTGTGGCCTGGGAACATGACTGAGGCGTGATTCTGGAAAACTGTGGCCTGGGAATATGACTGAGGTTTGATTCTGGAAATCTGTGGCCTGGGAACTTGACTGAGGTTTAATGGCAGAAATCTGTGGACTGGCAACATGACTGAGGTTTGATTGTAGAACCCTGTGCCCTGGAAACATGACTGCGACCTGATATTTGAAACCCATGGCCTGGGAACTTGACATTGGTTTGATTCCGGAACCCTGTGGCCAGGAACAAGACTGAGGCGTGATTCTGGAATCCTGTGGCCTGGGAACATGACATCTGTTTAGATTGTGGAATACTGGGCCCTGGGAACCTGAGTGAGGCTTGGTTCTGGAACCCTGTGGACTGGGAACATGACTGAGGTTTGATTCTGGAATCCTGTGGCCTGGGAACATGACATCAGTGGATTCTTGAAACCTGTGGCCTGGGAACATGAGAACGGTTTGAATCTGGAACCCTGTGACCTGGGAACATGTCTGAGGTTTGATTGTGGAAACCTGTGGCTTGGCAACATGACTGAGGTTTGTTACTGGAACCCTCTTCCCTGGGAACATGACTGAGGTTTGATTCTGGACACCTTTGTCCTGGGAACATGACTGTGGTTTGATTGTGGAATCATGGGTCCTGCAAACATGACTGAGGTTTTATTTTGGAACCATGTGTCCTGGGAATATGACTGAGGTTTGATTCTGGAAATCTGTGGCCTGGGAAGTTGACTGAGGTTTGATGGCAGAAACCTGTGGACTGGCAACATGACAGAGGTTTGATTGTAGAACCCTGTGGCCTGGAAATATGACTGTGGCCTGGTACTGGAAACCCATGGCCTGGGAAATTGACATTGGTTTGATTCTGCAACCCTGTGGCCTGGGAACATGATTGAGGCCTGATTCTGGAAACCTGTGGCCTGGGAACATGACATCTGTTTAGATTGTGGCATACTGTGCCCTGGGAACCGGACTGAAGGCTTGGTTCTGGAATCCTGTGGACTGGGAACAAGACTGAGGTTTGATTCTGGAACCATGTGGCCTGGGAATATGACTGATGTTAGATCGTGGAATCCTGTGGCCTGGGAACATGACATCGGTTTGGATTCTGGTACCCTGTTGCCTGGGAACATGAAATCGGTTTGATTGTGGAGACCTGTGGTCTGGGAATATGACTGAGGTTTGATGGTGGTACCCTCTGGCCTGGCAACATGACTGAGGTTTGATTCTGGATCCCTGTGGCCTGGGAACATGACTGAGGCGTGATTCTGGAATCCTGTGGCCTGGGAACATGACATCTGTTTAGATTGTGGAATAATGTGCCCTGGGAATCTGACTGAGGCTTGGTTCTGGAACCCTGTGGACTGGGAACATGACTGAGGTTTGATTGTAGAATCCTGTGCCCTGGAAACATGACTGTGGCCTGGTACTGGAAACCCATGACCTAAGAATTTGACATTGGTTTGATTCTGGAACCCTGTGGCCTGGGAACATGACTGAGGTTTGATTCTGGAAAACTGTGGCCGGGTACTTGACTGAGGGTTGATGGCAGAAATCTGTGGACTGGGAACATGACTGAGGTTTGATTGTAGAACCCTGTGCCCTGGAAACATGACTGTGGCCTGGTACTGGAAACCCATGGCCTAGGAATTTGACATTGGTTTGATTCTGGACCCCTGTGGCCTGGGAACATGACTGAGGATTGATTCTGGAACCCTGTAGCCTGCTAACATAACTGAGGATTGTTTCTGGAACCCTGTGGCCTGGGAACATGACATCAGTGGATTCTTGAACCCTGTGGCCTGGGAACATGAGAACGGTTTAATTCTGGAACCCTGTGACCTGGGAACATGTCTGAGGTTTGATGGTGGAAACCTGTGGCTTGGCAACATGACTGAGGTTTGTTTCTGGAACCCTGTTCCCTGGGAACATGACTGAGGTTTGATTCTGGACACCTTTGTGCTGGGACAATGACTGTGTTTTGATTGTGGAATCATGGGTCCTGCAAACATGACTGAGGTTTGATTCTGGAACCATGTGTCCTGGGAATATGACTGAGGTTTGATTCTGGAAATCTGTGGCCTGGGAACTTGACAGAGGTTTGATGGCAGAAACCTGGGGACTGGCAACATGACTGACGTTTGATTGTAGAACCCTGTGCCCTGGAAACATGACTGTGGTCTTGTACTGGAAACCCATGGCCTACGAATTTGACATTGGTTTGTTTCTGGAACCCTGCGACCTGGGAACATGACTGAGGTTTGATTCTGGAAAACTGTGGTCGGGGACTTGACTGAGGTTTGATGGCAGAAATCTGTGGACTGGCAACATTACTGAGGTTTGATTGTAGAACCCTGTGCCCTGGAAACATGACTGCGACCTGATACTTGAAACCCATGGCCTGGGAACTTGACATTGGTTTGATTCTGGAACCCTGTGGCCAGGAACAAGACTGAGGCGTGATTCTGGAATCCTGTGGCCTGGGAACATGACATCTGTTTAGATTGTGGAATACTGGGCCCTGGGAACCTGACTGAGGCTTGGTTCTGGAACCCTGTGGACTGGGAACATGACTGAGGATTTATTCTGGAATCCTGTGGCCTGGGAACATGACATCAGTGGATTCTTCAACCCTGTGGCCTGGGAACATGAGAACGGTTGGATTTTGGAACACTGTGGCCTGGGAACATGTCTGAGGTTTGATGTTGGAAACCTGTGGCTTGGCAACATGAATGAGGTTTGTTACTGGAACCCTCTTCCCTGGGAACATGACTGAGGTTTGATTCTGGACACCTTTGTCCTGGGAACATGACTGTGGTTTGATTGTGGAACCATGGGTCCTGCAAACATGACTGAGGTTTGATTCTGGAACCATGTGTCCTGGGAATATGACTGAGGTTTGATTCTGGAAATCTGTGGCCTGGGAAGTTGACTGAGGTTTGATGGCAGAAACCTGTGGACTGGCAACATGACAGAGGTTTGATTGTAGAACCCTGTGGCCTGGAAATATGACTGTGGCCTGGTACTGGAAACCCATGGCCTGGGAAATTGACATTGGTTTGATTCTGAAACCCTGTGGCCTGGGAACATGATTGAGGCGTGATTCTGGAAACCTGTGGCCTGGGAACATGACATCTGTTTAGATTGTGGAATAATGTGCCCTGGGAATCTGACTGAGGCTTGGTTCTGGAACCCTGTGGACTGGGAACATGACTGAGGTTTGATTGTAGAATCCTGTGCCCTGGAAACATGACTGTGGCCTGGTACTGGAAACCCATGACCTAAGAATTTGACATTGGTTTGATTCTGGAACCCTGTGGCCTGGGAACATGACTGAGGTTTGATTCTGGAAAACTGTGGCCGGGTACTTGACTGAGGGTTGATGGCAGAAATCTGTGGACTGGGAACATGACTGAGGTTTGATTGTAGAACCCTGTGCCCTGGAAACATGACTGTGGCCTGGTACTGGAAACCCATGGCCTAGGAATTTGACATTGGTTTGATTCTGGACCCCTGTGGCCTGGGAACATGACTGAGGATTGATTCTGGAACCCTGTAGCCTGCTAACATAACTGAGGATTGTTTCTGGAACCCTGTGGCCTGGGAACATGACATCAGTGGATTCTTGAACCCTGTGGCCTGGGAACATGAGAACGGTTTAATTCTGGAACCCTGTGACCTGGGAACATGTCTGAGGTTTGATGGTGGAAACCTGTGGCTTGGCAACATGACTGAGGTTTGTTTCTGGAACCCTGTTCCCTGGGAACATGACTGAGGTTTGATTCTGGACACCTTTGTGCTGGGACAATGACTGTGTTTTGATTGTGGAATCATGGGTCCTGCAAACATGACTGAGGTTTGATTCTGGAACCATGTGTCCTGGGAATATGACTGAGGTTTGATTCTGGAAATCTGTGGCCTGGGAACTTGACAGAGGTTTGATGGCAGAAACCTGGGGACTGGCAACATGACTGACGTTTGATTGTAGAACCCTGTGCCCTGGAAACATGACTGTGGTCTGGTACTGGAAACCCATGGCCTACGAATTTGACATTGGTTTGTTTCTGGAACCCTGCGACCTGGGAACATGACTGAGGTTTGATTCTGGAAAACTGTGGTCGGGGACTTGACTGAGGTTTGATGGCAGAAATCTGTGGACTGGCAACATTACTGAGGTTTGATTGTAGAACCCTGTGCCCTGGAAACATGACTGCGACCTGATACTTGAAACCCATGGCCTGGGAACTTGACATTGGTTTGATTCTGGAACCCTGTGGCCAGGAACAAGACTGAGGCGTGATTCTGGAATCCTGTGGCCTGGGAACATGACATCTGTTTAGATTGTGGAATACTGGGCCCTGGGAACCTGACTGAGGCTTGGTTCTGGAACCCTGTGGACTGGGAACATGACTGAGGATTTATTCTGGAATCCTGTGGCCTGGGAACATGACATCAGTGGATTCTTCAACCCTGTGGCCTGGGAACATGAGAACGGTTGGATTTTGGAACACTGTGGCCTGGGAACATGTCTGAGGTTTGATGTTGGAAACCTGTGGCTTGGCAACATGAATGAGGTTTGTTACTGGAACCCTCTTCCCTGGGAACATGACTGAGGTTTGATTCTGGACACCTTTGTCCTGGGAACATGACTGTGGTTTGATTGTGGAACCATGGGTCCTGCAAACATGACTGAGGTTTGATTCTGGAACCATGTGTCCTGGGAATATGACTGAGGTTTGATTCTGGAAATCTGTGTCCTGGGAAGTTGACTGAGGTTTGATGGCAGAAACCTGTGGACTGGCAACATGACAGAGGTTTGATTGTAGAACCCTGTGGCCTGGAAATATGACTGTGGCCTGGTACTGGAAACCCATGGCCTGGGAAATTGACATTGGTTTGATTCTGAAACCCTGTGGCCTGGGAACATGATTGAGGCGTGATTCTGGAAACCTGTGGCCTGGGAACATGACATCTGTTTAGATTGTGGCATACTGTGCCCTGGGAACCGGACTGAAGGCTTGGTTCTGGAATCCTGTGGAGTGGGAACAAGACTGAGGTTTGATTCTGGAACCATGTGTCCTGGGAATATGACTGTGCTTTGATTCTGGAAATCTGTGGCCTGGAAACTTGACTGAGGTTTGATGGCAGAAACCTGTGGACTGGCAACATGACTGAGGTTTGATTGTAGAACCCTGTGCCCTGGAAACATGACTGTGGGCTGGTACTGGAAACCCATGGCCTAGGAATTTGACATTGGTTTGATTCTGGAACCCTGTGGCCTGGGAACATGACTGAGGCGTGATTCTGGAAAACTGTGGCCTGGGAATATGACTGAGGTTTGATTCTGGAAATCTGTGGCCTGGGAACTTGACTGAGGTTTGATGGCAGAAATCTGTGGACTGGCAACATGACTGAGGTTTGATTGTAGAACCCTGTGCCCTGGAAACATGACTGCGAGCTGATATTTGAAACCCATGGCCTGGGAACTTGACATTGTTTTGATTCCGGAACCCTGTGGCCAGGAACAAGACTGAGGCGTGATTCTGGAATCCTGTGTCCTGGGAACATGACATCTGTTTAGATTGTGGAATACTGGGCCCTGGGAACCTGACTGAGGCTTGGTTCTGGAACCCTGTGGACTGGGAACATGACTGAGGATTTATTCTGGAATCCTGTGGCCTGGGAACATGACATCAGTGGATTCTTGAAACCTGTGGCCTGGGAACATGAGAACGGTTTGATTCTGGAACCCTGTGACCTGGGAACAAGTCTGAGGTTTGATTGTGGAAACCTGTGGCTTGGCAACATGACTGAGGTTTGTTACTGGAACCCTCTTCCCTGGGAACATGACTGAGGTTTGATTCTGGACACCTTTGTCCTGGGAACATGACTGTGGTTTGATTGTGGAACCATGGGTCCTGCAAACATGACTGAGGTTTGATTCTGGAACCATGTGTCCTGGGAATATGACTGAGGTTTGATTCTGGAAATCTGTGGCCTGGGAACTTGACTGAGGTTTGATGGCAGAAACCTGTGGACTGGCAACATGACAGAGGTTTGATTGTAGAACCCTGTGGCCTGGAAATATGACTGTGGCCTGGTACTGGAAACCCATGGCCTGGGAAATTGACATTGGTTTGATTCTGCAACCCTGTGGCCTGGGAACATGACTGAGGCGTGATTCTGGAAAACTGTGGCCTGGGAATATGACTGAGGTTTGATTCTGGAAATCTGTGGCCTGGGAACTTGACTGAGGTTTGATGGCAGAAATCTGTGGACTGGCAACATGACTGAGGTTTGATTGTAGAACCCTGTGCCCTGGAAACATGACTGCGAGCTGATATTTGAAACCCATGGCCTGGGAACTTGACATTGTTTTGATTCCGGAACCCTGTGGCCAGGAACAAGACTGAGGCGTGATTCTGGAATCCTGTGGCCTGGGAACAAGTCTGAGGTTTGATTGTGGAAACCTGTGGCTTGGCAACATGAATGAGGTTTGTTATTGGAACCCTCTTCCCTGGGAACATGACTGAGGTTTGATTCTGGACACCTTTGTCCTGGGAACATGACTGTGGTTTGATTGTGGAACCATGGGTCCTGCAAACATGACTGAGGTTTTATTCTGGAACCATGTGTCTTGGGAATATGACTGAGGTTTGATTCTGGAAATCTGTGGCCTGGGAAGTTGACTGAGGTTTGATTGTAGAACCCTGTGGCCTGGAAATATGACTGTGGCCTGGTACTGGAAACCCATGGCCTGGGAAATTGACATTGGTTTGATTCTGAAACCCTGTGGCCTGGGACCATGATTGAGGCGTGATTCTGGAAACCTGTGGCCTGGGAACATGACATCTGTTTAGATTGTGGCATACTGTGCCCTGGGAACCGGACTGAAGGCTTGGTTCTAGAATCCCGTGGACTGGGAACAAGACTGAGGTTTGAGTCTGGAACCATGTGGCCTGGGAATATGACTGATGTTAGATCGTGGAATCCTGTGGCCTGGGAACATGACATCGGTTTGGATTCTGGTACCCTGTTGCCTGGGAACATGAAATCGCTTTGATTGTGGAAACCTGTGGTCTGGGAATATGACTGAGGTTTGATGGTGGTACCCTCTGGCCTGGCAACATGACTGAGGTTTGATTCTGGATCCCTGTGGCCTGGGAACATGACTGAGGCGTGATTCTGGAATCCTGTGGCCTGGGAACATGACATCTGTTTAGATTGTGGAATAATGTGCCCTGGGAATCTGACTGAGGCTTGGTTCTGGAACCCTGTGGACTGGGAACATGACTGAGGATTAATTCTGGACCACTTTGTCCTGGGAACATGACTGTGGTTTGATTGTGGAACCGTGGGTCCTGCAAACATGACTGAGGTTTTTTTTCTGGAACCATGTGTCCTGGGAATATGACTGAGGTTTGATTCTGGAAATCTGTGGCCTGGGAAATTGACTGAAGTTTGATGGCAGAAACCTGTGGACTGGCAAAATGACAGAGGTTTGATTGTTGAACCCTGTGGCCTGGAAACATGACTGTGGCCTGGTACTGGAAACCCATGGCCTAGGAATTTGACATTGGTTTGTTTCTGGAACCCTCTGGCCTGGGAACATGACGGAGGTTTGATTCTGGAACCCTGTAGGCTTCGAACATAACTGAGGATTGTTTCTGGAACCCTGTGGCCTGGGAACATGACATCAGTGGATTCTGGCACCCTGTGGCCTGGGAATATGAGAACGGTTTAATTCTGGAACCCTGTGACCTGGGAACATGTCTGAGGTTTGATGGTGGAAACCTGTGTCTTGGCAACATGACTGAGGTTTGTTTCTGGAACCCTGTTCCCTGGGAACATGACTGAGGTTTGATTCTGGAAACCTTTGTGCTGGGAACATGACTGTGTTTTGATTGTGGAATCATGGGTCCTGCAAACATGACTTAGGTTTGATTCTGGAACCATGTGTCCTGGGAATATGACTGAGGTTTGATTCTGGAAATCTGTGGCCTGGGAACTTGACAGAGGTTTGATGGCAGAAACCTGGGGACTGGCAACATGACTGAGGTTTGATTGTAGAACCCTGTGCCCTGGAAACATGACTGTGGTCCTGTACTGGAAACCCATGGCCTACGAATTTGACATTGGTTTGTTTCTGGAACCCTGTGACCTGGGAACATGACTGAGGTTTGATTCTGGAAAACTGTGGTCGGGGACTTGACTGAGGTTTGATGGCAGAAATCTGTGGACTGGAAACATTACTGAGGTTTGATTGTAGAACCCTGTGCCCTGGAAACATGACTGCGACCTGATACTTGAAACCCATGGCCTGGGAACTTGACATTGGTTTGATTCTGGAACCCTGTGGCCAGGAACAAGACTGAGGCGTGATTCTGGAATCCTGTGGCCTGGGAACATGACATCTGTTTAGATTGTGGAATACTGGGCCCTGGGAACCTGAGTGAGGCTTGGTTCTGGAACCCTGTGGACTGGGAACATGAGTGAGGATTTATTCTGGAATCCTGTGGCCTGGGAACATGACATCAGTGGATTCTTCAACCCTGTGGCCTGGGAACATGAGAACGGTTGGATTTTGGAACACTGTGGCCTGGGAACATGACTGAGGTTTGATGTTGGAAACCTGTGGCTTGGCAACATGAATGAGGTTTGTTACTGGAACCCTGTTCCCTGGGAATATGACTGAGGTTTGATTCTGGACACCTTTGTCCTGGGAACATGACTGTGGTTTGATTGTGGAACCATGGGTCCTGCAAACATGACTGAGGTTTGATTCTGGAACCATGTGTCCTGGGAATATGACTGAGGTTTGATTCTGGAAATCTGTGGCCTGGGAACTTGACTGAGGTTTGATGGCAGAAACCTGTGGACTGGCAACATGACTGAGGTTTGATTGTAGAACCCTGTGCCCTGGAAACATGACTGTGGCCTGGTACTGGAAACCCATGGCCTAGGAATTTGACATTGGTTTGATTCTGGAACCCTGTGGCCTGGGAACATGACTGAGGCGTGATTCTGGAAAACTGTGGCCTGGGAATATGACTGAGGTTTGATTCTGGAAATCTGTGGCCTGGGAACTTGACTGAGGTTTAATGGCAGAAATCTGTGGACTGGCAACATGACTGAGGTTTGATTGTAGAACCCTGTGCCCTGGAAACATGACTGCGACCTGATATTTGAAACCCATGGCCTGGGAACTTGACATTGGTTTGATTCCGGAACCCTGTGGCCAGGAACAAGACTGAGGCGTGATTCTGGAATCCTGTGGCCTGGGAACATGACATCTGTTTAGATTGTGGAATACTGGGCCCTGGGAACCTGACTGAGGCTTGGTTCTGGAACCCTGTGGACTGGGAACATGACTGAGGTTTGATTCTGGAATCCTGTGGCCTGGGAACATGACATCAGTGGATTCTTGAACCCTGTGGCCTGGGAACATGAGAACGGTTTGAATCTGGAACCCTGTGACCTGGGAACATGTCTGAGGTTTGATTGTGGAAACCTGTGGCTTGGCAACATGACTGAGGTTTGTTACTGGAACCCTCTTCCCTGGGAACATGACTGAGGTTTGATTCTGGACACCTTTGTCCTGGGAACATGACTGTGGTTTGATTGTGGAATCATGGGTCCTGCAAACATGACTGAGGTTTTATTTTGGAACCATGTGTCCTGGGAATATGACTGAGGTTTGATTCTGGAAATCTGTGGCCTGGGAAGTTGACTGAGGTTTGATGGCAGAAACCTGTGGACTGGCAACATGACAGAGGTTTGATTGTAGAACCCTGTGGCCTGGAAATATGACTGTGGCCTGGTACTGGAAACCCATGGCCTGGGAAATTGACATTGGTTTGATTCTGCAACCCTGTGGCCTGGGAACATGATTGAGGCGTGATTCTGGAAACCTGTGGCCTGGGAACATGACATCTGTTTAGATTGTGGCATACTGTGCCCTGGGAACCGGACTGAAGGCTTGGTTCTGGAATCCTGTGGACTGGGAACAAGACTGAGGTTTGATTCTGGAACCATGTGGCCTGGGAATATGACTGATGTTAGATCGTGGAATCCTGTGGCCTGGGAACATGACATCGGTTTGGATTCTGGTACCCTGTTGCCTGGGAACATGAAATCGGTTTGATTGTGGAGACCTGTGGTCTGGGAATATGACTGAGGTTTGATGGTGGTACCCTCTGGCCTGTCAACATGACTGAGGTTTGATTCTGGATCCCTGTGGCCTGGGAACATGACTGAGGCGTGATTCTGGAATCCTGTGGCCTGGGAACATGACATCTGTTTAGATTGTGGAATAATGTGCCCTGGGAATCTGACTGAGGCTTGGTTCTGGAACCCTGTGGACTGGGAACATGACTGAGGTTTGATTGTAGAACCCTGTGCCCTGGAAACATGACTGTGGCCTGGTACTGGAAACCCATGACCTAAGAATTTGACATTGGTTTGATTCTGGAACCCTGTGGCCTGGGAACATGTCTGAGGTTTGATTCTGGAAAACTGTGGCCGGGTACTTGACTGAGGGTTGATGGCAGAAATCTGTGGACTGGGAACATGACTGAGGTTTGATTGTAGAACCCTGTGCCCTGGAAACATGACTGTGGCCTGGTACTGGAAACCCATGGCCTAGGAATTTGACATTGGTTTGATTCTGGACCCCTGTAGCCTGGGAACATGACTGAGGATTGATTCTGGAACCCTGTAGCCTGCGAACATAACTGAGGATTGTTTCTGGAACCCTGTGGCCTGGGAACATGACATCAGTGGATTCTTGAACCCTGTGGCCTGGGAACATGAGAATGGTTTAATTCTGGAACCCTGTGACCTGGGAACATGTCTGAGGTTTGATGGTGGAAACCTGTGGCTTGGCAACATGACTGAGGTTTGTTTCTGGAACCCTCTTCCCTGGGAACATGACTGAGGTTTGATTCTGGACACCTTTGTCCTGGGAACATGACTGTGGTTTGATTGTGGAAACATGGGTCCTGCAAACATGACTGAGGTTTTATTTTGGAACCATGTGTCCTGGGAATATGACTGAGGTTTGATTCTGGAAAACTGTCGCCTGGGAAGTTGACTGAGGTTTGATGGCAGAAACCTGTGGACTGGCAACATGACAGAGGTTTGATTGTAGAACCCTGTGGCCTGGAAATATGACTGTGGCCTGGTACTGGAAACCCATGGCCTGGGAAATTGACATTGGTTTGATTCTGCAACCCTGTGGCCTGGGAACATGACTGAGGCGTGATTCTGGAAAACTGTGGCCTGGGAATATGACTGAGGTTTGATTCTGGAAATCTGTGGCCTGGGAACTTGACTGAGGTTTGATGGCAGAAATCTGTGGACTGGCAACATGACTGAGGTTTGATTGTAGAACCCTGTGCCCTGGAAACATGACTGCGAGCTGATATTTGAAACCCATGGCCTGGGAACTTGACATTGTTTTGATTCCGGAACCCTGTGGCCAGGAACAAGACTGAGGCGTGATTCTGGAATCCTGTGGCCTGGGAACAAGTCTGAGGTTTGATTGTGGAAACCTGTGGCTTGGCAACATGAATGAGGTTTGTTATTGGAACCCTCTTCCCTGGGAACATGACTGAGGTTTGATTCTGGACACCTTTGTCCTGGGAACATGACTGTGGTTTGATTGTGGAACCATGGGTCCTGCAAACATGACTGAGGTTTTATTCTGGAACCATGTGTCTTGGGAATATGACTGAGGTTTGATTCTGGAAATCTGTGGCCTGGGAAGTTGACTGAGGTTTGATTGTAGAACCCTGTGGCCTGGAAATATGACTGTGGCCTGGTACTGGAAACCCATGGCCTGGGAAATTGACATTGGTTTGATTCTGAAACCCTGTGGCCTGGGACCATGATTGAGGCGTGATTCTGGAAACCTGTGGCCTGGGAACATGACATCTGTTTAGATTGTGGCATACTGTGCCCTGGGAACCGGACTGAAGGCTTGGTTCTAGAATCCTGTGGACTGGGAACAAGACTGAGGTTTGAGTCTGGAACCATGTGGCCTGGGAATATGACTGATGTTAGATCGTGGAATCCTGTGGCCTGGGAACATGACATCGGTTTGGATTCTGGTACCCTGTTGCCTGGGAACATGAAATCGCTTTGATTGTGGAAACCTGTGGTCTGGGAATATGACTGAGGTTTGATGGTGGTACCCTCTGGCCTGGCAACATGACTGAGGTTTGATTCTGGATCCCTGTGGCCTGGGAACATGACTGAGGCGTGATTCTGGAATCCTGTGGCCTGGGAACATGACATCTGTTTAGATTGTGGAATAATGTGCCCTGGGAATCTGACTGAGGCTTGGTTCTGGAACCCTGTGGACTGGGAACATGACTGAGGATTAATTCTGGACCACTTTGTCCTGGGAACATGACTGTGGTTTGATTGTGGAACCGTGGGTCCTGCAAACATGACTGAGGTTTTTTTTCTGGAACCATGTGTCCTGGGAATATGACTGAGGTTTGATTCTGGAAATCTGTGGCCTGGGAAATTGACTGAAGTTTGATGGCAGAAACCTGTGGACTGGCAAAATGACAGAGGTTTGATTGTTGAACCCTGTGGCCTGGAAACATGACTGTGGCCTGGTACTGGAAACCCATGGCCTAGGAATTTGACATTGGTTTGTTTCTGGAACCCTCTGGCCTGGGAACATGACGGAGGTTTGATTCTGGAACCCTGTAGGCTTCGAACATAACTGAGGATTGTTTCTGGAACCCTGTGGCCTGGGAACATGACATCAGTGGATTCTGGCACCCTGTGGCCTGGGAATATGAGAACGGTTTAATTCTGGAACCCTGTGACCTGGGAACATGTCTGAGGTTTGATGGTGGAAACCTGTGGCTTGGCAACATGACTGAGGTTTGTTTCTGGAACCCTGTTCCCTGGGAACATGACTGAGGTTTGATTCTGGAAACCTTTGTGCTGGGAACATGACTGTGTTTTGATTGTGGAATCATGGGTCCTGCAAACATGACTTAGGTTTGATTCTGGAACCATGTGTCCTGGGAATATGACTGAGGTTTGATTCTGGAAATCTGTGGCCTGGGAACTTGACAGAGGTTTGATGGCAGAAACCTGGGGACTGGCAACATGACTGAGGTTTGATTGTAGAACCCTGTGCCCTGGAAACATGACTGTGGTCCTGTACTGGAAACCCATGGCCTACGAATTTGACATTGGTTTGTTTCTGGAACCCTGTGACCTGGGAACATGACTGAGGTTTGATTCTGGAAAACTGTGGTCGGGGACTTGACTGAGGTTTGATGGCAGAAATCTGTGGACTGGAAACATTACTGAGGTTTGATTGTAGAACCCTGTGCCCTGGAAACATGACTGCGACCTGATACTTGAAACCCATGGCCTGGGAACTTGACATTGGTTTGATTCTGGAACCCTGTGGCCAGGAACAAGACTGAGGCGTGATTCTGGAATCCTGTGGCCTGGGAACATGACATCTGTTTAGATTGTGGAATACTGGGCCCTGGGAACCTGAGTGAGGCTTGGTTCTGGAACCCTGTGGACTGGGAACATGAGTGAGGATTTATTCTGGAATCCTGTGGCCTGGGAACATGACATCAGTGGATTCTTCAACCCTGTGGCCTGGGAACATGAGAACGGTTGGATTTTGGAACACTGTGGCCTGGGAACATGACTGAGGTTTGATGTTGGAAACCTGTGGCTTGGCAACATGAATGAGGTTTGTTACTGGAACCCTGTTCCCTGGGAATATGACTGAGGTTTGATTCTGGACACCTTTGTCCTGGGAACATGACTGTGGTTTGATTGTGGAACCATGGGTCCTGCAAACATGACTGAGGTTTGATTCTGGAACCATGTGTCCTGGGAATATGACTGAGGTTTGATTCTGGAAATCTGTGGCCTGGGAACTTGACTGAGGTTTGATGGCAGAAACCTGTGGACTGGCAACATGACTGAGGTTTGATTGTAGAAACCTGTGCCCTGGAAACATGACTGTGGCCTGGTACTGGAAACCCATGGCCTAGGAATTTGACATTGGTTTGATTCTGGAACCCTGTGGCCTGGGAACATGACTGAGGCGTGATTCTGGAAAACTGTGGCCTGGGAATATGACTGAGGTTTGATTCTGGAAATCTGTGGCCTGGGAACTTGACTGAGGTTTAATGGCAGAAATCTGTGGACTGGCAACATGACTGAGGTTTGATTGTAGAACCCTGTGCCCTGGAAACATGACTGCGACCTGATATTTGAAACCCATGGCCTGGGAACTTGACATTGGTTTGATTCCGGAACCCTGTGGCCAGGAACAAGACTGAGGCGTGATTCTGGAATCCTGTGGCCTGGGAACATGACATCTGTTTAGATTGTGGAATACTGGGCCCTGGGAACCTGACTGAGGCTTGGTTCTGGAACCCTGTGGACTGGGAACATGACTGAGGTTTGATTCTGGAATCCTGTGGCCTGGGAACATGACATCAGTGGATTCTTGAACCCTGTGGCCTGGGAACATGAGAACGGTTTGAATCTGGAACCCTGTGACCTGGGAACATGTCTGAGGTTTGATTGTGGAAACCTGTGGCTTGGCTACATGACTGAGGTTTGTTACTGGAACCCTCTTCCCTGGGAACATGACTGAGGTTTGATTCTGGACACCTTTGTCCTGGGAACATGACTGTGGTTTGATTGTGGAATCATGGGTCCTGCAAACATGACTGAGGTTTTATTTTGGAACCATGTGTCCTGGGAATATGACTGAGGTTTGATTCTGGAAATCTGTGGCCTGGGAAGTTGACTGAGGTTTGATGGCAGAAACCTGTGGACTGGCAACATGACAGAGGTTTGATTGTAGAACCCTGTGGCCTGGAAATATGACTGTGGCCTGGTACTGGAAACCCATGGCCTGGGAAATTGACATTGGTTTGATTCTGCAACCCTGTGGCCTGGGAACATGATTGAGGCGTGATTCTGGAAACCTGTGGCCTGGGAACATGACATCTGTTTAGATTGTGGCATACTGTGCCCTGGGAACCGGACTGAAGGCTTGGTTCTGGAATCCTGTGGACTGGGAACAAGACTGAGGTTTGATTCTGGAACCATGTGGCCTGGGAATATGACTGATGTTAGATCGTGGAATCCTGTGGCCTGGGAACATGACATCGGTTTGGATTCTGGTACCCTGTTGCCTGGGAACATGAAATCGGTTTGATTGTGGAGACCTGTGGTCTGGGAATATGACTGAGGTTTGATGGTGGTACCCTCTGGCCTGTCAACATGACTGAGGTTTGATTCTGGATCCCTGTGGCCTGGGAACATGACTGAGGCGTGATTCTGGAATCCTGTGGCCTGGGAACATGACATCTGTTTAGATTGTGGAATAATGTGCCCTGGGAATCTGACTGAGGCTTGGTTCTGGAACCCTGTGGACTGGGAACATGACTGAGGTTTGATTGTAGAACCCTGTGCCCTGGAAACATGACTGTGGCCTGGTACTGGAAACCCATGACCTAAGAATTTGACATTGGTTTGATTCTGGAACCCTGTGGCCTGGGAACATGTCTGAGGTTTGATTCTGGAAAACTGTGGCCGGGTACTTGACTGAGGGTTGATGGCAGAAATCTGTGGACTGGGAACATGACTGAGGTTTGATTGTAGAACCCTGTGCCCTGGAAACATGACTGTGGCCTGGTACTGGAAACCCATGGCCTAGGAATTTGACATTGGTTTGATTCTGGACCCCTGTGGCCTGGGAACATGACTGAGGATTGATTCTGGAACCCTGTAGCCTGCGAACATAACTGAGGATTGTTTCTGGAACCCTGTGGCCTGGGAACATGACATCAGTGGATTCTTGAACCCTGTGGCCTGGGAACATGAGAATGGTTTAATTCTGGAACCCTGTGACCTGGGAACATGTCTGAGGTTTGATGGTGGAAACCTGTGGCTTGGCAACATGACTGAGGTTTGTTTCTGGAACCCTGTTCCCTGGGAACATGACTGAGGTTTGATTCTGGACACCTTTGTGCTGGGACTATGACTGTGTTTTGATTGTGGAATCATGGGTCCTGCAAACATGACTGAGGTTTGATTCTGGAACCATGTGTCCTGGGAATATGACTGAGGTTTGATTCTGGAAATCTGTGGCCTGGGAACTTGACAGAGGTTTGATGGCAGAAATCTGTGGACTGGCAACATGACTGAGGTTTGATTGTAGAACCCTGTGCCCTGGAAACATGACTGCGACCTGATACTTGAAACCCATGGCCTGGGAACTTGACATTGGTTTGATTCTGGAACCCTGTGGCCAGGAACAAGACTGAGGCGTGATTCTGGAATCCTGTGGCCTGGGAACATGACATCTGTTTAGATTGTGGAATACTGGGCCCTGGGAACCTGACTGAGGCTTGGTTCTGGAACCCTGTGGACTGGGAACATGACTGAGGATTTATTCTGGAATCCTGTGGCCTGGGAACATGACATCAGTGGATTCTTCAACCCTGTGGCCTGGGAACATGAGAACGGTTGGATTTTGGAACACTGTGGCCTGGGAACATGTCTGAGGTTTGATGTTGGAAACCTGTGGCTTGGCAACATGAATGAGGTTTGTTACTGGAACCCTCTTCCCTGGGAACATGACTGAGGTTTGATTCTGGACACCTTTGTCCTGGGAACATGACTGTGGTTTGATTGTGGAACCATGGGTCCTGCAAACATGACTGAGGTTTGATTCTGGAACCATGTGTCCTGGGAATATGACTGAGGTTTGATTCTGGAAATCTGTGTCCTGGGAAGTTGACTGAGGTTTGATGGCAGAAACCTGTGGACTGGCAACATGACAGAGGTTTGATTGTAGAACCCTGTGGCCTGGAAATATGACTGTGGCCTGGTACTGGAAACCCATGGCCTGGGAAATTGACATTGGTTTGATTCTGAAACCCTGTGGCCTGGGAACATGATTGAGGCGTGATTCTGGAAACCTGTGGCCTGGGAACATGACATCTGTTTAGATTGTGGCATACTGTGCCCTGGGAACCGGACTGAAGGCTTGGTTCTGGAATCCTGTGGAGTGGGAACAAGACTGAGATTTTATTCTGGAACCATGTGTCCTGGGAATATGACTGAGGTTTGATTCTGGAAATCTGTGGCCTGGAAACTTGACTGAGGTTTGATGGCAGAAAACTGTGGACTGGCAACATGACTGAGGTTTGATTGTAGAACCCTGTGCCCTGGAAACATGACTGTGGGCTGGTACTGGAAACCCATGGCCTAGGAATTTGACATTGGTTTGATTCTGGAACCCTGTGGCCTGGGAACATGACTGAGGCGTGATTCTGGAAAACTGTGGCCTGGGAATATGACTGAGGTTTGATTCTGGAAATCTGTGGCCTGGGAACTTGACTGAGGTTTGATGGCAGAAATCTGTGGACTGGCAACATGACTGAGGTTTGATTGTAGAACCCTGTGCCCTGGAAACATGACTGCTACCTGATATTTGAAACCCATGGCCTGGGAACTTGACATTGTTTTGATTCCGGAACCCTGTGGCCAGGAACAAGACTGAGGCGTGATTCTGGAATCCTGTGTCCTGGGAACATGACATCTGTTTAGATTGTGGAATACTGGGCCCTGGGAACCTGACTGAGGCTTGGTTCTGGAACCCTGTGGACTGGGAACATGACTGAGGATTTATTCTGGAATCCTGTGGCCTGGGAACATGACATCAGTGGATTCTTGAAACCTGTGGCCTGGGAACATGAGAACGGTTTGATTCTGGAACCCTGTGACCTGGGAACAAGTCTGAGGTTTGATTGTGGAAACCTGTGGCTTGGCAACATGACTGAGGTTTGTTACTGGAACCCTCTTCCCTGGGAACATGACTGAGGTTTGATTCTGGACACCTTTGTCCTGGGAACATGACTGTGGTTTGATTGTGGAACCATGGGTCCTGCAAACATGACTGAGGTTTTATTTTGGAACCATGTGTCCTGGGAATATGACTGAGGTTTGATTCTGGAAATCTGTGGCCTGGGAAGTTGACTGAGGTTTGATGGCAGAAACCTGTGGACTGGCAACATGACAGAGGTTTGATTGTAGAACCCTGTGGCCTGGAAATATGACTGTGGCCTGGTACTGGAAACCCATGGCCTGGGAAATTGACATTGGTTTGATTCTGCAACCCTGTGGCCTGGGAACATGATTGAGGCCTGATTCTGGAAACCTGTGGCCTGGGAACATGACATCTGTTTAGATTGTGGCATACTGTGCCCTGGGAACCGGACTGAAGGCTTGGTTCTGGAATCCTGTGGACTGGGAACAAGACTGAGGTTTGATTCTGGAACCATGTGGCCTGGGAATATGACTGATGTTAGATCGTGGAATCCTGTGGCCTGGGAACATGACATCGGTTTGGATTCTGGTACCCTGTTGCCTGGGAACATGAAATCGGTTTGATTGTGGAGACCTGTGGTCTGGGAATATGACTGAGGATTGATGGTGGTACCCTCTGGCCTGGCAACATGACTGAGGTTTGATTCTGGATCCCTGTGGCCTGGGAACATGACTGAGGCGTGATTCTGAAATCCTGTGGCCTGGGAACATGACATCTGTTTAGATTGTGGAATAATGTGCCCTGGGAATCTGACTGAGGCTTGGTTCTGGAACCCTGTGGACTGGGAACATGACTGAGGTTTGATTGTAGAACCCTGTGCCCTGGAAACATGACTGTGGCCTGGTACTTGAAACCCATGACCTAAGAATTTGACATTGGTTTGATTCTGGAACCCTGTGGCCTGGGAACATGTCTGAGGTTTGATTCTGGAAAACTGTGGCCGGGTACTTGACTGAGGGTTGATGGCAGAAATCTGTGGACTGGGAACATGACTGAGGTTTGATTGTAGAACCCTGTGCCCTGGAAACATGACTGTGGCCTGGTACTGGAAACCCATGGCCTAGGAATTTGACATTGGTTTGATTCTGGACCCCTGTGGCCTGGGAACATGACTGAGGATTGATTCTGGAACCCTGTAGCCTGCGAACATAACTGAGGATTGTTTCTGGAACCCTGTGGCCTGGGAACATGACATCAGTGGATTCTTGAACCCTGTGGCCTGGGAACATGAGAACGGTTTAATTCTGGAACCCTGTGACCTGGGAACATGTCTGAGGTTTGATGGTGGAAACCTGTGGCTTGGCAACATGACTGAGGTTTGTTTCTGGAACCCTGTTCCCTGGGAACATGACTGAGGTTTGATTCTGGACACCTTTGTGCTGGGACAATGACTGTGTTTTGATTGTGGAATCATGGGTCCTGCAAACATGACTGAGGTTTGATTCTGGAACCATGTGTCCTGGGAATATGACTGAGGTTTGATTCTGGAAATCTGTGGCCTGGGAACTTGACAGAGGTTTGATGGCAGAAACCTGGGGACTGGCAACATGACTGAGGTTTGATTGTAGAACCCTGTGCCCTGGAAACATGACTGTGGTCTGGTACTGGAAACCCATGGCCTACGAATTTGACATTGGTTTGTTTCTGGAACCCTGTGACCTGGGAACATGACTGAGGTTTGATTCTGGAAAACTGTGGTCGGGGACTTGACTGAGGTTTGATGGCAGAAATCTGTGGACTGGCAACATGACTGAGGTTTGATTGTAGAACCCTGTGCCCTGGAAACATGACTGCGACCTGATACTTGAAACCCATGGCCTGGGAACTTGACATTGGTTTGATTCTGGAACCCTGTGGCCAGGAACAAGACTGAGGCGTGATTCTGGAATCCTGTGGCCTGGGAACATGACATCTGTTTAGATTGTGGAATACTGGGCCCTGGGAACCTGACTGAGGCTTGGTTCTGGAACCCTGTGGACTGGGAACATGACTGAGGATTTATTCTGGAATCCTGTGGCCTGGGAACATGACATCAGTGGATTCTTCAACCCTGTGGCCTGGGAACATGAGAACGGTTGGATTTTGGAACACTGTGGCCTGGGAACATGTCTGAGGTTTGATGTTGGAAACCTGTGGCTTGGCAACATGAATGAGGTTTGTTACTGGAACCCTCTTCCCTGGGAACATGACTGAGGTTTGATTCTGGACACCTTTGTCCTGGGAACATGACTGTGGTTTGATTGTGGAACCATGGGTCCTGCAAACATGACTGAGGTTTGATTCTGGAACCATGTGTCCTGGGAATATGACTGAGGTTTGATTCTGGAAATCTGTGGCCTGGGAAGTTGACTGAGGTTTGATGGCAGAAACCTGTGGACTGGCAACATGACAGAGGTTTGATTGTAGAACCCTGTGGCCTGGAAATATGACTGTGGCCTGGTACTGGAAACCCATGGCCTGGGAAATTGACATTGGTTTGATTCTGAAACCCTGTGGCCTGGGAACATGATTGAGGCGTGATTCTGGAAACCTGTGGCCTGGGAACATGACATCTGTTTAGATTGTGGCATACTGTGCCCTGGGAACCGGACTGAAGGCTTGGTTCTGGAATCCTGTGGAGTGGGAACAAGACTGAGATTTTATTCTGGAACCATGTGTCCTGGGAATATGACTGAGGTTTGATTCTGGAAATCTGTGGCCTGGAAACTTGACTGAGGTTTGATGGCAGAAAACTGTGGACTGGCAACATGACTGAGGTTTGATTGTAGAACCCTGTGCCCTGGAAACATGACTGTGGGCTGGTACTGGAAACCCATGGCCTAGGAATTTGACATTGGTTTGATTCTGGAACCCTGTGGCCTGGGAACATGACTGAGGCGTGATTCTGGAAAACTGTGGCCTGGGAATATGACTGAGGTTTGATTCTGGAAATCTGTGGCCTGGGAACTTGACTGAGGTTTGATGGCAGAAATCTGTGGACTGGCAACATGACTGAGGTTTGATTGTAGAACCCTGTGCCCTGGAAACATGACTGCGAGCTGATATTTGAAACCCATGGCCTGGGAACTTGACATTGTTTTGATTCCGGAACCCTGTGGCCAGGAACAAGACTGAGGCGTGATTCTGGAATCCTGTGTCCTGGGAACATGACATCTGTTTAGATTGTGGAATACTTGGCCCTGGGAACCTGACTGAGGCTTGGTTCTGGAACCCTGTGGAATGGGAACATGACTGAGGATTTATTCTGGAATCCTGTGGCCTGGGAACATGACATCAGTGGATTCTTGAAACCTGTGGCCTGGGAACATGAGAACGGTTTGATTCTGGAACCCTGTGACCTGGGAACAAGTCTGAGGTTTGATTGTGGAAACCTGTGGCTTGGCAACATGACTGAGGTTTGTTACTGGAACCCTCTTCCCTGGGAACATGACTGAGGTTTGATTCTGGACACCTTTGTCCTGGGAACATGACTGTGGTTTGATTGTGGAAACATGGGTCCTGCAAACATGACTGAGGTTTTATTTTGGAACCATGTGTCCTGGGAATATGACTGAGGTTTGATTCTGGAAAACTGTCGCCTGGGAAGTTGACTGAGGTTTGATGGCAGAAACCTGTGGACTGGCAACATGACAGAGGTTTGATTGTAGAACCCTGTGGCCTGGAAATATGACTGTGGCCTGGTACTGGAAACCCATGGCCTGGGAAATTGACATTGGTTTGATTCTGCAACCCTGTGGCCTGGGAACATGACTGAGGCGTGATTCTGGAAAACTGTGGCCTGGGAATATGACTGAGGTTTGATTCTGGAAATCTGTGGCCTGGGAACATGACTGAGGTTTGATGGCAGAAATCTGTGGACTGGCAACATGACTGAGGTTTGATTGTAGAACCCTGTGCCCTGGAAACATGACTGCGAGCTGATATTTGAAACCCATGGCCTGGGAACTTGACATTGTTTTGATTCCGGAACCCTGTGGCCAGGAACAAGACTGAGGCGTGATTCTGGAATCCTGTGGCCTGGGAACAAGTCTGAGGTTTGATTGTGGAAACCTGTGGCTTGGCAACATGAATGAGGTTTGTTACTGGAACCCTCTTCCCTGGGAACATGACTGAGGTTTGATTCTGGACACCTTTGTCCTGGGAACATGACTGTGGTTTGATTGTGGAACCATGGGTCCTGCAAACATGACTGAGGTTTGATTCTGGAACCATGTGTCTTGGGAATATGACTGAGGTTTGATTGTGGAAATCTGTGGCCTGAGAAGTTGACTGAGGTTTGATTGTAGAACCCTGTGGCCTGGAAATATGACTGTGGCCTGGTACTGGAAACCCATGGCCTGGGAAATTGACATTGGTTTGATTCTGAAACCCTGTGGCCTGGGACCATGATTGAGGCGTGATTCTGGAAACCTGTGGCCTGGGAACATGACATCTGTTTAGATTGTGGCATACTGTGCCCTGGGAACCGGACTGAAGGCTTGGTTCTGGAATCCTGTGGACTGGGAACAAGACTGAGGTTTGAGTCTGGAACCATGTGGCCTGGGAATATGACTGATGTTAGATCGTGGAATCCTGTGGCCTGGGAACATGACATCGGTTTGGATTCTGGTACCCTGTTGCCTGGGAACATGAAATCGGTTTGATTGTGGAAACCTGTGGTCTGGGAATATGACTGAGGTTTGATGGTGGTACCCTCTGGCCTGGCAACATGACTGAGGTTTGATTCTGGATCCCTGTGGCCTGGGAACATGACTGAGGCTTGATTCTGGAACCCTGTGGCATGGGAATATGTCTGAGTTTTGATGGTGGAAAACTGTGGCTTGGCAAAATGACTGAGGTTTGTTACTGGAACCCTGTTCCCTGGGAACATGACTGTGGTTTGATTGTGGAACCGTGGGTCCTGCAAACATGACTGAGGTTTTTTTTCTGGAACCATGTGTCCTGGGAATATGACTGAGGTTTGATTCTGGAAATCTGTGGCCTGGGAAATTGACTGAAGTTTGATGGCAGAAACCTGTGGACTGGCAACATGACAGAGGTTTGATTGTTGAACCCTGTGGCCTGGAAACATGACTGTGGCCTTGTACTGGAAACCCATGGCCTAGGAATTTGACATTGGTTTGTTTCTGGAACCCTCTGGCCTGGGAACATGACGGAGGTTTGATTCTGGAACCCTGTAGGCTTCGAACAGAACTGAGGATTGTTTCTGGAACCCTGTGGCCTGGGAACATGACATCAGTGGATTCTGGCACCCTGTGGCCTGGGAATATGAGAACGGTTTAATTCTGGAACCCTGTGACCTGGGAATATGTCTGAGGTTTGATGGTGGAAACCTGTGGCTTGGCAACATGACTGAGGTTTGTTTCTGGAACCCTGTTCCCTGGGAACATGACTGAGGTTTGATTCTGGAAACCTTTGTGCTGGGAACATGACTGTGTTTTGATTGTGGAATCATGGGTCCTGCAAACATGACTTAGGTTTGATTCTGGAACCATGTGTCCTGGGAATATGACTGAGGTTTGATTCTGGAAATCTGTGGCCTGGGAACTTGACAGAGGTTTGATGGCAGAAACCTGGGGACTGGCAACATGACTGAGGTTTGATTGTAGAACCCTGTGCCCTGGAAACATGACTGTGGTCTGGTACTGGAAACCCATGGCCTACGAATTTGACATTGGTTTGTTTCTCGAACCCTGTGACCTGGGAACATGACTGAGGTTTGATTCTGGAAAACTGTGGTCGGGGACTTGACTGAGGTTTGATGGCAGAAATCTGTGGACTGGCAACATGACTGAGGTTTGATTGTAGAACCCTGTGCCCTGGAAACATGACTGCGACCTGATATTTGAAACCCATGGCCTGGGAACTTGACATTGTTTTGATTCCGGAACCCTGTGGCCAGGAACAAGACTGAGGCGTGATTCTGGAATCCTGTGGCCTGGGAACAAGTCTGAGGTTTGATTGTGGAAACCTGTGGCTTGGCAACATGAATGAGGTTTGTTACTGGAACCCTCTTCCCTGGGAACATGACTGAGGTTTGATTCTGGACATCTTTGTCCTGGGAACATGACTGTGGTTTGATTGTGGAACCATGGGTCCTGCAAACATGACTGAGGTTTTATTCTGGAACCATGTGTCTTGGGAATATGACTGAGGTTTGATTCTGGAAATCTGTGGCCTGGGAAGTTGACTGAGGTTTGATTGTAGAACCCTGTGCCCTGGAAACATGACTGTGGGCTGGTACTGGAAACCCATGGCCTAGGAATTTGACATTGGTTTGATTCTGGAACCCTGTGGCCTGGGAACATGACTGAGGCGTGATTCTGGAAAACTGTGGCCTGGGAATATGACTGAGGTTTGATTCTGGAAATCTGTGGCCTGGGAACTTGACTGAGGTTTGATGGCAGAAATCTGTGGACTGGCAACATGACTGAGGTTTGATTGTAGAACCCTGTGCCCTGGAAACATGACTGCGAGCTGATATTTGAAACCCATGGCCTGGGAACTTGACATTGTTTTGATTCCGGAACCCTGTGGCCAGGAACAAGACTGAGGCGTGATTCTGGAATCCTGTGTCCTGGGAACATGACATCTGTTTAGATTGTGGAATACTTGGCCCTGGGAACCTGACTGAGGCTTGGTTCTGGAACCCTGTGGAATGGGAACATGACTGAGGATTTATTCTGGAATCCTGTGGCCTGGGAATATGACATCAGTGGATTCTTGAAACCTGTGGCCTGGGAACATGAGAACGGTTTGATTCTGGAACCCTGTGACCTGGGAACAAGTCTGAGGTTTGATTGTGGAAACCTGTGGCTTGGCAACATGACTGAGGTTTGTTACTGGAACCCTCTTCCCTGGGAACATGACTGAGGTTTGATTCTGGACACCTTTGTCCTGGGAACATGACTGTGGTTTGATTGTGGAACCATGGGTCCTGCAAACATGACTGAGGTTTTATTTTGGAACCATGTGTCCTGGGAATATGACTGAGGTTTGATTCTGGAAAACTGTCGCCTGGGAAGTTGACTGAGGTTTGATGGCAGAAACCTGTGGACTGGCAACATGACAGAGGTTTGATTGTAGAACCCTGTGGCCTGGAAATATGACTGTGGCCTGGTACTGGAAACCCATGGCCTGGGAAATTGACATTGGTTTGATTCTGCAACCCTGTGGCCTGGGAACATGACTGAGGCGTGATTCTGGAAAACTGTGGCCTGGGAATATGACTGAGGTTTGATTCTGGAAATCTGTGGCCTGGGAACTTGACTGAGGTTTGATGGCAGAAATCTGTGGACTGGCAACATGACTGAGGTTTGATTGTAGAACCCTGTGCCCTGGAAACATGACTGCGAGCTGATATTTGAAACCCATGGCCTGGGAACTTGACATTGTTTTGATTCCGGAACCCTGTGGCCAGGAACAAGACTGAGGCGTGATTCTGGAATCCTGTGGCCTGGGAACAAGTCTGAGGTTTGATTGTGGAAACCTGTGGCTTGGCAACATGAATGAGGTTTGTTACTGGAACCCTCTTCCCTGGGAACATGACTGAGGTTTGATTCTGGACACCTTTGTCCTGGGAACATGACTGTAGTTTGATTGTGGAACCATGGGTCCTGCAAACATGACTGAGGTTTGATTCTGGAACCATGTGTCCTGGGAATATGACTGAGGTTTGATTCTGGAAATCTGTGGCCTGGGAAGTTGACTGAGGTTTGATTGTAGAACCCTGTGGCCTGGAAATATGACTGATGTTAGATCGTGGAATCCTGTGGCCTGGGAACATGACATCGGTTTGGATTCTGGTACCCTGTTGCCTGGGAACATGAAATCGTTTTGATTGTGGAAACCTGTGGTCTGGGAATATGACTGAGGTTTGATGGTGGTACCCTCTGGCCTGGCAACATGACTGAGGTTTGATTCTGGATCCCTGTGGCCTGGGAACATGACTGAGGCTTGATTCTGGAACCCTGTGGCATGGGAATATGTCTGAGTTTTGATGGTGGAAAACTGTGGCTTGGCAAAATGACTGAGGTTTGTTACTGGAACCCTGTTCCCTGGGAACATGACTGTGGTTTGATTGTGGAACCGTGGGTCCTGCAAACATGACTGAGGTTTTTTTTCTGGAACCATGTGTCCTGGGAATATGACTGAGGTTTGATTCTGGAAATCTGTGGCCTGGGAAATTGACTGAAGTTTGATGGCAGAAACCTGTGGACTGGCAAAATGACAGAGGTTTGATTGTTGAACCCTGTGGCCTGGAAACATGACTGTGGCCTGGTACTGGAAACCCATGGCCTAGGAATTTGACATTGGTTTGTTTCTGGAACCCTCTGGCCTGGGAACATGACGGAGGTTTGATTCTGGAACCCTGTAGGCTTCGAACAGAACTGAGGATTGTTTCTGGAACCCTGTGGCCTGGGAACATGACATCAGTGGATTCTGGCACCCTGTGGCCTGGGAATATGAGAACGGTTTAATTCTGGAACCCTGTGACCTGGGAATATGTCTGAGGTTTGATGGTGGAAACCTGTGGCTTGGCAACATGACTGAGGTTTGTTTCTGGAACCCTGTTCCCTGGGAACATGACTGAGGTTTGATTCTGGAAACCTTTGTGCTGGGAACATGACTGTGTTTTGATTGTGGAATCATGGGTCCTGCAAACATGACTTAGGTTTGATTCTGGAACCATGTGTCCTGGGAATATGACTGAGGTTTGATTCTGGAAATCTGTGGCCTGGGAACTTGACAGAGGTTTGATGGCAGAAACCTGGGGACTGGCAACATGACTGAGGTTTGATTGTAGAACCCTGTGCCCTGGAAACATGACTGTGGTCTGGTACTGGAAACCCATGGCCTACGAATTTGACATTGGTTTGTTTCTCGAACCCTGTGACCTGGGAACATGACTGAGGTTTGATTCTGGAAAACTGTGGTCGGGGACTTGACTGAGGTTTGATGGCAGAAATCTGTGGACTGGCAACATGACTGAGGTTTGATTGTAGAACCCTGTGCCCTGGAAACATGACTGCGACCTGATATTTGAAACCCATGGCCTGGGAACTTGACATTGTTTTGATTCCGGAACCCTGTGGCCAGGAACAAGACTGAGGCGTGATTCTGGAATCCTGTGGCCTGGGAACAAGTCTGAGGTTTGATTGTGGAAACCTGTGGCTTGGCAACATGAATGAGGTTTGTTACTGGAACCCTCTTCCCTGGGAACATGACTGAGGTTTGATTCTGGACATCTTTGTCCTGGGAACATGACTGTGGTTTGATTGTGGAACCATGGGTCCTGCAAACATGACTGAGGTTTTATTCTGGAACCATGTGTCTTGGGAATATGACTGAGGTTTGATTCTGGAAATCTGTGGCCTGGGAAGTTGACTGAGGTTTGATTGTAGAACCCTGTGCCCTGGAAACATGACTGTGGGCTGGTACTGGAAACCCATGGCCTAGGAATTTGACATTGGTTTGATTCTGGAACCCTGTGGCCTGGGAACATGACTGAGGCGTGATTCTGGAAAACTGTGGCCTGGGAATATGACTGAGGTTTGATTCTGGAAATCTGTGGCCTGGGAACTTGACTGAGGTTTGATGGCAGAAATCTGTGGACTGGCAACATGACTGAGGTTTGATTGTAGAACCCTGTGCCCTGGAAACATGACTGCGAGCTGATATTTGAAACCCATGGCCTGGGAACTTGACATTGTTTTGATTCCGGAACCCTGTGGTCAGGAACAAGACTGAGGCGTGATTCTGGAATCCTGTGGCCTGGGAACATGACATCTGTTTAGATTGTGGAATACTGGGCCCTGGGAACCTGACTGAGGCTTGGTTCTGGAACCCTGTGGACTGGGAACATGACTGAGGATTTATTCTGGAATCCTGTGGCCTGGGAACATGACATCAGTGGATTCTTGAAACCTGTGGCCTGGGAACATGAGAACGGTTTGATTCTGGAACCTTGTGACCTGGGAACAAGTCTGAGGTTTGATTGTGGAAACCTGTGGCTTGGCAACATGACTGAGGTTTGTTACTGGAACCCTCTTCCCTGGGAACATGACTGAGGTTTGATTCTGGACACCTTTGTCCTGGGAACATGACTGTGGTTTGATTGTGGAACCATGGGTCCTGCAAACATGACTGAGGTTTTATTTTGGAACCATGTGTCCTGGGAATATGACTGAGGTTTGATTCTGGAAAACTGTCGCCTGGGAAGTTGACTGAGGTTTGATGGCAGAAACCTGTGGACTGGCAACATGACAGAGGTTTGATTGTAGAACCCTGTGGCCTGGAAATATGACTGTGGCCTGGTACTGGAAACCCATGGCCTGGGAAATTGACTTTGGTTTGATTCTGAAACCCTGTGGCCTGGGAACATGATTGAGGCGTGATTCTGGAAACCTGTGGCCTGGGAACATGACATCTGTTTAGATTGTGGCATACTGTGCCCTGGGAACCGGACTGAAGGCTTGGTTCTGGAATCCTGTGGAGTGGGAACAAGACTGAGATTTTATTCTGGAACCATGTGTCCTGGGAATATGACTGAGGTTTGATTCTGGAAATCTGTGGCCTGGGAATATGACTGATGTTAGATCGTGGAATCCTGTGGCCTGGGAACATGACATCGGTTTGGATTCTGGTACCCTGTTGCCTGGGAACATGACTGAGGTTTGATTCTGGAAAACTGTGGCCGGGTACTTGACTGAGGGTTGATGGCAGAAATCTGTGGACTGGGAACATGACTGAGGTTTGATTGTAGAAGCCTGTGCCCTGGAAACATGACTGTGGCCTGGTACTGGAAACCCACGGCCTAGGAATTTGACATTGGTTTGATTCTGGAACCCTGTGGCCTGGGAACATGACTGAGGATTGATTCTGGAACCCTGTAGCCTGCGAACATAACTGAGGATTGTTTCTGGAACCCTGTGGCCTGGGAACATGACATCAGTGGATTCTGGAACCCTGTGGCCTGGGAACATGAGAACGGTTTAATTCTGGAACCCTGTGACCTGGGAACATGTCTGAGGTTTGATGGTGGA
This sequence comes from Balaenoptera borealis, assembly GCF_965194805.1. Lineage (NCBI taxonomy): Eukaryota > Metazoa > Chordata > Mammalia > Artiodactyla > Balaenopteridae > Balaenoptera > Balaenoptera borealis. The sequence goes on from NC_138875.1 coordinate 30,847,263, forward strand.
AACCTGTGGCTTGGCAACATGACTGAGGTTTGTTTCTGGAACCCTGTTCCCTGGGAACATGACTGAGGTTTGATTCTAGACACCTTTGTGCTGGGACAATGACTGTGTTTTGATTGTGGAATCATGGGTCCTGCAAACATGACTGAGGTTTGATTCTGGAACCATGTGTCCTGGGAATATGACTGAGGTTTGATTCTGGAAATCTGTGGCCTGGGAACTTGACTGAGGTTTGATGGCAGAAACCTGTTGACTGGCAACATGACTGAGGTTTGATTGTAGAACCCTGTGCCCTGGAAACATGACTGTGGGCTGGTACTGGAAACCCATGGCCTAGGAATTTGACATTGGTTTGATTCTGGAATCCTGTGACCTGGGAACATGACTGAGGTTTGATTCTGGAAAACTGTGGCCAGCGGACTTGACTGAGGTTTGATGGCAGAAATCTGTGGACTGGAAACATTACTGAGAGGTTTGATTGTAGACCCCTTTGCCCTGGAAACATGACTGCGACCTGATACTTGAAACCCATGGCCTGGGAACTTGACATTGGTTTGATTCTGGAACCCTGTGGCCAGGAACAAGACTGAGGCGTGATTCTGGAATCTTGTGGCCTGGGAACATGACATCTGTTTAGATTGTGGAATACTGGGCCCTGGGAACCTGACTGAGGTTTGGTTCTGGAACCCTGTGGACTGGGAACATGAGAGAGGATTTATTCTGGAATCCTGTGGCCTGGGAACATGACATCAGTGGATTCTTGAACCCTGTGGCCTGGGAACATGAGAACGGTTGGATTCTGGAACACTGTGGCCTGGGGATATGACTGAGGTTTGATGGTGGAAACCTGTGGCTTGGCAACATGAATGAGGTTTGTTACTGGAACCCTGTTCCCTGGGAATATGACTGAGGTTTGATTCTAGACATCTTTGTCCTGGGAACATGACTGTGGTTTGATTGTGGAACCATGGGTCCTGCAAACATGACTGAGGTTTGATTCTGGAACCATGTGTCCTGGGAATATGACTGAGGATTGATTCTGGAAATCTGTGGCCTGGGAACTTGACTGAGGTTTGATGGCAGAAACCTGTGGACTGGCAACATGACTGAGGTTTGATTGTAGAACCCTGTGCCCTGGAAACATGACTGTGGCCTAGTACTGGAAAACCATGGCTTAGGAATTTGACATTGGTTTGATTCTGGAACCCTGTGGCCTGGGAACATGACTGAGGCGTGATTCTGGAAAACTGTGGCCTGGGAATATGACTGAGGTTTGATTCTGGAAATCTGTGGCCTGGGAACTTGACTGAGGTTTGATGGCAGAAATCTGTGGACTGGCAACATGACTGAGGTTTGATTGTAGAACCCTGTGCCCTGGAATCATGACTGCGACCTAATATTTGAAACCCATGGCCTGGGAACATGACATTGTTTTGATTCCGGAACCCTGTGGCCAGGAACAAGACTGAGGCGTGATTCTGGAATCCTGTGGCCTGGGAACATGACATCTGTTTAGATTGTGGAATACTGGGCCCTGGGAACCTGACTGAGGCTTGGTTCTGGAACCCTGTGGACTGGGAACATGACTGAGGATTTATTCTGGAATCCTGTGGCCTGGGAACATGACATCAGTGGATTCTTGAACCCTGTGGCCTGGGAACATGAGAACGGTTGGATTCTGGAACACTGTGGCCTGGGAACATGTCTGAGGTTTGATGGTGGAAATCTGTGGCTTGGCAACATGAATGAGGTTTGTTACTGGAACTCTGTTCCCTGGGATATAACTGAGGTTTGATTCTGGACACCTTTGTCCTGGGAACATGACTGTGGTTTGATTGTGGAACCATGGGTCCTGCAAACATGACTGAGGTTTGATTCTGGAACCATGTGTCCTGGGAATATGACTGAGGTTTGATTCTGGAAATCTGTGGCCTGGGAACTTGACTGAGGTTTGATGGCAGAAACCTGTGGACTGGCAACATGACTGAGGTTTGATTGTAGAACCCTGTGACCTGGAAACATGACTGTGGGCTGGTACTGGAAACCCATGGCCTAGGAATTTGACATTGGTTTGATTCTGGAACCCTGCTGCCTGGGAACATGACTGAGTCGTGATTCTGGAAAACTGTGGCCTGGGAATATGACAGAGGTTTGATTGTACAACCCTGTGGCCAGGAAATATGACTGTGGCCTGGTACTGGAAACCCATGGCCTGGGAAATTGACATTGGTTTGATTCTGCAACCCTGTGGCCTGGGAACATGATTGAGGCGTGATTCTGGAAACCTGTGGCCTGGGAACATGACATCTGTTTAGATTGTGGCATACTGTGCCCTGGGAACCGGACTGAAGGCTTGGTTCTGGAATCCTGTGGACTGGGAACAAGACTGAGGTTTGATTCTGGAACCATGTGGCCTGGGAATATGACTGATGTTAGATCGTGGAATCCTGTGGCCTGGCAACATGACTGAGGTTTGATTCTGGATCCCTGTGGCCTGGGAACATGACTGAGGCGTGATTCTGGAATCCTGAGGCCTGGGAACATGACATCTGTTTAGATTGTGGAATAATGTGCCCTGGGAATCTGACTGAGGCTTGGTTCTGGAACCCTGTGGACTGGGTACATGACTGAGGTTTGATTGTAGAAACCTGTGCCCTGGAAACATGACTGTGGCCTGGTACTGGAAACCCATGGCCTAGGAATTTGACATTGGTTTGATTCTGGAATCCTGTGGCCTGGGAACATGACATCAGTGGATTCTTGAAACCTGTGGCCTAGGAACATGAGAACGGTTGGATTCTGGAACCCTGTGGCCTGGGAACATGACTGTGGCCTGGTACTGGAAACCCATGGCCTAGGAATTTGACATTGGTTTGATTCTGGAACCCTGTGGCCTGGGAACATGACTGAGGTTTGATTCTGGAAAACTGTGGCCGGGGACTTGACTGAGGTTTGATGGCAGAAATCTGTGGACTGGCAACATGACTGAGGTTTGATTGTAGAACCCTGTGCCCTGGAAACATGACTGCGACCTGATACTTGAAACCCATGGCCTGGGAATTTGACATTGGTTTGATTCTGGAACCCTGTGGCCAGGAACAAGACTGAGGCGTGATTCTGGAATCCTGTGGCCTGGGAACATGACATCTGTTTAGATTGTGGAATACTGGGCCCTGGGAACCTGACTGAGGCATGGTTCTGGAACCCTGTGGACTGGGAACATGACTGAGGTTATATTCTGGAACCCTGTGGCCTAGGAACATGTCTGAGATTTGATGGTGGAAACCTGTGGCTTGGCAACATGACTGAGGTTGGTTACTGGAACCCTGTTCCCTGGGAACATGACTGAGGTTTGATTCTGGACACCTTTGTCCTGGGAACATGACTGTGGTTTGATTGTGGAACCATGGGTCCTGCAAACATGACTGAGGTTTGATTCTGGAACCATGTGTCCTGAGAATTTGACTGAGGTTTGATTCTGGAAATCTGTGGCCTGGGAACTTGACTGAGGTTTGATTCTGGAAATCTGTGGCCTGGGAACTTGCCTGAGGTTTGATGGCAATAACATGTGGAATGGCAAGATGACTGAGGTTTGATTGTAGAACCCTGTGCCCTGGAAACATGACCGTGGCCTGGTCCTGGAAACCCATGGCCTAGGAATTTGACATTGGTTTGATTCTGGAACCCTGTGGCCTGGGAAATTGACTGAGGCGTGATTCTGGAAAACTGTGGCCTGGGAATATGACTGAGGTTTGATTCTGGAAATCTGTGGCCTGGGAACTTGACTGAGGTTTTATTCTGGAACACTGTGGCCTAGGAACATGTCTGAGATTTGATGGTGGAAACCTGTGGCTTGGCAACATGACTGAGGTTGGTTACTGGAACCCTGTTCCCTGGGAACATGACTGAGGTTTGATTCTGGACACCTTTGTCCTGGGAACATGACTGTGGTTTGATTGTGGAACCATGGGTCCTGCAAACACGACTGAGGTTTGATTCTGGAACCATGTGTCCTGAGAATTTGACTGAGGTTTGATTCTGGAAATCTGTGGCCTGGGAACTTGACTGTGGTTTGATGGCAAAAACATGTGGAGTGGCAAGATGACTGAGGTTTGATTGTAGCACCCTGTGCCCTGGAAACATGACTGGGGCCTGGTACTGGAAACCCATGGCCTAGGAATTTGACATTGGTTTGATTCTGGAAACCTGTGGCCTGGGAAATTGACTGAGACGTGATTCTGGAAAACTGTGGCCTGGGAATATGACTGAGGTTTGATTCTGGAAATCTGTGGCCTGGGAACTTGACTGAGGTTTGATGGCAGAAATCTGTGGACTGGCAACATGAGTGAGGTTTGATTGTAGAACCCTGTGCCCTGGAAACATGACTGCAACCTGATACTTGAAACCCATGGCCTGGGAACTTGACATTGGTTTGATTCCGGAACCCTGTGGCCAGGAACAAGACTGAGGCGTGATTCTGGAATCCTGTGGCCTGGGAACATGACATCTGTTTAGATTGTGGAATACTGTGCCCTGGGAACCTGACTGAGGCTTGGTTCTGGAACCCTGTGGACTGGGAACATGACTGAGGTTTTATTCTGGAATCCTGTGGCCTGGGAACATGACATCAGTGGATTCTGGAACCCTGTGGCCTGGGAACATGAGAACGGTTTGATTCTGGAACCCTGTGGCCTGGGAACATGTCTGAGGTTTGATGGTGGAAACCTGTGGCTTGGCAACATGAATGAGGTTTGTTACTGGAACCCTCTTCCCTGGGAACATGACTGAGGTTTGATTTTGGACACCTTTGTCCTGGGAACATGACTGTGGTTTGATGGTGGAACCATGGGTCCTGCAAACATGACTGAGGTTTGATTCTGGAACCATGTGTCCTGGGAATATGACTGAGGTTTGATTCTGGAAATCTGTGGCCTGGGATATTGACTGAGGTTTGATGGCAGAAACCTGTGGACTGGCAACATGACAGAGGTTTGATTGTAGAACCCTGTGCCCTGGAAACATGACTGCGACCTGATACTTGAAACCCATGGCCTGGGAACTTGACATTGGTTTGATTCTGGAACCCTGTGACCAGGGAACTTCACTGAGGCGTGATTCTGGAATCCTGTGGCCTGGGAACATGACATCTGTTTAGATTGTGGAATACTGTGCCCTGGGAAACTGACTGAGGCTTGGTTCTGGAACCCTGTGGACTGGGAACATGACTGAGGTTTTATTCAGGAATCCTGTGGCCTGGGAACATGACATCAGTGGATTCTTGAAACCTGTGGCCTGGGAACATGAGAACGGTTGGATTTTGTAACCCTGTGGCCTGGGAACATGTCTGAGGTTTGATGGTGGAAACCTGTGGCTTGGCAACATGACTGAGGTTTGTTACTGGAACCCTGTTCCCTGGGAATATGACTGAGGTTTGATTCTGGACACCTTTGTCCTGGGAATATGACTGTGATTTGATTGTGGAACCATGGGTCCTACAAACATGACTGAGGTTTGATTCTGGAACCATGTGTCCTGGGAATATGACTGAGGTTTGATTCTGGAAATCTGTGGCCTGGGAACTTGACTGAGGTTTGATGGCAGAAACCTGTGGACTGGCAACATGACAGAGGTTTGATTGTAGAACCCTGTGCCCTGGAAACATGACTGTGGCCTGGTACTGGAGACCCATGGCCTAGGAACTTGACATTGGTTTGATTCTGGAACCCTGTGGCCTGGGAACATGACTGAGGCGTGATTCTGGAAACCTGTGGCCTGGGAACATGACATCTGTTTAGATTGTGGAATACTGTGCCCTGGGAACCTGACTGAAGGCTTGGTTCTGGAATCCTGTGGACTGGGAATATGACTGTGCTTTGATTCTGGAAACCATTGGCCTGGGAACATGACTGATGTTAGATTGTGGAATCCTGTGGCCTGGGAACATGACATCGGTTTGGATTCTTGTACCCTGTTGCCTGGGAACATGAAATTGGTTTGATTGTGGAAACCTGTGGTCTGGGAATATGACTGAGGTTTCATGGTGGTACCCTATGGCCTGGCAACATGACTGAGGTTTGATTCTGGATCCCTGTGGCCTGGGAACATGACTGAGGCGTGATTCTGGAATCCTGTAGCATGGGAACATGACATCTGTTTAGATTGTGGAATACTGTGCCCTGGGAATCTGACTGAGGCTTGGTTCTGGAACCCTATGGACTGGGAACATGACTGAGGTTTGATTCTGGAACCCTGTATCCTGCTAACATAACTGAGGATTGTTTCTGGAACCCTGTGGCCTGGGAACATGACATCAGTGGATTCTTGAAACCTGTGGCCTAGGAACATGAGAACGGTTGGATTCTGGAACCCTGTGGCCTGGAAACATATCTGAGGTTTGATGGTGGAAACCTGTGCCTTGGCAACATGACTGAGGTTTGTTACTGGAACCCTGTTCCCTGGGAACATGACTGAGGTTTGATTCTGGACACCTTTGTCCTGGGAACATGACTGAGGTTTGATTTTGGAACCCTGTAGCCTGCGAACATAACTGAGGATTGTTTCTGGAACCCTGTGGCCTGGGAACATGACATCAGTGGATTCTGGAACCCTGTGGCCTGGGAACATGAGAACGGTTTATTTCTGGAACCCTGTGACCTGGGAACATGTCTGAGGTTTGATGGTGGAAACCTGTGGCTTGGCAACATGACTGAGGTTTGTTTCTGGAACCCTGTTCCCTGGGAACATGACTGAGGTTTGATTCTGGACACCTTTGTGCTGGGAACATGACTGTGTTTTGATTGTGGAATCATGGGTCCTGCAAACATGACTGAGGTTTGATTCTGGAACCATTTGTCCTGGGAATATGACTGAGGTTTGATTCTGGAAATCTGTGGCCTGGGAACTTGACTGAGGTTTGATGGCAGAAATCTGTGGACTGGCAACATGACTGAGGTTTGATTGTAGAACCCTGTGCCCTGGAAACATGACTGTGGCCTGGTACTGGAAACCCATGGCCTAGGAATTTGACATTGGTTTGATTCTAGAACCCTGTGGCCTGGGAAATTGACTGAGGCGTGATTCTGGAAAACTGTGGCCAGGGAATATGACTGAGGTTTGATTCTGGAAATCTGTGGCCTGGGAACTTGACAGAGGTTTGATGGCAGAAACCTGTGGACTGGCAACATGACTGAGGTTTGCTTGTAGAACCCTGTGCCCTGGAAACATGACTGTGGGCTGGTACTGGAAACCCATGGCCTAGGAATTTGACATTGGTTTGTTTCTGGAACCCTGTGACCTGGGAACATGACTGAAGTTTGATTCTGGAAAACTGTGGCCGGGGACTTGACTGAGGTTTGATGGCAGAAATCTGTGGACTGGAAACATTACTGAGGTTTGATTGTAGAACCCTGTGCCCTGGAAACATGACTGCGACCTGATACTTGAAACCCATGGCCTGGGAACTTGACATTGGTTTGATTCTGGAACCCTGTGGCCTGGGAACATGACTGAGGCGTGATTCTGGAAAACTGTGGCCTGGGAATATGACTGAGGTTTGATTCTGGAAATCTGTGGCCTGGGAACTTGACTGGGGTTTGATGGCAGAAATCTGTGGACTGGCAACATGACTGAGGTTTGATTGTAGAACCCTGTGCCCTGGAAACATGACTGTGACCTGATACTTGAAACCCATGGCCTGGGAACTTGACATTGGTTTGATTCCGGAACCCTGTGGCCAGGAACAAGACTGAGGCGTGATTCTGGAATCCTGTGGCCTGGGAACATGACATCTGTTTAGATTGTGGAATACTGGGCCCTGGGAATCTGAGTGAGGCTTGGTTCTGGAACCCTGTGGACTGGGAACATGACTGAGGTTTTATTCTGGAATCCTGTGGCCTGGGAACATGACATCAGTGGATTCTTGAACCCTGTGGCCTGGGAACATGAGAACGGTTGGATTCTGGAACCCTGTGGCCTGGGAACATGTCTGAGGCTTGATGGTGGAAACCTGTGGCTTGGCAACATGAATGAGGTTTGTTACTGGAACCCTGTTCCCTGAGAATATGACTGAGGTTTGATTCTGGACACCTTTGTCCTGGGAACATGACTGTGGTTTAATTGTGGAACCATGGGTTCTGCAAACATGACTGAGGTTTGATTCTGGAACCATGTGTCCTGGGAATATGACTGAGGTTTGATTCTGGAAATCTGTGGCCTGGGAAATTGAGTGAGATTTGATGGCAGAAACCTGTGGACTGGCAACATTACAGAGGTTTGATTTTAGAAATCTGTGGCCTGGAAACATGACTGTGGCCTGGTACTGGAAACCCATGGCCTAGGAATTTGACATTGGTTTGATTCTGGAACCCTGTGGCCTGGGAACAGGATTAAGGCGTGATTCTGGAAACCTGTGGCCTGGGAACATGACATCTGTTTAGATTGTGGCATACTGTGCTCTGGGAACCGGACTGAAGGCTTGGTTCTGGAATCCTGTGGACTGGGAACAAGACTGAGTTTTGATTCTGGAACCATGTGGCCTGGGAATATGACTGATGTTAGATCGTGGAATCCTGTGGCCTGGGAAATGACATCGGTTTGGATTCTGGTACCCTGTTGCCTGGGAACATGAAATCGGTTTGATTGTGGAAACCTGTGGTCTGGGAATATGACTGAGGTTTGATTCTGGAAATCTGTGGCCTGGGAACTTGACTGAGGTTTGATGGCAGAAATCTGTGGACTGGCAACATGACTGAGGTTTGATTGTAGAACCCTGTGCCCTGGAAACATGACTGTGACCTGATACTTGAAACCCATGGCCTGGGAACTTGACATTGGTTTGATTCCGGAACCCTGTGGCCAGGAACAAGACTGAGGCGTGATTCTGGAATCCTGTGGCCTGGGAACATGACATCTGTTTAGATTGTGGAATACTGGGCCCTGGGAATCTGAGTGAGGCTTGGTTCTGGAACCCTGTGGACTGGGAACATGACTGAGGTTTTATTCTGGAATCCTGTGGCCTGGGAACATGACATCAGTGGATTCTAGAACCCTGTGGCCTGGGAACATGAGAACGGTTGGATTCTGGAACCCTGTGGCCTGGGAACATGTCTGAGGCTTGATGGTGGAAACCTGTGGCTTGGCAACATGAATGAGCTTTGTTACTGGAACCCTGTTCCCTGGGAATATGACTGAGGTTTGATTCTGGACACCTTTGTCCTGGGAACATGACTGTGGTTTGATTGTGGAACCATGGGTTCTGCAAACATGACTGAGGTTTGATTCTGGAACCATGTGTCCTGGGAATATGACTGAGGTTTGATTCTGGAAATCTGTGGCCTGGGAAATTGAGTGAGGTTTGATGGCAGAAACCTGTGGACTGGCAACATGACAGAGGTTTGATTTTAGAAATCTGTGGCCTGGAAACATGACTGTGGCCTGGTACTGGAAACCCATGGCCTAGGAATTTGACATTGGTTTGATTCTGGAACCCTGTGGCCAGGGAACAGGATTAAGGCGTGATTCTGGAAACCTGTGGCCTGGGAACATGACATCTGTTTAGATTGTGGCGTACTGTGCCCTGGGAACCGGACTGAAGGCTTGGTTCTGGAATCCTGTGGACTGGGAACAAGACTGAGGTTTGAGTCTGGAACCATGTGGGCTGGGAATATGACTGATGTTAGATCGTGGAATCCTGTGGCCTGGGAAATGACATCGGTTTGGATTCTGGTACCCTGTTGCCTGGGAACATGAAATCGGTTTGATTGTGGAAACCTGTGGTCTGGGAATATGACTGAGGTTTGATGGTGGTACCCTCTGGCCTGGCAACATGACTGAGGTTTGATTCTGGATCCCTGTGGCCTGGGAACATGACTGAGGCGTGATTCTGGAACCCTGTGGCCTGGGAACATGTCTGAGGTTTCATGGTGGAAACCTGTGTCTTGGCAACATGACTGAGGTTTGTTACAGGAAACCTATTCCCTGGGAACATGACTGAGGTTTGATTCTGCACACCTTTGTCCTGGGAAAATGACTGTGGTTTGATTGTTGAACCATGGGTCCTGCAAACATGACTGAGGTTTGATTCTGGAACCATGTGTCCTGGGAATATGACTGAGGTTTGATTCTGGAAATCTGTGGCTTGGGAACATGACTGAGGTTTGATTATGGAACCCTGTAGCCTGCGAACATAACTGAGGATTGTTTCTGGAACCCTGTGGCCTGGGAACATGACATCAGTGGATTCTGGAACGCTGTGGCCTGGGAACATGAGAACGGTTTAATTCTGGAACCCTGTGACCTGGGAATATGTCTGAGGTTTGATGCTGGAAACCTGTGGCTTGGCAACATGACTGAGGTTTGTTTCTGGAACCCTTTTCCCTGAGAACATGACTGAGGTTTGATTCTGGACACCTTTGTCCTGGGAACATGAATGTGGTTTGATTGTGGAACCATGGGTCCTGCAAACATGACTGAGGTTTGATTCTGGAACCATGTGTCCTGGGAATATGACTGAGGTTTGATTCTGGAAATCTGTGGCCTGGGAACTTGACTGAGGTTTGATGGCAGAAACCTGTGGACTGGCAACATGACAGAGGTTTGATTGTAGAACCCTGTGCCCTGGAAACATGACTGTGGCCTGTTACTGGAGACCCATGGCCTAGGAATTTGACATTGGTTGGATTCTGGAACCCTGTGGCCTGGGAACATGACTGAGGCGTGATTCTGGAATCCTGTGGCATGGGAACATGACAACTGTTTAGATTGTGGAATACTGTGCCCTGGGAATCTGACTGAGGCTTGGTTCTGGAACCCTGTGGACTGGGAACATGACTGAGGTTTGATTCTGGAACCCTTTAGCCTGCGAACACAACTGAGGATTGTTTCTGGAACCCTGTGGCCTGGGAACATGACATCAGTGGATTCTGGAACCCTGTGGCCTGGGAACATGAGAACGGTTTGATTCTGGAACCCTGTGGCCTGGGAACATGTCTGAGGTTTGATGGTGGAAACCTGTGGCTTGGCAACATGACTGAAGTTTGTTTCTGGAACCCTGTTCCCTGGGAACATGACTGAGGTTTGATTCTGGACACCTTTGTGCTGGGAACATGACTGTGTTTTGATTGTGGAATCATGGGTCCTGCAAACATGACTGAGGTTTGATTCTGGAACCATGTGTCCTGGGAATATGACTGAGGTTTGATTCTGGAAATCTGTGGCCTGGGAACTTGACTGAGGTTTGATGGCAGAAACCTGTGGACTGGCAACATGACTGAGGTTTGATTGTAGAATCCTGTGCCCTGGAATCATGACTGTGGCCTGGTACTGGAACCCCATGGCCTAGGAATTTGACATTGGTTTGATTCTGGAACCCTGTGGCCTGGGAACATGACTGAGGTTTGATTCTGGAAAACTGTGGCCTGGGAACTTGACTGAGGTTTGATGGCAGAAATCTGTGGACTGGAAACATTACTGAGGTTTGATTGTAGAACCCTGTGCCCTGGAAACATGACTGCGACCTGATACTTGAAACCCATGGCCTGGGATCTTGACATTGGTTTGATTCTGGAACCCTGTGGCCAGGAACAAGACTGACGCGTGATTCTGGAATCCTTTGGCCTGGGAACATGACATCTGTTTAGATTGTGGGATAATGGGCCCTGGGAACCTGGCTGAGGCTTGGTTCTGGAACCCTGTGGACTCGGAACATGACTGAAGTTTTATTCTGGAATCCTGTGGCCTGGGAACATGACATCAGTGGATTCTTGAACCGTGTGGCCTGGGAATATGAGAAGGGTTGGAATCTGGAACCCTGTGGCCTGGGAACATGTCTTAGGTTTGATGGTGGAAACCTGTAGCTTGGCAACATGAATGAGGTTTGTTACTGGAACCCTGTTCCCTGGGAATATGACTGAGGTTTGATTCTGGACACCTTTGTCCTGGGAACATGACTGTGGTTTGATTGTGGAACCATGGGTCCTCCAAACATGACTGAGGTTTGATTCTGGAACCATGTGTCCTGGGAATATGACTGAGGTTTGATTCTGGAAATCTGTGGCTTGGGAACATGACTGAGGTTTGATTATGGAACCCTGTAGCCTGCGAACATAACTGAGGATTGTTTCTGGAACCCTGTGGCCTGGGAACATGACATCAGTGGATTCTGGAACGCTGTGGCCTGGGAACATGAGAACGGTTTAATTCTTGAACCCTGTGACCTGGGAACATGTCTGAGGTTTGATGGTGGAAACCTGTGGCTTGGCAACATGACTGAGGTTTGTTTCTGGAACCCTCTTCCCTGGGAACATGACTGAGGTTTGATTCTGGACACCTTTGTCCTGGGAACATGACTGTGGTTTGATTGTGGAACCATGGGTCCTGCAAACATGACTGAGGTTTGATTCTGGAACCATGTGTCCTGGGAATATGACTGAGGTTTGATTCTGGAAATCTGTGGCCTGGGAACTTGACTGAGGTTTGATGGCAGAAACCTGTGGACTGGCAACATGACAGAGGTTTGATTGTAGAACCCTGTGCCCTGGAAACATGACTGTGGCCTGTTACTGGAAACCCATGGCCTAGGAATTTGACATTGGTTGGATTCTGGAACCCTGTGGCCTGGGAACATGACTGAGGCGTGATTCTGGAATCCTGTGGCATGGGAACATGACAACTGTTTAGATTGTGGAATACTGTGCCCTGGGAATCTGACTGAGGCTTGGTTCTGGAACCCTGTGGACTGGGAACATGACTGAGGTTTGATTCTGGAACCCTTTAGCCTGCGAACATAACTGAGGATTGTTTCTGGAACCCTGTGGCCTGGGAACATGACATCAGTGGATTCTGGAACCCTGTGGCCTGGGAACATGAGAACGGTTTGATTCTGGAACCCTGTGGCCTGGGAACATGTCTTAGGTTTGATGGTGGAAACCTGTAGCTTGGCAACATGAATGAGGTTTGTTACTGGAACCCTGTTCCCTGGGAATATGACTGAGGTTTGATTCTGGACACCTTTGTCCTGGGAACATGACTGTGGTTTGATTGTGGAACCATGGGTCCTGCAAACATGACTGAGGTTTGATTCTGGAACCATGTGTCCTGGGAATATGACTGAGGTTTGATTCTGGAAATCTGTGGCCTGGGAACTTGACTGAGGTTTGATGGCAGAAACCTGTGGACTGGCAACATGACAGAGGATTGATTGTAGAACCCTGTGCCCTGGAAACATGACTGTGGGCTGGTACTGGAAACCCATGGCCTAGGAATTTGACATTGGTTTGATTCTGGAACCCTGAGGCCTGGGAACAGGATTGAGGCGTGATTCTGGAAACCTGTGGCCTGGGAACATGACATCTGTTTAGATTGTGGCATACTGTGCCCTGGGAACCGGACTGAAGCCTTGGTTCTGGAATCCTGTGGACTGGGAACAAGACTGAGGTTTGATTCTGGAACCATGTGGCCTGGGAATATGACTGATGTTAGATCGTGGAATCCTGTGGCCTGGGAACATGACATCGGTTTGGATTCTGGTACCCTGTTGCCTGGGAACATGAAATCGGTTTGATTGTGGAAACCTGTGGTCTGGGAATATGACTGAGGTTTGATGGTGGTACCCTCTGGCCTGGCAACATGACTGAGGTTTGATTCTGGATCCCTGTGGCCTGGGAACATGACTGAGGCGTGATTCTGGAATCCTGTGGCCTGGGAACATGACATCTGTTTAGATTGTGGAATACTGTGCCCTGAGAATCTGACTGAGGCTTGGTTCTGGAACCCTGTGGACTGGGAACATGACTGAGGTTTGATTGTGGAACCATGGGTCCTGCAAACATGACTGAGGTTTTATTCTGGAACCATGTGTCCTGGGAATATGACTGAGGTTTGATTCTCGAAATCTGTGGCCTGGGAAATTGACTGAGGTTTGATGGCAGAAACCTGTGGACTGGCAACATGACTGAGGTTTGATTATAGAAATCTGTGGCCTGGAAACATGACTGTGGCCTGGTACTGGAAACCCATGGCCTAGGAATTTGACATTGGTTTGATTCTGGAACCCTGTGGCCTGGGAACAGGATTAAGGCGTGATTCTGGAAACCTGTGGCCTGGGAACATGACATCTGTTTAGATTGTGGCATAGTGTGCCCTGGGAACCGGACTGAAGGCTTTGTTCTGGAATCCTGTGGACTGGGAACAAGATTGAGGTTTGATTCTGGAACCATGTGTCCTGGGAATATGACTGATGTTAGATCGTGGAATCCTGTGGCCTGGGAACATGACATCGGTTTGGATTCTGGTACCCTGTTGCCTGGGAACATGAAATCGGTTTGATTGTGGAAACCTGTGGTCTGGGAATATGACTGAGGTTTGATGGTGGTACCCTCTGGCCTGGCAACATGACTGAGGTTTGATTCTGGATCCCTGTGGCCTGGGAACATGACTGAGGCGTGATTCTGGAATCCTGTGGCCTGGGAACATGACATCTGTTTAGATTGTGGAATACTGTGCCCTGGGAATCTGACTGAGGCTTTGTTCTGGAACCCTTTGGACTGGGAACATGACTGAGGTTTTATTCTTGAATCCTGTGGCCTGGGAACATGACATCAGTGGATTCTTGAACCCTGTGGCCTGGGAACATGATAACGGTTGGATTCTGGAACCCTGTGGCCTGGGAACATGTCTGAGGTTTGATGGTGGAAACCTGTGGCTTGGCAACATTAATGAGGTCTGTTACTGGAACCCTGTTCCCTGGGAATATGACTGAGGTTTGATTCGGGACACCTTTGTCTTGGGAACATGACTGTGGTTTGATTGTGGAACCATGGGTCCTGCAAACGTGACTGAGGTTTGATTCTGGAACCATGTGTCCTGGGAAAATGACTGAGATTTGATGGCAGAAACCTGTGGACTGGCAACATGACTGAGGTTTGATTGTAGAACCCTGTGCCCTGGAAACATGACTGTGGCCTGGTACTGGAAACCCATGGCCTAGGAATTTGACATTGGTTGGATTCTGGAACCCTGTGGCCTGGGAACATGACTGAGGCGTGATTCTGGAAAACTGTGGCCTGGGAATATGACTGAGGATTGATTCTGGAAATCTGTGGCCTGGGAACTTGACTGAGGTTTGATGGCAGAAATCTGTGGACTGGCAACATGACTGAGGTTTGCTTGTAGAACCCTGTGCCGTGGAAACATGACTGCGACCTGATACTTGAAACCCATGGCCTGGGAACTTGACATTGGTTTGATTCCGGAACCCTGTGGCCAGGAACAAGACTGAGGCGTGATTCTGGAATCCTGTGGCCTGGGAACATGACATCTGTTTAGATTGTGGAATACTGGGCCCGGGGAACCTGACTGAGGCTTGGTTCTGGAACCCTGTGGACTGGGAACATGACTGAGGTTTTATTCTGGAATCCTGTGGCCTCGGGACATGAGAACGGTTGGATTCTGGAATCCTGTGTCCTGGGAACATGTCTGAGGTTTGATGGCGGAAACCTGTGGCTTGGCAACATGAATGAGGTTTGTTACTGGAACCCTCTTCCCTGGGAACATGCCTGAGGTTTGATTCTGGACACCTTTGTCCTGCGAACATGACTGTGGTTTGATTGTGGAACCATGGGTCCTGCAAACATGACTGAGGTTTGATTCTGGAACCATGTGTCCTGGGAATATGACTGAGGTTTGATTCTGGAAATCTGTGGCCTGGGAAATTGACTGAGGTTTGATGGCAGAAACCTGTGGACTGGCAACATGACAGAGGTTTGATTGTAGAACCCTGTGCCCTGGAAACATGACTGTGGGCTGGTACTGGAAACCCATGGCCTAGGAATTTGACATTGGTTTGATTCTGGAACCCTGTGGCCTGGGAACATGACTGAGGCGTGATTCTGGAAAACTGTGGCCTGGGAATATGACTGAGGTTTGATTCTGGAAATCTGTGGCCTGGGAACTTGACTGAGGTTTGATGGCAGAAATCTGTGGACTGGCAACATGACTGAGGTTTGATTGTAGAACCCTGTGCCCTGGAAACATGACTGCGACCTGATACTTGAAACCCATGGCCTGGGAACTTGACATTGGTTTGATTCCGGAACCCTGTGGCCAGGAACAAGACTGAGGCGTGATTCTGGAATCCTGTGGCCTGGGAACATGACATCTGTTTAGATTGTGGAATACTGGGCCCTGGGAACCTGACTGAGGCTTGGTTCTGGAACTCTGTGGACTGGGAACAAGACTGAGGTTTGATTCTGGAACCATGTGGCCTGGGAATATGACTGATGTTAGATCGTGGAATCCTGTGGCCTGGGAACATGACATCGGTTTGGATTCTGGTACCCTGTTGCCTAGGAACATGAAATCGGTTTGATTGTGGAAACCTGTGGTCTGGGAATATGACTGAGGTTTGATGGTGGTACCCTCTGGCCTGGCAACATGACTGAGGTTTGATTCTGGATCCCTGTGGCCTGAGAACATGACTGAGGCGTGATTCTGGAATCCTGTGGCCTGGGATCATGACATCTGTTTAGATTGTGGAATACCGTTCCCTGGGAATCTGACTGAGGCTTGGTTCTGGAACCCTGTGGACTGGGAATATGACTGAGGTTTGATTGTAGAACCCTGTGCCCTGGAAACATGACTGTGGCCTGGTACTGGAAACCCATGGCCTAGGAATTTGACATTGGTTTGATTCTGGAACCCTGAGGCCTGGGAACATGACTGAGGTTTGATTCTGGAAAACTGTGGCCGGGGACTTGACTGAGGTTTGATGGCAGAAATCTGTGGACTGGAAACTTTACTGAGGTTTGATTGTAGAACCCTGTGCCCTGGAAACATGACTGCGAACTGATACTTGAAACCCATGGCCTGCGAACTTGACATTGGTTTGATTCTGGAACCCTGTTGCCAGGAACAAGACTGAGACGTGATTCTGGAATCCTGTGGACTGGGAACATGACATCTGTTTAGATTGTGGAATACTGTGCCCTGGGAACCTGACTGAGGCTTGGTTCTGGAACCCTGTGGACTGGGAACATGACTGAGGTTTTATTCTGGAATCCTGTGGCCTGGGAACATGACATCAGTGGATTCTTGAACCCTGTGGCCTGGGAACATGAGAACGGTTGGATTCTGGAACCCTGTGGCCTGGGAACATGTCTGAGGTTTGATGGTGGAAACCTGTGGCTTGGCAATATGAATGAGGTTTGTTACTGGAACCCTGTTCCCTGGGAATATGACTGAGGTTTGATTCTGGACACCTTTGTCCTGGGAACATGATTGTGGTTTGATTGTGGAACCATGAGTCCTGCAAACATGACTGAGGTTTGATTCTGGAACCATGTGTCCTGGGAATATGACTGAGGTTTGATTCTGGAAATCTGTGGCCTGGGAACTTGACTGAGGTTTGATGGCAGAAATCTGTGGACTGGCAACATGACTGAGGCTTGATTGTAGAACCCTGTGCCCTGGAAACATGACTGTGGGCTGGTACTGGAAACCCATGGCCTAGGAAGTTGACATTGGTTTGATTCTGGAACCCTGTGACCTGGGAACATGACTGAGGTTTGATTCTGGAAAACTGTGGCCGGGGACTTGACTGAGGTTTGATGGCAGAAATCTGTGGACTGGCAACATTACTGAGGTTTGATTGTAGAACCCTGTGCCCTGGAAACATGACTGCGACCTGACACTTGAAACCCATGGCCTAGGATCTTGACATTGGTTTGATTCTGGAACCCTGTGGCCAGGAACAAGACTGAGGCGTGATTCTGGAATCCTGTGGCCTGGGAACATGACATCTGTTTAGATTGTGGAATACTGTACCCTGGGAACCTAACTGAAGCTTGGTTCTGGAACCCTGTGGACTGGGAACATGACTGAGGTTTTATTCTGGAATCCTGTGGCCTGGGAACATGACATCAGTGGATTCTTGAAACCTGTGGCCTAGGAACATGAGAACGGTTGGATTCTGGAACCCTGTGGCCTGGGAACATGTCTGAGATTTGACGGTGGAAACCTGTGTCTTGGCAACATGACTGAGGTTTGTTACAGGAAACCTTTTCCCTGGGAACATGACTCAGGTTTGATTCTGGACACCCTTGCCCTGGGAACATGACTGTGGTTTGATTGTGGAACCATGGGTCCTGCAAACATGACTGAGGTTTGATTCTGGAACCATGTGTCCTGGGAATATGACTGAGGTTTGATTCTGGAACCCTGTAGCCTGCGAACATAAGTGAGGATTGTTTCTGGAACCCTGTGGCCTGGGAACATGACATCAGTGGATTCTGGAACCCTGTGGCCTGAGAACATGAGAACGGTTTAATTTTGGAACACTGTGACCTGGGAAGATGTCTGAGGTTTGATGGTGGAAACCTGTGGCTTGGCAACATGACTGAGGTTTGTTTCTGGAACCCTGTTCCCTGGGAACATGACTGAGGTTTGATTCTGGACACCTTTGTGCTGGGAACATGACTGTGTTTTGATTGTAGAATCATGGGTCCTGCAAACATGAAAGAGGTTTGATTTTGGAACCATGTGTCCTGGGAATATGACTGAGGTTTGATTCTGGAAATCTGTGGCCTGGGACCTTGACTGAGGTTTGATGGCAGAAAACTGTGGACTGGCAACATGACTGAGGTTTGATTGTAGAACCCTGTGGCCTGGAAACATGACTGTGGGCTGGTACTGGAAACCCATGGCCTAGGAATTTGACATTGGTTTGATTCTGGAACCCTGTGGCCTAGGAACAGGATTGAGGCGTGATTCTGGAAACGTGTGGCCTATGAACATGACATCTGTTTAGATTGTGGCATACTGTGCCCTTGGAAACGGACTGAAGGCTTGGTTCTGGAATCCTGTGGACTGGGAACAAGACTGAGTTTTGATTCTGGAACCATGTGGCCTGGGAATATGACTGATGTTAGATCGTGTTATCCTGTGGCCTGGGAACATGACATCGGTTTGGATTCTGGTACCCTGTTCCCTGGGAACATGAAATCGTTTTGATTGTGGAAACCGGTGGTCTGGGAATATGACTGAGGTTTGATGGTGGTACCCTGTGGCCTGGCAACGTGACTGAGGTTTGATTCTGGATCTCTGTGGCCTGGGAACATGACTGAGGCGTGATTCTGGAATCCTGTGGCCTGGGAACATGACATCTGTTTAGATTGTGGAATACTGTGCCCTGGGAATCTGACTGAGGCTTGGTTCCGGAAACCTGTGGACTGGGAACATGACTGAGGTTTGATTGTAGAACCCTGTGCCCTGGAAACATGACTGTGGCCTGGTACTGGAAACCCATGGCCTAGGAATTTGACATTGGTTTGATTCTGGAACCCTGTGGCCTGGGAACATGACTGAGGTTTGGTTCTGGAAAACTGTGGCCGGGGACTTGACTGAGGTTTGATGGCAGAAACCTGTGGACTGGCAACATGACAGAGGTTTGATTGTAGAACCCTGTGCCCTGGAAACATGACTGTGGCCTGGTACTGGAAACCCATGGCCTAGGCATTTGACATTGGTTTGATTCTGGAACCCTGTGGCCTGGGAACATGACTGAGGCGTGATTCTGGAAACCTGTGGCCTGGGAACATGACATCTGTTTAGATTGTGGAATACTGTGCCCTGGGAACCTGACTGAAGGCTTGGTTGTGGAATCCTGTGGACTGGGAACATGACTGAGGTTTGATTCTGGAACCATGTGGCCTGGGAATATTACTGTGCTTTGATTCTGGAAACCATTGGCCTGGGAACATGACTGATGTTAGATTGTGGAATCCTGTGGCCTGGGAACATGACATCGGTTTGGATTCTCGTACCCTGTTGCCTGGGAACATGAAATCGGTTTGATTGTGGAAACCTGTGGTCTGGGAATATGACAGAGGTTTCATGGTGGTACCCTATGGCCTGGCAACATGACTGAGGTGTGATTCTGGATCCCTGTGGACTGGGAACATGACTGAGGCGTGATTCTGGAATCCTATGGCATGGGAACATGACATCTGTTTAGATTGTGGAATACTGTGCCCTGGGAATCTGACTGAGGCTTGGTTCTGGAACCCTGTGGACTGGGAACATGAATGAGGTTTTATTCTGGAATCCTGTGGCCTGGGAACATGACATCAGTGGATTCTTGAACCCTGTGGCCTGGGAACATGAGAACGGTTGGATTCTGGAACCCTGTGGCCTGGGAACATGTCTGAGGTTTGATGGTGGAAACCTGTGGCTTGGCAACATTAATGAGGTTTGTTACTGGAACCCTGTTCCCTGGGAATATGACTGAGGTTTGATTCTGGACACCTTTGTCCTGGGAACATGACTGTGGTTTGATTGTGGAACCATGGGTCCTGCAAACGTGACTGAGGTTTGATTCTGGAACCATGTGTCCTGGGAAAATGACTGAGATTTGATGGCAGAAACCTGTGGACTGGCAACATGACTGAGGTTTGATTGTAGAACCCTGTGCCCTGGAAACATGACTGTGGCCTGGTACTGGAAACCCATGGCCTAGGAATTTGACATTGGTTGGATTCTGGAACCCTGTGGCCTGGGAACATGACTGAGGCGTGATTCTGGAAAACTGTGGCCTGGGAATATGACTGAGGATTGATTCTGGAAATCTGTGGCCTGGGAACTTGACTGAGGTTTGATGGCAGAAATCTGTGGACTGGCAACATGACTGAGGTTTGCTTGTAGAACCCTGTGCCCTGGAAATATGACTGCGACCTGATACTTGAAACCCATGGCCTGGGAACTTGACATTGGTTTGATTCCGGAACCCTGTGGCCAGGAACAAGACTGAGGCGTGATTCTGGAATCCTGTGGCCTGGGAACATGACATCTGTTTAGATTGTGGAATACTGGGCCCGGGGAACCTGACTGAGGCTTGGTTCTGGAACCCTGTGGACTGGGAACATGACTGAGGTTTTATTCTGGAATCCTGTGGCCTGGGGACATGAGAACGGTTGGATTCTGGAATCCTGTGTCCTGGGAACATGTCTGAGGTTTGATGGCGGAAACCTGTGGCTTGGCAACATGAATGAGGTTTGTTACTGGAACCCTCTTCCCTGGGAACATGCCTGAGGTTTGATTCTGGACACCTTTGTCCTGCGAACATGACTGTGGTTTGATTGTGGAACCATGGGTCCTGCAAACATGACTGAGGTTTGATTCTGGAACCATGTGTCCTGGGAATATGACTGAGGTTTGATTCTGGAAATCTGTGGCCTGGGAAATTGACTGAGGTTTGATGGCAGAAACCTGTGGACTGGCAACATGACAGAGGTTTGATTGTAGAACCCTGTGCCCTGGAAACATGACTGTGGGCTGGTACTGGAAACCCATGGCCTAGGAATTTGACATTGGTTTGATTCTGGAACCCTGTGGCCTGGGAACATGACTGAGGCGTGATTCTGGAAAACTGTGGCCTGGGAATATGACTGAGGTTTGATTCTGGAAATCTGTGGCCTGGGAACTTGACTGAGGTTTGATGGCAGAAATCTGTGGACTGGCAACATGACTGAGGTTTGATTGTAGAACCCTGTGCCCTGGAAACATGACTGCGACCTGATACTTGAAACCCATGGCCTGGGAACTTGACATTGGTTTGATTCCGGAACCCTGTGGCCAGGAACAAGACTGAGGCGTGATTCTGGAATCCTGTGGCCTGGGAACATGACATCTGTTTAGATTGTGGAATACTGGGCCCTGGGAACCTGACTGAGGCTTGGTTCTGGAACTCTGTGGACTGGGAACAAGACTGAGGTTTGATTCTGGAACCATGTGGCCTGGGAATATGACTGATGTTAGATCGTGGAATCCTGTGGCCTGGGAACATGACATCGGTTTGGATTCTGGTACCCTGTTGCCTAGGAACATGAAATCGGTTTGATTGTGGAAACCTGTGGTCTGGGAATATGACTGAGGTTTGATGGTGGTACCCTCTGGCCTGGCAACATGACTGAGGTTTGATTCTGGATCCCTGTGGCCTGAGAACATGACTGAGGCGTGATTCTGGAATCCTGTGGCCTGGGATCATGACATCTGTTTAGATTGTGGAATACCGTTCCCTGGGAATCTGACTGAGGCTTGGTTCTGGAACCCTGTGGACTGGGAATATGACTGAGGTTTGATTGTAGAACCCTGTGCCCTGGAAACATGACTGTGGCCTGGTACTGGAAACCCATGGCCTAGGAATTTGACATTGGTTTGATTCTGGAACCCTGAGGCCTGGGAACATGACTGAGGTTTGATTATGGAAAACTGTGGCCGGGGACTTGACTGAGGTTTGATGGCAGAAATCTGTGGACTGGAAACTTTACTGAGGTTTGATTGTAGAACCCTGTGCCCTGGAAACATGACTGCGAACTGATACTTGAAACCCATGGCCTGCGAACTTGACATTGGTTTGATTCTGGAACCCTGTTGCCAGGAACAAGACTGAGACGTGATTCTGGAATCCTGTGGACTGGGAACATGACATCTGTTTAGATTGTGGAATACTGTGCCCTGGGAACCTGACTGAGGCTTGGTTCTGGAACCCTGTGGACTGGGAACATGACTGAGGTTTTATTCTGGAATCCTGTGGCCTGGGAACATGACATCAGTGGATTCTTGAACCCTGTGGCCTGGGAACATGAGAACGGTTGGATTCTGGAACCCTGTGGCCTGGGAACATGTCTGAGGTTTGATGGTGGAAACCTGTGGCTTGGCAATATGAATGAGGTTTGTTACTGGAACCCTGTTCCCTGGGAATATGACTGAGGTTTGATTCTGGACACCTTTGTCCTGGGAACATGATTGTGGTTTGATTGTGGAACCATGAGTCCTGCAAACATGACTGAGGTTTGATTCTGGAACCATGTGTCCTGGGAATATGACTGAGGTTTGATTCTGGAAATCTGTGGCCTGGGAACTTGACTGAGGTTTGATGGCAGAAACCTGTGGACTGGAAACATGACTGAGGCTTGATTGTAGAACCCTGTGCCCTGGAAACATGACTGTGGGCTGGTACTGGAAACCCATGGCCTAGGAAGTTGACATTGGTTTGATTCTGGAACCCTGTGACCTGGGAACATGACTGAGGTTTGATTCTGGAAAACTGTGGCCGGGGACTTGACTGAGGTTTGATGGCAGAAATTTGTGGACTGGCAACATTACTGAGGTTTGATTGTAGAACCCTGTGCCCTGGAAACATGACTGCGACCTGATACTTGAAACCCATGGCCTAGGATCTTGACATTGGTTTGATTCCGGAACCCTGTGGCCAGGAACAAGACTGAGGCGTGATTCTGGAATCCTGTGGCCTGGGAACATGACATCTGTTTAGATTGTGGAATACTGTACCCTGGGAACCTAACTGAAGCTTGGTTCTGGAACCCTGTGGACTGGGAACATGACTGAGGTTTTATTCTGGAATCCTGTGGCCTGGGAACATGACATCAGTGGATTCTTGAAACCTGTGGCCTAGGAACATGAGAACGGTTGGATTCTGGAACCCTGTGGCCTGGGAACATGTCTGAGATTTGACGGTGGAAACCTGTGTCTTGGCAACATGACTGAGGTTTGTTACAGGAAACCTTTTCCCTGGGAACATGACTCAGGTTTGATTCTGGACACCCTTGCCCTGGGAACATGACTGTGGTTTGATTGTGGAACCATGGGTCCTGCAAACATGACTGAGGTTTGATTCTGGAACCATGTGTCCTGGGAATATGACTGAGGTTTGATTCTGGAACCCTGTAGCCTGCGAACATAAGTGAGGATTGTTTCTGGAACCCTGTGGCCTGGGAACATGACATCAGTGGATTCTGGAACCCTGTGGCCTGGGAACATGAGAACGGTTTAATTTTGGAACACTGTGACCTGGGAAGATGTCTGAGGTTTGATGGTGGAAACCTGTGGCTTGGCAACATGACTGAGGTTTGTTTCTGGAACCCTGTTCCCTGGGAACATGACTGAGGTTTGATTCTGGACACCTTTGTGCTGGGAACATGACTGTGTTTTGATTGTAGAATCATGGGTCCTGCAAACATGAAAGAGGTTTGATTTTGGAACCATGTGTCCTGGGAATATGACTGAGGTTTGATTCTGGAAATCTGTGGCCTGGGACCTTGACTGAGGTTTGATGGCAGAAAACTGTGGACTGGCAACATGACTGAGGTTTGATTGTAGAACCCTGTGGCCTGGAAACATGACTGTGGGCTGGTACTGGAAACCCATGGCCTAGGAATTTGACATTGGTTTGATTCTGGAACCCTGTGGCCTAGGAACAGGATTGAGGCGTGATTCTGGAAACGTGTGGCCTATGAACATGACATCTGTTTAGATTGTGGCATACTGTGCCCTTGGAAACGGACTGAAGGCTTGGTTCTGGAATCCTGTGGACTGGGAACAAGACTGAGTTTTGATTCTGGAACCATGTGGCCTGGGAATATGACTGATGTTAGATCGTGTTATCCTGTGGCCTGGGAACATGACATCGGTTTGGATTCTGGTACCCTGTTCCCTGGGAACATGAAATCGGTTTGATTGTGGAAACCGGTGGTCTGGGAATATGACTGAGGTTTGATGGTGGTACCCTGTGGCCTGGCAACGTGACTGAGGTTTGATTCTGGATCTCTGTGGCCTGGGAACATGACTGAGGCGTGATTCTGGAATCCTGTGGCCTGGGAACATGACATCTGTTTAGATTGTGGAATACTGTGCCCTGGGAATCTGACTGAGGCTTGGTTCTGGAAACCTGTGGACTGGGAACATGACTGAGGTTTGATTGTAGAACCCTGTGCCCTGGAAACATGACTGTGGCCTGGTACTGGAAACCCATGGCCTAGGAATTTGACATTGGTTTGATTCTGGAACCCTGTGGCCTGGGAACATGACTGAGGTTTGGTTCTGGAAAACTGTGGCCGGGGACTTGACTGAGGTTTGATGGCAGAAACCTGTGGACTGGCAACATGACAGAGGTTTGATTGTAGAACCCTGTGCCCTGGAAACATGACTGTGGCCTGGTACTGGAAACCCATGGCCTAGGCATTTGACATTGGTTTGATTCTGGAACCCTGTGGCCTGGGAACATGACTGAGGCGTGATTCTGGAAACCTGTGGCCTGGGAACATGACATCTGTTTAGATTGTGGAATACTGTGCCCTGGGAACCTGACTGAAGGCTTGGTTGTGGAATCCTGTGGACTGGGAACATGACTGAGGTTTGATTCTGGAACCATGTGGCCTGGGAATATTACTGTGCTTTGATTCTGGAAACCATTGGCCTGGGAACATGACTGATGTTAGATTGTGGAATCCTGTGGCCTGGGAACATGACATCGGTTTGGATTCTCGTACCCTGTTGCCTGGGAACATGAAATCGGTTTGATTGTGGAAACCTGTGGTCTGGGAATATGACAGAGGTTTCATGGTGGTACCCTATGGCCTGGCAACATGACTGAGGTGTGATTCTGGATCCCTGTGGACTGGGAACATGACTGAGGCGTGATTCTGGAATCCTATGGCATGGGAACATGACATCTGTTTAGATTGTGGAATACTGTGCCTGGGAATCTGACTGAGGCTTGGTTCTGGAACCCTGTGGACTGGGAACATGACTGAGGTTTTATTCTGGAATCCTGTGGCCTGGGAACATGACATCAGTGGATTCTTGAACCCTGTGGCCTGGGAACATGAGAACGGTTGGATTCTGGAACCCTGTGGCCTGGGAACATGTCTGAGGTTTGATGGTGGAAACCTGTGGCTTGGCAATATGAATGAGGTTTGTTACTGGAACCCTGTTCCCTGGGAATATGACTGAGGTTTGATTCTGGACACCTTTGTCCTGGGAACATGATTGTGGTTTGATTGTGGAACCATGAGTCCTGCAAACATGACTGAGGTTTGATTCTGGAACCATGTGTCCTGGGAATATGACTGAGGTTTGATTCTGGAAATCTGTGGCCTGGGAACTTGACTGAGGTTTGATGGCAGAAACCTGTGGACTGGAAACATGACTGAGGCTTGATTGTAGAACCCTGTGCCCTGGAAACATGACTGTGGGCTGGTACTGGAAACCCATGGCCTAGGAAGTTGACATTGGTTTGATTCTGGAACCCTGTGACCTGGGAACATGACTGAGGTTTGATTCTGGAAAACTGTGGCCGGGGACTTGACTGAGGTTTGATGGCAGAAATTTGTGGACTGGCAACATTACTGAGGTTTGATTGTAGAACCCTGTGCCCTGGAAACATGACTGCGACCTGATACTTGAAACCCATGGCCTAGGATCTTGACATTGGTTTGATTCCGGAACCCTGTGGCCAGGAACAAGACTGAGGCGTGATTCTGGAATCCTGTGGCCTGGGAACATGACATCTGTTTAGATTGTGGAATACTGTACCCTGGGAACCTAACTGAAGCTTGGTTCTGGAACCCTGTGGACTGGGAACATGACTGAGGTTTTATTCTGGAATCCTGTGGCCTGGGAACATGACATCAGTGGATTCTTGAAACCTGTGGCCTAGGAACATGAGAACGGTTGGATTCTGGAACCCTGTGGCCTGGGAACATGTCTGAGATTTGACGGTGGAAACCTGTGTCTTGGCAACATGACTGAGGTTTGTTACAGGAAACCTTTTCCCTGGGAACATGACTCAGGTTTGATTCTGGACACCCTTGCCCTGGGAACATGACTGTGGTTTGATTGTGGAACCATGGGTCCTGCAAACATGACTGAGGTTTGATTCTGGAACCATGTGTCCTGGGAATATGACTGAGGTTTGATTCTGGAACCCTGTAGCCTGCGAACATAAGTGAGGATTGTTTCTGGAACCCTGTGGCCTGGGAACATGACATCAGTGGATTCTGGAACCCTGTGGCCTGGGAACATGAGAACGGTTTAATTTTGGAACACTGTGACCTGGGAAGATGTCTGAGGTTTGATGGTGGAAACCTGTGGCTTGGCAACATGACTGAGGTTTGTTTCTGGAACCCTGTTCCCTGGGAACATGACTGAGGTTTGATTCTGGACACCTTTGTGCTGGGAACATGACTGTGTTTTGATTGTAGAATCATGGGTCCTGCAAACATGAAAGAGGTTTGATTTTGGAACCATGTGTCCTGGGAATATGACTGAGGTTTGATTCTGGAAATCTGTGGCCTGGGACCTTGACTGAGGTTTGATGGCAGAAAACTGTGGACTGGCAACATGACTGAGGTTTGATTGTAGAACCCTGTGGCCTGGAAACATGACTGTGGGCTGGTACTGGAAACCCATGGCCTAGGAATTTGACATTGGTTTGATTCTGGAACCCTGTGGCCTAGGAACAGGATTGAGGCGTGATTCTGGAAACGTGTGGCCTATGAACATGACATCTGTTTAGATTGTGGCATACTGTGCCCTTGGAAACGGACTGAAGGCTTGGTTCTGGAATCCTGTGGACTGGGAACAAGACTGAGTTTTGATTCTGGAACCATGTGGCCTGGGAATATGACTGATGTTAGATCGTGGAATCCTGTGGCCTGGGAACATGACATCGGTTTGGATTCTGGTACCCTGTTCCCTGGGAACATGAAATCGGTTTGATTGTGGAAACCGGTGGTCTGGGAATATGACTGAGGTTTGATGGTGGTACCCTGTGGCCTGGCAACGTGACTGAGGTTTGATTCTGGATCTCTGTGGCCTGGGAACATGACTGAGGCGTGATTCTGGAATCCTGTGGCCTGGGAACATGACATCTGTTTAGATTGTGGAATACTGTGCCCTGGGAATCTGACTGAGGCTTGGTTCTGGAAACCTGTGGACTGGGAACATGACTGAGGTTTGATTGTAGAACCCTGTGCCCTGGAAACATGACTGTGGCCTGGTACTGGAAACCCATGGCCTAGGAATTTGACATTGGTTTGATTCTGGAACCCTGTGGCCTGGGAACATGACTGAGGTTTGGTTCTGGAAAACTGTGGCCGGGGACTTGACTGAGGTTTGATGGCAGAAACCTGTGGACTGGCAACATGACAGAGGTTTGATTGTAGAACCCTGTGCCCTGGAAACATGACTGTGGCCTGGTACTGGAAACCCATGGCCTAGGCATTTGACATTGGTTTGATTCTGGAACCCTGTGGCCTGGGAACATGACTGAGGCGTGATTCTGGAAACCTGTGGCCTGGGAACATGACATCTGTTTAGATTGTGGAATACTGTGCCCTGGGAACCTGACTGAAGGCTTGGTTGTGGAATCCTGTGGACTGGGAACATGACTGAGGTTTGATTCTGGAACCATGTGGCCTGGGAATATTACTGTGCTTTGATTCTGGAAACCATTGGCCTGGGAACATGACTGATGTTAGATTGTGGAATCCTGTGGCCTGGGAACATGACATCGGTTTGGATTCTCGTACCCTGTTGCCTGGGAACATGAAATCGGTTTGATTGTGGAAACCTGTGGTCTGGGAATATGACAGAGGTTTCATGGTGGTACCCTATGGCCTGGCAACATGACTGAGGTGTGATTCTGGATCCCTGTGGACTGGGAACATGACTGAGGCGTGATTCTGGAATCCTATGGCATGGGAACATGACATCTGTTTAGATTGTGGAATACTGTGCCTGGGAATCTGACTGAGGCTTGGTTCTGGAACCCTGTGGACTGGGAACATGACTGAGGTTTTATTCTGGAATCCTGTGGCCTGGGAACATGACATCAGTGGATTCTTGAACCCTGTGGCCTGGGAACATGAGAACGGTTGGATTCTGGAACCCTGTGGCCTGGGAACATGTCTGAGGTTTGATGGTGGAAACCTGTGGCTTGGCAACATTAATGAGGTTTGTTACTGGAACCCTGTTCCCTGGGAATATGACTGAGGTTTGATTCTGGACACCTTTGTCCTGGGAACATGACTGTGGTTTGATTGTGGAACCATGGGTCCTGCAAACGTGACTGAGGTTTGATTCTGGAACCATGTGTCCTGGGAAAATGACTGAGATTTGATGGCAGAAACCTGTGGACTGGCAACATGACTGAGGTTTGATTGTAGAACCCTGTGCCCTGGAAACATGACTGTGGCCTGGTACTGGAAACCCATGGCCTAGGAATTTGACATTGGTTGGATTCTGGAACCCTGTGGCCTGGGAACATGACTGAGGCGTGATTCTGGAAAACTGTGGCCTGGGAATATGACTGAGGATTAATTCTGGAAATCTGTGGCCTGGGAACTTGACTGAGGTTTGATGGCAGAAATCTGTGGACTGGCAACATGACTGAGGTTTGCTTGTAGAACCCTGTGCCCTGGAAACATGACTGTGGCCTGGTACTGGAAACCCATGGCCTAGGAATTTGACATTGGTTGGATTCTGGAACCCTGTGGCCTGGGAACATGACGGAGGCGTGATTCTGGAAAACTGTGGCCTGGGAATATGACTGAGGATTGATTCTGGAAATCTGTGGCCTGGGAACTTGACTGAGGTTTGATGGCAGAAATCTGTGGACTGGCAACATGACTGAGGTTTGCTTGTAGAACCCTGTGCCCTGGAAACATGACTGCGACCTGATACTTGAAACCCATGGCCTGGGAACTTGACATTGGTTTGATTCCGGAACCCTGTGGCCAGGAACAAGACTGAGGCGTGATTCTGGAATCCTGTGGCCTGGGAACATGACATCTGTTTAGATTGTGGAATACTGGGCCCGGGGAACCTGACTGAGGCTTGGTTCTGGAACCCTGTGGACTGGGAACATGACTGAGGTTTTATTCTGGAATCCTGTGGCCTGGGGACATGAGAACGGTTGGATTCTGGAATCCTGTGTCCTGGGAACATGTCTGAGGTTTGATGGCGGAAACCTGTGGCTTGGCAACATGAATGAGGTTTGTTACTGGAACCCTCTTCCCTGGGAACATGCCTGAGGTTTGATTCTGGACACCTTTGTCCTGCGAACATGACTGTGGTTTGATTGTGGAACCATGGGTCCTGCAAACATGACTGAGGTTTGATTCTGGAACCATGTGTCCTGGGAATATGACTGAGGTTTGATTCTGGAAATCTGTGGCCTGGAAACTTGACTGAGGTTTGATGGCAGAAACCTGTGGACTGGCAACATGACTGAGGTTTGATTGTAGAACCCTGTGCCCTGGAAACATGACTGTGGGCTGGTACTGGAAACCCATGGCCTAGGAATTTGACATTGGTTTGATTCTGGAACCCTGTGGCCTGGGAACATGACTGAGGCGTGATTCTGGAAACCTGTGGCCTGGGAACATGACATCTGTTTAGATTGTGGCATACTGTGCCCTGGGAACCGGACTGAAGGCTTGGTTCTGGAATCCTGTGGACTGGGAACAAGACTGAGGTTTGATTCTGGAACCATGTGGCCTGGGAATATGACTGATGTTAGATCGTGGAATCCTGTGGCCTGGGAACATGACATCGGTTTGGATTCTGGTACCCTGTTGCCTGGGAACATGAAATCGGATTGATTGTGGAAACCTGTGGTCTGGGAATATGACTGAGGTTTGACGGTGGTACCCTCTGGCCTGGCAACATGACTGAGGTTTGATTCTGGATCCCTGTGGCCTGGGAATATGACTGAGGCGTGATTCTGGAATCCTGTGGCCTGGAAACATGACATCTGTTTAGATTGTGGAATACCGTGCCCTGGGAATCTGACTGAGGCTTGGTTCTGGAACCCTGTGGACTGGGAATATGACTGAGGTTTGATTGTAGAACCCTGTGCCCTGGAAACATGACTGTGGCCTGGTACTGGAAACCCATGGCCTAGGAATTTGACATTGGTTTGATTCTGGAACCCTGTGGCCTGGGAACATGACTGAGGTTTGATTCTGGAAAACTGTGGCCGGGGACTTGACTGAGGTTTGATGGCAGAAATCTGTGGACTGGAAACTTTACTGAGGTTTGATTGTAGAACCCTGTGCCCTGGAAACATGACTGCGAACTGATACTTGAAACCCATGGCCTGCGAACTTGACATTGGTTTGATTCTGGAACCCTGTTGCCAGGAACAAGACTGAGACGTGATTCTGGAATCCTGTGGACTGGGAACATGACATCTGTTTAGATTGTGGAATACTGTGCCCTGGGAACCTGACTG
The DNA here is from genome assembly GCF_965194805.1 of Balaenoptera borealis. Classification (NCBI taxonomy): domain Eukaryota; kingdom Metazoa; phylum Chordata; class Mammalia; order Artiodactyla; family Balaenopteridae; genus Balaenoptera; species Balaenoptera borealis. The sequence goes on from NC_138875.1 coordinate 30,878,344, forward strand.
AGGCTTGGTTCTGGAACCCTGTGGACTGGGAACATGACTGAGGTTTTATTCTGGAATCCTGTGGCCTGGGAACATGACATCAGTGGATTCTTGAACCCTGTGGCCTGGGAACATGAGAACGGTTGGATTCTGGAACCCTGTGGCCTGGGAACATGTCTGAGGTTTGATGGTGGAAACCTGTGGCTTGGCAACATGAATGAGGTTTGTTACTGGAACCCTGTTCCCTGGGAATATGACTGAGGTTTGATTCTGGACACCTTTGTCCTGGGAACATGACTGTGGTTTGATTGTGGAACCATGAGTCCTGCATACATGACTGAGGTTTGATTCTGGAACCATGTGTCCTGGGAATATGACTGAGGTTTGATTCTGGAAATCTGTGGCCTGGGAACTTGACTGAGGTTTGATGGCAGAAACCTGTGGACTGGCAACATGACTGAGGTTTGATTGTAGAACCCTGTGCCCTGGAAACATGACTGTGGGCTGGTACTGGAAACCCATGGCCTAGGAAGTTGACATTGGTTTGATTCTGGAACCCTGTGACCTGGGAACATGACTGAGGTTTGATTCTGGAAAACTGTGGCCGGGGACTTGACTGAGGTTTGATGGCAGAAATCTGTGGACTGGCAACATGACTGAGGTTTGATTGTAGAACCCTGTGCCCTGGAAACATGACTGCGACCTGATACTTGAAACCCATGGCCTAGGATCTTGACATTGGTTTGATTTTGGAACCCTGTGGCCCGGAAGAAGACTGAGGCGTGATTCTGGAATCCTGTGGCCTGGGAACATGACATCTGTTTAGATTGTGGAATACTGTGCCCTGGGAACCTGACTGAGGCTTGGTTCTGGAACCCTGTGGACTGGGAACATGACTGAGGTTTTATTCTGGAATCCTGTGGCCTGGGAACATGACATCAGTGGATTCTTGAAACCTGTGGCCTAGGAATATGAGAACGGTTGGATTCTGGAACCCTGTGGCCTGGGAACATGTCTGAGATTTGACGGTGGAAACCTGTGTCTTGGCAACATGACTGAGGTTTGTTACAGGAAACTTTATCCCTGGGAACATGACTGAGGTTTGATTCTGGACACCTTTGTCCTGGGAACATGACTGTGGTTTGATTGTGGAAACATGGGTCCTGCAAACATGACTGAGGTTTTTATTCTGGAACCATGTGTCCTGGGAATATGACTGAGGTTTGATTCTGGAAATCTGTGGCCTGGGAACATGACTGAGGTTTGATTCTGGAACCCTGTAGCCTGCGAACATAAGTGAGGATTGTTTCTGGAACCCTGTGGCCTGGGAACATGACATCAGTGGATTCTGGGACCCTGTGGCCTGGGAACATGAGAACGGTTTAATTCTGGAACCCTGTGACCTGGGAACATGTCTGAGGTTTGATGGTGGAAACCTGTGGCTTGGCAACATGACTGAGGTTTGTTTCTGGAACCCTGTTCCCTGGGAACATGACTGAGGTTTGATTCTGGACACCTTTGTGCTGGGAACATGACTGTGTTTTGATTGTGGAATCATGGGTCCTGCAAACATGAAAGAGGTTTGATTCTGGAACCATGTGTCCTGGGAATATGACTGAGGTTTGATTCTGGAAATCTGTGGCCTGGGACCTTGACTGAGGTTTGATGGCAGAAAACTGTGGACTGGCAACATGACTGAGGTTTGATTGTAGAACCCTGTGGCCTGGAAACATGACTGTGGGCTGGTACTGGAAACCCATGGCCTAGGAATTTGACATTGGTTTGATTCTGGAACCCTGTGGCCTAGGAACAGGATTGAGGCGTGATTCTGGAAACGTGTGGCCTATGAACATGACATCTGTTTAGATTGTGGCATACTGTGCCCTTGGAAACGGACTGAAGGCTTGGTTCTGGAATCCTGTGGACTGGGAACAAGACTGAGTTTTGATTCTGGAACCATGTGGCCTGGGAATATGACTGATGTTAGATCGTGGAATCCTGTGGCCTGGGAACATGACATCGGTTTGGATTCTGGTACCCTGTTCCCTGGGAACATGAAATCGGTTTGATTGTGGAAACCGGTGGTCTGGGAATATGACTGAGGTTTGATGGTGGTACCCTGTGGCCTGGCAACGTGACTGAGGTTTGATTCTGGATCTCTGTGGCCTGGGAACATGACTGAGGCGTGATTCTGGAATCCTGTGGCCTGGGAACATGACATCTGTTTAGATTGTGGAATACTGTGCCCTGGGAATCTGACTGAGGCTTGGTTCTGGAAACCTGTGGACTGGGAACATGACTGAGGTTTGATTGTAGAACCCTGTGCCCTGGAAACATGACTGTGGCCTGGTACTGGAAACCCATGGCCTAGGAATTTGACATTGGTTTGATTCTGGAACCCTGTGGCCTGGGAACATGACTGAGGTTTGGTTCTGGAAAACTGTGGCCGGGGACTTGACTGAGGTTTGATGGCAGAAACCTGTGGACTGGCAACATGACAGAGGTTTGATTGTAGAACCCTGTGCCCTGGAAACATGACTGTGGCCTGGTACTGGAAACCCATGGCCTAGGCATTTGACATTGGTTTGATTCTGGAACCCTGTGGCCTGGGAACATGACTGAGGCGTGATTCTGGAAACCTGTGGCCTGGGAACATGACATCTGTTTAGATTGTGGAATACTGTGCCCTGGGAACCTGACTGAAGGCTTGGTTGTGGAATCCTGTGGACTGGGAACATGACTGAGGTTTGATTCTGGAACCATGTGGCCTGGGAATATTACTGTGCTTTGATTCTGGAAACCATTGGCCTGGGAACATGACTGATGTTAGATTGTGGAATCCTGTGGCCTGGGAACATGACATCGGTTTGGATTCTCGTACCCTGTTGCCTGGGAACATGAAATCGGTTTGATTGTGGAAACCTGTGGTCTGGGAATATGACAGAGGTTTCATGGTGGTACCCTATGGCCTGGCAACATGACTGAGGTGTGATTCTGGATCCCTGTGGACTGGGAACATGACTGAGGCGTGATTCTGGAATCCTATGGCATGGGAACATGACATCTGTTTAGATTGTGGAATACTGTGCCTGGGAATCTGACTGAGGCTTGGTTCTGGAACCCTGTGGACTGGGAACATGACTGAGGTTTTATTCTGGAATCCTGTGGCCTGGGAACATGACATCAGTGGATTCTTGAACCCTGTGGCCTGGGAACATGAGAACGGTTGGATTCTGGAACCCTGTGGCCTGGGAACATGTCTGAGGTTTGATGGTGGAAACCTGTGGCTTGGCAACATTAATGAGGTTTGTTACTGGAACCCTGTTCCCTGGGAATATGACTGAGGTTTGATTCTGGACACCTTTGTCCTGGGAACATGACTGTGGTTTGATTGTGGAACCATGGGTCCTGCAAACGTGACTGAGGTTTGATTCTGGAACCATGTGTCCTGGGAAAATGACTGAGATTTGATGGCAGAAACCTGTGGACTGGCAACATGACTGAGGTTTGATTGTAGAACCCTGTGCCCTGGAAACATGACTGTGGCCTGGTACTGGAAACCCATGGCCTAGGAATTTGACATTGGTTGGATTCTGGAACCCTGTGGCCTGGGAACATGACTGAGGCGTGATTCTGGAAAACTGTGGCCTGGGAATATGACTGAGGATTAATTCTGGAAATCTGTGGCCTGGGAACTTGACTGAGGTTTGATGGCAGAAATCTGTGGACTGGCAACATGACTGAGGTTTGCTTGTAGAACCCTGTGCCCTGGAAACATGACTGTGGCCTGGTACTGGAAACCCATGGCCTAGGAATTTGACATTGGTTGGATTCTGGAACCCTGTGGCCTGGGAACATGACGGAGGCGTGATTCTGGAAAACTGTGGCCTGGGAATATGACTGAGGATTGATTCTGGAAATCTGTGGCCTGGGAACTTGACTGAGGTTTGATGGCAGAAATCTGTGGACTGGCAACATGACTGAGGTTTGCTTGTAGAACCCTGTGCCCTGGAAACATGACTGCGACCTGATACTTGAAACCCATGGCCTGGGAACTTGACATTGGTTTGATTCCGGAACCCTGTGGCCAGGAACAAGACTGAGGCGTGATTCTGGAATCCTGTGGCCTGGGAACATGACATCTGTTTAGATTGTGGAATACTGGGCCCGGGGAACCTGACTGAGGCTTGGTTCTGGAACCCTGTGGACTGGGAACATGACTGAGGTTTTATTCTGGAATCCTGTGGCCTGGGGACATGAGAACGGTTGGATTCTGGAATCCTGTGTCCTGGGAACATGTCTGAGGTTTGATGGCGGAAACCTGTGGCTTGGCAACATGAATGAGGTTTGTTACTGGAACCCTCTTCCCTGGGAACATGCCTGAGGTTTGATTCTGGACACCTTTGTCCTGCGAACATGACTGTGGTTTGATTGTGGAACCATGGGTCCTGCAAACATGACTGAGGTTTGATTCTGGAACCATGTGTCCTGGGAATATGACTGAGGTTTGATTCTGGAAATCTGTGGCCTGGAAACTTGACTGAGGTTTGATGGCAGAAACCTGTGGACTGGCAACATGACTGAGGTTTGATTGTAGAACCCTGTGCCCTGGAAACATGACTGTGGGCTGGTACTGGAAACCCATGGCCTAGGAATTTGACATTGGTTTGATTCTGGAACCCTGTGGCCTGGGAACATGACTGAGGCGTGATTCTGGAAACCTGTGGCCTGGGAACATGACATCTGTTTAGATTGTGGCATACTGTGCCCTGGGAACCGGACTGAAGGCTTGGTTCTGGAATCCTGTGGACTGGGAACAAGACTGAGGTTTGATTCTGGAACCATGTGGCCTGGGAATATGACTGATGTTAGATCGTGGAATCCTGTGGCCTGGGAACATGACATCGGTTTGGATTCTGGTACCCTGTTGCCTGGGAACATGAAATCGGATTGATTGTGGAAACCTGTGGTCTGGGAATATGACTGAGGTTTGACGGTGGTACCCTCTGGCCTGGCAACATGACTGAGGTTTGATTCTGGATCCCTGTGGCCTGGGAATATGACTGAGGCGTGATTCTGGAATCCTGTGGCCTGGAAACATGACATCTGTTTAGATTGTGGAATACCGTGCCCTGGGAATCTGACTGAGGCTTGGTTCTGGAACCCTGTGGACTGGGAATATGACTGAGGTTTGATTGTAGAACCCTGTGCCCTGGAAACATGACTGTGGCCTGGTACTGGAAACCCATGGCCTAGGAATTTGACATTGGTTTGATTCTGGAACCCTGTGGCCTGGGAACATGACTGAGGTTTGATTCTGGAAAACTGTGGCCGGGGACTTGACTGAGGTTTGATGGCAGAAATCTGTGGACTGGAAACTTTACTGAGGTTTGATTGTAGAACCCTGTGCCCTGGAAACATGACTGCGAACTGATACTTGAAACCCATGGCCTGCGAACTTGACATTGGTTTGATTCTGGAACCCTGTTGCCAGGAACAAGACTGAGACGTGATTCTGGAATCCTGTGGACTGGGAACATGACATCTGTTTAGATTGTGGAATACTGTGCCCTGGGAACCTGACTGAGGCTTGGTTCTGGAACCCTGTGGACTGGGAACATGACTGAGGTTTTATTCTGGAATCCTGTGGCCTGGGAACATGACATCAGTGGATTCTTGAACCCTGTGGCCTGGGAACATGAGAACGGTTGGATTCTGGAACCCTGTGGCCTGGGAACATGTCTGAGGTTTGATGGTGGAAACCTGTGGCTTGGCAACATGAATGAGGTTTGTTACTGGAACCCTGTTCCCTGGGAATATGACTGAGGTTTGATTCTGGACACCTTTGTCCTGGGAACATGACTGTGGTTTGATTGTGGAACCATGAGTCCTGCATACATGACTGAGGTTTGATTCTGGAACCATGTGTCCTGGGAATATGACTGAGGTTTGATTCTGGAAATCTGTGGCCTGGGAACTTGACTGAGGTTTGATGGCAGAAACCTGTGGACTGGCAACATGACTGAGGTTTGATTGTAGAACCCTGTGCCCTGGAAACATGACTGTGGGCTGGTACTGGAAACCCATGGCCTAGGAAGTTGACATTGGTTTGATTCTGGAACCCTGTGACCTGGGAACATGACTGAGGTTTGATTCTGGAAAACTGTGGCCGGGGACTTGACTGAGGTTTGATGGCAGAAATCTGTGGACTGGCAACATGACTGAGGTTTGATTGTAGAACCCTGTGCCCTGGAAACATGACTGCGACCTGATACTTGAAACCCATGGCCTAGGATCTTGACATTGGTTTGATTTTGGAACCCTGTGGCCCGGAAGAAGACTGAGGCGTGATTCTGGAATCCTGTGGCCTGGGAACATGACATCTGTTTAGATTGTGGAATACTGTGCCCTGGGAACCTGACTGAGGCTTGGTTCTGGAACCCTGTGGACTGGGAACATGACTGAGGTTTTATTCTGGAATCCTGTGGCCTGGGAACATGACATCAGTGGATTCTTGAAACCTGTGGCCTAGGAATATGAGAACGGTTGGATTCTGGAACCCTGTGGCCTGGGAACATGTCTGAGATTTGACGGTGGAAACCTGTGTCTTGGCAACATGACTGAGGTTTGTTACAGGAAACTTTATCCCTGGGAACATGACTGAGGTTTGATTCTGGACACCTTTGTCCTGGGAACATGACTGTGGTTTGATTGTGGAAACATGGGTCCTGCAAACATGACTGAGGTTTTTATTCTGGAACCATGTGTCCTGGGAATATGACTGAGGTTTGATTCTGGAAATCTGTGGCCTGGGAACATGACTGAGGTTTGATTCTGGAACCCTGTAGCCTGCGAACATAAGTGAGGATTGTTTCTGGAACCCTGTGGCCTGGGAACATGACATCAGTGGATTCTGGGACCCTGTGGCCTGGGAACATGAGAACGGTTTAATTCTGGAACCCTGTGACCTGGGAACATGTCTGAGGTTTGATGGTGGAAACCTGTGGCTTGGCAACATGACTGAGGTTTGTTTCTGGAACCCTGTTCCCTGGGAACATGACTGAGGTTTGATTCTGGACACCTTTGTGCTGGGAACATGACTGTGTTTTGATTGTGGAATCATGGGTCCTGCAAACATGAAAGAGGTTTGATTCTGGAACCATGTGTCCTGGGAATATGACTGAGGTTTGATTCTGGAAATCTGTGGCCTGGGACCTTGACTGAGGTTTGATGGCAGAAACCTGTGGACTGGCAACATGACTGAGGTTTGATTGTAGAACCCTGTGGCCTGGAAACATGACTGTGGGCTGGTACTGGAAACCCATGGCCTAGGAATTTGACATTGGTTTGATTCTGGAACCCTGTGGCCTAGGAACAGGATTGAGGCGTGATTCTGGAAACGTGTGTCCTGGGAACACGACATCTGTTTAGATTGTGGCATACTGTGCCCTGGGAACCGGACTGAAGGCTTGGTTCTGGAATCCTGTGGACTGGGAACAAGACTGAGTTTTGATTCTGGAACCATGTGGCCTGGGAATATGACTGATGTTAGATCGTGGAATCCTGTGGCCTGGGAACATGACATCGGTTTGGATTCTGGTACCCTGTTGCCTGGGAACATGAAATCGGTTTGATTGTGGAAACCTGTGGTCTGGGAATATGACTGAGGTTTGATGGTGGTACCCTCTGGCCTGGCAACGTGACTGAGGTTTGATTCTGGATCTCTGTGTCCTGGGAACATGACTGAGGCGTGATTCTGGAATCCTGTGGCCTGGGAAAATGACATCTGTTTAGATTGTGGAATACTGTGCCCTGGGAATCTGACTGAGGCTTGGTTCTGGAAACCTGTGGACTGGGAACATGACTGAGGTTTGATTGTAGAACCCTGTGCCCTGGAAACATGACTGTGGCCTGGTACTGGAAACCCATGGCCTAGGAATTTGACATTGGTTTGATTCTGGAACCCTGTGGCCTGGGAACATGACTGAGGTTTGATTCTGGAAAACTGTGGCCGGGGACTTGACTGAGGTTTGATGGCAGAAACCTGTGGACTGGCAACATGACAGAGGTTTGATTGTAGAACCCTGTGCCCTGGAAACATGACTGTGGGCTGGTACTGGAAACCCATGGCCTAGGAATTTGACATTGGTTTGATTCTGGAACCCTGTGGCCTGGGAACATGACTGAGGCGTGATTCTGGAAACCTGTGGCCTGGGAACATGACATCTCTTTAGATTGTGGAATACTGTGCCCTGGGAACCTGACTGAAGGCTTGGTTGTGGAATCCTGTGGACTGGGAACATGACTGAGGTTTGATTCTGGAACCATGTGGCCTGGGAATATTACTGTGCTTTGATTCTGGAAACCATTGGCCTGGGAACATGACTGATGTTAGATTGTGGAATCCTGTGGCCTGGGAACATGACATCGGTTTGGATTCTGGTACCCTGTTGCCTGGGAACATGAAATCGGTTTGATTGTGGAAACCTGTGGTCTGGGAATATGACAGAGGTTTCATGGTGGTACCCTATGGCCTGGCAACATGACTGAGGTGTGATTCTGGATCCCTGTGGACTGGGAACATGACTGAGGCGTGATTCTGGAATCCTATGGCATGGGAACATGACATCTGTTTAGATTGTGGAATACTGTGCCCTGGGAATCTGACTGAGGCTTGGTTCTGGAACCCTGTGGACTGGGAACAAGACTGAGGTTTTATTCTGGAATCCTGTGGCCTGGGAACATGACATCAGTGTATTCTTGAACCCTGTGGCCTGGGAACATGAGAACGGTTGGATTCTGGAACCCTGTGGCCTGGGAACATGTCTGAGGTTTGATGGTAGAAACCTGGGGCTTGGCAACATTAATGAGGTTTGTTACTGGAACCCTGTTCCCTGGGAATATGACTGAGGTTTGATTCTGGACACCTTTGTCCTGGGAACATGACTGTGGTTTGATTGTGGAACCATGGGTCCTGCAAACGTGACTGAGGTTTGATTCTAGAACCATGTGTCCTGGGAAAATGACTGAGGTTTGATGGCAGAAAACTGTGGACTGGCAACATGACAGAGGTTTGATTGTAGAACCCTGTGCCCTGGAAACATGACTGTGGGCTGGTACTGGAAACCCATGGCCTAGGAATTTGACATTGGTTTGATTCTGGAACCCTGTGGCCTGGGAACATGACTGAGGCGTGATTCTGGAAAACTATGGCCTGGGAATATGACTGAGGTTTGATTCTGGAAATCTGTGGCCTGGGAACTTGACTGAGGTTTGATGGCCGAAATCTGTGGACTGGCAACATGACTGAGGTTTGATTGTAGAACCCTGTGCCCTGGAAACATGACTGCGACCTGATACTTGAAACCCATGGCCTGGGAACTTGACATTGGTTTGATTCCGGAACCCTGTGGCCAGGAACAAGACTGAGGCGTGATTCTGGAATCCTGTGGCCTGGGAACATGACATCTGTTTAGATTGTGGAATACTGGGCCCGGGGAACCTAACTGAGGCTTGGTTCTGGAACCCTGTGGACTGGGAACATGACTGAGGTTTTATTCTGGAATCCTGTGGCCTGGGGACATGAGAACGGTTGGATTCTGGAACCCTGTGTCCTGGGAACATGTCTGAGGTTTGATGGCGAAAACCTGTGGCTTGGCAACATGAATGAGGTTTGTTACTGGAACCCTCTTCCCTGGGAACATGCCTGAGGTTTGATTCTGGACACCTTTGTCCTGCGAACATGACTGTGGTTTGATTGTGGAACCATGGGTCCTGCAAACATGACTGAGGTTTGATTCTGGAACCATGTGTCCTGGGAATATGACTGAGGATTGATTCTGGAAATCTGTGGCCTGGGAACTTGACTGAGGTTTGATGGCAGAAACCTGTGGACTGGCAACATGACTGAGGTTTGATTGTAGAACCCTGTGCCCTGGAAACATGACTGTGGGCTGGTACTGGAAACCCATGGCCTAGGAAGTTGACATTGGTTTGATTCTGGAACCCTGTGACCTGGGAACATGACTGAGGTTTGATTCTGGAAAACTGTGGCCGGGGACTTGACTGAGGTTTGATGGCAGAAATCTGTGGACTGGCAACATGACTGAGGTTTGATTGTAGAACCCTGTGCCCTGGAAACATGACTGCGACCTGATACTTGAAACCCATGGCCTAGGATCTTGACATTGGTTTGATTTTGGAACCCTGTGGCCCGGAAGAAGACTGAGGCGTGATTCTGGAATCCTGTGGCCTGGGAACATGACATCTGTTTAGATTGTGGAATACTGTGCCCTGGGAACCTGACTGAGGCTTGGTTCTGGAACCCTGTGGACTGGGAACATGACTGAGGTTTTATTCTGGAATCCTGTGGCCTGGGAACATGACATCAGTGGATTCTTGAAACCTGTGGCCTAGGAATATGAGAACGGTTGGATTCTGGAACCCTGTGGCCTGGGAACATGTCTGAGATTTGACGGTGGAAACCTGTGTCTTGGCAACATGACTGAGGTTTGTTACAGGAAACTTTATCCCTGGGAACATGACTGAGGTTTGATTCTGGACACCTTTGTCCTGGGAACATGACTGTGGTTTGATTGTGGAAACATGGGTCCTGCAAACATGACTGAGGTTTTTATTCTGGAACCATGTGTCCTGGGAATATGACTGAGGTTTGATTCTGGAAATCTGTGGCCTGGGAACATGACTGAGGTTTGATTCTGGAACCCTGTAGCCTGCGAACATAAGTGAGGATTGTTTCTGGAACCCTGTGGCCTGGGAACATGACATCAGTGGATTCTGGGACCCTGTGGCCTGGGAACATGAGAACGGTTTAATTCTGGAACCCTGTGACCTGGGAACATGTCTGAGGTTTGATGGTGGAAACCTGTGGCTTGGCAACATGACTGAGGTTTGTTTCTGGAACCCTGTTCCCTGGGAACATGACTGAGGTTTGATTCTGGACACCTTTGTGCTGGGAACATGACTGTGTTTTGATTGTGGAATCATGGGTCCTGCAAACATGAAAGAGGTTTGATTCTGGAACCATGTGTCCTGGGAATATGACTGAGGTTTGATTCTGGAAATCTGTGGCCTGGGACCTTGACTGAGGTTTGATGGCAGAAAACTGTGGACTGGCAACATGACTGAGGTTTGATTGTAGAACCCTGTGGCCTGGAAACATGACTGTGGGCTGGTACTGGAAACCCATGGCCTAGGAATTTGACATTGGTTTGATTCTGGAACCCTGTGGCCTAGGAACAGGATTGAGGCGTGATTCTGGAAACGTGTGGCCTATGAACATGACATCTGTTTAGATTGTGGCATACTGTGCCCTTGGAAACGGACTGAAGGCTTGGTTCTGGAATCCTGTGGACTGGGAACAAGACTGAGTTTTGATTCTGGAACCATGTGGCCTGGGAATATGACTGATGTTAGATCGTGGAATCCTGTGGCCTGGGAACATGACATCGGTTTGGATTCTGGTACCCTGTTCCCTGGGAACATGAAATCGGTTTGATTGTGGAAACCGGTGGTCTGGGAATATGACTGAGGTTTGATGGTGGTACCCTGTGGCCTGGCAACGTGACTGAGGTTTGATTCTGGATCTCTGTGGCCTGGGAACATGACTGAGGCGTGATTCTGGAATCCTGTGGCCTGGGAACATGACATCTGTTTAGATTGTGGAATACTGTGCCCTGGGAATCTGACTGAGGCTTGGTTCTGGAAACCTGTGGACTGGGAACATGACTGAGGTTTGATTGTAGAACCCTGTGCCCTGGAAACATGACTGTGGCCTGGTACTGGAAACCCATGGCCTAGGAATTTGACATTGGTTTGATTCTGGAACCCTGTGGCCTGGGAACATGACTGAGGTTTGGTTCTGGAAAACTGTGGCCGGGGACTTGACTGAGGTTTGATGGCAGAAACCTGTGGACTGGCAACATGACAGAGGTTTGATTGTAGAACCCTGTGCCCTGGAAACATGACTGTGGCCTGGTACTGGAAACCCATGGCCTAGGCATTTGACATTGGTTTGATTCTGGAACCCTGTGGCCTGGGAACATGACTGAGGCGTGATTCTGGAAACCTGTGGCCTGGGAACATGACATCTGTTTAGATTGTGGAATACTGTGCCCTGGGAACCTGACTGAAGGCTTGGTTGTGGAATCCTGTGGACTGGGAACATGACTGAGGTTTGATTCTGGAACCATGTGGCCTGGGAATATTACTGTGCTTTGATTCTGGAAACCATTGGCCTGGGAACATGACTGATGTTAGATTGTGGAATCCTGTGGCCTGGGAACATGACATCGGTTTGGATTCTCGTACCCTGTTGCCTGGGAACATGAAATCGGTTTGATTGTGGAAACCTGTGGTCTGGGAATATGACAGAGGTTTCATGGTGGTACCCTATGGCCTGGCAACATGACTGAGGTGTGATTCTGGATCCCTGTGGACTGGGAACATGACTGAGGCGTGATTCTGGAATCCTATGGCATGGGAACATGACATCTGTTTAGATTGCGGAATACTGTGCCTGGGAATCTGACTGAGGCTTGGTTCTGGAACCCTGTGGACTGGGAACATGACTGAGGTTTTATTCTGGAATCCTGTGGCCTGGGAACATGACATCAGTGGATTCTTGAACCCTGTGGCCTGGGAACATGAGAACGGTTGGATTCTGGAACCCTGTGGCCTGGGAACATGTCTGAGGTTTGATGGTGGAAACCTGTGGCTTGGCAACATTAATGAGGTTTGTTACTGGAACCCTGTTCCCTGGGAATATGACTGAGGTTTGATTCTGGACACCTTTGTCCTGGGAACATGACTGTGGTTTGATTGTGGAACCATGGGTCCTGCAAACGTGACTGAGGTTTGATTCTGGAACCATGTGTCCTGGGAAAATGACTGAGATTTGATGGCAGAAACCTGTGGACTGGCAACATGACTGAGGTTTGATTGTAGAACCCTGTGCCCTGGAAACATGACTGTGGCCTGGTACTGGAAACCCATGGCCTAGGAATTTGACATTGGTTGGATTCTGGAACCCTGTGGCCTGGGAACATGACTGAGGCGTGATTCTGGAAAACTGTGGCCTGGGAATATGACTGAGGATTAATTCTGGAAATCTGTGGCCTGGGAACTTGACTGAGGTTTGATGGCAGAAATCTGTGGACTGGCAACATGACTGAGGTTTGCTTGTAGAACCCTGTGCCCTGGAAACATGACTGTGGCCTGGTACTGGAAACCCATGGCCTAGGAATTTGACATTGGTTGGATTCTGGAACCCTGTGGCCTGGGAACATGACGGAGGCGTGATTCTGGAAAACTGTGGCCTGGGAATATGACTGAGGATTGATTCTGGAAATCTGTGGCCTGGGAACTTGACTGAGGTTTGATGGCAGAAATCTGTGGACTGGCAACATGACTGAGGTTTGCTTGTAGAACCCTGTGCCCTGGAAACATGACTGCGACCTGATACTTGAAACCCATGGCCTGGGAACTTGACATTGGTTTGATTCCGGAACCCTGTGGCCAGGAACAAGACTGAGGCGTGATTCTGGAATCCTGTGGCCTGGGAACATGACATCTGTTTAGATTGTGGAATACTGGGCCCGGGGAACCTGACTGAGGCTTGGTTCTGGAACCCTGTGGACTGGGAACATGACTGAGGTTTTATTCTGGAATCCTGTGGCCTGGGGACATGAGAACGGTTGGATTCTGGAATCCTGTGTCCTGGGAACATGTCTGAGGTTTGATGGCGGAAACCTGTGGCTTGGCAACATGAATGAGGTTTGTTACTGGAACCCTCTTCCCTGGGAACATGCCTGAGGTTTGATTCTGGACACCTTTGTCCTGCGAACATGACTGTGGTTTGATTGTGGAACCATGGGTCCTGCAAACATGACTGAGGTTTGATTCTGGAACCATGTGTCCTGGGAATATGACTGAGGTTTGATTCTGGAAATCTGTGGCCTGGAAACTTGACTGAGGTTTGATGGCAGAAACCTGTGGACTGGCAACATGACTGAGGTTTGATTGTAGAACCCTGTGCCCTGGAAACATGACTGTGGGCTGGTACTGGAAACCCATGGCCTAGGAATTTGACATTGGTTTGATTCTGGAACCCTGTGGCCTGGGAACATGACTGAGGCGTGATTCTGGAAACCTGTGGCCTGGGAACATGACATCTGTTTAGATTGTGGCATACTGTGCCCTGGGAACCGGACTGAAGGCTTGGTTCTGGAATCCTGTGGACTGGGAACAAGACTGAGGTTTGATTCTGGAACCATGTGGCCTGGGAATATGACTGATGTTAGATCGTGGAATCCTGTGGCCTGGGAACATGACATCGGTTTGGATTCTGGTACCCTGTTGCCTGGGAACATGAAATCGGATTGATTGTGGAAACCTGTGGTCTGGGAATATGACTGAGGTTTGACGGTGGTACCCTCTGGCCTGGCAACATGACTGAGGTTTGATTCTGGATCCCTGTGGCCTGGGAATATGACTGAGGCGTGATTCTGGAATCCTGTGGCCTGGAAACATGACATCTGTTTAGATTGTGGAATACCGTGCCCTGGGAATCTGACTGAGGCTTGGTTCTGGAACCCTGTGGACTGGGAATATGACTGAGGTTTGATTGTAGAACCCTGTGCCCTGGAAACATGACTGTGGCCTGGTACTGGAAACCCATGGCCTAGGAATTTGACATTGGTTTGATTCTGGAACCCTGTGGCCTGGGAACATGACTGAGGTTTGATTCTGGAAAACTGTGGCCGGGGACTTGACTGAGGTTTGATGGCAGAAATCTGTGGACTGGAAACTTTACTGAGGTTTGATTGTAGAACCCTGTGCCCTGGAAACATGACTGCGAACTGATACTTGAAACCCATGGCCTGCGAACTTGACATTGGTTTGATTCTGGAACCCTGTTGCCAGGAACAAGACTGAGACGTGATTCTGGAATCCTGTGGACTGGGAACATGACATCTGTTTAGATTGTGGAATACTGTGCCCTGGGAACCTGACTGAGGCTTGGTTCTGGAACCCTGTGGACTGGGAACATGACTGAGGTTTTATTCTGGAATCCTGTGGCCTGGGAACATGACATCAGTGGATTCTTGAACCCTGTGGCCTGGGAACATGAGAACGGTTGGATTCTGGAACCCTGTGGCCTGGGAACATGTCTGAGGTTTGATGGTGGAAACCTGTGGCTTGGCAACATGAATGAGGTTTGTTACTGGAACCCTGTTCCCTGGGAATATGACTGAGGTTTGATTCTGGACACCTTTGTCCTGGGAACATGACTGTGGTTTGATTGTGGAACCATGAGTCCTGCATACATGACTGAGGTTTGATTCTGGAACCATGTGTCCTGGGAATATGACTGAGGTTTGATTCTGGAAATCTGTGGCCTGGGAACTTGACTGAGGTTTGATGGCAGAAACCTGTGGACTGGCAACATGACTGAGGTTTGATTGTAGAACCCTGTGCCCTGGAAACATGACTGTGGGCTGGTACTGGAAACCCATGGCCTAGGAAGTTGACATTGGTTTGATTCTGGAACCCTGTGACCTGGGAACATGACTGAGGTTTGATTCTGGAAAACTGTGGCCGGGGACTTGACTGAGGTTTGATGGCAGAAATCTGTGGACTGGCAACATGACTGAGGTTTGATTGTAGAACCCTGTGCCCTGGAAACATGACTGCGACCTGATACTTGAAACCCATGGCCTAGGATCTTGACATTGGTTTGATTTTGGAACCCTGTGGCCCGGAAGAAGACTGAGGCGTGATTCTGGAATCCTGTGGCCTGGGAACATGACATCTGTTTAGATTGTGGAATACTGTGCCCTGGGAACCTGACTGAGGCTTGGTTCTGGAACCCTGTGGACTGGGAACATGACTGAGGTTTTATTCTGGAATCCTGTGGCCTGGGAACATGACATCAGTGGATTCTTGAAACCTGTGGCCTAGGAATATGAGAACGGTTGGATTCTGGAACCCTGTGGCCTGGGAACATGTCTGAGATTTGACGGTGGAAACCTGTGTCTTGGCAACATGACTGAGGTTTGTTACAGGAAACTTTATCCCTGGGAACATGACTGAGGTTTGATTCTGGACACCTTTGTCCTGGGAACATGACTGTGGTTTGATTGTGGAAACATGGGTCCTGCAAACATGACTGAGGTTTTTATTCTGGAACCATGTGTCCTGGGAATATGACTGAGGTTTGATTCTGGAAATCTGTGGCCTGGGAACATGACTGAGGTTTGATTCTGGAACCCTGTAGCCTGCGAACATAAGTGAGGATTGTTTCTGGAACCCTGTGGCCTGGGAACATGACATCAGTGGATTCTGGGACCCTGTGGCCTGGGAACATGAGAACGGTTTAATTCTGGAACCCTGTGACCTGGGAACATGTCTGAGGTTTGATGGTGGAAACCTGTGGCTTGGCAACATGACTGAGGTTTGTTTCTGGAACCCTGTTCCCTGGGAACATGACTGAGGTTTGATTCTGGACACCTTTGTGCTGGGAACATGACTGTGTTTTGATTGTGGAATCATGGGTCCTGCAAACATGAAAGAGGTTTGATTCTGGAACCATGTGTCCTGGGAATATGACTGAGGTTTGATTCTGGAAATCTGTGGCCTGGGACCTTGACTGAGGTTTGATGGCAGAAACCTGTGGACTGGCAACATGACTGAGGTTTGATTGTAGAACCCTGTGGCCTGGAAACATGACTGTGGGCTGGTACTGGAAACCCATGGCCTAGGAATTTGACATTGGTTTGATTCTGGAACCCTGTGGCCTAGGAACAGGATTGAGGCGTGATTCTGGAAACGTGTGTCCTGGGAACACGACATCTGTTTAGATTGTGGCATACTGTGCCCTGGGAACCGGACTGAAGGCTTGGTTCTGGAATCCTGTGGACTGGGAACAAGACTGAGTTTTGATTCTGGAACCATGTGGCCTGGGAATATGACTGATGTTAGATCGTGGAATCCTGTGGCCTGGGAACATGACATCGGTTTGGATTCTGGTACCCTGTTGCCTGGGAACATGAAATCGGTTTGATTGTGGAAACCTGTGGTCTGGGAATATGACTGAGGTTTGATGGTGGTACCCTCTGGCCTGGCAACGTGACTGAGGTTTGATTCTGGATCTCTGTGTCCTGGGAACATGACTGAGGCGTGATTCTGGAATCCTGTGGCCTGGGAAAATGACATCTGTTTAGATTGTGGAATACTGTGCCCTGGGAATCTGACTGAGGCTTGGTTCTGGAAACCTGTGGACTGGGAACATGACTGAGGTTTGATTGTAGAACCCTGTGCCCTGGAAACATGACTGTGGCCTGGTACTGGAAACCCATGGCCTAGGAATTTGACATTGGTTTGATTCTGGAACCCTGTGGCCTGGGAACATGACTGAGGTTTGATTCTGGAAAACTGTGGCCGGGGACTTGACTGAGGTTTGATGGCAGAAACCTGTGGACTGGCAACATGACAGAGGTTTGATTGTAGAACCCTGTGCCCTGGAAACATGACTGTGGGCTGGTACTGGAAACCCATGGCCTAGGAATTTGACATTGGTTTGATTCTGGAACCCTGTGGCCTGGGAACATGACTGAGGCGTGATTCTGGAAACCTGTGGCCTGGGAACATGACATCTCTTTAGATTGTGGAATACTGTGCCCTGGGAACCTGACTGAAGGCTTGGTTGTGGAATCCTGTGGACTGGGAACATGACTGAGGTTTGATTCTGGAACCATGTGGCCTGGGAATATTACTGTGCTTTGATTCTGGAAACCATTGGCCTGGGAACATGACTGATGTTAGATTGTGGAATCCTGTGGCCTGGGAACATGACATCGGTTTGGATTCTGGTACCCTGTTGCCTGGGAACATGAAATCGGTTTGATTGTGGAAACCTGTGGTCTGGGAATATGACAGAGGTTTCATGGTGGTACCCTATGGCCTGGCAACATGACTGAGGTGTGATTCTGGATCCCTGTGGACTGGGAACATGACTGAGGCGTGATTCTGGAATCCTATGGCATGGGAACATGACATCTGTTTAGATTGTGGAATACTGTGCCCTGGGAATCTGACTGAGGCTTGGTTCTGGAACCCTGTGGACTGGGAACAAGACTGAGGTTTTATTCTGGAATCCTGTGGCCTGGGAACATGACATCAGTGTATTCTTGAACCCTGTGGCCTGGGAACATGAGAACGGTTGGATTCTGGAACCCTGTGGCCTGGGAACATGTCTGAGGTTTGATGGTAGAAACCTGGGGCTTGGCAACATTAATGAGGTTTGTTACTGGAACCCTGTTCCCTGGGAATATGACTGAGGTTTGATTCTGGACACCTTTGTCCTGGGAACATGACTGTGGTTTGATTGTGGAACCATGGGTCCTGCAAACGTGACTGAGGTTTGATTCTAGAACCATGTGTCCTGGGAAAATGACTGAGGTTTGATGGCAGAAAACTGTGGACTGGCAACATGACAGAGGTTTGATTGTAGAACCCTGTGCCCTGGAAACATGACTGTGGGCTGGTACTGGAAACCCATGGCCTAGGAATTTGACATTGGTTTGATTCTGGAACCCTGTGGCCTGGGAACATGACTGAGGCGTGATTCTGGAAAACTATGGCCTGGGAATATGACTGAGGTTTGATTCTGGAAATCTGTGGCCTGGGAACTTGACTGAGGTTTGATGGCCGAAATCTGTGGACTGGCAACATGACTGAGGTTTGATTGTAGAACCCTGTGCCCTGGAAACATGACTGCGACCTGATACTTGAAACCCATGGCCTGGGAACTTGACATTGGTTTGATTCCGGAACCCTGTGGCCAGGAACAAGACTGAGGCGTGATTCTGGAATCCTGTGGCCTGGGAACATGACATCTGTTTAGATTGTGGAATACTGGGCCCGGGGAACCTAACTGAGGCTTGGTTCTGGAACCCTGTGGACTGGGAACATGACTGAGGTTTTATTCTGGAATCCTGTGGCCTGGGGACATGAGAACGGTTGGATTCTGGAACCCTGTGTCCTGGGAACATGTCTGAGGTTTGATGGCGAAAACCTGTGGCTTGGCAACATGAATGAGGTTTGTTACTGGAACCCTCTTCCCTGGGAACATGCCTGAGGTTTGATTCTGGACACCTTTGTCCTGCGAACATGACTGTGGTTTGATTGTGGAACCATGGGTCCTGCAAACATGACTGAGGTTTGATTCTGGAACCATGTGTCCTGGGAATATGACTGAGGATTGATTCTGGAAATCTGTGGCCTGGGAACTTGACTGAGGTTTGATGGCAGAAACCGGTGGACTGGCATCATGACTGAGGTTTGATTGTAGAACCCTGTGCCCTGGAAACATGACTGTGGCCTGGTACTGGAAACCCATGGCCTAGGAATTTGACATTGGTTTGATTCTGGAACCCTGTGGCCTGGGAACATGACTGAGGCGTGATTCTGGAAAACTGTGGCCTGGGAATATGACTGAGGTTTGATTCTGGAAATCTGTGGCCTGGGAACTTGACTGAGGTTTGATGGCAGAAATCTGTGGACTGGCAACATGACTGAGGTTTGATTGTAGAACCCTGTGCCCTGGAAACATGACTGCGACCTGATACTTGAAACCCATGGCCTGGGAACTTGACATTGGTTTGATTCCGGAACCCTGTGGCCAGGAACAAGACTGAGGCGTGATTCTGGAATCCTGTGGCCTGGGAACATGACATCTGTTTAGATTGTGGAATACTGGGCCCTGGGAACCTGACTGAGGCTTGGTTCTGGAACCCTGTGGACTGGGAACATGACTGAGGATTTATTCTGGAATCCTGTGGCCTGGGAACATGACATCAGTGGATTCTTGAAACCTGTGGCCTGGGAACATGAGAACGGTTTGATTCTGGAACCCTGTGGCCTGGGAACATGTCTGAGGTTTGATGGTGGAAACCTGTGGCTTGGCAACATGAATGAGGTTTGTTACTGGAACCCTCTTCCCTGGGAACATGACTGAGGTTTGATTCTGGACACCTTTGTCCTGGGAACATGACTGTGGTTTGATTGTGGAACCATGGGTCCTGCAAACATGACTGAGGTTTGATTCTGGAACCATGTGTCCTGGGAACATGACTGAGGTTTGATTCTGGAAATCTGTGGCCTGGGAAGTTGACTGAGGTTTGATGGCAGAAACCTGTGGACTGGCAACATGACAGAGGTTTGATTGTAGAACCCTGTGGCCTGGAAATATGACTGTGGCCTGGTACTGGAAACCCATGACCTGGGAAATTGACATTGGTTTGATTCTGAAACCCTGTGGCCTGGGAACATGATTGAGGCGTGATTCTGGAAACCTGTGGCCTGGGAACATGACATCTGTTTAGATTGTGGCATACTGTGCCCTGGGAACCGGACTGAAGGCTTGGTTCTGGAATCCTGTGGACTGGGAACAAGACTGAGTTTTGATTCTGGAACCATGTGGCCTGGGAATATGACTGATGTTAGATCGTGGAATCCTGTGGCCTGGGAACATGACATCTGTTTAGATTGTGGAATACTGGGCCCTGGGAACCTGACTGAGGCTTGGTTCTGGAACCCTGTGGACTGGGAACATGACTGAGGATTTATTCTGGAATCCTGTGGCCTGGGAACATGACATCAGTGGATTCTTGAACCCTGTGGCCTGGGAACATGAGAACGGTTGGATTCTGGAACACTGTGGCCTGGGAACATGTCTGAGGTTTGATGGTGGAAACCTGTGGCTTGGCAACATGAATGAGGTTTGTTATTGGAACCCTGTTCCCTGGGAATATGACTGAGGTTTGATTCTGGACACCTTTGTCCTGGGAACATGACTGTGGTTTGATTGTGGAACCATGGGTCCTGCAAATATGACTGAGGTTTGATTCTGGAACCATGTGTCCTGGGAATATGACTGAGGATTGATTCTGGAAATCTGTGGCCTGGGAACTTGACTGAGGTTTGATGGCAGAAACCTGTGGACTGGGAACATGACTGAGGTTTGATTGTAGAACGCTGTGCCCTGGAAACATGACTGTGGCCTGGTACTGGAAACCCATGGCCTAGGAATTTGACATTGGTTGGATTCTGGAACCCTGTGGCCTGGGAACATGACTGAGGCGTGATTCTGGAAAACTGTGGCCTGGGAATATGACTGAGGTTTGATTCTGGAAATCTGTGGTTGGGAACTTGACTGAGGTTTGATGGCCGAAATCTGTGGACTGGCAACATGACTGAGGTTTGATTGTAGAACCCTGTGCCCTGGAAACATGACTGCGACCTGATATTTGAAACCCATGGCCTGGGAACTTGACATTGTTGTGATTCCGGAACCCTGTGGCCAGGAACAAGACTGAGGCGTGATTGTGGAATCCTGTGGCCTGGGAACATGACATCTGTTTAGATTGTGGAATACTGGGCCCTGGGAACCTGACTGAGGCTTGGTTCTGGAACCCTGTGGACTGGGAACATGACTGAGGTTTTATTCTGGAATCCTGTGGCCTGGGAACATGACATCAGTGGATTCTTGAAACCTGTGGCCTGGGAACATGAGAACGGTTTGATTCTGGAACCCTGTGGCCTGGGAACATGTCTGAGGTTTGATGGTGGAATCCTGTGGCTTGGCAACATGACTGAGGTTTGTTACTGGAACCCTCTTCCCTGGGAACATGACTGAGGTTTGATTCTGGACACCTTTGTCCTGGGAACATGACTGTGGTTTGATTGTGGAACCATGGGTCCTACAAACATGACTGAAGTTTTATTCTGGAACCATGTGTCCTGGGAATATGACTGAGGTTTGATTCTGGAAATCTGTGGCCTGGGAACTTGACTGAGGTTTGATGGCAGAAACCTGTGGACTGGCAACATGACAGAGGTTTGATTGTAGAACCCTGTGGCCTGGAAATATGACTGTGGCCTGGTACTGGAAACCCATGGCCTGGGAAAATGACATTGGTTTGATTCTGGAACCCTGTGGCCTGGGAACATGATTGAGGCGTGATTCTGGAAACCTGTGGCCTGGGAACATGACATCTGTTTAGATTGTGGCATACTGTGCCCTGGGAACCGGACTGAAGGCTTGGTTCTGGAATCCTGTGGAGTGGGAACAAGACTGAGATTTTATTCTGGAACCATGTGTCCTGGGAATATGACTGAGGTTTGATTCTGGAAATCTGTGGCCTGGAAACTTGACTGAGGTTTGATGGCAGAAACCTGTGGACTGGCAACATGACTGAGGTTTGATTATAGAACCCTGTGCCCTGGAAACATGACTGTGGGCTGGTACTGGAAACCCATGGCCTAGGAATTTGACATTGGTTTGATTCTGGAACCCTGTGGCCTGGGAACATGACTGAGGCGTGATTCTGGAAAACTGTGTCCTGGGAATATGACTGAGGTTTGATTCTGGAAATCTGTGGCCTGGGAACTTGACTAAGGTTTGATGACAGAAATCTGTGGACTGGCAACATGACAGAGGTTTGATTGTAGAACCCTGTGCCCTGGAAACATGACTGTGGGCTGGTACTGGAAACCCATGGCCTAGGAAGTTGACATTGGTTTGTTTCTGGAACCCTGTGACCTGGGAATATGACTGAGGTTTGATTCAGGAAAACTGTGGCCGGGGACTTGACTGAGGTTTGATGGCAGAAATCTGTGGACTTTAAACATTACTGAGGTTTGATTGTAGAACCCTGTGCCCTGGAAACATGACTGCGACCTGATACTTGAAACCCATGGCCTGGGAACTTGACATTGGTTTGATTCCGGAACCCTGTGGCCAGGAACAAGACTGAGGCGTGATTCTGGAATCCTGTGGCCTGGGAACATGACATCTGTTTAGATTGTGGAATACTGGGCCCTGGGAACCTGACTGAGGCTTGGTTCTGGAACCCTGTGGACTGGGAACATGACTGAGGTTTTATTCTGGAATCCTGTGGCCTGGGAACATGACATCAGTGGATTCTGGAACCTTGTGGCCTGGGAACATGAGAACGGTTTGATTCTGGAACCCTGTGTCCTGGGAACATGTCTGAGGTTTGATGGTGGAAACCTGTGGCTTGGCAACATGAATGAGGTTTGTTACTGGAACCCTCTTCCCTGGGAATATGACTGAGGCTTGATTCTGCAAATCTGTGCCCTGGGAAATTGACTGAGGTTTGATGGCAGAAACCTGTGGACTGGAAACATTACTGTGGCCTGGTACTGGAAACCCATGGCCTAGGAATTTGACATTGGTTTGATTCTGGAACCCTGTGGCCTGGGAACATGACATCTGTTTAGATTGTGGCATACTGTGCCCTGGGAACCGGACTGAAGGCTTGGTTCTGGAATCCTGTGGAGTGGGAACAAGACTGAGGTTTGATTCTGGAACCATGTGTCCTGGGAATATGACTGTGCTTTGATTCTGGAAACCATTGGCCTGGGAACATGACTGATGTTAGATTGTGGAATCCTGTGGCCTGGGAACATGACATCGGTTTGGATTCTTGTACCCTGTTGCCTGGGAACATGAAATCGGTTTGATTGTTCAAACCTGTCGTCTGGGAATATGACTGAGGTTTCATGGTGGTAACCTATGGCCTGGCAACATGACTGAGGTTTGATTCTGGATCCCTGTGGCCTGGGAACATGACTGAGGCGTGATTCTGGAATCCTGTGGCATGGGAACATGACATCTGTTTAGATTGTGGAATACTGTGCCATGGGAATCTGACTGAGGCTTGGTTCTGCAACCCTGTGGCCTGGGAACATGTCTGAGGTTTGATGGTGGAAACCTGTGGCTTGGCAACATGACTGAGGTTTGTTACTGGAACCCCGTTCCCTGGGAACATGACTGAGGTTTGATCCTGGACACCTTTGTCCTGGGAACATGACTGTGGTTTGATTGTGGAACCATGGGTCCTGCAAACATGACTGAGGTTTGATTCTGGAACCATGTGTCCTGGGAATATGACTGAGGTTTGATTCTGGAAATCTGTGGCCTGGGAACATGACTGAGGTTTGATTCTGGAATCCTGTAGCCTGCGAACATAACTGAGGATTGTTTCTGGAACCCTGTGGCCTGTGAACATGACATCAGTGGATTCTGGATCCCTGTGGCCTGGGAACATGAGAACGGTTTATTTCTGGAACCCTGTGACCTGGGAACATGTCTGAGGTTTGATGGTGGAAACCTGTGGCTTGGCAACATGACTGAGGTTTGTTTCTGGAACCCTTTTCCCTGGGAACATGACTGAGGTTTGATTCTGGACACCTTTGTGCTGGGAACATGACTGTATTTTGATTGTGGAATCATGGGTCCTGCAAACATGACTGAGGTTTGATTCTGGAACCATGTGTCCTGGGAATATGACTGAGGTTTGATTCTGGAAATCTGTGGCCTGGGAACTTGACTGAGGTTTGATTACAGAAACCTGTGGACTGGCAACATGACTGAGGTTTGATTGTAGAACCCTGTGCCCTGGAAACATGACTGTGGGCTGGTACTGGAAACCCATGGCCTAGGAATTTGACATTGGTTTGATTCTGGAACCCTGAGGCCTGGGAACAGGATTGAGGCGTGATTCTGGAAACCTGTGGCCTGGGAACATGACATCTGTTTAGATTGTGGCATACTGTGCCCTGGGAACCGGACTGAAGGCTTGGTTCTGGAATCCTGTGGACTGGGAACAAGACTGAGGTTTGATTCTGGAACCATGTGGCCTGGGAATATGACTGATGATAGATCGTGGAATCCTGTGGCCTGGGAACATGACATCGGTTTGGATTCTGGTACCCTGTTGCCTAGGAACATGAAATCGGTTTATTTGTGGAAACCTGTGGTCTGGGAATATAACTGAGGTTTGATGGTGGTACCCTCTGGCCTGGCAACATGACTGAGGTTTGATTCTGGATCCCTGTGGCCTGGGAACATGACTGAGGCGTGATTCTGGAATCCTGTGGCCTGGGAACATGACATCTGTTTAGATTGTGGAATACTGGGCCCTGGGAACCTGACTGAGGCTTGGTTCTGGAACCCTGTGGATTGGGAACATGACTGAGGTTTTATTCTGGAATCCTGTGGCCTGGGAACATGACATCAGTGGATTCTGGAACCCTGTGGCCTGGGAACATGAGAACGGTTTGATTCAGGAACCCTGTGGCCTGGGAACATGTCTGAGGTTTGATGGTGGAAACCTGTGGCTTGGCAACATGAATGAGGTTTGTTCCTGGAACCCTCTTCCCTGGGAACATGCCTGAGGTTTGATTCTGGACACCTTTGTCCTGGGAACATGACTGTGGTTTGATTGTGGAACCATGGGTCCTGCAAACATGACTGAGGTTTGATTCTGGAACCATGTGTCCTGGGAATATGACTGAGGTTTGATTCTGGAAATCTGTGGCCTGGGAACTTGAGTGAGGTTTGATGGCAGAAACCTGTGGACTGGCAACATGACAGAGGTTTGATTGTAGAACCCTGTACCCTGGAATCATGACTGTGGGCTGGTACTGGAAACCCATGGCCTAGGAATTTGACATTGGTTTGATTCTGGAACCCTGTGGCCTGGGGAAATGTTTGAGGCGTAATTCTGGAAACCTGTGGCCTGGGAACATGACATCTGTTTAGATTGTGGCATACTGTGCCCTGGGAACCGGACTGAAGCCTTGGTTCTGGAATCCTGTGGACTGGGAACATGACTGAGGTTTTATTCTGGAATCCTGTGGCCTGGGAACATGACATCAGTGGATTCTTGAAACCTGTGGCCTAGGAACATGAGAACGGTTGGATTCTGGAAGCCTGTGGCCTGGGAACATGTCTGAGGTTTGATGGTGGAAACCTGTGGCTTGGCAACATGACTGAGGTTTGTTACTGGAACCCCGTTCCCTGGGAACATGACTGAGGTTTGATTCTGGACACCTTTGTCCTGGGAACATGACTGTGGTTTGATTGTGGAACCATGGGTCCTGCAAACATGACTGAGGTTTGATTCTGGAACCATGTGTCCTGGGAATATGACTGAGGTTTGATTCTGGAAATCTGTGGCCTGGGAAGTTGACTGAGGTTTGATTGTAGAACCCTGTGGCCTGGAAATATGACTGATGTTAGATCGTGGAATCCTGTGGCCTGGGAACATGACATCGGTTTGGATTCTGGTACCCTGTTGCCTGGGAACATGAAATCGGTTTGATTGTGGAAACCTGTGGTCAGGGAATATGACTGAGGTTTGATGGTGGTACCCTCTGGCCTGGCAACATGACTGAGGTTTGATTCTGGATCCCTGTGGCCTGGGAACATGACTGAGGCGTGATTCTGGAATCCTGTGGCCTGGGAACATGACATCTGTTTAGATTGTGGAATACTGTGCCCTGGGAATCTGACTGAGGCTTGGTTCTGGAACACTGTGGACTGGGAACATGACTGAGGTTTGATTCTGGAACCCTGTAGCCTGCAAATATAACTGAGGATTGTTTCTGGAACCCTGTGGCCTGGGAACATGACATCAGTGGATTCTGGAACCCTGTGGCCTGGGAACATGAGAACGGTTTATTTCTGGAACCCTGTGACCTGGGAACATGTCTGAGGTTTGATGGTGGAAATCTGTGGCTTGGCAACATGATTGAGGTTTGTTTCTGGAACCCTGTTCCCTGGGAACATGACTGAGGTTTGATTCTGGACACCTTTGTGCTGGGAAAATGACTGTGTTTTGATTGTGGAATCATGGGTCCTGCAAACATGACTGAGGTTTGATTCTGGAACCATGTGTCCTGGGAATATGACTGAGGTTTGATTCTGGAAATCTGTGGCCTGGGAACTTGACTGAGGTTTGATGGCAGAAACCTGTGGACTGGCAACATGACTGAGGCTTGATTGTAGTACCCTGTGCCCTGGAAACATGACTGTGGGCTGGTACTGGAAACCCATGGCCTAGGAATTTGACATTGGTTTGATTCTGGAACCCTGTGACCTGGGAACATGACTGAGGTTTGATTCTGGAAAACTGTGGCCGGGGACTTGACTGAGGTTTGATGGCAGAAATCTGTGGACTGGAAACATTACTGAGGTTTGATTGTAGAACCCTGTGCCCTGGAAACATGACTGCGACCTGATACTTGAAACCCATGGCCTGGGAACTTGACATTGGTTTGATTCTGGAACCCTGTGTCCATGAACAAGACTGAGGCGTGATTCTGGAATCCTGTGGCCTGGGAACATGACATCTGTTTAGATTGTGGAATACTGTGCCCTGGGAACCTGACTGAGGCTTGGTTCTGGAACCCTGTGGACTGGGAACATGACTGAGGTTTTATTCTGGAATCCTGTGGCCTGGGAACATGACATCAGTGGATTCTTGAAACCTGTGGCCTGGGAACATGAGAACGGTTGGATTCTGGAACCCTGTGGCCTGGGAACATGTCTGAGGTTTGATGGTGGAAACCTGTGGCTTGGCAACATGACTGAGGTTTGTTACTGGAAACCCGTTCCCTGGGAACATGACTGAGGTTTGATTCTGGACACCTTTGTCCTGGGAACATGACTGTGGTTTGATTGTGGAACCATGGGTGCTGCAAACATGACTGAGGTTTGATTCTGGAACCATGTGTCCTAGGAATATGACTGAGGTTTGATTCTGGAAATCTGTGGCCTGGGAACATGACTGAGGTTTGATTCTGGAATCCTGTAGCCTGCAAACATAACTGAGGATTGTTTCTGGAACCCTGTGGCCTGTGAACATGACATCAGTGGATTCTGGAACCCTGTGGCCTGGGAACATGAGAACGGTTTAATTCTGGAACCCTGTGACCTGGGAACATGTCTGAGGTTTGATGGTGGAAACCTGTGGCTTGGCAACATGGCTGAGGTTTGTTACTGGAAACCTCTTCCCTGGGAACATGACTGAGGTTTGATTCTGGACACCTTTGTCCTGGGAACATGACTGTGTGGTTTGATTGTGGAACCATGGGTCCTGCAAACATGACTGAGGTTTTATTCTGGAACCATGTGTCCTGGGAATATAACTGAGGTTTGATTCTGGAAATCTGTGGCCTGGGAACTTGACTGAGGTTTGATGGCAGAAATCTGTGGACTGGGAACATGACAGAGGTTTGATTGTAGAACCCTGTGGCCTGGAAATATGACTGTGGCCTGGTACTGGAAACTCATGCCCTGGAAATTGACATTGGTTTGATTCTGCAACCCTGTGGCCTGGGAACAGGATTGAGGCGTGATTCTGGAAACCTGTGGCCTGGGAACATGACATCTGTTTAGATTGTGGCATACTGTGCCCTGGGAACCGGACTGAAGGCTTGGTTCTGGAATCCTGTGGACTGGGAACAAGACTGAGGTTTGATTCTGGAACCATGTGGCCTGGGAATATGACTGATGTTAGATCGTGGAATCCTGTGTCCTGGGAACATGACATCGGTTTGGATTCTGGTACCCTGTTGCCTGGGAACATGAAATCGGTTTATTTGTGGAAACCTGTGGTCTGGGAATATAACTGAGGTTTGATGGTGGTACCCTCTGGCCTGGCAACATGACTGAGGTTTGATTCTGGATCCCTGTGGCCTGGGAACATGACTGAGGCGTGATTCTGGAATCCTGTGGCCTGGGAACATGACATCTGTTTAGATTGTGGAATACTGGGCCCTGGGAACCTGACTGAGGCTTGGTTCTGGAACCCTGTGGATTGGGAACATGACTGAGGTTTTATTCTGGAATCCTGTGGCCTGGGAACATGACATCAGTGGATTCTGGAACCCTGTGGCCTGGGAACATGAGAACGGTTTGATTCAGGAACCCTGTGGCCTGGGAACATGTCTGAGGTTTGATGGTGGAAACCTGTGGCTTGGCAACATGAATGAGGTTTGTTCCTGGAACCCTCTTCCCTGGGAACATGACTGAGGTTTGATTCTGGACACCTTTGTCCTGGGAACATGACTGTGGTTTGATTGTGGAACCATGGGTCCTGCAAACATGACTGAGGTTTGATTCTGGAACCATGTGTCCTGGGAACATGACTGAGGTTTGATTCTGGAAATCTGTGGCCTGGGAAGTTGACTGAGGTTTGATGGCAGAAACCTGTGGACTGGCAACATGACAGAGGTTTGATTGTAGAACCCTGTGGCCTGGAAATATGACTGTGGCCTGGTACTGGAAACCCATGACCTGGGAAATTGACATTGGTTTGATTCTGAAACCCTGTGGCCTGGGAACATGATTGAGGCGTGGTTCTGGAAACCTGTGGCCTGGGAACATGACATCTGTTTAGATTGTGGCATACTGTGCCCTGGGAACCGGACTGAAGGCTTGGTTCTGGAATCCTGTGGACTGGGAACAAGACTGAGTTTTGATTCTGGAACCATGTGGCCTGGGAATATGACTGATGTTAGATCGTGGAATCCTGTGGCCTGGGAACATGACATCTGTTTAGATTGTGGAATACTGGGCCCTGGGAACCTGACTGAGGCTTGGTTCTGGAACCCTGTGGACTGGGAACATGACTGAGGATTTATTCTGGAATCCTGTGGCCTGGGAACATGACATCAGTGGATTCTTGAACCCTGTGGCCTGGGAACATGAGAACGGTTGGATTCTGGAACACTGTGGCCTGGGAACATGTCTGAGGTTTGATGGTGGAAACCTGTGGCTTGGCAACATGAATGAGGTTTGTTATTGGAACCCTGTTCCCTGGGAATATGACTGAGGTTTGATTCTGGACACCTTTGTCCTGGGAACATGACTGTGGTTTGATTGTGGAACCATGGGTCCTGCAAATATGACTGAGGTTTGATTCTGGAACCATGTGTCCTGGGAATATGACTGAGGATTGATTCTGGAAATCTGTGGCCTGGGAACTTGACTGAGGTTTGATGGCAGAAACCTGTGGACTGGGAACATGACTGAGGTTTGATTGTAGAACGCTGTGCCCTGGAAACATGACTGTGGCCTGGTACTGGAAACCCATGGCCTAGGAATTTGACATTGGTTGGATTCTGGAACCCTGTGGCCTGGGAACATGACTGAGGCGTGATTCTGGAAAACTGTGGCCTGGGAATATGACTGAGGTTTGATTCTGGAAATCTGTGGTTGGGAACTTGACTGAGGTTTGATGGCCGAAATCTGTGGACTGGCAACATGACTGAGGTTTGATTGTAGAACCCTGTGCCCTGGAAACATGACTGCGACCTGATATTTGAAACCCATGGCCTGGGAACTTGACATTGTTGTGATTCCGGAACCCTGTGGCCAGGAACAAGACTGAGGCGTGATTGTGGAATCCTGTGGCCTGGGAACATGACATCTGTTTAGATTGTGGAATACTGGGCCCTGGGAACCTGACTGAGGCTTGGTTCTGGAACCCTGTGGACTGGGAACATGACTGAGGTTTTATTCTGGAATCCTGTGGCCTGGGAACATGACATCAGTGGATTCTTGAAACCTGTGGCCTGGGAACATGAGAACGGTTTGATTCTGGAACCCTGTGGCCTGGGAACATGTCTGAGGTTTGATGGTGGAATCCTGTGGCTTGGCAACATGACTGAGGTTTGTTACTGGAACCCTCTTCCCTGGGAACATGACTGAGGTTTGATTCTGGACACCTTTGTCCTGGGAACATGACTGTGGTTTGATTGTGGAACCATGGGTCCTACAAACATGACTGAAGTTTTATTCTGGAACCATGTGTCCTGGGAATATGACTGAGGTTTGATTCTGGAAATCTGTGGCCTGGGAACTTGACTGAGGTTTGATGGCAGAAACCTGTGGACTGGCAACATGACAGAGGTTTGATTGTAGAACCCTGTGGCCTGGAAATATGACTGTGGCCTGGTACTGGAAACCCATGGCCTGGGAAAATGACATTGGTTTGATTCTGGAACCCTGTGGCCTGGGAACATGATTGAGGCGTGATTCTGGAAACCTGTGGCCTGGGAACATGACATCTGTTTAGATTGTGGCATACTGTGCCCTGGGAACCGGACTGAAGGCTTGGTTCTGGAATCCTGTGGAGTGGGAACAAGACTGAGATTTTATTCTGGAACCATGTGTCCTGGGAATATGACTGAGGTTTGATTCTGGAAATCTGTGGCCTGGAAACTTGACTGAGGTTTGATGGCAGAAACCTGTGGACTGGCAACATGACTGAGGTTTGATTATAGAACCCTGTGCCCTGGAAACATGACTGTGGGCTGGTACTGGAAACCCATGGCCTAGGAATTTGACATTGGTTTGATTCTGGAACCCTGTGGCCTGGGAACATGACTGAGGCGTGATTCTGGAAAACTGTGTCCTGGGAATATGACTGAGGTTTGATTCTGGAAATCTGTGGCCTGGGAACTTGACTAAGGTTTGATGACAGAAATCTGTGGACTGGCAACATGACAGAGGTTTGATTGTAGAACCCTGTGCCCTGGAAACATGACTGTGGGCTGGTACTGGAAACCCATGGCCTAGGAAGTTGACATTGGTTTGTTTCTGGAACCCTGTGACCTGGGAATATGACTGAGGTTTGATTCAGGAAAACTGTGGCCGGGGACTTGACTGAGGTTTGATGGCAGAAATCTGTGGACTTTAAACATTACTGAGGTTTGATTGTAGAACCCTGTGCCCTGGAAACATGACTGCGACCTGATACTTGAAACCCATGGCCTGGGAACTTGACATTGGTTTGATTCCGGAACCCTGTGGCCAGGAACAAGACTGAGGCGTGATTCTGGAATCCTGTGGCCTGGGAACATGACATCTGTTTAGATTGTGGAATACTGGGCCCTGGGAACCTGACTGAGGCTTGGTTCTGGAACCCTGTGGACTGGGAACATGACTGAGGTTTTATTCTGGAATCCTGTGGCCTGGGAACATGACATCAGTGGATTCTGGAACCTTGTGGCCTGGGAACATGAGAACGGTTTGATTCTGGAACCCTGTGTCCTGGGAACATGTCTGAGGTTTGATGGTGGAAACCTGTGGCTTGGCAACATGAATGAGGTTTGTTACTGGAACCCTCTTCCCTGGGAATATGACTGAGGCTTGATTCTGCAAATCTGTGCCCTGGGAAATTGACTGAGGTTTGATGGCAGAAACCTGTGGACTGGAAACATTACTGTGGCCTGGTACTGGAAACCCATGGCCTAGGAATTTGACATTGGTTTGATTCTGGAACCCTGTGGCCTGGGAACATGACATCTGTTTAGATTGTGGCATACTGTGCCCTGGGAACCGGACTGAAGGCTTGGTTCTGGAATCCTGTGGAGTGGGAACAAGACTGAGGTTTGATTCTGGAACCATGTGTCCTGGGAATATGACTGTGCTTTGATTCTGGAAACCATTGGCCTGGGAACATGACTGATGTTAGATTGTGGAATCCTGTGGCCTGGGAACATGACATCGGTTTGGATTCTTGTACCCTGTTGCCTGGGAACATGAAATCGGTTTGATTGTTCAAACCTGTCGTCTGGGAATATGACTGAGGTTTCATGGTGGTAACCTATGGCCTGGCAACATGACTGAGGTTTGATTCTGGATCCCTGTGGCCTGGGAACATGACTGAGGCGTGATTCTGGAATCCTGTGGCATGGGAACATGACATCTGTTTAGATTGTGGAATACTGTGCCATGGGAATCTGACTGAGGCTTGGTTCTGCAACCCTGTGGCCTGGGAACATGTCTGAGGTTTGATGGTGGAAACCTGTGGCTTGGCAACATGACTGAGGTTTGTTACTGGAACCCCGTTCCCTGGGAACATGACTGAGGTTTGATCCTGGACACCTTTGTCCTGGGAACATGACTGTGGTTTGATTGTGGAACCATGGGTCCTGCAAACATGACTGAGGTTTGATTCTGGAACCATGTGTCCTGGGAATATGACTGAGGTTTGATTCTGGAAATCTGTGGCCTGGGAACATGACTGAGGTTTGATTCTGGAATCCTGTAGCCTGCGAACATAACTGAGGATTGTTTCTGGAACCCTGTGGCCTGTGAACATGACATCAGTGGATTCTGGATCCCTGTGGCCTGGGAACATGAGAACGGTTTATTTCTGGAACCCTGTGACCTGGGAACATGTCTGAGGTTTGATGGTGGAAACCTGTGGCTTGGCAACATGACTGAGGTTTGTTTCTGGAACCCTTTTCCCTGGGAACATGACTGAGGTTTGATTCTGGACACCTTTGTGCTGGGAACATGACTGTATTTTGATTGTGGAATCATGGGTCCTGCAAACATGACTGAGGTTTGATTCTGGAACCATGTGTCCTGGGAATATGACTGAGGTTTGATTCTGGAAATCTGTGGCCTGGGAACTTGACTGAGGTTTGATTACAGAAACCTGTGGACTGGCAACATGACTGAGGTTTGATTGTAGAACCCTGTGCCCTGGAAACATGACTGTGGGCTGGTACTGGAAACCCATGGCCTAGGAATTTGACATTGGTTTGATTCTGGAACCCTGAGGCCTGGGAACAGGATTGAGGCGTGATTCTGGAAACCTGTGGCCTGGGAACATGACATCTGTTTAGATTGTGGCATACTGTGCCCTGGGAACCGGACTGAAGGCTTGGTTCTGGAATCCTGTGGACTGGGAACAAGACTGAGGTTTGATTCTGGAACCATGTGGCCTGGGAATATGACTGATGTTAGATCGTGGAATCCTGTGGCCTGGGAACATGACATCGGTTTGGATTCTGGTACCCTGTTGCCTGGGAACATGAAATCGGATTGATTGTGGAAACCTGTGGTCTGGGAATATGACTGAGGTTTGACGGTGGTACCCTCTGGCCTGGCAACATGACTGAGGTTTGATTCTGGATCCCTGTGGCCTGGGAATATGACTGAGGCGTGATTCTGGAATCCTGTGGCCTGGAAACATGACATCTGTTTAGATTGTGGAATACCGTGCCCTGGGAATCTGACTGAGGCTTGGTTCTGGAACCCTGTGGACTGGGAATATGACTGAGGTTTGATTGTAGAACCCTGTGCCCTGGAAACATGACTGTGGCCTGGTACTGGAAACCCATGGCCTAGGAATTTGACATTGGTTTGATTCTGGAACCCTGTGGCCTGGGAACATGACTGAGGTTTGATTCTGGAAAACTGTGGCCGGGGACTTGACTGAGGTTTGATGGCAGAAATCTGTGGACTGGAAACTTTACTGAGGTTTGATTGTAGAACCCTGTGCCCTGGAAACATGACTGCGAACTGATACTTGAAACCCATGGCCTGCGAACTTGACATTGGTTTGATTCTGGAACCCTGTTGCCAGGAACAAGACTGAGACGTGATTCTGGAATCCTGTGGACTGGGAACATGACATCTGTTTAGATTGTGGAATACTGTGCCCTGGGAACCTGACTGAGGCTTGGTTCTGGAACCCTGTGGACTGGGAACATGACTGAGGTTTTATTCTGGAATCCTGTGGCCTGGGAACATGACATCAGTGGATTCTTGAACCCTGTGGCCTGGGAACATGAGAACGGTTGGATTCTGGAACCCTGTGGCCTGGGAACATGTCTGAGGTTTGATGGTGGAAACCTGTGGCTTGGCAACATGAATGAGGTTTGTTACTGGAACCCTGTTCCCTGGGAATATGACTGAGGTTTGATTCTGGACACCTTTGTCCTGGGAACATGACTGTGGTTTGATTGTGGAACCATGAGTCCTGCATACATGACTGAGGTTTGATTCTGGAACCATGTGTCCTGGGAATATGACTGAGGTTTGATTCTGGAAATCTGTGGCCTGGGAACTTGACTGAGGTTTGATGGCAGAAACCTGTGGACTGGCAACATGACTGAGGTTTGATTGTAGAACCCTGTGCCCTGGAAACATGACTGTGGGCTGGTACTGGAAACCCATGGCCTAGGAAGTTGACATTGGTTTGATTCTGGAACCCTGTGACCTGGGAACATGACTGAGGTTTGATTCTGGAAAACTGTGGCCGGGGACTTGACTGAGGTTTGATGGCAGAAATCTGTGGACTGGCAACATGACTGAGGTTTGATTGTAGAACCCTGTGCCCTGGAAACATGACTGCGACCTGATACTTGAAACCCATGGCCTAGGATCTTGACATTGGTTTGATTTTGGAACCCTGTGGCCCGGAAGAAGACTGAGGCGTGATTCTGGAATCCTGTGGCCTGGGAACATGACATCTGTTTAGATTGTGGAATACTGTGCCCTGGGAACCTGACTGAGGCTTGGTTCTGGAACCCTGTGGACTGGGAACATGACTGAGGTTTTATTCTGGAATCCTGTGGCCTGGGAACATGACATCAGTGGATTCTTGAAACCTGTGGCCTAGGAATATGAGAACGGTTGGATTCTGGAACCCTGTGGCCTGGGAACATGTCTGAGATTTGACGGTGGAAACCTGTGTCTTGGCAACATGACTGAGGTTTGTTACAGGAAACTTTATCCCTGGGAACATGACTGAGGTTTGATTCTGGACACCTTTGTCCTGGGAACATGACTGTGGTTTGATTGTGGAAACATGGGTCCTGCAAACATGACTGAGGTTTTTATTCTGGAACCATGTGTCCTGGGAATATGACTGAGGTTTGATTCTGGAAATCTGTGGCCTGGGAACATGACTGAGGTTTGATTCTGGAACCCTGTAGCCTGCGAACATAAGTGAGGATTGTTTCTGGAACCCTGTGGCCTGGGAACATGACATCAGTGGATTCTGGGACCCTGTGGCCTGGGAACATGAGAACGGTTTAATTCTGGAACCCTGTGACCTGGGAACATGTCTGAGGTTTGATGGTGGAAACCTGTGGCTTGGCAACATGACTGAGGTTTGTTTCTGGAACCCTGTTCCCTGGGAACATGACTGAGGTTTGATTCTGGACACCTTTGTGCTGGGAACATGACTGTGTTTTGATTGTGGAATCATGGGTCCTGCAAACATGAAAGAGGTTTGATTCTGGAACCATGTGTCCTGGGAATATGACTGAGGTTTGATTCTGGAAATCTGTGGCCTGGGACCTTGACTGAGGTTTGATGGCAGAAACCTGTGGACTGGCAACATGACTGAGGTTTGATTGTAGAACCCTGTGGCCTGGAAACATGACTGTGGGCTGGTACTGGAAACCCATGGCCTAGGAATTTGACATTGGTTTGATTCTGGAACCCTGTGGCCTAGGAACAGGATTGAGGCGTGATTCTGGAAACGTGTGTCCTGGGAACACGACATCTGTTTAGATTGTGGCATACTGTGCCCTGGGAACCGGACTGAAGGCTTGGTTCTGGAATCCTGTGGACTGGGAACAAGACTGAGTTTTGATTCTGGAACCATGTGGCCTGGGAATATGACTGATGTTAGATCGTGGAATCCTGTGGCCTGGGAACATGACATCGGTTTGGATTCTGGTACCCTGTTGCCTGGGAACATGAAATCGGTTTGATTGTGGAAACCTGTGGTCTGGGAATATGACTGAGGTTTGATGGTGGTACCCTCTGGCCTGGCAACGTGACTGAGGTTTGATTCTGGATCTCTGTGTCCTGGGAACATGACTGAGGCGTGATTCTGGAATCCTGTGGCCTGGGAAAATGACATCTGTTTAGATTGTGGAATACTGTGCCCTGGGAATCTGACTGAGGCTTGGTTCTGGAAACCTGTGGACTGGGAACATGACTGAGGTTTGATTGTAGAACCCTGTGCCCTGGAAACATGACTGTGGCCTGGTACTGGAAACCCATGGCCTAGGAATTTGACATTGGTTTGATTCTGGAACCCTGTGGCCTGGGAACATGACTGAGGTTTGATTCTGGAAAACTGTGGCCGGGGACTTGACTGAGGTTTGATGGCAGAAACCTGTGGACTGGCAACATGACAGAGGTTTGATTGTAGAACCCTGTGCCCTGGAAACATGACTGTGGGCTGGTACTGGAAACCCATGGCCTAGGAATTTGACATTGGTTTGATTCTGGAACCCTGTGGCCTGGGAACATGACTGAGGCGTGATTCTGGAAACCTGTGGCCTGGGAACATGACATCTCTTTAGATTGTGGAATACTGTGCCCTGGGAACCTGACTGAAGGCTTGGTTGTGGAATCCTGTGGACTGGGAACATGACTGAGGTTTGATTCTGGAACCATGTGGCCTGGGAATATTACTGTGCTTTGATTCTGGAAACCATTGGCCTGGGAACATGACTGATGTTAGATTGTGGAATCCTGTGGCCTGGGAACATGACATCGGTTTGGATTCTGGTACCCTGTTGCCTGGGAACATGAAATCGGTTTGATTGTGGAAACCTGTGGTCTGGGAATATGACAGAGGTTTCATGGTGGTACCCTATGGCCTGGCAACATGACTGAGGTGTGATTCTGGATCCCTGTGGACTGGGAACATGACTGAGGCGTGATTCTGGAATCCTATGGCATGGGAACATGACATCTGTTTAGATTGTGGAATACTGTGCCCTGGGAATCTGACTGAGGCTTGGTTCTGGAACCCTGTGGACTGGGAACAAGACTGAGGTTTTATTCTGGAATCCTGTGGCCTGGGAACATGACATCAGTGTATTCTTGAACCCTGTGGCCTGGGAACATGAGAACGGTTGGATTCT
Organism: Balaenoptera borealis; assembly: GCF_965194805.1. Lineage (NCBI taxonomy): Eukaryota > Metazoa > Chordata > Mammalia > Artiodactyla > Balaenopteridae > Balaenoptera > Balaenoptera borealis. The sequence continues at coordinate 30,915,910 of NC_138875.1, forward strand.
GGAACCCTGTGGCCTGGGAACATGTCTGAGGTTTGATGGTAGAAACCTGGGGCTTGGCAACATTAATGAGGTTTGTTACTGGAACCCTGTTCCCTGGGAATATGACTGAGGTTTGATTCTGGACACCTTTGTCCTGGGAACATGACTGTGGTTTGATTGTGGAACCATGGGTCCTGCAAACGTGACTGAGGTTTGATTCTAGAACCATGTGTCCTGGGAAAATGACTGAGGTTTGATGGCAGAAAACTGTGGACTGGCAACATGACAGAGGTTTGATTGTAGAACCCTGTGCCCTGGAAACATGACTGTGGGCTGGTACTGGAAACCCATGGCCTAGGAATTTGACATTGGTTTGATTCTGGAACCCTGTGGCCTGGGAACATGACTGAGGCGTGATTCTGGAAAACTATGGCCTGGGAATATGACTGAGGTTTGATTCTGGAAATCTGTGGCCTGGGAACTTGACTGAGGTTTGATGGCCGAAATCTGTGGACTGGCAACATGACTGAGGTTTGATTGTAGAACCCTGTGCCCTGGAAACATGACTGCGACCTGATACTTGAAACCCATGGCCTGGGAACTTGACATTGGTTTGATTCCGGAACCCTGTGGCCAGGAACAAGACTGAGGCGTGATTCTGGAATCCTGTGGCCTGGGAACATGACATCTGTTTAGATTGTGGAATACTGGGCCCGGGGAACCTAACTGAGGCTTGGTTCTGGAACCCTGTGGACTGGGAACATGACTGAGGTTTTATTCTGGAATCCTGTGGCCTGGGGACATGAGAACGGTTGGATTCTGGAACCCTGTGTCCTGGGAACATGTCTGAGGTTTGATGGCGAAAACCTGTGGCTTGGCAACATGAATGAGGTTTGTTACTGGAACCCTCTTCCCTGGGAACATGCCTGAGGTTTGATTCTGGACACCTTTGTCCTGCGAACATGACTGTGGTTTGATTGTGGAACCATGGGTCCTGCAAACATGACTGAGGTTTGATTCTGGAACCATGTGTCCTGGGAATATGACTGAGGATTGATTCTGGAAATCTGTGGCCTGGGAACTTGACTGAGGTTTGATGGCAGAAACCGGTGGACTGGCATCATGACTGAGGTTTGATTGTAGAACCCTGTGCCCTGGAAACATGACTGTGGCCTGGTACTGGAAACCCATGGCCTAGGAATTTGACATTGGTTTGATTCTGGAACCCTGTGGCCTGGGAACATGACTGAGGCGTGATTCTGGAAAACTGTGGCCTGGGAATATGACTGAGGTTTGATTCTGGAAATCTGTGGCCTGGGAACTTGACTGAGGTTTGATGGCAGAAATCTGTGGACTGGCAACATGACTGAGGTTTGATTGTAGAACCCTGTGCCCTGGAAACATGACTGCGACCTGATACTTGAAACCCATGGCCTGGGAACTTGACATTGGTTTGATTCCGGAACCCTGTGGCCAGGAACAAGACTGAGGCGTGATTCTGGAATCCTGTGGCCTGGGAACATGACATCTGTTTAGATTGTGGAATACTGGGCCCTGGGAACCTGACTGAGGCTTGGTTCTGGAACCCTGTGGACTGGGAACATGACTGAGGATTTATTCTGGAATCCTGTGGCCTGGGAACATGACATCAGTGGATTCTTGAAACCTGTGGCCTGGGAACATGAGAACGGTTTGATTCTGGAACCCTGTGGCCTGGGAACATGTCTGAGGTTTGATGGTGGAAACCTGTGGCTTGGCAACATGAATGAGGTTTGTTACTGGAACCCTCTTCCCTGGGAACATGACTGAGGTTTGATTCTGGACACCTTTGTCCTGGGAACATGACTGTGGTTTGATTGTGGAACCATGGGTCCTGCAAACATGACTGAGGTTTGATTCTGGAACCATGTGTCCTGGGAACATGACTGAGGTTTGATTCTGGAAATCTGTGGCCTGGGAAGTTGACTGAGGTTTGATGGCAGAAACCTGTGGACTGGCAACATGACAGAGGTTTGATTGTAGAACCCTGTGGCCTGGAAATATGACTGTGGCCTGGTACTGGAAACCCATGACCTGGGAAATTGACATTGGTTTGATTCTGAAACCCTGTGGCCTGGGAACATGATTGAGGCGTGATTCTGGAAACCTGTGGCCTGGGAACATGACATCTGTTTAGATTGTGGCATACTGTGCCCTGGGAACCGGACTGAAGGCTTGGTTCTGGAATCCTGTGGACTGGGAACAAGACTGAGTTTTGATTCTGGAACCATGTGGCCTGGGAATATGACTGATGTTAGATCGTGGAATCCTGTGGCCTGGGAACATGACATCTGTTTAGATTGTGGAATACTGGGCCCTGGGAACCTGACTGAGGCTTGGTTCTGGAACCCTGTGGACTGGGAACATGACTGAGGATTTATTCTGGAATCCTGTGGCCTGGGAACATGACATCAGTGGATTCTTGAACCCTGTGGCCTGGGAACATGAGAACGGTTGGATTCTGGAACACTGTGGCCTGGGAACATGTCTGAGGTTTGATGGTGGAAACCTGTGGCTTGGCAACATGAATGAGGTTTGTTATTGGAACCCTGTTCCCTGGGAATATGACTGAGGTTTGATTCTGGACACCTTTGTCCTGGGAACATGACTGTGGTTTGATTGTGGAACCATGGGTCCTGCAAATATGACTGAGGTTTGATTCTGGAACCATGTGTCCTGGGAATATGACTGAGGATTGATTCTGGAAATCTGTGGCCTGGGAACTTGACTGAGGTTTGATGGCAGAAACCTGTGGACTGGGAACATGACTGAGGTTTGATTGTAGAACGCTGTGCCCTGGAAACATGACTGTGGCCTGGTACTGGAAACCCATGGCCTAGGAATTTGACATTGGTTGGATTCTGGAACCCTGTGGCCTGGGAACATGACTGAGGCGTGATTCTGGAAAACTGTGGCCTGGGAATATGACTGAGGTTTGATTCTGGAAATCTGTGGTTGGGAACTTGACTGAGGTTTGATGGCCGAAATCTGTGGACTGGCAACATGACTGAGGTTTGATTGTAGAACCCTGTGCCCTGGAAACATGACTGCGACCTGATATTTGAAACCCATGGCCTGGGAACTTGACATTGTTGTGATTCCGGAACCCTGTGGCCAGGAACAAGACTGAGGCGTGATTGTGGAATCCTGTGGCCTGGGAACATGACATCTGTTTAGATTGTGGAATACTGGGCCCTGGGAACCTGACTGAGGCTTGGTTCTGGAACCCTGTGGACTGGGAACATGACTGAGGTTTTATTCTGGAATCCTGTGGCCTGGGAACATGACATCAGTGGATTCTTGAAACCTGTGGCCTGGGAACATGAGAACGGTTTGATTCTGGAACCCTGTGGCCTGGGAACATGTCTGAGGTTTGATGGTGGAATCCTGTGGCTTGGCAACATGACTGAGGTTTGTTACTGGAACCCTCTTCCCTGGGAACATGACTGAGGTTTGATTCTGGACACCTTTGTCCTGGGAACATGACTGTGGTTTGATTGTGGAACCATGGGTCCTACAAACATGACTGAAGTTTTATTCTGGAACCATGTGTCCTGGGAATATGACTGAGGTTTGATTCTGGAAATCTGTGGCCTGGGAACTTGACTGAGGTTTGATGGCAGAAACCTGTGGACTGGCAACATGACAGAGGTTTGATTGTAGAACCCTGTGGCCTGGAAATATGACTGTGGCCTGGTACTGGAAACCCATGGCCTGGGAAAATGACATTGGTTTGATTCTGGAACCCTGTGGCCTGGGAACATGATTGAGGCGTGATTCTGGAAACCTGTGGCCTGGGAACATGACATCTGTTTAGATTGTGGCATACTGTGCCCTGGGAACCGGACTGAAGGCTTGGTTCTGGAATCCTGTGGAGTGGGAACAAGACTGAGATTTTATTCTGGAACCATGTGTCCTGGGAATATGACTGAGGTTTGATTCTGGAAATCTGTGGCCTGGAAACTTGACTGAGGTTTGATGGCAGAAACCTGTGGACTGGCAACATGACTGAGGTTTGATTATAGAACCCTGTGCCCTGGAAACATGACTGTGGGCTGGTACTGGAAACCCATGGCCTAGGAATTTGACATTGGTTTGATTCTGGAACCCTGTGGCCTGGGAACATGACTGAGGCGTGATTCTGGAAAACTGTGTCCTGGGAATATGACTGAGGTTTGATTCTGGAAATCTGTGGCCTGGGAACTTGACTAAGGTTTGATGACAGAAATCTGTGGACTGGCAACATGACAGAGGTTTGATTGTAGAACCCTGTGCCCTGGAAACATGACTGTGGGCTGGTACTGGAAACCCATGGCCTAGGAAGTTGACATTGGTTTGTTTCTGGAACCCTGTGACCTGGGAATATGACTGAGGTTTGATTCAGGAAAACTGTGGCCGGGGACTTGACTGAGGTTTGATGGCAGAAATCTGTGGACTTTAAACATTACTGAGGTTTGATTGTAGAACCCTGTGCCCTGGAAACATGACTGCGACCTGATACTTGAAACCCATGGCCTGGGAACTTGACATTGGTTTGATTCCGGAACCCTGTGGCCAGGAACAAGACTGAGGCGTGATTCTGGAATCCTGTGGCCTGGGAACATGACATCTGTTTAGATTGTGGAATACTGGGCCCTGGGAACCTGACTGAGGCTTGGTTCTGGAACCCTGTGGACTGGGAACATGACTGAGGTTTTATTCTGGAATCCTGTGGCCTGGGAACATGACATCAGTGGATTCTGGAACCTTGTGGCCTGGGAACATGAGAACGGTTTGATTCTGGAACCCTGTGTCCTGGGAACATGTCTGAGGTTTGATGGTGGAAACCTGTGGCTTGGCAACATGAATGAGGTTTGTTACTGGAACCCTCTTCCCTGGGAATATGACTGAGGCTTGATTCTGCAAATCTGTGCCCTGGGAAATTGACTGAGGTTTGATGGCAGAAACCTGTGGACTGGAAACATTACTGTGGCCTGGTACTGGAAACCCATGGCCTAGGAATTTGACATTGGTTTGATTCTGGAACCCTGTGGCCTGGGAACATGACATCTGTTTAGATTGTGGCATACTGTGCCCTGGGAACCGGACTGAAGGCTTGGTTCTGGAATCCTGTGGAGTGGGAACAAGACTGAGGTTTGATTCTGGAACCATGTGTCCTGGGAATATGACTGTGCTTTGATTCTGGAAACCATTGGCCTGGGAACATGACTGATGTTAGATTGTGGAATCCTGTGGCCTGGGAACATGACATCGGTTTGGATTCTTGTACCCTGTTGCCTGGGAACATGAAATCGGTTTGATTGTTCAAACCTGTCGTCTGGGAATATGACTGAGGTTTCATGGTGGTAACCTATGGCCTGGCAACATGACTGAGGTTTGATTCTGGATCCCTGTGGCCTGGGAACATGACTGAGGCGTGATTCTGGAATCCTGTGGCATGGGAACATGACATCTGTTTAGATTGTGGAATACTGTGCCATGGGAATCTGACTGAGGCTTGGTTCTGCAACCCTGTGGCCTGGGAACATGTCTGAGGTTTGATGGTGGAAACCTGTGGCTTGGCAACATGACTGAGGTTTGTTACTGGAACCCCGTTCCCTGGGAACATGACTGAGGTTTGATCCTGGACACCTTTGTCCTGGGAACATGACTGTGGTTTGATTGTGGAACCATGGGTCCTGCAAACATGACTGAGGTTTGATTCTGGAACCATGTGTCCTGGGAATATGACTGAGGTTTGATTCTGGAAATCTGTGGCCTGGGAACATGACTGAGGTTTGATTCTGGAATCCTGTAGCCTGCGAACATAACTGAGGATTGTTTCTGGAACCCTGTGGCCTGTGAACATGACATCAGTGGATTCTGGATCCCTGTGGCCTGGGAACATGAGAACGGTTTATTTCTGGAACCCTGTGACCTGGGAACATGTCTGAGGTTTGATGGTGGAAACCTGTGGCTTGGCAACATGACTGAGGTTTGTTTCTGGAACCCTTTTCCCTGGGAACATGACTGAGGTTTGATTCTGGACACCTTTGTGCTGGGAACATGACTGTATTTTGATTGTGGAATCATGGGTCCTGCAAACATGACTGAGGTTTGATTCTGGAACCATGTGTCCTGGGAATATGACTGAGGTTTGATTCTGGAAATCTGTGGCCTGGGAACTTGACTGAGGTTTGATTACAGAAACCTGTGGACTGGCAACATGACTGAGGTTTGATTGTAGAACCCTGTGCCCTGGAAACATGACTGTGGGCTGGTACTGGAAACCCATGGCCTAGGAATTTGACATTGGTTTGATTCTGGAACCCTGAGGCCTGGGAACAGGATTGAGGCGTGATTCTGGAAACCTGTGGCCTGGGAACATGACATCTGTTTAGATTGTGGCATACTGTGCCCTGGGAACCGGACTGAAGGCTTGGTTCTGGAATCCTGTGGACTGGGAACAAGACTGAGGTTTGATTCTGGAACCATGTGGCCTGGGAATATGACTGATGATAGATCGTGGAATCCTGTGGCCTGGGAACATGACATCGGTTTGGATTCTGGTACCCTGTTGCCTAGGAACATGAAATCGGTTTATTTGTGGAAACCTGTGGTCTGGGAATATAACTGAGGTTTGATGGTGGTACCCTCTGGCCTGGCAACATGACTGAGGTTTGATTCTGGATCCCTGTGGCCTGGGAACATGACTGAGGCGTGATTCTGGAATCCTGTGGCCTGGGAACATGACATCTGTTTAGATTGTGGAATACTGGGCCCTGGGAACCTGACTGAGGCTTGGTTCTGGAACCCTGTGGATTGGGAACATGACTGAGGTTTTATTCTGGAATCCTGTGGCCTGGGAACATGACATCAGTGGATTCTGGAACCCTGTGGCCTGGGAACATGAGAACGGTTTGATTCAGGAACCCTGTGGCCTGGGAACATGTCTGAGGTTTGATGGTGGAAACCTGTGGCTTGGCAACATGAATGAGGTTTGTTCCTGGAACCCTCTTCCCTGGGAACATGCCTGAGGTTTGATTCTGGACACCTTTGTCCTGGGAACATGACTGTGGTTTGATTGTGGAACCATGGGTCCTGCAAACATGACTGAGGTTTGATTCTGGAACCATGTGTCCTGGGAATATGACTGAGGTTTGATTCTGGAAATCTGTGGCCTGGGAACTTGAGTGAGGTTTGATGGCAGAAACCTGTGGACTGGCAACATGACAGAGGTTTGATTGTAGAACCCTGTACCCTGGAATCATGACTGTGGGCTGGTACTGGAAACCCATGGCCTAGGAATTTGACATTGGTTTGATTCTGGAACCCTGTGGCCTGGGGAAATGTTTGAGGCGTAATTCTGGAAACCTGTGGCCTGGGAACATGACATCTGTTTAGATTGTGGCATACTGTGCCCTGGGAACCGGACTGAAGCCTTGGTTCTGGAATCCTGTGGACTGGGAACATGACTGAGGTTTTATTCTGGAATCCTGTGGCCTGGGAACATGACATCAGTGGATTCTTGAAACCTGTGGCCTAGGAACATGAGAACGGTTGGATTCTGGAAGCCTGTGGCCTGGGAACATGTCTGAGGTTTGATGGTGGAAACCTGTGGCTTGGCAACATGACTGAGGTTTGTTACTGGAACCCCGTTCCCTGGGAACATGACTGAGGTTTGATTCTGGACACCTTTGTCCTGGGAACATGACTGTGGTTTGATTGTGGAACCATGGGTCCTGCAAACATGACTGAGGTTTGATTCTGGAACCATGTGTCCTGGGAATATGACTGAGGTTTGATTCTGGAAATCTGTGGCCTGGGAAGTTGACTGAGGTTTGATTGTAGAACCCTGTGGCCTGGAAATATGACTGATGTTAGATCGTGGAATCCTGTGGCCTGGGAACATGACATCGGTTTGGATTCTGGTACCCTGTTGCCTGGGAACATGAAATCGGTTTGATTGTGGAAACCTGTGGTCAGGGAATATGACTGAGGTTTGATGGTGGTACCCTCTGGCCTGGCAACATGACTGAGGTTTGATTCTGGATCCCTGTGGCCTGGGAACATGACTGAGGCGTGATTCTGGAATCCTGTGGCCTGGGAACATGACATCTGTTTAGATTGTGGAATACTGTGCCCTGGGAATCTGACTGAGGCTTGGTTCTGGAACACTGTGGACTGGGAACATGACTGAGGTTTGATTCTGGAACCCTGTAGCCTGCAAATATAACTGAGGATTGTTTCTGGAACCCTGTGGCCTGGGAACATGACATCAGTGGATTCTGGAACCCTGTGGCCTGGGAACATGAGAACGGTTTATTTCTGGAACCCTGTGACCTGGGAACATGTCTGAGGTTTGATGGTGGAAATCTGTGGCTTGGCAACATGATTGAGGTTTGTTTCTGGAACCCTGTTCCCTGGGAACATGACTGAGGTTTGATTCTGGACACCTTTGTGCTGGGAAAATGACTGTGTTTTGATTGTGGAATCATGGGTCCTGCAAACATGACTGAGGTTTGATTCTGGAACCATGTGTCCTGGGAATATGACTGAGGTTTGATTCTGGAAATCTGTGGCCTGGGAACTTGACTGAGGTTTGATGGCAGAAACCTGTGGACTGGCAACATGACTGAGGCTTGATTGTAGTACCCTGTGCCCTGGAAACATGACTGTGGGCTGGTACTGGAAACCCATGGCCTAGGAATTTGACATTGGTTTGATTCTGGAACCCTGTGACCTGGGAACATGACTGAGGTTTGATTCTGGAAAACTGTGGCCGGGGACTTGACTGAGGTTTGATGGCAGAAATCTGTGGACTGGAAACATTACTGAGGTTTGATTGTAGAACCCTGTGCCCTGGAAACATGACTGCGACCTGATACTTGAAACCCATGGCCTGGGAACTTGACATTGGTTTGATTCTGGAACCCTGTGTCCATGAACAAGACTGAGGCGTGATTCTGGAATCCTGTGGCCTGGGAACATGACATCTGTTTAGATTGTGGAATACTGTGCCCTGGGAACCTGACTGAGGCTTGGTTCTGGAACCCTGTGGACTGGGAACATGACTGAGGTTTTATTCTGGAATCCTGTGGCCTGGGAACATGACATCAGTGGATTCTTGAAACCTGTGGCCTGGGAACATGAGAACGGTTGGATTCTGGAACCCTGTGGCCTGGGAACATGTCTGAGGTTTGATGGTGGAAACCTGTGGCTTGGCAACATGACTGAGGTTTGTTACTGGAAACCCGTTCCCTGGGAACATGACTGAGGTTTGATTCTGGACACCTTTGTCCTGGGAACATGACTGTGGTTTGATTGTGGAACCATGGGTGCTGCAAACATGACTGAGGTTTGATTCTGGAACCATGTGTCCTAGGAATATGACTGAGGTTTGATTCTGGAAATCTGTGGCCTGGGAACATGACTGAGGTTTGATTCTGGAATCCTGTAGCCTGCAAACATAACTGAGGATTGTTTCTGGAACCCTGTGGCCTGTGAACATGACATCAGTGGATTCTGGAACCCTGTGGCCTGGGAACATGAGAACGGTTTAATTCTGGAACCCTGTGACCTGGGAACATGTCTGAGGTTTGATGGTGGAAACCTGTGGCTTGGCAACATGGCTGAGGTTTGTTACTGGAAACCTCTTCCCTGGGAACATGACTGAGGTTTGATTCTGGACACCTTTGTCCTGGGAACATGACTGTGTGGTTTGATTGTGGAACCATGGGTCCTGCAAACATGACTGAGGTTTTATTCTGGAACCATGTGTCCTGGGAATATAACTGAGGTTTGATTCTGGAAATCTGTGGCCTGGGAACTTGACTGAGGTTTGATGGCAGAAATCTGTGGACTGGGAACATGACAGAGGTTTGATTGTAGAACCCTGTGGCCTGGAAATATGACTGTGGCCTGGTACTGGAAACTCATGCCCTGGAAATTGACATTGGTTTGATTCTGCAACCCTGTGGCCTGGGAACAGGATTGAGGCGTGATTCTGGAAACCTGTGGCCTGGGAACATGACATCTGTTTAGATTGTGGCATACTGTGCCCTGGGAACCGGACTGAAGGCTTGGTTCTGGAATCCTGTGGACTGGGAACAAGACTGAGGTTTGATTCTGGAACCATGTGGCCTGGGAATATGACTGATGTTAGATCGTGGAATCCTGTGTCCTGGGAACATGACATCGGTTTGGATTCTGGTACCCTGTTGCCTGGGAACATGAAATCGGTTTATTTGTGGAAACCTGTGGTCTGGGAATATAACTGAGGTTTGATGGTGGTACCCTCTGGCCTGGCAACATGACTGAGGTTTGATTCTGGATCCCTGTGGCCTGGGAACATGACTGAGGCGTGATTCTGGAATCCTGTGGCCTGGGAACATGACATCTGTTTAGATTGTGGAATACTGGGCCCTGGGAACCTGACTGAGGCTTGGTTCTGGAACCCTGTGGATTGGGAACATGACTGAGGTTTTATTCTGGAATCCTGTGGCCTGGGAACATGACATCAGTGGATTCTGGAACCCTGTGGCCTGGGAACATGAGAACGGTTTGATTCAGGAACCCTGTGGCCTGGGAACATGTCTGAGGTTTGATGGTGGAAACCTGTGGCTTGGCAACATGAATGAGGTTTGTTCCTGGAACCCTCTTCCCTGGGAACATGACTGAGGTTTGATTCTGGACACCTTTGTCCTGGGAACATGACTGTGGTTTGATTGTGGAACCATGGGTCCTGCAAACATGACTGAGGTTTGATTCTGGAACCATGTGTCCTGGGAACATGACTGAGGTTTGATTCTGGAAATCTGTGGCCTGGGAAGTTGACTGAGGTTTGATGGCAGAAACCTGTGGACTGGCAACATGACAGAGGTTTGATTGTAGAACCCTGTGGCCTGGAAATATGACTGTGGCCTGGTACTGGAAACCCATGACCTGGGAAATTGACATTGGTTTGATTCTGAAACCCTGTGGCCTGGGAACATGATTGAGGCGTGGTTCTGGAAACCTGTGGCCTGGGAACATGACATCTGTTTAGATTGTGGCATACTGTGCCCTGGGAACCGGACTGAAGGCTTGGTTCTGGAATCCTGTGGACTGGGAACAAGACTGAGTTTTGATTCTGGAACCATGTGGCCTGGGAATATGACTGATGTTAGATCGTGGAATCCTGTGGCCTGGGAACATGACATCTGTTTAGATTGTGGAATACTGGGCCCTGGGAACCTGACTGAGGCTTGGTTCTGGAACCCTGTGGACTGGGAACATGACTGAGGATTTATTCTGGAATCCTGTGGCCTGGGAACATGACATCAGTGGATTCTTGAACCCTGTGGCCTGGGAACATGAGAACGGTTGGATTCTGGAACACTGTGGCCTGGGAACATGTCTGAGGTTTGATGGTGGAAACCTGTGGCTTGGCAACATGAATGAGGTTTGTTATTGGAACCCTGTTCCCTGGGAATATGACTGAGGTTTGATTCTGGACACCTTTGTCCTGGGAACATGACTGTGGTTTGATTGTGGAACCATGGGTCCTGCAAATATGACTGAGGTTTGATTCTGGAACCATGTGTCCTGGGAATATGACTGAGGATTGATTCTGGAAATCTGTGGCCTGGGAACTTGACTGAGGTTTGATGGCAGAAACCTGTGGACTGGGAACATGACTGAGGTTTGATTGTAGAACGCTGTGCCCTGGAAACATGACTGTGGCCTGGTACTGGAAACCCATGGCCTAGGAATTTGACATTGGTTGGATTCTGGAACCCTGTGGCCTGGGAACATGACTGAGGCGTGATTCTGGAAAACTGTGGCCTGGGAATATGACTGAGGTTTGATTCTGGAAATCTGTGGTTGGGAACTTGACTGAGGTTTGATGGCCGAAATCTGTGGACTGGCAACATGACTGAGGTTTGATTGTAGAACCCTGTGCCCTGGAAACATGACTGCGACCTGATATTTGAAACCCATGGCCTGGGAACTTGACATTGTTGTGATTCCGGAACCCTGTGGCCAGGAACAAGACTGAGGCGTGATTGTGGAATCCTGTGGCCTGGGAACATGACATCTGTTTAGATTGTGGAATACTGGGCCCTGGGAACCTGACTGAGGCTTGGTTCTGGAACCCTGTGGACTGGGAACATGACTGAGGTTTTATTCTGGAATCCTGTGGCCTGGGAACATGACATCAGTGGATTCTTGAAACCTGTGGCCTGGGAACATGAGAACGGTTTGATTCTGGAACCCTGTGGCCTGGGAACATGTCTGAGGTTTGATGGTGGAATCCTGTGGCTTGGCAACATGACTGAGGTTTGTTACTGGAACCCTCTTCCCTGGGAACATGACTGAGGTTTGATTCTGGACACCTTTGTCCTGGGAACATGACTGTGGTTTGATTGTGGAACCATGGGTCCTACAAACATGACTGAAGTTTTATTCTGGAACCATGTGTCCTGGGAATATGACTGAGGTTTGATTCTGGAAATCTGTGGCCTGGGAACTTGACTGAGGTTTGATGGCAGAAACCTGTGGACTGGCAACATGACAGAGGTTTGATTGTAGAACCCTGTGGCCTGGAAATATGACTGTGGCCTGGTACTGGAAACCCATGGCCTGGGAAAATGACATTGGTTTGATTCTGGAACCCTGTGGCCTGGGAACATGATTGAGGCGTGATTCTGGAAACCTGTGGCCTGGGAACATGACATCTGTTTAGATTGTGGCATACTGTGCCCTGGGAACCGGACTGAAGGCTTGGTTCTGGAATCCTGTGGAGTGGGAACAAGACTGAGATTTTATTCTGGAACCATGTGTCCTGGGAATATGACTGAGGTTTGATTCTGGAAATCTGTGGCCTGGAAACTTGACTGAGGTTTGATGGCAGAAACCTGTGGACTGGCAACATGACTGAGGTTTGATTATAGAACCCTGTGCCCTGGAAACATGACTGTGGGCTGGTACTGGAAACCCATGGCCTAGGAATTTGACATTGGTTTGATTCTGGAACCCTGTGGCCTGGGAACATGACTGAGGCGTGATTCTGGAAAACTGTGTCCTGGGAATATGACTGAGGTTTGATTCTGGAAATCTGTGGCCTGGGAACTTGACTAAGGTTTGATGACAGAAATCTGTGGACTGGCAACATGACAGAGGTTTGATTGTAGAACCCTGTGCCCTGGAAACATGACTGTGGGCTGGTACTGGAAACCCATGGCCTAGGAAGTTGACATTGGTTTGTTTCTGGAACCCTGTGACCTGGGAATATGACTGAGGTTTGATTCAGGAAAACTGTGGCCGGGGACTTGACTGAGGTTTGATGGCAGAAATCTGTGGACTTTAAACATTACTGAGGTTTGATTGTAGAACCCTGTGCCCTGGAAACATGACTGCGACCTGATACTTGAAACCCATGGCCTGGGAACTTGACATTGGTTTGATTCCGGAACCCTGTGGCCAGGAACAAGACTGAGGCGTGATTCTGGAATCCTGTGGCCTGGGAACATGACATCTGTTTAGATTGTGGAATACTGGGCCCTGGGAACCTGACTGAGGCTTGGTTCTGGAACCCTGTGGACTGGGAACATGACTGAGGTTTTATTCTGGAATCCTGTGGCCTGGGAACATGACATCAGTGGATTCTGGAACCTTGTGGCCTGGGAACATGAGAACGGTTTGATTCTGGAACCCTGTGTCCTGGGAACATGTCTGAGGTTTGATGGTGGAAACCTGTGGCTTGGCAACATGAATGAGGTTTGTTACTGGAACCCTCTTCCCTGGGAATATGACTGAGGCTTGATTCTGCAAATCTGTGCCCTGGGAAATTGACTGAGGTTTGATGGCAGAAACCTGTGGACTGGAAACATTACTGTGGCCTGGTACTGGAAACCCATGGCCTAGGAATTTGACATTGGTTTGATTCTGGAACCCTGTGGCCTGGGAACATGACATCTGTTTAGATTGTGGCATACTGTGCCCTGGGAACCGGACTGAAGGCTTGGTTCTGGAATCCTGTGGAGTGGGAACAAGACTGAGGTTTGATTCTGGAACCATGTGTCCTGGGAATATGACTGTGCTTTGATTCTGGAAACCATTGGCCTGGGAACATGACTGATGTTAGATTGTGGAATCCTGTGGCCTGGGAACATGACATCGGTTTGGATTCTTGTACCCTGTTGCCTGGGAACATGAAATCGGTTTGATTGTTCAAACCTGTCGTCTGGGAATATGACTGAGGTTTCATGGTGGTAACCTATGGCCTGGCAACATGACTGAGGTTTGATTCTGGATCCCTGTGGCCTGGGAACATGACTGAGGCGTGATTCTGGAATCCTGTGGCATGGGAACATGACATCTGTTTAGATTGTGGAATACTGTGCCATGGGAATCTGACTGAGGCTTGGTTCTGCAACCCTGTGGCCTGGGAACATGTCTGAGGTTTGATGGTGGAAACCTGTGGCTTGGCAACATGACTGAGGTTTGTTACTGGAACCCCGTTCCCTGGGAACATGACTGAGGTTTGATCCTGGACACCTTTGTCCTGGGAACATGACTGTGGTTTGATTGTGGAACCATGGGTCCTGCAAACATGACTGAGGTTTGATTCTGGAACCATGTGTCCTGGGAATATGACTGAGGTTTGATTCTGGAAATCTGTGGCCTGGGAACATGACTGAGGTTTGATTCTGGAATCCTGTAGCCTGCGAACATAACTGAGGATTGTTTCTGGAACCCTGTGGCCTGTGAACATGACATCAGTGGATTCTGGATCCCTGTGGCCTGGGAACATGAGAACGGTTTATTTCTGGAACCCTGTGACCTGGGAACATGTCTGAGGTTTGATGGTGGAAACCTGTGGCTTGGCAACATGACTGAGGTTTGTTTCTGGAACCCTTTTCCCTGGGAACATGACTGAGGTTTGATTCTGGACACCTTTGTGCTGGGAACATGACTGTATTTTGATTGTGGAATCATGGGTCCTGCAAACATGACTGAGGTTTGATTCTGGAACCATGTGTCCTGGGAATATGACTGAGGTTTGATTCTGGAAATCTGTGGCCTGGGAACTTGACTGAGGTTTGATTACAGAAACCTGTGGACTGGCAACATGACTGAGGTTTGATTGTAGAACCCTGTGCCCTGGAAACATGACTGTGGGCTGGTACTGGAAACCCATGGCCTAGGAATTTGACATTGGTTTGATTCTGGAACCCTGAGGCCTGGGAACAGGATTGAGGCGTGATTCTGGAAACCTGTGGCCTGGGAACATGACATCTGTTTAGATTGTGGCATACTGTGCCCTGGGAACCGGACTGAAGGCTTGGTTCTGGAATCCTGTGGACTGGGAACAAGACTGAGGTTTGATTCTGGAACCATGTGGCCTGGGAATATGACTGATGATAGATCGTGGAATCCTGTGGCCTGGGAACATGACATCGGTTTGGATTCTGGTACCCTGTTGCCTAGGAACATGAAATCGGTTTATTTGTGGAAACCTGTGGTCTGGGAATATAACTGAGGTTTGATGGTGGTACCCTCTGGCCTGGCAACATGACTGAGGTTTGATTCTGGATCCCTGTGGCCTGGGAACATGACTGAGGCGTGATTCTGGAATCCTGTGGCCTGGGAACATGACATCTGTTTAGATTGTGGAATACTGGGCCCTGGGAACCTGACTGAGGCTTGGTTCTGGAACCCTGTGGATTGGGAACATGACTGAGGTTTTATTCTGGAATCCTGTGGCCTGGGAACATGACATCAGTGGATTCTGGAACCCTGTGGCCTGGGAACATGAGAACGGTTTGATTCAGGAACCCTGTGGCCTGGGAACATGTCTGAGGTTTGATGGTGGAAACCTGTGGCTTGGCAACATGAATGAGGTTTGTTCCTGGAACCCTCTTCCCTGGGAACATGCCTGAGGTTTGATTCTGGACACCTTTGTCCTGGGAACATGACTGTGGTTTGATTGTGGAACCATGGGTCCTGCAAACATGACTGAGGTTTGATTCTGGAACCATGTGTCCTGGGAATATGACTGAGGTTTGATTCTGGAAATCTGTGGCCTGGGAACTTGAGTGAGGTTTGATGGCAGAAACCTGTGGACTGGCAACATGACAGAGGTTTGATTGTAGAACCCTGTACCCTGGAATCATGACTGTGGGCTGGTACTGGAAACCCATGGCCTAGGAATTTGACATTGGTTTGATTCTGGAACCCTGTGGCCTGGGGAAATGTTTGAGGCGTAATTCTGGAAACCTGTGGCCTGGGAACATGACATCTGTTTAGATTGTGGCATACTGTGCCCTGGGAACCGGACTGAAGCCTTGGTTCTGGAATCCTGTGGACTGGGAACATGACTGAGGTTTTATTCTGGAATCCTGTGGCCTGGGAACATGACATCAGTGGATTCTTGAAACCTGTGGCCTAGGAACATGAGAACGGTTGGATTCTGGAAGCCTGTGGCCTGGGAACATGTCTGAGGTTTGATGGTGGAAACCTGTGGCTTGGCAACATGACTGAGGTTTGTTACTGGAACCCCGTTCCCTGGGAACATGACTGAGGTTTGATTCTGGACACCTTTGTCCTGGGAACATGACTGTGGTTTGATTGTGGAACCATGGGTCCTGCAAACATGACTGAGGTTTGATTCTGGAACCATGTGTCCTGGGAATATGACTGAGGTTTGATTCTGGAAATCTGTGGCCTGGGAAGTTGACTGAGGTTTGATTGTAGAACCCTGTGGCCTGGAAATATGACTGATGTTAGATCGTGGAATCCTGTGGCCTGGGAACATGACATCGGTTTGGATTCTGGTACCCTGTTGCCTGGGAACATGAAATCGGTTTGATTGTGGAAACCTGTGGTCAGGGAATATGACTGAGGTTTGATGGTGGTACCCTCTGGCCTGGCAACATGACTGAGGTTTGATTCTGGATCCCTGTGGCCTGGGAACATGACTGAGGCGTGATTCTGGAATCCTGTGGCCTGGGAACATGACATCTGTTTAGATTGTGGAATACTGTGCCCTGGGAATCTGACTGAGGCTTGGTTCTGGAACACTGTGGACTGGGAACATGACTGAGGTTTGATTCTGGAACCCTGTAGCCTGCAAATATAACTGAGGATTGTTTCTGGAACCCTGTGGCCTGGGAACATGACATCAGTGGATTCTGGAACCCTGTGGCCTGGGAACATGAGAACGGTTTATTTCTGGAACCCTGTGACCTGGGAACATGTCTGAGGTTTGATGGTGGAAATCTGTGGCTTGGCAACATGATTGAGGTTTGTTTCTGGAACCCTGTTCCCTGGGAACATGACTGAGGTTTGATTCTGGACACCTTTGTGCTGGGAAAATGACTGTGTTTTGATTGTGGAATCATGGGTCCTGCAAACATGACTGAGGTTTGATTCTGGAACCATGTGTCCTGGGAATATGACTGAGGTTTGATTCTGGAAATCTGTGGCCTGGGAACTTGACTGAGGTTTGATGGCAGAAACCTGTGGACTGGCAACATGACTGAGGCTTGATTGTAGTACCCTGTGCCCTGGAAACATGACTGTGGGCTGGTACTGGAAACCCATGGCCTAGGAATTTGACATTGGTTTGATTCTGGAACCCTGTGACCTGGGAACATGACTGAGGTTTGATTCTGGAAAACTGTGGCCGGGGACTTGACTGAGGTTTGATGGCAGAAATCTGTGGACTGGAAACATTACTGAGGTTTGATTGTAGAACCCTGTGCCCTGGAAACATGACTGCGACCTGATACTTGAAACCCATGGCCTGGGAACTTGACATTGGTTTGATTCTGGAACCCTGTGTCCATGAACAAGACTGAGGCGTGATTCTGGAATCCTGTGGCCTGGGAACATGACATCTGTTTAGATTGTGGAATACTGTGCCCTGGGAACCTGACTGAGGCTTGGTTCTGGAACCCTGTGGACTGGGAACATGACTGAGGTTTTATTCTGGAATCCTGTGGCCTGGGAACATGACATCAGTGGATTCTTGAAACCTGTGGCCTGGGAACATGAGAACGGTTGGATTCTGGAACCCTGTGGCCTGGGAACATGTCTGAGGTTTGATGGTGGAAACCTGTGGCTTGGCAACATGACTGAGGTTTGTTACTGGAAACCCGTTCCCTGGGAACATGACTGAGGTTTGATTCTGGACACCTTTGTCCTGGGAACATGACTGTGGTTTGATTGTGGAACCATGGGTGCTGCAAACATGACTGAGGTTTGATTCTGGAACCATGTGTCCTAGGAATATGACTGAGGTTTGATTCTGGAAATCTGTGGCCTGGGAACATGACTGAGGTTTGATTCTGGAATCCTGTAGCCTGCAAACATAACTGAGGATTGTTTCTGGAACCCTGTGGCCTGTGAACATGACATCAGTGGATTCTGGAACCCTGTGGCCTGGGAACATGAGAACGGTTTAATTCTGGAACCCTGTGACCTGGGAACATGTCTGAGGTTTGATGGTGGAAACCTGTGGCTTGGCAACATGGCTGAGGTTTGTTACTGGAAACCTCTTCCCTGGGAACATGACTGAGGTTTGATTCTGGACACCTTTGTCCTGGGAACATGACTGTGTGGTTTGATTGTGGAACCATGGGTCCTGCAAACATGACTGAGGTTTTATTCTGGAACCATGTGTCCTGGGAATATAACTGAGGTTTGATTCTGGAAATCTGTGGCCTGGGAACTTGACTGAGGTTTGATGGCAGAAATCTGTGGACTGGGAACATGACAGAGGTTTGATTGTAGAACCCTGTGGCCTGGAAATATGACTGTGGCCTGGTACTGGAAACTCATGCCCTGGAAATTGACATTGGTTTGATTCTGCAACCCTGTGGCCTGGGAACAGGATTGAGGCGTGATTCTGGAAACCTGTGGCCTGGGAACATGACATCTGTTTAGATTGTGGCATACTGTGCCCTGGGAACCGGACTGAAGGCTTGGTTCTGGAATCCTGTGGACTGGGAACAAGACTGAGGTTTGATTCTGGAACCATGTGGCCTGGGAATATGACTGATGTTAGATCGTGGAATCCTGTGTCCTGGGAACATGACATCGGTTTGGATTCTGGTACCCTGTTGCCTGGGAACATGAAATCGGTTTATTTGTGGAAACCTGTGGTCTGGGAATATAACTGAGGTTTGATGGTGGTACCCTCTGGCCTGGCAACATGACTGAGGTTTGATTCTGGATCCCTGTGGCCTGGGAACATGACTGAGGCGTGATTCTGGAATCCTGTGGCCTGGGAACATGACATCTGTTTAGATTGTGGAATACTGGGCCCTGGGAACCTGACTGAGGCTTGGTTCTGGAACCCTGTGGATTGGGAACATGACTGAGGTTTTATTCTGGAATCCTGTGGCCTGGGAACATGACATCAGTGGATTCTGGAACCCTGTGGCCTGGGAACATGAGAACGGTTTGATTCAGGAACCCTGTGGCCTGGGAACATGTCTGAGGTTTGATGGTGGAAACCTGTGGCTTGGCAACATGAATGAGGTTTGTTCCTGGAACCCTCTTCCCTGGGAACATGCCTGAGGTTTGATTCTGGACACCTTTGTCCTGGGAACATGACTGTGGTTTGATTGTGGAACCATGGGTCCTGCAAACATGACTGAGGTTTGATTCTGGAACCATGTGTCCTGGGAATATGACTGAGGTTTGATTCTGGAAATCTGTGGCCTGGGAACTTGACTGAGGTTTGATGGCAGAAACCTGTGGACTGGCAACATGACAGAGGTTTGATTGTAGAACCCTGTGCCCTGGAATCATGACTGTGGGCTGGTACTGGAAACCCATGGCCTAGGAATTTGACATTGGTTTGATTCTGGAACCCTGTGGCCTGGGAACATGATTGAGGCATGATTCTGGAAACCTGTGGCCTGGGAACATGATATCTGTTTAGATTGTGGCATACTGTGCCCTGGGAACCGGACTGAAGCCTTGGTTCTGGAATCCTGTGGACTGGGAACATGACTGAGGTTTTATTCTGGAATCCTGTGGCCTGGGAACATGACATCAGTGGATTCTTGAAACCTGTGGCCTAGGAACATGAGAACGGTTGGATTCTGGAAGCCTGTGGCCTGGGAACATGTCTGAGGTTTGATGGTGGAAACCTGTGGCTTGGCAACATGACTGAGGTTTGTTACTGGAACCCCGTTCCCTGGGAACATGACTGAGGTTTGATTCTGGACACCTTTGTCCTGGGAACATGACTGTGGTTTGATTGTGGAACCATGGGTCCTGCAAACATGACTGAGGTTTGATTCTGGAACCATGTGTCCTGGGAATATGACTGAGGTTTGATTCTGGAAATCTGTGGCCTGGGAAGTTGACTGAGGTTTGATTGTAGAACCCTGTGGCCTGGAAATATGACTGATGTTAGATCGTGGAATCCTGTGGCCTGGGAACATGACATCGGTTTGGATTCTGGTACCCTGTTGCCTGGGAACATGAAATCGGTTTGATTGTGGAAACCTGTGGTCAGGGAATATGACTGAGGTTTGATGGTGGTACCCTCTGGCCTGGCAACATGACTGAGGTTTGATTCTGGATCCCTGTGGCCTGGGAACATGACTGAGGCGTGATTCTGGAATCCTGTGGCCTGGGAACATGACATCTGTTTAGATTGTGGAATACTGTGCCCTGGGAATCTGACTGAGGCTTGGTTCTGGAACACTGTGGACTGGGAACATGACTGAGGTTTGATTCTGGAACCCTGTAGCCTGCAAATATAACTGAGGATTGTTTCTGGAACCCTGTGGCCTGGGAACATGACATCAGTGGATTCTGGAAACCTGTGGCCTGGGAACATGAGAACGGTTTATTTCTGGAACCCTGTGACCTGGGAACATGTCTGAGGTTTGATGGTGGAAATCTGTGGCTTGGCAACATGATTGAGGTTTGTTTCTGGAACCCTGTTCCCTGGGAACATGACTGAGGTTTGATTCTGGACACCTTTGTGCTGGGAAAATGACTGTGTTTTGATTGTGGAATCATGGGTCCTGCAAACATGACTGAGGTTTGATTCTGGAACCATGTGTCCTGGGAATATGACTGAGGTTTGATTCTGGAAATCTGTGGCCTGGGAACTTGACTGAGGTTTGATGGCAGAAACCTGTGGACTGGCAACATGACTGAGGCTTGATTGTAGAACCCTGTGCCCTGGAAACATGACTGTGGGCTGGTACTGGAAACCCATGGCCTAGGAATTTGACATTGGTTTGATTCTGGAACCCTGCGACCTGGGAACATGACTGAGGTTTGATTCTGGAAAACTGTGGCCGGGGACTTGACTGAGGTTTGATGGCAGAAATCTGTGGACTGGAAACATTACTGAGGTTTGATTGTAGAACCCTGTGCCCTGGAAACATGACTGCGACCTGATACTTGAAACCCATGGCCTGGGAACTTGACATTGGTTTGATTCTGGAACCCTGTGTCCATGAACAAGACTGAGGCGTGATTCTGGAATCCTGTGGCCTGGGAACATGACATCTGTTTAGATTGTGGAATACTGTGCCCTGGGAACCTGACTGAGGCTTGGTTCTGGAACCCTGTGGACTGGCAACATGACTGAGGTTTGATTCTGGATCCCTGTGGCCTGGGAACATGACTGAGGCGTGATTCTGGAATCCTGTGGCATGGGAACATGACATCTGTTTAGATTGTGGAATACTGTGCCATGGGAATCTGACTGAGGCTTGGTTCTGCAACCCTGTGGCCTGGGAACATGTCTGAGGTTTGATGGTGGAAACCTGTGGCTTGGCAACATGACTGAGGTTTGTTACTGGAACCCCGTTCCCTGGGAACATGACTGAGGTTTGATCCTGGACACCTTTGTCCTGGGAACATGACTGTGGTTTGATTGTGGAACCATGGGTCCTGCAAACATGACTGAGGTTTGATTCTGGAACCATGTGTCCTGGGAATATGACTGAGGTTTGATTCTGGAAATCTGTGGCCTGGGAACATGACTGAGGTTTGATTCTGGAATCCTGTAGCCTGCGAACATAACTGAGGATTGTTTCTGGAACCCTGTGGCCTGTGAACATGACATCAGTGGATTCTGGATCCCTGTGGCCTGGGAACATGAGAACGGTTTATTTCTGGAACCCTGTGACCTGGGAACATGTCTGAGGTTTGATGGTGGAAACCTGTGGCTTGGCAACATGACTGAGGTTTGTTTCTGGAACCCTTTTCCCTGGGAACATGACTGAGGTTTGATTCTGGACACCTTTGTGCTGGGAACATGACTGTATTTTGATTGTGGAATCATGGGTCCTGCAAACATGACTGAGGTTTGATTCTGGAACCATGTGTCCTGGGAATATGACTGAGGTTTGATTCTGGAAATCTGTGGCCTGGGAACTTGACTGAGGTTTGATTACAGAAACCTGTGGACTGGCAACATGACTGAGGTTTGATTGTAGAACCCTGTGCCCTGGAAACATGACTGTGGGCTGGTACTGGAAACCCATGGCCTAGGAATTTGACATTGGTTTGATTCTGGAACCCTGAGGCCTGGGAACAGGATTGAGGCGTGATTCTGGAAACCTGTGGCCTGGGAACATGACATCTGTTTAGATTGTGGCATACTGTGCCCTGGGAACCGGACTGAAGCCTTGGTTCTGGAATCCTGTGGACTGGGAACAAGACTGAGGTTTGATTCTGGAACCATGTGGCCTGGGAATATGACTGATGATAGATCGTGGAATCCTGTGGCCTGGGAACATGACATCGGTTTGGATTCTGGTACCCTGTTGCCTGGGAACATGAAATCGGTTTATTTGTGGAAACCTGTGGTCTGGGAATATAACTGAGGTTTGATGGTGGTACCCTCTGGCCTGGCAACATGACTGAGGTTTGATTCTGGATCCCTGTGGCCTGGGAACATGACTGAGGCGTGATTCTGGAATCCTGTGGCCTGGGAACATGACATCTGTTTAGATTGTGGAATACTGTGCCCTGGGAATCTGACTGAGGCTTGGTTCTGGAACCCTGTGGATTGGGAACATGACTGAGGTTTTATTCTGGAATCCTGTGGCCTGGGAACATGACATCAGTGGATTCTGGAACCCTGTGGCCTGGGAACATGAGAACGGTTTGATTCAGGAACCCTGTGGCCTGGGAACATGTCTGAGGTTTGATGGTGGAAACCTGTGGCTTGGCAACATGAATGAGGTTTGTTCCTGGAACCCTCTTCCCTGGGAACATGCCTGAGGTTTGATTCTGGACACCTTTGTCCTGGGAACATGACTGTGGTTTGATTGTGGAACCATGGGTCCTGCAAACATGACTGAGGTTTGATTCTGGAACCATGTGTCCTGGGAATATGACTGAGGTTTGATTCTGGAAATCTGTGGCCTGGGAACTTGAGTGAGGTTTGATGGCAGAAACCTGTGGACTGGCAACATGACAGAGGTTTGATTGTAGAACCCTGTACCCTGGAATCATGACTGTGGGCTGGTACTGGAAACCCATGGCCTAGGAATTTGACATTGGTTTGATTCTGGAACCCTGTGGCCTGGGGAAATGTTTGAGGCGTGATTCTGGAAACCTGTGGCCTGGGAACATGACATCTGTTTAGATTGTGGCATACTGTGCCCTGGGAACCGGACTGAAGCCTTGGTTCTGGAATCCTGTGGACTGGGAACATGACTGAGGTTTTATTCTGGAATCCTGTGGCCTGGGAACATGACATCAGTGGATTCTTGAAACCTGTGGCCTAGGAACATGAGAACGGTTGGATTCTGGAAGCCTGTGGCCTGGGAACATGTCTGAGGTTTGATGGTGGAAACCTGTGGCTTGGCAACATGACTGAGGTTTGTTACTGGAACCCCGTTCCCTGGGAACATGACTGAGGTTTGATTCTGGACACCTTTGTCCTGGGAACATGACTGTGGTTTGATTGTGGAACCATGGGTCCTGCAAACATGACTGAGGTTTGATTCTGGAACCATGTGTCCTGGGAATATGACTGAGGTTTGATTCTGGAAATCTGTGGCCTGGGAAGTTGACTGAGGTTTGATTGTAGAACCCTGTGGCCTGGAAATATGACTGATGTTAGATCGTGGAATCCTGTGGCCTGGGAACATGACATCGGTTTGGATTCTGGTACCCTGTTGCCTGGGAACATGAAATCGGTTTGATTGTGGAAACCTGTGGTCAGGGAATATGACTGAGGTTTGATGGTGGTACCCTCTGGCCTGGCAACATGACTGAGGTTTGATTCTGGATCCCTGTGGCCTGGGAACATGACTGAGGCGTGATTCTGGAATCCTGTGGCCTGGGAACATGACATCTGTTTAGATTGTGGAATACTGTGCCCTGGGAATCTGACTGAGGCTTGGTTCTGGAACACTGTGGACTGGGAACATGACTGAGGTTTGATTCTGGAACCCTGTAGCCTGCAAATATAACTGAGGATTGTTTCTGGAACCCTGTGGCCTGGGAACATGACATCAGTGGATTCTGGAACCCTGTGGCCTGGGAACATGAGAACGGTTTATTTCTGGAACCCTGTGACCTGGGAACATGTCTGAGGTTTGATGGTGGAAATCTGTGGCTTGGCAACATGATTGAGGTTTGTTTCTGGAACCCTGTTCCCTGGGAACATGACTGAGGTTTGATTCTGGACACCTTTGTGCTGGGAAAATGACTGTGTTTTGATTGTGGAATCATGGGTCCTGCAAACATGACTGAGGTTTGATTCTGGAACCATGTGTCCTGGGAATATGACTGAGGTTTGATTCTGGAAATCTGTGGCCTGGGAACTTGACTGAGGTTTGATGGCAGAAACCTGTGGACTGGCAACATGACTGAGGCTTGATTGTAGTACCCTGTGCCCTGGAAACATGACTGTGGGCTGGTACTGGAAACCCATGGCCTAGGAATTTGACATTGGTTTGATTCTGGAACCCTGTGACCTGGGAACATGACTGAGGTTTGATTCTGGAAAACTGTGGCCGGGGACTTGACTGAGGTTTGATGGCAGAAATCTGTGGACTGGAAACATTACTGAGGTTTGATTGTAGAACCCTGTGCCCTGGAAACATGACTGCGACCTGATACTTGAAACCCATGGCCTGGGAACTTGACATTGGTTTGATTCTGGAACCCTGTGTCCATGAACAAGACTGAGGCGTGATTCTGGAATCCTGTGGCCTGGGAACATGACATCTGTTTAGATTGTGGAATACTGTGCCCTGGGAACCTGACTGAGGCTTGGTTCTGGAACCCTGTGGACTGGGAACATGACTGAGGTTTTATTCTGGAATCCTGTGGCCTGGGAACATGACATCAGTGGATTCTTGAAACCTGTGGCCTGGGAACATGAGAACGGTTGGATTCTGGAACCCTGTGGCCTGGGAACATGTCTGAGGTTTGATGGTGGAAACCTGTGGCTTGGCAACATGACTGAGGTTTGTTACTGGAAACCCGTTCCCTGGGAACATGACTGAGGTTTGATTCTGGACACCTTTGTCCTGGGAACATGACTGTGGTTTGATTGTGGAACCATGGGTGCTGCAAACATGACTGAGGTTTGATTCTGGAACCATGTGTCCTAGGAATATGACTGAGGTTTGATTCTGGAAATCTGTGGCCTGGGAACATGACTGAGGTTTGATTCTGGAATCCTGTAGCCTGCAAACATAACTGAGGATTGTTTCTGGAACCCTGTGGCCTGTGAACATGACATCAGTGGATTCTGGAACCCTGTGGCCTGGGAACATGAGAACGGTTTAATTCTGGAACCCTGTGACCTGGGAACATGTCTGAGGTTTGATGGTGGAAACCTGTGGCTTGGCAACATGGCTGAGGTTTGTTACTGGAAACCTCTTCCCTGGGAACATGACTGAGGTTTGATTCTGGACACCTTTGTCCTGGGAACATGACTGTGTGGTTTGATTGTGGAACCATGGGTCCTGCAAACATGACTGAGGTTTTATTCTGGAACCATGTGTCCTGGGAATATAACTGAGGTTTGATTCTGGAAATCTGTGGCCTGGGAACTTGACTGAGGTTTGATGGCAGAAATCTGTGGACTGGGAACATGACAGAGGTTTGATTGTAGAACCCTGTGGCCTGGAAATATGACTGTGGCCTGGTACTGGAAACTCATGCCCTGGAAATTGACATTGGTTTGATTCTGCAACCCTGTGGCCTGGGAACAGGATTGAGGCGTGATTCTGGAAACCTGTGGCCTGGGAACATGACATCTGTTTAGATTGTGGCATACTGTGCCCTGGGAACCGGACTGAAGGCTTGGTTCTGGAATCCTGTGGACTGGGAACAAGACTGAGGTTTGATTCTGGAACCATGTGGCCTGGGAATATGACTGATGTTAGATCGTGGAATCCTGTGGCCTGGGAACATGACATCGGTTTGGATTCTGGTACCCTGTTGCCTGGGAACATGAAATCGGTTTATTTGTGGAAACCTGTGGTCTGGGAATATAACTGAGGTTTGATGGTGGTACCCTCTGGCCTGGCAACATGACTGAGGTTTGATTCTGGATCCCTGTGGCCTGGGAACATGACTGAGGCGTGATTCTGGAATCCTGTGGCCTGGGAACATGACATCTGTTTAGATTGTGGAATACTGGGCCCTGGGAACCTGACTGAGGCTTGGTTCTGGAACCCTGTGGATTGGGAACATGACTGAGGTTTTATTCTGGAATCCTGTGGCCTGGGAACATGACATCAGTGGATTCTGGAACCCTGTGGCCTGGGAACATGAGAACGGTTTGATTCAGGAACCCTGTGGCCTGGGAACATGTCTGAGGTTTGATGGTGGAAACCTGTGGCTTGGCAACATGAATGAGGTTTGTTCCTGGAACCCTCTTCCCTGGGAACATGCCTGAGGTTTGATTCTGGACACCTTTGTCCTGGGAACATGACTGTGGTTTGATTGTGGAACCATGGGTCCTGCAAACATGACTGAGGTTTGATTCTGGAACCATGTGTCCTGGGAATATGACTGAGGTTTGATTCTGGAAATCTGTGGCCTGGGAACTTGACTGAGGTTTGATGGCAGAAACCTGTGGACTGGCAACATGACAGAGGTTTGATTGTAGAACCCTGTGCCCTGGAATCATGACTGTGGGCTGGTACTGGAAACCCATGGCCTAGGAATTTGACATTGGTTTGATTCTGGAACCCTGTGGCCTGGGAACATGATTGAGGCATGATTCTGGAAACCTGTGGCCTGGGAACATGATATCTGTTTAGATTGTGGCATACTGTGCCCTGGGAACCGGACTGAAGCCTTGGTTCTGGAATCCTGTGGACTGGGAACATGACTGAGGTTTTATTCTGGAATCCTGTGGCCTGGGAACATGACATCAGTGGATTCTTGAAACCTGTGGCCTAGGAACATGAGAACGGTTGGATTCTGGAAGCCTGTGGCCTGGGAACATGTCTGAGGTTTGATGGTGGAAACCTGTGGCTTGGCAACATGACTGAGGTTTGTTACTGGAACCCCGTTCCCTGGGAACATGACTGAGGTTTGATTCTGGACACCTTTGTCCTGGGAACATGACTGTGGTTTGATTGTGGAACCATGGGTCCTGCAAACATGACTGAGGTTTGATTCTGGAACCATGTGTCCTGGGAATATGACTGAGGTTTGATTCTGGAAATCTGTGGCCTGGGAAGTTGACTGAGGTTTGATTGTAGAACCCTGTGGCCTGGAAATATGACTGATGTTAGATCGTGGAATCCTGTGGCCTGGGAACATGACAACGGTTTGGATTCTGGTACCCTGTTGCCTGGGAACATGAAATCGGTTTGATTGTGGAAACCTGTGGTCAGGGAATATGACTGAGGTTTGATGGTGGTACCCTCTGGCCTGGCAACATGACTGAGGTTTGATTCTGGATCCCTGTGGCCTGGGAACATGACTGAGGCGTGATTCTGGAATCCTGTGGCCTGGGAACATGACATCTGTTTAGATTGTGGAATACTGTGCCCTGGGAATCTGACTGAGGCTTGGTTCTGGAACACTGTGGACTGGGAACATGACTGAGGTTTGATTCTGGAACCCTGTAGCCTGCAAATATAACTGAGGATTGTTTCTGGAACCCTGTGGCCTGGGAACATGACATCAGTGGATTCTGGAAACCTGTGGCCTGGGAACATGAGAACGGTTTATTTCTGGAACCCTGTGACCTGGGAACATGTCTGAGGTTTGATGGTGGAAATCTGTGGCTTGGCAACATGATTGAGGTTTGTTTCTGGAACCCTGTTCCCTGGGAACATGACTGAGGTTTGATTCTGGACACCTTTGTGCTGGGAAAATGACTGTGTTTTGATTGTGGAATCATGGGTCCTGCAAACATGACTGAGGTTTGATTCTGGAACCATGTGTCCTGGGAATATGACTGAGGTTTGATTCTGGAAATCTGTGGCCTGGGAACTTGACTGAGGTTTGATGGCAAAAACCTGTGGACTGGCAACATGACTGAGGCTTGATTGTAGAACCCTGTGCCCTGGAAACATGACTGTGGGCTGGTACTGGAAACCCATGGCCTAGGAATTTGACATTGGTTTGATTCTGGAACCCTGCGACCTGGGAACATGACTGAGGTTTGATTCTGGAAAACTGTGGCCGGGGACTTGACTGAGGTTTGATGGCAGAAATCTGTGGACTGGAAACATTACTGAGGTTTGATTGTAGAACCCTGTGCCCTGGAAACATGACTGCGACCTGATACTTGAAACCCATGGCCTGGGAACTTGACATTGGTTTGATTCTGGAACCCTGTGTCCATGAACAAGACTGAGGCGTGATTCTGGAATCCTGTGGCCTGGGAACATGACATCTGTTTAGATTGTGGAATACTGTGCCCTGGGAACCTGACTGAGGCTTGGTTCTGGAACCCTGTGGACTGGCAACATGACTGAGGTTTGATTCTGGATCCCTGTGGCCTGGGAACATGACTGAGGCGTGATTCTGGAATCCTGTGGCATGGGAACATGACATCTGTTTAGATTGTGGAATACTGTGCCATGGGAATCTGACTGAGGCTTGGTTCTGCAACCCTGTGGCCTGGGAACATGTCTGAGGTTTGATGGTGGAAACCTGTGGCTTGGCAACATGACTGAGGTTTGTTACTGGAACCCCGTTCCCTGGGAACATGACTGAGGTTTGATCCTGGACACCTTTGTCCTGGGAACATGACTGTGGTTTGATTGTGGAACCATGGGTCCTGCAAACATGACTGAGGTTTGATTCTGGAACCATGTGTCCTGGGAATATGACTGAGGTTTGATTCTGGAAATCTGTGGCCAGGGAACATGACTGAGGTTTGATTCTGGAATCCTGTAGCCTGCGAACATAACTGAGGATTGTTTCTGGAACCCTGTGGCCTGTGAACATGACATCAGTGGATTCTGGATCCCTGTGGCCTGGGAACATGAGAACGGTTTATTTCTGGAACCCTGTGACCTGGGAACATGTCTGAGGTTTGATGGTGGAAACCTGTGGCTTGGCAACATGACTGAGGTTTGTTTCTGGAACCCTTTTCCCTGGGAACATGACTGAGGTTTGATTCTGGACACCTTTGTGCTGGGAACATGACTGTATTTTGATTGTGGAATCATGGGTCCTGCAAACATGACTGAGGTTTGATTCTGGAACCATGTGTCCTGGGAATATGACTGAGGTTTGATTCTGGAAATCTGTGGCCTGGGAACTTGACTGAGGTTTGATTACAGAAACCTGTGGACTGGCAACATGACTGAGGTTTGATTGTAGAACCCTGTGCCCTGGAAATATGACTGTGGGCTGGTACTGGAAACCCATGGCCTAGGAATTTGACATTGGTTTGATTCTGGAACCCTGAGGCCTGGGAACAGGATTGAGGCGTGATTCTGGAAACCTGTGGCCTGGGAACATGACATCTGTTTAGATTGTGGCATACTGTGCCCTGGGAACCGGACTGAAGCCTTGGTTCTGGAATCCTGTGGACTGGGAACAAGACTGAGGTTTGATTCTGGAACCATGTGGCCTGGGAATATGACTGATGATAGATCGTGGAATCCTGTGGCCTGGGAACATGACATCGGTTTGGATTCTGGTACCCTGTTGCCTGGGAACATGAAATCGGTTTATTTGTGGAAACCTGTGGTCTGGGAATATAACTGAGGTTTGATGGTGGTACCCTCTGGCCTGGCAACATGACTGAGGTTTGATTCTGGATCCCTGTGGCCTGGGAACATGACTGAGGCGTGATTCTGGAATCCTGTGGCCTGGGAACATGACATCTGTTTAGATTGTGGAATACTGGGCCCTGGGAACCTGACTGAGGCTTGGTTCTGGAACCCTGTGGATTGGGAACATGACTGAGGTTTTATTCTGGAATCCTGTGGCCTGGGAACATGACATCAGTGGATTCTGGAACCCTGTGGCCTGGGAACATGAGAACGGTTTGATTCAGGAACCCTGTGGCCTGGGAACATGTCTGAGGTTTGATGGTGGAAACCTGTGGCTTGGCAACATGAATGAGGTTTGTTCCTGGAACCCTCTTCCCTGGGAACATGCCTGAGGTTTGATTCTGGACACCTTTGTCCTGGGAACATGACTGTGGTTTGATTGTGGAACCATGGGTCCTGCAAACATGACTGAGGTTTGATTCTGGAACCATGTGTCCTGGGAATATGACTGAGGTTTGATTCTGGAAATCTGTGGCCTGGGAACTTGAGTGAGGTTTGATGGCAGAAACCTGTGGACTGGCAACATGACAGAGGTTTGATTGTAGAACCCTGTACCCTGGAATCATGACTGTGGGCTGGTACTGGAAACCCATGGCCTAGGAATTTGACATTGGTTTGATTCTGGAACCCTGTGGCCTGGGGAAATGTTTGAGGCGTGATTCTGGAAACCTGTGGCCTGGGAACATGACATCTGTTTAGATTGTGGCATACTGTGCCCTGGGAACCGGACTGAAGCCTTGGTTCTGGAATCCTGTGGACTGGGAACATGACTGAGGTTTTATTCTGGAATCCTGTGGCCTGGGAACATGACATCAGTGGATTCTTGAAACCTGTGGCCTAGGAACATGAGAACGGTTGGATTCTGGAAGCCTGTGGCCTGGGAACATGTCTGAGGTTTGATGGTGGAAACCTGTGGCTTGGCAACATGACTGAGGTTTGTTACTGGAACCCCGTTCCCTGGGAACATGACTGAGGTTTGATTCTGGACACCTTTGTCCTGGGAACATGACTGTGGTTTGATTGTGGAACCATGGGTCCTGCAAACATGACTGAGGTTTGATTCTGGAACCATGTGTCCTGGGAATATGACTGAGGTTTGATTCTGGAAATCTGTGGCCTGGGAAGTTGACTGAGGTTTGATTGTAGAACCCTGTGGCCTGGAAATATGACTGATGTTAGATCGTGGAATCCTGTGGCCTGGGAACATGACATCGGTTTGGATTCTGGTACCCTGTTGCCTGGGAACATGAAATCGGTTTGATTGTGGAAACCTGTGGTCAGGGAATATGACTGAGGTTTGATGGTGGTACCCTCTGGCCTGGCAACATGACTGAGGTTTGATTCTGGATCCCTGTGGCCTGGGAACATGACTGAGGCGTGATTCTGGAATCCTGTGGCCTGGGAACATGACATCTGTTTAGATTGTGGAATACTGTGCCCTGGGAATCTGACTGAGGCTTGGTTCTGGAACACTGTGGACTGGGAACATGACTGAGGTTTGATTCTGGAACCCTGTAGCCTGCAAATATAACTGAGGATTGTTTCTGGAACCCTGTGGCCTGGGAACATGACATCAGTGGATTCTGGAACCCTGTGGCCTGGGAACATGAGAACGGTTTATTTCTGGAACCCTGTGACCTGGGAACATGTCTGAGGTTTGATGGTGGAAATCTGTGGCTTGGCAACATGATTGAGGTTTGTTTCTGGAACCCTGTTCCCTGGGAACATGACTGAGGTTTGATTCTGGACACCTTTGTGCTGGGAAAATGACTGTGTTTTGATTGTGGAATCATGGGTCCTGCAAACATGACTGAGGTTTGATTCTGGAACCATGTGTCCTGGGAATATGACTGAGGTTTGATTCTGGAAATCTGTGGCCTGGGAACTTGACTGAGGTTTGATGGCAGAAACCTGTGGACTGGCAACATGACTGAGGCTTGATTGTAGTACCCTGTGCCCTGGAAACATGACTGTGGGCTGGTACTGGAAACCCATGGCCTAGGAATTTGACATTGGTTTGATTCTGGAACCCTGTGACCTGGGAACATGACTGAGGTTTGATTCTGGAAAACTGTGGCCGGGGACTTGACTGAGGTTTGATGGCAGAAATCTGTGGACTGGAAACATTACTGAGGTTTGATTGTAGAACCCTGTGCCCTGGAAACATGACTGCGACCTGATACTTGAAACCCATGGCCTGGGAACTTGACATTGGTTTGATTCTGGAACCCTGTGTCCATGAACAAGACTGAGGCGTGATTCTGGAATCCTGTGGCCTGGGAACATGACATCTGTTTAGATTGTGGAATACTGTGCCCTGGGAACCTGACTGAGGCTTGGTTCTGGAACCCTGTGGACTGGGAACATGACTGAGGTTTTATTCTGGAATCCTGTGGCCTGGGAACATGACATCAGTGGATTCTTGAAACCTGTGGCCTGGGAACATGAGAACGGTTGGATTCTGGAACCCTGTGGCCTGGGAACATGTCTGAGGTTTGATGGTGGAAACCTGTGGCTTGGCAACATGACTGAGGTTTGTTACTGGAAACCCGTTCCCTGGGAACATGACTGAGGTTTGATTCTGGACACCTTTGTCCTGGGAACATGACTGTGGTTTGATTGTGGAACCATGGGTGCTGCAAACATGACTGAGGTTTGATTCTGGAACCATGTGTCCTAGGAATATGACTGAGGTTTGATTCTGGAAATCTGTGGCCTGGGAACATGACTGAGGTTTGATTCTGGAATCCTGTAGCCTGCAAACATAACTGAGGATTGTTTCTGGAACCCTGTGGCCTGTGAACATGACATCAGTGGATTCTGGAACCCTGTGGCCTGGGAACATGAGAACGGTTTAATTCTGGCACCCTGTGACCTGGGAACATGTCTGAGGTTTGATGGTGGAAACCTGTGGCTTGGCAACATGACTGAGGTTTGTTACTGGAACCCCGTTCCCTGGGAACATGACTGAGGTTTGATTCTGGACACCTTTGTCCTGGGAACATGACTGTGGTTTGATTGTGGAACCATGGGTCCTGCAAACATGACTGAGGTTTGATTCTGGAACCATGTGTCCTGGGAATATGACTGAGGTTTGATTCTGGAAATCTGTGGCCTGGGAAGTTGACTGAGGTTTGATTGTAGAACCCTGTGGCCTGGAAATATGACTGATGTTAGATCGTGGAATCCTGTGGCCTGGGAACATGACATCGGTTTGGATTCTGGTACCCTGTTGCCTGGGAACATGAAATCGGTTTGATTGTGGAAACCTGTGGTCAGGGAATATGACTGAGGTTTGATGGTGGTACCCTCTGGCCTGGCAACATGACTGAGGTTTGATTCTGGATCCCTGTGGCCTGGGAACATGACTGAGGCGTGATTCTGGAATCCTGTGGCCTGGGAACATGACATCTGTTTAGATTGTGGAATACTGTGCCCTGGGAATCTGACTGAGGCTTGGTTCTGGAACACTGTGGACTGGGAACATGACTGAGGTTTGATTCTGGAACCCTGTAGCCTGCAAATATAACTGAGGATTGTTTCTGGAACCCTGTGGCCTGGGAACATGACATCAGTGGATTCTGGAACCCTGTGGCCTGGGAACATGAGAACGGTTTATTTCTGGAACCCTGTGACCTGGGAACATGTCTGAGGTTTGATGGTGGAAATCTGTGGCTTGGCAACATGATTGAGGTTTGTTTCTGGAACCCTGTTCCCTGGGAACATGACTGAGGTTTGATTCTGGACACCTTTGTGCTGGGAAAATGACTGTGTTTTGATTGTGGAATCATGGGTCCTGCAAACATGACTGAGGTTTGATTCTGGAACCATGTGTCCTGGGAATATGACTGAGGTTTGATTCTGGAAATCTGTGGCCTGGGAACTTGACTGAGGTTTGATGGCAGAAACCTGTGGACTGGCAACATGACTGAGGCTTGATTGTAGAACCCTGTGCCCTGGAAACATGACTGTGGGCTGGTACTGGAAACCCATGGCCTAGGAATTTGACATTGGTTTGATTCTGGAACCCTGTGACCTGGGAACATGACTGAGGTTTGATTCTGGAAAACTGTGGCCGGGGACTTGACTGAGGTTTGATGGCAGAAATCTGTGGACTGGAAACATTACTGAGGTTTGATTGTAGAACCCTGTGCCCTGGAAACATGACTGCGACCTGATACTTGAAACCCATGGCCTGGGAACTTGACATTGGTTTGATTCTGGAACCCTGTGTCCATGAACAAGACTGAGGCGTGATTCTGGAATCCTGTGGCCTGGGAACATGACATCTGTTTAGATTGTGGAATACTGTGCCCTGGGAACCTGACTGAGGCTTGGTTCTGGAACCCTGTGGACTGGGAACATGACTGAGGTTTTATTCTGGAATCCTGTGGCCTGGGAACATGACATCAGTGGATTCTTGAAACCTGTGGCCTGGGAACATGAGAACGGTTGGATTCTGGAACCCTGTGGCCTGGGAACATGTCTGAGGTTTGATGGTGGAAACCTGTGGCTTGGCAACATGACTGAGGTTTGTTACTGGAAACCCGTTCCCTGGGAACATGACTGAGGTTTGATTCTGGACACCTTTGTCCTGGGAACATGACTGTGGTTTGATTGTGGAACCATGGGTGCTGCAAACATGACTGAGGTTTGATTCTGGAACCATGTGTCCTAGGAATATGACTGAGGTTTGATTCTGGAAATCTGTGGCCTGGGAACATGACTGAGGTTTGATTCTGGAATCCTGTAGCCTGCAAACATAACTGAGGATTGTTTCTGGAACCCTGTGGCCTGTGAACATGACATCAGTGGATTCTGGAACCCTGTGGCCTGGGAACATGAGAACGGTTTAATTCTGGAACCCTGTGACCTGGGAACATGTCTGAGGTTTGATGGTGGAAACCTGTGGCTTGGCAACATGACTGAGGTTTGTTACTGGAAACCTCTTCCCTGGGAACATGACTGAGGTTTGATTCTGGACACCTTTGTCCTGGGAACATGACTGTGTGGTTTGATTGTGGAACCATGGGTCCTGCAAACATGACTGAGGTTTTATTCTGGAACCATGTGTCCTGGGAATATAACTGAGGTTTGATTCTGGAAATCTGTGGCCTGGGAACTTGACTGAGGTTTGATGGCAGAAATCTGTGGACTGGGAACATGACAGAGGTTTGATTGTAGAACCCTGTGGCCTGGAAATATGACTGTGGCCTGGTACTGGAAACTCATGCCCTGGAAATTGACATTGGTTTGATTCTGCAACCCTGTGGCCTGGGAACAGGATTGAGGCGTGATTCTGGAAACCTGTGGCCTGGGAACATGACATCTGTTTAGATTGTGGCATACTGTGCCCTGGGAACCGGACTGAAGGCTTGGTTCTGGAATCCTGTGTACTGGGAACAAGACTGAGGTTTGATTCTGGAACCATGTGGCCTGGGAATATGACTGATGTTAGATCGTGGAATCCTGTGGCCTGGGAACATGACATCGGTTTGGATTCTGGTACCCTGTTGCCTGGGAACATGAAATCGGTTTATTTGTGGAAA
The DNA here is from genome assembly GCF_965194805.1 of Balaenoptera borealis. Classification (NCBI taxonomy): domain Eukaryota; kingdom Metazoa; phylum Chordata; class Mammalia; order Artiodactyla; family Balaenopteridae; genus Balaenoptera; species Balaenoptera borealis. The sequence continues at coordinate 30,951,704 of NC_138875.1, forward strand.
CCTGTGGTCTGGGAATATAACTGAGGTTTGATGGTGGTACCCTCTGGCCTGGCAACATGACTGAGGTTTGATTCTGGATCCCTGTGGCCTGGGAACATGACTGAGGCGTGATTCTGGAATCCTGTGGCCTGGGAACATGACATCTGTTTAGATTGTGGAATACTGGGCCCTGGGAACCTGACTGAGGCTTGGTTCTGGAACCCTGTGGATTGGGAACATGACTGAGGTTTTATTCTGGAATCCTGTGGCCTGGGAACATGACTGAGGTTTGATTCTGGAAAACTGTGGCCGGGGACTTGACTGAGGTTTGATGGCAGAAATCTGTGGACTGGAAACATTACTGAGGTTTGATTGTAGAACCCTGTGCCCTGGAAACATGACTGCGACCTGATACTTGAAACCCATGGCCTGGGAACTTGACATTGGTTTGATTCTGGAACCCTGTGTCCATGAACAAGACTGAGGCGTGATTCTGGAATCCTGTGGCCTGGGAACATGACATCTGTTTAGATTGTGGAATACTGTGCCCTGGGAACCTGACTGAGGCTTGGTTCTGGAACCCTGTGGACTGGCAACATGACTGAGGTTTGATTCTGGATCCCTGTGGCCTGGGAACATGACTGAGGCGTGATTCTGGAATCCTGTGGCATGGGAACATGACATCTGTTTAGATTGTGGAATACTGTGCCATGGGAATCTGACTGAGGCTTGGTTCTGCAACCCTGTGGCCTGGGAACATGTCTGAGGTTTGATGGTGGAAACCTGTGGCTTGGCAACATGACTGAGGTTTGTTACTGGAACCCCGTTCCCTGGGAACATGACTGAGGTTTGATCCTGGACACCTTTGTCCTGGGAACATGACTGTGGTTTGATTGTGGAACCATGGGTCCTGCAAACATGACTGAGGTTTGATTCTGGAACCATGTGTCCTGGGAATATGACTGAGGTTTGATTCTGGAAATCTGTGGCCAGGGAACATGACTGAGGTTTGATTCTGGAATCCTGTAGCCTGCGAACATAACTGAGGATTGTTTCTGGAACCCTGTGGCCTGTGAACATGACATCAGTGGATTCTGGATCCCTGTGGCCTGGGAACATGAGAACGGTTTATTTCTGGAACCCTGTGACCTGGGAACATGTCTGAGGTTTGATGGTGGAAACCTGTGGCTTGGCAACATGACTGAGGTTTGTTTCTGGAACCCTTTTCCCTGGGAACATGACTGAGGTTTGATTCTGGACACCTTTGTGCTGGGAACATGACTGTATTTTGATTGTGGAATCATGGGTCCTGCAAACATGACTGAGGTTTGATTCTGGAACCATGTGTCCTGGGAATATGACTGAGGTTTGATTCTGGAAATCTGTGGCCTGGGAACTTGACTGAGGTTTGATTACAGAAACCTGTGGACTGGCAACATGACTGAGGTTTGATTGTAGAACCCTGTGCCCTGGAAATATGACTGTGGGCTGGTACTGGAAACCCATGGCCTAGGAATTTGACATTGGTTTGATTCTGGAACCCTGAGGCCTGGGAACAGGATTGAGGCGTGATTCTGGAAACCTGTGGCCTGGGAACATGACATCTGTTTAGATTGTGGCATACTGTGCCCTGGGAACCGGACTGAAGCCTTGGTTCTGGAATCCTGTGGACTGGGAACAAGACTGAGGTTTGATTCTGGAACCATGTGGCCTGGGAATATGACTGATGATAGATCGTGGAATCCTGTGGCCTGGGAACATGACATCGGTTTGGATTCTGGTACCCTGTTGCCTGGGAACATGAAATCGGTTTATTTGTGGAAACCTGTGGTCTGGGAATATAACTGAGGTTTGATGGTGGTACCCTCTGGCCTGGCAACATGACTGAGGTTTGATTCTGGATCCCTGTGGCCTGGGAACATGACTGAGGCGTGATTCTGGAATCCTGTGGCCTGGGAACATGACATCTGTTTAGATTGTGGAATACTGTGCCCTGGGAATCTGACTGAGGCTTGGTTCTGGAACCCTGTGGATTGGGAACATGACTGAGGTTTTATTCTGGAATCCTGTGGCCTGGGAACATGACATCAGTGGATTCTGGAACCCTGTGGCCTGGGAACATGAGAACGGTTTGATTCAGGAACCCTGTGGCCTGGGAACATGTCTGAGGTTTGATGGTGGAAACCTGTGGCTTGGCAACATGAATGAGGTTTGTTCCTGGAACCCTCTTCCCTGGGAACATGCCTGAGGTTTGATTCTGGACACCTTTGTCCTGGGAACATGACTGTGGTTTGATTGTGGAACCATGGGTCCTGCAAACATGACTGAGGTTTGATTCTGGAACCATGTGTCCTGGGAATATGACTGAGGTTTGATTCTGGAAATCTGTGGCCTGGGAACTTGAGTGAGGTTTGATGGCAGAAACCTGTGGACTGGCAACATGACAGAGGTTTGATTGTAGAACCCTGTACCCTGGAATCATGACTGTGGGCTGGTACTGGAAACCCATGGCCTAGGAATTTGACATTGGTTTGATTCTGGAACCCTGTGGCCTGGGGAAATGTTTGAGGCGTGATTCTGGAAACCTGTGGCCTGGGAACATGACATCTGTTTAGATTGTGGCATACTGTGCCCTGGGAACCGGACTGAAGCCTTGGTTCTGGAATCCTGTGGACTGGGAACATGACTGAGGTTTTATTCTGGAATCCTGTGGCCTGGGAACATGACATCAGTGGATTCTTGAAACCTGTGGCCTAGGAACATGAGAACGGTTGGATTCTGGAAGCCTGTGGCCTGGGAACATGTCTGAGGTTTGATGGTGGAAACCTGTGGCTTGGCAACATGACTGAGGTTTGTTACTGGAACCCCGTTCCCTGGGAACATGACTGAGGTTTGATTCTGGACACCTTTGTCCTGGGAACATGACTGTGGTTTGATTGTGGAACCATGGGTCCTGCAAACATGACTGAGGTTTGATTCTGGAACCATGTGTCCTGGGAATATGACTGAGGTTTGATTCTGGAAATCTGTGGCCTGGGAAGTTGACTGAGGTTTGATTGTAGAACCCTGTGGCCTGGAAATATGACTGATGTTAGATCGTGGAATCCTGTGGCCTGGGAACATGACATCGGTTTGGATTCTGGTACCCTGTTGCCTGGGAACATGAAATCGGTTTGATTGTGGAAACCTGTGGTCAGGGAATATGACTGAGGTTTGATGGTGGTACCCTCTGGCCTGGCAACATGACTGAGGTTTGATTCTGGATCCCTGTGGCCTGGGAACATGACTGAGGCGTGATTCTGGAATCCTGTGGCCTGGGAACATGACATCTGTTTAGATTGTGGAATACTGTGCCCTGGGAATCTGACTGAGGCTTGGTTCTGGAACACTGTGGACTGGGAACATGACTGAGGTTTGATTCTGGAACCCTGTAGCCTGCAAATATAACTGAGGATTGTTTCTGGAACCCTGTGGCCTGGGAACATGACATCAGTGGATTCTGGAACCCTGTGGCCTGGGAACATGAGAACGGTTTATTTCTGGAACCCTGTGACCTGGGAACATGTCTGAGGTTTGATGGTGGAAATCTGTGGCTTGGCAACATGATTGAGGTTTGTTTCTGGAACCCTGTTCCCTGGGAACATGACTGAGGTTTGATTCTGGACACCTTTGTGCTGGGAAAATGACTGTGTTTTGATTGTGGAATCATGGGTCCTGCAAACATGACTGAGGTTTGATTCTGGAACCATGTGTCCTGGGAATATGACTGAGGTTTGATTCTGGAAATCTGTGGCCTGGGAACTTGACTGAGGTTTGATGGCAGAAACCTGTGGACTGGCAACATGACTGAGGCTTGATTGTAGTACCCTGTGCCCTGGAAACATGACTGTGGGCTGGTACTGGAAACCCATGGCCTAGGAATTTGACATTGGTTTGATTCTGGAACCCTGTGACCTGGGAACATGACTGAGGTTTGATTCTGGAAAACTGTGGCCGGGGACTTGACTGAGGTTTGATGGCAGAAATCTGTGGACTGGAAACATTACTGAGGTTTGATTGTAGAACCCTGTGCCCTGGAAACATGACTGCGACCTGATACTTGAAACCCATGGCCTGGGAACTTGACATTGGTTTGATTCTGGAACCCTGTGTCCATGAACAAGACTGAGGCGTGATTCTGGAATCCTGTGGCCTGGGAACATGACATCTGTTTAGATTGTGGAATACTGTGCCCTGGGAACCTGACTGAGGCTTGGTTCTGGAACCCTGTGGACTGGGAACATGACTGAGGTTTTATTCTGGAATCCTGTGGCCTGGGAACATGACATCAGTGGATTCTTGAAACCTGTGGCCTGGGAACATGAGAACGGTTGGATTCTGGAACCCTGTGGCCTGGGAACATGTCTGAGGTTTGATGGTGGAAACCTGTGGCTTGGCAACATGACTGAGGTTTGTTACTGGAAACCCGTTCCCTGGGAACATGACTGAGGTTTGATTCTGGACACCTTTGTCCTGGGAACATGACTGTGGTTTGATTGTGGAACCATGGGTGCTGCAAACATGACTGAGGTTTGATTCTGGAACCATGTGTCCTAGGAATATGACTGAGGTTTGATTCTGGAAATCTGTGGCCTGGGAACATGACTGAGGTTTGATTCTGGAATCCTGTAGCCTGCAAACATAACTGAGGATTGTTTCTGGAACCCTGTGGCCTGTGAACATGACATCAGTGGATTCTGGAACCCTGTGGCCTGGGAACATGAGAACGGTTTAATTCTGGCACCCTGTGACCTGGGAACATGTCTGAGGTTTGATGGTGGAAACCTGTGGCTTGGCAACATGACTGAGGTTTGTTACTGGAACCCCGTTCCCTGGGAACATGACTGAGGTTTGATTCTGGACACCTTTGTCCTGGGAACATGACTGTGGTTTGATTGTGGAACCATGGGTCCTGCAAACATGACTGAGGTTTGATTCTGGAACCATGTGTCCTGGGAATATGACTGAGGTTTGATTCTGGAAATCTGTGGCCTGGGAAGTTGACTGAGGTTTGATTGTAGAACCCTGTGGCCTGGAAATATGACTGATGTTAGATCGTGGAATCCTGTGGCCTGGGAACATGACATCGGTTTGGATTCTGGTACCCTGTTGCCTGGGAACATGAAATCGGTTTGATTGTGGAAACCTGTGGTCAGGGAATATGACTGAGGTTTGATGGTGGTACCCTCTGGCCTGGCAACATGACTGAGGTTTGATTCTGGATCCCTGTGGCCTGGGAACATGACTGAGGCGTGATTCTGGAATCCTGTGGCCTGGGAACATGACATCTGTTTAGATTGTGGAATACTGTGCCCTGGGAATCTGACTGAGGCTTGGTTCTGGAACACTGTGGACTGGGAACATGACTGAGGTTTGATTCTGGAACCCTGTAGCCTGCAAATATAACTGAGGATTGTTTCTGGAACCCTGTGGCCTGGGAACATGACATCAGTGGATTCTGGAACCCTGTGGCCTGGGAACATGAGAACGGTTTATTTCTGGAACCCTGTGACCTGGGAACATGTCTGAGGTTTGATGGTGGAAATCTGTGGCTTGGCAACATGATTGAGGTTTGTTTCTGGAACCCTGTTCCCTGGGAACATGACTGAGGTTTGATTCTGGACACCTTTGTGCTGGGAAAATGACTGTGTTTTGATTGTGGAATCATGGGTCCTGCAAACATGACTGAGGTTTGATTCTGGAACCATGTGTCCTGGGAATATGACTGAGGTTTGATTCTGGAAATCTGTGGCCTGGGAACTTGACTGAGGTTTGATGGCAGAAACCTGTGGACTGGCAACATGACTGAGGCTTGATTGTAGAACCCTGTGCCCTGGAAACATGACTGTGGGCTGGTACTGGAAACCCATGGCCTAGGAATTTGACATTGGTTTGATTCTGGAACCCTGTGACCTGGGAACATGACTGAGGTTTGATTCTGGAAAACTGTGGCCGGGGACTTGACTGAGGTTTGATGGCAGAAATCTGTGGACTGGAAACATTACTGAGGTTTGATTGTAGAACCCTGTGCCCTGGAAACATGACTGCGACCTGATACTTGAAACCCATGGCCTGGGAACTTGACATTGGTTTGATTCTGGAACCCTGTGTCCATGAACAAGACTGAGGCGTGATTCTGGAATCCTGTGGCCTGGGAACATGACATCTGTTTAGATTGTGGAATACTGTGCCCTGGGAACCTGACTGAGGCTTGGTTCTGGAACCCTGTGGACTGGGAACATGACTGAGGTTTTATTCTGGAATCCTGTGGCCTGGGAACATGACATCAGTGGATTCTTGAAACCTGTGGCCTGGGAACATGAGAACGGTTGGATTCTGGAACCCTGTGGCCTGGGAACATGTCTGAGGTTTGATGGTGGAAACCTGTGGCTTGGCAACATGACTGAGGTTTGTTACTGGAAACCCGTTCCCTGGGAACATGACTGAGGTTTGATTCTGGACACCTTTGTCCTGGGAACATGACTGTGGTTTGATTGTGGAACCATGGGTGCTGCAAACATGACTGAGGTTTGATTCTGGAACCATGTGTCCTAGGAATATGACTGAGGTTTGATTCTGGAAATCTGTGGCCTGGGAACATGACTGAGGTTTGATTCTGGAATCCTGTAGCCTGCAAACATAACTGAGGATTGTTTCTGGAACCCTGTGGCCTGTGAACATGACATCAGTGGATTCTGGAACCCTGTGGCCTGGGAACATGAGAACGGTTTAATTCTGGAACCCTGTGACCTGGGAACATGTCTGAGGTTTGATGGTGGAAACCTGTGGCTTGGCAACATGACTGAGGTTTGTTACTGGAAACCTCTTCCCTGGGAACATGACTGAGGTTTGATTCTGGACACCTTTGTCCTGGGAACATGACTGTGTGGTTTGATTGTGGAACCATGGGTCCTGCAAACATGACTGAGGTTTTATTCTGGAACCATGTGTCCTGGGAATATAACTGAGGTTTGATTCTGGAAATCTGTGGCCTGGGAACTTGACTGAGGTTTGATGGCAGAAATCTGTGGACTGGGAACATGACAGAGGTTTGATTGTAGAACCCTGTGGCCTGGAAATATGACTGTGGCCTGGTACTGGAAACTCATGCCCTGGAAATTGACATTGGTTTGATTCTGCAACCCTGTGGCCTGGGAACAGGATTGAGGCGTGATTCTGGAAACCTGTGGCCTGGGAACATGACATCTGTTTAGATTGTGGCATACTGTGCCCTGGGAACCGGACTGAAGGCTTGGTTCTGGAATCCTGTGGACTGGGAACAAGACTGAGGTTTGATTCTGGAACCATGTGGCCTGGGAATATGACTGATGTTAGATCGTGGAATCCTGTGGCCTGGGAACATGACATCGGTTTGGATTCTGGTACCCTGTTGCCTGGGAACATGAAATCGGTTTATTTGTGGAAACCTGTGGTCTGGGAATATAACTGAGGTTTGATGGTGGTACCCTCTGGCCTGGCAACATGACTGAGGTTTGATTCTGGATCCCTGTGGCCTGGGAACATGACTGAGGCGTGATTCTGGAATCCTGTGGCCTGGGAACATGACATCTGTTTAGATTGTGGAATACTGGGCCCTGGGAACCTGACTGAGGCTTGGTTCTGGAACCCTGTGGATTGGGAACATGACTGAGGTTTTATTCTGGAATCCTGTGGCCTGGGAACATGACTGAGGTTTGATTCTGGAAAACTGTGGCCGGGGACTTGACTGAGGTTTGATGGCAGAAATCTGTGGACTGGAAACATTACTGAGGTTTGATTGTAGAACCCTGTGCCCTGGAAACATGACTGCGACCTGATACTTGAAACCCATGGCCTGGGAACTTGACATTGGTTTGATTCTGGAACCCTGTGTCCATGAACAAGACTGAGGCGTGATTCTGGAATCCTGTGGCCTGGGAACATGACATCTGTTTAGATTGTGGAATACTGTGCCCTGGGAACCTGACTGAGGCTTGGTTCTGGAACCCTGTGGACTGGGAACATGACTGAGGTTTTATTCTGGAATCCTGTGGCCTGGGAACATGACATCAGTGGATTCTTGAAACCTGTGGCCTGGGAACATGAGAACGGTTGGATTCTGGAACCCTGTGGCCTGGGAACATGTCTGAGGTTTGATGGTGGAAACCTGTGGCTTGGCAACATGACTGAGGTTTGTTACTGGAAACCCGTTCCCTGGGAACATGACTGAGGTTTGATTCTGGACACCTTTGTCCTGGGAACATGACTGTGGTTTGATTGTGGAACCATGGGTGCTGCAAACATGACTGAGGTTTGATTCTGGAACCATGTGTCCTAGGAATATGACTGAGGTTTGATTCTGGAAATCTGTGGCCTGGGAACATGACTGAGGTTTGATTCTGGAATCCTGTAGCCTGCAAACATAACTGAGGATTGTTTCTGGAACCCTGTGGCCTGTGAACATGACATCAGTGGATTCTGGAACCCTGTGGCCTGGGAACATGAGAACGGTTTAATTCTGGAACCCTGTGACCTGGGAACATGTCTGAGGTTTGATGGTGGAAACCTGTGGCTTGGCAACATGACTGAGGTTTGTTACTGGAAACCTCTTCCCTGGGAACATGACTGAGGTTTGATTCTGGACACCTTTGTCCTGGGAACATGACTGTGTGGTTTGATTGTGGAACCATGGGTCCTGCAAACATGACTGAGGTTTTATTCTGGAACCATGTGTCCTGGGAATATAACTGAGGTTTGATTCTGGAAATCTGTGGCCTGGGAACTTGACTGAGGTTTGATGGCAGAAATCTGTGGACTGGGAACATGACAGAGGTTTGATTGTAGAACCCTGTGGCCTGGAAATATGACTGTGGCCTGGTACTGGAAACTCATGCCCTGGAAATTGACATTGGTTTGATTCTGCAACCCTGTGGCCTGGGAACAGGATTGAGGCGTGATTCTGGAAACCTGTGGCCTGGGAACATGACATCTGTTTAGATTGTGGCATACTGTGCCCTGGGAACCGGACTGAAGGCTTGGTTCTGGAATCCTGTGGACTGGGAACAAGACTGAGGTTTGATTCTGGAACCATGTGGCCTGGGAATATGACTGATGTTAGATCGTGGAATCCTGTGGCCTGGGAACATGACATCGGTTTGGATTCTGGTACCCTGTTGCCTGGGAACATGAAATCGGTTTATTTGTGGAAACCTGTGGTCTGGGAATATAACTGAGGTTTGATGGTGGTACCCTCTGGCCTGGCAACATGACTGAGGTTTGATTCTGGATCCCTGTGGCCTGGGAACATGACTGAGGCGTGATTCTGGAATCCTGTGGCCTGGGAACATGACATCTGTTTAGATTGTGGAATACTGGGCCCTGGGAACCTGACTGAGGCTTGGTTCTGGAACCCTGTGGATTGGGAACATGACTGAGGTTTTATTCTGGAATCCTGTGGCCTGGGAACATGACTGAGGTTTGATTCTGGAAAACTGTGGCCGGGGACTTGACTGAGGTTTGATGGCAGAAATCTGTGGACTGGAAACATTACTGAGGTTTGATTGTAGAACCCTGTGCCCTGGAAACATGACTGCGACCTGATACTTGAAACCCATGGCCTGGGAACTTGACATTGGTTTGATTCTGGAACCCTGTGTCCATGAACAAGACTGAGGCGTGATTCTGGAATCCTGTGGCCTGGGAACATGACATCTGTTTAGATTGTGGAATACTGTGCCCTGGGAACCTGACTGAGGCTTGGTTCTGGAACCCTGTGGACTGGGAACATGACTGAGGTTTTATTCTGGAATCCTGTGGCCTGGGAACATGACATCAGTGGATTCTTGAAACCTGTGGCCTGGGAACATGAGAACGGTTGGATTCTGGAACCCTGTGGCCTGGGAACATGTCTGAGGTTTGATGGTGGAAACCTGTGGCTTGGCAACATGACTGAGGTTTGTTACTGGAAACCCGTTCCCTGGGAACATGACTGAGGTTTGATTCTGGACACCTTTGTCCTGGGAACATGACTGTGGTTTGATTGTGGAACCATGGGTGCTGCAAACATGACTGAGGTTTGATTCTGGAACCATGTGTCCTAGGAATATGACTGAGGTTTGATTCTGGAAATCTGTGGCCTGGGAACATGACTGAGGTTTGATTCTGGAATCCTGTAGCCTGCAAACATAACTGAGGATTGTTTCTGGAACCCTGTGGCCTGTGAACATGACATCAGTGGATTCTGGAACCCTGTGGCCTGGGAACATGAGAACGGTTTAATTCTGGAACCCTGTGACCTGGGAACATGTCTGAGGTTTGATGGTGGAAACCTGTGGCTTGGCAACATGACTGAGGTTTGTTACTGGAAACCTCTTCCCTGGGAACATGACTGAGGTTTGATTCTGGACACCTTTGTCCTGGGAACATGACTGTGTGGTTTGATTGTGGAACCATGGGTCCTGCAAACATGACTGAGGTTTTATTCTGGAACCATGTGTCCTGGGAATATAACTGAGGTTTGATTCTGGAAATCTGTGGCCTGGGAACTTGACTGAGGTTTGATGGCAGAAATCTGTGGACTGGGAACATGACAGAGGTTTGATTGTAGAACCCTGTGGCCTGGAAATATGACTGTGGCCTGGTACTGGAAACTCATGCCCTGGAAATTGACATTGGTTTGATTCTGCAACCCTGTGGCCTGGGAACAGGATTGAGGCGTGATTCTGGAAACCTGTGGCCTGGGAACATGACATCTGTTTAGATTGTGGCATACTGTGCCCTGGGAACCGGACTGAAGGCTTGGTTCTGGAATCCTGTGGACTGGGAACAAGACTGAGGTTTGATTCTGGAACCATGTGGCCTGGGAATATGACTGATGTTAGATCGTGGAATCCTGTGGCCTGGGAACATGACATCGGTTTGGATTCTGGTACCCTGTTGCCTGGGAACATGAAATCGGTTTATTTGTGGAAACCTGTGGTCTGGGAATATAACTGAGGTTTGATGGTGGTACCCTCTGGCCTGGCAACATGACTGAGGTTTGATTCTGGATCCCTGTGGCCTGGGAACATGACTGAGGCGTGATTCTGGAATCCTGTGGCCTGGGAACATGACATCTGTTTAGATTGTGGAATACTGGGCCCTGGGAACCTGACTGAGGCTTGGTTCTGGAACCCTGTGGATTGGGAACATGACTGAGGTTTTATTCTGGAATCCTGTGGCCTGGGAACATGACTGAGGTTTGATTCTGGAAAACTGTGGCCGGGGACTTGACTGAGGTTTGATGGCAGAAATCTGTGGACTGGAAACATTACTGAGGTTTGATTGTAGAACCCTGTGCCCTGGAAACATGACTGCGACCTGATACTTGAAACCCATGGCCTGGGAACTTGACATTGGTTTGATTCTGGAACCCTGTGTCCATGAACAAGACTGAGGCGTGATTCTGGAATCCTGTGGCCTGGGAACATGACATCTGTTTAGATTGTGGAATACTGTGCCCTGGGAACCTGACTGAGGCTTGGTTCTGGAACCCTGTGGACTGGGAACATGACTGAGGTTTTATTCTGGAATCCTGTGGCCTGGGAACATGACATCAGTGGATTCTTGAAACCTGTGGCCTGGGAACATGAGAACGGTTGGATTCTGGAACCCTGTGGCCTGGGAACATGTCTGAGGTTTGATGGTGGAAACCTGTGGCTTGGCAACATGACTGAGGTTTGTTACTGGAAACCCGTTCCCTGGGAACATGACTGAGGTTTGATTCTGGACACCTTTGTCCTGGGAACATGACTGTGGTTTGATTGTGGAACCATGGGTCCTGCAAACATGACTGAGGTTTGATTCTGGAACCATGTGTCCTAGGAATATGACTGAGGTTTGATTCTGGAAATCTGTGGCCTGGGAACATGACTGAGGTTTGATTCTGGAATCCTGTAGCCTGCAAACATAACTGAGGATTGTTTCTGGAACCCTGTGGCCTGTGAACATGACATCAGTGGATTCTGGAACCCTGTGGCCTGGGAACATGAGAACGGTTTAATTCTGGAACCCTGTGACCTGGGAACATGTCTGAGGTTTGATGGTGGAAACCTGTGGCTTGGCAACATGACTGAGGTTTGTTACTGGAAACCTCTTCCCTGGGAACATGACTGAGGTTTGATTCTGGACACCTTTGTCCTGGGAACATGACTGTGTGGTTTGATTGTGGAACCATGGGTCCTGCAAACATGACTGAGGTTTTATTCTGGAACCATGTGTCCTGGGAATATAACTGAGGTTTGATTCTGGAAATCTGTGGCCTGGGAACTTGACTGAGGTTTGATGGCAGAAATCTGTGGACTGGGAACATGACAGAGGTTTGATTGTAGAACCCTGTGGCCTGGAAATATGACTGTGGCCTGGTACTGGAAACTCATGCCCTGGAAATTGACATTGGTTTGATTCTGCAACCCTGTGGCCTGGGAACAGGATTGAGGCGTGATTCTGGAAACCTGTGGCCTGGGAACATGACATCTGTTTAGATTGTGGCATACTGTGCCCTGGGAACCGGACTGAAGGCTTGGTTCTGGAATCCTGTGGACTGGGAACAAGACTGAGGTTTGATTCTGGAACCATGTGGCCTGGGAATATGACTGATGTTAGATCGTGGAATCCTGTGGCCTGGGAACATGACATCGGTTTGGATTCTGGTACCCTGTTGCCTGGGAACATGAAATCGGTTTATTTGTGGAAACCTGTGGTCTGGGAATATAACTGAGGTTTGATGGTGGTACCCTCTGGCCTGGCAACATGACTGAGGTTTGATTCTGGATCCCTGTGGCCTGGGAACATGACTGAGGCGTGATTCTGGAATCCTGTGGCCTGGGAACATGACATCTGTTTAGATTGTGGAATACTGGGCCCTGGGAACCTGACTGAGGCTTGGTTCTGGAACCCTGTGGATTGGGAACATGACTGAGGTTTTATTCTGGAATCCTGTGGCCTGGGAACATGACATCAGTGGATTCTGGAACCCTGTGGCCTGGGAACATGAGAACGGTTTGATTCAGGAACCCTGTGGCCTGGGAACATGTCTGAGGTTTGATGGTGGAAACCTGTGGCTTGGCAACATGAATGAGGTTTGTTCCTGGAACCCTCTTCCCTGGGAACATGCCTGAGGTTTGATTCTGGACACCTTTGTCCTGGGAACATGACTGTGGTTTGATTGTGGAACCATGGGTCCTGCAAACATGACTGAGGTTTGATTCTGGAACCATGTATCCTGGGAATATGACTGAGGTTTGATTCTGGAAATCTGTGGCCTGGGAACTTGACTGAGGTTTGATGGCAGAAACCTGTGGACTGGCAACATGACAGAGGTTTGATTGTAGAACCCTGTGCCCTGGAATCATGACTGTGGGCTGGTACTGGAAACCCATGGCCTAGGAATTTGACATTGGTTTGATTCTGGAACCCTGTGGCCTGGGAACATGATTGAGGCGTGATTCTGGAAACCTGTGGCCTGGGAACATGATATCTGTTTAGATTGTGGCATACTGTGCCCTGGGAACCGGACTGAAGCCTTGGTTCTGGAATCCTGTGGACTGGGAACATGACTGAGGTTTTATTCTGGAATCCTGTGGCCTGGGAACATGACATCAGTGGATTCTTGAAACCTGTGGCCTAGGAACATGAGAACGGTTGGATTCTGGAACCCTGTGGCCTGGGAACATGTCTGAGGTTTGATGGTGGAAACCTGTGGCTTGGCAACATGACTGAGGTTTGTTACTGGAACCCCGTTCCCTGGGAACATGACTGAGGTTTGATTCTGGACACCTTTGTCCTGGGAACATGACTGTGGTTTGATTGTGGAACCATGGGTCCTGCAAACATGACTGAGGTTTGATTCTGGAACCATGTTTCCTGGGAATATGACTGAGGTTTGATTCTGGAAATCTGTGGCCTGGGAAGTTGACTGAGGTTTGATTGTAGAACCCTGTGGCCTGGAAATATGACTGATGTTAGATCGTGGAATCCTGTGGCCTGGGAACATGACATCGGTTTGGATTCTGGTACCTTGTTGCCTGGGAACATGAAATCGGTTTGATTGTGGAAACCTGTGGTCAGGGAATATGACTGAGGTTTGATGGTGGTACCCTCTGGCCTGGCAACATGACTGAGGTTTGATTCTGGATCCCTGTGGCCTGGGAACATGACTGAGGCGTGATTCTGGAATCCTGTGGCCTGGGAACATGACATCTGTTTAGATTGTGGAATACTGTGCCCTGGGAATCTGACTGAGGCTTGGTTCTGGAACCATGTGTCCTGGGAATATAACTGAGGTTTGATTCTGGAAATCTGTGGCCTGGGAACTTGACTGAGGTTTGATGGCAGAAATCTGTGGACTGGGAACATGACAGAGGTTTGATTGTAGAACCCTGTGGCCTGGAAATATGACTGTGGCCTGGTACTGGAAACTCATGCCCTGGAAATTGACATTGGTTTGATTCTGCAACCCTGTGGCCTGGGACCATGATTGAGGCGTGATTCTGGAAACCTGTGGCCTGGGAACATGACATCTGTTTAGATTGTGGCATACTGTGGCCTGGGAACCGGACTGAAGCCTTGGTTCTAGAATCCTGTGGACTGGGAACAAGACTGAGGTTTGATTCTGGAACCATGTGGCCTGGGAATATGACTGATGTTAGATCGTGGAATCCTGTGGCCTGGGAACATGACATCGGTTTGAATTCTGGTACCCTGTTTCCTGGGAACATGAAATCGGTTTGATTGTGGAGACCTGTGGTCTGGGAATATGACTGAGGTTTGATGGTGGTACCCTCTGGCCTGGCAACATGACTGAGGTTTGATTCTGGATCCCTGTGGCCTGGGAACATGACTGAGGCGTGATTCTGGAATCCTGTGGCCTGGGAACATGACATCTGTTTAGATTGTGGAATAATGTGCCCTGGGAATCTGACTGAGGCTTGGTTCTGGAACCCTGTGGACTGGGAACATGACTGAGGTTTGATTGTAGAACCCTGTGCCCTGGAAAGATGACTGCGACCTGATACTTGAAACCCATGGCCTAGGTATTTGACATTGGTTTGATTCTGGAACCCTGTGGCCTGGGAACATGACTGAGGCGTGATTCTGGAAAACTGTGGCCTGGGAATATGACTGAGGTTTGATTCTGGAAATCTGTGGCCTGGGAACTTGACTGAGGTTTGATGGCCGAAATCTGTGGACTGGCAACATGACTGAGGTTTGATTGTAGAACCCTGTGCCCTGGAAACATGACTGTGGCCTGATACTGGAAACCCATGGTATAGGAACTTGACAGTGGTTTGATTCTGGAACCCTGTGGCCTGGGAACATGACTGAGGCGTGATTCTGGAAACCTGTGGCCTGGGAACATGACATCTGTTTATATTGTGGAATACTGTGCCCTGGGAACCTGACTGAGGCTTGGTTCTGGAACCCTGTGGCCGGGGAACATGATATCAGTGAATTCTGGAGCCCTGTGGCCTGGGAACATGAGAACGGTTTGATTCTGGAACCCTGTGTCTTGGGAATATGTCTGAGGTTTGATGGTGGAAATCTGTGGCTTGGCAACATGACTGAGGTTTGTTCCTGGAACCCTGTTCCCTGGGAACATGACTGAGGTTTGATTCTGGACACCATTGTGCTGGGAACATGAGTGTGGTTTGATTGTGGAACCATGGGTCCTGCAAACATGACTGAGATTTTATTCTGGAACCATGTGTCCTGGGAATATGACTGAGGTTTGATTCTGGAAATCTGTGGCCTGGGAACTTGACTGAGGTTTGATGGCAGAAACCTGTGGACTGGCAACATGACAGAGGTTTGATTGTAGAACCCTGTGCCCTGGAATCATGACTGTGGGCTGGTACTGGAAACCCATGGCCTAGGAATTTGACATTGGTTTGATTCTGGAACCCTGTGGCCTGGGAACATGATTGAGGCGTGATTCTGGAAACCTGTGGCCTGGGAACATGATATCTGTTTAGATTGTGGCATACTGTGCCCTGGGAACCGGACTGAAGCCTTGGTTCTGGAATCCTGTGGACTGGGAACATGACTGAGGTTTTATTCTGGAATCCTGTGGCCTGGGAACATGACATCAGTGGATTCTTGAAACCTGTGGCCTAGGAACATGAGAACGGTTGGATTCTGGAAGCCTGTGGCCTGGGAACATGTCTGAGGTTTGATGGTGGAAACCTGTGGCTTGGCAACATGACTGAGGTTTGTTACTGGAACCCCGTTCCCTGGGAACATGAGTGAGGTTTGATTCTGGACACCTTTGTCCTGGGAACATGACTGTGGTTTGATTGTGGAACCATGGGTCCTGCAAACATGACTGAGGTTTGATTCTGGAACCATGTGTCCTGGGAATATGACTGAGGTTTGATTCTGGAAATCTGTGGCCTGGGAAGTTGACTGAGGTTTGATTGTAGAACCCTGTGGCCTGGAAATATGACTGATGTTAGATCGTGGAATCCTGTGGCCTGGGAACACGACATCGGTTTGGATTCTGGTACCCTGTTGCCTGGGAACATGAAATCGGTTTGATTGTGGAAACCTGTGGTCAGGGAATATGACTGAGGTTTGATGGTGGTACCCTCTGGCCTGGCAACATGACTGAGGTTTGATTCTGGATCCCTGTGCCCTGGGAACATGACTGAGGCGTGATTCTGGAATCCTGTGGCCTGGGAACATGACATCTGTTTAGATTGTGGAATACTGTGCCCTGGGAATCTGACTGAGGCTTGGTTCTGGAACACTGTGGACTGGGAACATGACTGAGGTTTGATTCTGGAACCCTGTAGCCTGCAAATATAACTGAGGATTGTTTCTGGAACCCTGTGGCCTGGGAACATGACATCAGTGGATTCTGGAACCCTGTGGCCTGGGAACATGAGAACGGTTTATTTCTGGAACCCTGTGACCTGGGAACATGTCTGAGGTTTGATGGTGGAAATCTGTGGCTTGGCAACATGATTGAGGTTTGTTTCTGGAACCCTGTTCCCTGGGAACATGACTGAGGTTTGATTCTGGACACCTTTGTGCTGGGAAAATGACTGTGTTTTGATTGTGGAATCATGGGTCCTGCAAACATGACTGAGGTTTGATTCTGGAACCATGTGTCCTGGGAATATGACTGAGGTTTGATTCTGGAAATCTGTGGCCTGGGAACTTGACTGAGGTTTGATGGCAGAAACCTGTGGACTGGCAACATGACTGAGGCTTGATTGTAGAACCCTGTGCCCTGGAAACATGACTGTGGGCTGGTACTGGAAACCCATGGCCTAGGAATTTGACATTGGTTTGATTCTGGAACCCTGTGACCTGGGAACATGACTGAGGTTTGATTCTGGAAAACTGTGGCCGGGGACTTGACTGAGGTTTGATGGCAGAAATCTGTGGACTGGAAACATTACTGAGGTTTGATTGTAGAACCCTGTGCCCTGGAAACATGACTGCGAACTGATACTTGAAACCCATGGCCTGGGAACTTGACATTGGTTTGATTCTGGAACCCTGTGTCCATGAACAAGACTGAGGCGTGATTCTGGAATCCTGTGGCCTGGGAACATGACATCTGTTTAGATTGTGGAATACTGTGCCCTGGGAACCTGACTGAGGCTTGGTTCTGGAACCCTGTGGACTGGGAACATGACTGAGGTTTTATTCTGGAATCCTGTGGCCTGGGAACATGACATCAGTGGATTCTTGAAACCTGTGGCCTGGGAACATGAGAACGGTTGGATTCTGGAACCCTGTGGCCTGGGAACATGTCTGAGGTTTGATGGTGGAAACCTGTGGCTTGGCAACATGACTGAGGTTTGTTACTGGAAACCCGTTCCCTGGGAACATGACTGAGGTTTGATTCTGGACACCTTTGTCCTGGGAACATGACTGTGGTTTGATTGTGGAACCATGGGTGCTGCAAACATGACTGAGGTTTGATTCTGGAACCATGTGTCCTAGGAATATGACTGAGGTTTGATTCTGGAAATCTGTGGCCTGGGAACATGACTGAGGTTTGATTGTGGAATCCTGTAGCCTGCAAACATAACTGAGGATTGTTTCTGGAACCCTGTGGCCTGTGAACATGACATCAGTGGATTCTGGAACCCTGTGGCCTGGGAACATGAGAACGGTTTAATTCTGGAACCCTGTGACCTGGGAACATGTCTGAGGTTTGATGGTGGAAACCTGTGGCTTGGCAACATGACTGAGGTTTGTTACTGGAAACCTCTTCCCTGGGAACATGACTGAGGTTTGATTCTGGACACCTTTGTCCTGGGAACATGACTGTGTGGTTTGATTGTGGAACCATGGGTCCTGCAAACATGACTGAGGTTTTATTCTGGAACCATGTGTCCTGGGAATATAACTGAGGTTTGATTCTGGAAATCTGTGGCCTGGGAACTTGACTGAGGTTTGATGGCAGAAATCTGTGGACTGGGAACATGACAGAGGTTTGATTGTAGAACCCTGTGGCCTGGAAATATGACTGTGGCCTGGTACTGGAAACTCATGCCCTGGAAATTGACATTGGTTTGATTCTGCAACCCTGTGGCCTGGGAACAGGATTGAGGCGTGATTCTGGAAACCTGTGGCCTGGGAACATGACATCTGTTTAGATTGTGGCATACTGTGCCCTGGGAACCGGACTGAAGGCTTGGTTCTGGAATCCTGTGGACTGGGAACAAGACTGAGGTTTGATTCTGGAACCATGTGGCCTGGGAATATGACTGATGTTAGATCGTGGAATCCTGTGGCCTGGGAACATGACATCGGTTTGGATTCTGGTACCCTGTTGCCTGGGAACATGAAATCGGTTTATTTGTGGAAACCTGTGGTCTGGGAATATAACTGAGGTTTGATGGTGGTACCCTCTGGCCTGGCAACATGACTGAGGTTTGATTCTGGATCCCTGTGGCCTGGGAACATGACTGAGGCGTGATTCTGGAATCCTGTGGCCTGGGAACATGACATCTGTTTAGATTGTGGAATACTGGGCCCTGGGAACCTGACTGAGGCTTGGTTCTGGAACCCTGTGGATTGGGAACATGACTGAGGTTTTATTCTGGAATCCTGTGGCCTGGGAACATGACATCAGTGGATTCTGGAACCCTGTGGCCTGGGAACATGAGAACGGTTTGATTCAGGAACCCTGTGGCCTGGGAACATGTCTGAGGTTTGATGGTGGAAACCTGTGGCTTGGCAACATGAATGAGGTTTGTTCCTGGAACCCTCTTCCCTGGGAACATGCCTGAGGTTTGATTCTGGACACCTTTGTCCTGGGAACATGACTGTGGTTTGATTGTGGAACCATGGGTCCTGCAAACATGACTGAGGTTTGATTCTGGAACCATGTATCCTGGGAATATGACTGAGGTTTGATTCTGGAAATCTGTGGCCTGGGAACTTGACTGAGGTTTGATGGCAGAAACCTGTGGACTGGCAACATGACAGAGGTTTGATTGTAGAACCCTGTGCCCTGGAATCATGACTGTGGGCTGGTACTGGAAACCCATGGCCTAGGAATTTGACATTGGTTTGATTCTGGAACCCTGTGGCCTGGGAACATGATTGAGGCGTGATTCTGGAAACCTGTGGCCTGGGAACATGATATCTGTTTAGATTGTGGCATACTGTGCCTTGGGAACCGGACTGAAGCCTTGGTTCTGGAATCCTGTGGACTGGGAACATGACTGAGGTTTTATTCTGGAATCCTGTGGCCTGGGAACATGACATCAGTGGATTCTTGAAACCTGTGGCCTAGGAACATGAGAACGGTTGGATTCTGGAACCCTGTGGCCTGGGAACATGTCTGAGGTTTGATGGTGGAAACCTGTGGCTTGGCAACATGACTGAGGTTTGTTACTGGAACCCCGTTCCCTGGGAACATGACTGAGGTTTGATTCTGGACACCTTTGTCCTGGGAACATGACTGTGGTTTGATTGTGGAACCATGGGTCCTGCAAACATGACTGAGGTTTGATTCTGGAACCATGTTTCCTGGGAATATGACTGAGGTTTGATTCTGGAAATCTGTGGCCTGGGAAGTTGACTGAGGTTTGATTGTAGAACCCTGTGGCCTGGAAATATGACTGATGTTAGATCGTGGAATCCTGTGGCCTGGGAACATGACATCGGTTTGGATTCTGGTACCCTGTTGCCTGGGAACATGAAATCGGTTTGATTGTGGAAACCTGTGGTCAGGGAATATGACTGAGGTTTGATGGTGGTACCCTCTGGCCTGGCAACATGACTGAGGTTTGATTCTGGATCCCTGTGGCCTGGGAACATGACTGAGGCGTGATTCTGGAATCCTGTGGCCTGGGAACATGACATCTGTTTAGATTGTGGAATACTGTGCCCTGGGAATCTGACTGAGGCTTGGTTCTGGAACACTGTGGACTGGGAACATGACTGAGGTTTGATTCTGGAACCCTGTAGCCTGCAAATATAACTGAGGATTGTTTCTGGAACCCTGTGGCCTGGGAACATGACATCAGTGGATTCTGGAACCCTGTGGCCTGGGAACATGAGAACGGTTTATTTCTGGAACCCTGTGACCTGGGAACATGTCTGAGGTTTGATGGTGGAAATCTGTGGCTTGGCAACATGATTGAGGTTTGTTTCTGGAACCCTGTTCCCTGGGAACATGACTGAGGTTTGATTCTGGACACCTTTGTGCTGGGAAAATGACTGTGTTTTGATTGTGGAATCATGGGTCCTGCAAACATGACTGAGGTTTGATTCTGGAACCATGTGTCCTGGGAATATGACTGAGGTTTGATTCTGGAAATCTGTGGCCTGGGAACTTGACTGAGGTTTGATGGCAGAAACCTGTGGACTGGCAACATGACTGAGGCTTGATTGTAGAACCCTGTGCCCTGGAAACATGACTGTGGGCTGGTACTGGAAACCCATGGCCTAGGAATTTGACATTGGTTTGATTCTGGAACCCTGTGACCTGGGAACATGACTGAGGTTTGATTCTGGAAAACTGTGGCCGGGGACTTGACTGAGGTTTGATGGCAGAAATCTGTGGACTGGAAACATTACTGAGGTTTGATTGTAGAACCCTGTGCCCTGGAAACATGACTGCGACCTGATACTTGAAACCCATGGCCTGGGAACTTGACATTGGTTTGATTCTGGAACCCTGTGGCCAGGAACAAGACTGAGGCATGATTCTGGAATCCTGTGGCCTGGGAACATGACATCTGTTTAGATTGTGGAATACTGGGCCCTGGGAACCTGACTGAGGCTTGGTTCTGGAACCCTGTGGACTGGGAACATGACTGAGGATTTATTCTGGAATCCTGTGGCCTGGGAACATGACATCAGTGGATTCTTGAAACCTGTGGCCTGGGAACATGAGAACGGTTGGATTCTGGAACCCTGTGGCCTGGGAACATGTCTGAGGTTTGATGGTGGAAACCTGTGGCTTGGCAACATGACTGAGGTTTGTTACTGGACACCCGTTCCCTGGGAACATGACTGAGGTTTGATTCTGGACACCTTTGTCCTGGGAACATGACTGTGGTTTGATTGTGGAACCATGGGTCCTGCAAACATGACTGAGGTTTGATTCTGGAACCATGTGTCCTAGGAATATGACTGAGGTTTGATTCTGGAAATCTGTGGCCTGGGAACATGACTGAGGTTTGATTCTGGAATCCTGTAGCCTGCAAACATAACTGAGGATTGTTTCTGGAACCCTGTGGCCTGTGAACATGACATCAGTGGATTCTGGAACCCTGTGGCCTGGGAACATGAGAACGGTTTAATTCTGGAACCCTGTGACCTGGGAACATGTCTGAGGTTTGATGGTGGAAACCTGTGGCTTGGCAACATGACTGAGGTTTGTTACTGGAAACCTCTTCCCTGGGAACATGACTGAGGTTTGATTCTGGACACCTTTGTCCTGGGAACATGACTGTGGTTTGATTGTGGAACCATGGGTCCTGCAAACATGACTGAGGTTTTATTCTGGAACCATGTGTCCTGGGAATATAACTGAGGTTTGATTCTGGAAATCTGTGGCCTGGGAACTTGACTGAGGTTTGATGGCAGAAATCTGTGGACTGGGAACATGACAGAGGTTTGATTGTAGAACCCTGTGGCCTGGAAATATGACTGTGGCCTGGTACTGGAAACTCATGCCCTGGAAATTGACATTGGTTTGATTCTGCAACCCT
Source organism: Balaenoptera borealis (assembly GCF_965194805.1). NCBI lineage: Eukaryota > Metazoa > Chordata > Mammalia > Artiodactyla > Balaenopteridae > Balaenoptera > Balaenoptera borealis. The sequence goes on from NC_138875.1 coordinate 30,973,924, forward strand.
GTGGCCTGGGACCATGATTGAGGCGTGATTCTGGAAACCTGTGGCCTGGGAACATGACATCTGTTTAGACTGTGGCATACTGTGGCCTGGGAACCGGACTGAAGCCTTGGTTCTGGAATCCTGTGGACTGGGAACAAGACTGAGGTTTGATTCTGGAACCATGTGGCCTGGGAATATGACTGATGTTAGATCGTGGAATCCTGTGGCCTGGGAACATGACATCGGTTTGAATTCTGGTACCCTGTTTCCTGGGAACATGAAATCGGTTTGATTGTGGAGACCTGTGGTCTGGGAATATGACTGAGGTTTGATGGTGGTACCCTCTGGCCTGGCAACATGACTGAGGTTTGATTCTGGATCCCTGTGGCCTGGGAACATGACTGAGGCGTGATTCTGGAATCCTGTGGCCTGGGAACATGACATCTGTTTAGATTGTGGAATAATGTGCCCTGGGAATCTGACTGAGGCTTGGTTCTGGAACCCTGTGGACTGGGAACATGACTGAGGTTTGATTGTAGAACCCTGTGCCCTGGAAACATGACTGCGACCTGATACTTGAAACCCATGGCCTGGGAACTTGACATTGGTTTGATTCTGGAACCCTGTGTCCATGAACAAGACTGAGGCGTGATTCTGGAATCCTGTGGCCTGGGAACATGACATCTGTTTAGATTGTGGAATACTGTGCCCTGGGAACCTGACTGAGGCTTGGTTCTGGAACCCTGTGGACTGGGAACATGACTGAGGTTTTATTCTGGAATCCTGTGGCCTGGGAACATGACATCAGTGGATTCTTGAAACCTGTGGCCTGGGAACATGAGAACGGTTGGATTCTGGAACCCTGTGGCCTGGGAACATGTCTGAGGTTTGATGGTGGAAACCTGTGGCTTGGCAACATGACTGAGGTTTGTTACTGGAAACCCGTTCCCTGGGAACATGACTGAGGTTTGATTCTGGACACCTTTGTCCTGGGAACATGACTGTGGTTTGATTGTGGAACCATGGGTCCTGCAAACATGACTGAGGTTTGATTCTGGAACCATGTGTCCTAGGAATATGACTGAGGTTTGATTCTGGAAATCTGTGGCCTGGGAACATGACTGAGGTTTGATTCTGGAATCCTGTAGCCTGCAAACATAACTGAGGATTGTTTCTGGAACCCTGTGGCCTGTGAACATGACATCAGTGGATTCTGGAACCCTGTGGCCTGGGAACATGAGAACGGTTTAATTCTGGAACCCTGTGACCTGGGAACATGTCTGAGGTTTGATGGTGGAAACCTGTGGCTTGGCAACATGACTGAGGTTTGTTACTGGAAACCTCTTCCCTGGGAACATGACTGAGGTTTGATTCTGGACACCTTTGTCCTGGGAACATGACTGTGTGGTTTGATTGTGGAACCATGGGTCCTGCAAACATGACTGAGGTTTTATTCTGGAACCATGTGTCCTGGGAATATAACTGAGGTTTGATTCTGGAAATCTGTGGCCTGGGAACTTGACTGAGGTTTGATGGCAGAAATCTGTGGACTGGGAACATGACAGAGGTTTGATTGTAGAACCCTGTGGCCTGGAAATATGACTGTGGCCTGGTACTGGAAACTCATGCCCTGGAAATTGACATTGGTTTGATTCTGCAACCCTGTGGCCTGGGAACAGGATTGAGGCGTGATTCTGGAAACCTGTGGCCTGGGAACATGACATCTGTTTAGATTGTGGCATACTGTGCCCTGGGAACCGGACTGAAGGCTTGGTTCTGGAATCCTGTGGACTGGGAACAAGACTGAGGTTTGATTCTGGAACCATGTGGCCTGGGAATATGACTGATGTTAGATCGTGGAATCCTGTGGCCTGGGAACATGACATCGGTTTGGATTCTGGTACCCTGTTGCCTGGGAACATGAAATCGGTTTATTTGTGGAAACCTGTGGTCTGGGAATATAACTGAGGTTTGATGGTGGTACCCTCTGGCCTGGCAACATGACTGAGGTTTGATTCTGGATCCCTGTGGCCTGGGAACATGACTGAGGCGTGATTCTGGAATCCTGTGGCCTGGGAACATGACATCTGTTTAGATTGTGGAATACTGGGCCCTGGGAACCTGACTGAGGCTTGGTTCTGGAACCCTGTGGATTGGGAACATGACTGAGGTTTTATTCTGGAATCCTGTGGCCTGGGAACATGACATCAGTGGATTCTGGAACCCTGTGGCCTGGGAACATGAGAACGGTTTGATTCAGGAACCCTGTGGCCTGGGAACATGTCTGAGGTTTGATGGTGGAAACCTGTGGCTTGGCAACATGAATGAGGTTTGTTCCTGGAACCCTCTTCCCTGGGAACATGCCTGAGGTTTGATTCTGGACACCTTTGTCCTGGGAACATGACTGTGGTTTGATTGTGGAACCATGGGTCCTGCAAACATGACTGAGGTTTGATTCTGGAACCATGTATCCTGGGAATATGACTGAGGTTTGATTCTGGAAATCTGTGGCCTGGGAACTTGACTGAGGTTTGATGGCAGAAACCTGTGGACTGGCAACATGACAGAGGTTTGATTGTAGAACCCTGTGCCCTGGAATCATGACTGTGGGCTGGTACTGGAAACCCATGGCCTAGGAATTTGACATTGGTTTGATTCTGGAACCCTGTGGCCTGGGAACATGATTGAGGCGTGATTCTGGAAACCTGTGGCCTGGGAACATGATATCTGTTTAGATTGTGGCATACTGTGCCCTGGGAACCGGACTGAAGCCTTGGTTCTGGAATCCTGTGGACTGGGAACATGACTGAGGTTTTATTCTGGAATCCTGTGGCCTGGGAACATGACATCAGTGGATTCTTGAAACCTGTGGCCTAGGAACATGAGAACGGTTGGATTCTGGAACCCTGTGGCCTGGGAACATGTCTGAGGTTTGATGGTGGAAACCTGTGGCTTGGCAACATGACTGAGGTTTGTTACTGGAACCCCGTTCCCTGGGAACATGACTGAGGTTTGATTCTGGACACCTTTGTCCTGGGAACATGACTGTGGTTTGATTGTGGAACCATGGGTCCTGCAAACATGACTGAGGTTTGATTCTGGAACCATGTGTCCTGGGAATATGACTGAGGTTTGATTCTGGAAATCTGTGGCCTGGGAAGTTGACTGAGGTTTGATTGTAGAACCCTGTGGCCTGGAAATATGACTGATGTTAGATCGTGGAATCCTGTGGCCTGGGAACACGACATCGGTTTGGATTCTGGTACCCTGTTGCCTGGGAACATGAAATCGGTTTGATTGTGGAAACCTGTGGTCAGGGAATATGACTGAGGTTTGATGGTGGTACCCTCTGGCCTGGCAACATGACTGAGGTTTGATTCTGGATCCCTGTGGCCTGGGAACATGACTGAGGCGTGATTCTGGAATCCTGTGGCCTGGGAACATGACATCTGTTTAGATTGTGGAATACTGTGCCCTGGGAATCTGACTGAGGCTTGGTTCTGGAACACTGTGGACTGGGAACATGACTGAGGTTTGATTCTGGAACCCTGTAGCCTACAAATATAACTGAGGATTGTTTCTGGAACCCTGTGGCCTGGGAACATGACATCAGTGGATTCTGGAACCCTGTGGCCTGGGAACATGAGAACGGTTTATTTCTGGAACCCTGTGACCTGGGAACATGTCTGAGGTTTGATGGTGGAAATCTGTGGCTTGGCAACATGATTGAGGTTTGTTTCTGGAACCCTGTTCCCTGGGAACATGACTGAGGTTTGATTCTGGACACCTTTGTGCTGGGAAAATGACTGTGTTTTGATTGTGGAATCATGGGTCCTGCAAACATGACTGAGGTTTGATTCTGGAACCATGTGTCCTGGGAATATGACTGAGGTTTGATTCTGGAAATCTGTGGCCTGGGAACTTGACTGAGGTTTGATGGCAGAAACCTGTGGACTGGCAACATGACTGAGGCTTGATTGTAGAACCCTGTGCCCTGGAAACATGACTGTGGGCTGGTACTGGAAACCCATGGCCTAGGAATTTGACATTGGTTTGATTCTGGAACCCTGTGACCTGGGAACATGACTGAGGTTTGATTCTGGAAAACTGTGGCCGGGGACTTGACTGAGGTTTGATGGCAGAAATCTGTGGACTGGAAACATTACTGAGGTTTGATTGTAGAACCCTGTGCCCTGGAAACATGACTGCGACCTGATACTTGAAACCCATGGCCTGGGAACTTGACATTGGTTTGATTCTGGAACCCTGTGTCCATGAACAAGACTGAGGCGTGATTCTGGAATCCTGTGGCCTGGGAACATGACATCTGTTTAGATTGTGGAATACTGTGCCCTGGGAACCTGACTGAGGCTTGGTTCTGGAACCCTGTGGACTGGGAACATGACTGAGGTTTTATTCTGGAATCCTGTGGCCTGGGAACATGACATCAGTGGATTCTTGAAACCTGTGGCCTGGGAACATGAGAACGGTTGGATTCTGGAACCCTGTGGCCTGGGAACATGTCTGAGGTTTGATGGTGGAAACCTGTGGCTTGGCAACATGACTGAGGTTTGTTACTGGAAACCCGTTCCCTGGGAACATGACTGAGGTTTGATTCTGGACACCTTTGTCCTGGGAACATGACTGTGGTTTGATTGTGGAACCATGGGTGCTGCAAACATGACTGAGGTTTGATTCTGGAACCATGTGTCCTAGGAATATGACTGAGGTTTGATTCTGGAAATCTGTGGCCTGGGAACATGACTGAGGTTTGATTCTGGAATCCTGTAGCCTGCAAACATAACTGAGGATTGTTTCTGGAACCCTGTGGCCTGTGAACATGACATCAGTGGATTCTGGAACCCTGTGGCCTGGGAACATGAGAACGGTTTAATTCTGGAACCCTGTGACCTGGGAACATGTCTGAGGTTTGATGGTGGAAACCTGTGGCTTGGCAACATGACTGAGGTTTGTTACTGGAAACCTCTTCCCTGGGAACATGACTGAGGTTTGATTCTGGACACCTTTGTCCTGGGAACATGACTGTGTGGTTTGATTGTGGAACCATGGGTCCTGCAAACATGACTGAGGTTTTATTCTGGAACCATGTGTCCTGGGAATATAACTGAGGTTTGATTCTGGAAATCTGTGGCCTGGGAACTTGACTGAGGTTTGATGGCAGAAATCTGTGGACTGGGAACATGACAGAGGTTTGATTGTAGAACCCTGTGGCCTGGAAATATGACTGTGGCCTGGTACTGGAAACTCATGCCCTGGAAATTGACATTGGTTTGATTCTGCAACCCTGTGGCCTGGGAACAGGATTGAGGCGTGATTCTGGAAACCTGTGGCCTGGGAACATGACATCTGTTTAGATTGTGGCATACTGTGCCCTGGGAACCGGACTGAAGGCTTGGTTCTGGAATCCTGTGGACTGGGAACAAGACTGAGGTTTGATTCTGGAACCATGTGGCCTGGGAATATGACTGATGTTAGATCGTGGAATCCTGTGGCCTGGGAACATGACATCGGTTTGGATTCTGGTACCCTGTTGCCTGGGAACATGAAATCGGTTTATTTGTGGAAACCTGTGGTCTGGGAATATAACTGAGGTTTGATGGTGGTACCCTCTGGCCTGGCAACATGACTGAGGTTTGATTCTGGATCCCTGTGGCCTGGGAACATGACTGAGGCGTGATTCTGGAATCCTGTGGCCTGGGAACATGACATCTGTTTAGATTGTGGAATACTGGGCCCTGGGAACCTGACTGAGGCTTGGTTCTGGAACCCTGTGGATTGGGAACATGACTGAGGTTTTATTCTGGAATCCTGTGGCCTGGGAACATGACATCAGTGGATTCTGGAACCCTGTGGCCTGGGAACATGAGAACGGTTTGATTCAGGAACCCTGTGGCCTGGGAACATGTCTGAGGTTTGATGGTGGAAACCTGTGGCTTGGCAACATGAATGAGGTTTGTTCCTGGAACCCTCTTCCCTGGGAACATGCCTGAGGTTTGATTCTGGACACCTTTGTCCTGGGAACATGACTGTGGTTTGATTGTGGAACCATGGGTCCTGCAAACATGACTGAGGTTTGATTCTGGAACCATGTATCCTGGGAATATGACTGAGGTTTGATTCTGGAAATCTGTGGCCTGGGAACTTGACTGAGGTTTGATGGCAGAAACCTGTGGACTGGCAACATGACAGAGGTTTGATTGTAGAACCCTGTGCCCTGGAATCATGACTGTGGGCTGGTACTGGAAACCCATGGCCTAGGAATTTGACATTGGTTTGATTCTGGAACCCTGTGGCCTGGGAACATGATTGAGGCGTGATTCTGGAAACCTGTGGCCTGGGAACATGATATCTGTTTAGATTGTGGCATACTGTGCCCTGGGAACCGGACTGAAGCCTTGGTTCTGGAATCCTGTGGACTGGGAACATGACTGAGGTTTTATTCTGGAATCCTGTGGCCTGGGAACATGACATCAGTGGATTCTTGAAACCTGTGGCCTAGGAACATGAGAACGGTTGGATTCTGGAACCCTGTGGCCTGGGAACATGTCTGAGGTTTGATGGTGGAAACCTGTGGCTTGGCAACATGACTGAGGTTTGTTACTGGAACCCCGTTCCCTGGGAACATGACTGAGGTTTGATTCTGGACACCTTTGTCCTGGGAACATGACTGTGGTTTGATTGTGGAACCATGGGTCCTGCAAACATGACTGAGGTTTGATTCTGGAACCATGTTTCCTGGGAATATGACTGAGGTTTGATTCTGGAAATCTGTGGCCTGGGAAGTTGACTGAGGTTTGATTGTAGAACCCTGTGGCCTGGAAATATGACTGATGTTAGATCGTGGAATCCTGTGGCCTGGGAACATGACATCGGTTTGGATTCTGGTACCCTGTTGCCTGGGAACATGAAATCGGTTTGATTGTGGAAACCTGTGGTCAGGGAATATGACTGAGGTTTGATGGTGGTACCCTCTGGCCTGGCAACATGACTGAGGTTTGATTCTGGATCCCTGTGGCCTGGGAACATGACTGAGGCGTGATTCTGGAATCCTGTGGCCTGGGAACATGACATCTGTTTAGATTGTGGAATACTGTGCCCTGGGAATCTGACTGAGGCTTGGTTCTGGAACACTGTGGACTGGGAACATGACTGAGGTTTGATTCTGGAACCCTGTAGCCTGCAAATATAACTGAGGATTGTTTCTGGAACCCTGTGGCCTGGGAACATGACATCAGTGGATTCTGGAACCCTGTGGCCTGGGAACATGAGAACGGTTTATTTCTGGAACCCTGTGACCTGGGAACATGTCTGAGGTTTGATGGTGGAAATCTGTGGCTTGGCAACATGATTGAGGTTTGTTTCTGGAACCCTGTTCCCTGGGAACATGACTGAGGTTTGATTCTGGACACCTTTGTGCTGGGAAAATGACTGTGTTTTGATTGTGGAATCATGGGTCCTGCAAACATGACTGAGGTTTGATTCTGGAACCATGTGTCCTGGGAATATGACTGAGGTTTGATTCTGGAAATCTGTGGCCTGGGAACTTGACTGAGGTTTGATGGCAGAAACCTGTGGACTGGCAACATGACTGAGGCTTGATTGTAGAACCCTGTGCCCTGGAAACATGACTGTGGGCTGGTACTGGAAACCCATGGCCTGGGAACTTGACATTGGTTTGATTCTGGAACCCTGTGGCCAGGAACAAGACTGAGGCGTGATTCTGGAATCCTGTGGCCTGGGAACATGACATCTGTTTAGATTGTGGAATACTGGGCCCTGGGAACCTGACTGAGGCTTGGTTCTGGAACCCTGTGGACTGGGAACATGACTGAGGATTTATTCTGGAATCCTGTGGCCTGGGAACATGACATCAGTGGATTCTTGAAACCTGTGGCCTGGGAACATGAGAACGGTTGGATTCTGGAACCCTGTGGCCTGGGAACATGTCTGAGGTTTGATGGTGGAAACCTGTGGCTTGGCAACATGACTGAGGTTTGTTACTGGACACCCGTTCCCTGGGAACATGACTGAGGTTTGATTCTGGACACCTTTGTCCTGGGAACATGACTGTGGTTTGATTGTGGAACCATGGGTCCTGCAAACATGACTGAGGTTTGATTCTGGAACCATGTGTCCTAGGAATATGACTGAGGTTTGATTCTGGAAATCTGTGGCCTGGGAACATGACTGAGGTTTGATTCTGGAATCCTGTAGCCTGCAAACATAACTGAGGATTGTTTCTGGAACCCTGTGGCCTGTGAACATGACATCAGTGGATTCTGGAACCCTGTGGCCTGGGAACATGAGAACGGTTTAATTCTGGAACCCTGTGACCTGGGAACATGTCTGAGGTTTGATGGTGGAAACCTGTGGCTTGGCAACATGACTGAGGTTTGTTACTGGAAACCTCTTCCCTGGGAACATGACTGAGGTTTGATTCTGGACACCTTTGTCCTGGGAACATGACTGTGTGGTTTGATTGTGGAACCATGGGTCCTGCAAACATGACTGAGGTTTTATTCTGGAACCATGTGTCCTGGGAATATAACTGAGGTTTGATTCTGGAAATCTGTGGCCTGGGAACTTGACTGAGGTTTGATGGCAGAAATCTGTGGACTGGGAACATGACAGAGGTTTGATTGTAGAACCCTGTGGCCTGGAAATATGACTGTGGCCTGGTACTGGAAACTCATGCCCTGGAAATTGACATTGGTTTGATTCTGCAACCCTGTGGCCTGGGACCATGATTGAGGCGTGATTCTGGAAACCTGTGGCCTGGGAACATGACATCTGTTTAGATTGTGGCATACTGTGGCCTGGGAACCGGACTGAAGCCTTGGTTCTGGAATCCTGTGGACTGGGAACAAGACTGAGGTTTGATTCTGGAACCAAGTGGCCTGGGAATATGACTGATGTTAGATCGTGGAATCCTGTGGCCTGGGAACATGACATCGGTTTGAATTCTGGTACCCTGTTTCCTGGGAACATGAAATCGGTTTGATTGTGGAGACCTGTGGTCTGGGAATATGACTGAGGTTTGATGGTGGTACCCTCTGGCCTGGCAACATGACTGAGGTTTGATTCTGGATCCCTGTGGCCTGGGAACATGACTGAGGCGTGATTCTGGAATCCTGTGGCCTGGGAACATGACATCTGTTTAGATTGTGGAATAATGTGCCCTGGGAATCTGACTGAGGCTTGGTTCTGGAACCCTGTGGACTGGGAACATGACTGAGGTTTGATTGTAGAACCCTGTGCCCTGGAAACATGACTGCGACCTGATACTTGAAACCCATGGCCTGGGAACTTGACATTGGTTTGATTCTGGAACCCTGTGTCCATGAACAAGACTGAGGCGTGATTCTGGAATCCTGTGGCCTGGGAACATGACATCTGTTTAGATTGTGGAATACTGTGCCCTGGGAACCTGACTGAGGCTTGGTTCTGGAACCCTGTGGACTGGGAACATGACTGAGGTTTTATTCTGGAATCCTGTGGCCTGGGAACATGACATCAGTGGATTCTTGAAACCTGTGGCCTGGGAACATGAGAACGGTTGGATTCTGGAACCCTGTGGCCTGGGAACATGTCTGAGGTTTGATGGTGGAAACCTGTGGCTTGGCAACATGACTGAGGTTTGTTATTGGAAACCCGTTCCCTGGGAACATGACTGAGGTTTGATTCTGGACACCTTTGTCCTGGGAACATGACTGTGGTTTGATTGTGGAACCATGGGTCCTGCAAACATGACTGAGGTTTGATTCTGGAACCATGTGTCCTAGGAATATGACTGAGGTTTGATTCTGGAAATCTGTGGCCTGGGAACATGACTGAGGTTTGATTCTGGAATCCTGTAGCCTGCAAACATAACTGAGGATTGTTTCTGGAACCCTGTGGCCTGTGAACATGACATCAGTGGATTCTGGAACCCTGTGGCCTGGGAACATGAGAACGGTTTAATTCTGGAACCCTGTGACCTGGGAACATGTCTGAGGTTTGATGGTGGAAACCTGTGGCTTGGCAACATGACTGAGGTTTGTTACTGGAAACCTCTTCCCTGGGAACATGACTGAGGTTTGATTCTGGACACCTTTGTCCTGGGAACATGACTGTGTGGTTTGATTGTGGAACCATGGGTCCTGCAAACATGACTGAGGTTTTATTCTGGAACCATGTGTCCTGGGAATATAACTGAGGTTTGATTCTGGAAATCTGTGGCCTGGGAACTTGACTGAGGTTTGATGGCAGAAATCTGTGGACTGGGAACATGACAGAGGTTTGATTGTAGAACCCTGTGGCCTGGAAATATGACTGTGGCCTGGTACTGGAAACTCATGCCCTGGAAATTGACATTGGTTTGATTCTGCAACCCTGTGGCCTGGGAACAGGATTGAGGCGTGATTCTGGAAACCTGTGGCCTGGGAACATGACATCTGTTTAGATTGTGGCATACTGTGCCCTGGGAACCGGACTGAAGGCTTGGTTCTGGAATCCTGTGGACTGGGAACAAGACTGAGGTTTGATTCTGGAACCATGTGGCCTGGGAATATGACTGATGTTAGATCGTGGAATCCTGTGGCCTGGGAACATGACATCGGTTTGGATTCTGGTACCCTGTTGCCTGGGAACATGAAATCGGTTTATTTGTGGAAACCTGTGGTCTGGGAATATAACTGAGGTTTGATGGTGGTACCCTCTGGCCTGGCAACATGACTGAGGTTTGATTCTGGATCCCTGTGGCCTGGGAACATGACTGAGGCGTGATTCTGGAATCCTGTGGCCTGGGAACATGACATCTGTTTAGATTGTGGAATACTGGGCCCTGGGAACCTGACTGAGGCTTGGTTCTGGAACCCTGTGGATTGGGAACATGACTGAGGTTTTATTCTGGAATCCTGTGGCCTGGGAACATGACATCAGTGGATTCTGGAACCCTGTGGCCTGGGAACATGAGAACGGTTTGATTCAGGAACCCTGTGGCCTGGGAACATGTCTGAGGTTTGATGGTGGAAACCTGTGGCTTGGCAACATGAATGAGGTTTGTTCCTGGAACCCTCTTCCCTGGGAACATGCCTGAGGTTTGATTCTGGACACCTTTGTCCTGGGAACATGACTGTGGTTTGATTGTGGAACCATGGGTCCTGCAAACATGACTGAGGTTTGATTCTGGAACCATGTATCCTGGGAATATGACTGAGGTTTGATTCTGGAAATCTGTGGCCTGGGAACTTGACTGAGGTTTGATGGCAGAAACCTGTGGACTGGCAACATGACAGAGGTTTGATTGTAGAACCCTGTGCCCTGGAATCATGACTGTGGGCTGGTACTGGAAACCCATGGCCTAGGAATTTGACATTGGTTTGATTCTGGAACCCTGTGGCCTGGGAACATGATTGAGGCGTGATTCTGGAAACCTGTGGCCTGGGAACATGATATCTGTTTAGATTGTGGCATACTGTGCCCTGGGAACCGGACTGAAGCCTTGGTTCTGGAATCCTGTGGACTGGGAACATGACTGAGGTTTTATTCTGGAATCCTGTGGCCTGGGAACATGACATCAGTGGATTCTTGAAACCTGTGGCCTAGGAACATGAGAACGGTTGGATTCTGGAACCCTGTGGCCTGGGAACATGTCTGAGGTTTGATGGTGGAAACCTGTGGCTTGGCAACATGACTGAGGTTTGTTACTGGAACCCCGTTCCCTGGGAACATGACTGAGGTTTGATTCTGGACACCTTTGTCCTGGGAACATGACTGTGGTTTGATTGTGGAACCATGGGTCCTGCAAACATGACTGAGGTTTGATTCTGGAACCATGTTTCCTGGGAATATGACTGAGGTTTGATTCTGGAAATCTGTGGCCTGGGAAGTTGACTGAGGTTTGATTGTAGAACCCTGTGGCCTGGAAATATGACTGATGTTAGATCGTGGAATCCTGTGGCCTGGGAACATGACATCGGTTTGGATTCTGGTACCCTGTTGCCTGGGAACATGAAATCGGTTTGATTGTGGAAACCTGTGGTCAGGGAATATGACTGAGGTTTGATGGTGGTACCCTCTGGCCTGGCAACATGACTGAGGTTTGATTCTGGATCCCTGTGGCCTGGGAACATGACTGAGGCGTGATTCTGGAATCCTGTGGCCTGGGAACATGACATCTGTTTAGATTGTGGAATACTGTGCCCTGGGAATCTGACTGAGGCTTGGTTCTGGAACACTGTGGACTGGGAACATGACTGAGGTTTGATTCTGGAACCCTGTAGCCTGCAAATATAACTGAGGATTGTTTCTGGAACCCTGTGGCCTGGGAACATGACATCAGTGGATTCTGGAACCCTGTGGCCTGGGAACATGAGAACGGTTTATTTCTGGAACCCTGTGACCTGGGAACATGTCTGAGGTTTGATGGTGGAAATCTGTGGCTTGGCAACATGATTGAGGTTTGTTTCTGGAACCCTGTTCCCTGGGAACATGACTGAGGTTTGATTCTGGACACCTTTGTGCTGGGAAAATGACTGTGTTTTGATTGTGGAATCATGGGTCCTGCAAACATGACTGAGGTTTGATTCTGGAACCATGTGTCCTGGGAATATGACTGAGGTTTGATTCTGGAAATCTGTGGCCTGGGAACTTGACTGAGGTTTGATGGCAGAAACCTGTGGACTGGCAACATGACTGAGGCTTTATTGTAGAACCCTGTGCCCTGGAAACATGACTGTGGGCTGGTACTGGAAACCCATGGCCTAGGAATTTGACATTGGTTTGATTCTGGAACCCTGTGACCTGGGAACATGACTGAGGTTTGATTCTGGAAAACTGTGGCCGGGGACTTGACTGAGGTTTGATGGCAGAAATCTGTGGACTGGAAACATTACTGAGGTTTGATTGTAGAACCCTGTGCCCTGGAAACATGACTGCGACCTGATACTTGAAACCCATGGCCTGGGAACTTGACATTGGTTTGATTCTGGAACCCTGTGGCCAGGAACAAGACTGAGGCGTGATTCTGGAATCCTGTGGCCTGGGAACATGACATCTGTTTAGATTGTGGAATACTGGGCCCTGGGAACCTGACTGAGGCTTGGTTCTGGAACCCTGTGGACTGGGAACATGACTGAGGATTTATTCTGGAATCCTGTGGCCTGGGAACATGACATCAGTGGATTCTTGAAACCTGTGGCCTGGGAACATGAGAACGGTTGGATTCTGGAACCCTGTGGCCTGGGAACATGTCTGAGGTTTGATGGTGGAAACCTGTGGCTTGGCAACATGACTGAGGTTTGTTACTGGACACCCGTTCCCTGGGAACATGACTGAGGTTTGATTCTGGACACCTTTGTCCTGGGAACATGACTGTGGTTTGATTGTGGAACCATGGGTCCTGCAAACATGACTGAGGTTTGATTCTGGAACCATGTGTCCTAGGAATATGACTGAGGTTTGATTCTGGAAATCTGTGGCCTGGGAACATGACTGAGGTTTGATTCTGGAATCCTGTAGCCTGCAAACATAACTGAGGATTGTTTCTGGAACCCTGTGGCCTGTGAACATGACATCAGTGGATTCTGGAACCCTGTGGCCTGGGAACATGAGAACGGTTTAATTCTGGAACCCTGTGACCTGGGAACATGTCTGAGGTTTGATGGTGGAAACCTGTGGCTTGGCAACATGACTGAGGTTTGTTACTGGAAACCTCTTCCCTGGGAACATGACTGAGGTTTGATTCTGGACACCTTTGTCCTGGGAACATGACTGTGGTTTGATTGTGGAACCATGGGTCCTGCAAACATGACTGAGGTTTGATTCTGGAACCATGTGTCCTGGGAATATAACTGAGGTTTGATTCTGGAAATCTGTGGCCTGGGAACTTGACTGAGGTTTGATGGCAGAAATCTGTGGACTGGCAACATGACTGACGTTTGATTGTAGAACCCTGTGGCCTGGAAATATGACTGTGGCCTGGTACTGGAAACTCATGCCCTGGAAATTGACATTGGTTTGATTCTGCAACCCTGTGGCCTGGGACCATGATTGAGGCGTGATTCTGGAAACCTGTGGCCTGGGAACATGACATCTGTTTAGATTGTGGCATACTGTGGCCTGGGAACCGGACTGAAGCCTTGGTTCTGGAATCCTGTGGACTGGGAACAAGACTGAGGTTTGATTCTGGAACCATGTGGCCTGGGAATATGACTGATGTTAGATCGTGGAATCCTGTGGCCTGGGAACATGACATCGGTTTGAATTCTGGTACCCTGTTTCCTGGGAACATGAAATCGGTTTGATTGTGGAGACCTGTGGTCTGGGAATATGACTGAGGTTTGATGGTGGTACCCTCTGGCCTGGCAACATGACTGAGGTTTGATTCTGGATCCCTGTGGCCTGGGAACATGACTGAGGCGTGATTCTGGAATCCTATGGCCTGGGAACATGACATCTGTTTAGATTGTGGAATAATGTGCCCTGGGAATCTGACTGAGGCTTGGTTCTGGAACCCTGTGGACTGGGAACATGACTGAGGTTTGATTGTAGAACCCTGTGCCCTGGAATAATGACTGCGACCTGATACTTGATACCCATGGCCTAGGTATTTGACATTGGTTTGATTCTGGAACCCTGTGGCCTGGGAACATGACTGAGGCGTGATTCTGGAAAACTGTGGCCTGGGAATATGACTGAGGTTTGATTCTGGAAATCTGTGGCCTGGGAACTTGACTGAGGTTTGATGGCCGAAATCTGTGGACTGGCAACATGACTGAGGTTTGATTGTAGAACCCTGTGCCCTGGAAACATGACTGCGACCTGATATTTGAAACCCATGGCCTGGGAACTTGACATTGTTTTGATTCCGGAACCCTGTGGCCAGGAACAAGACTGAGGCGTGATTCTGGAATCCTGTGGCCTGGGAACATGACATCTGTTTAGATTGTGGAATCCTGGGCCCTGGGAACCTGACTGAGGCTTGGTTCTGGAACCCTGTGGACTGGGAACATGACTGAGGATTTATTCTGGAATCCTGTGGCCTGGGAACATGACATCAGTGGATTCTTGAACCCTGTGGCCTGGGAACATGAGAACGGTTGGATTCTGGAACCCTGTGGCCTGGGAACATGTCTGAGGTTTGATGGTGGAAACCTGTGGCTTGGCAACATGAATGAGGTTTGTTACTGGAACCCTGTTCCTTGGGAATATGACTGAGGTTTGATTCTGGACACCTTTCTCCTGGGAACATGACTGTGGTTTGACTGTGGAACCATGGGTCCTGCAAACATGACTGAGGTTTGATTCTGGAACCATGTGTCCTGGGAATATGACTGAGGTTTGATTCTGGAAATCTGTGGCCTGGGAACTTGACTGAGGTTTGATGGCAGAAACCTGTGGACTGGCAACATGACTGAGGTTTGATTGTAGAACCCTGTGCCCTGGAAACATGACTGTGGCCTGGTACTGGAAACCCATGGTCTAGGAATTTGACATTGGTTTGATTCTGCAACCCTGTGGCCTGGGAACATGATTGAGGCCTGATTCTGGAAACCTGTGGCCTGGGAACATGACATCTGTTTAGATTTTGGCATACTGTGGCCTGGGAACCGGACTGAAGGCTTGGTTCTGGAATCCTGTGGACTGGGAACAAGACTGAGGTTTGATTCTGCAACCATGTGGCTTGGGAATATGACTGATGTTAGATCGTGGAATCCTGTGGCCTGGGAACATGACATCGGTTTGAATTCTGGTACCCTTTTGCCTGGGAACATGAAATCGGTTTGATTGTGGAGACCTGTGGTCTGGGAATATGACTGAGGTTTGATGGTGGTACCCTCTGGCCTGGCAACATGACTGAGGTTTGATTCTGGATCCCTGTGGCCTGGGAACATGACTGAGGCGTGATTCTGGAATCCTGTGGCCTGGAAACATGACATCTGTTTAGATTGTGGAATAATGTGCCCTGGGAATCTGACTGAGGCTTGGTTCTGGAACCCTGTGGACTGGGAACATGACTGAGGTTTGATTGTAGAACCCTGTGCCCTGGAAACATGATTGTGGCCTGGTACTGGAAACCCATGGCCTAAGAATGTGACATTGGTTTGATTCTGGAACCCTGTGGCCTGGGAACATGACTGAGGTTTGATTCTGGAAAACTGTGGCCGGGTACTTGACTGAGGGTTGATGGCAGAAATCTGTGGACTGGGAACATGACTGAGGTTTGATTGTAGAACCCTGTGCCCTGGAAACATGACTGTGGCCTGGTACTGGAAACCCATGGCCTAGGAATTTGACATTGGTTTGATTCTGGAACCCTGTGGCCTGGGAACATGACTGAGGATAGATTCTGGAACCCTGTAGCCTGCGAACATAACTGAGGATTGTTTCTGGAACCCTGTGGCCTGGGAACATGACATCAGTGGATTCTGGAACCCTGTGGCCTGGGAACATGAGAACGGTTTAATTCTGGAACCCTGTGACCTGGGAACATGTCTGAGGTTTGATGGTGGAAACCTGTGGCTTGGCAACATGACTGAGGTTTGTTTCTGGAACCCTGTTCCCTGGGAACATGACTGAGGTTTGATTCTGGACACCTTTGTGCTGGGACAATGACTGTGTTTTGATTGTGGAATCATGGGTCCTGCAAACATGACTGAGGTTTGATTCTGGAACCATGTGTCCTGGGAATATGACTGAGGTTTGATTCTGGAAATCTGTGGCCTGGGACCTTGACAGAGGTTTGATGGCAGAAACCTGGGGACTGGCAACATGACTGAGGTTTGATTGTAGAACCCTGTGCCCTGGAAAGATGACTGTGGTCTGGTACTAGAAACCCATGGCCTACGAATTTGACATTGGTTTGTTTCTGGAACCCTGTGACCTGGGAACATGACTGAGGTTTGATTCTGGAAAACTGTGGTCAGGGACTTGACTGAGGTTTGATAGCAGAAATCTGTGGACTGGAAACATTACTGAGGTTTGATTGTAGAACCCTGTGCCCTGGAATCATGACTGCGACCTGATACATGAAACCCATGGCCTGGGAACTTGACATTGGTTTGATTCTGGAACCCTGTGGCCAGGAACAAGACTGAGGCGTGATTCTGGAATCCTGTGGCCTGGGGACATGACATCTGTTTAGATTGTGGAATACTGGGCCCTGGGAACCTGACTGAGGCTTGGTTCTGGAACCCTGTGGACTGGGAACATGACTGAGGATTTATTCTGGAATCCTGTGGCCTGGGAACATGACATCAGTGGATTCTTCAACCCTGTGGCCTGGGAACATGAGAACGGTTTATTTCTGGAACCCTGTGGCCTGGGAACATGTCTGAGGTTTGATGTTGGAAACCTGTGGCTTGGCAACATGAATGAGGTTTGTTACTGGAACCCTCTTCCCTGGGAACATGACTGAGGTTTGATTCTGGACACCTTTGTCCTGGGAACATGACTGTGGTTTGATTGTGGAACCATGGGTCCTGCAAACATGACTGAGGTTTGATTCTGGAACCATGTGTCCTGGGAATATGACTGAGGTTTGATTCTGGAAATCTGTGGCCTGGGAACTTGACTGAGGTTTGATGGCAGAAACCTGTGGACTGGCAACATGACAGAGGTTTGATTGTAGAACCCTGTGGCCTGGAAATATGACTGTGGCCTGGTACTGGAAACCCATGGCCTAGGAATTTGACATTGGTTAGATTCTGGAACCCTGTGGCCTGGGAACATGACTGAGGATAGATTCTGGAACCCTGTAGCCTGCGAACATAACTGAGGATTGTTTCTGGAACCCTGTGGCCTGGGAACATGACATCAGTGGATTCTGGAACCCTGTGGCCTGGGAACATGAGAACGGTTTAATTCTGGAACCCTGTGACCTGGGAACATGTCTGAGGTTTGATGGTGGAAACCTGTGGCTTGGCAACATGACTGAGGTTTGTTACTGGAACCCCGTTCCCTGGGAACATGACTGAGGTTTGATCCTGGACACCTTTGTCCTGGGAACATGACTGTGGTTTGATTGTGGAACCATGGGTCCTGCAAACATGACTGAGGTTTGATTCTGGAACCATGTGTCCTGGGAATATGACTGAGGTTTGATTCTGGAAATCTGTGGCCTGGGAACATGACTGAGGTTTGATTCTGGAATCCTGTAGCCTGCGAACATAACTGAGGATTGTTTCTGGAACCCTGTGGCCTGTGAACATGACATCAGTGGATTCTGGATCCCTGTGGCCTGGGAACATGAGAACGGTTTATTTCTGGAACCCTGTGACCTGGGAACATGTCTGAGGTTTGATGGTGGAAACCTGTGGCTTGGCAACATGACTGAGGTTTGTTTCTGGAACCCTTTTCCCTGGGAACATGACTGAGGTTTGATTCTGGACACCTTTGTGCTGGGAACATGACTGTATTTTGATTGTGGAATCATGGGTCCTGCAAACATGACTGAGGTTTGATTCTGGAACCATGTGTCCTGGGAATATGACTGAGGTTTGATTCTGGAAATCTGTGGCCTGGGAACTTGACTGAGGTTTGATTACAGAAACCTGTGGACTGGCAACATGACTGAGGTTTGATTGTAGAACCCTGTGCCCTGGAAACATGACTGTGGGCTGGTACTGGAAACCCATGGCCTAGGAATTTGACATTGGTTTGATTCTGGAACCCTGAGGCCTGGGAACAGGATTGAGGCGTGATTCTGGAAACCTGTGGCCTGGGAACATGACATCTGTTTAGATTGTGGCATACTGTGCCCTGGGAACCGGACTGAAGCCTTGGTTCTGGAATCCTGTGGACTGGGAACAAGACTGAGGTTTGATTCTGGAACCATGTGGCCTGGGAATATGACTGATGATAGATCGTGGAATCCTGTGGCCTGGGAACATGACATCGGTTTGGATTCTGGTACCCTGTTGCCTGGGAACATGAAATCGGTTTATTTGTGGAAACCTGTGGTCTGGGAATATAACTGAGGTTTGATGGTGGTACCCTCTGGCCTGGCAACATGACTGAGGTTTGATTCTGGATCCCTGTGGCCTGGGAACATGACTGAGGCGTGATTCTGGAATCCTGTGGCCTGGGAACATGACATCTGTTTAGATTGTGGAATACTGGGCCCTGGGAACCTGACTGAGGCTTGGTTCTGGAACCCTGTGGATTGGGAACATGACTGAGGTTTTATTCTGGAATCCTGTGGCCTGGGAACATGACATCAGTGGATTCTGGAACCCTGTGGCCTGGGAACATGAGAACGGTTTGATTCAGGAACCCTGTGGCCTGGGAACATGTCTGAGGTTTGATGGTGGAAACCTGTGGCTTGGCAACATGAATGAGGTTTGTTCCTGGAACCCTCTTCCCTGGCAACATGCCTGAGGTTTGATTCTGGACACCTTTGTCCTGGGAACATGACTGTGGTTTGATTGTGGAACCATGGGTCCTGCAAACATGACTGAGGTTTGATTCTGGAACCATGTGTCCTGGGAATATGACTGAGGTTTGATTCTGGAAATCTGTGGCCTGGGAACTTGAGTGAGGTTTGATGGCAGAAACCTGTGGACTGGCAACATGACAGAGGTTTGATTGTAGAACCCTGTACCCTGGAATCATGACTGTGGGCTGGTACTGGAAACCCATGGCCTAGGAATTTGACATTGGTTTGATTCTGGAACCCTGTGGCCTGGGGAAATGTTTGAGGCGTGATTCTGGAAACCTGTGGCCTGGGAACATGACTGAGGTTTTATTCTGGAATCCTGTGGCCTGGGAACATGACATCAGTGGATTCTTGAAACCTGTGGCCTAGGAACATGAGAACGGTTGGATTCTGGAAGCCTGTGGCCTGGGAACATGTCTGAGGTTTGATGGTGGAAACCTGTGGCTTGGCAACATGACTGAGGTTTGTTACTGGAACCCCGTTCCCTGGGAACATGACTGAGGTTTGATTCTGGACACCTTTGTCCTGGGAACATGACTGTGGTTTGATTGTGGAACCATGGGTCCTGCAAACATGACTGAGGTTTGATTCTGGAACCATGTGTCCTGGGAATATGACTGAGGTTTGATTCTGGAAATCTGTGGCCTGGGAAGTTGACTGAGGTTTGATTGTAGAACCCTGTGGCCTGGAAATATGACTGATGTTAGATCGTGGAATCCTGTGGCCTGGGAACATGACATCGGTTTGGATTCTGGTACCCTGTTGCCTGGGAACATGAAATCGGTTTGATTGTGGAAACCTGTGGTCAGGGAATATGACTGAGGTTTGATGGTGGTACCCTCTGGCCTGGCAACATGACTGAGGTTTGATTCTGGATCCCTGTGGCCTGGGAACATGACTGAGGCGTGATTCTGGAATCCTGTGGCCTGGGAACATGACATCTGTTTAGATTGTGGAATACTGTGCCCTGGGAATCTGACTGAGGCTTGGTTCTGGAACACTGTGGACTGGGAACATGACTGAGGTTTGATTCTGGAACCCTGTAGCCTGCAAATATAACTGAGGATTGTTTCTGGAACCCTGTGGCCTGGGAACATGACATCAGTGGATTCTGGAACCCTGTGGCCTGGGAACATGAGAACGGTTTATTTCTGGAACCCTGTGACCTGGGAACATGTCTGAGGTTTGATGGTGGAAATCTGTGGCTTGGCAACATGATTGAGGTTTGTTTCTGGAACCCTGTTCCCTGGGAACATGACTGAGGTTTGATTCTGGACACCTTTGTGCTGGGAAAATGACTGTGTTTTGATTGTGGAATCATGGGTCCTGCAAACATGACTGAGGTTTGATTCTGGAACCATGTGTCCTGGGAATATGACTGAGGTTTGATTCTGGAAATCTGTGGCCTGGGAACTTGACTGAGGTTTGATGGCAGAAACCTGTGGACTGGCAACATGACTGAGGCTTGATTGTAGTACCCTGTGCCCTGGAAACATGACTGTGGGCTGGTACTGGAAACCCATGGCCTAGGAATTTGACATTGGTTTGATTCTGGAACCCTGTGACCTGGGCACATGACTGAGGTTTGATTCTGTAAAAATGTGGCCGGGGACTTGACTGAGGTTTGATGGCAGAAATCTGTGGACTGGAAACATTACTGAGGTTTGATTGTAGAACCCTGTGCCCTGGAAACATGACTGCGACCTGATACTTGAAACCCATGGCCTGGGAACTTGACATTGGTTTGATTCTGGAACCCTGTGGCCAGGAACAAGACTGAGGCGTGATTCTGGAATCCTGTGGCCTGGGAACATGACATCTGTTTAGATTGTGGAATACTGTGCCCTGGGAACCTGACTGAGGCTTGGTTCTGGAACCCTGTGGACTGGGAACATGACTGAGGTTTTATTCTGGAATCCTGTGGCCTGGGAACATGACATCAGTGGATTCTTGAAACCTGTGGCCTGGGAACATGAGAACGGTTGGATTCTGGAACCCTGTGGCCTGGGAACATGTCTGAGGTTTGATGGTGGAAACCTGTGGCTTGGCAACATGACTGAGGTTTGTTACTGGAAACCCGTTCCCTGGGAACATGACTGAGGTTTGATTCTGGACACCTTTGTCCTGGGAACATGACTGTGGTTTGATTGTGGAACCATGGGTCCTGCAAACATGACTGAGGTTTGATTCTGGAACCATGTGTCCTAGGAATATGACTGAGGTTTGATTCTGGAAATCTGTGGCCTGGGAACATGACTGAGGTTTGATTCTGGAATCCTGTAGCCTGCAAACATAACTGAGGATTGTTTCTGGAACCCTGTGGCCTGTGAACATGACATCAGTGGATTCTGGAACCCTGTGGCCTGGGAACATGAGAACGGTTTAATTCTGGAACCCTGTGACCTGGGAACATGTCTGAGGTTTGATGGTGGAAACCTGTGGCTTGGCAACATGGCTGAGGTTTGTTACTGGAAACCTCTTCCCTGGGAACATGACTGAGGTTTGATTCTGGACACCTTTGTCCTGGGAACATGACTGTGTGGTTTGATTGTGGAACCATGGGTCCTGCAAACATGACTGAGGTTTTATTCTGGAACCATGTGTCCTGGGAATATAACTGAGGTTTGATTCTGGAAATCTGTGGCCTGGGAACTTGACTGAGGTTTGATGGCAGAAATCTGTGGACTGGGAACATGACAGAGGTTTGATTGTAGAACCCTGTGGCCTGGAAATATGACTGTGGCCTGGTACTGGAAACTCATGCCCTGGAAATTGACATTGGTTTGATTCTGCAACCCTGTGGCCTGGGAACAGGATTGAGGCGTGATTCTGGAAACCTGTGGCCTGGGAACATGACATCTGTTTAGATTGTGGCATACTGTGCCCTGGGAACCGGACTGAAGGCTTGGTTCTGGAATCCTGTGGACTGGGAACAAGACTGAGGTTTGATTCTGGAACCATGTGGCCTGGGAATATGACTGATGTTAGATCGTGGAATCCTGTTGCCTGGGAACATGAAATCGGTTTATTTGTGGAAACCTGTGGTCTGGGAATATAACTGAGGTTTGATGGTGGTACCCTCTGGCCTGGCAACATGACTGAGGTTTGATTCTGGATCCCTGTGGCCTGGGAACATGACTGAGGCGTGATTCTGGAATCCTGTGGCCTGGGAACATGACATCTGTTTAGATTGTGGAATACTGGGCCCTGGGAACCTGACTGAGGCTTGGTTCTGGAACCCTGTGGATTGGGAACATGACTGAGGTTTTATTCTGGAATCCTGTGGCCTGGGAACATGACATCAGTGGATTCTGGAACCCTGTGGCCTGGGAACATGAGAACGGTTTGATTCAGGAACCCTGTGGCCTGGGAACATGTCTGAGGTTTGATGGTGGAAACCTGTGGCTTGGCAACATGAATGAGGTTTGTTCCTGGAACCCTCTTCCCTGGGAACATGCCTGAGGTTTGATTCTGGACACCTTTGTCCTGGGAACATGACTGTGGTTTGATTGTGGAACCATGGGTCCTGCAAACATGACTGAGGATTGATTCTGGAACCATGTATCCTGGGAATATGACTGAGGTTTGATTCTGGAAATCTGTGGCCTGGGAACTTGACTGAGGTTTGATGGCAGAAACCTGTGGACTGGCAACATGACAGAGGTTTGATTGTAGAACCCTGTGCCCTGGAATCATGACTGTGGGCTGGTACTGGAAACCCATGGCCTAGGAATTTGACATTGGTTTGATTCTGGAACCCTGTGGCCTGGGAACATGATTGAGGCATGATTCTGGAAACCTGTGGCCTGGGAACATGATATCTGTTTAGATTGTGGCATACTGTGCCCTGGGAACCGGACTGAAGCCTTGGTTCTGGAATCCTGTGGACTGGGAACATGACTGAGGTTTTATTCTGGAATCCTGTGGCCTGGGAACATGACATCAGTGGATTCTTGAAACCTGTGGCCTAGGAACATGAGAACGGTTGGATTCTGGAAGCCTGTGGCCTGGGAACATGTCTGAGGTTTGATGGTGGAAACCTGTGGCTTGGCAACATGACTGAGGTTTGTTACTGGAACCCCGTTCCCTGGGAACATGACTGAGGTTTGATTCTGGACACCTTTGTCCTGGGAACATGACTGTGGTTTGATTGTGGAACCATGGGTCCTGCAAACATGACTGAGGTTTGATTCTGGAACCATGTGTCCTGGGAATATGACTGAGGTTTGATTCTGGAAATCTGTGGCCTGGGAAGTTGACTGAGGTTTGATTGTAGAACCCTGTGGCCTGGAAATATGACTGATGTTAGATCGTGGAATCCTGTGGCCTGGGAACATGACATCGGTTTGGATTCTGGTACCCTGTTGCCTGGGAACATGAAATCGGTTTGATTGTGGAAACCTGTGGTCAGGGAATATGACTGAGGTTTGATGGTGGTACCCTCTGGCCTGGCAACATGACTGAGGTTTGATTCTGGATCCCTGTGGCCTGGGAACATGACTGAGGCGTGATTCTGGAATCCTGTGGCCTGGGAACATGACATCTGTTTAGATTGTGGAATACTGTGCCCTGGGAATCTGACTGAGGCTTGGTTCTGGAACACTGTGGACTGGGAACATGACTGAGGTTTGATTCTGGAACCCTGTAGCCTGCAAATATAACTGAGGATTGTTTCTGGAACCCTGTGGCCTGGGAACATGACATCAGTGGATTCTGGAACCCTGTGGCCTGGGAACATGAGAACGGTTTATTTCTGGAACCCTGTGACCTGGGAACATGTCTGAGGTTTGATGGTGGAAATCTGTGGCTTGGCAACATGATTGAGGTTTGTTTCTGGAACCCTGTTCCCTGGGAACATGACTGAGGTTTGATTCTGGACACCTTTGTGCTGGGAAAATGACTGTGTTTTGATTGTGGAATCATGGGTCCTGCAAACATGACTGAGGTTTGATTCTGGAACCATGTGTCCTGGGAATATGACTGAGGTTTGATTCTGGAAATCTGTGGCCTGGGAACTTGACTGAGGTTTGATGGCAGAAACCTGTGGACTGGCAACATGACTGAGGCTTGATTGTAGAACCCTGTGCCCTGGAAACATGACTGTGGGCTGGTACTGGAAACCCATGGCCTAGGAATTTGACATTGGTTTGATTCTGGAACCCTGTGACCTGGGAACATGACTGAGGTTTGATTCTGGAAAACTGTGGCCGGGGACTTGACTGAGGTTTGATGGCAGAAATCTGTGGACTGGAAACATTACTGAGGTTTGATTGTAGAACCCTGTGCCCTGGAAACATGACTGCGACCTGATACTTGAAACCCATGGCCTGGGAACTTGACATTGGTTTGATTCTGGAACCCTGTGTCCATGAACAAGACTGAGGCGTGATTCTGGAATCCTGTGGCCTGGGAACATGACATCTGTTTAGATTGTGGAATACTGTGCCCTGGGAACCTGACTGAGGCTTGGTTCTGGAACCCTGTGGACTGGGAACATGACTGAGGTTTTATTCTGGAATCCTGTGGCCTGGGAACATGACATCAGTGGATTCTTGAAACCTGTGGCCTGGGAACATGAGAACGGTTGGATTCTGGAACCCTGTGGCCTGGGAACATGTCTGAGGTTTGATGGTGGAAACCTGTGGCTTGGCAACATGACTGAGGTTTGTTACTGGAAACCCGTTCCCTGGGAACATGACTGAGGTTTGATTCTGGACACCTTTGTCCTGGGAACATGACTGTGGTTTGATTGTGGAACCATGGGTCCTGCAAACATGACTGAGGTTTGATTCTGGAACCATGTGTCCTAGGAATATGACTGAGGTTTGATTCTGGAAATCTGTGGCCTGGGAACATGACTGAGGTTTGATTCTGGAATCCTGTAGCCTGCAAACATAACTGAGGATTGTTTCTGGAACCCTGTGGCCTGTGAACATGACATCAGTGGATTCTGGAACCCTGTGGCCTGGGAACATGAGAACGGTTTAATTCTGGAACCCTGTGACCTGGGAACATGTCTGAGGTTTGATGGTGGAAACCTGTGGCTTGGCAACATGACTGAGGTTTGTTACTGGAAACCTCTTCCCTGGGAACATGACTGAGGTTTGATTCTGGACACCTTTGTCCTGGGAACATGACTGTGTGGTTTGATTGTGGAACCATGGGTCCTGCAAACATGACTGAGGTTTTATTCTGGAACCATGTGTCCTGGGAATATAACTGAGGTTTGATTCTGGAAATCTGTGGCCTGGGAACTTGACTGAGGTTTGATGGCAGAAATCTGTGGACTGGGAACATGACAGAGGTTTGATTGTAGAACCCTGTGGCCTGGAAATATGACTGTGGCCTGGTACTGGAAACTCATGCCCTGGAAATTGACATTGGTTTGATTCTGCAACCCTGTGGCCTGGGAACAGGATTGAGGCGTGATTCTGGAAACCTGTGGCCTGGGAACATGACATCTGTTTAGATTGTGGCATACTGTGCCCTGGGAACCGGACTGAAGGCTTGGTTCTGGAATCCTGTGGACTGGGAACAAGACTGAGGTTTGATTCTGGAACCATGTGGCCTGGGAATATGACTGATGTTAGATCGTGGAATCCTGTGGCCTGGGAACATGACATCGGTTTGGATTCTGGTACCCTGTTGCCTGGGAACATGAAATCGGTTTATTTGTGGAAACCTGTGGTCTGGGAATATAACTGAGGTTTGATGGTGGTACCCTCTGGCCTGGCAACATGACTGAGGTTTGATTCTGGATCCCTGTGGCCTGGGAACATGACTGAGGCGTGATTCTGGAATCCTGTGGCCTGGGAACATGACATCTGTTTAGATTGTGGAATACTGGGCCCTGGGAACCTGACTGAGGCTTGGTTCTGGAACCCTGTGGATTGGGAACATGACTGAGGTTTTATTCTGGAATCCTGTGGCCTGGGAACATGACATCAGTGGATTCTGGAACCCTGTGGCCTGGGAACATGAGAACGGTTTGATTCAGGAACCCTGTGGCCTGGGAACATGTCTGAGGTTTGATGGTGGAAACCTGTGGCTTGGCAACATGAATGAGGTTTGTTCCTGGAACCCTCTTCCCTGGGAACATGCCTGAGGTTTGATTCTGGACACCTTTGTCCTGGGAACATGACTGTGGTTTGATTGTGGAACCATGGGTCCTGCAAACATGACTGAGGTTTGATTCTGGAACCATGTATCCTGGGAATATGACTGAGGTTTGATTCTGGAAATCTGTGGCCTGGGAACTTGACTGAGGTTTGATGGCAGAAACCTGTGGACTGGCAACATGACAGAGGTTTGATTGTAGAACCCTGTGCCCTGGAATCATGACTGTGGGCTGGTACTGGAAACCCATGGCCTAGGAATTTGACATTGGTTTGATTCTGGAACCCTGTGGCCTGGGAACATGATTGAGGCGTGATTCTGGAAACCTGTGGCCTGGGAACATGATATCTGTTTAGATTGTGGCATACTGTGCCCTGGGAACCGGACTGAAGCCTTGGTTCTGGAATCCTGTGGACTGGGAACATGACTGAGGTTTTATTCTGGAATCCTGTGGCCTGGGAACATGACATCAGTGGATTCTTGAAACCTGTGGCCTAGGAACATGAGAACGGTTGGATTCTGGAACCCTGTGGCCTGGGAACATGTCTGAGGTTTGATGGTGGAAACCTGTGGCTTGGCAACATGACTGAGGTTTGTTACTGGAACCCCGTTCCCTGGGAACATGACTGAGGTTTGATTCTGGACACCTTTGTCCTGGGAACATGACTGTGGTTTGATTGTGGAACCATGGGTCCTGCAAACATGACTGAGGTTTGATTCTGGAACCATGTTTCCTGGGAATATGACTGAGGTTTGATTCTGGAAATCTGTGGCCTGGGAAGTTGACTGAGGTTTGATTGTAGAACCCTGTGGCCTGGAAATATGACTGATGTTAGATCGTGGAATCCTGTGGCCTGGGAACATGACATCGGTTTGGATTCTGGTACCCTGTTGCCTGGGAACATGAAATCGGTTTGATTGTGGAAACCTGTGGTCAGGGAATATGACTGAGGTTTGATGGTGGTACCCTCTGGCCTGGCAACATGACTGAGGTTTGATTCTGGATCCCTGTGGCCTGGGAACATGACTGAGGCGTGATTCTGGAATCCTGTGGCCTGGGAACATGACATCTGTTTAGATTGTGGAATACTGTGCCCTGGGAATCTGACTGAGGCTTGGTTCTGGAACACTGTGGACTGGGAACATGACTGAGGTTTGATTCTGGAACCCTGTAGCCTGCAAATATAACTGAGGATTGTTTCTGGAACCCTGTGGCCTGGGAACATGACATCAGTGGATTCTGGAACCCTGTGGCCTGGGAACATGAGAACGGTTTATTTCTGGAACCCTGTGACCTGGGAACATGTCTGAGGTTTGATGGTGGAAATCTGTGGCTTGGCAACATGATTGAGGTTTGTTTCTGGAACCCTGTTCCCTGGGAACATGACTGAGGTTTGATTCTGGACACCTTTGTGCTGGGAAAATGACTGTGTTTTGATTGTGGAACCATGGGTCCTGCAAACATGACTGAGGTTTGATTCTGGAACCATGTGTCCTGGGAATATGACTGAGGTTTGATTCTGGAAATCTGTGGCCTGGGAACTTGACTGAGGTTTGATGGCAGAAACCTGTGGACTGGCAACATGACTGAGGCTTGATTGTAGAACCCTGTGCCCTGGAAACATGACTGTGGGCTGGTACTGGAAACCCATGGCCTAGGAATTTGACATTGGTTTGATTCTGGAACCCTGTGACCTGGGAACATGACTGAGGTTTGATTCTGGAAAACTGTGGCCGGGGACTTGACTGAGGTTTGATGGCAGAAATCTGTGGACTGGAAACATTACTGAGGTTTGATTGTAGAACCCTGTGCCCTGGAAACATGACTGCGACCTGATACTTGAAACCCATGGCCTGGGAACTTGACATTGGTTTGATTCTGGAACCCTGTGGCCAGGAACAAGACTGAGGCGTGATTCTGGAATCCTGTGGCCTGGGAACATGACATCTGTTTAGATTGTGGAATACTGGGCCCTGGGAACCTGACTGAGGCTTGGTTCTGGAACCCTGTGGACTGGGAACATGACTGAGGATTTATTCTGGAATCCTGTGGCCTGGGAACATGACATCAGTGGATTCTTGAAACCTGTGGCCTGGGAACATGAGAACGGTTGGATTCTGGAACCCTGTGGCCTGGGAACATGTCTGAGGTTTGATGGTGGAAACCTGTGGCTTGGCAACATGACTGAGGTTTGTTACTGGACACCCGTTCCCTGGGAACATGACTGAGGTTTGATTCTGGACACCTTTGTCCTGGGAACATGACTGTGGTTTGATTGTGGAACCATGGGTCCTGCAAACATGACTGAGGTTTGATTCTGGAACCATGTGTCCTAGGAATATGACTGAGGTTTGATTCTGGAAATCTGTGGCCTGGGAACATGACTGAGGTTTGATTCTGGAATCCTGTAGCCTGCAAACATAACTGAGGATTGTTTCTGGAACCCTGTGGCCTGTGAACATGACATCAGTGGATTCTGGAACCCTGTGGCCTGGGAACATGAGAACGGTTTAATTCTGGAACCCTGTGACCTGGGAACATGTCTGAGGTTTGATGGTGGAAACCTGTGGCTTGGCAACATGACTGAGGTTTGTTACTGGAAACCTCTTCCCTGGGAACATGACTGAGGTTTGATTCTGGACACCTTTGTCCTGGGAACATGACTGTGGTTTGATTGTGGAACCATGGGTCCTGCAAACATGACTGAGGTTTTATTCTGGAACCATGTGTCCTGGGAATATAACTGAGGTTTGATTCTGGAAATCTGTGGCCTGGGAACTTGACTGAGGTTTGATGGCAGAAATCTGTGGACTGGGAACATGACAGAGGTTTGATTGTAGAACCCTGTGGCCTGGAAATATGACTGTGGCCTGGTACTGGAAACTCATGCCCTGGAAATTGACATTGGTTTGATTCTGCAACCCTGTGGCCTGGGACCATGATTGAGGCGTGATTCTGGAAACCTGTGGCCTGGGAACATGACATCTGTTTAGATTGTGGCATACTGTGGCCTGGGAACCGGACTGAAGCCTTGGTTCTGGAATCCTGTGGACTGGGAACAAGACTGAGGTTTGATTCTGGAACCATGTGGCCTGGGAATATGACTGATGTTAGATCGTGGAATCCTGTGGCCTGGGAACATGACATCGGTTTGAATTCTGGTACCCTGTTTCCTGGGAACATGAAATCGGTTTGATTGTGGAGACCTGTGGTCTGGGAATATGACTGAGGTTTGATGGTGGTACCCTCTGGCCTGGCAACATGACTGAGGTTTGATTCTGGATCCCTGTGGCCTGGGAACATGACTGAGGCGTGATTCTGGAATCCTGTGGCCTGGGAACATGACATCTGTTTAGATTGTGGAATAATGTGCCCTGGGAATCTGACTGAGGCTTGGTTCTGGAACCCTGTGGACTGGGAACATGACTGAGGTTTGATTGTAGAACCCTGTGCCCTGGAATAATGACTGCGACCTGATACTTGAAACCCATGGCCTAGGTATTTGACATTGGTTTGATTCTGGAACCCTGTGGCCTGGGAACATGACTGAGGCGTGATTCTGGAAAACTGTGGCCTGGGAATATGACTGAGGTTTGATTCTGGAAATCTGTGGCCTGGGAACTTGACTGAGGTTTGATGGCCGAAATCTGTGGACTGGCAACATGACTGAGGTTTGATTGTAGAACCCTGTGCCCTGGAAACATGACTGCGACCTGATATTTGAAACCCATGGCCTGGGAACTTGACATTGTTTTGATTCCGGAACCCTGTGGCCAGGAACAAGACTGAGGCGTGATTCTGGAATCCTGTGGCCTGGGAACATGACATCTGTTTAGATTGTGGAATCCTGGGCCCTGGGAACCTGACTGAGGCTTGGTTCTGGAACCCTGTGGACTGGGAACATGACTGAGGATTTATTCTGGAATCCTGTGGCCTGGGAACATGACATCAGTGGATTCTTGAACCCTGTGGCCTGGGAACATGAGAACGGTTGGATTCTGGAACACTGTGGCCTGGGAACATGTCTGAGGTTTGATGGTGGAAACCTGTGGCTTGGCAACATGAATGAGGTTTGTTACTGGAACCCTGTTCCTTGGGAATATGACTGAGGTTTGATTCTGGACACCTTTCTCCTGGGAACATGACTGTGGTTTGACTGTGGAACCATGGGTCCTGCAAACATGACTGAGGTTTGATTCTGGAACCATGTGTCCTGGGAATATGACTGAGGTTTGATTCTGGAAATCTGTGGCCTGGGAACTTGACTGAGGTTTGATGGCAGAAACCTGGGGACTGGCAACATGACTGAGGTTTGATTGTAGAACCCTGTGCCCTGGAAACATGACTGTGGCCTGGTACTGGAAACCCATGGTCTAGGAATTTGACATTGGTTTGATTCTGCAACCCTGTGGCCTGGGAACATGATTGAGGCCTGATTCTGGAAACCTGTGGCCTGGGAACATGACATCTGTTTAGATTTTGGCATACTGTGGCCTGGGAACCGGACTGAAGGCTTGGTTCTGGAATCCTGTGGACTGGGAACAAGACTGAGGTTTGATTCTGCAACCATGTGGCTTGGGAATATGACTGATGTTAGATCGTGGAATCCTGTGGCCTGGGAACATGACATCGGTTTGAATTCTGGTACCCTTTTGCCTGGGAACATGAAATCGGTTTGATTGTGGAGACCTGTGGTCTGGGAATATGACTGAGGTTTGATGGTGGTACCCTCTGGCCTGGCAACATGACTGAGGTTTGATTCTGGATCCCTGTGGCCTGGGAACATGACTGAGGCGTGATTCTGGAATCCTGTGGCCTGGAAACATGACATCTGTTTAGATTGTGGAATAATGTGCCCTGGGAATCTGACTGAGGCTTGGTTCTGGAACCCTGTGGACTGGGAACATGACTGAGGTTTGATTGTAGAACCCTGTGCCCTGGAAACATGATTGTGGCCTGGTACTGGAAACCCATGGCCTAAGAATGTGACATTGGTTTGATTCTGGAACCCTGTGGCCTGGGAACATGACTGAGGTTTGATTCTGGAAAACTGTGGCCGGGTACTTGACTGAGGGTTGATGGCAGAAATCTGTGGACTGGGAACATGACTGAGGTTTGATCGTAGAACCCTGTGCCCTGGAAACATGACTGTGGCCTGGTACTGGAAACCCATGGCCTAGGAATTTGACATTGGTTTGATTCTGGACCCCTGTGGCCTGGGAACATGACTGAGGATAGATTCTGGAACCCTGTAGCCTGCGAACATAACTGAGGATTGTTTCTGGAACCCTGTGGCCTGGGAACATGACATCAGTGGATTCTGGAACCCTGTGGCCTGGGAACATGAGAACGGTTTAATTCTGGAACCCTGTGACCTGGGAACATGTCTGAGGTTTGATGGTGGAAACCTGTGGCTTGGCAACATGACTGAGGTTTGTTTCTGGAACCCTGTTCCCTGGGAACATGACTGAGGTTTGATTCTGGACACCTTTGTGCTGGGACAATGACTGTGTTTTGATTGTGGAATCATGGGTCCTGCAAACATGACTGAGGTTTGATTCTGGAACCATGTGTCCTGGGAATATGACTGAGGTTTGATTCTGGAAATCTGTGGCCTGGGAACTTGACAGAGGTTTGATGGCAGAAACCTGGGGACTGGCAACATGACTGAGGTTTGATTGTAGAACCCTGTGCCCTGGAAAGATGACTGTGGTCTGGTACTAGAAACCCATGGCCTACGAATTTGACATTGGTTTGTTTCTGGAACCCTGTGACCTGGGAACATGACTGAGGTTTGATTCTGGAAAACTGTGGTCAGGGACTTGACTGAGGTTTGATAGCAGAAATCTGTGGACTGGAAACATTACTGAGGTTTGATTGTAGAACCCTGTGCCCTGGAATCATGACTGCGACCTGATACTTGAAACCCATGGCCTGGGAACTTGACATTGGTTTGATTCTGGAACCCTGTGGCCAGGAACAAGACTGAGGCGTGATTCTGGAATCCTGTGGCCTGGGGACATGACATCTGTTTAGATTGTGGAATACTGGGCCCTGGGAACCTGACTGAGGCTTGGTTCTGGAACCCTGTGGACTGGGAACATGACTGAGGATTTATTCTGGAATCCTGTGGCCTGGGAACATGACATCAGTGGATTCTTCAACCCTGTGGCCTGGGAACATGAGAACGGTTTATTTCTGGAACCCTGTGGCCTGGGAACATGTCTGAGGTTTGATGTTGGAAACCTGTGGCTTGGCAACATGAATGAGGTTTGTTACTGGAACCCTCTTCCCTGGGAACATGACTGAGGTTTGATTCTGGACACCTTTGTCCTGGGAACATGACTGTGGTTTGATTGTGGAACCATGGGTCCTGCAAACATGACTGAGGTTTTATTCTGGAACCATGTGTCCTGGGAATATGACTGAGGTTTGATTCTGGAAATCTGTGGCCTGGGAAGTTGACTGAGGTTTGATGGCAGAAATCTGTGGACTGGCAACATGACAGAGGTTTGATTGTAGAACCCTGTGGCCTGGAAATATGACTGTGGCCTGGTACTGGAAACCCATGGCCTGGGAAATTGACATTTGTTTGATTCTGAAACCCTGTGGCCTGGGAACATGATTGAGGCGTGATTCTGGAAACCTGTGGCCTGGGAACATGACATCTGTTTAGATTTTGGCATACTGTGGCCTGGGAACCGGACTGAAGGCTTGGTTCTGTAATCCTGTGGACTGGGAACAAGACTGAGGTTTGATTCTGCAACCATGTGGCTTGGGAATATGACTGATGTTAGATCGTGGAATCCTGTGGCCTGGGAACATGACATCGGTTTGAATTCTGGTACCCTTTTGCCTGGGAACATGAAATCGGTTTGATTGTGGAGACCTGTGGTCTGGGAATATGACTGAGGTTTGATGGTGGTACCCTCTGGCCTGGCAACATGACTGAGGTTTGATTCTGGATCCCTGTGGCCTGGGAACATGACTGAGGCGTGATTCTGGAATCCTGTGGCCTGGAAACATGACATCTGTTTAGATTGTGGAATAATGTGCCCTGGGAATCTGACTGAGGCTTGGTTCTGGAACCCTGTGGACTGGGAACATGACTGAGGTTTGATTGTAGAACCCTGTGCCCTGGAAACATGATTGTGGCCTGGTACTGGAAACCCATGGCCTAAGAATGTGACATTGGTTTGATTCTGGAACCCTGTGGCCTGGGAACATGACTGAGGTTTGATTCTGGAAAACTGTGCCCGGGTACTTGACTGAGGGTTGATGGCAGAAATCTGTGGACTGGGAACATGACTGAGGTTTGATTGTAGAACCCTGTGCCCTGGAAACATGACTGTGGCCTGGTACTGGAAACCCATGGCCTAGGAATTTGACATTGGTTTGATTCTGGAACCCTGTGGCCTGGGAACATGACTGAGGATAGATTCTGGAACCCTGTAGCCTGCGAACATAACTGAGGATTGTTTCTGGAACCCTGTGGCCTGGGAACATGACATCAGTGGATTCTGGAACCCTGTGGCCTGGGAACATGAGAACGGTTTAATTCTGGAACCCTGTGACCTGGGAACATGTCTGAGGTTTGATGGTGGAAACCTGTGGCTTGGCAACATGACTGAGGTTTGTTTCTGGAACCCTGTTCCCTGGGAACATGACTGAGGTTTGATTCTGGACACCTTTGTGCTGGGACAATGACTGTGTTTTGATTGTGGAATCATGGGTCCTGCAAACATGACTGAGGTTTGATTCTGGAACCATGTGTCCTGGGAATATGACTGAGGTTTGATTCTGGAAATCTGTGGCCTGGGACCTTGACAGAGGTTTGATGGCAGAAACCTGGGGACTGGCAACATGACTGAGGTTTGATTGTAGAACCCTGTGCCCTGGAAAGATGACTGTGGTCTGGTACTAGAAACCCATGGCCTACGAATTTGACATTGGTTTGTTTCTGGAACCCTGTGACCTGGGAACATGACTGAGGTTTGATTCTGGAAAACTGTGGTCAGGGACTTGACTGAGGTTTGATAGCAGAAATCTGTGGACTGGAAACATTACTGAGGTTTGATTGTAGAACCCTGTGCCCTGGAATCATGACTGCGACCTGATACTTGAAACCCATGGCCTGGGAACTTGACATTGGTTTGATTCTGGAACCCTGTGGCCAGGAACAAGACTGAGGCGTGATTCTGGAATCCTGTGGCCTGGGGACATGACATCTGTTTAGATTGTGGAATACTGGGCCCTGGGAACCTGACTGAGGCTTGGTTCTGGAACCCTGTGGACTGGGAACATGACTGAGGATTTATTCTGGAATCCTGTGGCCTGGGAACATGACATCAGTGGATTCTTCAACCCTGTGGCCTGGGAACATGAGAACGGTTTATTTCTGGAACCCTGTGGCCTGGGAACATGTCTGAGGTTTGATGTTGGAAACCTGTGGCTTGGCAACATGAATGAGGTTTGTTACTGGAACCCTCTTCCCTGGGAACATGACTGAGGTTTGATTCTGGACACCTTTGTCCTGGGAACATGACTGTGGTTTGATTGTGGAACCATGGGTCCTGCAAACATGACTGAGGTTTTATTCTGGAACCATGTGTCCTGGGAATATGACTGAGGTTTGATTCTGGAAATCTGTGGCCTGGGAAGTTGACTGAGGTTTGATGGCAGAAATCTGTGGACTGGCAACATGACAGAGGTTTGATTGTAGAACCCTGTGGCCTGGAAATATGACTGTGGCCTGGTACTGGAAACCCATGGCCTGGGAAATTGACATTTGTTTGATTCTGAAACCCTGTGGCCTGGGAACATGATTGAGGCGTGATTCTGGAAACCTGTGGCCTGGGAACATGACATCTGTTTAGATTTTGGCATACTGTGGCCTGGGAACCGGACTGAAGGCTTGGTTCTGTAATCCTGTGGACTGGGAACAAGACTGAGGTTTGATTCTGCAACCATGTGGCTTGGGAATATGACTGATGTTAGATCGTGGAATCCTGTGGCCTGGGAACATGACATCGGTTTGAATTCTGGTACCCTTTTGCCTGGGAACATGAAATCGGTTTGATTGTGGAGACCTGTGGTCTGGGAATATGACTGAGGTTTGATGGTGGTACCCTCTGGCCTGGCAACATGACTGAGGTTTGATTCTGGATCCCTGTGGCCTGGGAACATGACTGAGGCGTGATTCTGGAATCCTGTGGCCTGGAAACATGACATCTGTTTAGATTGTGGAATAATGTGCCCTGGGAATCTGACTGAGGCTTGGTTCTGGAACCCTGTGGACTGGGAACATGACTGAGGTTTGATTGTAGAACCCTGTGCCCTGGAAACATGATTGTGGCCTGGTACTGGAAACCCATGGCCTAAGAATGTGACATTGGTTTGATTCTGGAACCCTGTGGCCTGGGAACATGACTGAGGTTTGATTCTGGAAAACTGTGCCCGGGTACTTGACTGAGGGTTGATGGCAGAAATCTGTGGACTGGGAACATGACTGAGGTTTGATTGTAGAACCCTGTGCCCTGGAAACATGACTGTGGCCTGGTACTGGAAACCCATGGCCTAGGAATTTGACATTGGTTTGATTCTGGAACCCTGTGGCCTGGGAACATGACTGAGGATAGATTCTGGAACCCTGTAGCCTGCGAACATAACTGAGGATTGTTTCTGGAACCCTGTGGCCTGGGAACATGACATCAGTGGATTCTGGAACCCTGTGGCCTGGGAACATGAGAACGGTTTAATTCTGGAACCCTGTGACCTGGGAACATGTCTGAGGTTTGATGGTGGAAACCTGTGGCTTGGCAACATGACTGAGGTTTGTTTCTGGAACCCTGTTCCCTGGGAACATGACTGAGGTTTGATTCTGGACACCTTTGTGCTGGGACAATGACTGTGTTTTGATTGTGGAATCATGGGTCCTGCAAACATGACTGAGGTTTGATTCTGGAACCATGTGTCCTGGGAATATGACTGAGGTTTGATTCTGGAAATCTGTGGCCTGGGACCTTGACAGAGGTTTGATGGCAGAAACCTGGGGACTGGCAACATGACTGAGGTTTGATTGTAGAACCCTGTGCCCTGGAAAGATGACTGTGGTCTGGTACTAGAAACCCATGGCCTACGAATTTGACATTGGTTTGTTTCTGGAACCCTGTGACCTGGGAACATGACTGAGGTTTGATTCTGGAAAACTGTGGTCAGGGACTTGACTGAGGTTTGATAGCAGAAATCTGTGGACTGGAAACATTACTGAGGTTTGATTGTAGAACCCTGTGCCCTGGAATCATGACTGCGACCTGATACTTGAAACCCATGGCCTGGGAACTTGACATTGGTTTGATTCTGGAACCCTGTGGCCAGGAACAAGACTGAGGCGTGATTCTGGAATCCTGTGGCCTGGGGACATGACATCTGTTTAGATTGTGGAATACTGGGCCCTGGGAACCTGACTGAGGCTTGGTTCTGGAACCCTGTGGACTGGGAACATGACTGAGGATTTATTCTGGAATCCTGTGGCCTGGGAACATGACATCAGTGGATTCTTCAACCCTGTGGCCTGGGAACATGAGAACGGTTTATTTCTGGAACCCTGTGGCCTGGGAACATGTCTGAGGTTTGATGTTGGAAACCTGTGGCTTGGCAACATGAATGAGGTTTGTTACTGGAACCCTCTTCCCTGGGAACATGACTGAGGTTTGATTCTGGACACCTTTGTCCTGGGAACATGACTGTGGTTTGATTGTGGAACCATGGGTCCTGCAAACATGACTGAGGTTTTATTCTGGAACCATGTGTCCTGGGAATATGACTGAGGTTTGATTCTGGAAATCTGTGGCCTGGGAAGTTGACTGAGGTTTGATGGCAGAAATCTGTGGACTGGCAACATGACAGAGGTTTGATTGTAGAACCCTGTGGCCTGGAAATATGACTGTGGCCTGGTACTGGAAACCCATGGCCTGGGAAATTGACATTTGTTTGATTCTGAAACCCTGTGGCCTGGGAGCATGATTGAGGCGTGATTCTGGAAACCTGTGAACTGGGAACATGACATCTGTTTAGATTGTGGCATACTGTGCCCTGGGAACCGGACTGAAGGCTTGGTTCTGGAATCCTGTGGAGTGGGAACAAGACTGAGATTTTATTCTGCACCATGTGTCCTGGGAATATGACTGAGGTTTGATTCTGGAAATCTGTGGCCTGGAAACTTGACTGAGGTTTGATGGCAGAAACCTATGGACTGGCAACATGACTGAGGTTTGATTGTAGAACCCTGTGCCCTGAAAACATGACTGTGGTCTGGTACTGGAAACCCATGGCCTAGGTATTTGACATTGGTTTGATTCTGTAACCCTGTGGCCTGGGAACATGACTGAGGCGTGATTCTGGAAAACTGTGGCCTGGGAATATGACTGAGGTTTGATTCTGGAAATCTGTGAGCTGGGAACTTGACTGAGGTTTGATGGCCGAAATGTGTGGACTGGCAACATGACTGAGGTTTGATTGTAGAACCCTGTGCCCTGGAAACATGACTGCGACCTGATATTTGAAACCCATGGCCTGGGAACTTGACATTGTTTTGATTCCGGAACCCTGTGGCCAGGAACAAGACTGAGGCGTGATTCTGGAATCCTGTGGCCTGGGAACATGACATCTGTTTAGATTGTGGAATACTGGGCCCTGGGAACCTGACTGAGGCTTGGTTCTGGAACCCTGTGGACTGGGAACATGACTGAGGATTTATTCTGGAATCCTGTGGCCTGGGAAGATGACATCAGTGGATTCTTGAACCCTGTGGCCTGGGAACATGAGAACGGTTGGATTCTGGAACACTGTGGCCTGGGAACATGTCTGAGGTTTGATGGTGGAAACCTGTGGCTTGGCAACATGACTGAGGTTTGTTTCTGGAACCCTGTTCCCTGGGAATATGACCGAGGTTTGATTCTGGACACCTTTGTCCTGGGAACATGACTGAGGTTTGACTGTGGAACCATGGGTCCTGCAAACATGACTGAGGTTTTATTTTGGAACCATGTGTCCTGGGAATATGACTGAGGTTTGATTCTGGAAATCTGTGGCCTGGGAAGTTGACTGAGGTTTGATGGCAGAAACCTGTGGTCTGGCAACATGACAGAGGTTTGATTGTAGAACCCTGTGGCCTGGAAATATGACTTATGTTAGATCGTGGAATCCTGTGGCCTGGGAACATGACATCGGTTTGGATTCTGGTACCCGGTTGCCTGGGAACATGAAATCGGTTTGATTGTGGAAACCTGTGGTCTGGGAATATGACTGAGGTTTGATGGTGGTACCCTCTGGCCTGGCAACATGACTGAGGTTTGATTCTGGATCCCTGTGCCCTGGGAACATGACTGAGGCGTGATTCTGGAATCCTGTGGCCTGGGAACATGACATCTGTTTAGATTGTGGAATACTGTGCCCTGGGAATCTGACTGAGGCTTGGTTCTGGAACCCTGTGGACTGGGAACATGACTGAGGTTTGATTCTGGAACCCTGTAGCCTGCAAACATAACTGAGGATTGTTTCTGGAACCCTGTGGCCTGGGAACATGACATCAGTGGATTCTGGAACCCTGTGGCCTGGGAACATGAGAACGGTTTATTTCTGGAACCCTGTGACCTTGGAAAATGTCTGAGGTTTGATGGTGGAAACCTGTGGCTTGGCAACATGATTGAGGTTTGTTTCTGGAACCCTGTTCCCTGGGAATATGACTGAGGTTTGATTCTGGACACCTTTGTGCTGCTAAAATGACTGTGTTTTGATTGTGGAATCATGGGTCCTGCAAACATGACTGAGGTTTGATTCTGGAACCATGTGTCCTGGGAATATGACTGAGGTTTGATTCTGGAAATCTGTGGCCTGGGAACTTGACTGAGGTTTGATGGCAGAAACCTGTGGACTGGCAACATGACTGAGGCTTGATTGTAGAACCCTGTGCCCTGGAAACATGACTGTGGGCTGGTACTGGAAACCCATGGCCTAGGAATTTGACATTGGTTTGATTCTGGAACCCTGTGACCTGGGAACATGACTGAGGTTTGATTCTGGAAAACTGTGGCCGGGGACTTGACTGAGGTTTGATGGCAGAAATCTGGGGACTGGAAACATTACTGAGGTTTGATTGTAGAACCCTGTGCCCTGGAAACATGACTGCGACCTGATACTTGAAACCCATGGCCTGGGAACTTGACATTGGTTTAATTCTGGAACCCTGTGGCCATGAACAAGACTGAGGCGTGATTCTGGAATCCTGTGGCCTGGGAACATGACATCTGTTTAGATTGTGGAATACTGTGCCCTGAGAACCTGACTGAGGCTTGGTTCTGGAACCCTGTGGACTGGGAACATGACTGAGGTTTTATTCTGGAATCCTGTGGCCTGGGAACATGACATCAGTGGATTCTTGAAACCTGTGGCCTAGGAACCTGAGAACGGTTGGATTCTGGAACCCTGTGGCCTGGGAACATGTCTGAGGTTTGATGGTGGAAACCTGTGGCTTGGCAACATGACTGAGGTTTGTTACTGGAACCCCGTTCCCTGGGAACATGACTGAGGTTTGATTCTGGACACCTTTGTCCTGGGAACATGACTGTGGTTTGATTGTGGAACCATGGGTCCTGCAAACATGACTGAGGTTTGATTCTGGAACCATGTTTCCTGGGAATATGACTGAGGTTTGATTCTGGAAATCTGTGGCCTGGGAAGTTGACTGAGGTTTGATTGTAGAACCCTGTGGCCTGGAAATATGACTGATGTTAGATCGTGGAATCCTGTGGCCTGGGAACATGACATCGGTTTGGATTCTGGTACCCTGTTGCCTGGGAACATGAAATCGGTTTGATTGTGGAAACCTGTGGTCAGGGAATATGACTGAGGTTTGATGGTGGTACCCTCTGGCCTGGCAACATGACTGAGGTTTGATTCTGGATCCCTGTGGCCTGGGAACATGACTGAGGCGTGATTCTGGAATCCTGTGGCCTGGGAACATGACATCTGTTTAGATTGTGGAATACTGTGCCCTGGGAATCTGACTGAGGCTTGGTTCTGGAACACTGTGGACTGGGAACATGACTGAGGTTTGATTCTGGAACCCTGTAGCCTGCAAATATAACTGAGGATTGTTTCTGGAACCCTGTGGCCTGGGAACATGACATCAGTGGATTCTGGAACCCTGTGGCCTGGGAACATGAGAACGGTTTATTTCTGGAACCCTGTGACCTGGGAACATGTCTGAGGTTTGATGGTGGAAACCTGTGGCTTGGCAACATGATTGAGGTTTGTTTCTGGAACCCTGTTCCCTGGGAACATGACTGAGGTTTGATTCTGGACACCTTTGTGCTGGGAAAATGACTGTGTTTTGATTGTGGAATCATGGGTCCTGCAAACATGACTGAGGTTTGATTCTGGAACCATGTGTCCTGGGAATATGACTGAGGCTTGATTCTGGAAATCTGTGCCCTGGGAAATTGACTGAGGTTTGATGGCAGAAACCTGTGGACTGGAAACATTACTGTGGCCTGGTACTGGAAACCCATGGCCTAGGAATTTGACATTGGTTTGATTCTGGAACGCTGTGGCCTGGGAACATGACATCTGTTTAGATTGTGGCATACTGTGCCCTGGGAACCGGACTGAAGGCTTGGTTCTGGAATCCTGTGGAGTGGGAACAAGACTGAGGTTTGATTCTGGAACCATGTGTCCTGGGAATATGACTGTGCTTTGATTCTGGAAACCATTGGCCTGGGAACATGACTGATGTTAGATTGTGGAATCCTGTAGCCTGGGAACATGACATCGGTTTGGATTCTTGTACCCTGTTGCCTGGGAACATGAAATCGGTTTGATTGTTCAAACCTGTCATCTGGGAATATGACTGAGGTTTCATGGTGGTAAACTATGGCCTGGCAACATGACTGAGGTTTGATTCTGGATCCCTGTGGCCTGGGAACATGACTGAGGCGTGATTCTGGAATCCTGTGGCATGGGAACATGACATCTGTTTAGATTGTGGAATACTGTGCCATGGGAATCTGACTGAGGCTTGGTTCTGCAACCCTGTGGCCTGGGAACATGTCTGAGGTTTGATGGTGGAAACCTGTGGCTTGGCAACATGACTGAGGTTTGTTACTGGAACCCCGTTCCCTGGGAACATGACTGAGGTTTGATCCTGGACACCTTTGTCCTGGGAACATGACTGTGGTTTGATTGTGGAACCATGGGTCCTGCAAACATGACTGAGGTTTGATTCTGGAACCATGTGTCCTGGGAATATGACTGAGGTTTGATTCTGGAAATCTGTGGCCTGGGAACATGACTGAGGTTTGATTCTGGAATCCTGTAGCCTGCGAACATAACTGAGGATTGTTTCTGGAACCCTGTGGCCTGTGAACATGACATCAGTGGATACTGGATCCCTGTGGCCTGGGAACATGAGAACGGTTTATTTCTGGAACCCTGTGACCTGGGAACATGTCTGAGGTTTGATGGTGGAAACCTGTGGCTTGGCAACATGACTGAGGTTTGTTTCTGGAACCCTTTTCCCTGGGAACATGACTGAGGTTTGATTCTGGACACCTTTGTGCTGGGAACATGACTGTATTTTGATTGTGGAATCATGGGTCCTGCAAACATGACTGAGGTTTGATTCTGGAACCATGTGTCCTGGGAATATGACTGAGGTTTGATTCTGGAAATCTGTGGCCTGGGAACTTGACTGAGGTTTGATGGCAGAAACCTGTGGACTGGCAACATGACTGAGGTTTGATTGTAGAACCCTGTGCCCTGGAAACATGACTGTGGGCTGGTACTGGAAACCCATGGCCTAGGAATTTGACATTGGTTTGATTCTGGAACCCTGAGGCCTGGGAACAGGATTGAGGCGTGATTCTGGAAACCTGTGGCCTGGGAACATGACATCTGTTTAGATTGTGGCATACTGTGCCCTGGGAACCGGACTGAAGCCTTGGTTCTGGAATCCTGTGGACTGGGAACAAGACTGAGGTTTGATTCTGGAACCATGTGGCCTGGGAATATGACTGATGATAGATCGTGGAATCCTGTGGCCTGGGAACATGACATCGGTTTGGATTCTGGT
Organism: Balaenoptera borealis; assembly: GCF_965194805.1. Classification (NCBI taxonomy): domain Eukaryota; kingdom Metazoa; phylum Chordata; class Mammalia; order Artiodactyla; family Balaenopteridae; genus Balaenoptera; species Balaenoptera borealis. The sequence continues at coordinate 31,016,587 of NC_138875.1, forward strand.
ACCCTGTTGCCTGGGAACATGAAATCGGTTTATTTGTGGAAACCTGTGGTCTGGGAATATAACTGAGGTTTGATGGTGGTACCCTCTGGCCTGGCAACATGACTGAGGTTTGATTCTGGATCCCTGTGGCCTGGGAACATGACTGAGGCGTGATTCTGGAATCCTGTGGCCTGGGAACATGACATCTGTTTAGATTGTGGAATACTGGGCCCTGGGAACCTGACTGAGGCTTGGTTCTGGAACCCTGTGGATTGGGAACATGACTGAGGTTTTATTCTGGAATCCTGTGGCCTGGGAACATGACATCAGTGGATTCTGGAACCCTGTGGCCTGGGAACATGAGAACGGTTTGATTCAGGAACCCTGTGGCCTGGGAACATGTCTGAGGTTTGATGGTGGAAACCTGTGGCTTGGCAACATGAATGAGGTTTGTTCCTGGAACCCTCTTCCCTGGGAACATGCCTGAGGTTTGATTCTGGACACCTTTGTCCTGGGAACATGACTGTGGTTTGATTGTGGAACCATGGGTCCTGCAAACATGACTGAGGTTTGATTCTGGAACCATGTGTCCTGGGAATATGACTGAGGTTTGATTCTGGAAATCTGTGGCCTGGGAACTTGAGTGAGGTTTGATGGCAGAAACCTGTGGACTGGCAACATGACAGAGGTTTGATTGTAGAACCCTGTACCCTGGAATCATGACTGTGGGCTGGTACTGGAAACCCATGGCCTAGGAATTTGACATTGGTTTGATTCTGGAACCCTGTGGCCTGGGGAAATGTTTGAGGCGTGATTCTGGAAACCTGTGGCCTGGGAACATGACATCTGTTTAGATTGTGGCATACTGTGCCCTGGGAACCGGACTGAAGCCTTGGTTCTGGAATCCTGTGGACTGGGAACATGACTGAGGTTTTATTCTGGAATCCTGTGGCCTGGGAACATGACATCAGTGGATTCTTGAAACCTGTGGCCTAGGAACATGAGAACGGTTGGATTCTGGAAGCCTGTGGCCTGGGAACATGTCTGAGGTTTGATGGTGGAAACCTGTGGCTTGGCAACATGACTGAGGTTTGTTACTGGAACCCCGTTCCCTGGGAACATGACTGAGGTTTGATTCTGGACACCTTTGTCCTGGGAACATGACTGTGGTTTGATTGTGGAACCATGGGTCCTGCAAACATGACTGAGGTTTGATTCTGGAACCATGTGTCCTGGGAATATGACTGAGGTTTGATTCTGGAAATCTGTGGCCTGGGAAGTTGACTGAGGTTTGATTGTAGAACCCTGTGGCCTGGAAATATGACTGATGTTAGATCGTGGAATCCTGTGGCCTGGGAACATGACATCGGTTTGGATTCTGGTACCCTGTTGCCTGGGAACATGAAATCGGTTTGATTGTGGAAACCTGTGGTCAGGGAATATGACTGAGGTTTGATGGTGGTACCCTCTGGCCTGGCAACATGACTGAGGTTTGATTCTGGATCCCTGTGGCCTGGGAACATGACTGAGGCGTGATTCTGGAATCCTGTGGCCTGGGAACATGACATCTGTTTAGATTGTGGAATACTGTGCCCTGGGAATCTGACTGAGGCTTGGTTCTGGAACACTGTGGACTGGGAACATGACTGAGGTTTGATTCTGGAACCCTGTAGCCTGCAAATATAACTGAGGATTGTTTCTGGAACCCTGTGGCCTGGGAACATGACATCAGTGGATTCTGGAACCCTGTGGCCTGGGAACATGAGAACGGTTTATTTCTGGAACCCTGTGACCTGGGAACATGTCTGAGGTTTGATGGTGGAAATCTGTGGCTTGGCAACATGATTGAGGTTTGTTTCTGGAACCCTGTTCCCTGGGAACATGACTGAGGTTTGATTCTGGACACCTTTGTGCTGGGAAAATGACTGTGTTTTGATTGTGGAATCATGGGTCCTGCAAACATGACTGAGGTTTGATTCTGGAACCATGTGTCCTGGGAATATGACTGAGGTTTGATTCTGGAAATCTGTGGCCTGGGAACTTGACTGAGGTTTGATGGCAGAAACCTGTGGACTGGCAACATGACTGAGGCTTGATTGTAGTACCCTGTGCCCTGGAAACATGACTGTGGGCTGGTACTGGAAACCCATGGCCTAGGAATTTGACATTGGTTTGATTCTGGAACCCTGTGACCTGGGCACATGACTGAGGTTTGATTCTGTAAAAATGTGGCCGGGGACTTGACTGAGGTTTGATGGCAGAAATCTGTGGACTGGAAACATTACTGAGGTTTGATTGTAGAACCCTGTGCCCTGGAAACATGACTGCGACCTGATACTTGAAACCCATGGCCTGGGAACTTGACATTGGTTTGATTCTGGAACCCTGTGGCCATGAACAAGACTGAGGCGTGATTCTGGAATCCTGTGGCCTGGGAACATGACATCTGTTTAGATTGTGGAATACTGTGCCCTGGGAACCTGACTGAGGCTTGGTTCTGGAACCCTGTGGACTGGGAACATGACTGAGGTTTTATTCTGGAATCCTGTGGCCTGGGAACATGACATCAGTGGATTCTTGAAACCTGTGGCCTGGGAACATGAGAACGGTTGGATTCTGGAACCCTGTGGCCTGGGAACATGTCTGAGGTTTGATGGTGGAAACCTGTGGCTTGGCAACATGACTGAGGTTTGTTACTGGAAACCCGTTCCCTGGGAACATGACTGAGGTTTGATTCTGGACACCTTTGTCCTGGGAACATGACTGTGGTTTGATTGTGGAACCATGGGTCCTGCAAACATGACTGAGGTTTGATTCTGGAACCATGTGTCCTAGGAATATGACTGAGGTTTGATTCTGGAAATCTGTGGCCTGGGAACATGACTGAGGTTTGATTCTGGAATCCTGTAGCCTGCAAACATAACTGAGGATTGTTTCTGGAACCCTGTGGCCTGTGAACATGACATCAGTGGATTCTGGAACCCTGTGGCCTGGGAACATGAGAACGGTTTAATTCTGGAACCCTGTGACCTGGGAACATGTCTGAGGTTTGATGGTGGAAACCTGTGGCTTGGCAACATGGCTGAGGTTTGTTACTGGAAACCTCTTCCCTGGGAACATGACTGAGGTTTGATTCTGGACACCTTTGTCCTGGGAACATGACTGTGTGGTTTGATTGTGGAACCATGGGTCCTGCAAACATGACTGAGGTTTTATTCTGGAACCATGTGTCCTGGGAATATAACTGAGGTTTGATTCTGGAAATCTGTGGCCTGGGAACTTGACTGAGGTTTGATGGCAGAAATCTGTGGACTGGGAACATGACAGAGGTTTGATTGTAGAACCCTGTGGCCTGGAAATATGACTGTGGCCTGGTACTGGAAACTCATGCCCTGGAAATTGACATTGGTTTGATTCTGCAACCCTGTGGCCTGGGAACAGGATTGAGGCGTGATTCTGGAAACCTGTGGCCTGGGAACATGACATCTGTTTAGATTGTGGCATACTGTGCCCTGGGAACCGGACTGAAGGCTTGGTTCTGGAATCCTGTGGACTGGGAACAAGACTGAGGTTTGATTCTGGAACCATGTGGCCTGGGAATATGACTGATGTTAGATCGTGGAATCCTGTGGCCTGGGAACATGACATCGGTTTGGATTCTGGTACCCTGTTGCCTGGGAACATGAAATCGGTTTATTTGTGGAAACCTGTGGTCTGGGAATATAACTGAGGTTTGATGGTGGTACCCTCTGGCCTGGCAACATGACTGAGGTTTGATTCTGGATCCCTGTGGCCTGGGAACATGACTGAGGCGTGATTCTGGAATCCTGTGGCCTGGGAACATGACATCTGTTTAGATTGTGGAATACTGGGCCCTGGGAACCTGACTGAGGCTTGGTTCTGGAACCCTGTGGATTGGGAACATGACTGAGGTTTTATTCTGGAATCCTGTGGCCTGGGAACATGACATCAGTGGATTCTGGAACCCTGTGGCCTGGGAACATGAGAACGGTTTGATTCAGGAACCCTGTGGCCTGGGAACATGTCTGAGGTTTGATGGTGGAAACCTGTGGCTTGGCAACATGAATGAGGTTTGTTCCTGGAACCCTCTTCCCTGGGAACATGCCTGAGGTTTGATTCTGGACACCTTTGTCCTGGGAACATGACTGTGGTTTGATTGTGGAACCATGGGTCCTGCAAACATGACTGAGGTTTGATTCTGGAACCATGTATCCTGGGAATATGACTGAGGTTTGATTCTGGAAATCTGTGGCCTGGGAACTTGAGTGAGGTTTGATGGCAGAAACCTGTGGACTGGCAACATGACAGAGGTTTGATTGTAGAACCCTGTGCCCTGGAATCATGACTGTGGGCTGGTACTGGAAACCCATGGCCTAGGAATTTGACATTGGTTTGATTCTGGAACCCTGTGGCCTGGGAACATGATTGAGGCGTGATTCTGGAAACCTGTGGCCTGGGAACATGATATCTGTTTAGATTGTGGCATACTGTGCCCTGGGAACCGGACTGAAGCCTTGGTTCTGGAATCCTGTGGACTGGGAACATGACTGAGGTTTTATTCTGGAATCCTGTGGCCTGGGAACATGACATCAGTGGATTCTTGAAACCTGTGGCCTAGGAACATGAGAACGGTTGGATTCTGGAAGCCTGTGGCCTGGGAACATGTCTGAGGTTTGATGGTGGAAACCTGTGGCTTGGCAACATGACTGAGGTTTGTTACTGGAACCCCGTTCCCTGGGAACATGACTGAGGTTTGATTCTGGACACCTTTGTCCTGGGAACATGACTGTGGTTTGATTGTGGAACCATGGGTCCTGCAAACATGACTGAGGTTTGATTCTGGAACCATGTGTCCTGGGAATATGACTGAGGTTTGATTCTGGAAATCTGTGGCCTGGGAAGTTGACTGAGGTTTGATTGTAGAACCCTGTGGCCTGGAAATATGACTGATGTTAGATCGTGGAATCCTGTGGCCTGGGAACATGACATCGGTTTGGATTCTGGTACCCTGTTGCCTGGGAACATGAAATCGGTTTGATTGTGGAAACCTGTGGTCAGGGAATATGACTGAGGTTTGATGGTGGTACCCTCTGGCCTGGCAACATGACTGAGGTTTGATTCTGGATCCCTGTGGCCTGGGAACATGACTGAGGCGTGATTCTGGAATCCTGTGGCCTGGGAACATGACATCTGTTTAGATTGTGGAATACTGTGCCCTGGGAATCTGACTGAGGCTTGGTTCTGGAACACTGTGGACTGGGAACATGACTGAGGTTTGATTCTGGAACCCTGTAGCCTGCAAATATAACTGAGGATTGTTTCTGGAACCCTGTGGCCTGGGAACATGACATCAGTGGATTCTGGAACCCTGTGGCCTGGGAACATGAGAACGGTTTATTTCTGGAACCCTGTGACCTGGGAACATGTCTGAGGTTTGATGGTGGAAATCTGTGGCTTGGCAACATGATTGAGGTTTGTTTCTGGAACCCTGTTCCCTGGGAACATGACTGAGGTTTGATTCTGGACACCTTTGTGCTGGGAAAATGACTGTGTTTTGATTGTGGAATCATGGGTCCTGCAAACATGACTGAGGTTTGATTCTGGAACCATGTGTCCTGGGAATATGACTGAGGTTTGATTCTGGAAATCTGTGGCCTGGGAACTTGACTGAGGTTTGATGGCAGAAACCTGTGGACTGGCAACATGACTGAGGCTTGATTGTAGAACCCTGTGCCCTGGAAACATGACTGTGGGCTGGTACTGGAAACCCATGGCCTAGGAATTTGACATTGGTTTGATTCTGGAACCCTGTGACCTGGGAACATGACTGAGGTTTGATTCTGGAAAACTGTGGCCGGGGACTTGACTGAGGTTTGATGGCAGAAATCTGTGGACTGGAAACATTACTGAGGTTTGATTGTAGAACCCTGTGCCCTGGAAACATGACTGCGACCTGATACTTGAAACCCATGGCCTGGGAACTTGACATTGGTTTGATTCTGGAACCCTGTGTCCATGAACAAGACTGAGGCGTGATTCTGGAATCCTGTGGCCTGGGAACATGACATCTGTTTAGATTGTGGAATACTGTGCCCTGGGAACCTGACTGAGGCTTGGTTCTGGAACCCTGTGGACTGGGAACATGACTGAGGTTTTATTCTGGAATCCTGTGGCCTGGGAACATGACATCAGTGGATTCTTGAAACCTGTGGCCTGGGAACATGAGAACGGTTGGATTCTGGAACCCTGTGGCCTGGGAACATGTCTGAGGTTTGATGGTGGAAACCTGTGGCTTGGCAACATGACTGAGGTTTGTTACTGGACACCCGTTCCCTGGGAACATGACTGAGGTTTGATTCTGGACACCTTTGTCCTGGGAACATGACTGTGGTTTGATTGTGGAACCATGGGTCCTGCAAACATGACTGAGGTTTGATTCTGGAACCATGTGTCCTAGGAATATGACTGAGGTTTGATTCTGGAAATCTGTGGCCTGGGAACATGACTGAGGTTTGATTCTGGAATCCTGTAGCCTGCAAACATAACTGAGGATTGTTTCTGGAACCCTGTGGCCTGTGAACATGACATCAGTGGATTCTGGAACCCTGTGGCCTGGGAACATGAGAACGGTTTAATTCTGGAACCCTGTGACCTGGGAACATGTCTGAGGTTTGATGGTGGAAACCTGTGGCTTGGCAACATGACTGAGGTTTGTTACTGGAAACCTCTTCCCTGGGAACATGACTGAGGTTTGATTCTGGACACCTTTGTCCTGGGAACATGACTGTGTGGTTTGATTGTGGAACCATGGGTCCTGCAAACATGACTGAGGTTTTATTCTGGAACCATGTGTCCTGGGAATATAACTGAGGTTTGATTCTGGAAATCTGTGGCCTGGGAACTTGACTGAGGTTTGATGGCAGAAATCTGTGGACTGGGAACATGACAGAGGTTTGATTGTAGAACCCTGTGGCCTGGAAATATGACTGTGGCCTGGTACTGGAAACTCATGCCCTGGAAATTGACATTGGTTTGATTCTGCAACCCTGTGGCCTGGGAACAGGATTGAGGCGTGATTCTGGAAACCTGTGGCCTGGGAACATGACATCTGTTTAGATTGTGGCATACTGTGCCCTGGGAACCGGACTGAAGGCTTGGTTCTGGAATCCTGTGGACTGGGAACAAGACTGAGGTTTGATTCTGGAACCATGTGGCCTGGGAATATGACTGATGTTAGATCGTGGAATCCTGTGGCCTGGGAACATGACATCGGTTTGGATTCTGGTACCCTGTTGCCTGGGAACATGAAATCGGTTTATTTGTGGAAACCTGTGGTCTGGGAATATAACTGAGGTTTGATGGTGGTACCCTCTGGCCTGGCAACATGACTGAGGTTTGATTCTGGATCCCTGTGGCCTGGGAACATGACTGAGGCGTGATTCTGGAATCCTGTGGCCTGGGAACATGACATCTGTTTAGATTGTGGAATACTGGGCCCTGGGAACCTGACTGAGGCTTGGTTCTGGAACCCTGTGGATTGGGAACATGACTGAGGTTTTATTCTGGAATCCTGTGGCCTGGGAACATGACATCAGTGGATTCTGGAACCCTGTGGCCTGGGAACATGAGAACGGTTTGATTCAGGAACCCTGTGGCCTGGGAACATGTCTGAGGTTTGATGGTGGAAACCTGTGGCTTGGCAACATGAATGAGGTTTGTTCCTGGAACCCTCTTCCCTGGGAACATGCCTGAGGTTTGATTCTGGACACCTTTGTCCTGGGAACATGACTGTGGTTTGATTGTGGAACCATGGGTCCTGCAAACATGACTGAGGTTTGATTCTGGAACCATGTATCCTGGGAATATGACTGAGGTTTGATTCTGGAAATCTGTGGCCTGGGAACTTGACTGAGGTTTGATGGCAGAAACCTGTGGACTGGCAACATGACAGAGGTTTGATTGTAGAACCCTGTGCCCTGGAATCATGACTGTGGGCTGGTACTGGAAACCCATGGCCTAGGAATTTGACATTGGTTTGATTCTGGAACCCTGTGGCCTGGGAACATGATTGAGGCATGATTCTGGAAACCTGTGGCCTGGGAACATGATATCTGTTTAGATTGTGGCATACTGTGCCCTGGGAACCGGACTGAAGCCTTGGTTCTGGAATCCTGTGGACTGGGAACATGACTGAGGTTTTATTCTGGAATCCTGTGGCCTGGGAACATGACATCAGTGGATTCTTGAAACCTGTGGCCTAGGAACATGAGAACGGTTGGATTCTGGAAGCCTGTGGCCTGGGAACATGTCTGAGGTTTGATGGTGGAAACCTGTGGCTTGGCAACATGACTGAGGTTTGTTACTGGAACCCCGTTCCCTGGGAACATGACTGAGGTTTGATTCTGGACACCTTTGTCCTGGGAACATGACTGTGGTTTGATTGTGGAACCATGGGTCCTGCAAACATGACTGAGGTTTGATTCTGGAACCATGTGTCCTGGGAATATGACTGAGGTTTGATTCTGGAAATCTGTGGCCTGGGAAGTTGACTGAGGTTTGATTGTAGAACCCTGTGGCCTGGAAATATGACTGATGTTAGATCGTGGAATCCTGTGGCCTGGGAACATGACATCGGTTTGGATTCTGGTACCCTGTTGCCTGGGAACATGAAATCGGTTTGATTGTGGAAACCTGTGGTCAGGGAATATGACTGAGGTTTGATGGTGGTACCCTCTGGCCTGGCAACATGACTGAGGTTTGATTCTGGATCCCTGTGGCCTGGGAACATGACTGAGGCGTGATTCTGGAATCCTGTGGCCTGGGAACATGACATCTGTTTAGATTGTGGAATACTGTGCCCTGGGAATCTGACTGAGGCTTGGTTCTGGAACACTGTGGACTGGGAACATGACTGAGGTTTGATTCTGGAACCCTGTAGCCTGCAAATATAACTGAGGATTGTTTCTGGAACCCTGTGGCCTGGGAACATGACATCAGTGGATTCTGGAACCCTGTGGCCTGGGAACATGAGAACGGTTTATTTCTGGAACCCTGTGACCTGGGAACATGTCTGAGGTTTGATGGTGGAAATCTGTGGCTTGGCAACATGATTGAGGTTTGTTTCTGGAACCCTGTTCCCTGGGAACATGACTGAGGATTTATTCTGGAATCCTGTGGCCTGGGAAGATGACATCAGTGGATTCTTGAACCCTGTGGCCTGGGAACATGAGAACGGTTGGATTCTGGAACACTGTGGCCTGGGAACATGTCTGAGGTTTGATGGTGGAAACCTGTGGCTTGGCAACATGACTGAGGTTTGTTACTGGAAACCTCTTCCCTGGGAACATGACTGAGGTTTGATTCTGGACACCTTTGTCCTGGGAACATGACTGTGTGGTTTGATTGTGGAACCATGGGTCCTGCAAACATGACTGAGGTTTTATTCTGGAACCATGTGTCCTGGGAATATAACTGAGGTTTGATTCTGGAAATCTGTGGCCTGGGAACTTGACTGAGGTTTGATGGCAGAAATCTGTGGACTGGGAACATGACAGAGGTTTGATTGTAGAACCCTGTGGCCTGGAAATATGACTGTGGCCTGGTACTGGAAACTCATGCCCTGGAAATTGACATTGGTTTGATTCTGCAACCCTGTGGCCTGGGAACAGGATTGAGGCGTGATTCTGGAAACCTGTGGCCTGGGAACATGACATCTGTTTAGATTGTGGCATACTGTGCCCTGGGAACCGGACTGAAGGCTTGGTTCTGGAATCCTGTGGACTGGGAACAAGACTGAGGTTTGATTCTGGAACCATGTGGCCTGGGAATATGACTGATGTTAGATCGTGGAATCCTGTGGCCTGGGAACATGACATCGGTTTGGATTCTGGTACCCTGTTGCCTGGGAACATGAAATCGGTTTATTTGTGGAAACCTGTGGTCTGGGAATATAACTGAGGTTTGATGGTGGTACCCTCTGGCCTGGCAACATGACTGAGGTTTGATTCTGGATCCCTGTGGCCTGGGAACATGACTGAGGCGTGATTCTGGAATCCTGTGGCCTGGGAACATGACATCTGTTTAGATTGTGGAATACTGGGCCCTGGGAACCTGACTGAGGCTTGGTTCTGGAACCCTGTGGATTGGGAACATGACTGAGGTTTTATTCTGGAATCCTGTGGCCTGGGAACATGACATCAGTGGATTCTGGAACCCTGTGGCCTGGGAACATGAGAACGGTTTGATTCAGGAACCCTGTGGCCTGGGAACATGTCTGAGGTTTGATGGTGGAAACCTGTGGCTTGGCAACATGAATGAGGTTTGTTCCTGGAACCCTCTTCCCTGGGAACATGCCTGAGGTTTGATTCTGGACACCTTTGTCCTGGGAACATGACTGTGGTTTGATTGTGGAACCATGGGTCCTGCAAACATGACTGAGGTTTGATTCTGGAACCATGTATCCTGGGAATATGACTGAGGTTTGATTCTGGAAATCTGTGGCCTGGGAACTTGACTGAGGTTTGATGGCAGAAACCTGTGGACTGGCAACATGACAGAGGTTTGATTGTAGAACCCTGTGCCCTGGAATCATGACTGTGGGCTGGTACTGGAAACCCATGGCCTAGGAATTTGACATTGGTTTGATTCTGGAACCCTGTGGCCTGGGAACATGATTGAGGCGTGATTCTGGAAACCTGTGGCCTGGGAACATGATATCTGTTTAGATTGTGGCATACTGTGCCCTGGGAACCGGACTGAAGCCTTGGTTCTGGAATCCTGTGGACTGGGAACATGACTGAGGTTTTATTCTGGAATCCTGTGGCCTGGGAACATGACATCAGTGGATTCTTGAAACCTGTGGCCTAGGAACATGAGAACGGTTGGATTCTGGAACCCTGTGGCCTGGGAACATGTCTGAGGTTTGATGGTGGAAACCTGTGGCTTGGCAACATGACTGAGGTTTGTTACTGGAACCCCGTTCCCTGGGAACATGACTGAGGTTTGATTCTGGACACCTTTGTCCTGGGAACATGACTGTGGTTTGATTGTGGAACCATGGGTCCTGCAAACATGACTGAGGTTTGATTCTGGAACCATGTTTCCTGGGAATATGACTGAGGTTTGATTCTGGAAATCTGTGGCCTGGGAAGTTGACTGAGGTTTGATTGTAGAACCCTGTGGCCTGGAAATATGACTGATGTTAGATCGTGGAATCCTGTGGCCTGGGAACATGACATCGGTTTGGATTCTGGTACCCTGTTGCCTGGGAACATGAAATCGGTTTGATTGTGGAAACCTGTGGTCAGGGAATATGACTGAGGTTTGATGGTGGTACCCTCTGGCCTGGCAACATGACTGAGGTTTGATTCTGGATCCCTGTGGCCTGGGAACATGACTGAGGCGTGATTCTGGAATCCTGTGGCCTGGGAACATGACATCTGTTTAGATTGTGGAATACTGGGCCCTGGGAACCTGACTGAGGCTTGGTTCTGGAACCCTGTGGATTGGGAACATGACTGAGGTTTTATTCTGGAATCCTGTGGCCTGGGAACATGACATCAGTGGATTCTGGAACCCTGTGGCCTGGGAACATGAGAACGGTTTGATTCAGGAACCCTGTGGCCTGGGAACATGTCTGAGGTTTGATGGTGGAAACCTGTGGCTTGGCAACATGAATGAGGTTTGTTCCTGGAACCCTCTTCCCTGGGAACATGCCTGAGGTTTGATTCTGGACACCTTTGTCCTGGGAACATGACTGTGGTTTGATTGTGGAACCATGGGTCCTGCAAACATGACTGAGGTTTGATTCTGGAACCATGTATCCTGGGAATATGACTGAGGTTTGATTCTGGAAATCTGTGGCCTGGGAACTTGACTGAGGTTTGATGGCAGAAACCTGTGGACTGGCAACATGACAGAGGTTTGATTGTAGAACCCTGTGCCCTGGAATCATGACTGTGGGCTGGTACTGGAAACCCATGGCCTAGGAATTTGACATTGGTTTGATTCTGGAACCCTGTGGCCTGGGAACATGATTGAGGCATGATTCTGGAAACCTGTGGCCTGGGAACATGATATCTGTTTAGATTGTGGCATACTGTGCCCTGGGAACCGGACTGAAGCCTTGGTTCTGGAATCCTGTGGACTGGGAACATGACTGAGGTTTTATTCTGGAATCCTGTGGCCTGGGAACATGACATCAGTGGATTCTTGAAACCTGTGGCCTAGGAACATGAGAACGGTTGGATTCTGGAAGCCTGTGGCCTGGGAACATGTCTGAGGTTTGATGGTGGAAACCTGTGGCTTGGCAACATGACTGAGGTTTGTTACTGGAACCCCGTTCCCTGGGAACATGACTGAGGTTTGATTCTGGACACCTTTGTCCTGGGAACATGACTGTGGTTTGATTGTGGAACCATGGGTCCTGCAAACATGACTGAGGTTTGATTCTGGAACCATGTGTCCTGGGAATATGACTGAGGTTTGATTCTGGAAATCTGTGGCCTGGGAAGTTGACTGAGGTTTGATTGTAGAACCCTGTGGCCTGGAAATATGACTGATGTTAGATCGTGGAATCCTGTGGCCTGGGAACATGACATCGGTTTGGATTCTGGTACCCTGTTGCCTGGGAACATGAAATCGGTTTGATTGTGGAAACCTGTGGTCAGGGAATATGACTGAGGTTTGATGGTGGTACCCTCTGGCCTGGCAACATGACTGAGGTTTGATTCTGGATCCCTGTGGCCTGGGAACATGACTGAGGCGTGATTCTGGAATCCTGTGGCCTGGGAACATGACATCTGTTTAGATTGTGGAATACTGTGCCCTGGGAATCTGACTGAGGCTTGGTTCTGGAACACTGTGGACTGGGAACATGACTGAGGTTTGATTCTGGAACCCTGTAGCCTGCAAATATAACTGAGGATTGTTTCTGGAACCCTGTGGCCTGGGAACATGACATCAGTGGATTCTGGAACCCTGTGGCCTGGGAACATGAGAACGGTTTATTTCTGGAACCCTGTGACCTGGGAACATGTCTGAGGTTTGATGGTGGAAATCTGTGGCTTGGCAACATGATTGAGGTTTGTTTCTGGAACCCTGTTCCCTGGGAACATGACTGAGGTTTGATTCTGGACACCTTTGTGCTGGGAAAATGACTGTGTTTTGATTGTGGAATCATGGGTCCTGCAAACATGACTGAGGTTTGATTCTGGAACCATGTGTCCTGGGAATATGACTGAGGTTTGATTCTGGAAATCTGTGGCCTGGGAACTTGACTGAGGTTTGATGGCAGAAACCTGTGGACTGGCAACATGACTGAGGCTTGATTGTAGAACCCTGTGCCCTGGAAACATGACTGTGGGCTGGTACTGGAAACCCATGGCCTAGGAATTTGACATTGGTTTGATTCTGGAACCCTGTGACCTGGGAACATGACTGAGGTTTGATTCTGGAAAACTGTGGCCGGGGACTTGACTGAGGTTTGATGGCAGAAATCTGTGGACTGGAAACATTACTGAGGTTTGATTGTAGAACCCTGTGCCCTGGAAACATGACTGCGACCTGATACTTGAAACCCATGGCCTGGGAACTTGACATTGGTTTGATTCTGGAACCCTGTTTCCATGAACAAGACTGAGGCGTGATTCTGGAATCCTGTGGCCTGGGAACATGACATCTGTTTAGATTGTGGAATACTGTGCCCTGGGAACCTGACTGAGGCTTGGTTCTGGAACCCTGTGGACTGGGAACATGACTGAGGTTTTATTCTGGAATCCTGTGGCCTGGGAACATGACATCAGTGGATTCTTGAAACCTGTGGCCTGGGAACATGAGAACGGTTGGATTCTGGAACCCTGTGGCCTGGGAACATGTCTGAGGTTTGATGGTGGAAACCTGTGGCTTGGCAACATGACTGAGGTTTGTTACTGGAAACCCGTTCCCTGGGAACATGACTGAGGTTTGATTCTGGACACCTTTGTCCTGGGAACATGACTGTGGTTTGATTGTGGAACCATGGGTCCTGCAAACATGACTGAGGTTTGATTCTGGAACCATGTGTCCTAGGAATATGACTGAGGTTTGATTCTGGAAATCTGTGGCCTGGGAACATGACTGAGGTTTGATTCTGGAATCCTGTAGCCTGCAAACATAACTGAGGATTGTTTCTGGAACCCTGTGGCCTGTGAACATGACATCAGTGGATTCTGGAACCCTGTGGCCTGGGAACATGAGAACGGTTTAATTCTGGAACCCTGTGACCTGGGAACATGTCTGAGGTTTGATGGTGGAAACCTGTGGCTTGGCAACATGACTGAGGTTTGTTACTGGAAACCTCTTCCCTGGGAACATGACTGAGGTTTGATTCTGGACACCTTTGTCCTGGGAACATGACTGTGTGGTTTGATTGTGGAACCATGGGTCCTGCAAACATGACTGAGGTTTTATTCTGGAACCATGTGTCCTGGGAATATAACTGAGGTTTGATTCTGGAAATCTGTGGCCTGGGAACTTGACTGAGGTTTGATGGCAGAAATCTGTGGACTGGGAACATGACAGAGGTTTGATTGTAGAACCCTGTGGCCTGGAAATATGACTGTGGCCTGGTACTGGAAACTCATGCCCTGGAAATTGACATTGGTTTGATTCTGCAACCCTGTGGCCTGGGAACAGGATTGAGGCGTGATTCTGGAAACCTGTGGCCTGGGAACATGACATCTGTTTAGATTGTGGCATACTGTGCCCTGGGAACCGGACTGAAGGCTTGGTTCTGGAATCCTGTGGACTGGGAACAAGACTGAGGTTTGATTCTGGAACCATGTGGCCTGGGAATATGACTGATGTTAGATCGTGGAATCCTGTGGCCTGGGAACATGACATCGGTTTGGATTCTGGTACCCTGTTGCCTGGGAACATGAAATCGGTTTATTTGTGGAAACCTGTGGTCTGGGAATATAACTGAGGTTTGATGGTGGTACCCTCTGGCCTGGCAACATGACTGAGGTTTGATTCTGGATCCCTGTGGCCTGGGAACATGACTGAGGCGTGATTCTGGAATCCTGTGGCCTGGGAACATGACATCTGTTTAGATTGTGGAATACTGGGCCCTGGGAACCTGACTGAGGCTTGGTTCTGGAACCCTGTGGATTGGGAACATGACTGAGGTTTTATTCTGGAATCCTGTGGCCTGGGAACATGACATCAGTGGATTCTGGAACCCTGTGGCCTGGGAACATGAGAACGGTTTGATTCAGGAACCCTGTGGCCTGGGAACATGTCTGAGGTTTGATGGTGGAAACCTGTGGCTTGGCAACATGAATGAGGTTTGTTCCTGGAACCCTCTTCCCTGGGAACATGCCTGAGGTTTGATTCTGGACACCTTTGTCCTGGGAACATGACTGTGGTTTGATTGTGGAACCATGGGTCCTGCAAACATGACTGAGGTTTGATTCTGGAACCATGTATCCTGGGAATATGACTGAGGTTTGATTCTGGAAATCTGTGGCCTGGGAACTTGACTGAGGTTTGATGGCAGAAACCTGTGGACTGGCAACATGACAGAGGTTTGATTGTAGAACCCTGTGCCCTGGAATCATGACTGTGGGCTGGTACTGGAAACCCATGGCCTAGGAATTTGACATTGGTTTGATTCTGGAACCCTGTGGCCTGGGAACATGATTGAGGCGTGATTCTGGAAACCTGTGGCCTGGGAACATGATATCTGTTTAGATTGTGGCATACTGTGCCCTGGGAACCGGACTGAAGCCTTGGTTCTGGAATCCTGTGGACTGGGAACATGACTGAGGTTTTATTCTGGAATCCTGTGGCCTGGGAACATGACATCAGTGGATTCTTGAAACCTGTGGCCTAGGAACATGAGAACGGTTGGATTCTGGAACCCTGTGGCCTGGGAACATGTCTGAGGTTTGATGGTGGAAACCTGTGGCTTGGCAACATGACTGAGGTTTGTTACTGGAACCCCGTTCCCTGGGAACATGACTGAGGTTTGATTCTGGACACCTTTGTCCTGGGAACATGACTGTGGTTTGATTGTGGAACCATGGGTCCTGCAAACATGACTGAGGTTTGATTCTGGAACCATGTTTCCTGGGAATATGACTGAGGTTTGATTCTGGAAATCTGTGGCCTGGGAAGTTGACTGAGGTTTGATTGTAGAACCCTGTGGCCTGGAAATATGACTGATGTTAGATCGTGGAATCCTGTGGCCTGGGAACATGACATCGGTTTGGATTCTGGTACCCTGTTGCCTGGGAACATGAAATCGGTTTGATTGTGGAAACCTGTGGTCAGGGAATATGACTGAGGTTTGATGGTGGTACCCTCTGGCCTGGCAACATGACTGAGGTTTGATTCTGGATCCCTGTGGCCTGGGAACATGACTGAGGCGTGATTCTGGAATCCTGTGGCCTGGGAACATGACATCTGTTTAGATTGTGGAATACTGGGCCCTGGGAACCTGACTGAGGCTTGGTTCTGGAACCCTGTGGATTGGGAACATGACTGAGGTTTTATTCTGGAATCCTGTGGCCTGGGAACATGACATCAGTGGATTCTGGAACCCTGTGGCCTGGGAACATGAGAACGGTTTGATTCAGGAACCCTGTGGCCTGGGAACATGTCTGAGGTTTGATGGTGGAAACCTGTGGCTTGGCAACATGAATGAGGTTTGTTCCTGGAACCCTCTTCCCTGGGAACATGCCTGAGGTTTGATTCTGGACACCTTTGTCCTGGGAACATGACTGTGGTTTGATTGTGGAACCATGGGTCCTGCAAACATGACTGAGGTTTGATTCTGGAACCATGTATCCTGGGAATATGACTGAGGTTTGATTCTGGAAATCTGTGGCCTGGGAACTTGACTGAGGTTTGATGGCAGAAACCTGTGGACTGGCAACATGACAGAGGTTTGATTGTAGAACCCTGTGCCCTGGAATCATGACTGTGGGCTGGTACTGGAAACCCATGGCCTAGGAATTTGACATTGGTTTGATTCTGGAACCCTGTGGCCTGGGAACATGATTGAGGCATGATTCTGGAAACCTGTGGCCTGGGAACATGATATCTGTTTAGATTGTGGCATACTGTGCCCTGGGAACCGGACTGAAGCCTTGGTTCTGGAATCCTGTGGACTGGGAACATGACTGAGGTTTTATTCTGGAATCCTGTGGCCTGGGAACATGACATCAGTGGATTCTTGAAACCTGTGGCCTAGGAACATGAGAACGGTTGGATTCTGGAAGCCTGTGGCCTGGGAACATGTCTGAGGTTTGATGGTGGAAACCTGTGGCTTGGCAACATGACTGAGGTTTGTTACTGGAACCCCGTTCCCTGGGAACATGACTGAGGTTTGATTCTGGACACCTTTGTCCTGGGAACATGACTGTGGTTTGATTGTGGAACCATGGGTCCTGCAAACATGACTGAGGTTTGATTCTGGAACCATGTGTCCTGGGAATATGACTGAGGTTTGATTCTGGAAATCTGTGGCCTGGGAAGTTGACTGAGGTTTGATTGTAGAACCCTGTGGCCTGGAAATATGACTGATGTTAGATCGTGGAATCCTGTGGCCTGGGAACATGACATCGGTTTGGATTCTGGTACCCTGTTGCCTGGGAACATGAAATCGGTTTGATTGTGGAAACCTGTGGTCAGGGAATATGACTGAGGTTTGATGGTGGTACCCTCTGGCCTGGCAACATGACTGAGGTTTGATTCTGGATCCCTGTGGCCTGGGAACATGACTGAGGCGTGATTCTGGAATCCTGTGGCCTGGGAACATGACATCTGTTTAGATTGTGGAATACTGTGCCCTGGGAATCTGACTGAGGCTTGGTTCTGGAACACTGTGGACTGGGAACATGACTGAGGTTTGATTCTGGAACCCTGTAGCCTGCAAATATAACTGAGGATTGTTTCTGGAACCCTGTGGCCTGGGAACATGACATCAGTGGATTCTGGAACCCTGTGGCCTGGGAACATGAGAACGGTTTATTTCTGGAACCCTGTGACCTGGGAACATGTCTGAGGTTTGATGGTGGAAATCTGTGGCTTGGCAACATGATTGAGGTTTGTTTCTGGAACCCTGTTCCCTGGGAACATGACTGAGGTTTGATTCTGGACACCTTTGTGCTGGGAAAATGACTGTGTTTTGATTGTGGAATCATGGGTCCTGCAAACATGACTGAGGTTTGATTCTGGAACCATGTGTCCTGGGAATATGACTGAGGTTTGATTCTGGAAATCTGTGGCCTGGGAACTTGACTGAGGTTTGATGGCAGAAACCTGTGGACTGGCAACATGACTGAGGCTTGATTGTAGAACCCTGTGCCCTGGAAACATGACTGTGGGCTGGTACTGGAAACCCATGGCCTAGGAATTTGACATTGGTTTGATTCTGGAACCCTGTGACCTGGGAACATGACTGAGGTTTGATTCTGGAAAACTGTGGCCGGGGACTTGACTGAGGTTTGATGGCAGAAATCTGTGGACTGGAAACATTACTGAGGTTTGATTGTAGAACCCTGTGCCCTGGAAACATGACTGCGACCTGATACTTGAAACCCATGGCCTGGGAACTTGACATTGGTTTGATTCTGGAACCCTGTTTCCATGAACAAGACTGAGGCGTGATTCTGGAATCCTGTGGCCTGGGAACATGACATCTGTTTAGATTGTGGAATACTGTGCCCTGGGAACCTGACTGAGGCTTGGTTCTGGAACCCTGTGGACTGGGAACATGACTGAGGTTTTATTCTGGAATCCTGTGGCCTGGGAACATGACATCAGTGGATTCTTGAAACCTGTGGCCTGGGAACATGAGAACGGTTGGATTCTGGAACCCTGTGGCCTGGGAACATGTCTGAGGTTTGATGGTGGAAACCTGTGGCTTGGCAACATGACTGAGGTTTGTTACTGGAAACCCGTTCCCTGGGAACATGACTGAGGTTTGATTCTGGACACCTTTGTCCTGGGAACATGACTGTGGTTTGATTGTGGAACCATGGGTCCTGCAAACATGACTGAGGTTTGATTCTGGAACCATGTGTCCTAGGAATATGACTGAGGTTTGATTCTGGAAATCTGTGGCCTGGGAACATGACTGAGGTTTGATTCTGGAATCCTGTAGCCTGCAAACATAACTGAGGATTGTTTCTGGAACCCTGTGGCCTGTGAACATGACATCAGTGGATTCTGGAACCCTGTGGCCTGGGAACATGAGAACGGTTTAATTCTGGAACCCTGTGACCTGGGAACATGTCTGAGGTTTGATGGTGGAAACCTGTGGCTTGGCAACATGACTGAGGTTTGTTACTGGAAACCTCTTCCCTGGGAACATGACTGAGGTTTGATTCTGGACACCTTTGTCCTGGGAACATGACTGTGTGGTTTGATTGTGGAACCATGGGTCCTGCAAACATGACTGAGGTTTTATTCTGGAACCATGTGTCCTGGGAATATAACTGAGGTTTGATTCTGGAAATCTGTGGCCTGGGAACTTGACTGAGGTTTGATGGCAGAAATCTGTGGACTGGGAACATGACAGAGGTTTGATTGTAGAACCCTGTGGCCTGGAAATATGACTGTGGC
The DNA here is from genome assembly GCF_965194805.1 of Balaenoptera borealis. Lineage (NCBI taxonomy): Eukaryota > Metazoa > Chordata > Mammalia > Artiodactyla > Balaenopteridae > Balaenoptera > Balaenoptera borealis. The sequence continues at coordinate 31,036,195 of NC_138875.1, forward strand.
CTGGTACTGGAAACTCATGCCCTGGAAATTGACATTGGTTTGATTCTGCAACCCTGTGGCCTGGGAACAGGATTGAGGCGTGATTCTGGAAACCTGTGGCCTGGGAACATGACATCTGTTTAGATTGTGGCATACTGTGCCCTGGGAACCGGACTGAAGGCTTGGTTCTGGAATCCTGTGGACTGGGAACAAGACTGAGGTTTGATTCTGGAACCATGTGGCCTGGGAATATGACTGATGTTAGATCGTGGAATCCTGTGGCCTGGGAACATGACATCGGTTTGGATTCTGGTACCCTGTTGCCTGGGAACATGAAATCGGTTTATTTGTGGAAACCTGTGGTCTGGGAATATAACTGAGGTTTGATGGTGGTACCCTCTGGCCTGGCAACATGACTGAGGTTTGATTCTGGATCCCTGTGGCCTGGGAACATGACTGAGGCGTGATTCTGGAATCCTGTGGCCTGGGAACATGACATCTGTTTAGATTGTGGAATACTGGGCCCTGGGAACCTGACTGAGGCTTGGTTCTGGAACCCTGTGGATTGGGAACATGACTGAGGTTTTATTCTGGAATCCTGTGGCCTGGGAACATGACATCAGTGGATTCTGGAACCCTGTGGCCTGGGAACATGAGAACGGTTTGATTCAGGAACCCTGTGGCCTGGGAACATGTCTGAGGTTTGATGGTGGAAACCTGTGGCTTGGCAACATGAATGAGGTTTGTTCCTGGAACCCTCTTCCCTGGGAACATGCCTGAGGTTTGATTCTGGACACCTTTGTCCTGGGAACATGACTGTGGTTTGATTGTGGAACCATGGGTCCTGCAAACATGACTGAGGTTTGATTCTGGAACCATGTATCCTGGGAATATGACTGAGGTTTGATTCTGGAAATCTGTGGCCTGGGAACTTGACTGAGGTTTGATGGCAGAAACCTGTGGACTGGCAACATGACAGAGGTTTGATTGTAGAACCCTGTGCCCTGGAATCATGACTGTGGGCTGGTACTGGAAACCCATGGCCTAGGAATTTGACATTGGTTTGATTCTGGAACCCTGTGGCCTGGGAACATGATTGAGGCGTGATTCTGGAGACCTGTGGCCTGGGAACATGATATCTGTTTAGATTGTGGCATACTGTGCCCTGGGAACCGGACTGAAGCCTTGGTTCTGGAATCCTGTGGACTGGGAACATGACTGAGGTTTTATTCTGGAATCCTGTGGCCTGGGAACATGACATCAGTGGATTCTTGAAACCTGTGGCCTAGGAACATGAGAACGGTTGGATTCTGGAACCCTGTGGCCTGGGAACATGTCTGAGGTTTGATGGTGGAAACCTGTGGCTTGGCAACATGACTGAGGTTTGTTACTGGAACCCCGTTCCCTGGGAACATGACTGAGGTTTGATTCTGGACACCTTTGTCCTGGGAACATGACTGTGGTTTGATTGTGGAACCATGGGTCCTGCAAACATGACTGAGGTTTGATTCTGGAACCATGTTTCCTGGGAATATGACTGAGGTTTGATTCTGGAAATCTGTGGCCTGGGAAGTTGACTGAGGTTTGATTGTAGAACCCTGTGGCCTGGAAATATGACTGATGTTAGATCGTGGAATCCTGTGGCCTGGGAACATGACATCGGTTTGGATTCTGGTACCCTGTTGCCTGGGAACATGAAATCGGTTTGATTGTGGAAACCTGTGGTCAGGGAATATGACTGAGGTTTGATGGTGGTACCCTCTGGCCTGGCAACATGACTGAGGTTTGATTCTGGATCCCTGTGGCCTGGGAACATGACTGAGGCGTGATTCTGGAATCCTGTGGCCTGGGAACATGACATCTGTTTAGATTGTGGAATACTGTGCCCTGGGAATCTGACTGAGGCTTGGTTCTGGAACACTGTGGACTGGGAACATGACTGAGGTTTGATTCTGGAACCCTGTAGCCTGCAAATATAACTGAGGATTGTTTCTGGAACCCTGTGGCCTGGGAACATGACATCAGTGGATTCTGGAACCCTGTGGCCTGGGAACATGAGAACGGTTTATTTCTGGAACCCTGTGACCTGGGAACATGTCTGAGGTTTGATGGTGGAAATCTGTGGCTTGGCAACATGATTGAGGTTTGTTTCTGGAACCCTGTTCCCTGGGAACATGACTGAGGATTTATTCTGGAATCCTGTGGCCTGGGAAGATGACATGAGTGGATTCTTGAACCCTGTGGCCTGGGAACATGAGAACGGTTGGATTCTGGAACACTGTGGCCTGGGAACATGTCTGAGGTTTGATGGTGGAAACCTGTGGCTTGGCAACATGACTGAGGTTTGTTACTGGAAACCTCTTCCCTGGGAACATGACTGAGGTTTGATTCTGGACACCTTTGTCCTGGGAACATGACTGTGTGGTTTGATTGTGGAACCATGGGTCCTGCAAACATGACTGAGGTTTTATTCTGGAACCATGTGTCCTGGGAATATAACTGAGGTTTGATTCTGGAAATCTGTGGCCTGGGAACTTGACTGAGGTTTGATGGCAGAAATCTGTGGACTGGGAACATGACAGAGGTTTGATTGTAGAACCCTGTGGCCTGGAAATATGACTGTGGCCTGGTACTGGAAACTCATGCCCTGGAAATTGACATTGGTTTGATTCTGCAACCCTGTGGCCTGGGAACAGGATTGAGGCGTGATTCTGGAAACCTGTGGCCTGGGAACATGACATCTGTTTAGATTGTGGCATACTGTGCCCTGGGAACCGGACTGAAGGCTTGGTTCTGGAATCCTGTGGACTGGGAACAAGACTGAGGTTTGATTCTGGAACCATGTGGCCTGGGAATATGACTGATGTTAGATCGTGGAATCCTGTGGCCTGGGAACATGACATCGGTTTGGATTCTGGTACCCTGTTGCCTGGGAACATGAAATCGGTTTATTTGTGGAAACCTGTGGTCTGGGAATATAACTGAGGTTTGATGGTGGTACCCTCTGGCCTGGCAACATGACTGAGGTTTGATTCTGGATCCCTGTGGCCTGGGAACATGACTGAGGCGTGATTCTGGAATCCTGTGGCCTGGGAACATGACATCTGTTTAGATTGTGGAATACTGGGCCCTGGGAACCTGACTGAGGCTTGGTTCTGGAACCCTGTGGATTGGGAACATGACTGAGGTTTTATTCTGGAATCCTGTGGCCTGGGAACATGACATCAGTGGATTCTGGAACCCTGTGGCCTGGGAACATGAGAACGGTTTGATTCAGGAACCCTGTGGCCTGGGAACATGTCTGAGGTTTGATGGTGGAAACCTGTGGCTTGGCAACATGAATGAGGTTTGTTCCTGGAACCCTCTTCCCTGGGAACATGCCTGAGGTTTGATTCTGGACACCTTTGTCCTGGGAACATGACTGTGGTTTGATTGTGGAACCATGGGTCCTGCAAACATGACTGAGGTTTGATTCTGGAACCATGTATCCTGGGAATATGACTGAGGTTTGATTCTGGAAATCTGTGGCCTGGGAACTTGACTGAGGTTTGATGGCAGAAACCTGTGGACTGGCAACATGACAGAGGTTTGATTGTAGAACCCTGTGCCCTGGAATCATGACTGTGGGCTGGTACTGGAAACCCATGGCCTAGGAATTTGACATTGGTTTGATTCTGGAACCCTGTGGCCTGGGAACATGATTGAGGCGTGATTCTGGAAACCTGTGGCCTGGGAACATGATATCTGTTTAGATTGTGGCATACTGTGCCCTGGGAACCGGACTGAAGCCTTGGTTCTGGAATCCTGTGGACTGGGAACATGACTGAGGTTTTATTCTGGAATCCTGTGGCCTGGGAACATGACATCAGTGGATTCTTGAAACCTGTGGCCTAGGAACATGAGAACGGTTGGATTCTGGAAGCCTGTGGCCTGGGAACATGTCTGAGGTTTGATGGTGGAAACCTGTGGCTTGGCAACATGACTGAGGTTTGTTACTGGAACCCCGTTCCCTGGGAACATGACTGAGGTTTGATTCTGGACACCTTTGTCCTGGGAACATGACTGTGGTTTGATTGTGGAACCATGGGTCCTGCAAACATGACTGAGGTTTGATTCTGGAACCATGTGTCCTGGGAATATGACTGAGGTTTGATTCTGGAAATCTGTGGCCTGGGAAGTTGACTGAGGTTTGATTGTAGAACCCTGTGGCCTGGAAATATGACTGATGTTAGATCGTGGAATCCTGTGGCCTGGGAACATGACATCGGTTTGGATTCTGGTACCCTGTTGCCTGGGAACATGAAATCGGTTTGATTGTGGAAACCTGTGGTCAGGGAATATGACTGAGGTTTGATGGTGGTACCCTCTGGCCTGGCAACATGACTGAGGTTTGATTCTGGATCCCTGTGGCCTGGGAACATGACTGAGGCGTGATTCTGGAATCCTGTGGCCTGGGAACATGACATCTGTTTAGATTGTGGAATACTGTGCCCTGGGAATCTGACTGAGGCTTGGTTCTGGAACACTGTGGACTGGGAACATGACTGAGGTTTGATTCTGGAACCCTGTAGCCTGCAAATATAACTGAGGATTGTTTCTGGAACCCTGTGGCCTGGGAACATGACATCAGTGGATTCTGGAACCCTGTGGCCTGGGAACATGAGAACGGTTTATTTCTGGAACCCTGTGACCTGGGAACATGTCTGAGGTTTGATGGTGGAAATCTGTGGCTTGGCAACATGATTGAGGTTTGTTTCTGGAACCCTGTTCCCTGGGAACATGACTGAGGATTTATTCTGGAATCCTGTGGCCTGGGAAGATGACATCAGTGGATTCTTGAACCCTGTGGCCTGGGAACATGAGAACGGTTGGATTCTGGAACACTGTGGCCTGGGAACATGTCTGAGGTTTGATGGTGGAAACCTGTGGCTTGGCAACATGACTGAGGTTTGTTTCTGGAACCCTGTTCCCTGGGAATATGACCGAGGTTTGATTCTGGACACCTTTGTCCTGGGAACATGACTGAGGTTTGACTGTGGAACCATGGGTCCTGCAAACATGACTGAGGTTTTATTTTGGAACCATGTGTCCTGGGAATATGACTGAGGTTTGATTCTGGAAATCTGTGGCCTGGGAAGTTGACTGAGGTTTGATGGCAGAAACCTGTGGTCTGGCAACATGACAGAGGTTTGATTGTAGAACCCTGTGGCCTGGAAATATGACTTATGTTAGATCGTGGAATCCTGTGGCCTGGGAACATGACATCGGTTTGGATTCTGGTACCCGGTTGCCTGGGAACATGAAATCGGTTTGATTGTGGAAACCTGTGGTCTGGGAATATGACTGAGGTTTGATGGTGGTACCCTCTGGCCTGGCAACATGACTGAGGTTTGATTCTGGATCCCTGTGCCCTGGGAACATGACTGAGGCGTGATTCTGGAATCCTGTGGCCTGGGAACATGACATCTGTTTAGATTGTGGAATACTGTGCCCTGGGAATCTGACTGAGGCTTGGTTCTGGAACCCTGTGGACTGGGAACATGACTGAGGTTTGATTCTGGAACCCTGTAGCCTGCAAACATAACTGAGGATTGTTTCTGGAACCCTGTGGCCTGGGAACATGACATCAGTGGATTCTGGAACCCTGTGGCCTGGGAACATGAGAACGGTTTATTTCTGGAACCCTGTGACCTTGGAAAATGTCTGAGGTTTGATGGTGGAAACCTGTGGCTTGGCAACATGATTGAGGTTTGTTTCTGGAACCCTGTTCCCTGGGAATATGACTGAGGTTTGATTCTGGACACCTTTGTGCTGCTAAAATGACTGTGTTTTGATTGTGGAATCATGGGTCCTGCAAACATGACTGAGGTTTGATTCTGGAACCATGTGTCCTGGGAATATGACTGAGGTTTGATTCTGGAAATCTGTGGCCTGGGAACTTGACTGAGGTTTGATGGCAGAAACCTGTGGACTGGCAACATGACTGAGGCTTGATTGTAGAACCCTGTGCCCTGGAAACATGACTGTGGGCTGGTACTGGAAACCCATGGCCTAGGAATTTGACATTGGTTTGATTCTGGAACCCTGTGACCTGGGAACATGACTGAGGTTTGATTCTGGAAAACTGTGGCCGGGGACTTGACTGAGGTTTGATGGCAGAAATCTGGGGACTGGAAACATTACTGAGGTTTGATTGTAGAACCCTGTGCCCTGGAAACATGACTGCGACCTGATACTTGAAACCCATGGCCTGGGAACTTGACATTGGTTTAATTCTGGAACCCTGTGGCCATGAACAAGACTGAGGCGTGATTCTGGAATCCTGTGGCCTGGGAACATGACATCTGTTTAGATTGTGGAATACTGTGCCCTGAGAACCTGACTGAGGCTTGGTTCTGGAACCCTGTGGATTGGGAACATGACTGAGGTTTTATTCTGGAATCCTGTGGCCTGGGAACATGACATCAGTGGATTCTGGAACCCTGTGGCCTGGGAACATGAGAACGGTTTGATTCAGGAACCCTGTGGCCTGGGAACATGTCTGAGGTTTGATGGTGGAAACCTGTGGCTTGGCAACATGAATGAGGTTTGTTCCTGGAACCCTCTTCCCTGGGAACATGCCTGAGGTTTGATTCTGGACACCTTTGTCCTGGGAACATGACTGTGGTTTGATTGTGGAACCATGGGTCCTGCAAACATGACTGAGGTTTGATTCTGGAACCATGTATCCTGGGAATATGACTGAGGTTTGATTCTGGAAATCTGTGGCCTGGGAACTTGACTGAGGTTTGATGGCAGAAACCTGTGGACTGGCAACATGACAGAGGTTTGATTGTAGAACCCTGTGCCCTGGAATCATGACTGTGGGCTGGTACTGGAAACCCATGGCCTAGGAATTTGACATTGGTTTGATTCTGGAACCCTGTGGCCTGGGAACATGATTGAGGCGTGATTCTGGAAACCTGTGGCCTGGGAACATGATATCTGTTTAGATTGTGGCATACTGTGCCCTGGGAACCGGACTGAAGCCTTGGTTCTGGAATCCTGTGGACTGGGAACATGACTGAGGTTTTATTCTGGAATCCTGTGGCCTGGGAACATGACATCAGTGGATTCTTGAAACCTGTGGCCTAGGAACATGAGAACGGTTGGATTCTGGAACCCTGTGGCCTGGGAACATGTCTGAGGTTTGATGGTGGAAACCTGTGGCTTGGCAACATGACTGAGGTTTGTTACTGGAACCCCGTTCCCTGGGAACATGACTGAGGTTTGATTCTGGACACCTTTGTCCTGGGAACATGACTGTGGTTTGATTGTGGAACCATGGGTCCTGCAAACATGACTGAGGTTTGATTCTGGAACCATGTTTCCTGGGAATATGACTGAGGTTTGATTCTGGAAATCTGTGGCCTGGGAAGTTGACTGAGGTTTGATTGTAGAACCCTGTGGCCTGGAAATATGACTGATGTTAGATCGTGGAATCCTGTGGCCTGGGAACATGACATCGGTTTGGATTCTGGTACCCTGTTGCCTGGGAACATGAAATCGGTTTGATTGTGGAAACCTGTGGTCAGGGAATATGACTGAGGTTTGATGGTGGTACCCTCTGGCCTGGCAACATGACTGAGGTTTGATTCTGGATCCCTGTGGCCTGGGAACATGACTGAGGCGTGATTCTGGAATCCTGTGGCCTGGGAACATGACATCTGTTTAGATTGTGGAATACTGGGCCCTGGGAACCTGACTGAGGCTTGGTTCTGGAACCCTGTGGATTGGGAACATGACTGAGGTTTTATTCTGGAATCCTGTGGCCTGGGAACATGACATCAGTGGATTCTGGAACCCTGTGGCCTGGGAACATGAGAACGGTTTGATTCAGGAACCCTGTGGCCTGGGAACATGTCTGAGGTTTGATGGTGGAAACCTGTGGCTTGGCAACATGAATGAGGTTTGTTCCTGGAACCCTCTTCCCTGGGAACATGCCTGAGGTTTGATTCTGGACACCTTTGTCCTGGGAACATGACTGTGGTTTGATTGTGGAACCATGGGTCCTGCAAACATGACTGAGGTTTGATTCTGGAACCATGTATCCTGGGAATATGACTGAGGTTTGATTCTGGAAATCTGTGGCCTGGGAACTTGACTGAGGTTTGATGGCAGAAACCTGTGGACTGGCAACATGACAGAGGTTTGATTGTAGAACCCTGTGCCCTGGAATCATGACTGTGGGCTGGTACTGGAAACCCATGGCCTAGGAATTTGACATTGGTTTGATTCTGGAACCCTGTGGCCTGGGAACATGATTGAGGCATGATTCTGGAAACCTGTGGCCTGGGAACATGATATCTGTTTAGATTGTGGCATACTGTGCCCTGGGAACCGGACTGAAGCCTTGGTTCTGGAATCCTGTGGACTGGGAACATGACTGAGGTTTTATTCTGGAATCCTGTGGCCTGGGAACATGACATCAGTGGATTCTTGAAACCTGTGGCCTAGGAACATGAGAACGGTTGGATTCTGGAAGCCTGTGGCCTGGGAACATGTCTGAGGTTTGATGGTGGAAACCTGTGGCTTGGCAACATGACTGAGGTTTGTTACTGGAACCCCGTTCCCTGGGAACATGACTGAGGTTTGATTCTGGACACCTTTGTCCTGGGAACATGACTGTGGTTTGATTGTGGAACCATGGGTCCTGCAAACATGACTGAGGTTTGATTCTGGAACCATGTGTCCTGGGAATATGACTGAGGTTTGATTCTGGAAATCTGTGGCCTGGGAAGTTGACTGAGGTTTGATTGTAGAACCCTGTGGCCTGGAAATATGACTGATGTTAGATCGTGGAATCCTGTGGCCTGGGAACATGACATCGGTTTGGATTCTGGTACCCTGTTGCCTGGGAACATGAAATCGGTTTGATTGTGGAAACCTGTGGTCAGGGAATATGACTGAGGTTTGATGGTGGTACCCTCTGGCCTGGCAACATGACTGAGGTTTGATTCTGGATCCCTGTGGCCTGGGAACATGACTGAGGCGTGATTCTGGAATCCTGTGGCCTGGGAACATGACATCTGTTTAGATTGTGGAATACTGTGCCCTGGGAATCTGACTGAGGCTTGGTTCTGGAACACTGTGGACTGGGAACATGACTGAGGTTTGATTCTGGAACCCTGTAGCCTGCAAATATAACTGAGGATTGTTTCTGGAACCCTGTGGCCTGGGAACATGACATCAGTGGATTCTGGAACCCTGTGGCCTGGGAACATGAGAACGGTTTATTTCTGGAACCCTGTGACCTGGGAACATGTCTGAGGTTTGATGGTGGAAATCTGTGGCTTGGCAACATGATTGAGGTTTGTTTCTGGAACCCTGTTCCCTGGGAACATGACTGAGGTTTGATTCTGGACACCTTTGTGCTGGGAAAATGACTGTGTTTTGATTGTGGAATCATGGGTCCTGCAAACATGACTGAGGTTTGATTCTGGAACCATGTGTCCTGGGAATATGACTGAGGTTTGATTCTGGAAATCTGTGGCCTGGGAACTTGACTGAGGTTTGATGGCAGAAACCTGTGGACTGGCAACATGACTGAGGCTTGATTGTAGAACCCTGTGCCCTGGAAACATGACTGTGGGCTGGTACTGGAAACCCATGGCCTAGGAATTTGACATTGGTTTGATTCTGGAACCCTGTGACCTGGGAACATGACTGAGGTTTGATTCTGGAAAACTGTGGCCGGGGACTTGACTGAGGTTTGATGGCAGAAATCTGTGGACTGGAAACATTACTGAGGTTTGATTGTAGAACCCTGTGCCCTGGAAACATGACTGCGACCTGATACTTGAAACCCATGGCCTGGGAACTTGACATTGGTTTGATTCTGGAACCCTGTTTCCATGAACAAGACTGAGGCGTGATTCTGGAATCCTGTGGCCTGGGAACATGACATCTGTTTAGATTGTGGAATACTGTGCCCTGGGAACCTGACTGAGGCTTGGTTCTGGAACCCTGTGGACTGGGAACATGACTGAGGTTTTATTCTGGAATCCTGTGGCCTGGGAACATGACATCAGTGGATTCTTGAAACCTGTGGCCTGGGAACATGAGAACGGTTGGATTCTGGAACCCTGTGGCCTGGGAACATGTCTGAGGTTTGATGGTGGAAACCTGTGGCTTGGCAACATGACTGAGGTTTGTTACTGGAAACCCGTTCCCTGGGAACATGACTGAGGTTTGATTCTGGACACCTTTGTCCTGGGAACATGACTGTGGTTTGATTGTGGAACCATGGGTCCTGCAAACATGACTGAGGTTTGATTCTGGAACCATGTGTCCTAGGAATATGACTGAGGTTTGATTCTGGAAATCTGTGGCCTGGGAACATGACTGAGGTTTGATTCTGGAATCCTGTAGCCTGCAAACATAACTGAGGATTGTTTCTGGAACCCTGTGGCCTGTGAACATGACATCAGTGGATTCTGGAACCCTGTGGCCTGGGAACATGAGAACGGTTTAATTCTGGAACCCTGTGACCTGGGAACATGTCTGAGGTTTGATGGTGGAAACCTGTGGCTTGGCAACATGACTGAGGTTTGTTACTGGAAACCTCTTCCCTGGGAACATGACTGAGGTTTGATTCTGGACACCTTTGTCCTGGGAACATGACTGTGTGGTTTGATTGTGGAACCATGGGTCCTGCAAACATGACTGAGGTTTTATTCTGGAACCATGTGTCCTGGGAATATAACTGAGGTTTGATTCTGGAAATCTGTGGCCTGGGAACTTGACTGAGGTTTGATGGCAGAAATCTGTGGACTGGGAACATGACAGAGGTTTGATTGTAGAACCCTGTGGCCTGGAAATATGACTGTGGCCTGGTACTGGAAACTCATGCCCTGGAAATTGACATTGGTTTGATTCTGCAACCCTGTGGCCTGGGAACAGGATTGAGGCGTGATTCTGGAAACCTGTGGCCTGGGAACATGACATCTGTTTAGATTGTGGCATACTGTGCCCTGGGAACCGGACTGAAGGCTTGGTTCTGGAATCCTGTGGACTGGGAACAAGACTGAGGTTTGATTCTGGAACCATGTGGCCTGGGAATATGACTGATGTTAGATCGTGGAATCCTGTGGCCTGGGAACATGACATCGGTTTGGATTCTGGTACCCTGTTGCCTGGGAACATGAAATCGGTTTATTTGTGGAAACCTGTGGTCTGGGAATATAACTGAGGTTTGATGGTGGTACCCTCTGGCCTGGCAACATGACTGAGGTTTGATTCTGGATCCCTGTGGCCTGGGAACATGACTGAGGCGTGATTCTGGAATCCTGTGGCCTGGGAACATGACATCTGTTTAGATTGTGGAATACTGGGCCCTGGGAACCTGACTGAGGCTTGGTTCTGGAACCCTGTGGATTGGGAACATGACTGAGGTTTTATTCTGGAATCCTGTGGCCTGGGAACATGACATCAGTGGATTCTGGAACCCTGTGGCCTGGGAACATGAGAACGGTTTGATTCAGGAACCCTGTGGCCTGGGAACATGTCTGAGGTTTGATGGTGGAAACCTGTGGCTTGGCAACATGAATGAGGTTTGTTCCTGGAACCCTCTTCCCTGGGAACATGCCTGAGGTTTGATTCTGGACACCTTTGTCCTGGGAACATGACTGTGGTTTGATTGTGGAACCATGGGTCCTGCAAACATGACTGAGGTTTGATTCTGGAACCATGTATCCTGGGAATATGACTGAGGTTTGATTCTGGAAATCTGTGGCCTGGGAACTTGACTGAGGTTTGATGGCAGAAACCTGTGGACTGGCAACATGACAGAGGTTTGATTGTAGAACCCTGTGCCCTGGAATCATGACTGTGGGCTGGTACTGGAAACCCATGGCCTAGGAATTTGACATTGGTTTGATTCTGGAACCCTGTGGCCTGGGAACATGATTGAGGCGTGATTCTGGAGACCTGTGGCCTGGGAACATGATATCTGTTTAGATTGTGGCATACTGTGCCCTGGGAACCGGACTGAAGCCTTGGTTCTGGAATCCTGTGGACTGGGAACATGACTGAGGTTTTATTCTGGAATCCTGTGGCCTGGGAACATGACATCAGTGGATTCTTGAAACCTGTGGCCTAGGAACATGAGAACGGTTGGATTCTGGAACCCTGTGGCCTGGGAACATGTCTGAGGTTTGATGGTGGAAACCTGTGGCTTGGCAACATGACTGAGGTTTGTTACTGGAACCCCGTTCCCTGGGAACATGACTGAGGTTTGATTCTGGACACCTTTGTCCTGGGAACATGACTGTGGTTTGATTGTGGAACCATGGGTCCTGCAAACATGACTGAGGTTTGATTCTGGAACCATGTTTCCTGGGAATATGACTGAGGTTTGATTCTGGAAATCTGTGGCCTGGGAAGTTGACTGAGGTTTGATTGTAGAACCCTGTGGCCTGGAAATATGACTGATGTTAGATCGTGGAATCCTGTGGCCTGGGAACATGACATCGGTTTGGATTCTGGTACCCTGTTGCCTGGGAACATGAAATCGGTTTGATTGTGGAAACCTGTGGTCAGGGAATATGACTGAGGTTTGATGGTGGTACCCTCTGGCCTGGCAACATGACTGAGGTTTGATTCTGGATCCCTGTGGCCTGGGAACATGACTGAGGCGTGATTCTGGAATCCTGTGGCCTGGGAACATGACATCTGTTTAGATTGTGGAATACTGTGCCCTGGGAATCTGACTGAGGCTTGGTTCTGGAACACTGTGGACTGGGAACATGACTGAGGTTTGATTCTGGAACCCTGTAGCCTGCAAATATAACTGAGGATTGTTTCTGGAACCCTGTGGCCTGGGAACATGACATCAGTGGATTCTGGAACCCTGTGGCCTGGGAACATGAGAACGGTTTATTTCTGGAACCCTGTGACCTGGGAACATGTCTGAGGTTTGATGGTGGAAATCTGTGGCTTGGCAACATGATTGAGGTTTGTTTCTGGAACCCTGTTCCCTGGGAACATGACTGAGGATTTATTCTGGAATCCTGTGGCCTGGGAAGATGACATGAGTGGATTCTTGAACCCTGTGGCCTGGGAACATGAGAACGGTTGGATTCTGGAACACTGTGGCCTGGGAACATGTCTGAGGTTTGATGGTGGAAACCTGTGGCTTGGCAACATGACTGAGGTTTGTTACTGGAAACCTCTTCCCTGGGAACATGACTGAGGTTTGATTCTGGACACCTTTGTCCTGGGAACATGACTGTGTGGTTTGATTGTGGAACCATGGGTCCTGCAAACATGACTGAGGTTTTATTCTGGAACCATGTGTCCTGGGAATATAACTGAGGTTTGATTCTGGAAATCTGTGGCCTGGGAACTTGACTGAGGTTTGATGGCAGAAATCTGTGGACTGGGAACATGACAGAGGTTTGATTGTAGAACCCTGTGGCCTGGAAATATGACTGTGGCCTGGTACTGGAAACTCATGCCCTGGAAATTGACATTGGTTTGATTCTGCAACCCTGTGGCCTGGGAACAGGATTGAGGCGTGATTCTGGAAACCTGTGGCCTGGGAACATGACATCTGTTTAGATTGTGGCATACTGTGCCCTGGGAACCGGACTGAAGGCTTGGTTCTGGAATCCTGTGGACTGGGAACAAGACTGAGGTTTGATTCTGGAACCATGTGGCCTGGGAATATGACTGATGTTAGATCGTGGAATCCTGTGGCCTGGGAACATGACATCGGTTTGGATTCTGGTACCCTGTTGCCTGGGAACATGAAATCGGTTTATTTGTGGAAACCTGTGGTCTGGGAATATAACTGAGGTTTGATGGTGGTACCCTCTGGCCTGGCAACATGACTGAGGTTTGATTCTGGATCCCTGTGGCCTGGGAACATGACTGAGGCGTGATTCTGGAATCCTGTGGCCTGGGAACATGACATCTGTTTAGATTGTGGAATACTGGGCCCTGGGAACCTGACTGAGGCTTGGTTCTGGAACCCTGTGGATTGGGAACATGACTGAGGTTTTATTCTGGAATCCTGTGGCCTGGGAACATGACATCAGTGGATTCTGGAACCCTGTGGCCTGGGAACATGAGAACGGTTTGATTCAGGAACCCTGTGGCCTGGGAACATGTCTGAGGTTTGATGGTGGAAACCTGTGGCTTGGCAACATGAATGAGGTTTGTTCCTGGAACCCTCTTCCCTGGGAACATGCCTGAGGTTTGATTCTGGACACCTTTGTCCTGGGAACATGACTGTGGTTTGATTGTGGAACCATGGGTCCTGCAAACATGACTGAGGTTTGATTCTGGAACCATGTATCCTGGGAATATGACTGAGGTTTGATTCTGGAAATCTGTGGCCTGGGAACTTGACTGAGGTTTGATGGCAGAAACCTGTGGACTGGCAACATGACAGAGGTTTGATTGTAGAACCCTGTGCCCTGGAATCATGACTGTGGGCTGGTACTGGAAACCCATGGCCTAGGAATTTGACATTGGTTTGATTCTGGAACCCTGTGGCCTGGGAACATGATTGAGGCGTGATTCTGGAAACCTGTGGCCTGGGAACATGATATCTGTTTAGATTGTGGCATACTGTGCCCTGGGAACCGGACTGAAGCCTTGGTTCTGGAATCCTGTGGACTGGGAACATGACTGAGGTTTTATTCTGGAATCCTGTGGCCTGGGAACATGACATCAGTGGATTCTTGAAACCTGTGGCCTAGGAACATGAGAACGGTTGGATTCTGGAACCCTGTGGCCTGGGAACATGTCTGAGGTTTGATGGTGGAAACCTGTGGCTTGGCAACATGACTGAGGTTTGTTACTGGAACCCCGTTCCCTGGGAACATGACTGAGGTTTGATTCTGGACACCTTTGTCCTGGGAACATGACTGTGGTTTGATTGTGGAACCATGGGTCCTGCAAACATGACTGAGGTTTGATTCTGGAACCATGTGTCCTGGGAATATGACTGAGGTTTGATTCTGGAAATCTGTGGCCTGGGAAGTTGACTGAGGTTTGATTGTAGAACCCTGTGGCCTGGAAATATGACTGATGTTAGATCGTGGAATCCTGTGGCCTGGGAACATGACATCGGTTTGGATTCTGGTACCCTGTTGCCTGGGAACATGAAATCGGTTTGATTGTGGAAACCTGTGGTCAGGGAATATGACTGAGGTTTGATGGTGGTACCCTCTGGCCTGGCAACATGACTGAGGTTTGATTCTGGATCCCTGTGGCCTGGGAACATGACTGAGGCGTGATTCTGGAATCCTGTGGCCTGGGAACATGACATCTGTTTAGATTGTGGAATACTGTGCCCTGGGAATCTGACTGAGGCTTGGTTCTGGAACACTGTGGACTGGGAACATGACTGAGGTTTGATTCTGGAACCCTGTAGCCTGCAAATATAACTGAGGATTGTTTCTGGAACCCTGTGGCCTGGGAACATGACATCAGTGGATTCTGGAACCCTGTGGCCTGGGAACATGAGAACGGTTTATTTCTGGAACCCTGTGACCTGGGAACATGTCTGAGGTTTGATGGTGGAAACCTGTGGCTTGGCAACATGATTGAGGTTTGTTTCTGGAACCCTGTTCCCTGGGAACATGACTGAGGTTTGATTCTGGACACCTTTGTGCTGGGAAAATGACTGAGTTTTGATTGTGGAATCATGGGTCCTGCAAACATGACTGAGGTTTGATTCTGGAACCATGTGTCCTGGGAATATGACTGAGGCTTGATTCTGGAAATCTGTGCCCTGGGAAATTGACTGAGGTTTGATGGCAGAAACCTGTGGACTGGAAACATTACTGTGGCCTGGTACTGGAAACCCATGGCCTAGGAATTTGACATTGGTTTGATTCTGGAACGCTGTGGCCTGGGAACATGACATCTGTTTAGATTGTGGCATACTGTGCCCTGGGAACCGGACTGAAGGCTTGGTTCTGGAATCCTGTGGAGTGGGAACAAGACTGAGGTTTGATTCTGGAACCATGTGTCCTGGGAATATGACTGTGCTTTGATTCTGGAAACCATTGGCCTGGGAACATGACTGATGTTAGATTGTGGAATCCTGTGGCCTGGGAACATGACATCGGTTTGGATTCTTGTACCCTGTTGCCTGGGAACATGAAATCGGTTTGATTGTTCAAACCTGTCGTCTGGGAATATGACTGAGGTTTCATGGTGGTAACCTATGGCCTGGCAACATGACTGAGGTTTGATTCTGGATCCCTGTGGCCTGGGAACATGACTGAGGCGTGATTCTGGAATCCTGTGGCATGGGAACATGACATCTGTTTAGATTGTGGAATACTGTGCCATGGGAATCTGACTGAGGCTTGGTTCTGCAACCCTGTGGCCTGGGAACATGTCTGAGGTTTGATGGTGGAAACCTGTGGCTTGGCAACATGACTGAGGTTTGTTACTGGAACCCCGTTCCCTGGGAACATGACTGAGGTTTGATCCTGGACACCTTTGTCCTGGGAACATGACTGTGGTTTGATTGTGGAACCATGGGTCCTGCAAACATGACTGAGGTTTGATTCTGGAACCATGTGTCCTGGGAATATGACTGAGGTTTGATTCTGGAAATCTGTGGCCTGGGAACATGACTGAGGTTTGATTCTGGAATCCTGTAGCCTGCGAACATAACTGAGGATTGTTTCTGGAACCCTGTGGCCTGTGAACATGACATCAGTGGATTCTGGATCCCTGTGGCCTGGGAACATGAGAACGGTTTATTTCTGGAACCCTGTGACCTGGGAACATGTCTGAGGTTTGATGGTGGAAACCTGTGGCTTGGCAACATGACTGAGGTTTGTTTCTGGAACCCTTTTCCCTGGGAACATGACTGAGGTTTGATTCTGGACACCTTTGTGCTGGGAACATGACTGTATTTTGATTGTGGAATCATGGGTCCTGCAAACATGACTGAGGTTTGATTCTGGAACCATGTGTCCTGGGAATATGACTGAGGTTTGATTCTGGAAATCTGTGGCCTGGGAACTTGACTGAGGTTTGATTACAGAAACCTGTGGACTGGCAACATGACTGAGGTTTGATTGTAGAACCCTGTGCCCTGGAAACATGACTGTGGGCTGGTACTGGAAACCCATGGCCTAGGAATTTGACATTGGTTTGATTCTGGAACCCTGAGGCCTGGGAACAGGATTGAGGCGTGATTCTGGAAACCTGTGGCCTGGGAACATGACATCTGTTTAGATTGTGGCATACTGTGCCCTGGGAACCGGACTGAAGGCTTGGTTCTGGAATCCTGTGGACTGGGAACAAGACTGAGGTTTGATTCTGGAACCATGTGGCCTGGGAATATGACTGATGATAGATCGTGGAATCCTGTGGCCTGGGAACATGACATCGGTTTGGATTCTGGTACCCTGTTGCCTGGGAACATGAAATCGGTTTATTTGTGGAAACCTGTGGTCTGGGAATATAACTGAGGTTTGATGGTGGTACCCTCTGGCCTGGCAACATGACTGAGGTTTGATTCTGGATCCCTGTGGCCTGGGAACATGACTGAGGCGTGATTCTGGAATCCTGTGGCCTGGGAACATGACATCTGTTTAGATTGTGGAATACTGGGCCCTGGGAACCTGACTGAGGCTTGGTTCTGGAACCCTGTGGATTGGGAACATGACTGAGGTTTTATTCTGGAATCCTGTGGCCTGGGAACATGACATCAGTGGATTCTGGAACCCTGTGGCCTGGGAACATGAGAACGGTTTGATTCAGGAACCCTGTGGCCTGGGAACATGTCTGAGGTTTGATGGTGGAAACCTGTGGCTTGGCAACATGAATGAGGTTTGTTCCTGGAACCCTCTTCCCTGGGAACATGCCTGAGGTTTGATTCTGGACACCTTTGTCCTGGGAACATGACTGTGGTTTGATTGTGGAACCATGGGTCCTGCAAACATGACTGAGGTTTGATTCTGGAACCATGTGTCCTGGGAATATGACTGAGGTTTGATTCTGGAAATCTGTGGCCTGGGAACTTGACTGAGGTTTGATGGCAGAAACCTGTGGACTGGCAACATGACAGAGGTTTGATTGTAGAACCCTGTACCCTGGAATCATGACTGTGGGCTGGTACTGGAAACCCATGGCCTAGGAATTTGACATTGGTTTGATTCTGGAACCCTGTGGCCTGGGGAAATGTTTGAGGCGTGATTCTGGAAACCTGTGGCCTGGGAACATGACATCTGTTTAGATTGTGGCATACTGTGCCCTGGGAACCGGACTGAAGCCTTGGTTCTGGAATCCTGTGGACTGGGAACATGACTGAGGTTTTATTCTGGAATCCTGTGGCCTGGGAACATGACATCAGTGGATTCTTGAAACCTGTGGCCTAGGAACATGAGAACGGTTGGATTCTGGAAGCCTGTGGCCTGGGAACATGTCTGAGGTTTGATGGTGGAAACCTGTGGCTTGGCAACATGACTGAGGTTTGTTACTGGAACCCCGTTCCCTGGGAACATGACTGAGGTTTGATTCTGGACACCTTTGTCCTGGGAACATGACTGTGGTTTGATTGTGGAACCATGGGTCCTGCAAACATGACTGAGGTTTGATTCTGGAACCATGTGTCCTGGGAATATGACTGAGGTTTGATTCTGGAAATCTGTGGCCTGGGAAGTTGACTGAGGTTTGATTGTAGAACCCTGTGGCCTGGAAATATGACTGATGTTAGATCGTGGAATCCTGTGGCCTGGGAACATGACATCGGTTTGGATTCTGGTACCCTGTTGCCTGGGAACATGAAATCGGTTTGATTGTGGAAACCTGTGGTCAGGGAATATGACTGAGGTTTGATGGTGGTACCCTCTGGCCTGGCAACATGACTGAGGTTTGATTCTGGATCCCTGTGGCCTGGGAACATGACTGAGGCGTGATTCTGGAATCCTGTGGCCTGGGAACATGACATCTGTTTAGATTGTGGAATACTGTGCCCTGGGAATCTGACTGAGGCTTGGTTCTGGAACACTGTGGACTGGGAACATGACTGAGGTTTGATTCTGGAACCCTGTAGCCTGCAAATATAACTGAGGATTGTTTCTGGAACCCTGTGGCCTGGGAACATGACATCAGTGGATTCTGGAACCCTGTGGCCTGGGAACATGAGAACGGTTTATTTCTGGAACCCTGTGACCTGGGAACATGTCTGAGGTTTGATGGTGGAAATCTGTGGCTTGGCAACATGATTGAGGTTTGTTTCTGGAACCCTGTTCCCTGGGAACATGACTGAGGTTTGATTCTGGACACCTTTGTGCTGGGAAAATGACTGTGTTTTGATTGTGGAATCATGGGTCCTGCAAACATGACTGAGGTTTGATTCTGGAACCATGTGTCCTGGGAATATGACTGAGGTTTGATTCTGGAAATCTGTGGCCTGGGAACTTGACTGAGGTTTGATGGCAGAAACCTGTGGACTGGCAACATGACTGAGGCTTGATTGTAGTACCCTGTGCCCTGGAAACATGACTGTGGGCTGGTACTGGAAACCCATGGCCTAGGAATTTGACATTGGTTTGATTCTGGAACCCTGTGACCTGGGCACATGACTGAGGTTTGATTCTGTAAAAATGTGGCCGGGGACTTGACTGAGGTTTGATGGCAGAAATCTGTGGACTGGAAACATTACTGAGGTTTGATTGTAGAACCCTGTGCCCTGGAAACATGACTGCGACCTGATACTTGAAACCCATGGCCTGGGAACTTGACATTGGTTTGATTCTGGAACCCTGTGGCCATGAACAAGACTGAGGCGTGATTCTGGAATCCTGTGGCCTGGGAACATGACATCTGTTTAGATTGTGGAATACTGTGCCCTGGGAACCTGACTGAGGCTTGGTTCTGGAACCCTGTGGACTGGGAACATGACTGAGGTTTTATTCTGGAATCCTGTGGCCTGGGAACATGACATCAGTGGATTCTTGAAACCTGTGGCCTGGGAACATGAGAACGGTTGGATTCTGGAACCCTGTGGCCTGGGAACATGTCTGAGGTTTGATGGTGGAAACCTGTGGCTTGGCAACATGACTGAGGTTTGTTACTGGAAACCCGTTCCCTGGGAACATGACTGAGGTTTGATTCTGGACACCTTTGTCCTGGGAACATGACTGTGGTTTGATTGTGGAACCATGGGTCCTGCAAACATGACTGAGGTTTGATTCTGGAACCATGTGTCCTAGGAATATGACTGAGGTTTGATTCTGGAAATCTGTGGCCTCGGAACATGACTGAGGTTTGATTCTGGAATCCTGTAGCCTGCAAACATAACTGAGGATTGTTTCTGGAACCCTGTGGCCTGTGAACATGACATCAGTGGATTCTGGAACCCTGTGGCCTGGGAACATGAGAACGGTTTAATTCTGGAACCCTGTGACCTGGGAACATGTCTGAGGTTTGATGGTGGAAACCTGTGGCTTGGCAACATGGCTGAGGTTTGTTACTGGAAACCTCTTCCCTGGGAACATGACTGAGGTTTGATTCTGGACACCTTTGTCCTGGGAACATGACTGTGTGGTTTGATTGTGGAACCATGGGTCCTGCAAACATGACTGAGGTTTTATTCTGGAACCATGTGTCCTGGGAATATAACTGAGGTTTGATTCTGGAAATCTGTGGCCTGGGAACTTGACTGAGGTTTGATGGCAGAAATCTGTGGACTGGGAACATGACAGAGGTTTGATTGTAGAACCCTGTGGCCTGGAAATATGACTGTGGCCTGGTACTGGAAACTCATGCCCTGGAAATTGACATTGGTTTGATTCTGCAACCCTGTGGCCTGGGAACAGGATTGAGGCGTGATTCTGGAAACCTGTGGCCTGGGAACATGACATCTGTTTAGATTGTGGCATACTGTGCCCTGGGAACCGGACTGAAGGCTTGGTTCTGGAATCCTGTGGACTGGGAACAAGACTGAGGTTTGATTCTGGAACCATGTGGCCTGGGAATATGACTGATGTTAGATCGTGGAATCCTGTGGCCTGGGAACATGACATCGGTTTGGATTCTGGTACCCTGTTGCCTGGGAACATGAAATCGGTTTATTTGTGGAAACCTGTGGTCTGGGAATATAACTGAGGTTTGATGGTGGTACCCTCTGGCCTGGCAACATGACTGAGGTTTGATTCTGGATCCCTGTGGCCTGGGAACATGACTGAGGCGTGATTCTGGAATCCTGTGGCCTGGGAACATGACATCTGTTTAGATTGTGGAATACTGGGCCCTGGGAACCTGACTGAGGCTTGGTTCTGGAACCCTGTGGATTGGGAACATGACTGAGGTTTTATTCTGGAATCCTGTGGCCTGGGAACATGACATCAGTGGATTCTGGAACCCTGTGGCCTGGGAACATGAGAACGGTTTGATTCAGGAACCCTGTGGCCTGGGAACATGTCTGAGGTTTGATGGTGGAAACCTGTGGCTTGGCAACATGAATGAGGTTTGTTCCTGGAACCCTCTTCCCTGGGAACATGCCTGAGGTTTGATTCTGGACACCTTTGTCCTGGGAACATGACTGTGGTTTGATTGTGGAACCATGGGTCCTGCAAACATGACTGAGGTTTGATTCTGGAACCATGTATCCTGGGAATATGACTGAGGTTTGATTCTGGAAATCTGTGGCCTGGGAACTTGACTGAGGTTTGATGGCAGAAACCTGTGGACTGGCAACATGACAGAGGTTTGATTGTAGAACCCTGTGCCCTGGAATCATGACTGTGGGCTGGTACTGGAAACCCATGGCCTAGGAATTTGACATTGGTTTGATTCTGGAACCCTGTGGCCTGGGAACAGGATTGAGGCGTGATTCTGGAAACCTGTGGCCTGGGAACATGACATCTGTTTAGATTGTGGCATACTGTGCCCTGGGAACCGGACTGAAGCCTTGGTTCTGGAATCCTGTGGACTGGGAACATGACTGAGGTTTTATTCTGGAATCCTGTGGCCTGGGAACATGACATCAGTGGATTCTTGAAACCTGTGGCCTAGGAACATGAGAACGGTTGGATTCTGGAAGCCTGTGGCCTGGGAACATGTCTGAGGTTTGATGGTGGAAACCTGTGGCTTGGCAACATGACTGAGGTTTGTTACTGGAACCCCGTTCCCTGGGAACATGACTGAGGTTTGATTCTGGACACCTTTGTCCTGGGAACATGACTGTGGTTTGATTGTGGAACCATGGGTCCTGCAAACATGACTGAGGTTTGATTCTGGAACCATGTGTCCTGGGAATATGACTGAGGTTTGATTCTGGAAATCTGTGGCCTGGGAAGTTGACTGAGGTTTGATTGTAGAACCCTGTGGCCTGGAAATATGACTGATGTTAGATCGTGGAATCCTGTGGCCTGGGAACATGACATCGGTTTGGATTCTGGTACCCTGTTGCCTGGGAACATGAAATCGGTTTGATTGTGGAAACCTGTGGTCAGGGAATATGACTGAGGTTTGATGGTGGTACCCTCTGGCCTGGCAACATGACTGAGGTTTGATTCTGGATCCCTGTGGCCTGGGAACATGACTGAGGCGTGATTCTGGAATCCTGTGGCCTGGGAACATGACATCTGTTTAGATTGTGGAATACTGTGCCCTGGGAATCTGACTGAGGCTTGGTTCTGGAACACTGTGGACTGGGAACATGACTGAGGTTTGATTCTGGAACCCTGTAGCCTGCAAATATAACTGAGGATTGTTTCTGGAACCCTGTGGCCTGGGAACATGACATCAGTGGATTCTGGAACCCTGTGGCCTGGGAACATGAGAACGGTTTATTTCTGGAACCCTGTGACCTGGGAACATGTCTGAGGTTTGATGGTGGAAATCTGTGGCTTGGCAACATGATTGAGGTTTGTTTCTGGAACCCTGTTCCCTGGGAACATGACTGAGGTTTGATTCTGGACACCTTTGTGCTGGGAAAATGACTGTGTTTTGATTGTGGAATCATGGGTCCTGCAAACATGACTGAGGTTTGATTCTGGAACCATGTGTCCTGGGAATATGACTGAGGTTTGATTCTGGAAATCTGTGGCCTGGGAACTTGACTGAGGTTTGATGGCAGAAACCTGTGGACTGGCAACATGACTGAGGCTTGATTGTAGAACCCTGTGCCCTGGAAACATGACTGTGGGCTGGTACTGGAAACCCATGGCCTAGGAATTTGACATTGGTTTGATTCTGGAACCCTGTGACCTGGGAACATGACTGAGGTTTGATTCTGGAAAACTGTGGCCGGGGACTTGACTGAGGTTTGATGGCAGAAATCTGTGGACTGGAAACATTACTGAGGTTTGATTGTAGAACCCTGTGCCCTGGAAACATGACTGCGACCTGATACTTGAAACCCATGGCCTGGGAACTTGACATTGGTTTGATTCTGGAACCCTGTGTCCATGAAAAAGACTGAGGCGTGATTCTGGAATCCTGTGGCCTGGGAACATGACATCTGTTTAGATTGTGGAATACTGTGCCCTGGGAACCTGACTGAGGCTTGGTTCTGGAACCCTGTGGACTGGGAACATGACTGAGGTTTTATTCTGGAATCCTGTGGCCTGGGAACATGACATCAGTGGATTCTTGAAACCTGTGGCCTGGGAACATGAGAACGGTTGGATTCTGGAACCCTGTGGCCTGGGAACATGTCTGAGGTTTGATGGTGGAAACCTGTGGCTTGGCAACATGACTGAGGTTTGTTACTGGAAACCCGTTCCCTGGGAACATGACTGAGGTTTGATTCTGGACACCTTTGTCCTGGGAACATGACTGTGGTTTGATTGTGGAACCATGGGTCCTGCAAACATGACTGAGGTTTGATTCTGGAACCATGTGTCCTAGGAATATGACTGAGGTTTGATTCTGGAAATCTGTGGCCTGGGAACATGACTGAGGTTTGATTCTGGAATCCTGTAGCCTGCAAACATAACTGAGGATTGTTTATGGAACCCTGTGGCCTGTGAACATGACATCAGTGGATTCTGGAACCCTGTGGCCTGGGAACATGAGAACGGTTTAATTCTGGAACCCTGTGACCTGGGAACATGTCTGAGGTTTGATGGTGGAAACCTGTGGCTTGGCAACATGACTGAGGTTTGTTACTGGAAACCTCTTCCCTGGGAACATGACTGAGGTTTGATTCTGGACACCTTTGTCCTGGGAACATGACTGTGTGGTTTGATTGTGGAACCATGGGTCCTGCAAACATGACTGAGGTTTTATTCTGGAACCATGTGTCCTGGGAATATAACTGAGGTTTGATTCTGGAAATCTGTGGCCTGGGAACTTGACTGAGGTTTGATGGCAGAAATCTGTGGACTGGGAACATGACAGAGGTTTGATTGTAGAACCCTGTGGCCTGGAAATATGACTGTGGCCTGGTACTGGAAACTCATGCCCTGGAAATTGACATTGGTTTGATTCTGCAACCCTGTGGCCTGGGAACAGGATTGAGGCGTGATTCTGGAAACCTGTGGCCTGGGAACATGACATCTGTTTAGATTGTGGCATACTGTGCCCTGGGAACCGGACTGAAGGCTTGGTTCTGGAATCCTGTGGACTGGGAACAAGACTGAGGTTTGATTCTGGAACCATGTGGCCTGGGAATATGACTGATGTTAGATCGTGGAATCCTGTGGCCTGGGAACATGACATCGGTTTGGATTCTGGTACCCTGTTGCCTGGGAACATGAAATCGGTTTGATTGTGGAAACCTGTGGTCAGGGAATATGACTGAGGTTTGATGGTGGTACCCTCTGGCCTGGCAACATGACTGAGGTTTGATTCTGGATCCCTGTGGCCTGGGAACATGACTGAGGCGTGATTCTGGAATCCTGTGGCCTGGGAACATGACATCTGTTTAGATTGTGGAATACTGGGCCCTGGGAACCTGACTGAGGCTTGGTTCTGGAACCCTGTGGATTGGGAACATGACTGAGGTTTTATTCTGGAATCCTGTGGCCTGGGAACATGACATCAGTGGATTCTGGAACCCTGTGGCCTGGGAACATGAGAACGGTTTGATTCAGGAACCCTGTGGCCTGGGAACATGTCTGAGGTTTGATGGTGGAAACCTGTGGCTTGGCAACATGAATGAGGTTTGTTCCTGGAACCCTCTTCCCTGGGAACATGCCTGAGGTTTGATTCTGGACACCTTTGTCCTGGGAACATGACTGTGGTTTGATTGTGGAACCATGGGTCCTGCAAACATGACTGAGGTTTGATTCTGGAACCATGTTTCCTGGGAATATGACTGAGGTTTGATTCTGGAAATCTGTGGCCTGGGAAGTTGACTGAGGTTTGATTGTAGAACCCTGTGGCCTGGAAATATGACTGATGTTAGATCGTGGAATCCTGTGGCCTGGGAACATGACATCGGTTTGGATTCTGGTACCCTGTTGCCTGGGAACATGAAATCGGTTTGATTGTGGAAACCTGTGGTCAGGGAATATGACTGAGGTTTGATGGTGGTACCCTCTGGCCTGGCAACATGACTGAGGTTTGATTCTGGATCCCTGTGGCCTGGGAACATGACTGAGGCGTGATTCTGGAATCCTGTGGCCTGGGAACATGACATCTGTTTAGATTGTGGAATACTGTGCCCTGGGAATCTGAGTGAGGCTTGGTTCTGGAACCCTGTGGACTGGCAACATGACTGAGGTTTGATTGTAGAACCCTGTGCCCTGGAAACATGACTGTGGCCTGGTACTGGAAATCCATGGCCTAGGAATTTGACAGTGGTTTGATTCTGGAACCCTGTGGCCTGGGAACATGACTGAGGTTTGATTCTGGAAAACTGTGGCCGCGGACTTGACTGAGGGTTGATGGGAGAAATCTGTGGACTGGAAACATTACTGAGGTTTGATTGTAGAACCCTGTGCCCTGGAAACATGACTGCGAACTGATACTTGAAAACCATGGCCTGGGAACTTGACATTGGTTTGATTCTGGAACCCTGTTTCCAGGAACAAGACTGAGGCGTGATTCTGGAATCCTGTGGCCTGGGAACATGACATCTGTTTAGATTGTGGAATACTGGGCCCTGGGAACCTGACTGAGGCTTGGTTCTGGAACCCTGTGGACTGGGAACATGACTGAGGTTTTATTCTGGAATCCTGTGACCTGGGAACATGACATAAGTGGATTCTGGAACCCTGTGGCCTGGGAACATGAGAACGGTTTGATTCTGGAACCCTGTGGCCTGGGAACATGTCTGAGGTTTGATAGTGGAAACCTGTGGCTTGGCAACATGAATGAGGTTTGTTCCTGGAACCCTCTTCCCTGGGAACATGCCTGAGGTTTGATTCTGGACACCTTTGTCCTGGGAACATGACTGTGGTTTGATTGTGGAACCATGGGTCCTGCAAACATGACTGAGGTTTTATTCTGGAACCATGTGTCCTGGGAATATGACTGAGGTTTGATTCTGGAAAACTGTGGCCTGGGAAATTGACTGAGGTTTGATGGCAGAAACCTGTGGACTGGCAACATGACAGAGGTTTGATTGTAGAACCCTGTGCCCTGGAAACATGACTGTGGGCTGGTACTGGAAACCCATGGCCTAGGAATTTGACATTGGTTTGAATCTGGAACCCTGTGGCCTGGGAACAGGATTGAGGCGTGATTCTGGAAACCTGTGGCCTGGGAACATGACATCTGTTTAGATTGTGGCATACTGTGCCCTGGGAACCGGACTGAAGGCTTGGTTCTGGAATCCTGTGGACTGGGAACAAGACTGAGGTTTGATTCTGGAACCATGTGGCCTGGGAATATGACTGATGTTAGATCGTGGAATCCTGTGGCCTGGGAACATGACATCGGTTTGGATTCTGGTACCCTGTTGCCTGGGAACATGAAATCGGATTGATTGTTGAAACCTGTCGTCTGGGAATATGACTGAGGTTTGATGGTGGTACCCTCTGGCCTGGCAACATGACTGAGGTTTGATTCTGGATCCCTGTGGCCTGGGAACATGACTGAGGCGTGATTCTGGAATCCTGTGACCTGGGAACATGACATCTGTTTAGATTGTGGAATACTGTGCCCTGGGAATCTGACTGAGGCTTGGTTCTGGAACCCTGTGGACTGGGAACATGACTGAGGTTTGATTCTGGAACCCTGTAGCCTGTGAACATAACTGAGGATTGTTTCTGGAATCCTGTGGCCTGGGAACATGACATCAGTGGATTCTTGAAACCTGTGGCCTAGGAACATGAGAACGGTTGGGTTCTGGAACCCTGTGGCCTGGGAACATGTCTGAGGTTTGATGGTGGAAACCTGTGGCTTGGCAACATGACTGAGGTTTGTTACTGGAACCCCGTTCCCTGGGAACATGACTGAGGTTTGATTCTGGACACCTTTGTCCTGGGAACATGACTGTGGTTTGATTGTGGAACCATGGGTCCTGCAAACATGACTGAGGTTTGATTCTGGAACCATGTGTCCTGGGAATATGACTGAGGTTTGATTCTGGAAATCTGTGGCCTGGGAACATGACTGAGGTTTGATTCTGGAACCCTGTAGCCTGCGAACATAAGTGAGGATTGTTTCTGGAACCCTGTGGCCTGGGAACATGACATCAGTGGATTCTGGAACCCTGTGGCCTGGGAACATGAGAACGGTTTAATTCTGGAACCCTGTGACCTGGGAACATGTCTGAGGTTTGATGGTGGAAACCTGTGGCTTGGCAACATGACTGACGTTTGTTTCTGGAACCCTTTTCCCTGGGAACATGACTGAGGTTTGATTCTGGACACCTTTGTGCTGGGAACATGACTGTGTTTTGATTGTGGAATCATGGGTCCTGCAAACATGACAGAGGTTTGATTCTGGAACCATGTGTCCTGGGAATATGACTGAGGTTTGATTCTGGAAATCTGTGGCCTGGGAACTTGACTGAGGTTTGATGGCAGAAACCTGTGGACTGGCAACATGACTGAGGTTTGATTGTAGAACCCTGTGCCCTGGAACCATGACTGTGGGCTGGTACTGGAAACCCATGGCCTAGGAATTTGACATTGGTTTGATTCTGGAACCCTGTGGCCTGGGAACAGGATTGAGGCGTGATTCTGGAAACCTGTGGCCTGGGAACATGACATCTGTTTAGATTGTGGCATACTGTGCCCTGGGAATCGGACTGAAGGCTTGGTTCTGGAATCCTGTGGACTGGGAACAAGACTGAGGTTTGATTCTGGAACCATGTGGCCTGGGAACATGACATCGGTTTGGATTCTGGTACCCTGTTGCCTGGGAACATGAAATTGGTTTGATTGTGGAAACCTGTGGTCAGGGAATATAACTGAGGTTTGATGGTGGTACCCTCTGGCCTGGCAACATGACTGAGGTTTGATTCTGGATCCCTGTGGCCTGGGAACATGACTGAGGCGTGATTCTGGAATCCTGTGGCCTGGGAACATGACATCTGTTTAGATTGTGGAATACTGTGCCCTGGGAATCTGACTGAGGCTTGGTTCTGGAACCCTGTGGACTGGGAACATGACTGAGGTTTGATTGTAGAACCCTGTGCCCTGGAAACATGACTGTGGCCTGGTACTGGAAACCCATGGCCTAGGAATGTGACATTGGTTTGATTCTGGAACCCTGTGACCTGGGAACATGACTGAGGTTTGATTCTGGAACACTGTGGCCGCGGACTTGACTGAGGGTTGATGGCAGAAATCTGTGGACTGGAAACATTACTGAGGTTTGATTGTAGAACCCTGTGCCCTGGAAACATGACTGCGACCTGATACTTGAAACCCATGGCCTGGGAACTTGACATTGGTTTGATTCTGGAACCCTGTGGCCAGGAACAAGACTGAGGCGTGATTCTGGAATCCTGTGGCCTGGGAACATGACATCTGTTTAGATTGTGGAATACTGTGCCCTGGGAACCTGACTGAGGCTTGGTTCTGGAACCCTGTGGACTGGGAACATGACTGAGGTTTTATTCTGGAATCCTGTGGCCTGGGAACATGACATCAGTGGATTCTTGAAACCTGTGGCCTAGGAACATGAGAACGGTTGGATTCTGGAACCCTGTGGCCTGGGAACATGTCTGAGGTTTGATGGTGGAAACCTGTGGCTTGGCAACATGACTGAGGTTTGTTACTGGAACCCTGTTCCCTGGGAACATGACTGAGGTTTGATTCTGGACACCTTTGTCCTGGGAACATGACTGTGGTTTGATTGTGGAACCATGGGTCCTGCAAACATGACTGAGGTTTGATTCTGGAACCATGTGTCCTGGGAATATGACTGAGGTTTGATTCTGGAAATCTGTGGCCTGGGAACATGACTGAGGTTTGATTCTGGAACCCTGTAGCCTGCGAACATAAGTGAGGATTGTTTCTGGAACCCTGTGGCCTGGGAACATGACATCAGTGGATTCTGGAACCCTGTGGCCTGGGAACATGAGAACGGTTTAATTCTGGAACCCTGTGACCTGGGAACATGTCTGAGGTTTGATGGTGGAAACCTGTGGCTTGGCAACATGACTGACGTTTGTTTCTGGAACCCTTTTCCCTGGGAACATGACTGAGGTTTGATTCTGGACACCTTTGTGCTGGGAACATGACTGTGTTTTGATTGTGGAATCATGGGTCCTGCAAACATGACAGAGGTTTGATTCTGGAACCATGTGTCCTGGGAATATGACTGAGGTTTGATTCTGGAAATCTGTGGCCTGGGAACTTGACTGAGGTTTGATGGCAGAAACCTGTGGACTGGCAACATGACTGAGGTTTGATTGTAGAACCCTGTGCCCTGGAACCATGACTGTGGGCTGGTACTGGAAACCCATGGCCTAGGAATTTGACATTGGTTTGATTCTGGAACCCTGTGGCCTGGGAACAGGATTGAGGCGTGATTCTGGAAACCTGTGGCCTGGGAACATGACATCTGTTTAGATTGTGGCATACTGTGCCCTGGGAATCGGACTGAAGGCTTGGTTCTGGAATCCTGTGGACTGGGAACAAGACTGAGGTTTGATTCTGGAACCATGTGGCCTGGGAACATGACATCGGTTTGGATTCTGGTACCCTGTTGCCTGGGAACATGAAATCGGTTTGATTGTGGAAACCTGTGGTCTGGGAATATAACTGAGGTTTGATGGTGGTACCCTCTGGCCTGGCAACATGACTGAGGTTTGATTCTGGATCCCTGTGGCCTGGGACCATGACTGAGGCGTGATTCTGGAATCCTGTGGCCTGGGAACATGACATCTGTTTAGATTGTGGAATACTGTGCCCTGGGAATCTGACTGAGGCTTGGTTCTGGAACCCTGTGGACTGGGAACATGACTGAGGTTTGATTGTAGAACCCTGTGCCCTGGAAACATGACTGTGGCCTGGTACTGGAAACCCATGGCCTAGGAATGTGACATTGGTTTGATTCTGGAACCCTGTGACCTGGGAACATGACTGAGGTTTGATTCTGGAACACTGTGGCCGCGGACTTGACTGAGGGTTGATGGCAGAAATCTGTGGACTGGAAACATTACTGAGGTTTGATTGTAGAACCCTGTGCCCTGGAAACATGACTGCGACCTGATACTTGAAACCCATGGCCTGGGAACTTGACATTGGTTTGATTCTGGAACCCTGTGGCCAGGAACAAGACTGAGGCGTGATTCTGGAATCCTGTGGCCTGGGAACATGACATCTGTTTAGATTGTGGAATACTGTGCCCTGGGAACCTGACTGAGGCTTGGTTCTGGAACCCTGTGGACTGGGAACATGACTGAGGTTTTATTCTGGAATCCTGTGGCCTGGGAACATGACATCAGTGGATTCTTGAAACCTGTGGCCTAGGAACATGAGAACGGTTGGATTCTGGAACCCTGTGGCCTGGGAACATGTCTGAGGTTTGATGGTGGAAACCTGTGGCTTGGCAACATGACTGAGGTTTGTTACTGGAACCCCGTTCCCTGGGAACATGACTGAGGTTTGATTCTGGACACCTTTGTCCTGGGAACATGACTGTGGTTTGATTGTGGAACCATGGGTCCTGCAAACATGACTGAGGTTTGATTCTGGAACCATGTGTCCTGGGAATATGACTGAGGTTTGATTCTGGAAATCTGTGACCTGGGAACATGACTGAGGTTTGATTCTGGAACCCTGTAGCCTGCGAACATAACTGAGGATTGTTTCTGGAACCCTGTGGCCTGGGAACATGACATCAGTGGATTCTGGAACCCTGTGGCCTGGGAACATGAGAACGGTTTAATTCTGGAACCCTGTGACCTGGGAACATGTCTGAGGTTTGATGGTGGAAACCTGTGGCTTGGCAACATGACTGACGTTTGTTTCTGGAACCCTTTTCCCTGGGAACATGACTGAGGTTTTTTTCTGGAACCCTTTTCCCTGGGAACATGACTGAGGTTTGATTCTGGACAACTTTGTGCTGGGAACATGACTGTGTTTTGATTGTGGAATCATGGGTCCTGCAAACATGACAGAGGTTTGATTCTGGAACCATGTGTCCTGGGAATATGACTGAGGTTTGATTCTGGAAATCTGTGGCCTGGGAACTTGACTGAGGTTTGATGGCAGAAACCTGTGGACTGGCAACATGACTGAGGTTTGATTGTAGAACCCTGTGCCCTGGAAACATGACTGTGGGCTGGTACTGGAAACCCATGGCCTAGGAATTTGACATTGGTTTGATTCTGGAACCCTGTGGCCTGGGAACAGGATTGAGGCGTGATTCTGGAAACCTGTGGCCTGGGAACATGACATCTGTTTAGATTGTGGCATACTGTGCCCTGGGAACCGGACTGAAGCCTTGGTTCTGGAATCCTGGGGACTGGGAACAAGACTGAGGTTTGATTCTGGAACCATGTGGCCTGGGAATATGACTGATGTTAGATCGTGGAATCCTGTGGCCTGGGAACATGACATCGGTTTGGATTCTGGTACCCTGTTGCCTGGGAACATGAAATCGGTTTGATTGTGGAAACCTGTGGTCAGGGAATATGACTGAGGTTTGATGGTGGTACCCTCTGGCCTGGCAACATGACTGAGGTTTGATTCTGGATCCCTGTGGCCTGGGAACATGACTGAGGCGTGATTCTGGAATCCTGTGGCCTGGGAACATGACATCTGTTTAGATTGTGGAATACTGTGCCCTGGGAATCTGACTGAGGCTTGGTTCTGGAACCCTGTGGACTGGCAACATGACTGAGGTTTGATTGTAGAACCCTGTGCCCTGGAAACATGACTGTGGCCTGGTACTGGAAACCCATGGCCTAGGAATTTGACATTGGTTTGATTCTGGAACCCTGTGGCCTGGGAACATGACTGAGGTTTGATTCTGGAAAACTGTGGCCGCGGACTTGACTGAGGGTTGATGGCAGAAATCTGTGGACTGGAAACATTACTGAGGTTTGATTGTAGAACCCTGTGCCCTGGAAACATGACTGCGAACTGATACTTGAAAACCATGGCCTGGGAACTTGACATTGGTTTGATTCTGGAACCCTGTTGCCAGGAACAAGACTGAGGCGTGATTCTGCAATCCTGTGGCCTGGGAACATGACATCTGTTTAGATTGTGGAATACTGGGCCCTGCGAACCTGAGTGAGGCTTGGTTCTGGAACCCTGTGGACTGGGAACATGACTGAGGTTTTATTCTGGAATCCTGTGGCCTGGGAACATGACATCAGTGGATTCTGGAACCCTGTGGACTGGGAACATGACTGAGGTTTGATTCTGGAACCCTGTAGCCTGCAAACATAACTGAGGATTGTTTCTGGAACCCTGTGGCCTGGGAACATGACATCAGTGGATTCTGGAACCCTGT
This sequence comes from Balaenoptera borealis, assembly GCF_965194805.1. Lineage (NCBI taxonomy): Eukaryota > Metazoa > Chordata > Mammalia > Artiodactyla > Balaenopteridae > Balaenoptera > Balaenoptera borealis. Next base: position 31,069,009 of record NC_138875.1, read on the forward strand.
GGCCTGGGAACATGAGAACGGTTTATTTCTGGAACCCTGTGACCTGGGAACATGTCTGAGGTTTGATGGTGGAAACCTGTGGCTTGGCAACATGATTGAGGTTTGTTTCTGGAACCCTGTTCCCTGGGAACATGACTGAGGTTTGATTCTGGACACCTTTGTGCTGAGAAAATGACTGTGTTTTGATTGTGGAATCATGGGTCCTGCAAACATGACTGAGGTTTGATTCTGGAACCATGTGTCCTGGGAATATGACTGAGGTTTGATTCTGGAAATCTGTGGCCTGGGAACTTGACTGAGGTTTGATGGCAGAAACCTGTGGACTGGCAACATGACTGAGGTTTGATTGTAGAACCCTGTGCCCTGGAAACATGACTGTGGGCTGGTACTGGAAACCCATGGCCTAGGAATTTCACATTGGTTTGATTCTGGAACCCTGTGACCTGGGAACATGACTGAGGTTTGATTTTGGAAAACTGTGGCCGGGGACTTGACTGAGGTTTGATGGCAGAAATCTGTGGACTGGAAACATTACTGAGGTTTGATTGTAGAACCCTGTGCCCTGGAAACATGACTGCGACCTGATACTTGAAACCCATGGCCTGGGAACTTGACATTGGTTTGATTCTGGAACCCTGTGGCCATGAACAAGACTGAGGCGTGATTCTGGAATCCTGTGGCCTGGGAACATGACATCTGTTTAGATTGTGGAATACTGTGCCCTGGGAACCTGACTGAGGCTTGGTTCTGGAACCCTGTGGACTGGGAACATGACTGAGGTTTTATTCTGGAATCCTGTGGCTTGGGAACATGACATCAGTGGATTCTTGAAACCTGTGGCCTAGGAACATGAGAACGGTTGGATTCTGGAAACCTGTGGCCTGGGAACATGTCTGAGGTTTGATGGTGGAAACCTGTGGCTTGGCAACATGACTGAGGTTTGTTACTGGAACCCCGTTCCCTGGGAACATGACTGAGGTTTGATTCTGGACACCTTTGTCCTGGGAACATGACTGTGGTTTGATTGTGGAACCATGGGTCCTGCAAACATGACTGAGGTTTGATTCTGGAACCATGTGTCCTGGGAATATGACTGAGGTTTGATTCTGGAAATCTGTGCCCTGGTAACATGACTGAGGTTTGATTCTGGAACCCTGTAGCCTGCGAACATAAGTGAGGATTGTTTCTGGTACCCTGTGGCCTGGGAACATGACATCAGTGGATTCTGGGACCCTGTGGCCTGGGAACATGAGAACGGTTTAATTCTGGAACCCTGTGACCTGGGAACATGTCTGAGGTTTGATGGTGGAAACCTGTGGCTTGGCAACATGACTGAGGTTTGTTTCTGGAACCCTTTTCCCTGGGAACATGACTGAGGTTTGATTCTGGACACCTTTGTGCTGGGAACATGACTGTGTTTTGATTGTGGAATCATGAGTCCTGCAAACATGACAGAGGTTTGATTCTGGAACCATGTGTCCTGGGAATATGACTGAGGTTTGATTCTGGAAATCTGTGGCCTGGGAACTTGACTTAGGTTGATGGCAGAAACCTGTGGACTGGCAACATGACTGAGGTTTGATTGTAGAACCCTGTGCCCTGGAAACATGACTGTGGGCTGGTACTGGAAACCCATGGCCTAGGAATTTGACATTGGTTTGATTCTGGAACCCTGTGGCCTGGGAACAGGATTGAGGCTTGATTCTGGAAACCTGTGGCCTGGGAACATGACATCTGTTTAGATTGTGGCATACTGTGCCCTGGGAACCGGACTGAAGCCTTGGTTCTGGAATCCTGGGGACTGGGAACAAGACTGAGGTTTGATTCTGGAACTATGTGGCCTGGGAATATGACTGATGTTAGATCGTGGAATCCTGTGGCCTGGGAACATGACATCGGTTTGGATTCTGGTACCCTGTTGCCTGGGAACATGAAATCGGTTTGATTGTGGAAACCTGTGGTCAGGGAATATGACTGAGGTTTGATGGTGGTACCCTCTGGCCTGGCAACATGACTGAGGTTTGATTCTGGATCCCTGTGGCCTGGGAACATGACTGAGGCGTGATTCTGGAATCCTGTGGCCTGGGAACATGACATCTGTTTAGATTGTGGAATACTGTGCCCTGGGAATCTGACTGAGGCTTGGTTCTGGAACCCTGTGGACTGGCAACATGACTGAGGTTTGATTGTAGAACCCTGTGCCCTGGAAACATGACTGTGGCCTGGTACTGGAAACCCATGGCCTAGGAATTTGACATTGGTTTGATTCTGGAACCCTGTGGCCTGGGAACATGACTGAGGTTTGATTCTGGAAAACTGTGGCCGCGGACTTGACTGAGGGTTGATGGCAGAAATCTGTGGACTGGAAACATTACTGAGGTTTGATTGTAGAACCCTGTGCCCTGGAAACATGACTGCGAACTGATACTTGAAAACCATGGCCTGGGAACTTGACATTGGTTTGATTCTGGAACCCTGTTGCCAGGAACAAGACTGAGGCGTGATTCTGGAATCCTGTGGCCTGGGAACATGACATCTGTTTAGATTGTGGAATACTGTGCCCTGGGAATCTGACTGAGGCTTGGTTCTGGAACCCTGTGGACTGGGAACATGACTGAGGTTTGATTCTGGAACCCTGTAGCCTGCAAACATAACTGAGGATTGTTTCTGGAACCCTGTGGCCTGGGCACATGACATCAGTGGATTCTGGAACCCTGTGGCCTGGGAACATGAGAACGGTTTATTTCTGGAACCCTGTGACCTGGGAACATGTCTGAGGTTTGATGGTGGAAACCTGTGGCTTGGCAACATGATTGAGGTTTGTTTCTGGAACCCTGTTCCCTGGGAACATGACTGAGGTTTGATTCTGGACACCTTTGTGCTGGGAAAATGACTGTGTTTTGATTGTGGAATCATGGGTCCTGCAAACATGACTGAGGTTTGATTCTGGAACCATGTGTCCTGGGAATATGACTGAGGTTTGATTCTGGAAATCTGTGGCCTGGGAACGTGACTGAGGTTTGATGGCAGAAACCTGTGGACTGGCAACATGACTGAGGTTTTATTCTGGAATCCTGTGGCCTGGGAACATGACATCAGTGGATTCTTGAAACCTGTGGCCTAGGAACATGAGAACGGTTGGGTTCTGGAACCCTGTGGCCTGGGAACATGTCTGAGGTTTGATGGTGGAAACCTGTGGCTTGGCAACATGACTGAGGTTTGTTACTGGAACCCCGTTCCCTTGGAACATGACTGAGGTTTGATTCTGGACACCTTTGTCCTAGGAACATGACTGTGGTTTGATTGTGGAACCATGGGTCCTGCAAACATGACTGAGGTTTGATTCTGGAACCATGTGTCCTGGGAATATGACTGAGGTTTGATTCTGGAAATCTGTGGCCTGGGAACATGACTGAGGTTTGATTCTGGAACCCTGTAGCCTGCGAACATAAGTGAGGATTGTTTCTGGAACCCTGTGGCCTGGGAACATGACATCAGTGGATTCTGGAACCCTGTGGCCTGGGAACATGAGAACGGTTTAATTCTGGAACCCTGTGACCTGGGAACATGTCTGAGGTTTGATGGTGGAAACCTGTGGCTTGGCAACATGACTGACGTTTGTTTCTGGAACCCTTTTCCCTGGGAACATGACTGAGGTTTGATTCTGGACACCTTTGTGCTGGGAACGTGACTGTGTTTTGATTGTGGAATCATGGGTCCTGCAAACATGACAGAGGTTTGATTCTGGAACCATGTGTCCTGGGAATATGACTGAGGTTTGATTCTGGAAATCTGTGGCCTGGGAACTTGACTGAGGTTTGATGGCAGAAACCTGTGGACTGGCAACATGACTGAGGTTTGATTGTAGAACCCTGTGCCCTGGAACCATGACTGTGGGCTGGTACTGGAAACCCATGGCCTAGGAATTTGACATTGGTTTGATTCTGGAACCCTGTGGCCTGGGAACAGGATTGAGGCGTGATTCTGGAAACCTGTGGCCTGGGAACATGACATCTGTTTAGATTGTGGAATACTGTGCCCTGGGAATCGGACTGAAGGCTTGGTTCTGGAATCCTGTGGACTGGGAAGAAGACTGAGGTTTGATTCTGGAACCATGTGGCCTGGGAACATGACATCGGTTTGGATTCTGGTACCCTGTTGCCTGGGAACATGAAATCGGTTTGATTGTGGAAACCTGTGGTCTGGGAATATAACTGAGGTTTGATGGTGGTACCCTCTGGCCTGGCAACATGACTGAGGTTTGATTCTGGATCCCTGTGGCCTGGGAACATGACTGAGGCGTGATTCTGGAATCCTGTGGCCTGGGAACATGACATCTGTTTAGATTGTGGAATACTGTGCCCTGGGAATCTGACTGAGGCTTGGTTCTGGAACCCTGTGGACTGGGAACATGACTGAGGTTTGATTGTAGAACCCTGTGCCCTGGAAACATGACTGTGGCCTGGTACTGGAAACCCATGGCCTAGGAATGTGACATTGGTTTGATTCTGGAACCCTGTGACCTGGGAACATGACTGAGGTTTGATTCTGGAACACTGTGGCCGCGGACTTGACTGAGGGTTGATGGCAGAAATCTGTGGACTGGAAACATTACTGAGGTTTGATTGTAGAACCCTGTGCCCTGGAAACATGACTGCGACCTGATACTTGAAACCCATGGCCTGGGAACTTGACATTGGTTTGATTCTGGAACCCTGTGGCCAGGAACAAGACTGAGGCGTGATTCTGGAATCCTGTGGCCTGGGAACATGACATCTGTTTAGATTGTGGAATACTGTGCCCTGGGAACCTGACTGAGGCTTGGTTCTGGAACCCTGTGGACTGGGAACATGACTGAGGTTTTATTCTGGAATCCTGTGGCCTGGGAACATGACATCAGTGGATTCTGGAACCCTGTGGCCTGGGAACATGAGAACGGTTTGATTCTGGAACCCTGTGGCCTGGGAACATGTCTGAGGTTTGATGGTGGAAACCTGTGGCTTGGCAACATGAATGAGGTTTGTTCCTGGAACCCTCTTCCCTGGGAACATGCCTGAGGTTTGATTCTGGACACCTTTGTCCTGCGAACATGACTGTGGTTTGATTGTGGAACCATGGGTCCTGCAAACATGACTGAGGTTTTATTCTGGAACCATGTGTCCTGGGAATATGACTGAGGTTTGATTCTGGAAATCTGTGGCCTGGGAAATTGACTGAGGTTTGATGGCAGAAACCTGTGGACTGGCAACATGACTGAGGTTTTATTCTGGAATCCTGTGGCCTGGGAACATGACATCAGTGGATTCTTGAAACCTGTGGCCTAGGAACATGAGAACGGTTGGGTTCTGGAACCCTGTGGCCTGGGAACATGTCTGAGGTTTGATGGTGGAAACCTGTGGCTTGGCAACATGACTGAGGTTTGTTACTGGAACCCCGTTCCCTGGGAACATGACTGAGGTTTGATTCTGGACACCTTTGTCCTGGGAACATGACTGTGGTTTGATTGTGGAACCATGGGTCCTGCAAACATGACTGAGGTTTGATTCTGGAACCATGTGTCCTGGGAATATGACTGAGGTTTGATTCTGGAAATCTGTGGCCTGGGAACATGACTGAGGTTTGATTCTGGAACCCTGTAGCCTGCGAACATAAGTGAGGATTGTTTCTGGAACCCTGTGGCCTGGGAACATGACATCAGTGGATTCTGGAACCCTGTGGCCTGGGAACATGAGAACGGTTTAATTCTGGAACCCTGTGACCTGGGAACATGTCTGAGGTTTGATGGTGGAAACCTGTGGCTTGGCAACATGACTGACGTTTGTTTCTGGAACCCTTTTCCCTGGGAACATGACTGAGGTTTGATTCTGGACACCTTTGTGCTGGGAACATGACTGTGTTTTGATTGTGGAATCATGGGTCCTGCAAACATGACAGAGGTTTGATTCTGGAACCATGTGTCCTGGGAATATGACTGAGGTTTGATTCTGGAAATCTGTGGCCTGGGAACTTGACTGAGGTTTGATGGCAGAAACCTGTGGACTGGCAACATGACTGAGGTTTGATTGTAGAACCCTGTGCCCTGGAACCATGACTGTGGGCTGGTACTGGAAACCCATGGCCTAGGAATTTGACATTGGTTTGATTCTGGAACCCTGTGGCCTGGGAACAGGATTGAGGCGTGATTCTGGAAACCTGTGGCCTGGGAACATGACATCTGTTTAGATTGTGGCATACTGTGCCCTGGGAATCGGACTGAAGGCTTGGTTCTGGAATCCTGTGGACTGGGAACAAGACTGAGGTTTGATTCTGGAACCATGTGGCCTGGGAACATGACATCGGTTTGGATTCTGGTACCCTGTTGCCTGGGAACATGAAATCGGTTTGATTGTGGAAACCTGTGGTCTGGGAATATAACTGAGGTTTGATGGTGGTACCCTCTGGCCTGGCAACATGACTGAGGTTTGATTCTGGATCCCTGTGGCCTGGGACCATGACTGAGGCGTGATTCTGGAATCCTGTGGCCTGGGAACATGACATCTGTTTAGATTGTGGAATACTGTGCCCTGGGAATCTGACTGAGGCTTGGTTCTGGAACCCTGTGGACTGGGAACATGACTGAGGTTTGATTGTAGAACCCTGTGCCCTGGAAACATGACTGTGGCCTGGTACTGGAAACCCATGGCCTAGGAATGTGACATTGGTTTGATTCTGGAACCCTGTGACCTGGGAACATGACTGAGGTTTGATTCTGGAACACTGTGGCCGCGGACTTGACTGAGGGTTGATGGCAGAAATCTGTGGACTGGAAACATTACTGAGGTTTGATTGTAGAACCCTGTGCCCTGGAAACATGACTGCGACCTGATACTTGAAACCCATGGCCTGGGAACTTGACATTGGTTTGATTCTGGAACCCTGTGGCCAGGAACAAGACTGAGGCGTGATTCTGGAATCCTGTGGCCTGGGAACATGACATCTGTTTAGATTGTGGAATACTGTGCCCTGGGAACCTGACTGAGGCTTGGTTCTGGAACCCTGTGGACTGGGAACATGACTGAGGTTTTATTCTGGAATCCTGTGGCCTGGGAACATGACATCAGTGGATTCTTGAAACCTGTGGCCTAGGAACATGAGAACGGTTGGATTCTGGAACCCTGTGGCCTGGGAACATGTCTGAGGTTTGATGGTGGAAACCTGTGGCTTGGCAACATGACTGAGGTTTGTTACTGGAACCCCGTTCCCTGGGAACATGACTGAGGTTTGATTCTGGACACCTTTGTCCTGGGAACATGACTGTGGTTTGATTGTGGAACCATGGGTCCTGCAAACATGACTGAGGTTTGATTCTGGAACCATGTGTCCTGGGAATATGACTGAGGTTTGATTCTGGAAATCTGTGACCTGGGAACATGACTGAGGTTTGATTCTGGAACCCTGTAGCCTGCGAACATAACTGAGGATTGTTTCTGGAACCCTGTGGCCTGGGAACATGACATCAGTGGATTCTGGAACCCTGTGGCCTGGGAACATGAGAACGGTTTAATTCTGGAACCCTGTGACCTGGGAACATGTCTGAGGTTTGATGGTGGAAACCTGTGGCTTGGCAACATGACTGACGTTTGTTTCTGGAACCCTTTTCCCTGGGAACATGACTGAGGTTTTTTTCTGGAACCCTTTTCCCTGGGAACATGACTGAGGTTTGATTCTGGACAACTTTGTGCTGGGAACATGACTGTGTTTTGATTGTGGAATCATGGGTCCTGCAAACATGACAGAGGTTTGATTCTGGAACCATGTGTCCTGGGAATATGACTGAGGTTTGATTCTGGAAATCTGTGGCCTGGGAACTTGACTGAGGTTTGATGGCAGAAACCTGTGGACTGGCAACATGACTGAGGTTTGATTGTAGAACCCTGTGCCCTGGAAACATGACTGTGGGCTGGTACTGGAAACCCATGGCCTAGGAATTTGACATTGGTTTGATTCTGGAACCCTGTGGCCTGGGAACAGGATTGAGGCGTGATTCTGGAAACCTGTGGCCTGGGAACATGACATCTGTTTAGATTGTGGCATACTGTGCCCTGGGAACCGGACTGAAGCCTTGGTTCTGGAATCCTGGGGACTGGGAACAAGACTGAGGTTTGATTCTGGAACCATGTGGCCTGGGAATATGACTGATGTTAGATCGTGGAATCCTGTGGCCTGGGAACATGACATCGGTTTGGATTCTGGTACCCTGTTGCCTGGGAACATGAAATCGGTTTGATTGTGGAAACCTGTGGTCAGGGAATATGACTGAGGTTTGATGGTGGTACCCTCTGGCCTGGCAACATGACTGAGGTTTGATTCTGGATCCCTGTGGCCTGGGAACATGACTGAGGCGTGATTCTGGAATCCTGTGGCCTGGGAACATGACATCTGTTTAGATTGTGGAATACTGTGCCCTGGGAATCTGACTGAGGCTTGGTTCTGGAACCCTGTGGACTGGCAACATGACTGAGGTTTGATTGTAGAACCCTGTGCCCTGGAAACATGACTGTGGCCTGGTACTGGAAACCCATGGCCTAGGAATTTGACAGTGGTTTGATTCTGGAACCCTGTGGCCTGGGAACATGACTGAGGTTTGATTCTGGAAAACTGTGGCCGCGGACTTGACTGAGGGTTGATGGCAGAAATCTGTGGACTGGAAACATTACTGAGGTTTGATTGTAGAACCCTGTGCCCTGGAAACATGACTGCGAACTGATACTTGAAAACCATGGCCTGGGAACTTGACATTGGTTTGATTCTGGAACCCTGTTGCCAGGAACAAGACTGAGGCGTGATTCTGGAATCCTGTGGCCTGGGAACATGACATCTGTTTAGATTGTGGAATACTGGGCCCTGCGAACCTGAGTGAGGCTTGGTTCTGGAACCCTGTGGACTGGGAACATGACTGAGGTTTTATTCTGGAATCCTGTGGCCTGGGAACATGACATCAGTGGATTCTGGAACCCTGTGGACTGGGAACATGACTGAGGTTTGATTCTGGAACCCTGTAGCCTGCAAACATAACTGAGGATTGTTTCTGGAACCCTGTGGCCTGGGAACATGACATCAGTGGATTCTGGAACCCTGTGGCCTGGGAACATGAGAACGGTTTATTTCTGGAACCCTGTGACCTGGGAACATGTCTGAGGTTTGATGGTGGAAACCTGTGGCTTGGCAACATGATTGAGGTTTGTTTCTGGAACCCTGTTCCCTGGGAACATGACTGAGGTTTGATTCTGGACACCTTTGTGCTGAGAAAATGACTGTGTTTTGATTGTGGAATCATGGGTCCTGCAAACATGACTGAGGTTTGATTCTGGAACCATGTGTCCTGGGAATATGACTGAGGTTTGATTCTGGAAATCTGTGGCCTGGGAACTTGACTGAGGTTTGATGGCAGAAACCTGTGGACTGGCAACATGACTGAGGTTTGATTGTAGAACCCTGTGCCCTGGAAACATGACTGTGGGCTGGTACTGGAAACCCATGGCCTAGGAATTTCACATTGGTTTGATTCTGGAACCCTGTGACCTGGGAACATGACTGAGGTTTGATTTTGGAAAACTGTGGCCGGGGACTTGACTGAGGTTTGATGGCAGAAATCTGTGGACTGGAAACATTACTGAGGTTTGATTGTAGAACCCTGTGCCCTGGAAACATGACTGCGACCTGATACTTGAAACCCATGGCCTGGGAACTTGACATTGGTTTGATTCTGGAACCCTGTGGCCATGAACAAGACTGAGGCGTGATTCTGGAATCCTGTGGCCTGGGAACATGACATCTGTTTAGATTGTGGAATACTGTGCCCTGGGAACCTGACTGAGGCTTGGTTCTGGAACCCTGTGGACTGGGAACATGACTGAGGTTTTATTCTGGAATCCTGTGGCTTGGGAACATGACATCAGTGGATTCTTGAAACCTGTGGCCTAGGAACATGAGAACGGTTGGATTCTGGAAACCTGTGGCCTGGGAACATGTCTGAGGTTTGATGGTGGAAACCTGTGGCTTGGCAACATGACTGAGGTTTGTTACTGGAACCCCGTTCCCTGGGAACATGACTGAGGTTTGATTCTGGACACCTTTGTCCTGGGAACATGACTGTGGTTTGATTGTGGAACCATGGGTCCTGCAAACATGACTGAGGTTTGATTCTGGAACCATGTGTCCTGGGAATATGACTGAGGTTTGATTCTGGAAATCTGTGCCCTGGTAACATGACTGAGGTTTGATTCTGGAACCCTGTAGCCTGCGAACATAAGTGAGGATTGTTTCTGGTACCCTGTGGCCTGGGAACATGACATCAGTGGATTCTGGGACCCTGTGGCCTGGGAACATGAGAACGGTTTAATTCTGGAACCCTGTGACCTGGGAACATGTCTGAGGTTTGATGGTGGAAACCTGTGGCTTGGCAACATGACTGAGGTTTGTTTCTGGAACCCTTTTCCCTGGGAACATGACTGAGGTTTGATTCTGGACACCTTTGTGCTGGGAACATGACTGTGTTTTGATTGTGGAATCATGAGTCCTGCAAACATGACAGAGGTTTGATTCTGGAACCATGTGTCCTGGGAATATGACTGAGGTTTGATTCTGGAAATCTGTGGCCTGGGAACTTGACTTAGGTTGATGGCAGAAACCTGTGGACTGGCAACATGACTGAGGTTTGATTGTAGAACCCTGTGCCCTGGAAACATGACTGTGGGCTGGTACTGGAAACCCATGGCCTAGGAATTTGACATTGGTTTGATTCTGGAACCCTGTGGCCTGGGAACAGGATTGAGGCTTGATTCTGGAAACCTGTGGCCTGGGAACATGACATCTGTTTAGATTGTGGCATACTGTGCCCTGGGAACCGGACTGAAGCCTTGGTTCTGGAATCCTGGGGACTGGGAACAAGACTGAGGTTTGATTCTGGAACTATGTGGCCTGGGAATATGACTGATGTTAGATCGTGGAATCCTGTGGCCTGGGAACATGACATCGGTTTGGATTCTGGTACCCTGTTGCCTGGGAACATGAAATCGGTTTGATTGTGGAAACCTGTGGTCAGGGAATATGACTGAGGTTTGATGGTGGTACCCTCTGGCCTGGCAACATGACTGAGGTTTGATTCTGGATCCCTGTGGCCTGGGAACATGACTGAGGCGTGATTCTGGAATCCTGTGGCCTGGGAACATGACATCTGTTTAGATTGTGGAATACTGTGCCCTGGGAATCTGACTGAGGCTTGGTTCTGGAACCCTGTGGACTGGCAACATGACTGAGGTTTGATTGTAGAACCCTGTGCCCTGGAAACATGACTGTGGCCTGGTACTGGAAACCCATGGCCTAGGAATTTGACATTGGTTTGATTCTGGAACCCTGTGGCCTGGGAACATGACTGAGGTTTGATTCTGGAAAACTGTGGCCGCGGACTTGACTGAGGGTTGATGGCAGAAATCTGTGGACTGGAAACATTACTGAGGTTTGATTGTAGAACCCTGTGCCCTGGAAACATGACTGCGAACTGATACTTGAAAACCATGGCCTGGGAACTTGACATTGGTTTGATTCTGGAACCCTGTTGCCAGGAACAAGACTGAGGCGTGATTCTGGAATCCTGTGGCCTGGGAACATGACATCTGTTTAGATTGTGGAATACTGTGCCCTGGGAATCTGACTGAGGCTTGGTTCTGGAACCCTGTGGACTGGGAACATGACTGAGGTTTGATTCTGGAACCCTGTAGCCTGCAAACATAACTGAGGATTGTTTCTGGAACCCTGTGGCCTGGGCACATGACATCAGTGGATTCTGGAACCCTGTGGCCTGGGAACATGAGAACGGTTTATTTCTGGAACCCTGTGACCTGGGAACATGTCTGAGGTTTGATGGTGGAAACCTGTGGCTTGGCAACATGATTGAGGTTTGTTTCTGGAACCCTGTTCCCTGGGAACATGACTGAGGTTTGATTCTGGACACCTTTGTGCTGGGAAAATGACTGTGTTTTGATTGTGGAATCATGGGTCCTGCAAACATGACTGAGGTTTGATTCTGGAACCATGTGTCCTGGGAATATGACTGAGGTTTGATTCTGGAAATCTGTGGCCTGGGAACGTGACTGAGGTTTGATGGCAGAAACCTGTGGACTGGCAACATGACTGAGGTTTTATTCTGGAATCCTGTGGCCTGGGAACATGACATCAGTGGATTCTTGAAACCTGTGGCCTAGGAACATGAGAACGGTTGGGTTCTGGAACCCTGTGGCCTGGGAACATGTCTGAGGTTTGATGGTGGAAACCTGTGGCTTGGCAACATGACTGAGGTTTGTTACTGGAACCCCGTTCCCTTGGAACATGACTGAGGTTTGATTCTGGACACCTTTGTCCTAGGAACATGACTGTGGTTTGATTGTGGAACCATGGGTCCTGCAAACATGACTGAGGTTTGATTCTGGAACCATGTGTCCTGGGAATATGACTGAGGTTTGATTCTGGAAATCTGTGGCCTGGGAACATGACTGAGGTTTGATTCTGGAACCCTGTAGCCTGCGAACATAAGTGAGGATTGTTTCTGGAACCCTGTGGCCTGGGAACATGACATCAGTGGATTCTGGAACCCTGTGGCCTGGGAACATGAGAACGGTTTAATTCTGGAACCCTGTGACCTGGGAACATGTCTGAGGTTTGATGGTGGAAACCTGTGGCTTGGCAACATGACTGACGTTTGTTTCTGGAACCCTTTTCCCTGGGAACATGACTGAGGTTTGATTCTGGACACCTTTGTGCTGGGAACGTGACTGTGTTTTGATTGTGGAATCATGGGTCCTGCAAACATGACAGAGGTTTGATTCTGGAACCATGTGTCCTGGGAATATGACTGAGGTTTGATTCTGGAAATCTGTGGCCTGGGAACTTGACTGAGGTTTGATGGCAGAAACCTGTGGACTGGCAACATGACTGAGGTTTGATTGTAGAACCCTGTGCCCTGGAACCATGACTGTGGGCTGGTACTGGAAACCCATGGCCTAGGAATTTGACATTGGTTTGATTCTGGAACCCTGTGGCCTGGGAACAGGATTGAGGCGTGATTCTGGAAACCTGTGGCCTGGGAACATGACATCTGTTTAGATTGTGGAATACTGTGCCCTGGGAATCGGACTGAAGGCTTGGTTCTGGAATCCTGTGGACTGGGAACAAGACTGAGGTTTGATTCTGGAACCATGTGGCCTGGGAACATGACATCGGTTTGGATTCTGGTACCCTGTTGCCTGGGAACATGAAATCGGTTTGATTGTGGAAACCTGTGGTCTGGGAATATAACTGAGGTTTGATGGTGGTACCCTCTGGCCTGGCAACATGACTGAGGTTTGATTCTGGATCCCTGTGGCCTGGGAACATGACTGAGGCGTGATTCTGGAATCCTGTGGCCTGGGAACATGACATCTGTTTAGATTGTGGAATACTGTGCCCTGGGAATCTGACTGAGGCTTGGTTCTGGAACCCTGTGGACTGGGAACATGACTGAGGTTTGATTGTAGAACCCTGTGCCCTGGAAACATGACTGTGGCCTGGTACTGGAAACCCATGGCCTAGGAATGTGACATTGGTTTGATTCTGGAACCCTGTGACCTGGGAACATGACTGAGGTTTGATTCTGGAACACTGTGGCCGCGGACTTGACTGAGGGTTGATGGCAGAAATCTGTGGACTGGAAACATTACTGAGGTTTGATTGTAGAACCCTGTGCCCTGGAAACATGACTGCGACCTGATACTTGAAACCCATGGCCTGGGAACTTGACATTGGTTTGATTCTGGAACCCTGTGGCCAGGAACAAGACTGAGGCGTGATTCTGGAATCCTGTGGCCTGGGAACATGACATCTGTTTAGATTGTGGAATACTGTGCCCTGGGAACCTGACTGAGGCTTGGTTCTGGAACCCTGTGGACTGGGAACATGACTGAGGTTTTATTCTGGAATCCTGTGGCCTGGGAACATGACATCAGTGGATTCTTGAAACCTGTGGCCTAGGAACATGAGAACGGTTGGATTCTGGAACCCTGTGGCCTGGGAACATGTCTGAGGTTTGATGGTGGAAACCTGTGGCTTGGCAACATGACTGAGGTTTGTTACTGGAACCCCGTTCCCTGGGAACATGACTGAGGTTTGATTCTGGACACCTTTGTCCTGGGAACATGACTGTGGTTTGATTGTGGAACCATGGGTCCTGCAAACATGACTGAGGTTTGATTCTGGAACCATGTGTCCTGGGAATATGACTGAGGTTTGATTCTGGAAATCTGTGACCTGGGAACATGACTGAGGTTTGATTCTGGAACCCTGTAGCCTGCGAACATAACTGAGGATTGTTTCTGGAACCCTGTGGCCTGGGAACATGACATCAGTGGATTCTGGAACCCTGTGGCCTGGGAACATGAGAACGGTTTAATTTTGGAACCCTGTGACCTGGGAACATGTCTGAGGTTTGATGGTGGAAACCTGTGGCTTGGCAACATGACTGACGTTTGTTTCTGGAACCCTTTTCCCTGGGAACATGACTGAGGTTTTTTTCTGGAACCCTTTTCCCTGGGAACATGACTGAGG